>NC_051316.1:60074067-61383442 GCF_015220235.1 Choloepus didactylus
ATATACATGCTCAGCGCCTGGAACAATGTTAGCAAAAATAAATAAAATTTACCTTTTATCAGAAAGGTATGATATACAAGTTATGGAGCAAGTTGCTACATGATGTGTCTGGGAATGCAAAATAACGTCTTTATTACTTACACAGCACACAAGGTCCAAAAGATCAGGAGGCGATCCATCATGGCCAGTATCCCAAGACAGCCAAACTGTTCAGGTCAGGGTCGGTAGATGGCAGCTTGGCCTGCCCCGCTTTGTGTCAGAAGAGAACCACCCTGTGCTGTCTGAATGTGGAGTATGTATGCATCCCAAGAGGAGGGGGCCCTGGCACTGACATTTCCCACCCTGATAAGCAGCTGAGGCTGCTTGTTCTCCATTTCAGGTTCAAGGCCTACTTGGGCTTTTCCATTAGACCTAACTTCTCCCCAGGGTTGTAGACGGGAACCAGGCTGAAATATCTGCATTGAATAGAAAAGGAAGCAGGGGTGGGGCTGAGGGGAGGCGAGGGGAAGACTGGGAGATGACTGCTTAGCATGTGTCTGTGACATCCCCAGCATAAGTAAATGTGCTGGGTGTTTCTATTTTTAAATGTCACCCTTTTAAAATGAATTTGCTTATACTCGTTTGTTTTCTTTGAGTGCAAAGAAATATTACATCTATCTGGATTCTAACACACCCCTTCAAATTTATTAGAACAGATGTACCCTTTACTGCATTAATAATAGCAAGTCACAGTATGGAAATCTGAATGATATTATTATTACCTTACCAAGTTTTCCTGAAACAGGTAGCAGTGTATCTATTATACATGGAAAGATTTCCGTTTCAAATAAAACTGTGGGAACATTTTTCTATTTTATATTTGCAAGAGATGTCTCTTTCCTTCTTAAATACCAATTTTCAATTGGCAACCAGAAAAGAGCTTACTGCAGTAATATATTTAAGCTCTTGGTTTGGTTGTGAATAATCTAATTTTTATACACTCTGCACAAATTGTACCCACTTCATCAATGTCTTATTATTTTTTTCTCTTAACAATGCAATGACAGTGATTAATTTCTAAAGACTGGTAAACAAAAACCTTACCTTGGAAGTGATTAAAACTGAGCTGCAAACTGTGTGAAGGCTGACAAATTTATACACACACTAATGCACCACACATACTCAATAAATGGAGTGAGCTGTATGCCTAACTATTCCTGTAGAAAGAATAGAAAAAAACATAATCTGCTCCACTATGGTTTGATAAATTTATTCCCTAGACCCGATTACATTATAATTGTTAAAAGAGTGGCTATTAGTGACTAGAGATCAGAAAGTGAATAAATCACAAAGTATGGATTTCAATATAAAATAAAACATAAATAATTTACTTTTTAAAGAATTTTCTTATAAGACGCATATTTATTTTTCATTTTATGATTAAACTAGATCTATCTCTATACTAAAATCATGGTTGGATGAATTCATCACAGAAAAATCAGGTCGTCACCCAATTAGCAATTTATTTATCTTGCCTAAGGATATTTTTCTTTTTTTTTCTTTTTAGTGTGACAAAATTATTGCATTTAATTAGGTAGTTTTTGATTAGACCTTTGAAATAAAAAATGAAAATCAAGCCTAGCAATGTATTTTTTTGCTATTTAATTTGTTTTTGGTGTACAGATCTAACTTATCATATATGAAATAATTGAATAATCACATTCTGACATGCCTTTCTTGTCAAGGGATGTTTAATGATATAACACAGAGGAAAATGGTGCTGCACAAAGGAAATTCATTTTCAGTTTGTACTCCATGCTATTCAGGTTAGAGAGGAGGGAGAGTCAGAGAGAGAAAACAGTTGCTGGAAGAGGGCAATAACCTCTATAAAAGACCGGTTATAGCCAAAGTGCATTTTGCTACAGAGACTGAACAATGATCCCAAGCCTTCTCCAGGAAGACAAATTAGAATCGGATACTAAATATAAACTTTGAACAAAATATTTCAGAGCTGTTTAGTTTGCTAGGCTGCTGAAAGCAGGTACCATAAAATGGGTTGGCTTTTAAAATAGGGATTTATTAGCTTACAAGCTTAGAGTTCTGAGGCTGTGAAAATGTGTAAATCAAGCATCATCAAGACAAAACCTTCTTCCTGGAGATGGTCTGCCAGTGATCCAGGACTTCTCTATCATATGGCAAGGCACAGGATGGCGTCTGCTGGTCTCTGCCTTCTCTTCCAGGTGTCATTGCTTCCAGGTTCTTATTCTATGGCTTTTTTTCTCTCTCTCTCTCTCTCTCTCTGTGTTCATCCCATTTATAAAGGACTCCAGTAAGAGGATTATGACCCACCCTGAATGAGGTGGGTCAATGAGTCCACAACCACAGAAATGGATTAACTTAAAGACCATACTTTTCTGAGGTACATACAGCTTCAAACCACCACAAGAGCATTTAAACATGAAACTGGAAGCTGGAATCTGAGGACCAACAAGCCCAGGTGGTAGAAACAATATGAAACATGGAGAATAGATTCAGAAAACCCAGCCAAGAGGCTCTTATCCTGGCAACATTGAGTGAAGGTTGTTAGTGGTTATTTATTGAAGAGGACCTGGAAATATTTTGCAAAGGGGGAAAAAAAAAGAACATACTTAATCATCAGCTTCAATGGTTAACAGACAGTAACTTTAATTGTTTGGGAATCTTAACATCCATCACTCCCAATAAACAAATTGTCAAGATGGTCTGTATGCCATCATAATTTACATAATTTTATTAAAGACTGATGTACAGTGATTTATAGTGTGAATATATAAGTGAGTGGAATGCAGTCTATGTACTGTGGGATACTTTAATGAAACAGATATTTGGATCACAATTCTCTTACATTTTCATATTGCCAATTTAAAAATTTTGTAACGTATCTTGGAGACTAGAGAACAGAATGAACTATGATTCGTTTACTTTTATCCTTCTGCATTACCAGTTGTTTGACACTTCCTATGTCCACCCAAGTTTGAATGGCTGATGGATAGTATAGATCTGCTTTGTCCAATATGGTAGCCACTAGTCACATATGGCAGTTGAGCACTTGAGGAACTACTGTACTGATTTTTAAATTTTATTTAATAACTAATGTAAAATATATTTTCCTTTAAATATAACATTACTGTTTTGGTAGAGATACATTTCACTTTAGTCATTGCAACACTTAAGATATTATCATCTTACTATAGTGCACATTGGTCACATGTATAATTTCAAGTAGTATACATAAAAACATCATTGATATAGTAACTCTATGACCAGAACTGTAAAGCGAAAAAAAGAAGAGGGAAACTAGAGGAAGGTATGTTACAACAGTCACAAAGAATGGCACTTGTGATTTGCAGTGACAAAATCTTATAAGATGCGGTATGTTGTGTAATTTTTAAAAAATACTCAAGTAGGCATAGTAACATAAGCAAAAATGGTAGTGTAAGAACCTCTGCAAATTCTCTCAATCATAAAAACAATAAGAAAATTGGCAAAAATTGTCAGAGTCAACTTTGCCAGAACCTGGAAAGTAATAGTAGGTTTGCAGCAATCTGGGAAATGTTCAATAGAAACAGCTGAATCTTAGTGGACAGTTAGCTTTGTGGCATTTTAACTTTCACTCCTCCAGACCGCCCCCATCCAGGTCACAGTAGCTTTGAAAAACTACTGGCCACATCCGGGGTAAAAACCATTCACCTGTATTCACTGGAAGAGACAAAGAATGTTGGAATTCCTTTAAATACTGATTCATGGGAAGTTGTCATTATTTGACCATTCTGGTGGTTCTGTGGAAGACTCCATATGCAAGGCTGTCATTATTTGAGCTGAATCTGAGTTCATCCAGTGCAAAAATTCTTTTCTCTATGGGCATTTGTTGAAAATTGTTTATTTAGAGTTAATTGCTTACCCTCACTTGTGATTGCCTGATGTAGTACATAACAGTTGGGTAAAATAATAATTTTACCAAAAAGCATAAAAGTATGATCTGGGAAATAAGATATCTGAAGAAGCTTTGAAAAATTCTGAAGCATTCCTGGGAATATAGAAGACTATATGCACGTACAGGGCTGTGTGAATTCCAAGAGCTATGATCAAGGTCAAGAAAGAACTGAGAAGACACAAAACTCTCACCTCTGGCTAACCTTGAAGTCCTGCTCAAGTAGAAAGTGAAGGCTAAGGCAGAGTTTTCCACTGCCTGCCCAGGTGTTGAAGAAGTACAAAAACACACCAAAGTGCCTAAGCAAAAACTGGGAGAGTTATTAGTTCCAAGCATTTAAATAAACCTCTGTTCAATTATTAATGACAACAAAGTTAAATGAGCACAGACTTCAGTGGCCACACAACATAGAATACAGACTTTAAGAAATTAGTTCAAAAAAATCACTAAACAATTACCACTACCACCACCCTTACTTCCAACAAGCACAACAATAGCAAATCCTGGGAAGGGGAAGATCTGATTCCCAGAGTTGAATAGAAACTGTCCCTGAGAAGCCCAGACATTGGACTTATTAGAAAAATATTTTAAATCAGCTGTTTTAAATATGTTCAAAAATTAAAGGAAACCTTATCTAAAGAAGTAAAAGAGAGTATAAGAATGCTGCCTTATCTTACTGAGGACATTTTTTAAAGAGCTGGAAAATATATATATATATAGAGAGAGAGAGAGAGAGACAGAGAGAGAATCAAATAGAAGTTCTTGAGTTGAAATGTGCAATAAGTGAAATGAAAAATTCTGTAAAGGGAACCAATAGTATAATTTGAACAAGCAGCTGAAAGAATCATGTAAAATGATCCTATTTCAATTGAGATTATTAACAGAGGAACAGAAAGAAAAAAAGAAAGAAGAAAAATGAATGGATCCTTAGAGACTTATGGGACAGCATGAAGTATACTAGTATATGCATAATGGTATCCAAGAAAGACAGAAATAAAGGGGCAGAAAGAATATTTGCAAAATAATGGTCAAAAACTTCCACATTTCATGAAAAGCATGTACCTACATGTGCCAGTTTAGATGTATTATGTCCTCCAAAATGCCATGTTCTTTGATATAGTCTTGTGGGGACAGCTGTACTAGTGCTGATTAGGTTGGAACCCATTGATTGAGTGTTTTCATGGAGATGTGACTCTAGCAACTGTGGGCAAGACCTTTGACTGGATAATTTCCATGGAGGTGATACCCCACCCATTCTGGGTGGAGTCTTTATTGGATCACTGGAGTACTTTAAAAAGAGCCACACAGGCCCAGACGCAGCACAGCTGTGAATGACATTTTGGAGAGCAATTGAGTGTGACATTTCAGAAGAGCTGCATCTAAGAGAGGACAAAATGCCCCAAGAGCAACATTTGGAGAATACCATACTGAAACACAACTTGGGGACAAGCGGATGACAGCCATGTGCCTTCCCAGCTAACAAAGGTTTTCTGACACCAGTGGCCTTTCTCCCATGAAGGCACCTGTTGTTGATGTCTTACCTTGGACACTTTATGGCCTCGAGACTGTAACTTTGGTAACCAAATAAACCCCCTTTATAAAAGCAATCCATTTCTGGTATTTTGCAGAAAGGCAGCATTTGCAAAGTGAAACACTACACATCTAAGAGGTTTAACAAATTCCAGGTATAATAAAATTAAGTAGATCCACATATACATACATCATGGTCAAAAGGCAAAGACCAGGACAGAATCTTGAAAGGAGGAAGACAGAAGAGATTCATCATGTACAAGAGATCCTCAATAAGATTAACACCTGATTTCTCCTTAGAAAGCATGGAGAACAGAAGGGAGTGAGATTTTCTATGATTTTCTAAAAATCATTTTCTATGATTCTTTCAGCTCCTTGTTCAAATTATACTATTGATTCCCTTTACAGAGTTTTTCATTTCAATTATTGCACATTTCAACTCAAGAACTTCTATTTGATCATCTCGCTATATATACATATATATTTTTTCTATCTCTTAAAAAATATTCTCAATAAGATAAGGCAGCATTCTCATACTCTTTTTTACTTCTTAGATAAGGTTTCTTTAATTCAAAGTGCTAAAAGAAGATTGCCAAACAAAAATTCTATATCCAGTAGAACTATCCTTCAAAAGTGAAAGAGAAATTAAAATTTCCCTGATTAAAAAAAAAAAAAGAAAAAGAAAAAGAAAAAGAGAATTTCTCACTAGTAAGCCTTATATCCATTAAATACTAAGCAGAGACCTTCAAGCTGAAATGAGGGGAAAATAGGTAGTAACTTGAATTCACATGAGGAAATAAAGAGCACCAATTTATCTGTCTGAGTTCTCCAGAGAAACAGAGCCAACAGAATATATGTACATATATATAATTTTTAAGGGCTTGGCTCATGTAATTGTAGGGGGTGGTGAGTCCAAGTTTCATAGGGCAGGCTAGAGGCTGGAGATTCTGGTACAAGTGATGTTGAATTCTGGTAAGAGTGATGTTGGATTCTTGACTCCCAAATATGTAGGTGAAGATAGCAGGCTGGAAATGCAGGAAGGAGTGCAGAGACAAATTCTGCTCAATGGAACCCTCAATTCTTTGTTCTTAAGACCTCTGACTGATGAGTCCCACTACATTATTGAGGACAAGTTTTACAAAGATGCACTGTGTTCTTAACTCCTGTTCAAGTTTATACTGAAAGAAAAGGAATGCATACCAAAAATTCAATTAGCAAAAGGGGGAAAACATGGCAGTGTAATTTACATTCTCTCCATGATATTACATTTCATATGAATAAGCAAAATTTTAATCTTCAAGGAAAGGGAAAACTTACATGTTACTAGCTAGAGAGGTATGGAAATTTATGTTTATATAGAAATGTTTCATAATAAAAATGTATAATAATAATTTTATACATAATTTTAGCCTGAATCAATGATAAATTTTTCTTATCTCGTACAAATTTGAAAATATCAATGCAGATGAGATTATAAAAGTAAAATGACTTTTTATATGGAAGTCTTTAATATATATTTAACATAGCTCGAGTTTGTGAATATGCTTCCTCAAATGTAAATTTTAGGAAACCTAAATACTAGTCTAGACTACCCAGTGAAAATTCACTGTACAAATTGAGATGTGCTACAAGGGTAAAATGTTTTCCAGATTTTAAAATTTTAGCACTGTAAAAAAATGTAGCATATCTCACTCTAGAGGGTTGAATTTTCAGAACCCCCAAAAATATGTCTACCCAGAACCTGAATATGTGAACTTATTTGGAATAACAGTCTTTGTAGATATAATTAAAGTAAGAATCTCAAGTGAGATCCTCCTGGATTAAGGTTCCTATATCAAATGATGAATATCTTTTTGAGAGACAATAAAGAAGAGAGATGAAGACACAGAGGGGGAGGCCATGTGAAGATGGAGGTGGAGAATGGAGTGATGCGTCTATTAGTCAAGAAATGTCAGGAATTGCTGGTAGCCACCCCAAGCCAGAAAAAGTCATGGAACAATTATTTTTTCTTTCTTGGAGTTTCCAAAAAGAACAAATTCAGTCTACGTCTTGATTTTGAATTTCAATTTCTATTGCTTTAAGACATCCCACTTTGTGTTAATTCATTATGGCAACCATAGGAAACAGATGCATTCACTAATAATTTTTAGATTGATTACATGTTGAAATGATATTATTTTGGATATATTGGGTTAAATAAAAGATATAATTAAAATTAATTTCACTTGTTTCTTTTCATTTTTTAATGCAGCAACTAGAAACTGAAATATTATAAATGTGGATGGAGAAATTCCTGTTTGGACGTCACTCACTGATATATAAAATGCATTTCCTTTCTTTTCTGAAAAATATTGTTGTAGTATTGATTTCTATCATCCTCAAGTATCTCTCACACTCTCAACTGTTCCTTAAAGACTGGCAACATTACTTTCGTAAATTCCTTTTGGTAAATTGTCAACCACCTGATTCCAGAGAATAAAAATTATTTAGAAAAGCTGAATTCATCTTTTCAATAATTCTGGGCTTTGGTTATTTCAAACTAATGTTAATTCCATTCTTTAAAAATTTTGATCATTTTCTTTGATAAATAAGACAAACAGATGGGAGTTGGCAATTCAGAACCATTTACCTGTTATAAAACTCCATAAACTGCACATAACTTTTTTGTTTTTCTTCTGGAACGTTAAACATATTTGTTGTAGTAGTAGTAGTTGTTTGTGGTGGTGGTGGTGGTGGTGGTGGTGGTTAGTATTTTTCACTTTAGCCTTCTAATGCAATTCTTGTGACATTCATAATGGTCCTTAGTCAGTGATATGCCTTCCATCTTTTTAGATATATCATTGTTTTGTCTACTGTTTTCTAAAGATACTATATGCAGTTTTAGAGCACTAAAATAATACACAAATATGTATTAAAGCTTAAAGGAAAATTCCTGAGGCAGTCACGGACAAAACTAGCCATTAAGCTACAAGGAGTGTGGTTAGCTGACAGACTCCAGCTGTTAATGTGTCCAGGTCTAATGTGCATTAGACCAGATAGAAATCTCTTATCTACCCCCTAAAAATAAAGGTGATTAATTGGTTTTTCTTTTGGTAAAAGAAACAGTGACCAGAAATGTTATCATATGATATCCCCATTCTTTTGTGATTTAAAAAGAATGTTTTTCAATGTAGTTTTATGGAACTACATGTCTGAAATTCTATGTCTATGTAAGAGTTCTTAAGAGTAGTATCTAGAAAATGTGAGAGTTCAGGCCCAAAATTTTGCTTTTTAAGAAACTTCTCTAAAAATTCTTCTATATTATGGTACGTATTTGAACAAGGTAAACAATGTGACAGAAATTTGTATTATTCTCCTTTACTATTAAATTTATTCATTCATATTTGACATTGTGCTGTATAGTAGAGACTCACGCTCCATTCCCTTAAGCTTTCAAATTGGGAATTTCCATTGTCTCATTAAAAGTCTGGTGAAACATGCCATCATCCAGAGTTGGCAGGCTGTAATTTCCAAATGCAATTTGAGCTCTCCATCCAACCACAGATTTCTCTCTAGATGTTTAACATGGTGCATGGAGCATGGAGTAGCGGTATATCAACATTGGAATATTTGTTTCTAATAAAAAGGAGGCTGGCAGCAAAGTTGTTCTACTGGCAGAAAATGACAACTAAATTGATTTTCAAAGTAGTAATGAAGGTTACAGAGCAAAAGACAACATGCCATATAGTAAAGCAAAGGTGGCACAGATTTACTCTAGTGTAGGAAGCTTAAATTTGCTGACTGAACCCTGGAAGAGGGGCTCAAAACAGGAGAACATGAAGAGAAGAGATTGTTTTGGGGATCATCCTGAGAAGGCTGAAATGGGGTAGGTGTAACTTGGAGTTGGTCAATTCAGCTTAATGGAGGTCAGGGAAGGTCCTTTTCTGCTATAAAATGGAAGGGAAAAAAGAGGTAGGGCAGCTTCGAGTTAAAATGAAAGGTAGCAAGTCTTTTTAGGGCTCATTATCTGTATAAGAAACAGAAGTGGCTGCAATGTCACTGCAATACCATTAACATGTCAGAAAAAAAAAAAAAAAAAAGAATGAAGTGTCCCTCCTTGGCAGGGAGAATAAATCTATAGGGTTGTAGGACTTGACCCATGGATTATTGGATGTGACCCATGGAGTATTGGAACAGGTGCTGTGCCAGATACACTGAGAAAAAATCAGGATCTTCTAGATAACACTACAAAATGGTGGAGTCCATAAAGAACTAGGGATTACCTATTTCTGAAGAAAGATATTTCAAGTCCAGTAAAGTTCCTCACAGATTCTATTAATATTTTAAATCAGATCTACCATTTATCATGTCTATTATGTATCGGGATTGATTACATAGGTTATAATCAATGGAGATTTTTATCTCCGTATTCTGGTTTTTTTTTTATATTATATGTACCTTTTCTTTTCTTTTTCATTCGTTTTCAGTATTTTGAAAGATCCTTGTTGAAATGGTAGAACCTCAGTTCTAACAAAAGTTTCCCACAATTTTTGCCTGTGACAAAGCTTGATAACACTGTTTAACACTGAACAGCACACTTTTGGTGGCTAGACACAGGGACAACAGCTGTAGGTATTAAAGTCAGAGAATTTCAAAGGGGAAGTAAAACTCAATGGGACAAAGTCTATGGACCAAATCAATTGCAGAGGTTCATTTGTAAAACTTTGTTTCTAGCTTGTGGGCTGTACAAAATCAGAAGTCATACTGGATTTGGCCCACTGGCAATAGTTTACCAACCCATGTTCTAGGGGAACAGTTAGGGCAGGAAAGGATGTTAGAGTGGAGGACTAAAGCTTCTATTCAAAGCTCACAAGTCTGTTTACTTGGGTGTGGTAGAGAACCATGAGAAAATTCCAAGCACAGGGATTCAGTGGCTATAGATTGGATTATAGAGTTCAGGACACCTGCAGAAGGAGAAAGTCCCACATGCTATGATCATCAGCCTCCTTCCCATCTTAGGTATCTCTAGGACAAATAATTCCTGATTTTAAAGTTGATCAAGAGCAGTGCTGTGCCTCTGAACACCTGATCATATTCTAAAGATTTATCTCTGGCATTAGGGAGCAGAATCTTATCTGACAGAACATATGTGCACCTGAAAATCTGAATAAGTAGTCCTTCAAAAAAGGACTACTGACTGAAACAATAATTGAGTTTCACATGCAGAAAAACATTCTTTGATTTTTTTTCAGTGAAAGAAAATAGAAAATATTTCCACAATAAAAATGAATAACAACATAACAATCAGATCTCAATTAATTCAATGTAGAAAGACATATTATTCATAAATAATGAAGGTTACAAGTTGCCTAGAGAAATAAAATAGAGAAGTCGATCCAGGATTCTACTTCATTTGTTTTTTCCTTTGCTGTTCATCATCAACCCAGAGGCAAGAGGGGAGTTGGGGGAAGGTAAAACATTAAAAGTTAAGAATATGCTATTTAACCCTGAGCTTTCCAGGGGTTGATATTAGTTCCTAGAGCCAGAGAGCAAAACCCTCACAGGCCCATAAGAAGGAAGTCAGAACCGGGGAAGTTCTCAAGCCCACTGCTCTGCCCCTCCATGAGAATTCACAGTGAGGGGCCATGCCCAGTTGAGAGATGTGGCAGAAATTCTGTTGTTAGGCTTTAGAGATACTGCTCTGAGTCCTTATTTGTATAAGCTAATTTCCCCAAGTTTCAGACCCCTCCTTTGAGAGGAGCACTTGGCCTAAAAACTCACAGGATTGCTGTGATTATAAACTGGGATAATGTTGGAGAAAGCACTGGATACATGATAAATCACTGTACATAAATGACCCTGACCATTGTTGTCATTGACCATTTGAGCTTGAATCCTAATCCCTGGCACTCTGAGAGCCCACCCTTGCAGGATTCTGTTTCCAATGAGCCATTCTGCTTAGCCTCCTTTGTTTCTACTTTCACTACATGTAACCCTCCTATTTTCCCAGCTTAGAGAACTGGCCCAAGAGAAGCTGATATGGCACAGATCTGCTTTCTCTTGAGAGAATAGGTGATTAATCTCTTCTCCCTCTTTCCTGTATTCCTCTTTCCAATATGGGCTATTGACCCCAGTGCAGACTGAGGTTGATGGGGGTGGGGTGGGGGTAGGGGGGTGGAATCCATAGGAAAGGAATGTGAAACAATGCCTTGGGGTAAAGATTAACAGGAGTATTGTGAAGTTAGTGATGTGGGAGCTTGTGCCCCTGCCAGACCTACCAGACCCGCTGCCCCTATTCTCCTTCTGACAGCTGCTTGTATTTTCTATATCCTGCCATCTACTGGGAAAGCTTCCAGCTGATTGCAGCTTTCCACAACAATGAGAGCAAGAGCCTTGCCATGAAGGGTGTTGAACATCTCCTCTCCTGTTTGGGGAGCCTATGGCACATTCTGGTCCCTCTGTGTATTTTTTGGTTTCCACAGCTCCTCTGAGTCATCACTGTCTCTGACCACATCACCACTGGACTCTATCCTCTCCCAGACACAACCATCTGTCAACTTCCATGTATTTCCATCCCCACTGGACACCTTCACCACCGGACCCCTTTTACCTACTGAGTCGCACATATTTATGGACAGTTTTTTCTCCTCACCACTTGTCTTTTCCCTTCTGTCCCAAGAGCATACTCAGATATTGGAAACTGTTTCCTACCCAGCTCTCACTACTTCCTTGGACTCTATCTTTCACCTGAACTTCACTTTCTCAGGATCTTAATCTCTATATATATTTGATCCACCCCATAGCTTCTGACTTATTTGACATCTCCCACTAACAATTATCTCTGCTACACCATCATCAGACTCTGTTTTAACCTTGACTCAGTCTGACTTCATTCAAATCCTGATGAACACTGATCCAGAAAGTTCATCACCAAATAGCCCCTGTTGGTTGGCCGTTTCTGTCCCAAGAATCTCAGATAATGACTGTACATGCCTGTCCATGTCAGTCTTCTATTAGTAGCTGGCATCTACCAAGGATCTGTTACCCACATTGTGTTCTCCTGCAGGGACTTCTTTCCACCTACCAGAGGTCTCTGTCTGGAGACATCCTGCCACCAGGACCATGGAAAGTGGTACCCTTCTTAAAATCTCAGCCCTGATTTCCAGGAACCCCAGGAGATATAAATTGTGGAGAGAATGGATTTCCATATTTTGGTGAAGAAAGAAAATAAAGTGGGATTATTTTCCAAAAACTGCAGACTATTTTATAGAAATACTTTAGTCATTTTATGATTAGCGAGACACCTTGCCCCCTCCAAACCTTCTGTGGTACTGAGGGCAAAATGGGCCAGGAGGAAAAATTAAGGTTATTATGTAGGTACATAGAAAGAATTTACACAATCAAAAGACATCCTGCTAGCCTGTAAACTGGGAAATTCTCTAAAACTAAATAGAGATCTGAGCAGTGTAGGAGCTTCAGAGATCAAGGGATATTCCCACCAAGAATGTTGGATCCAGGATCCAGGATAGCCATCCCTTACAGAACATTTTACTGGTTATCAGAATTTCAGTTGGAGGTTGAACCACAGAGCCACACTCGGGTTTGTTTCTCTAAGGTGTGTCATGCTTCAGGTAAGTTGACTTCTTATGTCTCAGAGTCCCATCCTCAGAGTGTGCTTATTGATGACAGAGCAGCTTCTCAAATGTTGCTTGTTCATGTGGAGGACTGAAGAGGCAGTGCAAGGGTGCAGGAGGTCTGGACCCCTAAGCTTCAGAACCCAGAGGACAACCAGAGCAAGAATTTAGCCCCAACCCTGGAGAAAAGACACTAGAGAGCCACATTAGGGGAGTATTAAGATGGATCATGCCATACAAGAGGAAACAGCCACCCTGCCTGTGACAGGGATTTGCAGAGACACATGTAAACAACATGCCCAGTACTTGACACAGAAGAGACAGGCACCTGCCCGAAGTCAATTCAATAGAAGAATGAGGCATCATTTCAGTGGCTTCCATTCAGGGAAAAAGACAAAGGGAAGAAAAGCCACTTCAAAAAGCCAAGTCAGTGTTAGCCTGTGTGAAGAGCCAAGATCCAGTTGAAAGCAGAACTATTTTAGTGGGAGAAGAGGAATCAGAAGCTCAGGAAAGTAGGTGAGCCTGACCCCAGAGGAGCAACTAGGTTTAGACATGCATGTCATATCAGGGAAAAAAGTCAGTACGGAGAGGAACTTGAGGCCCAGGTATACTATTAATGAGTATACTTCATTAGTTGTGTACTCTTATCAAATTAAAATGATGAATGCTGTATCTTCCAACCTTCAAGCAGGCTGAGGACCAGAATATTCTGAACAGGAGATAGATGGACAGAGACATGGACAAACTCTCAGGAAAACTGTGAAAATCAAGTGTCAGCAACTGTGTCCAAGAGATCTCCCTTCCATATTCTCAGTGAGCCTAAGTCTCCAGCTGAGCAATGCCAGCCTGGTCCAAGGATTCCAGGTCCATCAGGAAGATCCCAGTATATCCTAGGGCTCTGTTTGGGGGTATGTTTCTTTTCTATTAAGCCAGAAGATGCTCTTCATCCGTTTCCTGGAGGAAAATTAAAAAAAAAAAAAAGTTTTAATTCAGTTAGAGAAAAACAATTAGTTCTCATGCCAGCACATACATCCTTTGAGGAAGCTGTTATCTGTTTCTCATAATCAAGGATATTTACTCTTGCCAAGTATGTGTTTCTTCACAGCAGAGTGTGGTTGTCTGTGTGTGCTGTTTGGTGTGTATGTTTAGAATATCCCAAATGCCTTGGCTTGAGAAAGAAAAGGATTAACTGTGGCTCATTGAGTTCCTGCTTTGGCTTCTAAAAGTGACCAAGGCTGGGAGGGAGATTTGCAGTGACAATAACTATTCATATCATCCCATATCCCTTCATTTGTACCTGCTCAGCTGTCTTGTTACTAATATGTTTTAATTCTTCTTGACACTGGTATTTCAAAAACACAATAAATATGACAAGAAGAACAATTGGAACAACAACAAAAAAGAAACAAAAAATATAGTAAACTACTGTACAAACATTCAGGGGCATCTTAAAGCGAGAAAATCCAATTAACACACAATCCAAAGTCCTGACCAAATCAGTCTTTCCCCTGAAACCTCACTATCTTGAACTTTCTAGAGCTGTAGGGTGAAGGTGGAGTAACATAAACATAATAGGATCAGAAAATCCCCCAATCAGCTTATAGGAAGGTTAAGAACAATTAACTTTATATTTCATAAAAATGGGACTGGGAATATGGGGGTGACCAGGTCCTGAGTACAAAAGGGAAGGAATCTATGATGCTGAATCATTCATTGGGGACTAACTTCCGCCTTAAACCAAAAACCCCTTTCTTTCCTGAGAAAGCTGAGGAATGGGCATGGCGTCTACCTCTTAACTTAGCTGGTGAAGCAATACCCTTTCTCGGTTCCTCCTTTCTCTGATAGGAGGTTAAAAAAAAAAGGGAAAGAAGAGGAAAAGTCTTAGCAAAGCTGAGGGGAGTAGGAGGACATGCAACTTGCAGGTTTGGTCAAGAAATCTACATATATTCAAGGAGCACTCAGGTCACCTTCCAGTCACCACTATGTGGGAACTGAATTCAAAGTTAAGACCCATTGCTGGTGCTACCAATCCCACCCCAAGCAGACCAGCTGCAAAGGGGCTCAAGGACAGGACCATCTATAAAAGCTTTTCTGCTTTGTTTTGTTGTATATTTTATAAATGTAACCAATATCTGATAGACACAGTGATGTCCAGTGCATGCATAAGGGTTTGTGGCAGCCCAGGGGTCGGCATCCATCCCTCAGGGAAAAGTATGGAGCCTTGAGCACGCAGCAACAAGGAAACTCATTGAGCCTAATCACTGTTGGTAATCAACTTTCAGGAGACTCAGCTGAGACTTCCTTGCAACCAAACCTCGTGAGGCTCTGGCCAAGCTATATAAGGCCCTCCTTTTCCTCTTGTTTGTGTGGATCATTGACTTCTTTTTCCGAACAGCGCCCGTTGGGAAGAATCCTCCTGTAAGTAAGTCCCTGTTAAAATTGATGGGGAGGTTTTGCTTGGTGTGTTTTTCGTTCCTGGGGTTGAGTTGGGCTGGAGCAGGGTAACTGAATGGACATTGATTTAGCCAGGGAAGGAATTAGAACCAGTTTAGGTACTCCTCAGAGAACTGTAATATTTGTGATATTAATCAGTCGGGAAGTGAATGATAAACTTGAAAGTTATTTTCTCACTGAATGAGCAACAGGGGTGAGAAGCCCCTCCCTAGAAAGTCTCTTTATGTTGTCTGGCTTGATGACATCATTGCAGGCAGGACCCCCAAGGATTTGGGAATGTTAATGGTGCAGCCGCTCTGTGCCTGAAGATAATTAATGCAGTGTGAGGACAATGTGGGAATAAATTGAGTGAGAAAGGAGGGAAAAGAATCTAATTAACTGACACGTTCCTCTGTTTCTGGTATTGAGCCCCTCCAGGGATTTTTACAATTTCCATTATTGTATTTTATGTTCTACAATTTCCATTTGCATTTGTCTTTTTTTGGGGGGGGTACTACTATTTCTTTGCTGAGATCTTTTATCTTTCCATTAATATCAATATTGTCTGTGCTTACATCTTGATGTATAGCTTTATTTTACTTTACTTAAATTACATTTTAAACTTAGCCACTCACAAGTACCATAATGGACAGCAGAGTGAAAGTCCTCAAAGACAAAAGTCCCTTCCCCTAACCTGGCCTTCTATCCTAGTCCTTCAGATATTAGTTCAGTTCTCAGTGGAAACCCCAACTTTGAGACTGTTTCTAGAAATCCAAGCTCCTTAATCAGAATCAGGCTTCAGAGGGAAATTTGTATTCCTCCATAGCTGCCTCTGAGGGTCGTCGGTCCATTGCATCTTTGTGGGCTTGACCAATAAATAAATTTTGCTTGCCCCAACATTAGGTAGAGGTGTAGAGTTTGATGTTGTATAACTGCAGGGATCCCTATTCCCATCTTATTATATGTCAATGATACCTTCTGAAGCACAAATTTATACAGTGAGAATGATACCCTAAGGAATTGTGCAACACTGACAACTTCAGTTTTTTGACAAAATTTTCTAGAGAAATATCCCTTCATATCCTCCCTTCCCATTATTCAGCTAATGTCCTTTCCTGCTTTTATGACATCTCTTGTTTTTCTATATGGCCAGAAAGGGAGAACCACTGTGCAAAGAGAATGGAATTGGGGATCCCACCTGGGCTGTACCCTACCTCATTGTGAACAATTCACTTACTAGTACTCTATGTGTGAAAATTCTGTATGCTTTTTCTCATCCTCTATGTGTCTCTGGAGAAGAGTGATCACCCTAGGTCAATCATTCATCTCTTTTAAGCCACCAACTCTCCCCTTTGTGAGAAGTCCTTGAACCATAGGCACATGGAAAAGATGACTAGCCTTGGTGTCATATCACCTGAGGAGTTAGTCCTGACTTTTCTATCCATTGTGTAATTCAATTTTTCTGAACATCAAGTTGGGAGAATCAAATAAGTAGACAAAAGTGAGATACTATATATTATTATAAGCAGAAATTGATCTTCCTTGACTCATGCTTTGCTTACTTTGGAAGCCCATCCCTTTCTATAGGAGCTAAAGCTGCCTCTCTAGGCCCATGACTGGGATTGTGGGCAGAGGGAAGGAACTGAGCTGCCTCTGGTATGAGTCACATTTCCCCTAATCTTTCCAGCCCTTTAGACCTGAAGACCAACAGTAGTTCCTCAATTGGTTATAGAAGATTCTTTCACTGTACCTTTCATAGGGGACTTCTCCCTGCAATTTTGCTTCTTGCTTTGGTGTTTCTAACACTTTGGTACCATATTTGCCTGTACTCATCTACTCAGCCTTTCAATGACTTTGACCCAGAAGATATGGCTGAGGAAGGAGAACTGCTTGGTCTTTATTTGCTTTGAATTCATTTTGTTGAGTAGAAATCCAAGGTAAGATCTAGAACTACTGTAATATCAGAATAAAGTGAAGGACCCATGTGTGATGCATTCAATGAAATATCCCTGGAGGATATCTAGCATGGCTCTACCAAATATATCACAAGAGGAAATATCAACCCTGATCAATGAAACATTTGTAGCAAGTATAAAATTCTGTGCAGTGTTATCAAGCATTTCTGGAAGGAGATACCCAGGTCACCTTCCCCAGACTGAGCAATTCCATTCCTGGCAATACGTATGCAGATATTGTTTTTGCGCTCATAGGAATCTCCATGAATACTTCTGCTGATATGGCACCAATGTGTTTTACTTTGTGCTGATCAGCCCCAAAGAGTCAGATCTTGGTCAATTTGCAGAAAACTGATACCACTCAATTTAAAAACATACTATAAAACTTAAGCAAGCAAGGTAGCGAGGAGATTTGAAATGGAAGAGGCATAGGTCAATGGAACACAACAGAGAGACCAGAAATAGCCATACAAAATAAAGTAAGTAGATTTTGGTCATAAGTACAAATGCATTTCAATGGAGAAAGAAGAGACTGTTCAGCACTGGTGATAGAACGAATGGATGTCCACAAGAAAAAAAATCAATCCCAATATTGACCACACTTTTTATGCTACAGTTAACCCAGAATGGATAATGACCCTAAATCTAAAGCATAAAACAATAAAACTTTTAGATGTAAAAATAGAGAAAATATGTGTGACCTTTGGTTAGGAAAGAGTTTTTGATAGAACACCAAAATAAAGATACTTAAAAAATTGATAATCAGACTTCAGAATTACCAAGTTTTTCTCTGAGAAGTAGTCTAGAGAAGAATAAGGCAGACTTCAATTGGGAGATTGTATGTTTAAATCTCATATCCAACATAGGACTTATATTCTGAGGACATAAAGATTCTCAACATTCAACAATAAGAACATAAGTAACATGATTTAAAAAAAGGCAAAAATTTGAAGAGATATTTCACCAGAGAAAAAACATGTATGGCAAGTAAACAAACAAACAAAATGCTCAATATTATTAGGTAGTGGAAAAACAAATTAAAACCACAGTAACCTACCCTTATCCACTTATTAGAATTGCTAAAATAAAGAGAAAAAGTACTGAAAGTAGCAAGTGCAGATGGGGACGTGAAGCAACCACAACCCGCATACATTGCTAGTAGGAATGTAGTTTTGAGTATCTTTATAAGGTTAAACATATACTTACCATATGACCCAGCAGTTCTATTCAGAGTATTTATTCTAGAGAAATGAAAACTCACATTCATACAGAAACCTATATGTAAATGTTTATAGCAGCATTATTCATAATTGCCCCAAACTAAGGTAGTATCCTTCAAAGAGTGAGTGGAGAAACTGGTCTATGCAGAGGAGTATTATTTAGCAATAAAAATAAACTGCTACATGCAACAATGTAAATGAACTTCAACACCTCATGTTAAGTGAAAAAAGTCATTCTCAAATGGTTATGTAAAGTATGAATTCATTTATATGATGTTCTGTCAAAGGCAAAACTACAGGGCTAGAGAACAGGATTAGAGATGGGAAGGAATGGAGTCTGACATTTAAAACCAGTAGGAGGGAATTTTTTAGGGTGTTAGTATTTCTCTGTATTTTGTTTTTGGTTGTGATTCCAAAAACCTATGCATGTATTAAAAATTATAGAGTTTAACACCACAAAATTGAATTTTATAGTGCATAAATTTAAAATTATAGAAAATTTTAAAGACAATAAAATGGAGGGGCAATATTGAGATATTTTCAGCAAATATAAAGTGATTTGAGAAAAATGTACTCTAAACTATCAAAAAAGAATCAAATTTATTTTTCTGAAATCACATTTAAATATCCAAGAGAAAAATTTCATCAAATGATTTTTAACAAAATCTAAGCTTGTAACTTTGCCCATCTATAAAACAGCTTCCATTGTTTCACAAAAAGAAAATAAATGTGGAAATACATATGATGAGAAATACACAGTGGTAATAATTATTAAATCTGAATGTATCTGCGTACGTAGAACTAAAAAAATACTATCAAATCAAAGAGCTAAATGTAAAAAAAATCATTATGATAGCTTTTATGAAAACATATCAAACAATATATTATTTGTGAATGCAAACATGAAAGCATCTGAGGGGAATATATACCAAATTCTTTTCAGGAGACGCTTTTAAGGTGGGGCAGGGAGAACTAAGTGTGAAGATGAATGGAAAGTGAACTTCCAAAATTAATCCAAAGATAACGAAAAAAATTAAGCTTCGCTAATTGTGTTTTACTTTTTATTTCAATGTTTTATACTTGTTCTCACTTGAAAAAATTCACTAAGATTTACCTGTTTATTTTTTCTACATTTTCAGTGAATTTCCAATTAGTTGCACTGTAAAGAATGATAAAAGTAAAAGCAAAGCCCTCTGGCATAGTTCTGCTAAAAATTACAAGGAACTTCTATCTTTTGTCTTTGTCATGCTGACAATGTGTTAATCATTAAAAGAGGTGCCATTAATTTGAAAAGGAACACAGCAGGAAGTCACTCAAGATAGAACAAAGCTCTTTGATTAGTAGTTATTTCTAAAATTAATCACATTTGACATCAACTGTTGGCCTCTTTGTTATCTTATTCTATGACTTCTACTTCATATCCAAGTGAGGATCTCCTTTGGAAATTAGGAAATGACTTGGTATGTCTTTTATCATTTTCTTGAAAAGTATTGTGAACTTTCACACTTTGGGGACAGATGGCAATGTGAAGAGTTAGCAGCACAAGCAAGGGAGAAAGAAAAACAGGATATGAATTTAAAATTC
Organism: Choloepus didactylus; assembly: GCF_015220235.1. NCBI lineage: Eukaryota > Metazoa > Chordata > Mammalia > Pilosa > Megalonychidae > Choloepus > Choloepus didactylus. The sequence continues at coordinate 60,094,352 of NC_051316.1, forward strand.
AAGACTACACTACAAATTGAAGTTCAAGGGTCTTTTGGACATAAGAAAATTCTCCTCCCAAATGTCTTCAAAACTCTAAAGGGACCAACAGTTGCTCCTGTTGAAAAATATAAAGTGAAAAGAAAGAAAATAAGTCTTGGAAGTCAGTCAAGATGAAAAGAGATAGTTTGCCTTCTTCCTCAAAAGTGAACTAGAGCAGAGAGCTTACACAATTTAGTCTGCTGCTTGAGTCAAGCCTAAATTATCCTTGGCCATTTTTAAACTCCCCTTGTGAATTCCAACTTTAAAGGACAAAATAAAATGGAATAACATTTATGGAATACCCTTTCTCTATTAGTATTTAGTGAGAATGAGAGAAGGAAACATTATCTGAGACTCAACCATTCACAAGTGGTTCCATGAGATATTACTTCAGTGCCTTATCATGAAAAATTCCTAATTAAATTCCCATTTAAATAGTAGCAATAGCAACAGGGATCTTCATTTCACCTTTGAACCCTGGCTTAAACTGGATCTATCTAGGAGGTTACTATGTTGACATGGAGAGCAAAAAAATATATGTAAATTAGGTTTGAAAGACTCAGCTTTGTATCGTTGTTCCCTGTCTCCTATTAGGTGAAAGTTATTATTCAGAAAGCATCATAAAGTATTAGTAATTTTATTTTTCAGAAGACTTATTCCTCTCCATAGAAATCAGTTCCCCCTTATGCCTCTGATTACAAATCCCATACTCCCTCTGCCCAATTCCTCTCATAATCTGGCAAACCAAGAGTGTTGCGTGTGAAACACGACTGATTATGTCAAACCTACCAGACTGTATGTCCAAATGAACGTCACACCAGGACTTCAAGGTAGTCATCTTGGCAGGCTATGCTTATTTAAACTTTATTTAAACTGTTTTTGAGGTGGTTTCTGGCATTTCCTTCAGACTGATTCTCTGAGATGTTTAGTTTGGGGGAAAAAAAAGTGATAATATGGAGTTGTGACACTAATTTTTAAGATTTGGGGAATTCCCCAAAGTGTAATACATTATGATTAGTGAGAATATAGATTTCTTGGAGCTCCTTGCTAATTGCTAAGCTACTGTCTCAGTTCCACACCTACATGTCTATACTCCGCTTGGGATACTGGGTGAGGACTTTGCAGCCTATCTTTCTCATTTTCCAGTTGGCTTCCTGTTAAATTTTTGCTTTGGAGAGCCCTAAAGGGAGACTGGAGAGCCAGAAGGGAAAAAAGGGACATGCTCCTCCTTAATTGCTCCCTGTCTCCTCTACCGTCACCCCTGGCACTGGCAGGTGGCTCCAGAAGCAGCATTCTGTAACAGCCCTCAGATTTTTTCCACACTCCCTGAAACAGCCTCACTGTATCAATCTCAGAGTTATCAGCATCAGCCAGCTGAAACCTTTCCTCAGGCTCCTGAGCCCTTATTTCAGGGAGCCCCTCCCAGAGCTCTTGAGGTACCAGTGTCAGCTGGGCAGCCACCCCCAGAGGTTTGAGTTACAGCTCTTCAGGGTCTTTCTCCAAACGCCTGTGTTCTAAAAGTGCAAATTCTTCCCTTTACTGCCCCCAGCTATAGGGACGCTGCCTGAATTTTCTACCTTTGTGATAGCTCAGTGTTCTCTTTTTGCCTTTTCAGTTCCTAATACCAGTGTAACCAATTCCCTATACTAATTTACCCGTTTAAAGTATCTGGTATCATTTCCATTTTACTGTGGCCAAAAAATTAAAACTTCCACAAAGATTCATATAGAGTAATTTAACAATGAGCCTTCTTGTGACTTAATAAAAATTGTGAAAAAGATCTACTCACCCACTGACCCAACAGCAAAAATAGAATAGCATGGAGGTTAGGAGCATGGATTCTGGAGATTAATTGCCTTGGCTATAATTCTGGTTCTGCTAATAACTGTGTGGTTATGGGAAAATCATTAATTTACTCATTGCTCATTGTCCTCCTCTGTAAAATAGATGTAATTATAATGATTATGCCAACCTCAGATTTTTTTTTTTTTGGTAACAAATGTGTTAATACATGTAAATATATTGGAGTAGCAACCCCATATGATAAGTACTCATTAAGTTTTCCCTTTCTTTTTTTTTCATTTACTCTATTTCTTAAATTCATAGATCAAGTTCATTTCCATCTTAAAGAATTATGACAAGTCTCCTTTAACTTTCAATTTAGCTAGACAGGCACAGGCAATGAACAATAATAATATTTTTTATAGGTGGCCCAAAGTAATTTTTTACAGCAATGTTCCTTTTTAACTTTATTTTTAAATTATAAAACAATCGCAGCATTTAAAATAGAGATTAATATGATGTAAACATTATATTAGCAAACATATATGTACTATAATGTACTCGCATAACCATCACCCTTTGCCATAAAATTTTAACATTTTTGCCTTGTATCAGAATCTAGTCTGCCTCTACCCCAACTAGAAGTAAAACAGAAATTCTATGCAAGTTCTTGTATACCCTGTCCTTTAGTGATTCTGTGGTTACATTATATTAGCAAACATATATGTACTATAATGTACTTGCATAACCATCACCCTTTGCCATAAAATTTTAACATTTTTGCCTTGTATCAGAATCTAGTCTGCCTCTACCCCAACTAGAAGTAAAACAGAAATTCTATGCAAGTTCTTGTATACCCTGTCCTTTAGTGATTCTGTGGTTTCTGGAAGATAACCAATATGATAGATATTTTCTAGAGTATATGCCCAGCTTGATTTGTATGGTATGTGCATTTCCACCATTAGTGTATCTCTTCCAATTTTTCTCCAAGTTGTTTTGTCATTTTATACTGTGACTTGTCCAACAGCACATCCCTTAGACTACATCCCTGCTTACATTTCATACAGTAGATTAGATTGTCTATCCGGAGCCCAGAGTTCTTCTCCCACTGTGACAGATTACATGATATGCCTGTGGTAGAATGAATTATGTACCTCAATTTAAACATTCTTCGTCTTGATCCACATTCCTGTGGGTGTGAAACCATTGTACAGAGGACCTCTTGAAGACGTTACTTTCATGCAAGCTGTGGCCCAACTGTATGAGGGTGGGTCCTTTTCTGGATGACTGGAGTCATTTATAAGCAAAAGAAATTCAGATCTACTCAGAGAAAGCCATGGAAAGAGCCAGAATCCAGAAGTCAACAGAATCAGGAAGAGAAAGGAGAGGACATCACATTGTGACATGAGGCAAGGGTACAAACCAAGGAATCCCAAGGATTGCAGGCAGCCAACACAAGAAAGTTACAGATTTTAGGGAGAAATCATTGCCCTGCTGACACCTGGGATTTGGACATCTCCTAGTATCAAAACCACGAGCCAATAAATTCCTGTTGTTTAAGCCAACCCATTGCATGGTAATTGGCATAGCAGCTGAGGAAAAATAAGTCAATGTCTTGTGTTGTCCAGTTTGACCAGTAGAGTATTAGCAGATGTGATGAAAGCAGAAATCTTAAATATGCTTGCACTGTCTGTTGTGCCTAACCTGTACTCAGTCACCCTGTGATGAGAAAAGTATGCTTTAGGAAGCTGCTGTCTTTTCTCTCTAAGCCCCAACAGTTGTTACAGCTGAAACTGTTCATCCAATTACTGCCTCTTTTAATATTTTCCATGGCAGCTAATGGTCCTAAACCACAGTGCCAGTGATTGTCTCAAACAAGTTACACTTAAAGCTGGATTACCTCACTGTATTTATCACACAAATTTGCAAAACTCCTCAGTTCTCTGTATTATCATAGACTTGTTATGCCTATTTGCATGGGTAGTGGCAATTACTTGGCTCTCTCGTGTCTCCTGCTCCTGCTGTTCCCCTGAAAGAGAATTTAATCCCCTGTGACACTAAGATTTGAACCAAATGTGCCTTTTTTTCCCACATACATTAATTTTTTTATGCCATAAGTTATATCTGGTTAAATTCTTTATTTGCTTCCTGTGTTACGGACATTAATCACACTTAGGTACTCTATAATTCAGTACAACCTAAATGTCCTCCTTTAATAATCTTTGGAATCTTTCTGCTGAGTCTTCATCATATTAGGGCAGAGCAGTCTGCGTTCACTCTCTACCTTTTCTTATGAGAATGCTATTGGGGACTGACAGGTCTACTTCAGTAATAAAGTATATTTAATACCATACAAAACTTTACTTAAGTTACCTTTACTATTATCTCTGGGTTTGTAGTTAACATAGAAGCAACTGGGGCTGAAACTTTAATCTCTACTATAAGACTTCAAGAACCATTTAGCCTTTGTAAAAATGAGTTACTAATCCTAGTCACAGTATAGGCTAATGTTCTTGCTGTCAAGTTTGCGATGGACCTTTCCACATTTGTTCTTGCTTCTGAAAGTATAAGACATTGTTTACATTTTGGTGGAAGACCTTCTGGGAAATCCTTGCATGAGAGCTCATCCACAGTCTAAAGTATCCTGAACCCAGAATCTGTAGTTTTATATTTATCTATAATATATTTTGACTTTTAAGGATCCTTGATCGACATATTCCCATAAGCAATGGATTTTTTTTTTGACCAGTGTCAATTGCTAGCCTTGTTATTCAGTTGGTCAAAACTGTGATAGCACTTAGTTGATCTGATCAGGTTACATTTATTGAATTTAAAAGGGTCTTACAAATGCAGTCAGCCAATGCTTTGCTTCTAGGAACTGAGTGTGTGTGTGTGTGTGTGTGTGTGTGTGTGTGTGTGTGTTCCTTGTAAATTCAGTCTCCTAAACTCTCTTTCTCAGGAAGGGTATATACAACCATGCTAAACTGAAACGAAACATCAATAATTAAGCCCTATGCACCTTCATTTTCAACCACTCTCTGTTGTACAGAAGCTGCTTTAGGCTTGGCAAATTTTGGGAACCAAGAGCTCACGGTATTTGTAATCTTGGAACTTCCCGTTTTTCAGAGTCCTAATTGTCTGACTTTCTTAATCAGGTTTTCTCTTACTTAATCTAACACAAATTCAACAGCCTTTACTTTCTCCTGAGTGGAACCCTTCTTCTTAATATTAGGTAACATGGCTGCCAAAATTCATATGTTTACAATTTGTATACATTTGCTTTCCAAAGGAGGCTATCGTTTCATCATGCCATACCTATTTTTCTGAGGTCTCTAAATTTCTTCTAACTGCATTAAATCAATCTTTATACCTTGATTGTTGCCTTTGCATATTTCTTTGGAGACTGTCTGATCTATGTATCTGTTCATCATTCAGAACCTTGGACATGAATCTATCATTAATTTCTCCCTTTTAAAGGACTATACATCTGTCACTCTAACATATTTCTCCCAATTTTGCCTAGAAAGGTAATCTGTAAAAGGAGATATGAAGGCTATCATTTCTGGGTCTGGCAGACACATCAATTACGCCCAGATACTGCCTGCTTTTTCCATCATTAGTAGAGTAATTTCTTATAGATTTCTTAACCTTTTTTGTGCAAGGACCCATTTGGCAGTTTGATGAAGCCAAGCATATGGATCCCTTCTCAGAATGATATTTTTTAAAAAATACAAAGAAAGGCATAAAGTTACAAACAGAGACCAATCATATTGACTTAGAATTATCACAATATTAAAAACTGTGAAATAGTAATATATGTTTATTAACCTATCATACCTCAATATTTAGCTTTAGGTCTAAAAGCTGCCATAATTTTGAAGGATAGTAAATATAAGCAACAGTTCAAAGTATTAACGCTTGTAATGTGAGGAAAAAAACTGAACTCTATAGGTAACAAGTCATGATATTGCTGAAATGAATATTATTTGTGGCTTAGATTCATAATTGGAAATAATACTACATCTCAATTAGAGCTTAGTGACTATAGAAATGTAAAATTTTTCCCCTCAAGTTCATGAATCCCTAAGTTCTATTCATGAATCTCTTGGTGATCGTGGTCTCATATGTTTGGAGCCAAGTTTCCTGAGAGCACAGTCAACACCTGAAACTCAGTTTTCAATAACATAATTAAGTTACCTTAAAAGGTACTAAATTTTTTTTTGAAATCATTTATACTCATCTTCCCAATTTCTTCTCTCACATAATTCCAGATTTAATGCCACCATTTGACTATAGGTTCCCCAGCCTTCAAAATGAGGTTCTCCAAATACTTTTGGTGAACTTTGGATTAGCAGCTTGGACATAATGCTTCTCTATAGTTTTCTAGGTCTTACCTCCCACAGGGGAAGTCATTTCAAACCTTGCTTTGAGATAGATACCTGCATCCCTTTTTATTACATGTCTCTGGACAACTGTAATTTTTTCTGACCTGATAATCACTAAAACACCAGCAACACACCTTTTTCAAGTCCCTATTTAAAATAAATTAAATCTGGATATATCTTAGATAATTTTACTTTTTACCCTTACTGTAAGTCTAAGGCAAGTTTTCACTATTGAAATTTGGGCCAGATGATTCTTTGCTGTGGGGAGGCTGTCCTATACATTGTAAGATGTTTAGCGAAATACCTGGCCTCTACCCACTAGAGGTCAGTAACTGCAAAATTAAGACAATCAAAAATGTCTTCTGATATTGCTAAATGTCCACTGGGGGATGAGATTATCCCCAGTTGAGAATCGCTGGTCTAAGGTGATCTTTTTAAACTTGAGTCTCTTTTGAAGAACAGCCCTCTGCTACTTAATTCCTCAGTATATCTATACTTTGCCTCTGATGAAAGACAGAAGAAAATAAAAATGAAATGGTTCTTGTTCTCATGGATCTTAAATTCCAGTGCTAAATTATATAGGAGGCACACATTAGATAACTGTTAATAATCAGTTGGTTCTACACTACAGAATTTGGCAAAGAAATCAAATAACTGACAGGAAGACCTATTTTACAGTATTAGAAACACTGAAGACTCTCAGGTATTTCAGGAAATAAGTAATTGATCAGGCAATTGATCTTGTCCCTTCTCAAAGGGCTATGTCTTTGATCGTTATTACCATTCAAGTTGTTTCTCATTTTTCCCCCTTCAACTTGTCTTCCCCATGGATTTCTCATTATCTTTCTTTATCATGTTGTTCTTTTTAAGTTTTTATCTTTTTTGCATTTTGATAATGATTCAGTCTTCTTGGATTTCAGTTATATGTTGATTCAAAATTTTTAAATTGTTTTCATTGGCTGAGGGAAGACTGGCTATTTGAATGGGAAAGGATGTTATAGATAATTTATATAGTGATCTGCCACTGCTACATGCTAGCATATATGATTTAATACTTCCAGTCTTTCATACCAATGCGACTTCCTTCATTGGTTCTACTGTGTTTGTTGTTTGACACATGCATGCATTTTCTTACATATAAACAAAAGGATGTATCAGTTAAGGGTTGTGGTGGCCATAAGAAGCATAAATCTGATGACTTCAATACATAGAGTTTTTTGGATTTTTTTTCTCATTAAACAAGAAATCTGGGGGTAGGTGATGACCGGAAATGTTCAGAAACAGTTAAAAGTTAGTAGATCCAAGGCATCTGCAGTTCTGTTGACCTTTCTTCCATGTATTGGTTGGATGCTGCAGCTCCCTCTATCATGTTCAAACTCCAGCAGAAAGAAGGACTAGCTGAAATAGGAGAGAAGTGTCTGCATCAGGAATACATAGAATTTTTCAGATACCCCCAATAGATATCTTCTTAAGTCTTATTAACCAAACCCTGTTACAGGTGCTCAAGGTTAGCCAATCATCATGATTTTCAGGGCTGACTTATCCATTAAACATGGTGGATACCATCTAGGGCCCATGATATATGTTTTAATCTTAATTTATTTTAAATTCAGAAAAATGACTACAATAATAATACATATATATAATAATGAATTCTTCCTGGATAGTATTTGCCTTTATATGGACACAATTATAAAATATAATTTGTAATATTTTGTTATGGAGGAAGGAGCCTATGAAGACAAAGGTACCTAGGGCTTATGAAAGTCATAATATGACTCTGAAGCTTGTACTGGGTTGGAGGGGTTTCCTGCATATGAGAATTTTAGCACTAAAATTGGGACTATCTAGGCAAACTGGATAGTTTATCACTCTAGGGTGTTCCCCATTACAGGGTACCTTGTGAAAGTTAGTTTTAGCAGTTAGTTTCTAAAAACTAGAGGGTAGAAATGAATGCTGCAGGATGACTGTTTGTGATATATTCTGCTATTTTAACTATTGAACATCCATAAATCCTTCTTCTCATAACACACTATCATCTGGGTTATACTCATGTCCCTAAATAAGAAAAATAATCATTGTCTTATCAATTAGTGCATAAAGGTCCACCTAAAATATTTCTGGGTCATGCATGGATTACACCTGCCTCAAGAAAACTAACATACAATATCAAAGAAGCTATGCTAAAAAAGGAAAGCCAAGGGCAATTGGGTTGGTTAACTAAGAGGCTCCCCTCAACTCCAAGGCAGAGGGCTCTCACTGTACTTGCCCAGTGGGATTTGATATTAACTTAAGATTGCTGTTTGCTTCATAATCATTATACTTGTATTTGGTTTGTTGAGGCATGTATAGGTCTTTTATGTCCTTGGTTAAATTTATCCCTAAATATTTGATTCTTTTGATTGTATAGTAAATGGAATTTTTTTCTTGATTTCCTCCTTAGATTGCTCCTTACCAGTATGTAGAAACACTACTGATTTATGTGCATTGATCTTGTATCCTGCCACTCTGCTGTACTTGTTTATTAGCTCTAGTAGATTTGCTGTAGATTTTTCGGGATTTTCTACAAATAGGATCATGTCATCTGCAAACAGTGAAAATTTTACTTCTTCCTTTCCAATTTGGATGCACTTTATTTCTTTTTCCTGCCTAATTGTTCTAGCTAGAACTTCCAGTATAATGTTGAATAACAATGGTAAAAGTGGGCATCCTTGTCTTATTCCCGATCTTAGAGGGAAAGCTTTCAGTCTTTCCCTACTGAGTATGATATTGGCTGTGGGTTTTTCATATATCCCCTCTATCATGAGGAAGTTTCCCTCTATTCCTCTTCTTTGAAGTGTTTTCAACAAAAAATGATGTTGAATTTTGTCAAATGCCTTTTCTGTATCAATCGAGATGATCGTGTGGTTCTACTGCTTTGATTTATTGACGTGGTATATTATATTAATCGATTTTCTTCTGTTCAACCAACCTTGCATACCTGGAATAAACCCTCTTGGTCATGGTATATAATTCTTTTAATGCATTGCTGGAATCAATTTGCAGATTTTTTTTGAGGGTTTTTGCATCTATATTCATTAAAGAGATTTGTTTGTAATTTTCTTTTTTTGTAGTATTTCTGTCTGGCTTTGCTGTTAGGGTGGTGCTGACTTCATAGAATGAGTTAGGTAACTTTCCCTCCTCTTCCATATTTTTGAAGAGTTTGCACAAGATTGGTACTAATTCTTTCTTGAATGCTTGGTAGAGTTCACATGTGAAGCCATCTGGTTCTGGACTTTTCTTTCTTGGAAGGTTTTGATGACTGACTTAATCTCCTTACTTGTGATAGTTTTGTTGGAGTCAATGTTGGTTATTCATGCTTTTCTAAGAAGTTGTCCATTTTGTCTAAGTTGTCTAGTTTGTTAAGATACAGTTGTTCATAGCATCTTCTTATTTCCTTTATTTCTTTGGGGTCAATAGTTATGTCCCCCCTCTGATTTCTGATTTTATTTGCATCCTCTCTCTTTTTTTTCTTTGTCAGCCTGGCTAATGGTCTGCTGATTTTACTGATTTTCTCAAAAAATCACCTTCTGGTTTTGTTGATACTCTCTATTGTTTTCATGTTTTCAATTTAATTTATTTCTTTTTTAAAAAGTAGTAATATTTAATGTGTTTAACTGCAAAAATCAAAGTCTATTTGTAGCATATATTTGTTTATTACATTAATTTGTAAATCCAAATTAAAGCATGCTGCATTTTGACCCAAACATGCAACACAGAACAAAAAATTATTTTTAACTTGACACGTTTACAATAAAGCAAATTCAGAAAGACAGAGTATCTGAAACAAATAATTGGCAGAAGAAAATTTTAATGTTTCAGATACAGCCCTTGGATTAAGCCTCGAGAGAAAACTCTGATTCCCTTGGAAATTTGAAGAGCTCATTTCATCATGCCATTTAGAAATCTTTCTTTACTATTTGTGTGGAGTATTTGATTACCCAACAAATCTGAGGTCCATTGTCCTGGTTTGGATGTATTATATCACCCAAAACACCATGTTCTTTAATGCAGTCTTGTGGGGGCAGACATATTAGTGTTGAGTTGGTTGGAATCTTTGGGTTAGGTTGTTTCCATGGATATGTGACCCACCCAACTGAGGGTAATACCTTTAATTAGATTATTTCCATGGAAGTGTGGCCCCACCCATTCAGCATGGGTCTTGATAGTTTACTGGAGCCTTATAAAAGCTCAGACAGAAGGAGCTCAGAGCAGCTGCAGCTTAGACAGACATTTTGGAGATGGCCATTGAAAGCAGACTTTTACTAGCCCTGAGTTTGCCTGGGAGAAACTAAGGGAACACCCCCAGACACCTGGAGAGGAATGTCCTGGGGGAAAAGCCATTTTGAAAGCAGAACCCTGGAGCAGATGTCAGCCACGTGCCTGTGCCTTCCCAGCTAACAGAGGTTTTCCAGACACCATCAGTGTTTTTCATGAAAGGTAGCCTATTGTTGTTGCCTTTGTTTGGACAATTTTATGGCCTTAGGACTATAATTTTGTAACCAAATAAACCCCCTTTATAAAAGCCAATCCATTTCTGGTATTTTGCATAATGGCAGCATTACCATACCAATTGTATGAAATAAAGAATCTGTGTTTTAAAAGCAAAATATAAAATTGTAAAAATCAGAAACTATTTCCATTACAATTCTATTTCTGCTCTAATTCTTGTAATTTCCTTCCTTCTGTTTCCTTTGGGTTAATTTTCTGTTCTTTCTCTAGTTCCTCCAGGTGAGCAATTAGGTTCTTGATTTTTGCTCTGTCTTCTTTTTTAATACAGGTGTTTAGGGCAATACATTTCCCTGTCAGCACTGCACTTGTTGCATCCCATAAATTTTGATGCGTTGTATTCTCATTTTCATTTGACTCTAGAGATTTACTAATTTACCTTGCAATTTCTGCCTTTACCCACTGGTTGTTTAATTGTGTTGTTTAGCCTCCAAATATTTGTAAATTTTCCAGCCCTTTGCCTGTTATTGATTTCCAATTTCATTCCATTATGATCTGAGAAAGTGTTTTATATAATTTCAATCTTTTTAAATTTATTGAGACCTGCTTTGTGATCCGTCATGTGATCTATCCTTGAGAATGATCCATAAGCACTTGAGAATATATATATCCTGCAATATAAGAATGATAAGCACTTGAAAATATATATCCTGCTGTTGTTGGGTGCAATGTTCTGTAAATGCCTATTAAGTTTAGCTCATTTATCATATTATTCAAACTCTCTGTTTCCTTACTGATCTTCTGTTTAGATGTTCTATCCATTGATGAGAATGTTGTATTGAAGTCACTAATTATTATCGTAGAAGTGTCTACTTCTCCCTTCAGTGTTGTCAGTGTTTGCTTCGTATTTTGGAGCAGTCTGGCTTGCTGCATAGATATTTAGAATTGTTACGTCTTCTTGATGAATTGACCCTTTTATTGATTGTCCTTCTTTGTTTCTTTTAATTGTTTTTCATTTGAAGTCTAACTTGTCTGATGTTAGTATAGCTACCACCACTCTTTTGTGGTTGTTGTTTGTATGAAATAACTTTTTCCAGCTTTTCACTTTCAAACTGTTTTATGTCCTTGGGTCTTAAGTGAGTCTCCTGTAGACAGCTGATAGATGGATCCTGATATAAAAACAGGTTCCATTCTGCAAATCTATGTCTTTTGGATAGTTTTATCCATTAACATTTAATGTGATTACAGAAAATGCAGTACTTTCTTTAACCATTTTTCCATTTGAATTCTATAAGTCATATCTTATTTTTTTTCTTTCTTTTTACCCTTTTAGTTATCCTTACTGCTAATCTTCATTTCTATACTTTTATCCAAACCTCTCTCCTGTCTTTTCCTGTCTCCCTGTAGTGCACCCTCTATTATTTCTTATAGAGCATGTCTCCTTGTTCATGCACTGTCTCAGTGTCTATTTATCTGTAAATATTCTAAACTCTCCCTCATTTTTGAAGGATGATTCTGCTGGATATAGCATTCATGGTTGGCAGTTTTTCTCTTTCAACTTAAATATATCATGTCACTGCCTTCTTGCCTCCATGGCATCTGCTGAGAGATCCGCACTTAGTCTTATTGAACTTCCCTTGTATGTGATGGATCTCTTTTCTATTGCTGCTTTCATAATTCTCTCTTTATCCTTGACGATTGACAATCTGATTAGTAAGTGTCTGGGAGTAGGTCTATTTAGATCTATTCTGTTTGGAGTACACTGCCTTTCTTGGACCTGTAATTTTATGTCTTTCATAAGAGTTGTGAAATTTTCATTGTTTATTTCCTCCAGTATTCTTTCTGCCCCCTTTCCCTTTTCTTCTCCGTGTGGGACACCCATAACATTTATATTCATGGGCTTCATGTTGTCATTCAGTTCTCTGAGATCCTGCTTGTGTTTTCCCATTCTTTCCCTATCTGTTCCTTTGTGTGTAGAATTTTGGGTGTTCCATCTTCTAGTTCACTAATCCTTTCTTCTGCTTCTCCAAATCTGTTGTATGTTTCCATTAAGTTTTTCATTTCTTCTATTGTGCCTTTCATTCCTATAAGTTCTGTCATTTGTTTTTTCAAACTTTTGAGTTCTTCTCTATGGTTTGAACACCCTGTGTCTTCTTTTCATCCTTCATCTTTTGCCACATTTTCTTTCAACTTGTTGATTTGATTTAGCATATTTGTTTGAAGATTGTTAATTAGTTGTTTCAAGTCCTGTGTCTCAGTTGAGGTGTTAAGTTGTTCCTTTTCCTGGGCCATATTTTCATGCTTCCTGGTTTGAGTTGTGAATTTTTACTGGTGACTAGGCATCTGATTTTCTTAATTAGTTTATTCTGAAGGTCATTTTCTCTCTTTTGCCTATGGTTTTCTTATTGAATGGCTTTTTTCTCTATCTGTTCACCTCTTTTGCTGGCCAGTTGTCAGGTTGGTTCTGCCCCCAAGACTCCCCCAGATACCAGGCACCCACAGCAACCTGCCTTAAAGATGGTGGGTAGGCACTGGGCACCACAGCAAGGTCTCAGTGATTTGTAAAACAAGTCTGCTCTCTCTCAGTGGTGCTCTGTTTTTCGCAAAACCTGAGTTTGTTTTAGGGTACTGTTTTAACAGTTGCATTGTCCATATTTCTCAGCCAAAACAGAGCCAGGATTCCATGCAAGGGGTGTAGACTAGCTTCAGGGATCCTAAAATAGGGTCTGGAGGGTGTTTTAAAAGCCCTTCAATTCCCTTTCACTTTCTGTCTGTCCAGCAGATGGTGCTGTTCAGTGACTTAATCATCCTCAGAAGCTCTTTTGGCCCTGAGCACAGGCTGTGTCTGAATAGGTGGGGCTGAAAGTGCAGAATTCCTGTGTCCTTACCTTACTTTGCTGGCCAATATCTGGCTCAGTGTGGGTCTGTGACCCCCACTTTACTTGTGGCAGAGGACTCCACCAGCTGTCCCAGTTTTTCAGCCATCCCCCAGGTAAGGAAATAGCTGCTTGCTGCTGTTTCCCTTAGGGATGGGGGGGAGGGATTTTGACCCCAGGGCTGGAAACAAACTCTCTGTCTATGTTTTCTCAGACTTTTTATCTCTCACTGACCTGGGCCTTGAAATGTCCTCCCCTATCCCCCACGTCTCCAAATGTTGGGGTCTGCCTCACTGCTGTGAGATATTTTATATTCTGTTTCCCCAATGTGTGTGGGGGGATCCTGTCTGCTGTTCCTGTGCCTTTCCTGCACTGTGACTGTGTGAGACTGAGTGAGGGGGAGGGGAGAGAGCTGGCTGGTCTGGGATGGAAGATTCTTACATGATATTTTTTCTCTTTTTCAAGTCAACATTTGTAGGGTCCTTCTCTAGGCTATATCTTCCTCCACAGTTCTGAATAATTCAAAATTGTCTGTGTTGTTTGTTTTTTTTCATCAAATCTCTGGAGAGAGGTTTTCAGTAGCTGTTTATGATGTCCATTTTCAGGACATCACCCCTACGTTTATTGCTAGAGGACATTTTCTCTGCATACACATTCTAAGTTGGCAAGGATTTCCTTCCAGCATGTTAAAGATATCATATCTTTTTCTCATGGCTTCCATTATTTCAACTGAGAAGTCAGCTGTTAGTCTTATTATTGCTCCTTTAAAGTCATGTCTTTCTTCTCTATCTTTTTATAACATTTCCTTTGGTTTTCACCAATTTTAACTTTATGAACCTACATTTTTTAATTGAGTTATTCAGTTTGAATATCATTCTAAATCTGTGGTTCAATATCCTTTTTATTACCTTTGGAAACCTCTTTTTCCTTTCTGCCATATTACCCCTTGTCTTCTAGGATGCAAATTGCATGTTTGTTAGACCTTCATAACTTCCCATATGTCTCATATTCTTTCCTCTATTTTTACTCCTTCCTTCTCTTTGCTTCAATTTGAATGTTTTCTGCAAAATAAGATACCAGTATAAATGATGTCTTAATCTATATCTAATGTGCTTATGTACAGAGTCCTTAATATCAGTTATGATATCTTTAGCTTTAGATTTTTTTTCTTTATGTTCTTGTTTATAGCTTCTAGAAATCTGGTAAGAGTTCTCTGTGTTAAATTCTTTGACCAAAGTAATTATACTTGCATATCCTCATTCACTAACTCCATTTTCTTGATATCTTGAAGTTTTGTTTCCATTGTTTCTGATTTCTCCTGCATTTTGGCCAATTTTATTTTTCTCTTTTGCAGGCTATTTTTAAGCATTTGACATTGTGTATGAAAACTTGCAGAGACTTACTGAGAATCTGATGATATTAAACTTCGTTAGATCTTTTCACTCTCTTTATTGGTGAATGAAGGTTACCACATGTAATCTCTTTGTCAACATATCTTCTGGGTAAATAAACTAGTTATATTTCTTGGAGGATGCCTCTTCTGGATATAGATTACCCTTAATAGAATATTCCAGACATAAAAATCTAAGTCTCCACCAGCATATTATTCTTCCAGAACTCTTCAATCTTCAATGAGAATTTGTACATTTTGTGTTTTACAGAGTTCTAAATTTACATATGGAAATCTAGAGTATACTACAGTGTGCCAGTCTGAATGTATTATGTCCCCCCAAATGCCATTATCTTTGATGCAGTCTTGTGTGAGTATTACTGTTGATTAGATTGTAATTCTTTGAGTGCTTCCATGGAGATGTGACCCACCCAACTATAGGTGATAACTCTGATTGGATAATTTCTATGGAGGTGTGTCCCTGCCCACTCAGTTTGGGCCTTGATTATTTTACTAGAGCACTATGTAAGCTCAGACAGAAGGAGCAAGCTTGCTACAGCCAAGAGGGATGCTTTGAAGAATGCACAGGAGCTGAGAGAGGAGCTGCAGCTTACAGAGACATTTTGGAGATGGCCTTTGAAAGCAGTCTTTTGCTCCTGAGAAGCTAAGAGAGGTCAAATGCCCCAAGAGCAACTGAGAGTGACATTTTGAAGAGAAGCTGCAGTCTAGAGAGGAATGCCCTGGGAGAAAGCCATTTTGAAACCAGAACTCTGGAGCAGATGGCAGCCACATGCCTTCCCAGCTAACAGAGGTTTTCTGGACACCATTAACCATCCTTCAGTGAAAGTACCCCCTTATCTTGGACAATTTATGGTGTTAAGACTGTAACTTTGTAACCAAATAAACCCCCTTTACAAAAGCCAATCCATTTCTGGTATTTTGCTTAATGGCAGCATTAGCAAACTGGAACATACAGCATGTGTGTGTGTGTGTGTATATGGTTTTAATAAAATCTGTTAAGCTAGCCAAGTTAGAGCCTATATTTATAATAGTTTTAGCACTATTAGGAAAATGAAAAATTGCAATTCCTTCTATAATTTCCCTATAATTTTTGCTTATACTAGGTATCAGCTCTCCGGTTGAACATACTATCTCAGATATTCTGGGCACAGGAAAATGTTATAAGAATTGATATAGCCTCAAGGAATTACTTGGACTCTTTCAAAGGGCAAAAGTGTTACATATAAATCTTTAAAGGGTATCTCAAGTCATAACTTCCTAGGAAGTCCTTTTGTGTTACCAAGATATGCCTTACAGCCTCTTTTTCAGATAAGCTTGGCAGGAATCCTATATCTCAGCCTAGGGCAGTCAAAAACATCCTCATGTTCTATGCAATTTCTCCATTTTATTTCTCTATTTTAAATCTATGCAACTTTCTTCTCCATCTGTACTTATTTCCAGGAAAATAGATACTCTAGTCACGTATCTGGTGACTTTAGTATATTTAATAACTGGGGTGTCATCTCGTGAAGGAGCAGTAACACATTTTTAATTTTTTCAGCTCTCATTAATGAATGAAACTTAAAAATTAATTATACTTAAAATATATTTCACATCTAAACCTTAATGTCTTCGTATTCTTACATTGATTTTAGCTTATTAAACATATTTCTAAGTATGTTCTCTCTAAATAATTCATGTGTTTTCATGTTATTTCCCACTCCTATTTCACCCAAAGTATAATCATGTCCTAGAGGGGAGAACCTGTTTTAACCAATAACAGAGAATTTGATTTTTCCTATAGCCTGAATTCCTTAACATGCTTGACAACCAGAAAATAAAAGTAACAGAAAAACTAGGTGCCAGAAAGTATATGCATTAGCATTCATGAAGAATGTCCTCTAGACTTCTTTACAAAGTATAATAGGAACAAGGAGAATAACTGGGCTTTAATGTGCTTGGCTATCTCTTATCAGACCACTGAACATTAGAAACAGCAAATCTTTCAAAAGCATACATAAAATAAACTAACACAGCAGGTGACTCATTTAACGTGGGGAATTACAATGTTATTTCTCTCAGATAGTTTTTAAGAATTTATATATGTTACTTCTTCAGCCTTCAATGCCTGTCCACTTTTTGTTCATGTGTATAAATTCCAATTATCTCCCAAACTCAGAATAAATATCACAGCATAACCCAGGCTGTTCCTGATGAAGTCAACCCCTACGTAGCACAGTATACCTATACCTTTCTTTTTACTACTTCTACTGTTACTACTACTACTACTACTACTACTACTACTACTACTACTACTATATTATTGGACATATCCAATCATATTTTAACTACTGATTTAACTCTTTTCTTTCTCCTTAAACTGAAACCCTGGATTGTTAATTTTGTATAATGTATTCAGGAAGTCAAAATAAAGTACTACAGTTACTTTAGAAAGATTCTAATATGTTTTCAAACATTTATATGAATAGTTTCCTATTAAAATACACTTATTATTTTAAAAATATCATATACACCCTTACCTGCTAATTTTCACTTCTTAAAAATTTCCTGTTAAAAGAAGGTTATGTTGTTGCTCTTATTTTGTTATGATTTATGGCAACAAGAACTGGCACTTAATAATTAACAAATATATTCCATCTGGGTTTATCATATTGGTTACCAGATTAGAAACAGAATGAACATTCAGTTATAGATGCAATAGTTATTAGAAAGACTTTCAGTCTCTTAAATTACCTTGGAAATCCTTAGTCTGATATTCCAATTCAAGGGAAAATTCAAGAATTTAGTTTATATGTTTCTTCCTCCTCAAACCAAAAGGTGGCAAAAATTGTTAAAAAGGAATTCTATTCTCTGGACTCCCTCCTTAATTATTTTTTCTCTTCATTAATTCAGTGTACAGCTACTGAGAATAACTTTGCATAAAACAATTACATTTTTAAACAACAATAAGCCAGTGTTTATTGGGTAAGAAATTGGATTGTCATCCCCATAGCCTGCAAAATTTGTTAAAAATACAAATTACCAGATCCTACCCTCAGATCAAATGAATCATAATTTCCATGGATGGGTATTGAATCTATATTTTAAGAAAATTTCCCAGATGTTTTGGAGGCAAAATCTGGTTTGTGTAACACTGGAACTTTGTGTGGTGCATAGTTTTTGATTCTGAAGGAAAAAAAAAATCTGGTTTCTGTATCAAATCTCTTGAGATGGCATTAATGCTTCCCATATCATTTATAGTTAATGGGCTATTAATTAATTCCATTTCATACGATAATTCCTAATGAAATAGGGAAGAACACCAGAAAATCAGTCTGGCCTGAAGAAAATATCATAAGACTCTGTGACCAAAATGGTTGTTGCCTCTGGGGTCTAGGAAGTGGAAGGATTATGAGTAATCTTCATGGTAAGAAAGCAGCAATGTGTTGAAATCTTAAGTAATGAAATACGATTTCATGCTCTACTGAGCACTTTCATCATTCAACAGCATAAATATGTTGTTGCTGATTCTTATATCTGTGCTTACTTTTATCTCAAAATGTTCGAAAAGCAATTAATGTATGTTTGCTTACCTGTATCTGTGCTTACGTTTGCATGATTTTCACATATTTATTGGGCACAAGATTTCATTCCACCACAAAAAAATAAGAAATATTTATGTAGAAAATCATAAAATCCCAAATGTTTCTGTTTTTTATCCTGAGGGATAAAAATATTTATTTTCATGACTGATTATTAAATTAAATTGTATTTATCCAACCATTTTATTCAACTTGGAAAATGGGGCAAAAATTTTCAGGCTAAATTGCAAATGCCGATACAAAAGAAACTTGATGATCTATTATTTAAAACATTTTAATTTCCTTCTGTGATTTATGTTTCTATTTGTGTTTTAACCCAAGATACAATGATACTGAAAATAATAATATGTAACATTGGACAGACATAACTTATTGGACTGCCAAGATTAAAATACCAATCCTGTCCCTTCCTAGGTCAGTGACATATGCCACAATTTCCTCATCTATAAAATGGTGACAATCAGAGTTTAAAGATTAAACAATACAATTCTAATAATAGTGCCTAACACTTACTGAGTATTGTTTAGATATACAAGATAAAATACAGTGCTATTGGAAGATGTTTATAACCAACTAAACTAAAGGAGAACAATGCATATATATATGTATATTTTTTGAGGGGCCGCCTGGATTGGGGAGGGGTCAGGAAAATTTCTACCGTTAAAGAAATATACTTAACCATATTTTTCTCTTCTTACCCTGCTCAATCTCCTCCTTCCTATCTGATTGGTCTTTTCAAGTTAGCCTACTATCTAACATGCTGTATTCATTTCATTCTTTCTTCCAATTCAATCTGTGTCTTCCTTTCTAAAGCAATCTACAATTGCATTCCTCAGTGAAGAACTTCCTCTTTAGCTGTTTGGCTTTGGACTGATAGGCCTCCCTATGCCTAAGTTTTATCTTTTTTGTAAAATATGGGTAAACATAGTATCCATCTCATGAAGTTGTTTTTTTCAGGAAAATAATGAGTTAATGTATCCAAGCAAAGTGCTTACATTAGTACTGTACACACTGTATGCTTTCAATAAACATTACCTATAAAAATGCTTTTTATTTTTGCTATTTTGGTCTATAAAGATATTAATCTTATTTGAATTCCCCCATTTTGCTTTCTTTGTTTGCCATTATTAAAGCATTTAATTTAAACTTTTTGGAAGATTTTTTTGTAGGAGACAGCTTAGTATGGTGGAAAGCAAAATCCAGGTTTGATTCCTAAACTAGTCATTACTATTATGTTATCTTTTAAACTTTACTTCTCCAAGTCTCAGTTTCCTCAAATGTAAAAATAGAGTAGATGTATTAGTACAATTTTGTATGAGTTAGATTTAATGTAACTATACAAAGCCTCTGTAATACAATTGATACTCTGGAAATATTATTTTCTCTCCTTAATCATTGAATTTCCTTGCACTATCATTTGACTATTTAATGAATCATTTCCTTTAACACACAGTGAAATATAGTTCATATTGGTAACCAAGGTAAAATCAAAACAAACCCCACAAAAACATATTAAATGTAAGCATGATTTTTGCAATCCTAACCCAGGACAAAGGAAGTTGTGTTGCATTTCCACCACATGTTATTTCAAATTACTGAAGGATATTTTCTGCTTCACATGAAAGGAATGTGCATTAGATGACCAAAGGGAGGAGGACTTTCTCTTCCTCTAGATTTTTCCTTTACACTGTTATAGAGCAATGGGCTTGCTGCCTGATTTGCACAGAAGCCAATACCATGGCAGCAGGATTTTGAGAAAAGAAAGTGTTAATTGCAAGGTTGACCGGCAAGGAGACAGGAGGCAAGCTCAAATCTGTAACCCTGATCTTAAGAATAGAGGGAATTTTATGGGATGGGAACAAAAGGAGGGGGGCGGATAGTGACAGAGATTCAGAATGGCATATTTTGATTTGCTGCTTTTAAAATGGTCCAGATATGCCCATGGACTGGATCTTCCTTGTTGAGGGACCCCTCACATTTTATTTACTTCTAATGTTTCTTCATTCTTGTAACCTTGATTCCCAGGAAACTGATTTTTGTTCCTAGTGTCTCAGGGGTCCTCTAAAGGACAAGAATCTGTGTTTCTGTACACATGCTCTGTTTTACAACTTGAGGTCAAATTTGACTGCCTGTAAAACAAGCGCAGGAAAGATTTTAGTTAAAGGGAAGGGAAGGGATCCTGATAAACAAGTTGTGGCCTGAATCCTGAATTTTAGTTATGAAAATAATTCGGGACTCCCAGCTATCTTGCCCATGGTTTCAATAGTTTGTTTTTTTCCTAATCATGTACCTATTTTATTCAGATGGACATTTTGCTGGTCATTTCATATAAAGGTTAACAGTTAACTTTTCAGGTATAGATATCACTATTATTAGTTATTATTCTTTTAAGCATTTCATTAGAGATAAATAAAGCTCATCTATGGTTAGCATATTTGATAAGATAAGATAATGTTTAAGTTGCATGATCAGAATTTAAACCCAGGTCTAATCCTAAAATTCATGTTCTTGCCATGGGCCTTCACATAGGCATTTTTTTCTTTCAAATCTATAATTCAGTGATAGGCTTTTATTCAGCTTTTTAATAAATAAATTTATTATATCCTGATATATTTCCATGTTAACAAATTATTTGTGATCATTTTTTAATGTATACAGATACAGAAATGCACAGATCTAAAGCTGTTTTCATTGGTAAATTTTAGGAAATATATACACAATGTAACCCATATACCCATAAAGACACAGAATGTTTATATCACCCCAGAAAGTGCCCACATGTCCTATCCAGTTCTTTTGTGACCTATCTAGTTAATTTCACTCTGATTCTCCTCCCTCCCTCCCCTGAAACCACCATTATTCTTATTTGTTTTATACATTCAAGCTTAAAAGATAAGTCAGATGATTTCAAATAAGTACTGGAGTACCCATTCACACATGTTACAATAAACTCAGAAGTAGAAGACTCTAAAGCAAACAGAATGCATGATTCTATTCCATCAAGTTTTTTTCATGCTTTGCATTTATCTTTGAAGTGCATTGAACAGATGCTAAAAATATGCATCAATTGTAGATTTTTTCTGAATTATAATACTAAAGAAAAACTTTTAATTACATTTGTTATTATCCCATGATAGTCATGCGTCTTCAAGAGCCAACTTGAAGACTCACTTGTGGCATCTCATTGAAATTTTTGTTTTAGAACCTACCCATTGGAGTCTGAATATATATAAAGAGTACTGAAGCAAATACTCTAAAATATGTGACGCTTTATTTAAAACTCATGCAAAACATATACTGAATACATTATAACTTATTTTAGCTTTTGCTTATAGAAGAAAATGTGTAATTTCCTATAAGCAAAAATTATAATGCTTATTTTCCACATATCATAGAAATAATGATCCTCTTGGATTAAATAGGATTGAAATTAAGCATAAAATCATTTGTGGTATTTAAAATTTTATTAACAACATGTTTTAAGTGGGCTATAATTTTGTTGGCTACCAAAGGCATCTTTCTAAAATAACATTAAAAATAGCCAAGACATCCTCCTTCCATATTAGCCTTTTGTTTCAGTAAAATATCCAGGTTCCTTCAGAATCTGATTCTGGCCTATTGCTGTAGGTTATTCCTAGATATTCTTTCAAAATGTTATACTTCAGCCTTATCAAATTACTGCTATCCCCGCACCTCATGCTATTTGCTGTCTCATGTCAAGTGCTGACTACCTGAAAATCCCACCAAGACAATTTTATGATGAGGTAAAGCTGCATTTACTCTTCCCTTGCTAAGGGAGGTTATTAGTGAGTATTAGCAGGGTCTCAGAGGCAGAAGGACAAAGTCAGGATATTTAGAGGTTTTTGCAGGCTGGTTGAAGGCAAGTCTTTCAATAGGAGGGCTTGATTAGGATTAGATAAATAGCATGCTATAATAATTGCAAGTTGGTGGACTCAGCAAGACAAGAGTTTTGAGGAGAGGATTTAGATGGATCTTGGGGGGTAAACAGTCATTTGATTCTATCTTTGAATAACAGGAATGACTTTCATTGAAATGTTGTTGTGTGTGTTTTGTGTGTGTATGTTTTTTTTTTTCTAACAAGTTCCTGAAATATGAAATTAGGTTATATGAAACTTTTATCTTCCAGGACATAAGTTTTCTGGAACATTAAATTCATCTTTAGGAAAAGACTGAGTAGTAAAGTCATGTTATTGAAGACAGCCAAAAATTCAGCCAGGCTTATGTAGATAGGAAGCTGTGTGGCTGTGTGGAAATGGTTTCTTTGCTCATACCTATCCCTCCTTATAGAATGTGCTCTTTTTCTGTATAATTTTAGGAAACTTTGTATTATTCTTGAATGCTTTCCTTGTAGACATCCCCCCTATGAAGCACACTGGTTGCCTTCTTGTTTGTATTATTATTTTCTTTATTGTTATTACTATTCTATGAAATGATTGTAAGATTGTATAGTATTTAAGAAAATGCAGTTTAGCAATAAAAATGTCATATTTACTTATATTTAATTATCATTAAGACATAGGATCCTCAAGACTCATGAAGGGAAAACATAAATCACAGCAATATTCAAAACTTCCATTTTTTCCTTCCATTCATTTTCCTAACACACTATGTTTTTAATGCAAGCTGCCTTGAAATTTTCTTCTATTCAGCATTAGCACACTGTGGCTTCTTACCATTCTCCAACGTACTCTCATCCCTCTCAACTTACCCCCACTCCCACCCCACCCCAGTCTTTCCTTCCAATCACTCCCAATTACAGGTTTTCATAGAAATACTCTGGCATGGTTGACTTGTGTTCTCACTTGCTTGGAATGTCCACAGGAAGGGATGTGTTAGAGAATGAGTGAATAAAAGTAGATTCCTGTTTAGTTGGCATGGAGAGGGGGAAACCTGATAATGCTTCCTCTCTATTTGCACTTGAATCTCTGTTTACAAAGTCTTTATCTGTTAATAACCAATGAAAAGCTTGAAATAAGGGGCCAGATCTTATTCATTGTATCTCCATACCTAGAGCAGTAGTACTTTGCTCTAGTATTATCAATTCCACCTTAAACACTAGTGGCTTGTTAGTTACAATATAGAAATCTCACTGTGATATTATTTGAACTGGGAAAGGGGAAAATTTTAGTTTAGTGAACTCTGTGTTAAATCTGAGCTTTTTTTTTCGCTTTTAAAAAGTTAAACTATCCACCTTCCTAACTCAGAGTTTTAAATGTGCTTAATTCTTTCTACTCATACATGTGATACTACATAATGGAAAATAAAGGGACACTAATATTTATTGACTCCTACCAGGTACTAAACCTCTTATTAGGCACTTAACCTGAATATTTTTAAAATTAATCTTCACAACAATTTTATTAGGATGTAATAGTATTAGAATATAATTATTAACTGTCTCTGACTTTTAAAATCACTAGCCTAAAATATTAAATAGTACCACTGATCTGCCTGAAATCTTAGGCTTTATCCTTTTGTTATGAGAAGTTGGAGTGAAGTAATTAATGCTTTCCTAAAGTTTAAGAGAATGGAAAGCATGCAATGGAGGATTCCTACAGATTCATAATTCTATTGTCATGCCTACACATACATTTATTTGGAGGAAATATGAAACACAATCATGAATTTGGTGCATTCATGAATGTAATACCTACTATTTTAATAATGCTAATAACAAGCCATCTCAAAAGTCAGTACACGAAACAGCAAACATTTATTTCTTGTTTATGGGTATGCAGGTTGGATGCAACTCAGTTGAACTAAATTGGAGTCCAGGATTCAGGCTTCAGGGTGCAGGTTGTATTCAGATATGCAATACCTATTGTGACCAATTGTCCAATATACCACAGTGATTTGATATTATAAATAATGTATCATTGTTTGTATGTGTTTTAATGTTTACATAAATGGTGTAAGGTTTTGCAAATTGCCTTTTTTGCTTATCATTGTGCTATAAAGAACTATAAATGTTCTATATCATGATCTAATCCATTTATTTGAATCACAGTATAACACAAGAATATACCATATGCTGTGTAATTATTTTCCTAGTAAGCAAAACATTAGGTTGTGTTCTGTTTCTTTTTATTAAAAAGTAAAATTGCTGAGGTGCTGTTCCTTTTACATGTCTCTCTAAGCACATGAGCAACAATTCTCTGCAAGTGAAATTATTAGTCTTCTGGTGGCTGCATTTTCAATTTTTAACTAACACTACCATATTGTTCTTCAAGGTGCTAATACAAATTTTCATTCCTGTCAGCTACACAGTGACATGAGTGAATGAGAGTGTGAGTTGATTTTTTTGTCAATCTGAAAGTTGTGAAATGATACATCATTGCCTTTCTATTATAAATTTTGCTGATTGCTTGCAAGTTCTTCCAATGTATACATTGTATTTTAATTTCCTTTGAATTGTTTTTAATTGTAGAATTATATTAATGATGTAGTCAAAGTTAGCAATATTTTCATTTATTGCTTGTTCTGTAGGAATTCTAAAACGTGCCATATAATTTTATGTATGTGTTGAGAAAGAGGGCATAGGGTAAGATAATGTTTTAATTTTTTTCTGTTTGAAACCAATTGTCCATATTATCTCCACCAACTTCTAGAGCCATATCTATCATATACCAAAGTCCAACCTAACAGTGGATGTATTTCAGGCTATCTAATCTCTTTTATTATTCCAATATTACTTTTGTGCATGGAGACCACAATATTTTAATTCTTATAGCTTTATGATAAGATTTTTTATTTAATAGTGAAAAATATCTCTCCCACCCATTCTTATTTTTCTTTCTTTTACTTGATTATCTGCACTTTAACTTTACTCTGCTATATGGATTTTGAATCCTGTTTGTTTAAAACAATGAAACATCCTTCAGGAATGTTAATTGGAATGGCATTAAAAATTAATTTGTAAAGTATTTATATCTTCGTATTAATAAACATTATATATATTTTACTATATATTTTGATTTATCTTCTGATAATATTTTTAAAATTTATCCTTAAAGTTCTTGTACATTTTGAATGCATTTATTCCTAAGTATATATTTTTAATAATAAATTTTATTTTTAGAGTGTTTTAGATTTAAAGAAAAATTGCACAGAAAGTACAGAATGTTCCCGTATATCTACACATGCCCCCCCCCCCAGTTTCCTGTATTATTAATATCTTGCAGCAGTGTGGCATATATGTTATAATTGATGAACCCATTTTGATATATTATTACTACCTCAAATCTATAGTTTACAGTAGGATTCATTTTCTATGTTATACAGATCCTATGGGTTTTGACAAATGCATAATATCATGTAGCCACTTTTATGTTATCATATAAAATAGTTTCACTGCTCTGAAAATGCCCTGTGCTTCAACCATTCATCTTACACCTCCTGTCCCCGAATTGGTGGCAACTGCTGATCTTTTTACTGTTTCTGTAATTTTGAATTTTCAGAATGTCATATAGTTGGACTCATACAGTATATAGTCTTTTCAGACAGGCTTCTCTTATTTGGAAAATGCATATAAAGCCTCCTGGTCAAAAATCAGTTGACTATATTTATGTGGGTCTATTTCTGGGCACTCAAATCTGTTCCATTAATCTATTTGTCTATTTTTTTGCCAGTACCACACTGTCTTGGTTACAGTACCTGTAAGTTAAGTCTTGAAGTCAAGTAGTGTCAGTCTTCTGACAACATATTCTTTTTTTTTTCTTTTTTTTTTCTTTTGAGATAGATTCAAAGTTACATGAATAGTTGCAAAAACAATACTAGCCCCATACACAGAATTCCATCATACCCTGACCCCCCTCCCCTGATAGCTCAATCCACCAACTTTAACATGCTGTCACATCACTATTTCTTTCCCTCCCTATCTATCATCCATCATATATTTCTCTGTCTTCTGAACATATGAGAGTTAGCTGCACACATCCTTGAACATACACTATAATTCACGTATGTAGTTCCCATGAACAAGAACATTCTTTTATGTAATTCCATTAAGCACAGCTAAGTATAAGAGATTCAACAATGATACAATGCTTACATTCTATATTTCCTTATCCTTATGTCTCAACTGTGTCCCTTTGAGCCACCTGTCCTCCACCCTCCAATCCCATCCAAGTTCATCCTTAGTATTCAATTGTCATCTAGTTAGACTGTCTTTTTTTTTTTTTTTTCTTTTTTCAATTGTGGAAACATATATACAGCCTAAATCTTCCCATTCCACCCCCTCCTAGACTTCCATTAGTGGGATTAATCACATTTAGAATGATGTTATGCTCTTTCCCACCATCCATTACTAGAAATTTCCCTTCACCTCAAACAGCAACCCTACACTCCTTTCTTAACTCCCCATTGCCCCTTCCCCCATTTCTCTTAACCCAAACTCTACTTTTCATCTCTATGGTTATATTCTCTGATAATTTCTTTGTGTTTACTGTGGGGCTTAAAATTAACCTCTTAAATCCCTATCAATCTTGTTTTTCTTTGATACCACCTTCACTTCAATAGGGCACATAAACTATGTTCCTATACTCCTTCATTCCCCCACCTTTATATAGTTGTCTAAAATCACATATTTTACATTGAGTTCAAAACCACTGATTTGTCCTTAGAGTTTGTGTATTTTTTATCATGTAGGAAGTAAATAGTGGAGTTATAGTTCAAAAATTATTGACTTCTATTTGTGTTCCATTGTGTTTGGAGAATGTCCTTTGAGTATATTCAATTTTTTTTTTTTTTTTTTTTTTAATTTCTTGAGGTTTGTTTTATGTGCAAGTTTATGGTCCCTTCTGGAGAAAGATCTGTGATCACTAGAGAAAAATGAGTGTCCTGGTGATTTGGGATGTAAGGGACTATATATGTCTGTTAAAATTCTCTATATCTCTTTCTCCTTTCTTTGTCTCTCTGTTGGTAGGGCTTCCTTTAGAATCTGAAGTAGGGCAGGTCTTTTATTGGCAAAGTCTCTCAGCATTTGTTTGTCTGTGAAAAATTTAAGCTCCCCCTCAAATTTGAAGGAGAGTTTTGCTGGATAAAGTATTCTTGGCTGGAAATTTTTCTCTCTCAGAATTTTCAATATGTCATGCCACTGCCTTCTCGCCTCCATAGTGGCCACTGAGTAGTCACTACTTAGGCTTATATTGTTTCCTTTGTATGTGGTGAATTGCTTTTCTCTTGCTGCTTTCAGAACTTGCTCCTTCTCTTCAGTATCTGAGAGTCTGATCAGAATATGTCTTGGGGTGGGTTTATTTGGATTTATTATATTTGGAGTTCACTGGGCAATTATGCTTTGTGTATTTACATTGTGTAGAAGGTTGGGGAAGTTTTCCCCAACAATTTCTTTGAATACTCTTTCTAGACCTTTATCCTTCTCTTCCCCTTCTGGGACACCAACGAGTCTTAAGTTTGGATGTTTTATTTTATCTATCGTATCCCTGAGATCCATTGCGATTTTTTTGATTTTTTTCTCCATTCTTTCTTTTGTTCTTTCATTTTCTGTTCTGTGGATTTCTAGGACACTGAGATGTTGTTCAGCTTCCTCTAGTCTTGTATTGTGAATATCCAGAGTCTTTTTAATTTGGCCAACAGTTTCTTTTATTTCCATAAGATCTTCTATTTTTTTATTTACTCTTGCAATGTCTTCTTTATGCTCTTCTAGGGTCTTCTTTATGACACTTATATCCTGGGCCATGGTCCTTTTGATGTCCTTTAAATCCTTTGCCATGTTTTCTTTCTTTGATTGTAGTTCTTTAATTAATTTTGCGAGGTATGACATTTCTTCTGAAATCTTGATTTGTGTGTTTGGAGCTGGATTCTCCATATCATCTGGTTTTATCATATGCGTTAAGATTTTCTGTTGTTTTTGGCCTCTCGGCATTTGTTTTGCTTGATGGGGTTCTTTCAAGTTGTATCAAAAAAAAAAAAGAGGGATATCGATCTAATTTTTCAGAGACACAGTTTGGTGACGTACACTTTCTCTTACTAACTAGCAGATGGCATCTGTGAGTCACTTACTCCCCTCAAGTCAGTTCTCCCCAACTTTGTGGTATGTGGGGATCTGATTCTTTTGGGGTCCAATTGGTGCACTTAATTTGGGTGTGTTGTCGGTGCTGTCTGCCCTCAATGAGGGGCGTGTGCCTGAGTGGTTAGGGAGGAAGGGCAGGTTTAACAATCAAACCTCCCAGGTGTTCCCGGAGATTTAAGGCTGTTCTCTGCCGCTGACACAAAAGTCCTTGGTATTGGCGTAGGTTCCCTGGGATTTCTGAGCGGTTCCCCCCTCCCTGCTGTGTTTTTCCAGGACCTCTGTTGGGGGGGGGGCCGTGCCACGTCACAAGTGAGCGCCGGCCTCCAGGGAAGCCCTGGGAAGCCAGGCTGTGTAGGGGCTTTCCCAGCCCACTTCAAAGATGGTTGAATGGGACACGTTAACTTTCCCCTTTCCACACAGCTCCGCTCTCCCAGCTCCGGGACAATCAGCCATGGGTGAATTCAAGGCCACTGTCCACGGCTGATATTGTGTCGTGTGAGCAATGCTGCAGGAAAGACTCCCTGTCAGGCTGGGTTTCTTGGCTGGGCTCCGCGCTGTGTGCTCGCCCCGGGCAGGAGCAGCCCTGCCCGCCAGGGTGACGTCCGTGAGGCTGGGTCTCTTGGCTGGGCTCTACACCGTGTGCTCGCCCCGGGCAGGAGCAGCCCCGCCCGCCAGGGTGATGTCCGTGAGGCTGGGCCTCTTGGCTGGGTTCTACGCCGTGTGCTTGCCCTGGGCAGGAGCAGCCCCGCCTGCTGGGGAGACCGCTGCAAGCCGTGCGTCCCCCCTTTGTTTCCCTGGACCCGAGACAATCAGCAGTGGGTGTGGGAAGGGGTATCCTCCACCCCAGAGGCGTTAGTCCAGACCACTTCCATCTTGTCTGCAGCTGTTCCCAGGCTTCTTTTATATGTATATATATATATATATATATATATATATATATATATATATATATATATATATATATATTTTTTTTTTTTTTTTTTTAAAGTCCAGCCCACCATTTCCCCCCAATGCAGTGTGGCCAAGGGATTCAGCCTACTCACTCACTCGTTTCAGAATGCAGACTCCTGGTTTCGCCAAAAGCATGTTCCCTGTGGCTTTAGCAGAACTTGTCCAGCTGGTGCTACTTTGGAAGTGGTGTTCTGGGTCCTTTCTGGTTTTTTATCTAGTGTTTTCCACGGAGGTGGTTTTTCTTTGTCTCACCTAGTTGCCATCTTAGGTTCCTCCTATATTCTTTAGTGTTGTATTGACTATTCTGGGTCTTTTGATTTTCCATAAAAACTTTAGAATCAATTCGTGGATAGCCACAAAACAACTTGCTAAGACTTTGATTGGTATTGCATTGAATCTATATATCAAGTAGGCAAAAACAGACCTCCAAATAATAATGTCTTCCTATCCATGAACATGAAATAACTCGTCATTTATTTAAATTTTCTTTGAGTTATTTTATAAGTTTTATTGTGTTCTTCATGTAGATGATGTACATACATATTTTGTTAAATTTATACTTAAGTGTTTCATTTCCTTCAGTGCTAATGTAAATGGTGTGTGTTTTATAATTTCAAATTCCAATTGTTTGTTGCTGCTATATACAAAGGTGTTTTAACCTTTGCATATTAATCTTGCATCTAGCAATCCTGCTATAATTGTGTATTAGTTTCAGGAGATTTTTCAATTCTTAGAGATTTTCTGCAAACAAAGACAGTTTTATTTCTTCCTTCCCAATCTGTATAACTTTTATTTCCTTTTTGTTTGTTTGTTTTATTACATTATCTAGGACTTCTAATATATGTTGAATAGCACTGGTGAGAGGGGACATCTTTGCCTTCTACCTAATTTTAGGAAGAAAGTATCTAATTTTTCACCATAAAGTATAATGTTGGCTGTAGGTGTTTTGTAGATACTCTTTACGAAATGAAGAATTTTCCCTCTATGTTCTTAGTTTGCTGAGAGTTTTTATCATGAATAGGCAATGGATTCTGCCAAATGCTTTTTTCCTACTTCTTTTGATATTGACCATATGATTTTTCTATGATGGATTACATTAATTGATTTTTTTAATGTTGAACCAGCCTGACTTTTTCTCAGCTTCCTGTATCTGTGGTTTAGTGTCTGTCATCAATTTTGAAAAATTTCCAGCCATTCCAATGCTTCTTCTGTTCCTTTCTTTCTTTTCCTTCTGGTATTCAAATTATGTGTATGTTACACTTTCTGTAATTTCTCACAGTTCTTGGATATTCTGTTCTTTCTTTTTCATTCTTTTTGTCTTTAAATTTCAGTTTTGGAGGTTTCTATTGACATATTTTCAAACTCACTGATTCTTGTCTCATCCATGTCCAGTCTACTGATGTGCTCATAAAAGGCATTCTTCATTTCTGTTACAATGTCTTTGATTTCTCCTAATTCCTATTGATTTTTTTACAGTACCTCTCTTTCTGCTTGCATTGCCTGTCTGTTCTTTCATGTTGCCCACTTTTCCCATTAGAGCCCTTGGTATATTAATCATAGTTACTTTAAATTCCCAGTCTCATGATTGCAACACCTCTGCCACATCTGATACTGGTTCTGATCTCTCTCTTCAGGCTATGTTCTTTGCCTTTTACTATACCTTGGAATTTTTTGTTAAAAACTGGGCATGATGAATCAGGTAAAAGGAGCTGTGGTAAAGAGGCCTTTAATGTAAGGTTTTATGTTTATTTGGTTAGGTGTTAGGTTGTGTTTACTGTTTGCTGTAGCTGTATGTGTCAGAGGATAAAATTTTCACTGGTTTCTTTGTTTTGGCCTTCCTTGTTTTCTTTGGGTTTTCCTAGAAACTTCTTAAATAAAGCTGGAGCCTTGCTAAGGTGTTTGGGGAGACCATGCATTCTGTAATACTGTGATTATGTCTCAGTCTTTGAGTGATGCTGTGACATTCACAAATGCTTTCAGCTTCCCATCACACCCTTAGATGAAAGAGGAAGATTAGAGGTGGCTGAAGTTTGGTATTTTCTTTCTCCCACATAAAAGGCTAGAGGGGGCTGGAATTGTGCAGCTCTGGTAAAGAATTTATTTTGAAGGCAGCAATCCTTGTTAAAGAGAACAGGTTGCTCTGGGCATGTTTCAAAATGGTTATTCACTCACACACACATTTCTCCTGGAAGCATGAAGGGAGTTTTTTCCTGTTTTCACATTGAAAATCTGGCAGTGCTCTTGGAGATAAAACTCTGGAAAGTATAGGGGGTCTCCTTAAAACAGGTCCCCACTCTGGAAAGTATAGGGGGTCTCCTTAAAACAGGTCCCCACTGGAGGCTTTATCTCACAAGCTAGTCTACACTGCTCCTCCAACAATTCATCAATTTCAGTTCAAGATTCCTGCTGATCCTGGCTCCAGTGGGGAGCTTCTGTTCCTGGGCTTCTTATCCAGTGAAGTTGCCATTTGTTTTTGCCAGTTCTATCCAGTTTTCAGGGCAATTTGTTTCCTCATTCTCTTATTTATCTAAGTAGTATTGCTGTATTTCATTTTGTTCCACTCTTTTTATGTTGTTGGGATGGGAGAGACAACTTCCAAGTCCTTTACATGACAGATCCCAAAAGTATATTTTATTTTTATTGAATTAAGATATTGATTTGTTCATAAGGGTTATTTAGGAGTACTATTGATTTTTGTAAGATGATCATGTACCTAGTAGTGGAATTTGTGGGTTTGTGCCAAATATTTGTGGATTTAAGAAAAAAATTTCTATTGCAATATCTGTTATCTGTAATTAATGAAAATAAAGTGTTTCTCCCTTTCCAGTCTGCAGAGATATCTCATTCTTGTTGTGTTACCAGATTGGCTAGAACTTCCTATAATATGTCTTAAAATTAGAAGGATGCTAAGAAACCACATATTGTCCTTGAATTTAATAGAAATGCTTCCCAAATTTCACCTTTATGCATAAGTTTTCTGTAGGTTTTTTATAAATTCATTTATAGTGTTTTAGAAGTTCTCTATATTCTAAGTATGATTATTTAAAAATAGCTTGATTAAATTAAGAAACAATAGCGAAAATTGGTATCTTTGCAACTTCTTGAACTATGCTTTAGGGTTCAATTCCTGCCCCTACTAGCCTTGTAATCTTTGTCATATCACTTAAACACAATGTATCTGTTACCTCATCTGTACAGTGGAGATAATTATAATATTTACCTTGCAGATTAATTAATGTGTTAATGGCTTTTAAAATTTCTAGGACTATACTTGGCACTACATGCTATAGGAGTGTTTGGTCACGTAAAAATGACAAACTTTCACTATATCTGCTGAGATCATATACTCCCACTTTATCTGTTAATGTGAAGAATGGCATTATTGGTTTTCTGATGTGGAAACTTCTTGTGTTTTTTGAATAAACTCTGCATGCTAACTCATTTTTATTATCTCTTTTACTTCCTCAATACTCATTAAATACTTGTCTCTTCACATCCCAGAGTAATTTGGGCAGAGAATAAAAACATAGATGCAGGGTCCCCCTGAGGAGCTGGGGGGAAATGCGGAAGTGTTGGACTTCCTCACCTGGATTGTTGCTGATGTTCTCACAAACATTGAGGACTGACGCTTTGGTATGCCGAGCCCTCTATCTTGGGGTTTCCCCTTGTGAGGACTATTGCTGCAAAGGAGAGACTAAACTTGCTTATAACCATGCCGAAGAGTCGGTTGTAAGTGTCTCTTTGTTGCTCAGCTGTGGCCCTCTCTCTCTAGCTAAGCCAACTCGGCAGGTGAACTCACTGCCCTTGCCCGTACTTGGGACCTGATTCCCAGGGGTGTTAATCTCCCTGGCAACGCAGGATATGACTTCCAGGGATGAAACTAGACCTGGCATCATGGGATTGAGAACATCTTCTTGACCAAAAGGGGGAACTAGAATGAAACAAAATAAAGTTTCAATGGCTGAGAGATTTCAAATGGAGTCAAGGGGTCACTCTGGTGGGCATTCTTATGCAATATATAGATATCCCTTTCTAGGTTTTAGTGAATTGGAATAGCTAGAAGCAAATACCTGAAACTACCATACTCCAACCCAGTGGCCTTGACTCTTAAAGATGATTGTATAAGTATGTAGCTTACAAGGGGTGACTGTGATGGTGAAAACCTTGTGGATCACATTCCCTTTACCCAGTGTGTGGATGGATGAGTAGAAAAATGGGGGCCGGGACTAAATGAAGATTGGGGTGGGATTGGGAGGATGATTTGGGTGTTCTTTTTTACTTTTGTTTTTTATTCTTATTTTTATTCTTAATCGTGTAAAGAAAATGTTCAAAAATGGATTGGAGTGATGAAGACACAACTATATGATGGTACTGTGAACAGTTGATTGTATACTTTGGATGATTATATGGTATATGAATATATCTCAATAAAAATGGATTAAAAAAATACTTGTCTCTTTTATTTTTGCCTTATATATGAATCCCCCAGATTACTGTTTCTTTAATTTTCATTTGCATTATCCAAAATGTTTAAAATTTTTTTTATTGTACAAATCATTTCTTCACATCCCAGCACAATCTTATGTGTTAAGTTCTTGAGAAAGTATGCATATAATTAATTCTTTCAAAGATTATGTTAACAAACTCTTGCAAAGTGTCTTTCACATTATTATAACTGGATGGATTTTTAGATTGGCGATAATATTTGATTTATTTTCTGTTATCTCATTGTTGATGAGACAACTCTCAGGGAATGGTCCTTTCTCATTACTTTTTAATAGTTTTGTTACTTTCGTTTTGCACTTTAATTTTAATATGTTACGGTAAATATTTGTATTGATTTTCCTTTCTTAATCTGAGTTCTCATTTCTTTTTTCAGTCTTAGAATATTTTGACCTTATTTCTCACCCATTTCCCCCCCTTCTTTTCCATTCTTATTGTGTACACTTGGGACTTCTTATTCCATTTCCCTTATCTTTGATATTTTCTATGTCTTTTTCTGTCTGTGATGCATTGTAAGTAATTTCCTCAGATTTATCTTTCAATTCATCTTTCAATTATTTCTACCACTACATTTATAATTTTGTCTAACTAATGGAAGTATGGGTGAACTTGTTTTCATTTCATTAACTGTATTTTAACAGAACATTCATTTGACTAATTTTTTTTAGAATTTTTGAGATGTTCTCAATAGATTTTTTTTTGTTAATCCAAAATTTTATTGTGTTGACATTTAAAAATGACTATTAAGGATATTAAAAATCATATTTATATGGCGTCTGTAATGTCCAGTTCTTTTTTATGTGTGTGAGTTTGTGGGGGGTTCATGTATGTTCATGCATGCATAGTGATTTGTCTTCAAGGTGGTTTTTTCCACCATTGTGCCAATTTGAAACTGTTATGTACCCCAGGAAAGACTATGTTCTTTAATGCTATCTTGTGTGGGCAGATTTATTATGGGTGGGATCTTTTGATTAGATTATTTCCACAGGGGTGTCACCCAATCAATTCAGGGTGGGTGTTGATTAGTTTACTGGAGTCCTTTATGAGAGCTCAAGGAGAGAAGGAACTCAGAAAAGCTGAGAGAGACATTTTGGAGAAAGCCATTTTGAAACCAGAATCCAGGAGCAAAGGAACAGCAGACACCAATCACATGTCTTCCCAGCTGGCAGAGGTGTTCAGTGAAGGCATCCTCTTGTTGATGCCTTAGTTTGGACACTTTCATAGCCTTGGAAATGTAAATTTGTAACCTAATAAATCCCCTTTATAAAAGCCAACCCATTTCTGGTATTTTGCATAACAGTAGCTTTAGCAAACCAGAACAATCATAAACATTTTTGTTTAAAAATTACGCCCTCTTTTGTGACATTGTTTTCTATGAGAATATGGCATCCCATGGGTTGTGTGTGCATACTTTAGAATAGATTAACCTTTGCTGCTGCTGAAATCATAAGGGATTTTTGAATTCCAGAGGCAATTTGAAGTTAATTTCTCAAGTTCTGTTCTCATGTACCACATTACTGGTGTTAATTATGATGTTACATCTTTTCTGGTGTAGTATTGAGTGTCCAGATTCTCAGGGGAGACAGTCATTCTATCCAAGTCCCCACATAGGTCACACATTTCTTTTGCACTTTCATATGACACTCAGCAGCTATTCCCTTATAGATCTGTCCATCATAACTCAGCTATCTCAGTTGTTACCTCCTTTGTTCACAGGTTTTAGATTAGAATTCAGATCCACCCCTACCCCACCCAACATGCACGTATACTTTTGAGGCATAAATTCTCAAATTGTGGTCTGGAAAACCCCCATGGATCCCAAGTCTCTTTCAGATGCTCTTTCAAATCAGAACTATTTCATTTAGTCTCTCATGAATATCTAATAAGTGTTTTCCGTGACGTGATATCAAAGCTGCTTGAATGCAGAAGTGGATATAGTGATGTGTCTGTCTTCTGCGAATCTTGACATGAAAGAGATTTGAAAATCCTGCAATCTTTTCATTTGTTTTTATTTGGAAAGTATAGTTATTAAGAAAGTTAAAATATTAACTCATTTTGGATTTATTCCTGTTATTTTAATGAATTTATGAATATTTTTTAAATTCTCAATTTTATTTCTAATATAGTAAATATCAGTGTAGCAGTCTAATAAAGTAAGTGTCTAATGCAGTAGATAAATAAACAATAGCTTTGTGAGATCATCATGAATTTGAAAATTATAAGGGTTTCCCAAGAGCAAAGGGTAGGAGAAGCACTGCTCTGCATCAAACCCCAAACCCCAGTCTCTAAGGATTATATCTAGTTCTAATTATTATTCAGGCACCTGGATTTTAGGTTACCTTCAAAGATCTGATTTTGAGTTTCTTCTGTATTTTTTGCATTAGAGATGTATTTTTCTTGATTTTGACCTTTCACATTTACATTTTTACATGTAAGAATTGAGAAAGAGCAAATTCATTGAAAGTAGCCACAGTCAATTAACTTTATTCACCCCACTCAATTCAGTCACACCTTCTTTTCCCCAATGCTGGCAGTGTTCTGCATCAATGCCATCTGATTAACTATGAACAACTGGTTAGGTAAACAATTACAACTCAAAGGAGCTTTCATTAAAAAAAAGTTTTTTAGGGCATCAAGAAAAGACTTTATTCAAAGTTTTATAACTTCATA
Source organism: Choloepus didactylus (assembly GCF_015220235.1). NCBI lineage: Eukaryota > Metazoa > Chordata > Mammalia > Pilosa > Megalonychidae > Choloepus > Choloepus didactylus. The sequence continues at coordinate 60,131,071 of NC_051316.1, forward strand.
ACATCATATGGATATACTGACGATATGTTTTATGGCTGGATTTTAGAAGATCAAAACTGGGTTCCGATATGGAAGAAATAAAACTCACAGATACCATAAATATGTTCTCCTTCCCTTTGAGAAATAATAAGCAGTATCATGATGCTTGATAATGCATAAAGTTAAGGTGATCCGTGTCTGTTAAGTTTCACTTATATGAACTCTGGCAAGGTGAAGGATTAAAGCCTGCCAGCCTTTAGTCTGGATGAACTTGCAATTTATTCACTACTTAGAACATCAGAAGTGAAATAGAAAGGATAAATATGATACAAAATGGCTTCCCAAAAGTCTTCCTTCCATTTCTAGTGCAGCCGAGGTTACGGTAATGGTCAATACTTCATGTGGGTTGAGGAATCAGGGTTAAGGTGATCATGTACCCCAGCTTGCCTGGATTTGTCAACATTTTAGCACTGACTGTCCCATGTCTTGGGCCCATAGCCAGGCAAATCAGGGTGGTTGGTCACCTTAATTGGAAAATAATCCTCAGCAGCTCCAGGTAAGGCAACAATCATACTATTTAGCAAGCAATGGTTTTCAAGACTAATGTCAGGATTCTGACCCAGAAATTCATTTGAGTACACAAAATTCTTGATGTTCCTCAAGATTTCTACCCTCTGGTATACATGCCCTGTGTAACTCTTCAGTTCTGGTGTGGATGTCACCTGTGAATATGTTTGTGTATCATTTCCAAATTATGTTTCCATATATAGCAAAATAGATTTTCTTTGCAAATGTAATTAAGGCCCCTAATCAGTTGCTTTTGAGTTAATCAAAAGAAAATTAAGTGGGCCTGACCTAATCAGGTGAACTCTTAAAAGCGACAAGCAGCAGAAGCAGATGCTATCCCGCTGACCTCGAAGAAAGTAAACAGCCATGTGGTAAAATGCCCATTAGAGTCACATGGCCTAGGAGCTGACAGCAGTCCCCAGATAACAGCTGAAAAAATAGCAGGACCTCAGTCACATAGCAAGCTAGTGAATTCTGCCAACAACTTCTGAGCTTGAAAGTGAATACCAAGTTTCATATGAGAATTTTAATCCTATCGGACACCTTAATTTCAGCCTGAAGAGACACTGAACAGAGAACCCAGACAATCTGTACCTAGTTCCTGACCCATGGAAACTATGAGATAATAGCTTTGTTTTGTTTTAAGCTGCTAAATTTGTGGTAATTATTTTTGCAACACAAAATTAGTTTTGCATAAAAACTAATATGCCCGAGATATATCTTCTTTTTTTAAGGAGCTGCACTGCTGATAATATACTCCTCCTTTGCCCATGAATTCATTGCCAGTTTTGAGAATTTTTAATTTATATCTTCTTAGAAACTTCCTTGGACAGTCATGCTGTGGTCTACCAGGAGTTAAATGCTAAAGTTTGGAAGAGAGGTGGATTAGAGGGATTATAATATATATTAAGCATCTGAAGTAGAAAGAGGAAAAATGAATTAAAATTAGCCATTGAAATTCAACCAGTGTATTGAGAATGGACAATTATCAAAATTTGTAGGTGCTGTAGAAATGACAGTGACAGAATTACTGACCTTCATGTGTTCTCACCTAGAGGAAAGAGCCCCCATTCCTGGAAGAAGGTCTATTATAGTACATTTTAAACTCATACAGTTTAAAATTTTAGAGGAATGAGATTAATCTTATCTATTTTTTGAAAGAGAGAGATTTTATCTCAGTGTTGAAGAATAGACAGAGCTTAGATAGATGGAAGGGTACTGGTGCATGAAGTAATAGCAGTGGTTGTCGTCTTAGGGAAAAACATTTGGAGCTATGAACACAGCTTGTACAAGTGTAAAGGTGGTGTGCCAGCCATTTTTAAATAATGGCAACTACAACATCAAATGTTTAACCCTTCACCTCACTCCATTTTCTGCCACATATTTGCCGGTAATACATGTTTTAAGTTTCACTTATTTTCTTTTCTTATTCATCCAATGATACGGGGTGCTAGCAGGAAAGAAATTACCAAAATGAAGAGTGGGCTGCATACTGCATTATGGTAGAGGAATGGGATGAATAATCCACAAAGTAAGCAGTTTGCCCATAAATAAACTGAAATCTGTTGTATTTTTAAAAAAATTAGATTTGGTGGTAAAGAAAAATAAATATGTAATAGTTATTTTTTATGTTCTTATTTGATAATTTTATCATCTCGATCATTTATGGGTTGATTCCTAGAGACTGCTCTTTCCAAGTAATGGCTGAAACTTTCCTTCTTGACTTTTCCAGTAATGTTTATTTTAACATTGTGGATCTTATGTGGCTGAATGCCTGAGTTCTGCTGTCTTCCTTTAAATAGAATCAGGCTTTGTTCCACCAGGCAATTAAATTAATCTCAGTTTAGCAAGTTCTTTTGAGGCTCATTTATGGAGTTTTATAGACAGGCCTAGAATGGCCTTTATTGTTTATTGAGAGGTGGCCCCATTGGATCTCTACTGAATGATCAATGAAGACTCTCCACCCAGGTTTGTAGGAACTCAAATAATCCCCAGTCCTATGTGAACTCTATTCCCCAATCTTGTGAAGGTTCATTGTGTACATATGTGTCTCTAGTAGTCAAAAAATAGTCAAGGAGGACCCTAATCAATATTTCTGAAGTTGTTTTTCTACATCATTTTCTCCAACTTGAAAGCTTTTCCTATAAATTCCAGTCACCTACACTTCCTGAACTCTGGCCTCTGTCTCCTTGGCTCAGAGAGACAACCATGCTCTGCTAGAGACTTTTCTCCCAGATTGTGGAATTAAATGTGTCTCCAGACAGAAATCCAGAATGATCATGGGGCTCACCTTAATTGTTTCCTTTCACTTCTGGTCCATAGCTTGTGCTGCCTGTTGAAGAATGTCTGAAACCAGTTGTTTCATGTATTCTGTCCATTTTTCTAGTTGCTTAAGATAAAAGCTAAATACATTTCCTTTAAGTCCATCAAGGCTGTATGCAGAAGTTTGGAGGTGTATATGTGACTTAGTCTTACTGAAAAATTGAAATTGATGATTCTGAATAACTTCTTTCTGTATGTTTCCTAGAAAAAAGTATAAAGTAAGCAATAGTGGTATTATGATGAAACATATACTTTTGGCTAGAGGGAAAGAGCTTTAAAGGCAATGTTAGAATTTAGGAACATATTTTCTCTCAGTGAACTCTCATCCCTAATAACCCATGGGTAGCAGCAAAGAATATAAGTAATGTATTACCAGAAGAGTATTGGTTGCTAAAACCTGATACTGCAATGATCAGATGCTTGTTTTGCATAAAAACTAAAATGTATAGTTTAATAAAGTCCTCATGAATCTTATTCAGAGAACCATTGGATCTCAAATTTTAAGATATTTTAAAAAGCTCATTGTTCATTCATATCAGGGAATTTCAGACTAAATTTTGTTATGTTTATCTGAGTTTTTTTTTTAATCTTCTGAAGATGTAGTTAAAATTCTTTCTCTATACGTCTTCAAGAGAACTATAAATGATGAATCATTTTCGTCAGATTGATTCACTTCTGCCAGTTTACATGGCTCTTTGACTTGCAAGAAAGTTACAAGTTACCAGTCCCTCCTGCTTTGACCAACAAAACAGAATGATTTCAGTTAGGTACAACCCCTCCACTCCCATTTAGAACAAGCCAAAATTTGATGCAGTAATATGTTATTAAGGTGTTTATTAAATTCCTGATAGTTTATATTGTATCTTAATTTGAACATAAAAATGAAACACATCCTAATTTTTATAATTAGGTAAATGAAAATTGTTTGGAATAACTTTCATAAAATTTGTTTAACTTCTCAGCAGTGTCATTTCAATTAGAATTTTGAGTCTCTTATTATATTATGAATTTTTGGTTTGTTTCCTCTTTTAAATGGAGTAGAACTAATTCTGGGGCTGCCACGAGGTGTAGAACTTAAGTTCAAAATAAGATTTGTTTGGTAACACATTTACTTATATTTGCTTGATATCTTACATAGAAGTTAAACAGAGCATTGGGTACAACTACTTAAAAATCCAGCAAGTATTTTTCAGACACAGGATGATAACTCTCAAAGCACATGATTAACCATCGCATTTTATTGCTCATATATAACTCTATGGGGGGAAAAGTCAGGTTCTTGAGATTATTACTTTCTTTAGGGATTTCCAACATCCAGATATTTTGAAAAAATTATTTCCAAGTAGTTTATATACTGAGATATTTTTAAAACAAAAAGTGAAAGAGGTAATTGTTGATTCTCACTTCAAAAACCTGTAATTCTCAGTAGCATTGTTTAAAAACATAAATATATTACCATCCAGACTAATATAATTATATCATCTATCACTGCAAGCTATATACTTGATGTTTAAAATACTGAAATGAAACTATATACCTAAGTCTTTATCCATGCATTCCTTGCACTTGTCCCAGTAAAATCTTCTTGAAAAAAAGTCATTGAAAAGGATGTGGAAAAATAGTATTTTCAATATCAGATTAATTGTATTCAGTCACTCATTAAACAAAACTTATTAAAACTTTTGCCCTTTTAAAAATTCTTACATATACCTGTAACAAATGATTATCAAACTGCATAATAAAATTCTAATTTCCACTTATAGAATACTTTAAATTGAAAAAAAAAACATAAATAATTAGATGTAAATTCCAACCTTCAACAAATTTATCAACTTCCATTCTTTATCAATTCCCACCAATCTATAAACTCTCTTTTCAGACTACCAAGAAGAAAATGACTGTCTTATTCTTTACCCCAATCACTTTGTATTATATATTGGAACACTGAATGAATAGCAATAATCTGAATTCACTTATTTCCTTCTCCCTTATCCTCCAACAACAAACAGGATACAGAAAGTTCTCAAATAATAGTCTTGATAATTAGTATGATTATCTTTAATACTTAGAAAATGGATAAAATGAGGGTTGGGTAATGAAAATTGAAGTGAAATGGAATATGTTCTTGTAAAATTGGAGAGATAAAAAGAATTTATTATGATTAACATAAAGTTATGGTAGACTATATAATGATATGTAATAGGGAGAAGAATGTGCACCCATTTGTCACATTGAATTAATTATGATAATAAAATTTATCTAAGTTTTTCCTATCTAAAACTTTTCCTATCTTAAGCAACGAAATTGTGCCATGTCTCTAAAGCCAGAGCAGTATCGGGGGTTCTAGTTAACCTGAATTAAGCAGTGTCATGTATCTACATTCATTTGATAAATGATTTAAATACCTACTGTATGTAGGGCGCTATGCTGGGGAATGAGGATATAGAGAATAAAGTATAGTCTTTACCCTCAAAAACCTCTCAATTTGCTTTAAACCATCAAAGATAAATTTTCTGGAGATAAAATACTGTTTTTAAAATGGCAAACAAGAGTCACATATGTGATGATAGCATGCTTTTGTGAGCATCCTTTCTTGGTATCTTGAACACATTTTATTTTCACACTGAACAGATATGAAACAAAGAATAAAGGTTAAAATAGGCACATTTAGGTAATAGTGTCTCTGTATTATCTTTAGGTTTTTTCTTTCTGGGATTTTAACAGTAAAAAAGGTCAAAAATGGTCAGTTTTGCAGAAGTTCAAATTTTGTCTCAATGTGTTCATACATATGCACTATTTTCTTAGTTTTGGCTCTGATCTTAAAACTTGTCCTCAAACTGGTATTGCAGATGTCTTTAATAACTTTTAGTCTAAACAACTATGTTACTAAACACTAAGATGAGAGACTAAAGTGTGTGTCCCTATTGAATTAAGTTGGCACATTTATTGAAGATCAATGAATCATTTGTGTGTTGGTCCACATCTTACTCTAAGTTTTTCCATTGATCTATACTTCTCTCACAAGTATTACTCTGTTTTGGTTAATGTGGTTTTAAACTAAACCTTATAATCAAGTAGTGTAATCCATCCATTTTATTCCTTTTTAAAAATTGCTTTGGCTATTGTAGGTCATTTGCAGTTACACATAATTGTTAGAATTGGCTTGTCCATAACCCCCTCCCCCCAAAAAGTATAATGCCACTCTTTTTTGTACATTTTACCAGGCTATACTTGATCTGGCACCTATGTTTCTTTCGAGATTGATCACCTACCAACTTCCTTCTTGTTCCTATTCATTTTTGGCATGTTAGATTATTTGTTATTTCCGGAACACATCTTGATACTTCAATGGCTTGTCTTGGCCTAGGACACCCTATCTCTTCTTTATCTGCCTTGTCCCCACTCATCTTTCATACTTTGCCTGGAATGTAATCTTTGTTATATTTTCTTTGAGCCCTGGAGTAAAGCTGGTCACTCCCTCTTTTCTGCCACCTTCTTGCTTTGTATATAGCTTTGATTATAATATTTATCCACTATAGCATTTTTTTTGTTTGCTTCAATTTCTACTAGAGTGGGAACATCTATATTCTTCAGACTTGTAGTATTTACTTTGTAAAGTACAATATTTGGTGAACACAATTAAACAAATGAATAAATAGATTTATGATGTATCATTGATGGTGCCAAAGGCTAAATGAAACCACTAAATCAGTGTCATTACCTTTGTCCATGGGAATGAACAGTATCCAGCTAGTTCCAGTTTTAAAAAAGCAAATTTTGAACATACGCACACACACACATACACATATGTCTGTATGTATGCACTAAATTTCCAGTTTATGATATTTTTGTTTGCTAATTCTAAATTTGAATTATTTTGTGAAAAAATCTTATATAGAGAAACAAATATATCACATGGTTGCATGCATAATACACCTTCTCTATTAAGTTCAGATTGACTTTTTATATCAAATGAAGATTATTATCCTTACTTTAAATTATTTTAAAATTATCATTTGACTTTCAATCAGGGGATTTTCTTGAAGTATATATGTATTTTTATTTTGAAGAATTATAAATCTGTATTTTTAACCTTATATTATTTAAAATACTTATATTCATAAATATAAATTCAAAACCTAAAAATACATGTCTTGCAATTTACATAGATTATTAGAAGATTATATAGACACTGTCTAATACAAAATAGAATCAAACAATGTCTCATCACATGGTTTAGATAAGTAAAGAACTTACTTAAGCCAATTTTAAATAGATATTTAATGACTTTATTTAGTATACTTATCTAATACAAAATCACATTATTACTTATTGGTGCCAGTCCATAAACATGACCAAGTACAACTAATGCTGAGCTAGAATACACCTTATCAAAATGAGCCTGGGTATTGGAGGTGGGCCTAAGTAACACAGGTTTGAGTTAAAAAGGATTTAAGTCTACTGAGTAGACAGAATTCCTAGAAAAGTTTTGGAATTGAGCATCTTCACTTATGAGTGTGTATTTTTCAGTGAGTAGCCATAGAGATAGTCAGATGAAGAGAAGGGTCAAGAGCTCAGTGTGCAACATCCAAACATTATTTGTAATTCCAGAGAGAACAATTTTAAAATAAACAGTCCCCTACAGACAAGAAATGGAATGCATTGGTGATTTGGTTTACACTTTATTGGCAAGGTCACCTACAGAGAAGTGAGGAATGACTCTGTTTTTATCATTGTTTTGTATAGCCAATGCTTTGTCATGCCTCACACTCAATATTTCCACCCATTTCTTATGAAAACCTTGCTAGTTTTCCTTGCCCTTATATAGAAAAGATACAATTATTATGAGAATTTACTTCTTTATAGTGAATGAGAAAATATTTGTGGCAAATTTTGTTTATTATGAGTATCTCCATTTATGTGTGTGTGTATACACACATGCACAAGCACACACCTATAAAAATACAGATACACAAACACACAAGATCTACAAAGTTTCATGAATTTTTTTTGAAGATAAAATGGAAGTGTGCTTGCTCACATATGTATTCCTTAGATAAAACAGCACATTAAAAGGTTAAAAAATATTATAACTGATGTTTATAAGTCATGTGTCTAAAGTCTCTCAGTCTGCTATTGCTTAATTTTAGTATAAATTGCCTGTCATGTAATGACAAGTAAAAGAAAAAGATGAAAGATATTTAAAATTCACATTAAATTAAACTGAGCTCTCATTATTCTAGAATTTTAAACAACGTGAGGATATGTTTACTACAATATCCAAAGTAAAAATTGACATGCAAAGTAATGGACTTTTCCTTTTATTAATGAATAGCAAATAATATCAGTGAGGATATTTTCTATACACTCAAAGTGAATTGCTCATCATTAGAGATGGTCTGTGTGTTCTGGTACAGATCTGAGTCTATTTCCAGAAGGTGTGTTATATGAAAAGCTCCTAGGTGAGGTGAAGCTAACAGGGAAATTTCCTAAAGCTCTAAGAAGCTGAAGAGATAGACTAAAGCTTAGTTACAGCTCAAATTAAGACAATTCAACTTCCCGGTATCCCATTTATCTGTACCTTTCAAACAAATATTTTAGCAGGATGTGGGGCCACACAATAGAGTAACAATTCCATTGAATGCACTTTTTTCCATTAAGAAGTAAAGGGAAAAAATATATACTTCAAGTTAGCACACAGTGTCATTGGAATTCCAGATTATTTTAATATATAACAAGGCATATGAACAAATTATTATTAGAATAACTTAGACATACAAAAATCAAATCTTCCTAATCCTTATTAAACACTGATGTCTTCCTTATGCTGTGAATTGCACTGCATAAATTATATCCCTTAATCAAATGACCAGTTTGCCCTTAAAACAAACAAAACAAATTTCACACGTTTTTCTTTTTTTCAGATCAGATAGTCTCATCCAAACCGTATATCCACAAGCCCTATCACAGAGCTAGTATTTATGTCACTAAGCATACAATTTTAAATGAGTTTATTTTAAAGAGCTCACTTATTTCTTATACTTTTCATAGAGAAAGTAAAGAACCTTCTCTATCCTCTTGTGTTTCTCCCAAAACATCTTATAGAATATAATTTTAATTTACATCAACATACTTGTTAGCATCTGTCTTGGTTTATCAGAGCTGGTATAACAAATACCACATAATTGGTTGGCTAAAACAACAGGAAATTACTGATTCATGGGATTTTTAAACTAGAAGTCCAAAATCAAGATATTGACAAGACTTGATTTCTTCCAGAGTCTGTATGTTTGGGCCTGGATGCCAGCAATCCTTGGGGTTATTTTGCTTTTCTGCTTCCCATCATATTGCAACATCCTTTTCTTTCTAAATTCTGTGACTTCAGGGTACGCTTTATAAAGCCTCCAGTAATCTGGATTAAGGCCAATCCCTGCTTCAGATGGTCACATCTTAACTAAAAATAACATCTTCAAGAGGCCCTATTTATAATGGGTTCACACCCAAAGAGGAGGAATTATGATTAAGAACGTGTGTTTTTTGGGGTACGTAATTCAATTTACCATGGAATCTTATTTTAATTTGGATTGTGTTGCAGATTGAATCATGTACCCTGGAGAAAGCCACAGGAAGGAGACAGAGGCTGAATGTCAATAAATCTGTAAGAAAATGGAGATGACATTGTCATATGACAGGAAAGCCAAGGAAGCCAAGGGTTACAGTCAGCCAGAGTGCTCCTGACCTTGAGAGGAAACAAATCTTCTAGCCACAATATACAAGAATAGTATACTATACTCAAGGTCAAAACATAAAAGAACAGTAAACAATATCTATAATTAGTCATAAGCAATGATACATAAAATTAAAAGACTAATTTATAATAGTTTCAAAAAAGCATAATATAGTTAGCAATAGTTTGTTCAAATTGTAGTCAAACCATCTATCTTGAAATCTACAAAAAACTATTGACAAAACTTCTAGCTTTGGCCTGCTTTTCATGTGGTATCACTTGTTATTGCTTAACAATTTCAGACCAGCGTTACTGAAGTTTTTACATTCATATTCATTAAGAGGCTATTTTCTAATTAAACTTTTATAGAGGAATAATTACACAGTAAAATTCAGAGCTCTTAACTGTTGAGTTTGATGAGTTTTGACATATTTAGACACCTGGGTACAACCATATAAAACAAGAAAATTCTCTCATGTCCTTTTTCAGTCAATTTTGCTTTAAACCTTACAATCACCTTTTAACTGTTGTTGCATTAAACTAGTTTTGGTTGTTCTTTGGCTTTGTATAAATACAGTATGAAATCTTTCATATTGGGCTTCCTTCAGTTAATAAAATGGTTATGGAATTCATTACTCAGGTACTGCTATGGATCTATTTATGACCTCTCTATGAAGTTCAATTGGTATAATTTTCCATTTTTCTGTGATAATTCACTGTCTTCTTAATTAATGGAACTTTATAGTCAGGCTTTAAATCAGGTTTTATAAGTTCTCCAGTTTTATTATTTGATTACATAGTGGGACATGTTATTATGCCTCCTTTCCATTTCTTTAGAAAGTTTCTTATGAACTTCTCAATATCTTCAAAAAGTTGGGCAGTATTTTAAGTTCAAGTGTATTGAATCTATAGAACATTATTGGGAAGATGGCTATCTTAACAATATTGAATCCACTAATTCAGAAATATATTTATCTCTTCATATATTTAGGCTTTTTTTTTTTTTACAGTTTTGTCAATAACCTTTTGTAGATTTCAAAATAGATGGTTTAACCACAATTTGAAACAAATATTGCTAAGTATATGATGCTTTTTTTTCTGATATTAAAGATTTAATATTTTACTTATCATGAACATTATATTCATTGAATAATTTTTAAAAATTTTTCTTTTAATTCAATTTTATTGAGATTGTTCACATACAATACAATCGTGCAAACTGTACAGGCAGTTGCCCATGGCACCATCATACAGCTATGCATCCATTATTCCAGAAAAAAATAAAAACACAAAGAAAACTCAAATCCTCCCATACCCCTTACCACCCCCCCTCCATTATTGACTCAGAGTATAGTATATTTGTCACTGTTGATGAGAGAATGTTAAAACGCTACTAAATGTAGTACATAGTTTACAATAGGTATATTTTTCCCTATATAACCCTCTATTATTAACTTGTAGTTATAGTCATATATTTGTTCTAGTTCATGAAAGAGATTTCTAATATTTGAACATTTAATCACAAACATTGCCCACCACAAGATTCACTGTTTCATACATTCCTATCTTTTAACCCCCAACTTTCCTTCTGGTGACATACATGAGTCTAAGCTCCCCATTTCCTCCACATTCCCACACCATTCAGCACTGTTAGTTATTCTCACAATAATGTGCTACTGTCACCTTTGTCCTTTTCCAAACAATTAAGCTCAACCTAGTTAAACATTCTATTCATAATAAGCAACTGCTCCTCATTCTTTAGCCTTGTTCTATATCCTGGTAACTTATATATTATGTCTATGAGTTTACATATTATAATTAGTTCATTTCAGTGAGGCCATACAGTATTTGTCCTTTTGTGTCTAAATTATTTCACTGAGTATAGTGCCCTGAAGGTTTTTTCATTAACCCATGTTTTTTTGTTTGTTTGTTTTTTGTTTTGTTTTTTTAAAGATGGTTTTGTTCATCCACCATGTATTCCATCCAAAGTAAACAATCAGTGGTTCCCTGTATAATCAAGTATTTATGCATTCACCACCATCACCACTATCTATAAAAGGACATCTCCATTTCTTCTACAAAGAAGGATGAAGAGTCAGAGAAGGAAGAGAGACAAAAAGAGAAGAAAAAGAAAGAGAAAAAAACTGACAGCTAAGAAGCAACAAAAGGAAAGATAGAATTAAACCAAAGTACAATAAAGGAGCCAGACAGCATCACCAGTGCCAAGAGTCCCACAACCCTCCCTTATATCCCCCTTTTATAGGCATTTAGCTTTGGTATATTGCCTTTGTTACATTAAAGGAAGCATAATACAATGTTTATGTTAACTGTAGTCTCTAATTTGCATTGATTGTATTTTTCCCCAATGCCACCCTATTTTGAACACCTTGCGAGGTTAATTTTTTCTCCCTCATGTAAAAACATATTTGTACATTTCTTCACAATTGTTGAGCACTCTAGGTTTCACTGAGTTATACAGTCTCAGTCTTTATCTTTCCTCTTTCCTTCTGGTGTCCCACATGCTCCTAATCTTCCTCTTTCAAACATACTCACAGCCATCTTTGTTCAGTGTACTTACATTGCTGTGCTACCATCACCCAAAATTGTGTTCCAGAACTTGCACTCCAGTCTGTTTCTATCTGTCTGTAGTGCTCCCTTTAGTATTTCCTGTTGAGCATGTATCTTGTTCACAAACTTTCTCATTGCCTGTTTGCCAGAGAATATTTTAACTCTCCCTCATATTTGAAGGACAGTTTTGCCAGACATATTATTCATGGTTGGCAGTTTTTCTCTTTCAGTATCTTAAATATATCACACTACTTACCTCTTGTTTCGATGGTTTCTACTGAGAAATCTGCACATAGTCTTATCAAGCTTTCTTTGTATATGATGGGTCACTTTTCTCTTGCTTCTTTCAGGATTCTCTTTTCGTCTTTGACGTCTGATAATCTGATAATTAAGTGTCTTGGTGTAGGTCTGTTCAGATCTATTCTGTTTGGGGTATGCTTCACTTCTTGCATCTGTAATTTTATGTCTTTCATAAGAGATGGGAAATTTTCATTGATTATTTCCTCTGTAATTGCTTCTGCCCCTTTTCTTTTCTCTTCTCCTTCTGAGACACCCATGACATGCACCTTCATGTGCTGCATTTTGTCATTCAGTTCTGAGACATTGCTTATATTTTTCCATTCTTTTTCCTATAAGTTCTTTTGTGTGTAGGATATCAGGTGTCTTGTTCTCCAGTTCCTGAATGTTTTCATCCGCCTCTTGAACTCTGCTGTTGTATGTCTCCATTGTGTTTTTCATCTCTTATATTGAGCCTTTCATTTCCATAGATTCTGCCAGTAGTTTTTTCAATCTTTCGATTTCTACCTTATGTTTGTCAAGTGTTTTCTTTATATCCTTGATCTCTTTTACCATATCTTCCCTGAACTCATTGACTTGGTTTTTGATATGATTTAGCTTATTTATTTGAAAATTTTTAATTGATTTTTTCATTAAAGTGAAACAATATCTCAACTCTATCTTAATTGAGGTGTAAGTTTGTTCCTTTGACTGGGCCATATCTTCATTTTTCCTAATGTAATTTGTAGTTTTCTAATGTCTAGGCATCTGGTTTCCTTGGTTACCCCCATCAGTTTTTCCCAGACCAGACTGAGTTCAGGTCTCAAAGTGGGGCTATATTCAGAGTCAAGTTTCCCTGAGGGTGTGTCTTAGAAGATTGACAGACTTTCCTGTGAGGCCTCTAGCCATTGTGCTTTTCTTAACCTGCCCAGCAGGTAATGCCTGTCAGCCTGTTGCTCCCGACTGGTTTAAGGAGGTGTGGCCCCTTTAAGTCTTAGCTTAGTTTGTTGCTGTTTTGACTGTTTTTCCCCAGGCCCTGGGGTCTGAGTTCTGAAGGGGAGGCCAGCACTAGAGCTGGGCCCCACCTCCTTCCTCTTAGGGAAGATAAACCCCCTAGGCAGTTATCTTCTGCATGTGAATAGCTCCTTTGTCTCTCTAACTGTAACTCCACCCCTGTGTGGGTCAGAGTGCTGAGAACTGAAAATGTCTGCTCACGTTGAGAGCAGACACCTTTCAGAGCCAGTCCATGGCCCCCTGGCTTCCCCCTTTGGTCAGAGAGAACACCCAGTCCCCTCGGGTCCCTCTCCCAGGGCACTGGTGTCCTCTGGCTCTCCAATTTCAGTCTCTAAAAGCCTCCATATTTTTCATTTTAATTATTTTTTTTTTCCTGTCAGCCCCACCTCCTCTCTGCTAGGAGCAACCTCAGAGTACTTTGCAGCTTGTTAGGGTTTTGTGTTTGTAGCTTGTATCCAGCAGTCCACTTTTGTTAATTAAAACCCCAATTGGAGCTGGGCTGAGCTGTATTCACTTGCATCAAGAATTCTGCTTTCTCCCACAGTGAGGTCCTGCAGCTCAGTCTGCCATGGTGGGGGGGGGGGGGGGGGGCTCCTGGCATGTGTCCACAGTTTTTACTTACAGATTTTATGCTGCAGGCTCAGCCATTATACCCAATCCAGGTTAGTGTACAATCTGTGGACAGTCACAGTTGTCCCCTAGCAGTTGTTCCAGATTATTTACTAGTTCCTGATTGTTTATTAGTTGCTCCAGGGGACTAACTAAATTCCACACTTTTCTATGCTGCCATCTTTCTTGGTCCCCTCCTGATGTTTTTTTGAAGCTATTAAAAATTGTACATAAGTAAAGAAAGAAAAAATAGATAAATGCAAATTCTCACAATCAAAAGCTTCTGTACCTCAAAGGAATTTGTCAAAAAGGTGAAAAGGCAGCCAAGGCAATGACAGAAAATATTTGGAAACCATGTATCTGATAAGAGACTGATATCTTGCATATATAAGGAAATATGCAATGACAGTAGTACAAACAGACCAATTTTGAAATGGGCAAAAGATATGAAAAGACATTTCTCTGAGGAGGAAATACAAATGGTTGAAAAACACATGAAAAACTGTTCATCATCACTAGCTATTAGGGAGATACAAGTCAAGGCCACTATGAGATATCATCTCATACCAGTAAGAATGGGTACCATCAAACAAACAGGAAACTACAAATGCTGGAGAGGATGTAGGGAAATTGGAACTCCTATTCATTGCTGGTGGGACTGTATAATGGTACAGCCACTCTGGAAGACAGTTTGGCAGTTTCTCAGAAAATTAGATACCAAATTACCCTAAGATCCAGCAATTCTACTTCTTGGTATACACCCGGAAGATTTAAAAGCAGTGACATGAACAGATATTTGCACACTGATGTTCTTAGCATCATTGTTCACAATTGCCAAGAGACAGAAACAATTCAAGTGTCCTTCAACAGACAAGTGGATTAAAAAAAATGTGTATATACATACGATGGAATACTATGCAGCAGTAAGAAGCAACAAGGTTCTGAAACAAATGCAACATGGATGAACCTTGAAGATATAATTCTGAGTGAAATAAGTCAGACTAAAGGAGAGGTATTGTATGTTACCATTTCTATGAACTCTCTGAACAATGTAAAGTCAGTGTCTTATAATATAGAATATTGGGGACCTAGTGATAGACAGTAGTTAGTGAGGGTGAATGATTAATCTAATATGTTCAGATATGTTAATGATGGTGAATTCAAAGGTTTGGTAATGGGTAGGGGTGATGATTGTTAATGGGATTATAAGTATCATAGCTGTATTGAAGGCAAATAGTACTGATATGTTTCCCAGAGATCAGTACTACAAATATAGATAGGTGCTTGCATAATATACTTCTAAGTTATGACACTAGTACAGAGAGTTGAGAACAGAATGGTATATGGGAAAAATCTACGTATTGCAGACTAGGGACTATAATTAATAGGAATACCATACTAATATTACACAAATACTAAGGACAAATAATTAGGGATTAACAAGAGCTATGAAATGTTTTGGGTCATGAGAATTGTTTAAAATGGAGAGTGATAAGGATTGTACAACTAAGTGATGGATTATCATGGACATAACTTATGCTATGTGAACTTAGGAACCCCCTACTTTTTAAGTCCGGCCCTCAATCTTGAGGCTTGCTCTGGTGAAAATTATGGTTGTAAAGGAGAGGCTAAGCCCTCCTATAATTATGTCTAGGAGTCACCTCCAGAGAACCTCTTTTGTTGCTCAAGTGTGGACTTTCTCTTTCTAAGCCTAACTCTGCAAATAAATTCATCACCCTCCCCCCAGCATGGGACAAGACCTCCAGGATGAGTGAGCTTCCTGGTGTTGTGGGACATGGATTCTGGGAATGAGCCTGACCCTGGCATCAAGGGGTTGAGAAAGTCTTTTTGACCAAAAAGGGAAAAGAAAGGCTACAGAGTAGGGTCTAGTGGCTAAGAGAATTCAAATAGAGTCAAGAAGCTGTCCTGGAGGTTACCCCTATACAAGCTTTGCCTAGATATGCCAAATGACCACAATATGATAAGCACAAGTCAACAGTAGTCCAGAAAACTTTAAAGAATACCTGGATCCCTATTTGACAGTCTATAAAAGTATCACTAAGTTTATTCTTCAGAAACTTAAATCCTTCAGAGAGCTCCTATGCCAGCTAAGTTCCAAAACCCAGAGGCAACAGCCTCTTCAAGAACATTGACTAGATGTGTCCCCTTTGCTCATAAAGTTGACACCCCTTTTCAATATGAACAGGTTAGGGTGGGCACTCCTAGATATCCCTGAAGATCAGGAAAGTGATTAAAGTAGAGGAAGGGGTAGCAACAGACAAGATGGAATTTAACAAAGGATTATGCATACTGAATCTCTAAATAACTATTTTTCTTAGTTGCTGGGGTGTTGGAACAGCTAGAAGGAAGAAATTGAAATGGTGGAACTGTAACACATAGCATTCTTTGAAATTTGTTCTATATCTACTTGCTAAATTGTAATTTGAAAGCTATACCCTTTTGTATATATGTTATATTTCACAGTAAGGAAATAACTGAAAATATGGTACTATAACTCATAACATATTTGGAAATTTCCTATATATCTACTTGTTAAATCATTCTTTGA
The DNA here is from genome assembly GCF_015220235.1 of Choloepus didactylus. Lineage (NCBI taxonomy): Eukaryota > Metazoa > Chordata > Mammalia > Pilosa > Megalonychidae > Choloepus > Choloepus didactylus. The sequence goes on from NC_051316.1 coordinate 60,147,702, forward strand.
AAGATATTACCTATTGTATGTATATAATATATCATAATAAGGAAATAACTGAAACTATGGAAGTGTAACCTATAACAGTCTTTGAAATTTGCTCTCTACTTATAAAATTGCACTTGGAAAGTTATCACTTCTATGTATATATATTATATTCTACAATTTAAAAAGTGATAAAAAAATTGTAGTCTTTTAATTTTATATTTCAAGTGTTTGTGACTAATACATAAATACTGTGTATTGTTCTTTTATGTCTTCACCTTGAGTATTGTTCATTATTCTTATATATCATTGACATGAAATTCTTTACTAATTTTAGCATGTTGATTCCAAAGGATTGTGTACGTAGAAAATATTGTCATTTCCAAACAATGGCAGGTTTACTTCCTCTTTCTCATCTTTATTACTCTTATCTATTTTTTCTTATCTTTTTGAATTGCCTAGAACCTCCAGTACAATATTGAATAAAAGCAATGCGAAGATGCTTCCTGCCTGGCTCCCAGTCTTATAGGCAAAATTTTGTCTTTCACAATTAAGTGAGATGCTAGCTGTAGGTTTTTTTTTTAATTCCTTTATCAAGTTAAGCATGTGTCCTTCTTTTTGTTTTTGCTGATTTTTTTTTTTTTTTCAATCATCAATGGGTCTGAATTTTGCCAAATAGTTTTTTGGTATGTTAATATGACACATATTTTTCCCCTTTTTACTCTGGTGGTGGTGAATTATACTGTGTCTCTAATATTAAACCAACTTTGAAGTCTTGTGATTAAACCCTAATTCATCTTTATGTAGTTATCTTATTATATATTACTGCATTGGACTTGCTAATATTTTATTACGGTTGATTGTGTCTATGTTCATGTGAGATATTGAGTTTTAGTTAACTTTCCTTGTAATTTTCTTTCTTCTGGTATTGGGTTTTTCCCAACATCATAAAATAGGTTGGAGAGTTTTCCACTTTTGTTCTGAATTAGTTTGTATAAAATTATCACTTACTCCTGTGGTGCTCGATAAATTTTACTAGACAAGATATTTGTTCTTGGCAGGCTTCCTATGTGAATGGTTTATGTCAAATTTACTTGGCAATAGAGAAAGTTATACTTAGGTACTGGATTTCTTCTTGTATAAGCTTTGATAATTTGTGTCTTTCAAGAAATTTGCACATTTTATCTAGGAACTCAAATTCATGAGGATTCTGTTGTCTTTAATATTCCTTTAATATATTTTAGAGGTTTTTTTTTAGTATCTTAAATATATTTGTAAAGTATTTATGATCTCTAGTGATGTTCTCTTTTGTTCCTGATATTGATAACCCCTCTCATGCAATTTATATATGGGTTTTATAATTTTATTTATTTTTTTATAAAATAGAGTTTTAATTTCATTTTTAATTATTTTACAGGTTTTGACTTCATTGTTTCCTGTTTTTTTTTTCTTTAGTATTTTCTTATTGTGTTTAGTTTGCTTTAATTTGATTTTATCATGTCATAGGTTGGAAGTTTAGAACACTGAATTTAGACCTTTTGTTTTCTAATATAAGCATTTAAAGCTATAAATTTCCCTCCAAGCACAGAACATAATAAAATTAGATAGCAAGTGGAAAATCATATCTGAAAAATCTCTCAACACTTGGAAATCAAGCAATACATTTTTAAATAGCCCATGGGTCAAAGAAGACTTTTAAAAGGTAAATTATAAATTATTTTCAACTGAATGGTAATTTACCTGTTTTGTTGCTTCAGTCTCTCTATTTATAAAGGGAGAGAAAATGTTTTCCTCATGATGCTATCAGATTTCAAGAAATATTGCTATGGGAGAAATGCTTAGCAAAGTAACAAGTTTATAGCAGGTACCAATTTTCATCCATATAGACAACACATTAAGAGTAGTCAGTGAATGATTTAAAAATTAGCTAAATTGTTTAAAAGATGAATATTTTTATCTATTATAGTTATTTAAACATGTACTTACTTGCATAATACTTATAGTCTTTTAGTTATAGCAATTACAGAAAATTAAATATGTGTTCTGGCTACTTAATTTATATTAAAATGCCTTAGATATAATGGCAATTTTATTTTCAATGCTTTTTACACTTACAGAGCCAACTTTTACATGAGTCAGCTATAATGATTCATACTTGTTAGCTGAATGGTTAATTGTCTCTTTAATAATAATGTTGCCTTAAATGTTTATAGGTACTAGCACAGATTATTTAGTATTTATTTGCCAAAACTACTCAAAGGAGAATATATTGTTGCTTTCTTCATAGAAAGCAGACTAGATATTTTGATAAAACTCTCAGTACAGAACATGTGAAAATGCTGGTGATAATAAAATATTTTGGAAGGTATTAAAAATAACTGAAACACAATTCTCAGGTAACATAAAATCTGGAGATGTGGATCACTCTCGGGGTGCAATTTAAGGCACTGTGGTATGCCAATAAGTCAACTTGTCCTTCATTGAAAGATCTGTTTCCCCAGTTACTTAGTATGCTACCAGGAGATAGTTTTTAGCTGTCAGTCCCTTCAGAGATTTCCTGAATTGCAGGGAGCAGTATCACCCAATGTCAAATGATTTCTTTGGATCATCTACATCCTCTGGTTAATCAAGGTAATGGTATAAAGATCCGGCCAGCTTAGCCCAACCTGGGTCAACTCTGAAGCAGCGTTCTATCCAGAGTCCCACATAGGGTAGGCCATGGCTATCATTGAATTGCATCACAACTCAACTCCTCCCTACCCCCCTCTTGCACCTGTCTCTGTCAGCCCCTTTCTACATGTTTTGGTCCCAAGGGCACCCCTTAATAAACATTCTGCTGCTGAACTCCATTACAGAATTTCCTTTTTGGGGAACCCAACCTTGCCTCGGGGGACAAAGCACAAGGCTTAGGACTTGAACAGGATGGGAACTAAGATAGGAGACTTGGGAATAAACAGAAGACCCTTCAATTAATTTAATCTGAAGAAGGGAAATAGTTTTATCTTTGTTTCTAGTTAAAGCAGAAATACAGACAGACAGACATTTTTACATATCCTATGAGAATTTGTAACTCTAAATCCACACTCATGTGATATTTTGGTTACCAGTGTTCAACAAAAACAACTGCAAAAGCTTAAAATTTAGTGTAAAATGGTGCTGGCTTGCTAGTGCCACCCCAAAGGCTTTGAACAAACACAAAAGATCTACATGAGGATATACTTTAAAAACCGTCCAAAACAATCCTGAAGACTAAGTTTCTCAACACCTGAAGGTGTCATGAATTTGAGTTAGTATAATCAATAAATTATGTAGTCAGACTCACATATTCCAATACGTGATTAGTAGGTATTGCAATCAGCAGAAACAGAATATAAAATAAGTATGTTTTCTGTAAAAATAAAAGTTATGATAAAAGTCTTCCTAAAATGCTAACGTAGACATGAAAAACAACAAACTCGTTCGCAGGAGAACTAAAAGACATATGAATCGATGTTCATAGAAACATTTTTCGGTAATAACCTAAGACTGGAAACAACCTAAATATCCACGAACATTAGAAAGGGTATTTAAAGGGATAACTAAATTTTGTTATATGTTTAGAAGAAAAATCATACCAAGTGTAAATAAATGAACTTGAACCACATATATCAACATGATAAAAATGAATTATTGACTAAAGAATTGCAAGTTACATACAGGACAATGCTTTTTATCAAAAAGATTAAATTACACAATGAACAATAAACAATAGGAATGATTAACCAGTAAATAATGATTAGCTCTAAGACCAAGAGAGATGCAATGGACCAGAGCAAACGGGAGCCTTCAAAGTACAAACAATATTTCACTAATCTGGTTATTTGGTACACGCATATTCCTGTGTTTTGTGCCCTGTGCATTTAGTTTATCTATCTTTTTTAAATATTGCATTTCAAAGGTATTGTTATGAGAAATTCTCTTAATATCTCCATTTTGTTGACAAGACAAAATTCCAGATAGGTTTTAAGATCTATTCAAGTGTCAGAACCAGAGTTCAAACCCAAATTTTCTGAACCTTGATATTTATTTCTTAACGCTTCATCTGATTCAGGTTAAAGGACTGGTCAGGCATATTTAAGCCTTAAAAGTCAGAAAGTACCAAATAAACACCTTGGGGGTATTAGTTGGATTTCTATTTATATGGGAGTTTTTCCATTGATGATGTTTGAGATGTCTTGAATTTGGATTAATGTCTCATATTTTTTGTAACTCCAGCGCCGTGCTTTGTGCTTTTCCTATAGGGATGGTGCAGTGCAATATCTCTGATTTCTGGACAATGAATCCTTCTCAGTGACTGGCTATAAAGTAAAACAAGAGACCAGAATCACCTAAAGTATTTTGGATTATTTTGTCCTGTGCACCAGTCCTATTTTGCCACCTAAAATATCAAAATAACATTTATTACAAATGGCAATTTAAAGCTAGTACTTTAAGAAAAAGGCACATTCTAAATGTCTGCCATTCCAGATTATGTGGCAACAAGGATGAAAAAATCCAAACTGAGCTATATCTGTTTCTCTCTGCTAGGTTAACTTGAAAGTATGCAGATGACAAGGTTTTACTGGTACTTGCCTCCATCATTAGAAAAGCTTGATGGTAGAAAAAAAGCATTTTCATTGCTCTCAAATAACAACTAGAGTACCTTTATTCTTCAACTACAGAGCACCTTGTATGCTGTAAATCCTCTGTGATTAATGACATGTTAGTGCCAATGTCCCAGTCTGTGGATGTCTGTATATTTCAAAACCACAATATTTTATCTCTCCCAACCAAGTTTATAAGCTGTTTTCCCACTCCAGGAATTCTCTTTTGCAGCAGTGTCTTACATGTTTACTTGTAGAAACATCTCTCTCTCTCTCTCTCTCCCTATACACACACACACACACACACACAAACACACACACACACACACACATATACACACATACATATATATACATACACACACATATATATACACATATACATATGCATATATATATATACACACACACCCCTTTGATTGTGTGTGGGTGTAAGTGTGTCTATATACGTGTGTGGAAAGAGATTGTTCTGATACCTCAAATCCTGGTCTGCCTTGCATATAAGTGACTAAATAACAAGTCCAATTCTTCTACCATTCATTGTATCTTTCTACCCATTTTGGTGTATTTACTTTTACCTGCAACTCCTCATTGTGTTTCCAAAGCTCAGATTGTTCCTTCTCCTAGGAGAATGTGTTTTTCAGATATGTCATCTCACCCTTACAAGTATGTTGAGTAATATATCATGTATCATTTGTGTAGTTTTTTTTTTTTTTAATCCCATATTGCTGGTCTTAAGGCATCATTGTTGCACTCAAAAATATTTTACAGTGTTTTATTTTAATATTCTTGCTTCATTGAGGTAAAATATTAAATGTAATAGATTTACAAAATCATTAGTAATAAACATTGGGTACTTACTAATGCATATATTCTGCTAAGTGCAGGAATTCAGTAAATACATATATAATTTGCTCTGTTTTTAAAAAACTTTTATGTATACATTTACTTGATACAATCAAGAACTTTGAACCAGTGCTGTTTGCACTATAGCTGGGAAGGGTTAAAAAAGTTGTTACTGGAAATATTTGATTGACTTAATTTAAAAATTTAATGAAATACAGGTAGTATATGTATTTTTTCCTATGGTTTTCAAAGCACATTTTCTTTTTACATCTGCAAGCTGAAGTCCAGTTTTGCCTAAAGAAAAATTCACTTAATGTGAATTATGCATTTTATACAGTATTAACTCTTTGAGTGTTCTTCTATCTTGCCAGAGTATCATTGCCTATTAAAATCAATAAATAATTAAGTATTAATATCAATCATTTTTATTGACAGCCACTGCTTTCAAATTCCAAAATTCCTTTTTATTTAAGCAGTGTGAAGATCTTGTTCTAAATACAATATAATAATTAAGAATATGATTGGAGATTAAATGTGCTCTGAAATTCTTTAAAGTAGATTTAGCTTAATCTAATCTAAATCTAAAATGCACCACTATTTTTAAGATACGGACTTATAATTCAGGCCATTAATTGTTTTCTATAGATGACTAAAATTCTCCCAAAACTGCTTTGCACACCTCAGCAGATAATCACAGCCCCAGGTTTTCTCCATTATTTCTGCTTTCCCATTGATGCAGTGGACATTTTTAAATACATATATATTAGAACATTTCTCCCTCAATTAGGCAAGTGGCTTCCAAGTTCAATGACACAAGGCTGGCATTTCCAAAGTACATTGGACAGGAGTATAAATGTAAGCCATAAAATTTCCTTGGAAAAAATTTAGTCTTTGTAAAGTATGAATGTTTTGCAAATAATCAAAATTTTAGGTCTGGGTTGTTGAGGACAAAACAAAGATAGAAATATATATTTGTTACAACAGCTGATAAAAGTTGAACTTGCAGAGTGAGAGAACACATTAAAAAAATGCAAGACCAAGGAATAAACCTTGTAATATGTCTTTAAAGTAGTAATAGGAGAAGGAAAGGAGACATCCTGGAGACAAAGAAAGGGCTATTACAGTAATATGAAGACAAGCATTGCAGATAATAATATAGAAGACATTTACTAACTGAAAACCCCTGACCCACAGACTTTTGGTAGATTTTATTATTTAATTATGACAGAAACCCCATATGAGAAGTGCTATTTTAATTTACTTTTGTAGATATTTTAATGGGGAGTAGAAGAATTTAAGTAATAGATACAAACTTAGACATTGTGCACAAGGTGTAGCTGAGAATGGGCTTTAGAAACTGAGCTCTAACCCACTCTATTGTGGTGCTTTGGCAATACTAACTGAAGATATTTTAATAGACAGACACACAAAGAATGTTATATAATGTAGAACAATGACTTTCACAAGCAACTTTATTAGAAGGATAGGCTATATATATATATATATATAATTTACTGCAAGTAAGTGTAAAATAGATGATGAATGAGTGTAGGAGTTGAAGAGACAGAAATTCAGGGGAAAGTTGTTTTCTATAATATAGATAATTTTAGTTGTTTAAAGTATGAAATATGTTAAGTACAGAGGGAGGAATTGATGAGGCTATGGGTGAATATAGTTTAAAAATCTCATAGGAAGCAGTCCAAAATATAAGTCCAGGGGTCACCCTTTTTTGAGACAGCATAGAGGATGAAAACACAATTTAGTACAGGACGCTATTTGAAGTGGTATTTTGGGAGGATGACAGTTTTCATTCCAAATATCTGAATTCAATGTTTATATAAAGTTTTTTCCCCATTTTCACTTAAAATATTGGTTTAATGAAGTTCATGGAAGGTTTTGCAATGCCTTAGATTAGTTTTGGGTATAAGAAGTGTTTACAAAAATTAATTGTAACAAATTAGAAAATGCCACTTTTTCCATAAAACCTATACTCGGTTTGTTAATAAATATTAATTTAAAATTAGAATGATTCTGATGTTTGAATATCTATGGATATGTTTCTCATTCACATTGATAATTATAAAGCAAGCTGAAAACCAGGAATAGGAGTCCTGTTAGCACTTGACTTGAAGACAACACATTTAGATGAAAGGAATGTATCTGTCAGTATGCTTTCACAGTTCTTTGATCTCCCTGAGGAAAATGCTCTAAAGCTAATGTGTCTTACTGCAAATTTCTCTTTAAAATGATTCACAAGTTATTTTAAGAAAATGAATAATGTCTTTTATTAGTCAAGAAGTTCTTTCGTATCCCATGCACATCCTCTTGCACAGAAACAGAGGAACCCTACAGACGTTTTGGCTTGGTATGCCCATTAAATGTGAACTTTTCCTCTATTTTCAGGCTTTATATTGAACATTCATCAAAAAGGATATTAAAGTGAAAATGCTTTTAAAGTGCTGGCTAGAAATAGGATATATTTGTTTAAAAATTCAAAAAATATAAACTGAAACACAATGAATTTAAAACATTCATTATAATAACACTCAGATGATACACCATGAATAAATACTCTAGCACACTCAGCATTGCTCTTAAGAGACAGTTTTCACATTATATATGCAAACCTACAGCTACCCATCATGGAGCACTCTCCAAAGCAGTCATGTGCAAATCAGTGCCTGCAATTTAGACCACCTGCCCCAGTGACTTGGTCTCTGGGGCTCAGATTCGGAACTAGTGACTAGGATTTCAATAAACATGGACTTAATTTGTATGGCATTCATCTCTGAGCAGTCACACAGGCTTGTCCTCACTTTCAGTTGCTTGGAAATGGCTGCTTATCTCTGAGGCAAACCTCTCAACACAGACTAGGGCTCCTCAATGGGAACTTCATGTGAATGAAAAGGCTTGTGAAGGTTGAACCATCAGAAATATGCACTACAATATTCAAATTTGGTAAAGCATCACATGATGAAGTAAAAACAAACAAAAAAGTCTGAAATTGTTTCATTTATATTGATGACACGTACTGATAATACTCTACATGCTATTGTGTAACCTGCCTTTTTTTTTCATTAAAAATGAAGTTTGAGACTTCATCCAATGGCAATTAATATAATGATACATTGTATTTCATCTTCTTTAAGAACTGATGTAGTTTATTATTCCCTTCTTTCTTTCTTTCTTTCTTTTTTAAATAATTATGCAATAAAAATTATTTTAAATATATCAGAGTCACTTGTCCTGTTTGCTCCTCAGAATGAATTAAGAAAAGACATATCTGTTAAGGGATATGCACACTTTAAGTTTTGGCAAATGATCTGAAGCAGCATGCCCAACAGGCAGTTCCTATTCACTTGATATCAGGACACGTGGCTGCCCTTCTCTCAAATTTTAGTCCATGCAGGAATGTCTCATTCTTTTAAAATTCCTAAAAATAATAATTAAAATAAAAGCCTCTATCCAATTAGTTGTGTCTATTTTTTGTGTTTTATTTTCAATGATTCTTAGAAGGGTCAATATGTTTTCATAGATTTATTGGTCAGTTCTCATTTTCTTATTGTCTGCTTTCTAATACAGGTTTGTGATTAATTAATTAAATTTATTTATTTAATGCTTATGAGTCATTCATCATTTGTCTAGTTGATTTTCATTATTAGACATATTCTTTATAACTCATGTAGACTCTAATATTCTGAAAATATTTTGCTCATTAATATAATATGTTAAATTTCCAGGTTGTTTTAGGGATTTATGATCTGTCCATTATTTTATCAGTTGATTCCTAAGCAATAGCACACTTTAAAATATATTTCTACATGTGGTTGGACTGGTTTTCCTCTTTGCTCAACTTAAATGTCTTCAATCTATATACTCCTTTAAGAATAATTTTTTTAAATATATCATTCTGTCCAAGAATAAATTAATTTTCTTATAATTTAATAATTTTATTATCATTAAAATGTTTGGGGATTCTTTTGTGATAGGTCCTGCCTTTTTATTGTTATGCTTAATCTTAAGTTCTTCATGCCTTTGCTTTCCCAATAGTACTGATTTTTTCCCACTGCATTTATAACTCTTATGTATAAAAACCCTTGATCTTTGTAAACTAATTTCTATCCACAAAACTTTAGAAATATTCTCATTTCATGTAAGTTTCATTTGATTCCATTAGATTTTTAAATGTCATTTTATTTTCTAACTGTGTTGTTTAGCACTTCTCGAACAATGTTAGATAATAGAGATGATACTGGACCTCCTTGACATGTTCCTGATTTTAATGTAAATGATCGTAATATGAACTCTGAGAAACGTAATTTTGGATATGATTTTTATGAAAATATTTTAATGACATATATCTTTCTATTACTATTTTTAAAAAAAACATTTTATACAAGTAACATATAGAGAACATGAATTTCTTTTTTGTCAAAAATCTATGCTTTCATCAAATACTTTTGGTATGTGAAAGACACTGTGCTGGCAGTGAGGTTGCAAACATTAAAACAGGCAAGACTTCTGTTCTTGTAGAACTTGAATCTGTACTGGAGACAGATTTTTAACAAATAAATCCAGAAAATACTTAAAATTGCAACTCTATTAAATGTGCTTAAATATAGGACTGTGTAAGAAAAAATGGCATAACATTAAGGTTAGGGTTAGGATAGAAAATGTCATTCAGGAAAGTCTTTATTGGGAAAGGAATGTGGCAGTTTTCCTACTATGAAGTTTCTAGGAATTTAGTAGTTCATATGAGGAATTAATCGTAATATTTCCAGCAGGCAGCCCAGTAGGTACATAGCTTTGTGACCAGAGAGAACATGGGACACATAGGGAATGGAAAGAAAACCTGTGCTTTTGGGGGTGGGGTGCCACAGGATGTGTGATGCAAGATGAGGCTTAAAGGTAAGTAGGGTAAGAGCATAAAGATAAAAGATGGTGGGGGGTGCAGGTGATGTCAGAGTGGGGAGTTGTTGACTGGATCGATTTGCACTCTATTTGGAGTAAAGAGACTAAAGTTATCTGAATTAAACCAGTACTGATTCAAGGGATAGTGATGATATAAAATAAATTAGACTCAGTGAAGGACTGACATGAGGAGAAAGAACTACCAAGGGTGATTTCTCAGTCTGGAACTTGATAAACAAAAGATTAATCATTTCATCCCTAAATCAGAGAACTCTGAGGAAGCACCATGGAGGGAACATTTTAATTTTTTTGGTCTTCTTGGGCTTGGCAGGCCTTTGAGAGACTCATGTAGAAATGTGAGTTATAAACCCCAGACGTGTGTTTGGAGGAGAGGGTTATGCAAGTGATGAATTTTGAAGTTATCAAAGGAAGGAAATGTCATGGATGGATCAGTATAGAATATATAATGAATAGAAAAGAAGGCCTAGTTTTGAAAGTCCAAGTAGAGGCAGATTAATCTTAAAGAAGACTAAGAAGGAATTGCCAGATGTATAAAGTAAACTAGATAAAGTAGAGTTGCATAAATCATGTAAGGAGAATATTTTATTGGAAATGGTTTAGTAACAGGGTTCTTTGCATATAATACAATAATATAAATGTGTACTATTAAGAGATTACTTTATGTGGGTCAATTCTCAAATTCCTTCATGAACTACATCTAGTTGTCATGTATCACTGTGCCAGTTTGAATGTATTATGCCCCTCAAACGCCATTATCTTTGATGTAATCTTGTGTGGGCAGACATTATCAGTGTTGATCAGATTTCTTTGAGTGTTTCTTTGGAGATGTGCCCCACCCAGCTGTGGGTGATGACTCTGATTAGATATTTCCATGGAGGCATGGCCCCACCCATTCAGGGTGGGCCTTCATCAGTGGAGCTGTATAAATGAGCTGACAGGCAGAGGGAACTCAGTGCAGCTGTGAGTGACATTTTGAAGACGAGCTACTTCCAAGAGGGACACTCTGAATAATGCCCAGAAGCTGAGAGAGGAACTGCAGTTTGAAGATGGCTGTTGAAAGCAGACTCTTGCTCTAGAGAAGCTGAGAGAGGAAAAATATCCCAAGTGCAACTAAGAGTGACATTTTTGAGGAACTGCAGCCTAGAGAGGAACTTCCTTGGAGAAAGCCATTTTGAAACCAGAACTTTGGAGCAGACGTCAGCCATGTGCCTTTCCAGCTAACACAGGTTTTCCAGACACCATTGGCCATCCTCCAGTGAAGGTACCCGATTGCTGATGTGTTAGCTTGGACACTTTATGGCCTTAAGACTGTAACTGTGTAGCCAAATAAACCCCCTTTTATAAAAGCCAATCCATCTCTGGTGTTTTGCATTCTGGCAGCATTAGCAAACTAGAACAATCATTCTTTTAATATGCTATCTAATAATATTCTTGAAAGATCGGGTTAATTTTGACTTGAATACATAAATGAGTATCAACAAATATTTAAATAATAAACACATTCTTATAAGAGAAAGGGTACTTACTTATTTAATTATTTTCTTAGCTTTCTTGTTACACCTTTATAATATGTAAATTTTACATAATCAAATTTTTATATTTGAATTTCTTAGTCCAAATATTCACGAAACAGGAGCACTATTAAAGGTTGGTGCACTAAATTGAGTAATATCTAGTGATTTGCATGTGTGTGTGTGCACGCATTCACATGTGCTCACATGTAAGAATGCAAAAACTGTCTATGGGACCTCTTTACCAGAATTACGTGAGTTGGAAAGATATTCAATCTCATTTTTAGTAGATATCAGAACCACTTACCATAAAACAAGAATCTTATATACAAATGAAATGTAATGCCGCTATTAAATTATAAAATATATTTATATACATTTATATCTCTATATTTAGAAAATAACTGAGTCAGTGTGATACTTCTCCTAGGTTATTGGAAAATTTCTTTCACTTCTCTTTATGATGAGTCTTGCATTTTTAGAATACCACCACTGGAGATGTGTGAAGTCAGATTATGTGTGGTCTTTTGTTTTTGTTGTGTGTGCAAATGTGTGTGTGTGTGTGCGCGTGTTGGCGGTGGGGGTAGGGGTGCCTAGAGCATGGTCATGTCCAGAGTAGGGCTTCTGTCAAACATCAGGCCTGACCAGATGTTACTAGGCCAGTGTCATAGAGCTTCTTCAAGACCTGCTCTATCTGTTACTTGTTCACCTTGACACTTATTGCAAACCCCAGTTTGTTGCCCTGGATCTTCACAGCTGAGTGCATGACTAGAGGGGTCTTGATAATGGCCAACAGTAAGCCACTCCTTCTGTGGGTGCTTTTCTGTGTTTCTGGGGCTGGCTGCAGCCCTGTGTCTTGTTGGAACTGTGGTGAGTGATATGCCTGAGTGTCATCTTTCTGTGCCTATCAATGTTGTCATTCACCACAGCCTTGGCCTTGTAAGCCTTTGTTTTGGCTTTAGCTTTGATTTTGAGAAGGGCAGGGGCTTATTCTCTACTTTCTTTCCTATCTTTGTAAAAAGACAATGCACTCATTCTGATACCATAAATGGATATGGTATCTTTCTTTGCAAATGCTGCTGGGTCTGGGAGGTGAGAGAAATCTTTACAACAGTAAAGCTATTATTGGCTGACTTTATACCAAGTCTTGTTGGCCACATTTTTCTAGAGGTGGATTCTGAAGAGAAGAGCACCCCACCCAGATCTTAGATTTCAGTAAGGACCTTATTAAGGTGTGGGCTTTCCTTTAGAAAATATTTTACTGTTTTGTTTTATGAGAAAATAGTTTTGTAATTTATGTAGTTCAAATCCTTATCTTCATAAATTAATTGATATTATTAAGAAGCTTATTATTGGTTTTAAAAATGTAAATAGTAAATACATAAAACATAAAATGTAAATACTTATGTGTACTAAATGTAATTAGTGACAAAGAATGATTAGCAGTAATACATTATAGAATCAATTATTATACAAAATAAGCACTGTCTGTAGGCTTTTCGTATAGTTGCCCAGTTGATTTATACCTATAGCTTTTTTAAAAAAATGGAAGATTAAAAGGCTCTAATATTTTTTCTTGTCTTTGTTTTTTTTAATTCTACATAACTGCTACTCCTTTCACCTTCTTCAGATGAAAGGACTCAAACCTGAGAGTTATCTAATATCCAAACAAATTAGATATTGATCTGTGTGGAAAAGTTCCTTCCTTAGTTTACACCAGAGGCCATAATATTCCCACAGTGATGATCAGGATCTCTTTTCAAGGAAGTAATCTGAGAATATTTGATTGTTTGACATTGTAGACACTCAATTTGAAACTAGATGACTTTGTAGATCACCTTCTTTGAGTAAATGAATATTGTCTAAACTGCAAGTTGGCCAAACTAAAAATGTATAAATGAAATTAGATCATCTAGATGCATTTTCACTATTTCATTTTTTTCCTCTCCAAATCAAAAGAAGGTTGAGCTAATATGTTGAATGGCAATTGTTTCTAAAATATTAGAATGTTTTGCTGTATGTAGTACTTTTAGTTTTTTATTTTCAGAATGAAAATATTCACGTCATGTTTTTCATATAGCAAATATTTTCAAATAGAAAATGTATCACATAGGAGCCTGTTAGGGTGTGAAAACCCAAATACTGCCTTATCCCTTTGTAGTTACTGATCTTACTGCACCAAATATTTGTTCAGGAAATCAGAGGGTCTTCTTTCCACACAACTCCCTGAAAAGAGATAAGCCTAGCCAAGTATGTCAAGTAAAATTATATGTAACCCCAGAAAAGCATACAACTCAGTTTTGGAAAATTATGGGCCTTAGAGTTTATTTACAAAGCAGAGGATGTGCTTTGGGCTTAGGTATCTGGTGAAGAACTATTCCAAAGATGCTCAGTTTAGTGGGACTGTATGCTTTGGTGTGGGGCTGCTGATATTTACCTAAAAATTACACACCTGTGGAGTGAAAAATAAAACAAACTGAATAACCTTATCCAGTCCCTATGGAGTCTAGGAAGATTTCCCTGAACCAATTCACAGGAGGTTCCCAGGGACAAATAGTGATTTGGCCTATATTTATTCTGTAATGTACTAGAGAAAAAATAAACCAACCATAAGAAAAATAGATCCTGAGACAGGCAAAAGCTCTAAGGAGTTGGACAATTTTCTTGGAAAGCAGTTGAATTTTGGAATTAGCATAGTCTGAAATACCTTCATGTCTGCTTATAAAAGTCATTCACTGTGCTAAATTCTGGGGTAAAGAACGCAGGACTTGAGTCATAAAAATCTGATTTGATTCGAGGCTCTACCTCTTACAAGCTCCAGGCATATAATTTAATTTGAGTATTTCAAACAAGTTATTTTTATGTTTGAGTCTCAGTTTTCCTCATTTACAAAACTGATATGATAGTATTGCGTTACTCACAAGGATATAGTGAATATACTAGATATTAAAAGAGGTATTTTCTGTGACTAGCTTAGCACAGTGACTGGCAAGTAGTAAATGCTTAATTAGCATTTATTTATTTGGAGCACAATTCCTTTCTTAAAATTCAGTGCAAAAAGTTCTTTAAAAAACCTATATATACAGTAAAATAGTATCAGCTGGGAACTGAAGGCTCATGAGACAATAGGAACCAAAATAAAATCCAACTCCCAATCCCCTGCTGCCTGGAGGTGTTTTGACTGAGACTAAATCTAGACCCCAAAAGAATTGCAAACATCACTTCCAGTGAGACTCTTCTGAATTTTCAAAAGAGTACTAGCTGGTTATGAACATTACATATTTTATTAGATAACTTAAGTTTTAACTTCTTTACATTACCCTTAACAGAAAAATCAGTGTGTTAAATCACAGACATTGATGTTAAATTTTTAGTTACCTGTATCAGTGACAACTTTGGTATGAAGACTTTTTTTTATCCTATTTCTTAGCTCTACTAAACTATAGGTGATTACCCTTTGCAGTTCTTTTATTTTGTTGTTTTAAAATGACATTTTTAAAATATATTTCCCTCTAAATGTTTTCAGATACCATTGTAGACTTTCTACAAACTTAGATCACCACCATTTGTTCCTAGAATGACTAAAGTCTTTTAGCTGGGCCTTGAACTAAAGCCTTTGGCCCTCTAAAGTGCCATGGTCCAATCATTAATTTGGTTATTAAATTCTAAGGCACTATGTCTTTCTGTAAAACAACTTTAAATCTTGTTACTTTAAGAAGTATGTAACTATTCAACACTACTTTTTTTGCCAAGAAATTACTCCTTGGCTTCTTCCTATGAATTGCCCTTTAATGCAAAAGTTATGAAGCTTTTGTGTTCAGTTCATTTTCACACAAATGCTGGATAACGTTGTGAGAGACAGTGAGATATTGAAAGACTCAATCTCTTCATCTCTTTGTTAATCAAAACTTTTCAAAAAGTACATGGGTTATTAAAGGATACTTTTTTAAAGGAAAAATGTGACTGTGATGCAAATATGAAATGAACACAGATAAAGAATTTAACTCATTAATTAATGAGGAAGCCAGTAAGGTGTTAAAAACAATTTCAAGTGAGAATATTAAGAGCTGACATGTATATAAGCAACCAAAACTGCAAAACTTAATTTGTTAGTACAAAAATAGCTTTTTAAGTGTAGGATTCTTTTTGCATCTCCACCTGACAAAATTAATTTGCATCACTGTAGATTATTATTTGTACAACCAGATTTTTTTTGCAATTTGAAGATTTGTAAAATACGTCAAAGATAAAAAGTGTAGACCCCTATATAGAATCAAAAAACCAGGAAGACTGCACTAGGCAACACCTAGCATTCAATTTCAAAGACTCATAATTTTCCCTGAAAGAATTTAGGGACAGAGTAATGTGGAAAAGTTAAAGAACAATATATTGATTTCCTTGACTTTTCACCATTATTCATATGATATACAGAGACAAAGGAGAAGAATAGGAACTAACAATTACTGCCCACAATGTTGTAGGTCCTTTGCTAGTCTGCTGTATCTGCTATTTTATCTAATTTTCATAACAACCTTATAAGATAGGTATTCTTAAAATTATATATGTAATTTAGAATAATGAGATTAGAAAGGATGGAAAACTTGACAAATATCACGCAGGTTCTAAATACCAGAGTAGAAATTTACCCAGCTATGTTTAATCCAAATTCCATTATTCATTCCCTTGGTCTTAACACATTTTTTGGTTGAGACAAAAATTGGGTAGAATCAATTATTTTAATTTGTGTTAAATAAATGTTAAAATGATCAATTTCTTGTTTATCACTAAATCATGGTCATTAATGAAACTTCCCCAAACTGATGCCATTTCTTCACTTCTTCCTAAAATAAACAGGTGAAAATTGTACTTTATTATAGAAACACATTATATTTTTTCTTTTCTTTCTTTGTGTAACCTAAAGAATGCCTACTTAAAAAAAAAAATGGGCCCATGAAAATATTTCAAAGTGTTATCTATAAACAACAGATAATGACAGAAAATTTTATGAAATCCCAGGAATTATGATGGGCACATATTTTATTTTATTTTATATGTTTGCTGTATTTTGATGTGATAATAATTCATCAGAGAAGCCAAAATAGTTATACATTCTCAGGAAGAACATGAGTCAAAATTAAGTTTCAAGTTTAACCGATTTTCAGTGTTTTAAGAATTTACCATGGTACCAAGCTCTCAACACTAGTTCCAGAAGTTTTGGTTATACAGTCCAGATAGGATGTGATTCCAAATATAAATTTTGCTCTCTGTTTTTTTTTAAATATAGTTACAAAAATTAATATCAATATAAACATAAAAGAATTAAAGCCACACATAATTCCACCAAACAGAAACAAATATTCTTAAATTTTTGGCATATTTCATTATTTGGTTGACATCGCTAGATACACATACACACATCAGGTTGATGTCTATGTTTTAATGGTAAATTAGAATTATTTTAATTACAGACTTGGTGGTAACCTGTGCTATATATATTTGTATCTATACATATATATATAA
Source organism: Choloepus didactylus (assembly GCF_015220235.1). Lineage (NCBI taxonomy): Eukaryota > Metazoa > Chordata > Mammalia > Pilosa > Megalonychidae > Choloepus > Choloepus didactylus. The sequence continues at coordinate 60,165,109 of NC_051316.1, forward strand.
AACAGCATACTTATTTATGAAGTGATATAATTTAATAAATATTTTTCTAAGAGTCATGGAAAGGAAAGAGTCATTGAAAATAAGCAATTATATTTACTTTATATTTCCATCAAAGACTATAAAACAAAATGCTACCTTTAAGTTCTTACTACTATGGTTTTGGGTGGTTATCTCTGTAGGATATTATGCAGCAGTAATGAAGCCACAATTGTGTTGTGTATGCCATGGTATAATTAAAATGTAGCATTTGTTTTCCCTTTGAACTATTATTGGTGTTTTTTTTTTTTTTCCTTTGGATGTTGGTAGTTGGATCTGTATGAGTAGAGTCTGTTTTGTTCACTATTTTCTTATCTGTCAGAAGGTATTATTTTATATTTATCTGGCCTCTGTCTATAACTGCCATGCGAAACTACAGGATGACAATTTAATTTTTAAAACTGTCAGAGAGAAAATCAAATATAAACATTTCCCTTTGATCTTAAAGCACATTTAAAAAAATTCTCATCTATAAATCAAGGAAATAAAATGTGGATGTTTTAGCACAATCCAACCTCCCACTAAAAACTAGTCTTACAGAGATAGTTTAAAATATATCTGGTTGATAATGAGTTCAGGAAACTACAAAAATACTTATTAATAGAATTTCTGTAAATAAACTCACTAGTTTTCTTTAGTTGTATTACTAAATCTTGTCTTCTATATTAGAGAGTGGGTAAAGAGAGAGCAAAATACCCTTATTCCCTCAAGGCCATCCCCATAAATTGGCTATGACTATCAAAGGAACAAGGACACTCATGTCTAGAGGCCCACAAAATTTTTGGAGGTAAAAAATCACTTCCATATTCCCTGTGAGAATTTTCATATGCCAGTTACCTTATTAAAGAACATCAGCCCTGACATTGAGTACATTCCTGCAGCAAAACCAACATATTAGCTTAGGTTAGACTTATACACTACCATATATAAGTAGCCCCCCTACCTTTTTTATTTCCGTATTCCATAATCTTCACCTCCTCTCACCTGGACTGCCGAGGGAAGTCCAATTTCTCTACATTTATTAGGAAAGGAAATGCATTTCTTTATTCCTATTATTTGGCATGAGCCATTGTCTAGATCATTAGTGCCTTGCGTTTATCTCAGTACCATTCAGTGATTTAACCAAACAATAGTTTCATCCATCCCACCTTCAAATTATAGTAGTAATGCTTTTGGATATATATATTAATTTTGATATTTTTTATTAACTGAAAGGATTTTCTTTGGAAATTTGGATTGTGGCTTCCCTCTTACATAATTTCACTTTCATTGACACCTATATCCTTGGGAATTGGAGATAATAACAATCAATATCAAAGAAAGCACTATTTCCTTTATTTCCACCTGGTTTCTCATTCACAGATTTTGATTAGTAATTAGCTGATATCTTCACAATCTGATAACCAAACAGATGTTGAAAATGACTTTCAGAAAAGAGGAAGAGATGATACTGCAGTAACATATTCTTTCTCTGGTTGAAAAAAATAAGTTTGTTTACCAATTCCACTGAATTAGTAAGCTTTCCTGAAACAATAAATTACCCCAAAATATTTTAGTAGCTTACACTACCTAGGTATAATTCTTGTTCACAGTACATATTTTCTGGGAGACATTATATTTTTGTTCCTTTTCCCTGTATCTCTTCAGTCTGAGACCCTGACTGGAAAAAAAAAATCAGTCCCCATCTAGATATGCTATTCTCATAGCAGAGAGAAAGAATAAGAGAACTAGGAGAAATGGGCAATACTGCTAAAATATCTCTGCTTGGAGTATCTACTCAGAACCGTTGGCCCAAACAAATCACATGGACAAGTCCAATATAAATATATTTCTAATGTATTTCTTCCTTAGAAGTGCTATAGAAAGATATATTTATCTTTTACTTCTGGCTATTAAAATATTCTGAGAGTCAGTTATTGAGTAGCAGAAGATGGTGAGAAGTGAAGTATTAAAGCTACAGGCTGAGGGAAAATAGTTTCTCTTATGTCTGAAAGTAAGAAATTGGGTAAGTTATTCTTTCATAATCTTAAAAATTGGTTGTCTTGGTGTCCTTTCCTCCAAAGAAAAAATTAATTAAATTGATAAAAGTATTTGGAAGAGACATCACCTATATTTGAATTATGCATACATACTTGTTTTTCCTTTTGCTTCTCAGAATGTTTTTAACTGACAACTTGTAGAATTTAAAGTTTTTTTTTCTACAGTAAGTTTTCTAATTCTTAATGGAAAGAAATCAATAATTGAGTTTCTTTTCATAAGAAGATGGACCCAACATTATTCACAAAAGGCTCATCTCAGAGACATTTAGCTTGGTTTAGCTGGGAAAGTTGTTAATATGATTTCATATATATGTTTCCTAAATAAAAATTAATTTTTCCAAAAATTCTAAAATAGGTGAAATAGGCATCTTTTTTGGACTTACCTGTACAGCTGGGTGGAAAAAAATTCTAGTGACAGAACCAAAAGTGAGAGTGGATTAAAATAATAGTGGATTAAAATAATGAGAGTAAATATATCTAAAAATCCCGGATTGAGGCAGTCAATATGAGAAAGAACATTAGGTTTTTATATGCAACATCTCAATCTATGTGGACTCCTGTATGAGCAGGATTTGTGGAAATTTTGAAAATCAGTAATGATGAAAAATATCATTTGGATTCAAATGTATTCCTTTAAGGATGAATCTTTCAGAAAAATCATAGTGCATAAATGAAATTGACTACACGTATAAAGGTAAAAATGGTACAAAGTTTAAAAGCAGTCTCACTCCCTGGGGCTACAACTCATCCTTGTCTTCACACTTGCTGTTGTAAAATACTGAAGAGCAAAACCAATGTAGTAGGGGAAGGCCTGTTTCCACTGGTCACTGTATACGTGGATTCACAAACCCTACTTTAGCGAAATAGAAGCTTGTATTGTTCGACATTCTTTAGTAAATATTTTACTACAAGGAATAGAACTTATTCAAGCTAGGGTGAGTGTTGAGGATTGAATCTTGCCTCCCATAAAGACATGTTCAAGTCTTAATCTGCGTTCCTGTGGGTGTAAGCACATTTGCAAATAGGACCTCTGAAGATGTTATTATTAGTTAAGGTGTGGGCCCATTTGTCAATAGGATATTCCAAGCTCCTATTTAGATGAAGTCAGATTTAATAAGGAAGGGCATCAATGACTGGAGCCCTTTTAGAGAGAGGAGATTCAGAAGTGATCAGTCAGAAGCCAGAAGTCAGAAGCCAGAGAGGAGAGAGGGGTGGCCATGTGGTGGAGGCAGTCATCACCAGCATGCTACTGACTCCGGGAAAAAGCATGGTCTTGCTGACAACTTAATTTTGGATTTCTAGCCTTCAAAAACATGAGACAATAAATGCTTGGCATTTGTCGTAGCAGCTCTTGCAAGCCATGAGTTTGATAACTACACTGGGTCTCTCACACAGAACCAAGTAAGTGCATCAAGGTCTCAAGAGTAATTAGAATCACCTGCAGTGTATTTCTAAACAACTTGAACAAGTCCAAATTGGCGATTTTAGCTTAAGATTTAAAATAATTTGCAGACTTTATTTGTTAGAAACGAATTCACTATTTTAGGTTCCAAATCCAAATTTCTGAGACTGGCTCAAGTTAGACTACAGGTTATATCCCTGTTCAATCAGCTGTGAACTCAACTATGACTACAGAAGGGTAATGGGAGGAAACTTTCTAAGAGGGAGGCAGGAGGCAAAGGAGTTTCTCAGAGATGTACATATAAAATATCAAGGCTTCTCTACCAGGAAGGATGTAGAAGAAAATCTATTTTCTTGGTGGTAAGTGCTACGGAGGTGAGAGATAGGGTTCTGAGATGATTTGGTAAAGAACCCTGACACAGAAGATTTCAATAACTATTCACCTACACTAGTATACAAATAACACTAACAATAACAAAAAGTATACTTTGGCTCTTACATCTTCCAAAACACCTTCAGCTTCCCCTACAGCACTGACAGCTCTGGCTGCCTCAGAGAACCTGCTTAGGAACTCAAACCCTGGGAGCTGCAGTGTATTGAGATGGTATTTGATCTTGTTCCCATCACCTGGAGATCGCTTTAAGGAATCCCTTAACCATTTGTCTTACATGCACAAAAGAGTTCTTAGATGGTATTCATGGACCTTGAAGATGATCACTAAATTGAGTTTCCATATGCCAAAAATAGCCTGGCACCAGCTGGTTATAAATCTGTTCTCGTTTCTCTGAGGAAGTTCTTTTTACAATTCATGACTTAAATGAATTCCTTGTCCAGTGTGTATTTCAATGTGAGCAGGTTTTTATGTGTGAATTCATATACAGTTGTATTAAAATAAGTATTTTATTTATTTCCATGATTTAAATTATAGTCTTTTAAAAAGAAATTTAAAAAATAGTATGAAGATATATGTGTGACAGAGGATGTCCGTATCTGCCTTTCCTTGGCTGTCATCTTATTACCTGAACAAAGACCCAGTTCCAGGGAGGCTGGACAGGTGGTAGATACAATAAAATGTATCATGCTTTTCTAAGAATTGTTTCTCTGCTCCAAGTCCAAGATAACTGCTCTAAGCTAATTTGAGCAATTTTCTTTTAGCTGAGTTCTCTCCTACGAGATTTATTGGGTTATAGACAAAATCTGAAGGAAAATCATACTAAAATAAAATCTCTGTTAGATATTAAGGCAAAAGCAATGCTGATTTGAAAACTCCCCCCAAAATACAATCCAAAAGGGGAGGAGACATTCTTGTGTCCTTACAACAGATCATTGGACGGCTTTGGCACTGCAAACATTAGTGATGCTACAAGCTCTAGGAGGAGGGGGTGCCCAGTCATCGTGGCAGCCATGCCTGCAGTGGCAGCACATTTCTCTGGTGGAACAGAAGTGCTCAGCACAAGGATCAGCTGTGCCTAGAAAAAAACTATCGGAGCTGGGAAAAGCAATTCAAATATTAGGCCCCACTACACTGTAACAGACTTCTTTGTGAGACCAAAATACACACTGGATGGAAAAAAGGAAGTTGTGATGTCCTGGGGTCCTGGATTAGCAAGTACAAGCATAGATGACTACACTTTATAAATGCCAAAATCAATGATTTTCAAAAATACTGATCTTTCAAAGGATGAAATAACATGAAAGAACAAAAGAATAAATTGTAATCAATAGAAACCTTTTAATAAGAAATGGAGCCAGTTAAAAGTGCTCTTGTATAGAAGAATTTAACATATCAGTTTATATTACATTTTTAATATTTTATAAATATTACAATTAATAATTTAGCATCAATAGAAATAAACACTCTCTTATAGCAATATTTTTTAAACTTGGTAATTCTGAAATATAAGATGGCTTTCACTTTCTTATCCTGTGTTCTTCTACAATTGTAGAAAAATAGCCAAATACTTAGGTATAAATATTCTATTTGGCTTACATGATTGCATAATATATGTAAACTATAATTTTTAAAACAAATTCTATTTCAAAACACCAGTTATTACATTAATTTTAATCATAGTTGCTATATTTATATAGATATCAAAATGAATTTTGATCTATTATAAGCATCAACTCCTACCCTCCAAGTCAGACAGGTGATTTTCAACATGCAAAATAATAACTTCCCCTTTATGTGTATGTTCCACTACAGTTTTTGAATGCAAAGAAAAATGACCACACTCTCAAGACACTAGTTCTTGACAAATTTCCCAAAATGTCTGGCTTATTCCCTTCTGTATTAAAGAGTACCAATATTATAATCAAATGTCAGATTCTCTCTCATTTATTCAACAAAGGTATGAACAAAAAAAGAATATTATTCAAAGGTGGTTTATTGACAAAAAATAACTACCATTAATGAGGCCCTTTATTCTCAAGCTCTTTCCATATATAATCTTTAAGCCTACAAGGTAGGTGTTGAATATTCCTAGTTTATAGAAGATGATAATCAAGCAATTTAAAGAGTTTAACTAATATAACACAGTTCATAAATAGTGGAATTAAGCTTCAAAATGTGTTCTTTTGACCCTGAAAGCCATCCCAAGATCAACATGCCTTGATAACTCTTCACGAATCTTTTTTAGTTTTTCCTGGGAAAAATAGGAAGAGCAATGATTTATGTCACAAGATGTTGGTTTAATTTTGAGCGCTAATGTATAGATAACCACAGACAAGTCTTTAAACTCTGTATCAATTTTCTTGTTTACCAACTCATTTCACATATTGCATATTGTTATGAAATGAAAGTAACACGGGCATATGTCATATATATGAAACACTATAAAACATTAAGTTGTTAATATAAGAAGTGATGGATGGTGGTGATGGTAGCACAATATTGTGAACATAATTAACAGCACTGAACTAAATATTTGAATGTGTTGAAAAAGGGAAATTTAAGGTTGAATAATGTTACTAGGATAAAAAAAAAATCCATGTGACTGTACAACACAAGCAGTGAACCCTAAGATAAACCATGGAATAGAGTTAATTGTACAATTATAAAAAGGTGCTTCCATCAGTTGTAACAAAAATGCCACACTAATGGAGGGTGTTAATAATAGGGGTATATGAGAACTGTATTTTCTGCATAATTTTTTCTGTATACCTATAATTTCTATAATTAAGAAAAAAAGTTATAGATACCTAAATAAACCAGATGAATGATGTCAAGATAGGAAAGAAGAATGGACTGAAACAGTAAATACTGGTCCCCAGTTTGTGATCTTTTGGTTAGTCATGAATTTGCCTCCTCACTCCATCAACTTCAGTGCTGAGGATACTTGATGTGGCATATAGACCTGTCTAAGGATGTGTGTGATGCTGTGATGTTCTACAGCAGTCATTAAAACATCTCTAACCAAAAGGAAAAAAAATCCTGTATATTTCAGAACAGGAGAAAAGCCATGCTTATTTGCTTCAGAATACTCTGAACAGCAAGTTTAATATAAAAAGAATAATTTAAACCTGGAGTTACCCTTAAAAGGAGCCAGTGCACCAACGTATCTTCACAATTAAAAGCATGGATTATGGAATTAAATAAGTCCAGTCAAACCCTGCCTAAGCCACTCACTGATGTTATGACTTTGAGTAAATTACTTAATCTGCATTTCCTTATGCATTAATTAAAGATAGTAACTCCTAGGTTCTCTGATCTTTGTGACAATTAGATGAGATAGAATATATAGCAGTTAGCACAGCACTTGGTTTTTCTGTCTAGCAAGTGTTCAATAAGTGGTAGCTCAAAGTTCTTTTGCCATTACTGTCTATTTTGAATTTCCATATAATGGGAATACTGTTTAAGTATATTACCAAGCAAAAGCCTTGGAAGTGGAGAAAAATGAAAATTCATTAAGCTATATTAGGCTAAACATTTCCAAAGGCATTCCAACCCTAAAATGGGAGAAAAATCCTGACATCATTCTTCTTCGAAGATTTGGAGTTATGAGCATTACTCTCCATAAATGTTGATTTCTCTTTTGGAATAAATTTCATAATAACTTTCAATATACAATTCAGAATAATGAGCTATTAGGAAATGCTTATGAAACTTTCTACTACGGTAGATGAACCAGTGGCATAAGGTAGATTGATATGAAATGATTCCTGTTTTGCTTAATTCTTGGAATAGATGCTTACTAACTGAATTCACTGTCTTTACTGAGGATAATGGCTTAAAACAAGAAACCTTAGTTGCTTAAAGCAACAAATATTCTTATTTCTTACTGTTCTATGACTTGACTCACAGTTATTCTGCCTAAGTTTATGTGTGGTGGGGTGATTCCGGATGTCATCATTTCCTTATCTAGCTGCTGGCAGGATGTTTGGTATGGAGGGGTCAGCTGGAAGGGTTTGTCTCTGCCCTGTGTGGTAGATAGTAGGCTGTCCTGATGTCTTTACATAAGAGGACTCAAGGTGCCAAATAGCAACAAGAAACCAAGCCCTATGCACAAGAGCTTTTCAAGTCGCTAGTTGTGTCATGTTTCTTAATGTCTCATAGGATAAAACCAATCTGATGGCCAAGTCCAGATTCAAGGGGTCAATAATTAGAGCTTACTTGATTGGAGGAGTGGCAATGTCATATTACAAAGTGGTGGGTGCATGATGGGAGGGTTTTGTCAACATTTTTGTACTCTCCCACACTATTTGAGCTTGTTCAATTTAAGTCAATTATTCTGTGTATATTATCAATCATGCAGGTTTGAGGTAAGATTTAGGGGGAAGTACAGGCTTATACACACATATACACAGACTACATAGCATATCATATGTACTCATAAAGTGATTAGGATCTGGAAACAGAGAAAAATATATACAAATCGATAATATATTATGGAATTATCAAGTTATTAAAGTGTGTGATTTTTCAGTCATTTGATCTTTATTAGTTTAAATGAAAAGTAGCTTTCTAGCTTCCACCTAGCTCCATGAACGCTGATTTCTTCCTTCGTATACTTTGCATACTGCATGTTTTGAATAGAGAACATTGAGTATGCCTGGAGTATTGTGGTAAAGTTGTATTTATCCTGTAAAAATTGATAGTATATTAAATCATTATTTCAAATAATATTGTGGAATGTATCCTTGGTACTATAAATAACAAAAGGAAAATAATGGCTTCTAGGGTCAAAGGGCTCATGGTCTTGGGAGAGACAGATATATAAACAAGTCATTTCAATATAGATGACAAGTTTTATTCATCTAAATACAGAGAATGGTTGGAAAGGAATGGGAATTCAGTCCATGTTTTAGAATAAGTTGATATACTATGGATGGAGAAAGGTAATTAATTTCAGAGAAAATGAGTAGGTTATTGTATAGTCACTCCTCTGAAAGTAAAATAGTTAGAAAAGTCTGGGAGAGCATGCAGTGCGGACGCTAGCTAATTTCTTCAGATAGGTGGCTTTCAATGTAATTATTTCAACAAAGAACTTCACTTACAACAAGAATGATTTTTAATATCCAGGAAAACAAAATAAAAGAACACAATGAAAGGAGTGGCATTAGTGATTTTTTAGAAAAATGTATAGATGAACAAGGTATAAAACTTGAAAAAAATATCAGTACACCATGGATCAAGGAGTAGGAGATAATCAAGGAATCCAGAAAAGCAAGAAAATGAATCGTGGCCAAGAACTTGTTAATATTTCAGTATTTGCAAATGTAAGATACAAATGAAATTAAGGATTTAACTGAAGTATAATATATTCAATTCATATTCCAGAACTTCTATATATTACAGGTAAAATAAATTGTCCACTTCAATTTACTGCATGTGCTGGATTACAGGGATTAGAGTTGGAGGAATTACATCAAACAGAAGGACATTTGGAAGGAGAAATGTGCCCCACTTGTGGTCTTCAGTGGTTGCCATGAGAATTTAATTTAAAAGTATCAATGAAACAGAAAGTCCAGCAGTTTGAGGGGTAAGTCTCTTGTTAATTTTCTGATCTGAAACAACGCATTTATGCTTTTGCTTTGATAGTTTTAAATAGACAGCAAAACACTCTAAAGGGCATGTGCTTTTGACCAAATGAAGATTTAAGAAAAAAAAAAAAAGTAAACCCTTCACCAAAAACAGATTTCTAAATTTTGACATTCCTTAAATAGTTCCCTGATATGAAAGTTAATGCTTTTTTCCCACAAAATATGTGCAAAGTAGTGATTTTTTGTGATGCACATTTTGATTCTTAGACATATTTGCCCCATAACTTAGAAAAGTACTCTGATATATGTGCTGCTTAACTGCTGTAAAGCCTCTGATAAAATTGTTTCCTTTGGAGTAATTCTGTTTTATTGGTGTATTAAAAATGTTATGCAGGCTAATGTGCAGAACTTAGTCTGCACTTTAAATCAATAGTCATTTCCAGAACTATGTGAGGTCAAGCACTGTTCAGGCTATGTTTGCCACAAATCATAATGCCACATTAAGAACTTACACAGTTTTATTAACCAAGAAAACCTCTTGAGGGAAGGAAAGTTTTGTTGAACACAGTAGATGGAAAATTCTGCAGGCAGATATTAAAAACATAACATCAGAATACAGAGCTTATGTCACACAAGATGGAAAACTGGAATGGTGAATAATGCCAGGTTTCTATCTTTTTTTTCTTTAGAAAGATTCTCATTCTTTATAAAGAAATAAGGCTCTTTCATTGGAAAAGTTCATTAATGTGAATAAGTTAATGTGTCTTATGTTCCCTAGCCAGCTAAAAGAAACACCCCTACAGTTTCAAAGTAAAGGGAGTTAAAATGTGTATGAGTGTGCGTGTACATGTACACAGTACAGAATGAGATTGAACTTACTGAAACAATCAAAACAGTTTTTTTGAGTAAATGTAACTTGCTGTGCCAGTTATATTTCATAGGGTTTCTCATATATTCATTATCAATAATTTCAACAGATATTTACTGAGTATCTGCTGTGAACTAGGTACTGTGGTACAGATTAGAAATAAACAGACACAGCCTTGGCCTCTGCCCTTATGGAGCTTAGTTACAATGATGGGAACATCTTAAGTGGATATAACTGGATGTGAGAGAGCAAAAATACCCATATTGGTAGTAATGCAAAAATCAGATGAAGTAATGGAACAATGGATAGCTCCTTGTTAAGAGGCTATAACTGCATCAGCTGTAGTGAGCTACAGACACTCTTGTGATCTAGTTATCTTGGTTGTACCTTAGAGTTGGTATGCCCTACTCCTTTGTCTAGTGTATTTATGTCTGTCTTTCTTCACCCCACTGATCCTCCAGCTTTGTTTCTGATTCTGCTATTTCTGCAGAATCACAATTCTCCAAACAGAGGCTTGAGTTAGTTATTTACCATCTCTATCAATCAGGATTCTCAGTTTATGATGGATCTGATATGTCTGTTGATCCCCTTAACAGAACACATTCTTTGTCATGCATGCGTCTTCATGAAAAGAATAAGAAGGGTGTTCAGAGAGACTTAAAGGCAAATATCTGCTGTGACATGCTTATAGCGTTCCAATAAAAGACTCCTATTGTGTCAGACAACCTACAGATTCTTGGACTCTATAAAATGTATAAATTTTGTTGTTGTTATTTTGGCACCAATCCTTCATCAAATTATTAGAAGTTAAGGTAGCAAGCAGAGTTGGATGACACCAAGAAACGCATGCAGGTGGATTTGTATGTGACTCTTTCTCAAGGAAAAAATGGCTATGGGAGGTTAGAGTCGCTTGGATTTATCTGTAATTGCATTAATAACTACTCACCCTATACATTGGTTATAAAACAATAAGCATAGTGCTTTTTTAAAAAAAAAATTAAATATTCCTTTATATTCCAAAAAGAATGTGCAGCAAATTTTGAAATATATTTATAATGCAATGATAGAAAGGGAAACATAAATTGTGAAAATAAAATGAGCCCAAGAGTGGTTAAGGTACAAAACAATTGTTTTGATATTTGATATCTTCTATACATGGCAGGCATAACTGAAAAATTCACAAAATTGGATATTGAACCTTCTAGATGACAGTGAAAAGAAGGAAGCCTGGTGGATTGCAGTGTTCATTAACAAAAATAAAACAGTGCTTTTTACAAAATATAAATACAATGGTTACTTTTTACAACCTCAAAGAACTAATTCCAGTGATTGTAATAAAATAATTACTGTAAAATAAACAATATTGACAACAAAAATTCATATAAAAAGTGTAAGAGTTTCCTACAAGTATTTATTGCAATATTAATTACTAGAAATTGATAAGGTGTTCCCAAGCACAATTCCATTGAAAAAAATCTTCTGGGGATAAATGCATACAATTTTTATGTGCAGTTCTCTTGTGGTCTGCCCTAACCAAAAGTGAGATTTTAAATTTTACAGAACTATGATGTTCAACTTGAAGTGTATATGCCCCCTTATCAGGGATATTTATCATAATCTCTAGGGGATGCCATGTATTTTGAAAACACATATTCAATCATACTGTTATTGTAAAAATATAAACTACAAAGTAAAGATTGACAAATCTTGGTGGGTGGAGTAATGTATATTAGAGAATGAATAAGAATTGTACAGGGTTTAAGAAACATGGATCTAGAGGAAGTGATGGTCTATATATCTTTCAGGTGAGAGTTTATAAATATTAATTTCTCAGTCATTTGGCAAATATTAAGCAAAAGTGCATTTTGGATTATATCCATGGGCAGTTATTTGGGGCACACATTTTCTATGTTGCTGAATGCTTTCACAATCAGCTAAGCTTGATACAAGCTTACCAGACAATCTAACTGGATTTTAAGAAGCAACTCTTCTTATCTCAGTTCTAACTGATGAATGAAGAGAAGAGGTGATATATTCCAAAGATTCTCCATGAAGACATTTCAAAATAGGTGACTAAAAAGCAGTTAGTGAACTCCTAAGTCATCCATGTGGAGGCTGTAAAATGGTCAGGAGAGTGAAGATTTTGGAGAAGGAATTGCTGGATTCCAAGGATAACTCCCAAGGGAGTGTTGACAATTACCAGTCCTTACTTCATCCTAGGGATTGGAGCATAAACAAAACCATTGGAGGAATGGAGGGAAAAAGGGTTTTGTGCCTCCTTTCTGAAAAATCCAAAGGTTGTGATGTAGATGAGCCAGAAGCAGAGAGACCTAAGTCCCTTTGGGGTCAAAGGATATATCTGTGTCTCATCAGCCAGATGTGACCAAGAGTGAGGAGAGACATGGAGTTGCCAATACAATAGGACCACATGGAGGAACAACATGGGGTCCACAGGGGGAAGTAATATTTATAGATTCCTATATTCAGCAAAAGAATGAGGAGCCAGCAGGAGGAGTGATGCACACATTCCTTGTAAAAAACAATCCATAATAATAGTGGATGTGTTTCTCAAAAATTTCAACAAATATAAGCAGGGAATCCTCCAAAGAACTTATTGCGAGGGTGAGTCCATTTTGGCTATGTGCCAGGCCCCAAGATTATGAAGCAAGGCTGCAATAATGCCTGCAAATTTAGGATGATTTTGATCAGATTTATTCTTGTCCTACCCCTAGTAGGGCTGGAGAAAGTGATAAGATGCTAAAGAAGTTCACTGTCTTGCTGCAGAGTGGCTTGTGAAATGAGAGGGGAAGGATGTCGTATCTTTTAATAAAAAATGAAGTACTGATTATTATACGGGTATGGACATTTCTGTTTATTTTAGACTGTATTTTGAGATTTAAAGGATTATAAGGCATATTAATTGACTAACAGGTAAGAAGAAAAATCATGGCTATTACAAGATTTTTCATGTAGTGGGTCAGTAAAGAAGCCCTGCTTGGAAAAAAAAATGTTAGCAAGAATAAAAAATATAGTTTCATTTTTACTACATCCCAGAAGTCATGCTTAGTCACATATCAGGGTATGTGTAGATGTGAATAGGAGCATTTTTTTTAAAATTCTGGAATCAAAAATTATCTACAGCATCAAGGTCACTTGGATATTGAAATTACCTCTCATTGAAATGGTAAAAGGTCTCAGCTTCATTCATTTGAAAAGTAAATTAGCAAATCACTAAAGAAAATGAATCTTGGCGCAGGGTATATATCATGACCTCATCAATGTTTAGCATCCATAATACTTATGACTAAGAAAGAAAGGAAGCAGCATTAAGTATTTGTTAACTATGTTGCAGGATAATAGCAGTTTACTCTCATGAAATCATAGACCTCTGCTCTTGTTTCAGAATGTCATCCTGGCAACACACAGATAAGAGTATTTACTTTTTTCAAAGGAAAATGAATCTGTTAGAGGCACAACTGAGGTCTGGGAAAGTGTTTAAAAGATTACATTCAGAATGACTGGATAATAACTTAAAAAATTCAAACAGGTTTTGCCTCTTATATGCGTTCCTTCACAACTCTCTTCCTAGACAGCACAACTAAATGCTACAGAGCATTCAAATATATCTACCTCAGTCAAACTGTGCACAAATTACAAACAAAATGAATTGTGTATTTTCATGCTGTGTCTACACTACCAATTCTTTTTTTAATACTTCTAATGCATACAGTTCCAATGAAACAACTTCAGGAATGAAGCTTGTTAAAAAGTGGACTCTAGGGTGCATTAAAAAATGATTGTGTGTAGACAACACATTAAAATGGATTTTCTTAGGAACAGATGCAAGCTGGCAGGAAATAAAGCATTTTATTGTGTTTTGTAGCCAAGACAGCTTATGTGTGCTCTACAAATCCAGTATTACGTCACCAGTACTGGGATGGAAAGAATTCAAAAATGCTTGTATAGACAAATCCTTCTTTTTGAATTTCTATTTTGTATGTAACAAACAGTATCAGTTTCAGGAATTCTGTAGCAAAATAGCAATTATTAGTAGAAACAAAAATAGATTTTTTTAAAATATGGAAGGTTAAAAAGCTGACAGTGTCAGACAAAGTTTTATAAAATAAATTATTAGAGGTGAATGACATCAAAATAGAAACAAAGCTCATCTTTAGTTATGACTATTAAGTTCAATACATTTTCTGTATGCTTTAAAAGACTTACATACTGTTACATGTCATAAAAATGATTTATGTTAGAAATCATGGTCTTATTATTGGTTCAAATGGCATGCCATTTAGAAAATACGTTGAAACAAGATAAATCCCTCCTTTATAAATCATCCCTTCAAAACTTTGAAATTGACAAGGCTGTCATACCCCCTTTGAGTTTATTCTTCTACATGCTAACTGCACCTAATTCCCTTAAGAATGTCTCACCTGACATTGTAACCAGAACATTGTACAATCCTGACAATGCTCCTAAAATAGAGCTTGACCAGTGTATTGTGGATACTGGGACCCTTCCCTTATCTTCCTTGATCTGTACAACATAATATTTATGACTGGGTGAGCAGACATCACTTCTCTTAAGAGGGTGAACTAAACATTCTGAGAAGCATTTAAAAGTAAAAAACAAATAAAAGAATATCACCTGAAAACACTGGTTAAAATATTGTGAAAAGCCTTTAAAATGTGTATATAAGTTTGCAAGAAAATAAGCGAAATTCTTGCGTCCACAATAAAGAAGGAGTAGAACAGCAGAATTACAAGCATTTGCTAAATTGTGGTTCCCCGGAGGCCCTGTCCAGTGTTTGTAACCTAAGGTTTTGGGTAGTGATTGCTACAGAGGAAGTGGGGTAAGGGGGATAAGTTTCTTCCAACTGATTTTTTTTAGAAAAACAAGCACTGGTATTTCCCAGCCTCCTTGTCAGAGGTTGTCAAGTATTCTATAGTTAAACTAGATACTTCACATCTGGTCAGTATATGAAGAATTGGAGGGATACTCACCAGAATGGATTAAAGAACACAGATTATGTGTTCAACCATAAATAAATCCTACAAACACACATTGTGCATCTACCACAGATTGCAGATGCAATGGGAGAGGATTTAGAGCATTAAGGTCAAGTTTGAAATAAGGATTATAATGATTTTATCTTTGTAAATAAATTTTGCAGGAAGGAATGCTGATAGATTAAAAACTATGTCAGGAATGATACAATTTGCCTGAAAATTTTCCTGAGATATAATTTTCCTGACAGTGTAGATATTTTCACAACTATGTCATTATGTTTTTTTCTGCATTACTCCTTGTTTGCACATCTCGCTCTCTCGATTATCTTTAATCTTTACAAGCTCCTTTCTCCAGGGAATACCAAGCCACCTCATGACTTAGCAGTTTTATGGAGGTATTTTGAGCTTGAAAAATATTTCAATTACAGACTTCATCATGCAACATGACCATGATTTTCATAGTCTCTACTCTTGCCAACTTTCAAGTCCCCCCTATTTTTTTGTCTTGGTCTATATTCTTACTCCCATGTATGAGTATATGATATTGAAATATATCACATGTGTAGTGCTTGCTTATCAAAGAGGTCATGACCAGTAATGACTCATGGTACAATAGGAAGGAAATGGGCTAAATAAGAGAGCAGAAAAATATGCAGCTCACATTTGAAATTCTTTGGAGTGTATAAAGTTGTCACATCAAGGAAATGACTGAAATATCGTTCTCCATCCACAGTGTAGAGTGGTCAATGAAGTTCATACCTTAGTTGCTCTGTTCAGTTCCAAGGACAGAGCTACAATCTCTTTCTAGTAAGAGAACTAATGTAATTCATTTGTTCCTCAAAGAGACATCCCTTTTCTACCTTCTATTCAACCTTCTCAAATTTCTTTTTCTTTCTTCTGAGGGCTGGTTGCAATTGCTTTGCAGAACATCCAGTTTTTCCTCTATGTCTGGCCCTTTTGGATTGGATATGTCTTATGAACTATCTCTTTGGTACTGTATTTGCCCACACCCAGGAGGCTTAATACAATTCCCCCTTGCCTCTGTTACCTGCTGAAAACATGGATCCATCTACTCTATTCCCATGTCTAATTCTGGCTTCTAAAATTCCAATCAGGATTTTGATGTTAACTCCCTCTCCCCATTTGTTTAGGAAATCAATTTATGTGTTATTAAAATTTACCTGGATTTTAGTGTTGGACATTGAACAACATAATTTAATATCTTTGTACAATAGTTTGCCCCAATAGACTGGCTAATATGCTAGGCAATAGGGATATTGCAGTAAATGAGACAAAGTCCTCGAGCTTGCATTTTAGAGAGAAATGCAGAAAGTGCAAACTAATACAAGTATATCAGCTAGATAATTAAAGGGCATGATAAATGTGAGGAGAGAAATAAACACGGTGATGTAATAAAGATGAACTTGGCTGGGAACTTCTTGAAAAGGTAAAATACAAATTGATGTCTGAAGAATAAGAAGGAATCATCAATGTGGATAGTCCAGGGATGGGCACGAGAGAGAGAGCTGTTTTGGGATAGACATTAGCCAGTTTGGGGAAAAAGAAGTGTGCCCATGTGATTTGATGAGGAGCGAGAAAATTGTGTAAAGTGATATTAGACATGTGAATTTGTGATTGTGTAAAGTGATGTTAGACCTGTGAATTTGTGATTAAGCTGGTTATATTGTATTCCAAACAAAATGGAAAGCCATTGAACGTTTTCCATTTACATGCTGACAGTCTCATTTATGATTTTAATTTATTACTGGCTGCTGAATGGAGAGTTATAGAGATGAAACAATGTAAAGGGGCAATTGCAAGGTATTGCAGTAATTGACACAAGAAATGATTCGGGTAACAGTAGATGAGATTAAGAGAAGGACTTTGCTGAATATTTTGAACGGATAAATGACAGAATTTGTTGATGAAACTGGATAAAATTTGGGAGAAAAACAATTCTTTTCACATGTTGGTGAAAGTCAATATCACTAAATTGAGTAGACCCAGGAAGAACAGGTGTGTATTGTGAGGGAGGATAGGAATCAAAGTTTCCCTCGTATATACATTCAAATTGTAATGCTTATGAATAATTTTGAAGCCATTATAAATAGGTAGTGTGATACACGTGTTTGAAATTCAGGGTCACAGTTTTTACTTTGTGATATGTTAGGAGCCATGGAATATGAGGTATTTAAAGTCACAGGATTGCATTATCATCTATGTTGATAGTAAAAATAAAATTAGGGAATAAGTCCCTGAACAAGCCCTGAGATACTCTTAACATTTTGAAGTTAAGTAAAAGGGAAAATATGAGCAGTGGAGCGTAAGAATATGCAGTTAGAGTAGTAGAAGGAAAATTGTGGGGCCATGGAATCAAGAAGAGAGGAATATTTCAAGAAGGAGAGAATAAACTACTTTTGAGAGCCTAAGAAGATGAGAGCAAGAAGGGGTCACAGAATTTGGCAATGTGGAAGTTGTTAGTGAACCCCGATGGTGGTGTCAGAGCACTTGGGGATTACATCAGATTGGGCATGATTAAAAGGAGAATGGGGAGATTCAGGGAAGTGGTGGCCTAAATGCCCCAACTGCTCTCCGCTCATGGAACCAACTCTCAACTCCATCACTCAGCCGACTTGTCTAAGATTTCAAGTGCACTTGACTTAGGGGTAATCATAAGATAACCTCAGAGGGATGATGAGAAAGCAGAGGATCCTAGGAAGAGCTTTGATGTAGATGCAGTGCCTGAATGTTTTGAACAGATAAAGGATAGAGTTATGTTAATTGTTGAAAATGGTGTCTTGAAAAAGAATAGGCATTCTGAAAGTAAATGATACACTATCTTGAAAAAAATTAGCTTTGGCTTATGGAGGAGAAATAAAAGAATTAGTACTCTTCTGTGGCAGTAAAGTGTCTGGATTTTTATCTAAGTTCTGACAATTATTAGTGGTGAAATTTGGATTAAGTAATGTAACCTCTCTGTTATCCCATTCTCCCTCACTTGTAAATCTGTGGATATTTTTATTAAACAAATATTTTTGAACCCTTACTATGTGCCAGTCACTTTTTGGGTACTTGAGATATATTCATAAACAAGGCAAGAGAAATCAATTGCCATAATGGAGATTTTATTTTAGCATTGATAATAATAAAGCCCTGCTGGGGAAGTCACCGGCACACTCAGCGGCTCTTTCCCAGACCTCACCTACCCCTCTCTTTTTCCCTTCTTACTTGTTTGTGTGCAGATGTTTTGATATGTTTCCATTTTGCAGCCCACAGGATCCCTTAGGTCTAATGGAATGGCCTAACTATACCCTGAACCTGAAACCGAGAACAAGCAGCCCCAGCTCCTTGCCTGTGTAGGAGTTCTGCACAGTTTGCTTGATAATTCTTTTTGCTCAGTGACTGGGCCCCCTGCGCATCTTGGGTAGCACAGGCATCCCTTTGTCTCTGATGCAAAGCAGGGAGAGTGGAGCCAACCAACCACAGACCCAGACAGACAAGAGCAGTTGGCCTTTTTTTTTGGGGGGGGGGGGGTGGCAATCATAATGAGACCTCTTCCTCTGTTCTTTTTGACCCTTTGGGCTGTGCAAGTAATCGAGTGGTCATTTATTGAGACTCTGTTGTGCCTGAGACTGTATTCCCATGACAAATAGTGGAGCAACTCATTTTTCAAGCCTATTTTACAGGGCTTTTGTTACGATTAAATGTGATAATGTATGTAAAGTACAGAAAGCGGTGCTTAGCCTACACTAAATGTTCTGTAATGTCAGTTATTTTTATTACCTGGAGCTAAGGTGGATGGTATTGGAGGCATACAAGTGTCCCCAAATCTTAGTTTACTTGGTGGAGCAGAAATGGTGAGGGAACACTTGTTATTGTATTTTCATATAATAGGAAGAAATATATTTTGTTTGTTAATACACACTTGGGAAGTACACCATAATATTAATCACTGATGAAATGGAAAAGTAGATAAAACTTCCGAATTAATCCTGAAAGCAGTTAAAGAAAAGAAAAGAAAAGAAAAACACGCCAATCAAATATACTTAAAGAAAGACAAGTTGAAAATAATGGGGTTAATTAAACTTTTGCCAGGGAACTGCAAATGTCACAAAAGTAGAAGTACTTATGTCAAACAAAGTATGATTTAAGTTTAAAGACACTAAAAAATAATTGAGGCAATTTGTAAAATAAGAGATGCATTTGTAAGAGTATGCAATTGTCATAAGCCTATGTGCATGAATAACATGCCTACAAATATATTTCAAAATTTATTAGAAGTCAATGAAAATTAAATAAAATGCAACTGTATTTGGAATTATCCATGTACATTTTTCAAATAGATTTTTCAAATAGATTTTATTTATACAAAAATAAAAGTATAAAATATCAGATAATATAATCAGTAATTTCAATTAAGTAGATAAATAAGCTTGTATTCTTCATGGAGAAAAAGTATAAAGATAGATATCTATGTCTTTTTAACATGCCTGAAAAGAAAACCTGCAAAATATATTAGAGATTTTGCAAAGCATATTCTCTGATCATTATTAAAATTAATATATATACTTTTAAACCACTGATAATTCTCAATCATGTTCCTAGATAAGACCTGTATCAAAAAAGCAAATATGACTTAGAATCACTATTAGCTAGAAAAATTATATATCAAAGCGTATGGAATGCAGCATAAACTAAAAGTAAATTTGTTCTAGTCAGTAAAGCCTTATATATTTTCATTACCAAAAGAAAAAAATCTATTAAAAATTAACTGTACCTCATATTTATAAATCAGAGAGAGATCATTGAAATTAATTAAAAGAAATGAAGAAATAGGAACTAATAAAAATAAAGCCAGAAATTAATGCAATAAACAAAAATCACCTAAAAACTGATTCATTGAAAGGCAAAAAATGAAAAAATGAAGATAGAACAATCTCTAATGTAATTAAGGAAAAAAATAATTTGGTAAAAATAGACAAAATTAGGACTGACTAAAAGATTGTAATGACTGTTAGATTAAAATGATCATTAGAGAAATGAAATTAATCATAAGAGAATACCACATACAAATCCATGTCAAAATATTTGAAAGCCTAGAGGTAACAGATGATTTCCTGGTAAAGTAGAAAATATAAAGTCTAACTCAGGAAGAAGAAAACTTAATAATACCTATTATATAGAAAATAATAGAAATATGAGGAGAAGTCTACCAAAAATGCATAAAGAGCCATGTCATTTATTTCATAGTTGTTATCAAGAGATATTTCCAGTGTTGGTTTAAATGGTTCGTAACCATAAAACTAAATGGCTATCCCTTAGTTTATTTACGAAGACCTCATAAGGATGGTATGAAAAAAACTATATAGTTATACATGAACATTTTTGAATGTAGATGCAAGTATTCTAAAAAATATTTTCAAATAGAGTCTAGAACATTATCAGAGTAATCTGATAATAATAGGTAAATAATATAATCTGATCAATTAAGGCTTATTCCAGGAATGAATGAATGATTCAATATCAAGAACTCTATCCATAAATTCAATTAAATCAATACATCAAATGGCAAAATATGTGGTTGATGTCTTCATCAGTAGGAGTCATAAGGGGGTCCTTTCTCTACACTGGAAGCCTCCAACACTAGGGCTCAAGAAAGACTCAGATACCTCATGTCACCACAAAGTGCTTCAGGACAATTTGGAAGGATTTCTAATGACTTTATCTCCCTTTATAAGCACTGCAGATAAGCCTACATATCTCAGGTCATCCTTCATCCACACACTCCATCACCTGGCCATATGCTCACAGACTCTAATCCCCATTTATCCCTATTACACCATATTCCAACACCTTCTCCCAACCCGCCCAATATCCTAGTACTCTGCAATTCTATTTTCTTTCATTTAAGGTCAGTTACTGGGTTCTTCCCCTTATCTTCAAACACTTTTCTGATTTTTCTTTTCCGTTCATGTTCTAACAGAATCTTATCACTCCTCTGAGAATGCTTCCTCTACATCTTCCCATCTCCTGCCCCTATCCCCTCCCCCATCAAATGCTGTCTTTGATATTTTATATTCCTTGTACCCTTGGGCTTGATGTTGAGCTCCTCATTGCTCCTGTCAAACTATACACCCTTCCACATCTGCTTAAAAACACAGAGCTTTAAATATCAGACCGAACTACATATTATCACTTCTTGTTGTATATAGCAACCCAAATCCCTCCCTTTTGAAGCAGTGAGGACAAGATTATTAGAATTCCATAAGAGGAATGTTCTGATTTGGGCAAATAATCACTAGCATATTTCTTCCTGGAGAAATCTGCAAATTCTAAGCATAGAATAAGGATTGGGTTTCTCCATTCAGGAGGACTATATCAGTGGAAAGAAAAATTAGCAAGAATTTTGATAGTTGCAAAGGGTTTGCCTGGCAGTTTGGAAAACGGAGGAGCCACAAATAAACTCATTTCTCCTCATAAGGTACTTGCTGAGTTTGGGGGCTGCACATGGGATTCTGGGGAACTAAGATGAGGACTTTTAAGAGTTAAACTGAAATCTGTGAAATATCAGAGTGCTTAGATACAATATGTCCCTAAAAGGAGAGGAATACATAATTCATATTCCGCTCTCCAATGCATTTTCAGATCTTGAATATTTGGAAGGTAGGAACCTAAAGAGTAAAAGTTACATTTCCTAACAGAAAGGACTGAATATTTCACAGTCTTTTAGCCAGAAGAGAAAAAGACATGAAGCTCTCAATTAAGAGACTCAAAACATTAATAAATCAGTGGTAGATAGATGGAAACTTCAACCCAATACAATACAACTAAATCCTTGGCAGCGTCAGCAATTCACCATATATGCCCAACAGAGAAGGAGAGAACCCTCTCATGGGATGATATCACCTGGAGAATTTGCAATTATTTTATAAAATGAAAATACCCAGCATTATGTCAAGCATTATTAAACTGGTGAACAGGAAGAAAAATATAACAGAAATCAAGATAAAAATTAGTAAAACATTTGATCTGTGTATTTTATTTAGCAGATAAGGGCTTTAAAATAAGCATGATTAATATGTTAAAGAATATAGAGGAAAAGATTGACCAAATAGATGAAATATGGAACACAAATGGAATCTGTAGGAAAGAATAATATCAGCATTTTAAAACTAAAAAAATGTAACAACAGAGATTAAGAATATATTGGATGGTTATAACACGGGCTTGCCACAGCAGTAGACAGAATTAAGTGAACTTAAAGCAAAGCTGATAGAGTGTTTCCAAAGTGGATCAAAGAGAGTCTAAGAATGGAAAAACAAAAGCTTAACACATAATATGGATACAGTCACAAGTCTGATACAGGCACAATCAGATTCCCAGGAAGAGATAATAGATTATGGAGCATAAGAAATACATGAAGCCATAGGACTGAGAATTTTCAAAAAATGATTACATGTATCAATGCATAGATTCAAAAACTTAATGAAGCACAAACTGGGATAATTACAAAAACACACACTGCACATGTACACTCTTAAGCATATTATCATAAAACCAATTAAAACAAAACAAAACAAAGAACAAAGAAGAATGTCATAAAAGCTATTAGAGAAAATAAGACACATTATCTTCAACAGAGCAACAATAAGATTTATAGCTAATTTTCTACCCAAACTCTGTAGTGACATCCATATTTAATGCACTAAAAGGAAAAAAAAATTAACCTAGAAATCTATTTTTGAAAAATGAAAGCAAAACAGAAAATATGCAGCACAAGAATCACTACAGGGTGTTTTTTCAAATTGAAGAAAAATGATCACAGAGGGAAGCCTGGAGCTGATGACCATGAAGAAGGATAAATACGTTAGTAAATATATGACTATACTGACTGTTTACAACAAAAATAACAATTATTTCCTGTGGGTTTATAATATTGGAAAAAGTTAGGGAGATAAAATGAGTTAAACTATTGTGAAATTCTGTCTTTTTCAGGAAGTGGTGGTACTAATGGACAGTAGATATAATTTGCGAGAGACATGTAATCTCCAGGGTAACCACTAAAATAATTATATAAGAATATATAACTAAACATTAGTAGAGGAGAAATAATTAAATAAAAACTATAGTAATTGAAAGGATATTAAGAGAAGAGAAATAAAATTAAAAAGAGCCTAGGGACAAAAAAGAAAAACAAATAACAACATAATAGAATTAAATCTAACTATATCACTAACTGTATTTACTGCAAATAATTAAATAACATAATTAAAATACAAGGGCTGCCATACTAGATTTATAAAGGCAACTATATGTTATTACAAAGTCATACATTAAATAGAAGAAAGTAGGGAAGAAGGTAAAAGTACAATATCTGATACCTGGAACAAATACCACATAAGGATGCTCGTGTGGCTATATTAATCCTAGACAAAGTGAACATTGTGGCAATAAGTATTATCAAATATAAAGAAGAGTATTTCAAAATTATAAGGGACAAATAAATATATATATATATTTATATATATATATATAATATATTTATATATATATATAAAAGATAAAAAATAAAATTTGTGTACAATTAATAAAACAGCTCCAAACAGATAAAGCAAAATTTGACAGAACTTAAAGGAAAGATAATGTACAATGGTTGTTGTTGTTTTTAACATACCACTCCTAAGAAAAATTAATTAGGATATAGATTTGAATAACAAAATTAACCAGCTTGACTGAATTGTGTTTTTAGAATAGTACAACCACCAAGTGTGGAATATGCAGGAGTTACTACAGGGAATTCTTCAACCTAAAGAAAAATGATCACAGATGGAAACATGAAACTGCAGGAAAATACAAATTCTACCAGGAAAGAAAAATATGAGGTAAATGTAAAATGACACTCACTTTTTCAAACAAAATACAGTAATAATTTTTAGTATATGGGAACATTTACCAAAATAGACCATATCCTAGGACACAAAGCAATTCATGAAACATTTAACAAAATAGACCAAATGCCAGACCACAAATCAATTCTCAACAATTTCAAAGAATTTAAATATATCATTAGGGATGAGAGGTGGGGAGAGGGAACAGAATATCTTTCAGTTTAACAAGGGGAAACAAACAAACAAACAAAAACTTCGAGATGAATCTAAGAGTCTAAGAACAAATTGCAAATAATATTAGACACTGTTGAATTATAACTAAGATTTGTGAGATGCAACCACAATAACTTAGGGAAATTTGCAGCTCTAAATTCATATACTAAAAAATGAGAAGTTTAAAGTTCAGTGATATAAACTTCTGACTAACAAAGCTAGGAAACACACACATGCATGCACATACAGCAAATTAAGCAAAACTCAGGAAGAAGGCAGAGAGATAAAGATGAGAACAGAAAAATGAAACAAATGATAGAGAAAACAAAACAACAAAAGTAGGTTATTTGTAAACATTAATGATATTGATAAATCCCAAACAACACTGACCAGGGAAATACATAGGAAAAAATAATAAATAACCGGTATCAGAAATGAAATCAGGGAAACCACCAGACCTTGTAGAAATAACAAGAGAAAATTAAAAATATCTTCATGCCAATAAGTTTGACAGCTTAGAAGAAATGGATGTTTCTTGAAAAAAGAATTGGAAATATGACTATTCCTGTGTCTATTAAAGGAATTGAATCTAATATTTATACAGTGATACAAATGAATCTATTCATGGTTAAACTTAAGTTAGTTAAGAAGCTTAAATGGACACAGTTGTATCAACACAATACAAATCACTTGCATTTATTTATATTATAAAAATTGCAATTAGAAACAATAAAAATATTTCATACATGATTGCTTCAGAAATAAGGAACTATCTAGAAATTTGTGTCTACAGACAAATTGGAAACATTATTGAGGAAAAATTTTTAAATAACTCAATAAATATTTGAATAAACCATGTTTGTGGAACAGAGCTTTCTTTCTCATTACTCATTCATAGATTGAGTGAAATCTTAATCAAATCCTAGCATAAATTTGGTTACTTCATTAAAATTCTTTGAGGAGTACATGTAATATTTATTCACCTTATTGTATTTATGTTATACTTTAGTATTTTTACAACAAAATAAAAGAAGAAAGTGAATGCACATTTTCAATGGACAGATCCGTTGAATGCAATAATGTTTACATTTAAAATTTTAGAAATGCAATACACTGTAAATACACCATAAAATATTATAAAGGAACAACAAAATAATAGAATTATCTCAGTTGCTAAACAAAAACCTATTTGATAAATTTCAATATACATTTATAAAGAAATATCTTTGAATGATAAAAGAAAAATCCCTTAACTTGACAAGGTTATAAAACAAAAATCAGCAAATGTGTATAATAATGAAACTTTATATTTCCTTTAGAATTTGAAAAAAAGGGAAGATATCTCCTGTCCTTGCCACTGTTTACTTAATACTGGCTGTATCTTTCTGGCATACGAATAGGTAAAAAAAACCGTTATATGGATTGGAAGCAAAGGGTTAAGCTTATCATTCCTTGTCAATTATATGAACAATTATACAGGAAATCCAACCAAATGAGAAAATTATTTAACTAAAATGGTTTAGCAATATTGCAGTTTAAAAGAGAAACCAAAAAACTCCAAAAAATGTTATCCCATTTCTTAACAAGATCAATAACCAACATTAAAGCTAAAATAAGACTGCATATGCTGTAGAACAAAAATCTTTAGAGTCTCCAATAATTAATATAACTAAAAATACTTAAGATCTCTGTTTAATAAAATGAAACTTCAAAACCCTGGTGAAGGATATAGAAAGGATTTGAAGTAAGAAGTAATCTTGTTTTTCAATGGGATGACTAATCTAAATACATCAATTTTCCTCAAATTTTCTTATAAATTTAATGAAACACAAAATACCATTCATGTTTTAAATCAATCAATTACTGTCCTTTATAATTTGTTTAAGTTTTTTATTAATGAATATCAAAGTTAACCTTAAAAAAGAAGGGAAAAGAGTTGGTCTTGACCCTACTGATTTTAAGACACAGATACTCCAAAGCTCTACTAACAAAAATTTGTAGAAAAGTCTATAAATTGACTCAAGAAACTGAATAGAAAGGATAAATTTGATACCACCAACCAATGAGGAGAGGATGGATGTTTTTTAAATTTAATTTTGTTGGAATGGTGGCATGGGATATGAAAAATATAAAATAAATCTCTACCTAAGACTAGATACAAAATAGATTCCAGATGATTAAAATGTAAGTGTAAGGGATTAACTATAAAGTGTAATAACTTTATTAATTAAGGAATGATTTCTTAAAGCCTCAATCATAAAGTATCTTAAACCATATGGCAAAAATCTATTAAATTTCTCACAATGAGGGAATTATAACCAATGAGAGATATCAAGGAGAAAGGAAAAGGGTTTGATATCTAGAATACACAAGTATCTCTTGATTAATAACAAGAATAAAACAACTGCAATATTAAAATTTATAAGTCATTAATGGGAAACTCATAGAAGTTTAAGCCCCTGAAAGTAGTTTACATATGAATAAATAATCAGAAGTACTGGTAATCAGATAAATGAAAATAAAAATTAAAATGAGGTGTTTTTTTTAGAAATACTGGACTGACAAAATCGTAAGTCTGTGCATTGGGAGAGATGTAGGGATATGGGAGTCTTCATAGACTCCTTCCAGTAGAAGAGACTGGCCCAGCTCCTCTAGAGAGCATTACGGTGTCAAATTCAGGATGTGCATACCCTATGATCCAGAAATTCTATTTCTGTGTCTAGATCCCAAAGTAATTCTCACACAGATCCATAGAGGGGCATATATGGGGATGTTTATTGCAGCATTATTCATGAATGCACAAAATCAGTGGCTGCCTGATTATTCATTCCTGAGAGAGTAAACAGGTAACCCACAGGGCATGCCCCACATGGAGAAATTTGCAGCAGTTAGGGGCAACATATCTGAATGGCTGGCTCTTAAAAACATATTGCTTAGAGGGAAATAGAAAATATGATCCTCAACACAATATTCTGCACAAAAATACATGTACACAAGGCAATAATACACATAATGTAATAAATCATCTTTCCCCCCACCAAAAAAAAAATATACATTAAATATTTCAGAAAAGGTGTCTGTGGAGGGATGAGAGAAATGAAGGGAATTGCAGCAAGGTATGGGGATAAAATAAAAGGGAGAGAGAAAAGGAGAAAGGAGAAAGTGAAGGAAATGGAGCAGTAAGGGAAACGAAGAAAGAATAAAAGGAAGGATGCAAGGACAAAAGGAAAGAAAAAAGTGGGAGAGAAGGAGGAATAAAACCTTTGAGATGCTTTCTGTTCAGGAACCATGACTGGGCATGAAATATATTTTATTAGTAAGATTGATAAAAATCAGGAAAAAAAATGTGTGAAATTGCCAATTTTGTGTTTTAAATTCCCAGCTGACAGATAATAAAGGACTATTATTTCATCAGGTCTCTTGATTAAGTTCTAAAATTAGAAGAAGATTCTGCCTAATCTTGACTCTCTTGAAGTTTCTTAGAAATAAACAACTCTATTATACTTGGAACAGTTACCTAAATCTGATTTTCTTATATAAAGCAAAATATTCATTAAAATAAATAGAACAGGAGTCATTTGACTACAGTGACACTTTACCTTCAGACTATAAATGCATTATATACTTGAAAACCTCAAATATTTTTTTATTTGCCCTTTTTTACAGGCTCCTGTCCCCTTTTAACCTGTTTCTTCTATGTGCTTCAAAGTACTCTGTGTTGCTTTTTTAGACTTCATTTATATGTAACTCATTAAACTTAGAACATATGTATTTTTCTTTTCTTCCTTTAATGTAAAAGCACCATTATAAATGGTGGTTAAAATTCCATACCAGTTCACATAAGCTGAGATATAACTGGACATGTGAGGGTACCATAGAAAAGTCTCCACTTCACTTTTTCCACAGCTGATATTTTTGGTGTCTCTGATCACGAGGCAAAGTGCAAAGCTACCTAAGAAAAACCACATAGAGGTTTGCTGGCTTTTATAAGAGGATAGTCTCTTTCCATCCACAGAGATCACTTGCTGCCTAGAATGTGGCATTTGCTCACTCCAGTATAAGTCTTGATAACAAGTTATATCCTTAGGTTATTTCTCAGGCTCTGTCTGTATACTGGGAATTGCTTATAGTGTTACTATAAAAAAAAAAAAATGGATGCTTTTACTTAAAAATAAGAATATTGATTTTCTTTGTGATTAGTCTAAGGTTGTGTTGGTCTAAATAATTACATGTGTGTATGAGCATATGTGCATGTGTATTTAATGCAAAATATATGTAAATTACTTAAATATGAAAGACAAATAACCTGAGCTATAATTGTAAGATAGATCTGTATATTTTATTGGACTTGATTATTAAATAGAGTGTGGCTGCTGTTTATGTGTGCTTAGGGGGGAGTAGTCATTCATTTATTTATTCATTCTTCTCTCACTTTTCTTCTTCTAAACAAATACAATTTCTTGTATTACAGATAATGTGCAATGCACTGCCTCATGAAGCATTCCACATTTCACATGTTGAAATGCATATTGTGTTTGTCTGTATGATAATATCTGAACTACCTGCACAGAAAGTATCCAACACACACACACATACATACACACACACACACATCAGAGAACAGAGCTTATGATCAGGCCCTTTAGTATTTTCGGTGTCTGCATTATAACTAATAGAAAAGACAGCACAATGTTTCAGCAATTTTTCTAACTATTCCAACAGAATTTGGCATGACTGTAGATCTGTAGAATACCTTTTCTGGTAAGATTTCACTAGTTCATCCCAATATGAAAAGTAATAAATGATGACATTTAGTATTAGGATAATTAGGTGCATCATTCATAATGAATAGTCTTACTGACAAATGGTTACATTTTTTTGTCATTAGGCATCAAATAGAACATAATGAAATACCAAACACAACATAAATTAATTATCATTTAAAAGGCAACTGAATTTTGGGATTGACCGCCAGGCTTTCACATGTTTTACTCAAGCTCTTTGTAATATACATGTATTAATTGAATGAAAGAGAAAGAAGCACAACCCTGTTAAATAGCTCTTCAAAGGATCTGAAGAACCTAATTAATCTTCCAGTTGGGGGGCCTATGGTATAATAATAAGAAAATTATGACTAACATTGTACGAGATGGAGCTACTCTCTCCATAATGCTGAAAAAATTCAGTAATGGTCTTGAATGAAGGGCAAAATTCAAAAAATCATACCTGGACTTAAATTTAGACTAAACAAATAAACAAGGGTCAAAAATAGATATCCCAAGAAACAAAACAAGCCTCTAATAGGTTTCATAGAGGTTTAAATTATGCTACTGAGTTGTGATACATTGGGATAGAATTCTACTTTTAAGAAATTATATGAAAATAAAAAATGCCCAAGGGAAGGATAATGAGGTTCCTTGGAGCATATTTTGTTCACTATTGTATTGATGGTCAACTTTATAATTAATCAATCAATAAGTGTTAGTTGAACAAATGATTTCAGAGATAAGTTTAGGGTTAAATGTTAACTGGATTTTTGTTTGGTTTGTTTTTTTTTTGTTTTTGTTTTTTTTTACTTACAGTCTGTGTAACTATTGGAAAATTACTTAATTTCATTGAACTTGAACTTTTAAGCTGTAAAATGGCTATAATAGAGTGCTCCTCACAGGGTTGTGAGGTAGAAGGATAAACTGGTGCAGCACTGTGCAGTGGGGTATTGATTAATGGTAGTGGTCATTCTTGTTATCGTTTTTCATTATTCACAGGAACAGCATTATTGGGATGCTGGGTGACTGGGAGTAATAGAGATGAAGTGTGTGAAGCAAAGCTACAGGAAGGGACACAATGAAAACAAAATCTGCTTACCTTTTAAGGACTCTGAAATTAGGAAAAAAACAAGATAAATTCAGAACTGTTCTCTCAGCTCAAATTCAAAATTTCAACACAGCTTTAGCCCTTCTATCACAAAAACAGATGATTTTGTCCAGGAAAAGGAGGAATGGTTTTCCTGCTGGAGGAATTAGATATTAGCTAGTTAAATATTTAAGAAGCAATTAATTTGGGCAAGATGGTGACATAGAGAGGAATGGAAGCTAAGTAGGCCCCCTGGAACAACTAAAAAAAACCAGAAACAACTAGTAAATAATCCAGAATAACTGTGGGGGGACAAACAAGACTGTCCACTCATCATACACCAACCTGAATTGGGAGGAATGCCCGAGAACACAGCATAAAATCTGTTAAGTAAAACCTGCAGATCCAAGTCGCGAGACCCCCCTCTCCCACAGCCTGAGCTGTAAAGCCTCACGGTGCCAGAGAGAAGCTCTCTCCCAGCAAGTGAATATAGCTCAGCTGAGCTCCAACTCTGGGGTTTTAAGTAGTGAGTGTGAACTGTTTACTACAGGTATGAATCCCCAAAAAACAGACAGAGGCTTTGGGTGATGACTGACCTTGGAGAGCCGGAGGGTCACCTTGGACTAGGTCTGAAGGGGACTAGCTCTTTCTTTTTCAGCTCAGTGGAGAAAGCCCCAGTCATTTTCAGTTTCCAGGGCTATGACTTAGAGAAGGGTGGAGACAGCACAAGCAGAGAGAGAGAGACCATTGAAATGCTAATGACCTCCCCCTAGGGGGTCTATCTTCTCTAAGAGGAAAGGGGTGGGGCCCTTTCCATTCAGAACCAGACCCCAGAGCCTGGGGGAACATGGCCATACCTCCTCACACCAGTCAAGAATTATAGGCTAACAGGCATCACCTGCTGGGCAGAAAAGCACAGTGACCTGAGGCATCACAGGGTGGAGCAATTTTCTAAGACACACCCTCAGGGAAACCAGATACTGAATATTTCTTCCCTCTGGGACCTGAGCCTGTACTGGTCTGGGAAGACCTGATTGGGATAACCAAGGAAACCATGTCGAGACAACAGAAAATTACAACCTACACTAAGAAAAACAAAGTTATGGCCCAGTCAAAGGAACAAATGTACACTTCAACTGAGATACAGGAATTTAAACAACTAATGCTAAATCAATTCAAAAAGTTTAGAGAAGATATTGCAAAAGAGATGAGGCTATAAAGAAAACACTGGGCATACATAAGGCAGAAATCAAAAATTCGAAAAAACAACTAGTAGAATCTATGGAAATGAAAGGCACAACACAAGAGATGAAAGACACAATGGAAACATACAACAGCAGATCTCAAGAGGCAGAAGAAAACACTCAGGAACTGGAAAACAAAACACCTGAAAGCCTACAGGCAAAGGAGCAGATGGAGAAAAGAATGAAAAAATATGAGCAACGTATCCGGGAAGTTAAGGATGAAACAAAGTAGAATAATGTACGAATCATTGGTGTCCCAGAAGGAGAAGAGAAGGGAAAAGGGGCAGAAGCAATAATAGAGGAAATAATTAATGAAAATTTCCCATCTCTTATGAAAGACGTAAAATTACAGATCCAAGAAGCACAGCATACTCCAAACAGAATAGATCTGAAGAGGCCTACGCCAAGACACTTAATAATCAGATTATCAAATGTCAAAGACAGAGAGAATCCTGAAAGCAGCAAGAGGAAAGTGATCCATTACATACAAAGGAAGCTTAATAAGACTATGTGCGGATCTTTCAGCAGAAACCACGGAGGCAAGAAGGAAGTGGTGTGAGATATTTAAGATACTGAAAGAGGAAAACCACCAACCAAGAATCCTATATCCAGCAAAGCTGTCCTTCAGATATGAGGGAGAGCTCAAAATATTTTCTGACAAACAGACAATGAGAGACTTTGTGAACAAGATACCCGCCCTACAGGAAATACTAAAGGGAACACTACAGGGTGCTAGAAGACAGGAGTGTGTGGTTTGGAACATAATTTTGGGAGATGGTAGCACAACAATGTAAGTACACTGAACAAAGATAACTATGAATACGGTTGAGAGAGGAAGGTTGGGAGCATGTGAGACACCACAAGAAAGGAGGAAAGATAAAGACTGGGACTGTGTAACTCGGTGAAATCTAGAGTATTCAACAATTGTGATAAAATGTACAAATATATTCTTTTATGAGGGAGAACAAGCAAATGTCAATCCTGCAAGGTGTTTAAAATGGGGAGGCATTGGAGGAGGGAGTTTCAGGGTGTCACACAGATACCCAATGTTCCAGAGACCAATCAGGTCACTAAGGGATCAGCATCACAGAATTTGGAGATAGCCATTACAATTCAGGAATAGATTTGGCTGTTGTAAGAGCTTACAATCTAGGGACCATTACAAGAATCATTTCCCTGTTAGGCTGTACTCTAAGATTCAATTCAGAGCTTACACATTGTAGTTAGTCTTGTATTGGGGAGGCATTATAGTATTTGCTTTTGTTTCTAGCAAACTTTACTCAAAATGTGGTCTACTGGATCCATTTACTTTGTTGTGTGTCTCACAGCTTCACTCCTTCTCACAGTTGCTCAATATTCCATTGTATGCATACAGTACAGTTCACCATTTTGTTCCTCAGTCTGTGTACCCTTAGGCCACCTCCACTCATTGCAAATCATGAATACTGTCTCCATAAACACCAGTGTGCAAATGTCCATTCATGTCTCTGCTCTCAGAACTTCCAAGTATATACCCCATAATGAGGTTGCAGGACCTTATGGCCCCCACATACTTAACTTCTTGTGGAACCATACTGACCTCCAGAAAGGTACGCCATTCTGCCTCCTCTTCAACAGTAAATAGGTACATCCCTCTGTCCATGTTTTCTCCAGTACTTTTACCCTATTTATATTTTTTACTACAATTTTATAGAGATATAGTCACATACCATACAGTTATCCACAGCGTACAGTCAGTTGTTCATGGTACCACCATATAGTTGTACATTTATCACCACCATCAGCACTCGAACATATTGATTACTATGAAAGAAAATTTTTTAGTGAATGATAAAAAAGATAATAAAAAGAAAAATAAATGTCATCTAATACAATATAATAGGAAGGACAGAAATCAACATCACTACCAAGAATCCCATATCCCTCCCTTATATCCTCCTCTCATACACATTTAATTTTGATATATTGCCTTTGTTACATTTAATGGAAGCATATTACAATGTTACTGTTCACCATAGATCCCAGTTTGCTTTGAGTATGTTTTTCCCAAATACCATCCCTTTTTCATCACTCTGCATGGTTGACATTCATTTGTTCACCCATATGTAACACATTTTTATATTTGCACAGTTAATAACAGTGATTGGCCACTCCAGTTTTTGCCAAGTTATACAGTCCCAGTCTCCATCAACCTTCTTTACCTCTGGTGTCATACATTCCCCCATCCCACCTCTTTCAGCTTTACTCACAGACATCTTTGTTCAGTGTAGTTACAATATTGTGCTACCGTCACACAGAATTATGCTATCTATTTCTGGATCTATACAATCAATCCTGCTGAACATTCTGTAGTCCTTCAGTATCAAATGCCCGAACTCTACCCTCTTTCTAACTCCTGGTAGCCTGTGTTATCAGCTTTTAACTCTCAAAGTTTGCTCATTAATGTTAGTTCACATTAGTGAGACCATGCATTATTTGTCCTTTTGTTTCCGGCTAACTTCACTCAACCTAATGTCCTCAAGGTTCATCCACGTTATTACATGTTCCATGTCTTTGTTCTGTCTTACAGCTGCATAATATTCCATCATGTGTATATATCACAGTTTATTTATCCACTCATCCATTGATGGACATTTGGGCTCCTTCCATCTCTTGGCAATTGTGAATAATGCCGCAATAAACACTGGTGTACAAATGTCTGTTTGTGTCTTAACTTTCAGTTCCTTTGAGTATATACCTAGCAGTGGAATAGCTGGGTCATATGGCAAATGTATACTTAGCTTCCTGAGGAAACTTCACACTGTCTTCCAGAGTGTATGCACCATTCCTACATTCCAACCAATAATGAGTAAGTGTGCCTCTAACTCCACATGCTCCCCGGCACTTGCAATTTTCTGTTTTTTGGATAATGGCCATTCTGGTAGGTGTGAGATGATATCTCATTCTGGTTTTGATTTGTATTTCCCTAACAGCCAGTGAAGTTGAACATTTTTTCATATGTTTTTGAGCCATTTGTATTTCCTCTTCAGAAAAGTGACTGTCCATATCTTTTGCCCATTTTTTAATTGGATTGTTTGTCTTTCTGTTGTTGCATTGTAGGATCGCTTTATATAGTCAGGATATTAAACCCTTATCTGATATGTGGTTTCCAAATACTGTCTCCCATTGTGTAGGCTGCCATTTTACTTTTTGAACAAAATCCTTTGAGTACAAAATTGTTTGATTTTGAGGAGATCTCTTATGTCTATTTGTTCTTTGGTTGCTCTCACTTTGGGTGTAAGGTCTAGGAAAAAAACCTCCTGTCACAAGATCTCTAAGATATTGCCCTACATTTTCTTCTAATAGTCTTATGATCTTAATGCATATGTTTAGGTCTTTGATCAATTTTAAGTTAATTTTTTTAGAAGGTATGAGATAGGGGTCCTCTTTCATTCTTTTGGAAATGGATATCCCATTCTCCAAACACCATTTATTGAAGAGGCTGCTCTGTCCCAGTTGCTTTGGCTTGACTGCCTTATCAAAGATCAATTGTCCATAGATGTGAGAGTCTATCTCCAAACATTCAATTCCATTCCATTGGTTGCTATCTGTTCACATGCAAGTATCATGCTGTTTTGAGCACTGTAGCTTTGTAATATGCTTCAAAGTCAGATAGTGTGAGACCTCCCACTTCATTCCTCTTTCTCAAGATATTTTTGGCTATTCAGGGCACCTTGCCCTTCCAAATAAATTTGGTTATTGGTTTTTTTATTTCTGCAATGTAAATTGTTTGATTTTAGTTGGTATTGCATTGAATCTATGAATCTATAAATCAGTTTAGGTAGAGTTCATGACTTAATTATATTTAGCCTTGCAATCCGTGAACACAGTATGTTCTTCCTATTATTTTAGGTCCTGTTCAATTTCTCTTAGCAGTTTTTTGTAGTTTTCTTTGTATAGGTCTTTTGTGGCCTCCATTAAGTTTATTCCTAAATACTTGATTTTTGGTTGCTATTATAAATAGAATTTTTTTCTTGATTTCTTCCTTTTGTTGCACATTACTTGTGTATAACAACGCTACACATTTTTGCCTCTTGATCTTGTAGCCTGTCATTTTGCTGTATTCATTGATTAGCTCTAATAGCTTTGCTTAGATTTTTCTGGATTTTCTACATATAGAATCATGTCATCTGCAAGCAGTGAAAGTTTTACTTCTCCCTCTCCAATTTGGATGATTTTATGTCTTTTTCTTATCTAATTGCTCTAGCTAGAAACTTCAGCACAATGTTTAATAACAATGGTGATGGTGGGCATTCCTGTCTTGTTCCTGATTTTAGAGGGAAAGCTTTTAGTCTCTCCCCATTGAGTATGATGTTAGCTGTGGGTTTTTCATATATTGCCTTTATCATATTGAGAAAGTTCCCTTCTATTCCTATCCTTTGAAGTGTTTTCATCAAGAAAGGATGTTGAATTTTGTCAATTGCCTTTTCTGCATCAATTGAGATGATCATGTGGTTCTTCTGCTTTGATTTATTGATGTGGTGTACTGCATTAATTGATATTCTTGTGTTGAACCAGCCTTGCATACCTGGAATAAACCCTATGTGCTCATGGTGTATAATTCTTTTAACATGCTGCTGGATTCGTTTTGCGAGTATTTTGTTGAGTATTTTTGCATCTATATTCATTAAAGAGATTGGACTGTAATTTTCTTTTATTGTAGTATCTTTGTCTGAATTTGGTATTAGGGTGATGTTTGCTTCATAGAATGAGTTGGGTAGCTTTCCCTCCTCTTCAATTTTTTTAAAGAGTTTGAGCAGGATTGGTATTAATTCTTTCTTGAATGCTTGGTAGAATTCACATGTGAAGCCATCTGGTTCTGGGCTTTTCTTTTTGGAGAGCTTTTTGATGACTAACTCAATCTCTTTACTTGTGATTGGTTTGTTGAAGTCATTTATTTCTTCTCAGGTCAATGTTGGTTGTTTATGCTTTCTAGGAAGTTTTCCATTTTGTGTAAGTTGTCTAGTTTATTAGCATATAGTTGGTCATAGAGTCTTCTCATTATCTCCTTTATATCTGCAGGGTCAGTAGTTGTGTTTCCTTTCCCATTTTTGATTGCTTTTATTTGCATCCACTCTCTTTTTTTTTTTTTTTCTTTTTTTTATGAGATCCATCAATTTTGTTGGTTTTCTCAAAGAACCAGTGTCTGGTTTTGTTGATTCTCTCTATTGTTTTCGTGGCCTCAGTTTCATTTATTTCTGCTCTAATCTTTCTTAATTCTTCCCTTCTGTTTGCTTTGGGGTTAGTTTGCTGTTGTTTCTCTAGTTCCTCCAGGCGAACAGTTAATTCCTCAATTTTAGCTATCTCTTCTCTTTTAATATAGGCCTTTAAGGAAATAAATTTCCCTCTCAGCACCACCTTTGCTGTATCCCATAAGTTTTGATATGTGTGTATTTTCATTGTCATTTGCTTCAAGGTATTTACTAATTTGTCTTGTAATTTCTTCCTTTACCCACTGCTTTTCTAAAAGTGTGTTGTTTAGTCTCCATATATTTGTGAATTTTACATTCTTCTGCCTGTTATTTATTTCCAACTTCATTCCATTATGATCCAAGAAAGTGTTTTTTGTAATATCAATATTTTTAAACTTGTTGAGACTTGCTTTGTGACCCAACATGTAGTCTATCCTAGAGAATGTTCCATAAGTAATTGAGAAAAACCTGTATCCTGCTGTTGTAGGGTATAGTTTTCTATAAATGTCTCTCAAGTCTAGTTCATTTATCATACAATTCAACATCTCTGTTTCCTTATTGATCCTTCTCTCTAAATGTTCTATCTATTGATGAGGGTGGTGTATTGAAGTTTTCAGCTATTATTGTGGAGTTATCTATTTGTCCTTTCATGTTCTCAGTGTTTGCTTCATGAATTTTGGGGCACTCTGGCTTGGTGAATAAATATTTATGATAGTTATGTTTTCTCAATGAATTGGCCCTTTTATTAATATATAGTGTCCTTTGTTTCTTTCAATTGTTTTACTTTTGAAGTCTAATTTGTCCGATATTAACATAACTACTCCCCTTTTTTCTGGTTGCTGTTTGCATGAAATATCTTTTCTATCCTTTCACTTTCAGCCTATTTTTGTCCTTGTGTCTAAAGTGAGTATCATACAGACAGCATATAGCTGGGTCCTGTTTTTTAATCCATTCTTCCAGTCTGTGTCTTTTTTTGGGGGACTTTAATCCATTAACATTTAGTGTTATTACTGTAAGGGCAGAACTTTCTTCTAACAATTTGTCTTTTGGATTTTATATGTCATGTCTTATTTTATCCTCTCTCTCTTTTTACCCTTCTTGATAATCTTAATTTCTATACTCTTCTTCAAACCTCTTTCTCCTGTCTTTTCCTGTCAACCTGTAGCACTCCCTTTAGTATTTCTTGTATCACCATTCTCTTATTCACAAACTCTTTCAGTGACTGTGTGAAAATATTTTAACTCTCCCTTATTTTTGAAGGACAGTTTTGCCAGATATAGAATTCTTGGTTGGCAGTTCTTCTCTTTCAGTATCTTAAATATGATATACTACTGTCTTCTCACCTTCATGGTTTCTGCAGAGAAATCTGTACATAGTTTTATCGAGCTTCCCTTGTATGCGATGGATTGCTCTTCTCTTGCTGCTTTCAGAATTCTCTCTTTGTATTTGACATTGGACAATCTGATCAGTAAGTGTCTTGGAGTAGGCCAATTAGATCTACTCTGTTTGGGGTGTGCTGTACTTCTTGAATCTGTAATTTTCTGTCTTTCATAAGAGTTGGGAAATTTTCAGTGATTATTTCTTCTATTATTCTTTTGGCTCCTTTCCCCTCCCTTCTCCCTCTGGGACACCCATGACATGTATATTTGTGTGCTTCATGTTGTCACTCAACACCCTAAGACCCTGCTTGTATTTTTCCATTCTTTACACCATCTGTTCTTTTGTGTGTGGGTATTCAAATGTCTGGTCTTCCAGTTCACTGATCCTTTCTTCTTCCTGTTCAAATCTACTGTTGTATCCCTCAGTTGTCTTTTTCATCTCCTGCATTATGCCCATTAGTTTTGCCATTTGCTTTTTTTCATGTTTATGACATCTTCTTTATGGTCACCCAGTGTCTTCCTTATGTCCTTCATCTCTTTTGCTATGTCTTTCCTCAGTCATTGACTTGATTTTGGAATTGATTTAGGAGATTTGTTTGAACATCTTTAATTAGTTCTTCCTGCAGTTCATTGAATTGATTTAGCATTAGTTGTCTCACTTCCTGTATCTCAGTTAAACTATTAGTTTGTTCCTTTGGCTGGTCCATATTCTTGTGTTTCCTAGTATGGCTCATTATCTTGAGCTGCCTAGACTTCTCACTTTCTTGATTAGTTTATTCTGGAGCTTATTTTCTCTCTTTTACCTAGGGTTTTCTTATTGGTTTTCTTTGTTCTCTAGCCTCTGATGTTTAGTTTAGCTTATTCTAGGTCTCTAACTTAGGTTCTATTTAGTTGATCAGAGTTTTTCACCTCTTGTTTTTCTGTTTCTTGCCTTGCCTCTTTGTAGCCTTTTTGTGTGAGGGTCTCCTCAGATATGGTCAACCCCAGTCAGGTTTTCCCAGTACAGAGAGGCCCAGGTCCCAGGAGGAGGGTATGGAGTTTCCTTGAGAATGAGATCCTCCACTGAGGCTTCTAGACTTGGTGCTTTTCCTATGCTGTCCAGCAGGTGGCGCTTGCCAGCCCACAGCTCCTCCACCAGTGTAAGGATGTGTAGTGCTGTTAATTCTCCTGGTGACCCTGACCCTTTCAGGGTGTGGCTGACTGAAGCTGGTTTCTGAATTCTAGCCCCTGGCATCTGAGTTCCCAAAAGGAGGGCTACCACTGGTGCTGGGCCACACTCCCCTTTTCTTGGGAAGTTATAGTGTTTAGCAAATTTTCTCAGCCATTAGACTTATTGTTTTGTCTCTCACAGCTATCTTAGCTCTGCTCTTGCCTGGGCCTAAATTGCAAGTCTTTGAGGCTTTCTGTAATGGGCTTCTTAGAATAGTTATTTTTAAAAAAAGAGAAAAAGATAAAATTTAAAAAAAGAAAAGGAAAAAGAAGGACCCAGTATGGACTATTTACAGTCCTTGCAGTTCTGGTGGGCTATTGAAATGCTAAAAGACAAGGAGTTGAGGGTGATTATGGAACAATCAGGAAAGCAGAGAAACTGGCTTTTTAGAGATGGGCCCTGACCCCCTGGATTTGTGCATGTGCCTGATCCTGGTTGAGCCTGGCCCTTCTCTGCATTATGTTCACCCCAAATCCAAAAAGTCTCTCTTTTTTTTGCTTTTTGTTTTTTGTTTTTTTGCTGCTTTTGCTAGCCCTATCTCCTCTCTGCCAGGATGACTGTTCCCAGATTCTCCGGTGTCTGGTCTCAGTTTATCTGTGGTTGGAGTTTTTGTTCAGCAGTCTGAGTTTGTTAATCAGTGCTGCAACTGCAGTTTTCCCTCCTGGTTCCCAGCACTGATGGCCCCTCCTCCCATGGGACTGTGCCTGGCAGGGAGGGACATGAGTCCCCTGGCTGTGACAACTTACAGATTTCTCTGATCTCAGCTGCTCCATGCATTAGTGAGTGTTGTATGAAGTATGTCCAAACTTAGATTCCTCTGCAGTGTCTGGTCTATGCATTTCCTTGCTTTCTCTAGTTTACCAATTTTAAGTAGGAATTTTTTTTTGAAATTGTTTGTTTTGGTTTGGTTTTGGCTACCAGTCATTACAAAAATTAGAAATAAGTTAATGCATCTGATTGTCTTTCATTGTTATCAACAAGAAAATGTTGTTTTTTGGTGGTAAAATTTCTCAGTGGAGAATCTTGCATTAGGTCACTCAAGTTACTTTTAGGCCTCTTCAAGAATGAAATGCTTGGGGAAGGGACAGAACTTTCCTGTCAAGACTTGGCTTAATTCACAGAAATTTCAGAAGGTCTGTCAGATTCTGTGCCCTTTAGAATCATGAGCTGTAAAATTTTTGTATACCCTCGAGACCACTGTATGGCCTTATAATGCTGCTGGGCATCATTAAGGAAAACATTGGAAACTTATCTTTATATAAAATAATGGAGAGTTCAAACCTGGGGTACATACATCTGAAATGTAAACCTAAGAGACTTGGAAATTGTAAAGAGTGTAGAGAATCAAGTCCAGAGGGCACGAAGTGACTGAAACATTTTGAATTTAGTGGCCAAGAGATAGTTTCTCATAACATTCTTTCTTTCACTGTCTCTCTCTCTCTCTCTCTCTCTCTCTCTCTCTCTCTCTCTCTATATATATATATATATATATATATATATATATATATGTATATATGTGTGATTTCTCCACTATTTAACTCCATAAATACTCGTTATAAATTTTGGAGATATGGAGTATAGAAAGAAGGAAAATGTAGCCCATATTTCCATCATCCAAACATAACTCTTAATATTTAGGCAGGCAAGTATGCCCAATTATCCAAATCTATTTATGTTTGAGTTCAGTTTATATAGGCTTGGATGGCAAGTTAAAATACTGAAGTATTCAAATAATGAGTTTCAGATACCAAGTAGTGAGATAGCAAGGTATTTGTATGAAATGTCTTCTTAATTGATTAGGTTCTCAAGTACTGATAATGAGAGTTAAATAGTAGATTTGCCAAATTTTTAAGTGATTTCTTTTACATTTCAAGGATATGCAGGTAAATATGTAAAAAACAAGACTCCAGTAAGAAATACATAAATGTTCAATATGCAACATTGTAAAATATTTAATGGTTTCTTACTGTTTTAACTTAACATTGGAAAATAATTTGCCCAACTGAATCACTGTATAATATTCCATAGCATGGAGTTTTTATGGTTGGCTTTATTATTTCCCTATTAGACATTTAGTTTATGCTTTATCCCCAAATTAATCTATTATTGACTATACTGTAGTACATATTTATTATGTTTTTTTTTCTTTTGTTTTCTGTTTTTCGTTTTTGTCTGAGGATAAATTCCAAAAGTGGAATGATGAAATCAAGAAATACTAACTTCTATGACACTTTCAAATTACTAATTACTTTTGAAATAACAGACTGATTTATATTGACACACTCAATTATGGAAGTGTCTTTTTTCAGCATAAACAGGCCTCTACTATGTTTCAAAACATTATTATACTGCCTTAAGTTTGTATTAGTTTACCTATATTACACATATAGTTGTTAACCATGTGTTTCTCTTATTCATATTTTTAAATAAAACTCCAATGCTTTATTAGTATCCAAATTCTCTTATTCATTATTGTAACAGTAAGTGAATCCAAAGTTGTTTTGGATGGTGTATTAAAAAATTGACAGGATTACTTAATCAGAATTCCTTTTGTTCTTATGCTTTTAATAAACCTATATATTTGCCATGGAATAGTATGAATGACTGTTTCTCTGAAAATTATTTATCTCATCCAGATCTTTTTTCTCAGAATTGGAGACTTTTTTGACTTTGTGAAATAACTAATTAGATAATAGTGTAAAACAGTACCATGAAAACTCAATTATAATACATCTTTTTTTTATAATTTGAATAAAATGTAAAGGCCATTGCAAAGTAGAGGGATATGATCCATTGTATAAAAAGGGCATTGTGCTAAAGAAAATTTATTTTTTATGCTTATATATTTATTAAAGGCATAAAACCCCTCACTATTTTGCACAAGGTTTTTAGGTTTTTTTCATTTTAACATGTCACAGGTTTGATGAAATAAGATTAGATTATCTGTGCTAAGCCTAGAAAAAATATATTTATTACAGTTGCATTACATAAAATATTTATTAAAATATACCATATGTATTCCAAATATTATAAATTATATAGTACCTATATTAACTGTAGATGAATGGCCAAAGTAATTTCATAACTTATATTTATCATTAACATAATACTACATTCACTTGGGTTTTACTTTTAACATTTAAAAATAAAACTTCTGTAGAGATTTCTCAATTACTTGTTCATAATAAATTATTTTATTAATTCTGATACCCCGAAAGTTTGATAATTGACAAAATATTCAGTTTTATCATGACACTCTTGAAAGTATATCTCCTTCTCTGTATCCTAGTTAGTCAGATCTGATTTTACTTCAGTAAATACCTCAGTACTTTTAATTATACCTCAAATCATCACTCAGCAACACAGTTTCAAACCATCTTTCTTTGATGCTGATTGATGAAAAAATGTTGGATTTATAAGTCATTATGAAGCTATTCAATAGCATGCCTTGCAATTAATTAGAAGCCAAGTAATAATAAAATGCAATTAACTCAGTGTCTACAGGTGTTTTAAAAATCATCTCATGAAAAAGAAAAGTAGCATGAAGTCAGATGGAGAAATCATTTTCACTCCAGGAAGGAATGTAAAAAAAGGCAATCCTCTGCCTCATTCAGTCCATCAATTCTTATCTTCTTAGCCATTTTAATTAACATGTTAATAAATTCTCTGATAGATTTAATCAAAAGTGTCAATTGCAAAGTGCAGGCTGAAATAAATCTAACACAGCAAATTTGTTACTTGCAAAAAATATCATTATTGTCTAGTCAACTGTAACAGGAGTCTCTCTCTCTCTCTCTCTCTCTCTCTCTCTTTTTCTCAGAAGATTGCTGGATTGCTGTTTGGGGAAAGATTTAAGTTTTATCCCCCAGATTTTAGGCACAATTAAAGATCTATTTGCTTAGAAGCCATATATTAGCACCAGTTTATCCATCCACTGGGTAAATGGTAGACATTACTTGGTCGCTATGATGGATTTGAATGCAGGCAAGAGCATCAATCATCGTCGGCAACTGATTAGTTGTTGGTGTCTTTGACAGGCTCTTTCGTCTCACTGAATGAGAGCCAGCTGATTGCTCTCACTTCTCTCTGCATTCATTGCCATCCACTGCCACGATACTACATAGCTAATGCTGAGGGAAGAAAATTCTCTGTGTCAGCTAACAGCGAATTTCTTCTATTCACTTATCATTATATCCACAATGGTCTAGTACTTGACATTATAGAATGAGGCTGGTCAACAGTGTGAGGGAAAGTGAGCCTTTATGAAGCAATGGTTAGTAACAGGTGAAAACAGTTGTGTTTTAATAATAGCATCTGTTCTACTTAAGGCAGAAAAGTGACATGAAATGTGCTTCCTTAAATGACATAATAAACATAGGATATGTCAAGATTAAAAGTGTTCCTAGTTGAGGAATAAAAGACATAATAGGAAAAAAAAATATTACCCTCGAGATAAATTCAGGTCGTGAAAGTACAATAGTAATTAGCAATAAAAAGATCATTAAATTGATATCCATTTCCTCTTAAAAGTTTGCTCGCACTAATTTTTTATTACTAGGATATGGATGCAAACTTCATTATGATAACTGTGGTTTATCTGTGAACCTGGAGAACAGATGGAGTAAATTTATTTGCAGAAATATTTGAGCAAGTAGAACAATCTTAATTTCTACTTTCTTGGCACCCAGCATTGCCTGGCATAAGTTTAACTCTTGTGATAACACCAAGTCAGAAAGAACAGATAATCTGTAATCAGGATTCAGGATTACTTAATCAATTTTAATTTTTAATTGTATATTGATGTCACAGTGATAGCATCAAATACTAAGAAGTCACTTAGAAGTGATTCAAGTGATGTTACATATATTTAAATAGTAATGCAATTCCATGTCCTTCCTTTTATTCTTTTTTTCTGTATCTTCTATATTTTTTGTTCTCAATGCTGGAGGTTCTTGCAATGACAAATATGGGTAATCATTATCTTCCATATGCAATCACACTTTTTATAATTTCCACTCAATAACATGTCATTAAAAATGTGAAATAAGGAAATACATAGATACAGAGAGTGTATTACAGGTAACCAGGACCTGGGCAGTGGGGTGGGAATGGGAAGTTATTGTTGATGGATTCAGAGTTTCCTTGTGGTTGATGAAATAGTTTTGGTAAGATATGGTGGTGCTGGTAGTACAATATTGTTTATATAATTAATATCATTGAATTGTACAACACAATAGTGGTTAATATAGGAAATTTGGTGTTGCATATATGTTACCAAAGTATTTTGTTTTTAATTGAAGAACCATTGAAAAAGAAAGAAACTGTGTCCTAGTTGAAACTGAGGATATTTCCAAAATAGAGATAAAGGCTTTAGCACAAATTTTTCAAATTGTTTTCTGCACTACTACCTATAATGTAAAAAAAAAGTTAGAAATAATCTAAATAGTGAACAATAGAGTAGGTGGGTATCCCCTTTTGGAGGATCAGTGCAGAGGTGGACAAGGGCCAACAGGAGGTAGCTCCTTTTAAACAGATCAGTGTCACCTCGCTTCACAGTAGACACAAATAGTCGTGCTGGGGTTATTGGGCATGAGGTGAT
Source organism: Choloepus didactylus (assembly GCF_015220235.1). Classification (NCBI taxonomy): domain Eukaryota; kingdom Metazoa; phylum Chordata; class Mammalia; order Pilosa; family Megalonychidae; genus Choloepus; species Choloepus didactylus. The sequence goes on from NC_051316.1 coordinate 60,210,067, forward strand.
TGCACCATGTGAGCAGGCAGCATTGGGCAGAATTTCTACCTGTGTCAGGAGGGAATGGGAGCCAGGAAGCAATCACCAGATGAATGTTGAAGGGAGCATCTCATGCCTGGCTTTGACTGGTGCCATCATGGTTTCAGGTTCCTCTGGGGTGCACAGGTTGAACTTGGCAGCCATTGCATTCTCTGGGAAGTGCTGTTGTAGCTCCTGCATTATTTAGCCTTATGCTGAAGTTCCACACCTTTTGTCATTAAAGAATTTTTACAACCTCCGTCTGGAGTCTTTCTGTCAACCACTCTGCAGTCCTATTTTGTCAATAGCACAATTATGATGTCATTAAAATTATATTTATAAAGAGAAGGTAACATATTGAAAAATGCTTATTCTAGAATGCTAAATAGAAAATGGTGTGTTGTAAATTTGAATATGTCTTGTTAAAAACCAAAGAACAATTAACCATTTTAAAAAGTTGATAATACTTAAAAATGCTCACCATATAAAATAGGGTATTTTTTCTCTTATTTTAAATCTATAATGAACATTTAATCCTTTAAATGGAAATATGAAATTTAATTTTTAATTAACCTGCCTTAATTCTTTCCTATTTTCAATAAAAGATTTTTAAAATTTTAAAGAATTATTCTGGTCAAACTGAGCCAGATTGGGTCAGATTAATCACTGACAAATTGAGGTCAAAGATTTAGGTAAAAATAAGATCATAGCTAGCTCCCCTATTTTTCTCACTTCCAGCCTCTTGCAAATATCCGTGCCCTACCTACACACCCAAGGCTGTCTTGGTGCCCAAATTAGTCAAGAACAGGAAGCACAGAAGGATGGTCAACATCATCCAATAATGCTTATCAACCATGGATCATTAGGTGTGCAAGGCATGGATTCTAAGTTTTACATCTTGTCAGACAGATTAAATGCCTAAGAATATAAAATGGAGCTGTGACCTTCTGAAATAATATGCAGGTCCTCCTTTCCAATTGGAAAATAATATCCTAATGATCTATACCAAGCACAAATAATAAGGGACATAGATTTGTGCATTTCAAATGTCCTTTATAATTGTAAAATTCAAGCAACAAGCAGTGTTAATATGTATAGAAAATTATATGATAAAATATGGTTGCCCAGTATTTTAAAATAAATCTTGAAAAAGCAATAAGGAGAGATTAACAACCAAAGAAAACCATGCAAACACAATTAACAGACCATTCACTGAATATTAATTTGCAATTAGTTAACAGTAAACTAAAATTTAAGATACTACTTCTCACTACTCAAGTTGCCAAAAACTAAAGTCTAACAAAGTCAAGTGTTGTCTAGTATGTGTAAAAAAAAGTTTATTCTTACATATTTATTGTGAGGGTGTGAACTGGTACCACCATGGAAGTATGGTAAAATTCAGAAAAAATTAAAATTTTTATATGGCTAATTAGCTGGTAATAACACAACTAGGTATGGTAGACCTGTTCTAGTTTGCTAATGCTGCTGACATGCAAAACACCAGAGATGTATTGGCTTTTATAAAGGAGGTTTATTTGGTTACACAGTTACAGTCTTAAGGCCATAAAGTATCCAAGGTAATGCATCAACAATCAGGTGCCTTCACTGGAGGATGGCCAATGGTGTCTGGAAAACCTCTGTTAGCTGGGAAGGCACATGGCTGGCATCTGCTCCAAGTTCTGGTTTCAAAACAGCTTTTTCCTAGGATATTCCTCTCTAGGCTGCAGTTCCTCAAAAATGTCACTCTTAGTTGGTCTTGGGATGTTTTTCCTCTTAGCTTCTCCAGAGTGAAAGTCTGTTTTCAACTGCCTTCTTCAAACTGTCTCTCATCTGCAGCTCCCTTCTCAGTTCCTGTGCATTCTTTAAAATGTCCCTCTTGACTCCACTTTGTCTAGTTTATGGATGGATGAGTAGAAAAATAGGGGAAGGAAACAAACAGACAAAGGTACCCAGTGTTCTTTTTTACTTCAATTGCTCTTTTTCACTCTAATTATTATTCTTGTTATTTTTGTGTGTGTGCTAATGAAGGTGTCAGGGATTGATTTAGGTGATGAATGTACAACTATGTAATGGTACTGTAAACAATCGAAAGTGCGATTTGTTTTGTATGACTGCGTGGTATGTGAATATATCTCAATAAAATGATTAAAAAAAAAAAATGTCCCTCTTGGCTGTAGCAGCTTGCTCCTTCTGTCTGATCTTATATAGAGCTCAAGTAATTTAATTCAGACCCATGCTGAATGGGCGGGCCAACACCTCCATGGAAATTATCCAATCAGAGTCATCACCCACAGTTGGGTGGGGCACATCTCCATGGAAACACTCAAAGAATTACAATCTAATTAACACTGATAGGTCTGCCCACACAAGATTACATCAAAGATAATGGCATTTGGGGGTACATAATACATTCAAACTGGCACAAGACCCAAATTTTCACAAGGGTTACTGAGAGTGATTTTGTATTTCTGGATTGTTTATATGAGAAAATACTTGTAAACAAACTATTGCTTCTAAAGATATGATAATAGACATAAATTATGGTATAATCCTATGAGAGAATACTCTATAAGAAGTTAAAATAATGAACCAGAACTGTATGTATCAATCTGAGTAGATCAAAGCATAAAATTGAGTGAAAAGAACAAGTTCCAGCATTTTAAGAAAAATAATATAGCATTTATGTTACTGTTAAAAACCATAAATATGTAGAATCGTTAAATATATGGTCTATTCTATTAAAACTCTGATTCTATAATGGGAATTAGCTTATACATAATTAGTAAACATGAAAATAATATGAGTATAATAAGGAACTAACATTAGCTCAAATACAGATTTTATCAGCTTATTGATATTTTCCACTAAGCAAGTAGTAGTATTTGCATACACAGAATGATGCAGAGATATACAATACAGTACATAATTCAAATTTACCAGTGGTTCTCTAAATGTGGTATGGGAAACCCTAGAAGTTCCTAAAATCCTTTCAGAGAGTCCTCAAGGTGAAAAATATTTTCATATTAATACTAAGATATTTGCCATTTCATTATTTTGTGATAAAATACAGAGTAGTTTTTCAAAAGCTATATGATATGTGATTTTGCAACAGATTTAATGCAGAAAGAGATGTGAGAATTCAACTATCTTTTATTAAGCCCAACATTAAAGTGATTTGTAAAATTATATAAAACTGCTGCTCTTCTCAATAATTATTTTTGGTTTGGAAAATGTGGTTATTTGTGTATATATAAAACATAAGCAAAACCTCTTTGGGGTCCTGAATAACTTTTAATAGTGTAAAGGGGTTTTGAGAATCAAAATTTTGAAAATTACTGTGCTGTATTTCTCTCTTAGCTCACTTTGGCCACGTGCTTTCTCTTGGAAGCAAATGTTATGTATTTCTTTCTGATATTTGTATATTTTCCATTGTCTCCATAATTTACCAAACTCAACCTTTCCTTGCACATACTTCTGTCAGGATAACTTGTTGTTTTTTAAATTCAATTTTATTGAGATATATTCACATACTATACAATCATCCAAAGTGTACAATCAATTGTTCATAGTACCATCATATAGCTGTACATTCATCACCCCAATCTATTTTTTGAACATTTTCCTTGTACCAGAAAAAGTGAAAATAAGAATGAAAAATAAAAGTAAAAAAGAACACCAAAATCAGGTTTAGCCCCTCCTTTGCAGTAATGAGCTTCATAAGGGCAAGTCCCGTGATAAAGGCCTCAGCACATCAAACTGTCAGTCCTAAATGTTTGTGAGAACATCAGCAACAATCCAGGTGAGGAAGCCCAACACCTCTGCATTTTCCCCTGGCTCCTCAGGGCGGCCCTGCATATATATTTTTATTCTCTGTCCAAGTTACTTTGGGATATGTCACTATTTCACACAAACGTATGCTAACCTACTAGATCTCACTTCCTATTAAAAGTTCCACGTAATTATGGTATTTGAACAAACTGTATGAGTTAAATTGTTTAGGAAATATAGATCTTGCACCAACTAAACATCTCTTCCCTTGGTCTCACATGGAATTTGAAGTTTTAAAATGCAGTAAGCATTGTCCTTTACCCTTTTGCCCAATTTGCCCTAGTCCTAACCACATCTGCTTCACTCATTTCTCTAGTTGAAGTCTGGACTCTTTTTCAGCTTTTTTAACAGTTGCTATATGTGCTAATACTGACATTCATATCTGCTGAGTTCTAGCTCTGAATTTCAGGTGTCACAAAGATACCTAAATTTCCAGGGATCAATCAGGTTATACGCAAAGGGATCAGCATCTCGGAATCTGGAGATAGCTGTTACAATTCAGGAATAGATGTGACTGCTATAAGTGTTTACAATCTAGGGATCATTTCAATAAGCATCCCCTTGATAAGCTGTGCTCTAAGGTTCAATTCTGAGTTTACACATTGTAGTTAGTCCATATTGGTGAGGCATTATGGTGCTTGCCTTTGTTTCTAGTGTAGTTCACTCAAAATGCTGCCTACAGGTTCCATTCACCTTGTTGGGCATCTCACAGCTTCACTCCTTCTCTCAGTTGCTCAGTAGTGCATTGTACGCACACATAAGAGTTCACCATTCTGTTCCTAAATCTATGTACCCTTAGGCCACCTCCACCTATTGCAAATCATGCATACTTTCTCCATAAACACCAGTGTGCAAATTTCCATTCATGTTCCTGCTCTCAGATCCTCCAAGTAAATGCCCCCTAATGAAGTTGCAGGTCCTTATGGCACCCACATACTTAGCTTTGTGTGGAATCACCTCACTGTCCTCCAGAAAGGCTATACGATTCTGTGACCTAACCAACAGTAAATACGTACATCCCTCTGCCCATGTTTTCTCCAGCACTTTTATCCCTGTTTATATTTTCCATACAATTTTATAGACCTTTATTCACATACCCTATTATTATCCACAATGTACAGTTGATCACAGAATCATCATACAGTTGTGCATTCATCACTACAGTCAGCACTTGAACATATTGATTACTACAAAAAGTGTTTTTTTAACCAATAATAAAAAAGATAATAAAAATAAAAATAAAATATCATATCATACAATAGACAACACCACCACTACCAAGAATCCCATATCCCTCCCTTATATTCCCCTCTCATACACATTTAGCCTTGGTATATTGCCTTTGTTACATTTAATGGAAGCATATTATAATGCTACTGTTGACCATAGACTCCAGTTTGCTTTGATTGTATTTTTTACCCAATACCGTCCCCTTTCCAACACTCTGCATGGTTGACATTCATTTGTTCAACCGCATGCAAGAACAGTTTTATGTTTGTACATTTAGTCACAATCATTGACCACACCTGTTTTTGCTAAGTTAAGCAGTCCCAGTTTTTGTCTTCTATCTTTACCTCAGTTGTCACTCATGCCCCTAGCCCTCCTCTTTCAGCTTAACTCATGGACATCATTGTTCAGTGTAGTTATGATATTGTGCTACCATCATACAGTATTATGCTATCTATTTCTGGATCTATACAATCAATCCTGCTGAACATTCTGTAGTCCTTCAGCATCAAATGCCCAATCTCTACCCTCTTTCTAGCTCCTGTTAGCCTGTGTTATCAGCTTTTAACTCTCAAAGTTTGCACATTAATCTTAATTCAGATTAGGGAGACCATACAGTATTTGTCCTTTTGTTTCTGGCTAGCTTCACTCAGCATGATGTTCTCAAGGTCCATCCATGTTACTATATGTTCTGCGTCTTTTTTCTGTATTACAGCTGCATAATATTCCATCGTGTGTATGTACCAGTTTGTTTATCCACTCATCCACTGAGGGACATTTGGGCTGTTTCTGTCTCTTGGCTATTGTGAATAATGCCGTGATAAACATCCATTTACAAATGTTCATTTGTGTCTTAACTTTCAGTTCCTCTGAGTATACACCTAGTAATGGAATAGCTGGGTCATATGCAAATCTATACTTAGCTTCCTAAGGAACTGCCCCACTGTCTTCCAGAGTGGTTGCACCATTCTACATTCCCACCAACAATGAATAAGTGTGCCTCTTTCTCCACATCCTCTCCAGCACTTGTAATTTTCTGTTTTTTTGGATAATGGCCATTCTGGTAGGTATGAGAAGATAGCTCATTGTGGTTTTGATTTTCATTTCCCTAATATCCAGTGAAGTTGAGCATTTTTTCATATGTTTTGGACTGTTTGTTTTTCCTCTTCAGAAAAGTGTCTGTCCATGTCTTTTGCCCATATTTTAATTGGGTTGTTTGTCTTTCTGTGGTTGAGTTGTAGGATTGCTTTATATATTCAGTATATTAATCCTTTATCTGATATGTGGTTTCCAAATATTGTCTCCCATTGTGTAGGCTGCCTTTTTACCTTTCTGACAAAGTCCTTTGATGTACAAAAGCATTTAATTTTGAGGAGATCCCATTTGTCTATTTGTCCTTTGGTTGCTTGTGCCTTGGATGTAAGGTCTAAGAAACTGCCTCCTATTGCAAGATCTTTAAGAAAATTGCCCTACATTTTCTTCTAAGAGTCTTATGGTCTTAGCACTAATGTCTGTCTAGACATTCTATCCATTGATGAGACCTGTGCATTGAAATCTCCAACTATTATTGTAGATGTTTCAACTTCTTCTTTTAGTGTCTTTGATTCATTTCGAGTTAGTTTTTGTATAGGGTATGAGATAGGGGTCCTCTTTCATTCTCTTGGAAATGGATATCCAGTTCTCCAAACACCATTTACTGAAGAGGCTGCTCCATCCCAGCTGATTTGGCTTGACTGTCTTATCAAAGATGAATTGTCAGTAGATGTGAGAGTCTATTTCTAAACAGTCAATTTGATTCCATTAGTTGGTATATCAATTCTTATGCCAGTACCATGCTGTTTTGAGCACTGTAGCTTTGTAATGTGCTTCAAAGTCAGGTAGTGTGAGACCTCCCACTTCATTCCTCTTTCTCAAGATATTTTTGGCTATTCAGGGCACCTTGCCTTTTCAAACAAATTTGGTTATTGGGTTTTCTAATTCTGTAAAGAAAGTTGTTGGGAGTTTAATTGGTATTGCATTGAATCTATAAATCAGTTTAGGTAGAGTTGACGTCTTAATCATATTTAGTCTTCCAATCCATGAACACGGTATGTTCTTCCACTTTTTTAGATCCTGTTCGATTTCTTTTAGCAGTTTCTTGTAGTTTTCTTTGTATGGGTCTTTTGTGGCCATCATTAAGTTTATTCCTAAATAATTGATTCTTTTGGTTGCTATTGTAAATGGAATATTTTTCTTGATTTCTTCTTCTTGTTTCATATTACCTGTGTATAAGAACACTACAGATTTTTGTGTGTTGATCTTGTAGCCTGCCACTTTGCTGTATTCATTGACTAGTTCTAATAACTTTGCTGTAGATTTTTCTGTGTTTTCTTCATATAGAATCATGTCATCTGCAATGGTGAAAGTTTTACTTCTTCCTTTCCAATTTGGATGCCTTTTATTTCCTTCTCTTTCCTAATTGCTCTAGCTAGAACTTCCAGCACAATGTTTAATAACAGTTGTGACAGTGGGCATCCCTGTCTTGTTCCTGATCTTAGACGGAAAGCTTTCAGCCTATCCCCATTGAGTACAATGTTAGCTGTGTGATTTCATATATTGCCTTTATCATATTGAGAAAATTCCCTTCTATTCCTATCCTTTGAAGTGTTTTCATCAAGAAAGGATGTTGAATTTTGTCAAATGCCTTTCTGCATCTATCGAGATGATCATGCGGTTCTTCTGATTTGATTTATTGATGTGGTGTATTACATTAATTTTCCTATTTTGACCCAGACTTGCATACCTGGAATAAACACCACCTGATTGTAATGTATAATTATCATAATGTGTTGCTGGATTCTATTTGCAAGAATTTTGTTGAGGATTTTTGCATCTATATTCATTAAAGAGATTGGTCTATAATTTTCCTTTTTTGTAGTATCTTTGTCTGATTTTGGCATTAGGGTGATGCTGGGTTCATAGAATCAGATAGGTAGCTTTACCTTTTCTTCAATTCTTTTGAAGAGTTTGAGGAGGATTGGTACTAACTCTTTCTTGAATGCTTAGGAAAATTCAGATGCGAGCCATCTGGTCCTGGGCTTTTTTGGGGGGAGCTTTTTGATGACTGGCTCAATCTCTTTACTTGTGATTGGTGTGTTGAGGTCATCTGTTTCTTCTTGAGTCAATGTAGGTTGTTTATGCATTTCTAGGAAGTTGTCCATTTTGTCTAAGTTGTCTAGTTTATTAGCATATAATTTCCATAGTGTCTTCTCATTATTTCCTTTTTCCTTCAGGGTCAGTAATTATGTCTTCTTTCACATTTCTGAATGTATTTATTTGCATCTACTCTCTCTTTTTATTTTTTGTTAGCATAGCTAGTGGTCCATCAATTTTATTGATTTTCTCAAACAACCAACTTCAGATTTTGTTGATTCTCTCTATTGTTTTCCTGTTCTCAATTTCACCTAATTCTGCTCAAATCTTTGTTATTTCTTCCCTTCTTTTTGCTTTGGGGTTAGTTTGCTGTTCTTTCTCTAGTTCCTCCAGGTGGACAGTTAATTCCTCAATTTTTGCTCTCTTTTCTCTTTTAGTATAGGCATTGAGGGCAATAAGTTTCCTTCTCAGCACCACCTTTTCTGCATCCCATAAGTTTTGATATGTTGTGTTTTCATTGTCATTTACCTCAAGGTATTTACTAATTTCTCTTGTAATTTCTTCCTTCACCCACTGGTTTTCTAACAGTGTGTTGTTTATTCTCCATGTATCTGTGAATTTTACATTCTTCTGTCTGTTATTTATTTCCAATTTCATTCCATTATTATCTGAGATAGTGTTTTTTATAATATCAATATTTTTAAATTTGTGGAGACTTGCTTTATGACACAACACGTGTTCTCTCCTAGAGAATGTTCCCTGAGCACTTGAGAAAAATGTGTATGCTGCTGTTGTGGGGTGTAGTGTTCTATAAATGTCTGTCAAGTCTAGTTCATTTATCATACAATCCAACATCTCCATTTCCTTATAAAACTTCTGTCTAGACATTCTATCCATTGATGAGTCCTGTACATTGAAATCTCCAACTATTATTGTAGATGTATCAACTTCTTCTTTTAGTGTTGTCAATGTTTGCCTCATGAATTTTGAGGCACTCTGGCTTGGTGCATAAATATTTATTATTGTTGTTTTCTTGATGAATTGACCCTTTTATTAAATAAGGGTCCTTCTTTGCTCTTTTAATTGTTTTACTTTTGAAGTTTAATTTTTCTGATATTAATATAGCTACTCCCACTTTTTCTGGTTGCTGTTTGCATATAATATCTTTTTTCAACCTTTCACTTTCAGCCTATTTTTGTCCTTGGGTCTAAAGTGAGTTTCTTGTAGACAGCATATAGATGGGTCCCATTTTTTAATCCATTTGCCAGTCCTTGTCTTTTTATTGGGGAGTTTAATGCATTAACAGTTAGTATTATTACTGTAAGGGCAGTACTTTCTTCTACCATTTTGTCTTTTGGATTTTATACGTCATGTCTTATTTTTTCCTCTCCCTCCTTTTATCCTTCCTGATAATCTTCATTTCTAAACTCCTCTCCAAACCTCTCTCTCCTGTCTTTTCCTATCAGCCTGTAGCACTCCCTTTAGTATTTCCTGTAGTGCTGGTCTGTTATTCACAAACTCTCTCAGTGTCTGTCTAAAAACATTTTCATCTATCCCTCATTTTTGAAGGACAGTTTTGCCAGATATAGAATTCTTTGTTGGCAGTTCTTCTCTTTCAGTATCTTAAATATATCATGCCACTGTCTTCTTGCCTCCTTGGTTTCTGTGGAGAAATCTGTATATAGTCTTATCGAGCTTCCCTTTTATGTGATGGATTGCCTTTCTCTTGCTATTTTCACTGTTCTCTCTTTATCTTTGACATGGAACAATCTGTTCAGTAAGTATCTTGGAGTATGTCTATTGGGATGTATTCTGTTTGGGGTACACTGTACATCTTGAATCTGCAACTTTCTGCCTTTCATAATAGTTGGGAAATTTTCAGTGAATATTTCTTCTATTATTCTTTTTGCCTCTTTCCCCTTCTCTTCTCCCTCTGGGACACCCATAACACATATATTCATGTGCTTTATGTTGTCTCTCAGCTCCTTAAGATCCTGCTCATATTTTTCCATTCTTTGCACCATCTGTTCTTTTGTGTTTATGAATTCAAATGTCTTGTCTTCCAATTCACTGATCCTTTCTTCTGGCTGTTCAAATCTACTGTGGTATCCCTCCATTGTGTTTTTCTTTTCTTCCATTATGCCTTCATTCCCATAAGTTCTGCCATTTGTTTTTTCAAGCTTATGAATTCTTCTTTATGGTCATCCAATGTCTTCCTTATATCCATCATCTCTTTTGCTGTATCTTCCCTGTGTTCATTAACTTGATTTTTGAATTGATTTAGATTTGTTTGAACATCTTTAATTAGTTCTTCCTTCAGTTCATTGAATTGATTTAACATTAGTTGCCTCAAGTCCTGTATATCAATTAAGCAACTATTAGTTTGCTCCTTTGGCTGGTCCATATTTTTGTGTTTCCTAGTATTGCTCATTATCTTAAGCTATCTAGGCATCTGGCTTTCTTGATTAGTTTTTCCTGGAGCTCATTTTCACTCTTTACCTAGGGTTTTCTTGTTGGTTGGCTTTGTTCTCTAATCTTTGGTGTTCAGTTCACTTATTCTAGGCCTCTAACTTAGGTTCTATTTAGTTGATTGGAATTTTTCACCTCTTTTTTTCTGTTTCTTGTTCTGCCTCTATATAGCCTTTTTGTGTGAGGGTTTCCTTAGATATGGTCAACCCCAGTCAGGTTTTCCAAGTTCAAAGAGTTTCCTTAAGAATGAGATGCTCCTGTGAGGCCTTTAGATTCTGTGCTTTTCCTATCCTGTCCAGTAGGTGGTGCTTGCCAGCCCATAGCTCCCCCACCAGTGTAAGGGGGTATGGAGCTTTAGTTCTCCTGGTGACCCTGACCCTGTTGGGTGTGTGGCTGACTGAAGTTGGTTTCTGAATTCCAGCCCCTGGGGTCTGAGTTCCCTGAAGGAGCACTGCCACTGGAGTTGGTCCATGCCCCTCTTTTCTTGGGGATGTTATGGCCTTTAGCAACTTGTCTCCCCCACTAGACTTATTACTTTGTCTCTCAGAGCTATCTTAGCTCTGCTCTTGCCTGGGCCTGAATTGCAAGTCTTTGAGGCTTTCTGTAATGGGCTACTTAGAATTTTACAAAAAAAAGAGAAAAAGATAAAAAAATAAAAAAGAAAAAGGAAGGCCCAATATAGACTATTTAAAGAAAAGCACATTAATTCCATCCTTGCATTTCTGATGGGCTATTGAAATGCAAAAGTCAAGGTGTTGGAGAGCAATTGAGGAGCAAACAAGAAAGCAAAAAAAAAAAAAAAAAAATGGCTTTTCAGAGAAGGGCCCTGGCCCCCTGAGTTTGCATATTTTTATGATTCCGTTTGATCCCAGCCCTTCTCAGTATTATGGTCATCCCCAACTCTAAAAGTCTGTTTTTTGTTTGTATTTTTTTTGCTCTTTTTGCTATCCCTACCTCCTCTCAACCAGGATGACTGCTCCCAGATTCTCCAGTGTCTGGTCTCCGTTTATCTATGGTTGGAGTTTTTGTTCAGGAGTCTGAGTTTGTTAATCAGTTCTGCAACTGCAGTTCTCCCTCCTGGTTCCCAGCAGTGACGGCCTCTCCTCCCTCAGGAAACCAGCCGCAAAACAGTCTGTTGTGCCTGGCAGGGAGGGGCTCGGGCCCCCTAGTCTCAAGAACTTACAGATTTTGCTGATTTCAGCTGTTCCACAAGCTCAAGACTATTGTATAACATGTGTCCAAACTCAGATTCCTCTGTGGTGTCTGTTTCACAGTGTTCCTGGCCATCAGCTGCCCCAGAGGAGTAACTAAAACCCACACCTCACCACTCCGCCACCTTACCCCGCCCCTAACTTTGTTATTTTTAAAGGAAAAGTTGTTTGTTCACTAGAGTATTTTTGTTACAAGGAATTGAATGCCTTTTAAATCTATGCTGCAATTTTATTAGGATCTTTGTCATTTACATTTTATTGTTTTACTGTCCTAATTACAAAGTTGTGTAGTTCATGAATGGTCTACCACATAATGCTGTTCTAACATTTAATTGCTAAGTTAATCTAGAGCTTTTAAATAAATAAGAGAGAAAGTAATTCTAGCACCCCAACAAATGTGGTATTTCTTATAATATTGTTTATACATAATATTAGTATGATGAAATTCCAAGTATCCCCTTCTAAGGATTAATCCTTAGTAACAATTTCTTAGGTAAAATTAGAAAAACAAGTTGACAGCTGGATAAAGGAGATTTTTCTGTATTTTATTGATTAATGCCTGCAAATCAAATAACACTAAATCATATTGATTAATGCCTGCAAATCAAATAACACTAAACCATAGTTTAGTGTTAAGAAAAAGAAAGAGAAGAAGAAAAAGAAGTTGGAAGAACAGAAGGAGGAGGATGAGGGAGAGGGGGAAGAGGAAGAGGAGGAGAAGAGGAGTAGAGGTGAAGAGTAAGAGGAGAAATTCAGTAATCCTTTAAAACAGTCACAAGTTTACATCTCCAGATATGAAAGCTGCCACCAAATGGCAAGACATTTTGAACACAACGAGGAAGAAAACCAAAAGGGGACAAGTATCTTCACAAGGTGCAAATTCTCCATATTAATGACATTGTCCTAATGGCAGGCCCTTCTCTCTGACGGAGGCATCTAACTCTATGGACAGACTTTGAGAACATACCTGGGGCTTATTTCATGCTGCAGAATTGGAGAGGAGACTTGATACTACAGAAAAATCATGTCAAAGATCATCATTGTAGGAGATAATTTGACGGGGTAGAAGGACATGTGTGACAACAATCAGCCATGCAGTTAAAGAATTTTCATGAAAGAAATATTAAGATTAATCTACGATATGATGGGCTTCCTTGTTAGCCAAGTAGGCATTCTACCATCTCCAAATAAGGAGAGGGTACAAAAGAAGTCAGGGGGCAGTGATCTTAGGTGTGCCATAGTGAAGACTAAGCTATATATTTGGAGGTAAAATGTTTTAAAATATGGTTGAATTGAAAGCTGATTATTTTCCAAATCCGCAGGCCCCCTTTCATACTGTTTAAATAATAGTAAAACCTAAAAACAACGTAAGGGTCCAAGAATAGAGGAGTGTTTATTTACATCATGGTACATCCATAAAATGTAATGCTATACAGCTACTAAAAAGAATGAAACCTATGAGTATATTCTGATATGAAAAGATGGACAAAATATATTTTAAAATAAAGTCAAGCAAATATATAATGTGTATAAATTTTTTCTGAAATAGAATGGAACTGCTAGCAGAGATTCCTGCATCCAGCTTGCTGCAGTGGCAATGGCATGTCCCTGACTCATTCAGCTCACTTTGTTGATGTCTCTAGAGATAATTTAAGCTAATTAATATTTTAGTAAACCTTTTATCTTAACCTAGATAATGTTTATCTAGCAACTAAGAACTGTAGCTTTAATTGCAGACTTAGATTATCAAATCACATAAATTCCTTTTCTGTTTTTCCACAAATCAATCAGTTTCAATGTATGTGCTACATAGAGAATTCAAAGATGTTAAAATCTTTGTCCCTGTCCTTCTGAAGCTTCTTAATGAAATAATTGACCGACTCCAATCTATAAGGCATACCATGCCATATATAAAGACGATCAGCCAGACTTAAGAAAAGCCAAGAATAAAATAAATCCAGAAAGTCTAAAGACTGAAAAGTACTTAGTAATTCCTTAAGGAAATGTGATAGATACTCCTATTATAATTCAAGTGAAATAAATTTCTTTTATGTTCTGTATCAGTATATACTGGTAGTTTTATTTAGCACTTAATTGGGAGAAAATATAATAATTTCAAAAATAATTGGTCCTCTTTATAAAGCCATAACTTTATAGAATCTCCCAAAATATATGCCTCTTTAAAATGACTCACCTAATGAGAGTAAGCTTGGTGGATTAGTGAGGAAGAGGCTGAGATGTGTTAGATAGGAGAGTAGGTTTGTTTTCTGGAAACATGGGTGATATGGATATAGGAGACAAAGATTTGAGATGGGGAGGATATGTCAAAAATAAACATTTTATTTTTTACAACAAATGGTCCTAGAAAAATTGAGTACCCATATGTTAAAAATACATGACCCTAGGCACTGACTTTATACCTTTCATGAAAAGTAAATCAATGTATATCATAGACATAAATATAAATGGAAAAGGATAGAATATCTAGATGGAAACATCAGAGTCAATATACATGACCTTGTGTTTGGAGATGAGATTTTGGATACAATTGATTCATGAAAGAAAATAAGGATAAGTTGGGCTTAATTAAAATTAAAAACCTCTTTGCAAAAGCCATTATGAAAAGAAAAACTTGGACTAAAAGAAAATATTTGCAAGGCATATGTCTTATAGGACTCATCCAAAATATGTAAAGAACTCATAAAACTCAACAATAAGTAAAAGAACCCAATTAAAAATGGCCCAGCAATCTAAACTGACACCTCTCTAAAGAAGGTAAGTAGATGTAAAGTACATATATACCACTACACACATATTAGAATGGCTAACTTCCAAAAACTGACAAGGCAGGCAAGAGTACAGACAACAGGGAATCTCGTTCTTTGCTCGTGATGATGCGAAATAGTACAGCCACTTTGGAAGTTAGAAATTTCTTACAAAGCTAAACAATCCAGCAATTACACTCCTAGATTTACCTAACCGATTTGAAAACTTATGTGCACACAAAAAAACAGCAGGCAAGTGTCTATAGCAACTTCATATTCACCCAAAACTGGACGCAACCAAAATGTCCTTCAATGGGTGAATGGATCAACTGTGGTAAATCCATTCAGTGGCTACTTTGGGCAATAAAAAGGAATGTGCTCTTGTGCCATGCAACAGTACAGATAAATCTTAAATACTTATTACTAAGTCAAAGAAGCAAATATGAAAAGGCTACATTTTATGTGGTTCTATTTATATGATATTTTTGGAAAAGGCAAAACTATAGAGATGTTAAATATATCAGCTGTTGCAAGGGGTTTCAGCAGGCTTGGGGGAGGGAGAGGATAAAGGAGTTATATAGTCAAAGCACAGGGAAGTTTTTTAGAGGTGGAGAAATTTTTCTATATGAAACTGTAATGGTGGATACATGACGCTATGTATTTGTCAAAATTCACATGAATTACAACATAAAGGATAGATTTTAATGTATACATACAAAAGTAAAATCAATTTTATTTTTATTTTAGTTATTTGTTTTTCTTATTCCTTTGTTTTGTTTTGTTGGAAATGTTTTTTTTTAATTTTTTGAAAAATAAAGTTTAAAAGAAATAAAATAAAATAAAATCTTTAGGAGGTTAGGGGATCCCAGGATGGAATGGAGAATGTGCTGAAATAAACCAACCATATTACATACATATGAAACAACCTAACTAAAGGAGGTGGGAGGAAAATGTGCTGACCTAGCTAAATTTGGAAATGAGTGGAGTCTGTGAGACTAAAGACAAAAAATAACTTCATAAGCACTGCGTTTAATAGAGAACTTTTCCATGGGGGTACAGGTTAACAAGGCTGAAAACTCTATACAAATGTACTGGAATTAAATAATTAAGTAAATGAATAGTCAATGGTAAGAGGAGGGTTTCTTACTGTTGAAGCCGGAGGTTATAGATAAACATGGGGAAGAGGAAAGAATGATCCATATGGTAATGGATTTGTTTTGGAGACATCAGTATGAACTCATTTTAACTTAATATGGGTACGGATGGCTACACATAGAAATATTTATAGACATATTTATATAATCAAGTTAGTATACATGCATATATTTCCTTGTTCTGTCAGCTAAGGGGGCCTAGAAACAATGAAACCCCATAGGAAAATCATACCTAGCACTCAGATCTTGAATTCAATTACCAGTATCCAAAAAATGTCAACCTGGGCTCCTTGGAGAAATGGCTGATGCTAGAATGTGGACTGGAAATATGCAAGGTGATCTTGGAGCATCTGGAGTGGCAGAATATAAGGAAGTGCTTAACACACACACACACACACACACACACACACAATGATGGGGGTATATTGAAAGGACACAGCAGCCAACCGAAAGAGCTCTCAATGGGCAAAGATGGAACAATTGCAGCAACAAAATAAAGAAAGTAGTATTGGATTAAAACCCAAAGTGTAAAATAAATATCCATTCATCCCTACTGATATAAAATGATTAAATAAGTAAAAGGGAGCAACGGATACATCTTTCAAGCAGAAGAATTCCAAATAATTCATGAAGGGTGTTTAACTCTTTACTCCTTAAAAGTGTGGGCTGCACATAGTGACTTCCTTCCAGATTGCATACAGTATGGACAGGGGGAAAAATAAGTTTATAATGGTGAAACCTGACCAATAGAACCTCAACCAGGTGATCAAGTTTAGCATCAGCAGTCACATGGCATATTGATAGAATGACACTTGATACGATGTGATGAAGTGGCACTGTACCTCTGTGGTTTCCTTCCAAAATTCCATGCCCCAATCTAATTTTGAAAAAATCATCAGACAAATCTCAATTGACAGATATTCAACAAAATACCTGACCAGAATACCCCAACACCTTACAGACTGACTACAAATATTAGATATTAAAGTGTTTGCAAATTATGTGGCAGATTGGCTAGAATGTCAAAATTAATGGTTGCTGTTGTTGTTGTTATTATGAGGAGTTAAAATGAGATCCTATTTCAATATAAGCCATCACCAATAGGCAGAGAAGACAATGAGTGCTGTATAAACACTCGCACTCTGAAGTGAGATGTTTACCCACCAATGCAGAACATTCTATGACTACAAGAATTCAACTTCAGTAGCATTAGGCCTGTACCGACTTCAAGGGAATCAGTGAAAGGAAACTGAAGGAGATGATGGATATTTATTCAGGGTTGCTATTATGCTACAAATTTTGTTCTTTTCTCCTTATGGGGAAAGTTGTAATACTTCCCACCCAATCCAAACCAAATGAGGACTTGAAGACAATCACTTGGAGAAGTTGTTATGTGTCCCCTGAAGTTTTAGACATGCAGAGACTGTTACATGACTTACACATTAAAAAGTCAAGGCACAGGGATATGGCTAGATTGCAGACTGATAAGAGGTATCTTTGTCCCAAGAAATTTGTGAACTACTATTCATTCTGAATATCAAGAGACTTTGTATTTATCATATGAGAGAGCTGCTTCCAATTTAATCCATGGCTTAAAAAGAAAGCATCCACAGAGATATTTTTAAAGGCAGTGTTAAGAAAAAGCAAATGGATTTTTGCTTGTAACCTACTGGGTACAACTCAGTCAGTCAACTGCTATTAGTATTACTATTACTTATTAAAGAGACAAAAGACAAAAATCAAGAAATGTAAAATATATTCCATTAATGGTGAATAAAATGGCAACTTGAATAGAGAGATTGTGCCGTGAAATAGAGCAGGCTCAATTTGCCAAGAGAGCCTGATAATGTTGTGAATACTGGCTCAGAAGTGTCTTCTAACCTATAAATTGTGCAGATTCCTCTTTTCTTGTTCAAAGCAGTGACTTCCACAGCAACCAAAAAAACCTAAGGAAAAAATTGATGCCTTTGAGTGTGATGCTAAAGGTGCTAAAAACCAAGATGATAAAAATGTGCAACTAACATTGGGGTGGAAGAAACAAAGGGCATTGCTGAAGTTGAGAGAAGAAGAAGAAGAAGAAAAAGAAGAAGGCGAAGAAGGAGAAGAAATCAGAATAATCCCAAAGTTCTAAGCTTATGTTATGGGAAAAAAAGAAAATTATGTAGATAAATTCAATTAAAGTAAAGGAGCTGTTTTATTTAAGGAAGGGGAAATAGGATAAAAAAGGGAAAAGTCAAGGGAACCAATTTATTACCAATTTAGGTAATAAATTCCATGTTGAAGCAGGGTCTCTAAGGAGTGTCACACTATGACTGTTTGTACTTTATGAATTTAGACCAAAGCAAAAAGGTCAGGCATCCAATTATAAAGTGTTGGATGTAGTAACTCCTAAAATCTTTATTAATTTACTGGAGACAATGATTCCTGTAATATTTGCTAAGATAAATTTCAACTACATTAGTTAACTGGCATTATCAAGGATTTACCTGCAGAAAATAAATCAACTGGGTGTTAGAAAAACATATGCATATATCTTCAATCTGCATTATTGAAAATGTATAACTCTAAGATACTAAAAAATCATAATTTTAAAATGTAGCTGGTTCATCAAAGTTTAGTCCAAATTAAGTGCCAAAGTATACTTTAAAAATCAGTCAAAAATGGAACTTGAAGATTTCAATATCCAGTTAAATTGATCAGTATATTTTCCTATACAGTATTTTTGAACTCAGTATATTATTTTAGGAATGACTGTAGGTACTCTGAATTCGATGCTTACCCAATTTTCTTGACTATAACTTCAAAGTGGAATGGGAAGCCTACTTTTTTCCAGTGATATACAAACCATTTAGTCTTCCAAAGCCTTTAGACGTCAATAAATCATTATTTGAAGCAGCTATTTTTAATATTACTCAGTTTCTTTGTGCAGAGAAGAGGCTGAGCAAATTAAAATTTTGATTATTCAAATTCAATATCAAAGCAAAACAAATTAAGTGATTACTTTACCAAAAGCCATATATTGATAAGTAGACTATATTTTTAAATGATTAACATAGATTTTATTGAATATATGCTATTTAGAAGTAAAAATAAACATGGATTATAGTCATGGAGAGCCAACATCTAAAGTTGGTATTCAATTTGAATAATTGAACAGTTGAACAATTAAATAATTATTCAATTATTTTGCTGTCATTATCTTTATTATCTTCCAAAATTGTCAATATTAAATAAACAACTTCTGAGATGGAAATGAGAGAAACCTTTTTTTGTAGAAACAAGAAATTTTAAAATTTCATTTCATTTTATTTTCTCAGAACAAACCTGCATTATACTTTATTGAACTACCTATATTTTAAGAATATGTTGCTGGATTCTGTAATTAAAGTCATGCATACCATATACTTCTAGGCATTAAAAGGGTAAAATGAAACCTCTTGGTATAAATTAAACATTACAGATATTAAGATTGTCATGTCTAACAATCAGTTTTATCATCTATGAACTTTTGGTCTAAGGAATAAAGCCACTCAGTAAGGATTCAGTGAACAACATTCAAGGTTTAGGTAGGTGATTGAGGAAACTGTTGATGGGATAGTTCTATGAATGCTTTTCCATTTCTGTTTTCACTTATGAAGGAGGATATGGAGATTTTATGCAGCAGTTGTAGATTTTAGAATAAATCAAAAGTAATGTTTTGAGCCTTTTTTCAGTGGGAGCTCTTCTAAGCACATAGCGAATGATAATAGCAAACAGTTCCATAGTGCTTACTATGTGCCAGACACTGCTTTAACAGCTTTGATGATGTTAATTATGAAAATCTTCGCAACAACCCTGTGAATTGGACTCTGTTGCCCTCACCATTTATAGATGCAGAAAGTGAGGTTCAGAAAGGTTAATTAACTTGCCCAAGGCCACAGAGCTACTAAGTGGCACAGTCAGGGGAGTCAGGAGATGTGGCACAGTTTTTAACCACTATGTATATATTATACTGCACGCTATTTGTTTAAAAGTAAAAGTGATGTTGGTCACACAGCTTCTATTTTGTCTTTATTTTGAAAGGACAATTGGCTCCAAGCCATAAGAGGATATTTTGCTAGAAATAATTCAAATTAAGGATTATATTTCAATATTTATATAATAACAAGGAGGGGTAATGTTTAAATAAATACAACTTTAGGTGTTAAATTCTAATGAAAATCTAAATCAAATCTTTCTCAGGAGTAAAGAAATCAAAGATGCTTGGATATTCCCAAGAGAAAATGATAGATGTATCATATATTTCTGCACTTTGCCATATACTACACTTATCAAAGCCTTAAATAAATCCCTGTTCTAATCAGAATACAGTTATTACAGAGGTTAAGTACATCATCAAAGCTCAAGTTCAATGTCCTTCCTACAATACCGTTGTATCTATTCTATCTTCTGTATTTGTGTGGTGTATATGGGGGGGAATGTTGGATACCCAAAATTTTCCTCAAATGGGAAAATTAAGAATTAATATAAATCCATAAGATAGAGGATTTTGAATAATTAATTAACCAGTGCAACTTCCTTATTCACTTTCTTATTTCTGTTCCTGATATTTAATGGAATTATATCAAAAACGTTTCTGAAATGATCAAAAGAAAATGGCAGGCATATGGGCACATAGATAGGCACAAAAATATAGGATTATAAAGGGATTATTTATGTGGGAGGCAAAAAAAATAGCAACAATCTATTTCAAAATTCATTCAGAGCTTTCGAAAACTGTGATTAGCAGTTGAGAAATGAGTGCCAAGTAACATTAGATAAACATAATGAATATAGTAAAGGATGCCAAGAGATCATGAACACAATATTCTCATTTGCTGTGAGAGAACACAATTTCAAAAAATAAAAGTAATTGTCCAACATCAAAAGGAAAATGTGGCAGAATTTATATCAAACATTGCATTTATGCTGTCAGTCTCTCAATCAATTCCAACCAAAACTTCAGAAGTCAAGGAATGAAAATAATTTTATATTACCATTTGTTAAATGTTTAGAATTTTAGAAATAACATCCTGATATCAGTGATTTCATGTCCACCTGGACATATAATATTTGGGGAACAATAAACCTAACAAAATAAATGATTAACTTCGTAAGTCTTCTTTTCTCACTCTTGTATCATCAAAGGACACCAAAGTGATCTCAGCAAAGCCAAATTGATAGTGTGAACAATAAGTATAGTCCTATGACTCAAAGGATGAAAGTTTTATGATTTGCTGTGTAAAACTGTGAAGTAGATAATCCACAAATAGAAAATGGAAAGTCTTCTTTACATATTAATCATGTTAATCCTCCCAAAAGACAAGTGACTCTTTGCCTTTTTTATTCAAAGACCAATAGAATGGGCTGGGGGGGAGAGGGGGGACTTGATATACCAGGAATCATTGTCAGTAAAATTTTAATTAAATTTAAGGCCCAAAGTTAAAAACTATGGGTCTTCTGTCAAAACATAAAATAAATAAGTGATTTATTTTATATACCTATAATGTTTTTCTAACTATAAAATTCAAGATAGTGATTAGAGTTCACTGTTGAAAAGTAATTTGGTGGCTGCATTAAATGTCAAAGGTGAGAATTGAAGCCTGTTTTGACAAACCAAAGCCCAGTCCAAGATATTAGATGAGGGGAATAGTAAGATGCTGGAAAGCTCAAGCAAAGTAAATTAAGAATTTTCTGTCGTTGTTAATCAAGGGCACCTAAGACTTCCCAATATTAATGTAGTAATAGATGAGTAGAGGGAAAGTATAACTAATCTTTATTATGTACCTACAAGCTTCTAGGTATTATAATATTTTAATTTTATACACAGTATTAATTTTATACACAGTATTTTATTTAATACATTTAATATCCCTCTTCAAGTAAGTGGTATTCATGCACTGAAGAGGGTCACATTGTTATGACACCCGTCACGGTCTGCTCATAGAGACACAGCAGAATGCAGCATGCAAACTAAATGAAATGATCCTTTAAGACCAAGACTTTTCTGCCTTGACAATATAGGCATAGAGTGACTTCAAATAAAGTCAGTTCATTTTTTTCAGCCTTCATAAATCAGGCCCCATTCTTGAGTAAATCTGAATACAAAATAAGCCCCATAACTTGGATATAACTATGTCTGTGCTACCAAACAAGGCTTAAATCTTATCATTTACCCAAATCCACTGAACAATGCAGGCAAGAACAGATAGCAAATTTTGAATAGTAAGTAGGCAGTAAAAAGGAAAGAAAACTGCTTAGAAAAAGATTAGACATTTATGCATAAAGTATTGTCTGCATCTTTTTGTAATTCCTGGGTGCTAAAGGTTAACACATTGTTTGATTTCTTCCAGTGAACCATATTTGTTTTCTCTTGTCACAATTTCAAAAGCTAAAACCAAGTGAAGCATTCTAAGATAGATAGATAGATAGATATAGATATAACCCCCCCACACATGTTTTTTATATACTCATAATCTAGAGAATTAATCCAGTTACTCTATGTAGATCAATATCCTAATATCTTTGTAGAGCAATGGGAACTAAAACACAAATTGGCCTCTCGTCACTCATACAACAGGCAGATCTCAGACGTGATAAAATTTCTCTTCCACTCTTGTAAGCAAACACTAAATGATGAAGTTTGCTATTGGCTAGATTTCAGAGAGCAAGCTACTTTAACCTTGTTTGATATCACAGGAAGATATAAACAGAGGGTTAAGGGAAGACGAGATTTTATGTGAAAACAAGCAATAATGGATGGAAACAATAATATTCTTATCTTTTACTGTAGTGAGAGACTACCCATTAGACTTATATGAGAAATAGAGATGGAAACTTTGAATGATTTTCCTATTAATATAACCCAGATAAGTAGAAAAACTAAAATCATGAGTGTGTGTGTCTGTGTGAGTTGAGTGAGTGAGAGAGAGACATTGAGAGAAAGAAATTTAAAACAAACCTATAAATTATTACATTGTAGCTGGTGGGTTTATGAATGGTTTTATTTTTCTTCCATATAAACATGTATATTTTAAAGTGTCTATGATAATCAAAATATATATCATTAAAAGAGCAAGAGTAAAGACAGAATATCCTCTCATAATCTGTAAATTTTTATTCTGTGATATTTGGAAATGAGGTCAAATTGTACATTAATATGGAAAGAAATTTGGGATTATTTTCCAAAATGGAATTGTTAAAGGCAATACTGTGAAGATAATCCATTCCAATATATAGCACAGGATAGTCAGAGGAATACAGTAAATAGCCCTCATCTACAAGAAAGCCATAATTTCCACAGTGAAATTAGTATAGAGATTGTATAGTATATTCATAGTCATTTTGGCACAGGATAAACAGAATGATGCTAGGGACTGGAAAAAAAGTGAGGCATGAAAATAAATGAGAAAAATACAACAATAATTAATATATAATTATGACATACATAAATATATATTCATGAAGGATAGCAAACCTTTATATAACCATTGAAAATCCTGAGATATTCTGAAACTAAAGGTGTGAGGCCTAATAACCAGCAGATTACTATAGGTGGTATTGCTCTAGAAGACCATAGTTTACCTTGAGAAAACAAAGTGGGCCTCAAGAGAAGACAATAAAAGCCATAAAAGCAGAGCTAGACAATACAATACAAAACAGAATGAGTATGGCTATGGAAGAGCTTTGGTAAAAAGGAAAAGCAGTCTTCTTGAAGTTATGTCAAAGACAGAGTTGGCTTACTTAGAAGGAACACTAAAGAAAATCTAAGATAGATACAGCTGGAATAAGTGTAGATAAAACAAGGAGTAACAAAGGAAATTAGAAAGACGCTTTTAAATGAATAAAATGAAGACATGATATGACAAAAATTACAGTAGCTAAAACAATGCTGAAGGAAATTTATTTGTACCTATCATATAAAGGAAGAATAAACAGAAAAAAGCACCAATTTGAAAAAATCCAGAACTTTTTCATGATAAAATACTCAACAAGTTAGAAATAGAAGAGAACTTCCTCAACCTGACAGAAGTCACCGAGGAAAAACCTACTGCTAACATCACACATAATAGTTAGGGACTGAATGCTTTCCTCCTGAAGATCAGGAATAAGACAAAGACATCTGCAGTTTTGTTCTGCTTCATACTAATTGATAACTTGGTTGAACTATTTAAATACTCCAAGCCTCAGTTTTCTTAATAAACATAGAGAAAATAATATTTATCCCCGTACATCTACCATAAGAATTACATAAGAAAAGACATGTTAATTATATTTATTAAATTTTCTGGTACATGAAAAACACTCAAATGGTAATTATTTTTATTATCATTACCTTTTACTCTGCTCCATTGATGTATGTGCATATTTTTATACTCATAGCATACTGTTTTGATTAGCCAAATTTTAGAGTGAGGCTTAACATCATTTACAGTAAGTCCACCAACTATGTTTTTCATTAAAAAAAAAAATGGTTTTGTTAGTATAGGTCCTTTATATAACATATTAACTATATATAGGAATTTTAATTTATTTTTGGTTGCTTTAATGGATACAACATATATTGTATCTTATCACAGTTTATCTTTGAATATTATATTATACATCTACATGTATACTTTAAGAACATTATGGAAGTATATTTTACTCCTTCCCCCTTGGTCTTTGTCTATTGTTATCATGTCTTTTACTTCTATCTATGTTCTAAATATCAGAATATTTATCATTATTTTTGCTTTAAACAAACAACTTTTATATAGATTGAATTGAGAAAAACTCCTTTGGTGTTTTACCACTTCCTCAGAACATATATTGCACCATTTTTTCTCCAGTTGCTTTTAAGATTTCCTCTTTATCAATATTATTAAGCTATTTGAATATGGCATAACTTTGTATGCTTGTCTTCATGTTCCTGTGCTTGAGATTATTGCAAACTTTGAATACTTGCATTTACAATTCTCATCAAATTTGGTAATTTTCCAGACGTTATATTTCCAAATTTTTTGTGACCTTCCCATCCTTCAAGTACTTGACTCTCATTTATTTTAAGTCACTAGATATTGCTCCATGGCTGACTGATGCTCTGTTAATTTTTTCTGATCTTTTTTCTATCTATGTTTTGTTTTGGATCGTGCCTATTTGTACGTTTTCACGTTCTCTAAACTTTTCTCCCTCAATGCCAAAAATACAGTTAATCTCTTGTGCAATTTTGTGTAATCTCATGTCTTTCTTTATCATGCTCCTTTTTTCTTGCACCTTCTTAAATACACATTACATACTTAAAAGAACTCTTTTAAAGTGTTTATTGGCTATTTATCAATCGTGTTAGTTCTGTGTCTATTTCCATTATTTTTTCCTTTGGGTTTTTGTGTGGTTATAATTTTTACTTGGATGCTGGGAGCTATGACTTTTATATTATTAAGTGCTATTTTGTGTTGTTTTTTTTTTTTTAATATGTATCTATTAATCATTGGGCTTTCTTTAGGATAATGTTGAGTTATTTTGGAAATACTATGATCATTCTGAGGCATGCCTTTTGGCTTTGGTAGGTAGGATAGAACTTAGTTTAGGTCCTATTTAGCCTTACTGCTGAGTCAAAATCCTTCCAAGTATTCTCTCTAACAGTCTGTGTATCAAGAGATCTTTCTAATCTGGTTGTTAGGAACAAGAATTTTTACTGACCTTGTGTCAGCTCTGGGAATTGTTTACCCTGCTCCTTTACAGTTGGATTCTTTCTCTGGCTTTTTTTAAATTTTCTTATGTGCAAAAGCAGATCAGTGCTCAGCCAGATGAGGTGCTTTCAAGATCTCAGAAGGTATCTCCTTCCTTTCCAGTACTCTTGTCTGCAAATTCTAGTTGTTCCCTCCAAGCGCCAACCTCATCTTTATTTCTTCAACTTTACAAGACTACCAGGCTCTATTTGGGCTGCCCTCCTTGAACCTTGGACTGGAGACTCTCTCCATTCACTTATCTTGAGCTTAATGGGGCTCATTTATGTTGTTCTCTTTATCTCAGAAATCACTGATCTGTTCTGCCTCTCTGATGTTTGAAAACCACTTTCTAATATATTGTGACCAATATTCTAGTTGCTTAGAGCATATGGGTGAATTGTTCTATGTTATTTCATAGTTTAGAGCAGAATTATTAAATATATAATTATATATAACATATATATTTCTATATCTACATTTGTATGTATTTCAATGTGTATTTCTCAAATATAGAGAGAGTACAGGATTTCAATTTTGCCCCCAAAAATGGGAATTTGAATAAATTTAAATGAGACAAAAAAAGAAGTTAAACACATTTCAGAGTCAGAATGATTTTTCCCTTAAAGAGTAATTGATAAATAAGTGACTTTTAGATAACTGGAATTTCTGAAGTTTTGTTACTTGATTTGTGACAAGGTGGTTAAAATCCTTTCTATGGAAACTTTCTAAAGTCCCTATTTTATGCATATATTTTCTTGTCTAACAGGGCATGGTCTAAATTCTTTAATTAGCAATGATCTGTCCATAAAGATTATGATTAATGTTCACAATAATTAAAGATACATATTTTGCAAATAGTTATAAGCATACCCTGGTTCTATGTAATTCACTTCCAAAAATCAAGCAGAATAAAATTCACTTCCCACAATAAAATAATGAATGGTATGTGTTACCTAGTCAAACTATTTTTTGAGTCAGTCATAACTTTGCCAAAGGACATAGAAAATTTATGACAAATATGCTGCCACCTTATTTATAATTAAACCAAAAAGAAATCCACAAAACTGCATAGGCTCAATTTCTCTCCATGTTTCAAAAGAGCAATATCAAGGTAGAAAAAGGGCACTATTTATATTTTTAACTTGTCCTTGCTATTTAGAAGTGGATCACATAGACCACTAATTTTCTATGTAGCAGGTCCTAAAGAGATTCAACACAATTTGTACATTTTATGCCATTACATAATGCACTATAAATGATGCTGCTGTTACAGCATCATAAAATTAAACTCCCCTTGGCCTAAAGATGAATAACTCCAAATGATTTAGTTCAGCAAATTCAGTTTTATAAATATGGCTGCAGTATACATTGTTTAGAGCAATTACTTCATTGTTTGGGGAAGCAAATTTCAAATTTATTTCAGAAAGAAATATTTTTAAGAACAACATTTTTCACAGTATGAGTCAGCAGAAATTTATTAAAGAAATAAAATGAATTTTCCTAAACTAGCTAAAATTGCAAACAATTAACTAGAGCATATTAAATATTTATTTTAAGATTTAAAATTTGAATATCAGTATGTCAATGACTACCTACAAACTTTTACAAAGGTTTTTTTTTTGGGGGGGGGACTTATATATAAATAATATTAATCAAAATAGGCTGCATTATACCATGGTAAGAAAAATAAAAACAGCCTTCAAATCTCTGAGTCAGTGAGGAAGGGGTTTGTTTTCTGCTATAGACTGGTTTGACTTGTCAAGAAGTAAAATGTAAGAGATACGGGATACCAAATTAACGATATATATTATATAATATAATATAAATAATAATTTTCTTGCAACCCAAGGTCTATAAACTTCCATCAATAAATATTTATTGAGTTCCCAGTGTTTTCCTAGTAAAGCACCAGCTGGCTTTGGACTAGTATGATAATGTAATATATAAAGCTATTTCAACTAGAAATCAAAGAAACACAAATTTAAAGGTGTGTTTCTAGAAATCTAGTAACAAAAATATGCTGAAATATTTTATTGCTTTCACAAATACCTTATACAATCTTTTATAAATAAACTATATTTATATAATTTTTACCATGAAAAGAAACCAAGAATGTTAAGTTTGCATGTCAAAGTGTTTTGACTATGTTTTTTTCTGAGAGAGAGAGAAAGCTAGTAGTTTGAGGCCATTATAGAAACAAAATGAAAATCAGTATATGCTGTCTGATTCAAGCACTCAAAATAATGATACTATACTTTTTTGGAAAATGTTACTTTGTAGAAACAAACATAAAATTTTGGAATATTCACAGTTTGGTTCCATTATTTAAGTTAGATAATGCCACATTTATTACATAAGGAACCCACAAGTACTACTAACTAACTGCACATCAGTTACCTGTTTAATTTTTAGACTTTGTGGCAAGAAGAGTGAATATTCTGGTTGTAAAATAAATTACCTCTCTGTGATTGAAAACTATTTCCTTTGTTCATCTTATGTCCTTCAGAGGCCTTTGTTTTTGTTATTACATATATATGTGTATATACTGGTCATGCATAATTTCTTGCCCCAAGATTTATAGAATCAAATAATCCTGGATGTTGAAAATAAGAAGGACTCTGGAAAAATTATTGTGTTATGTCTTCAGAACTAAAGCAAAACAAACAAACAAACAAAATCTCTGCTATGCTCAAAGATATTTCCCTCATCTCCAACTTCATATAACAGGAGTTGCATCCATAATTCATTACAAGCACCAGGGCACATAATTTTACAGCACATTCTGATATGGATCTATCAACACCTTAACTCATATCCCTAACTCTTTATTCATAAATGCTATTCCTTTATTTGCCTTAAATGTCTACTAAGGAAAACAAATCAATTAAATGAACAACCCACTCTGGAATATGGTTATTATAAAATGTAATGCTTACCCCAATTTCTAGTGTTTCAAAATTCTGAATATTAACAACGCTTTCCATTAGCAAGATATGTAAACCCTTAAAATTAACATCTTATTCAATTCTTGTTCAGTTGTGGAAACTGTTAAGATAAGACCTTGAAAAAAACCTGTTAGTAGGGAATATGTTCTAAACAGCATGCCTCCATTGAATAGCATAGGTCCCAGCAGTGTGGATTGTTGTGACAGAAGACAGGTGATGGTGTATTTAAAAGCAGGAACCCAGGTTTATGTTCATCTGAAAATAAAATTAGAACATACCACTATGGAAGTCCTTGCTATACAGAGGTGACTTTCTGAATCTACCATCATGAGAAAACCACTCAATAAGAAAACCACTCAATATTGTTTACTTTTTGTCTAGTAAAGGCAATAAATTTAAATTCTAGCATCTATGCTCTGGTATCCCAGGGTCCCAGAGAATATATTGAAAGCCAAATTCTAGAGAATCCATTAGAACACACTAAAGTTAAGTGGTCCATATTGGGATTACCTATTACCTTACCCTCAAAGTCATCATTTTCTAAACATTTGAAGTTACCAGTAAAGTTTGCAAATAATAATACTAAATATAACCAAACATGAAGACAGAGCACATGACAGGTAACAAATTTTGTAATTGTCATAAAGTTATTTCTTAGCACTCCATATCATCCAGTGAATTTGATGTTTTGTTTTTTGTTTTTTTTTTCAGTTTTTACAAAGTTCTCTTCCCCACATACCCAAAATATACATGTGGTTGTAATGGAAGCTTCCAGGTTTGCAGATGTGACCCAGAACATTTTGCCTTAGACTTTTATTTAATGGAGACTTCCTATCTCAATAAGGGCCAGTCAAGTCAACTCCCCCAGAATCTTGAATTGATCATCTCTGGACTCAGTATACTACATGAACTTGGAATCCATAGAAAGCTGGTAAGAGGTAGGAGATAAAAGTAAAACCAAGGTAAAGTAAGACAGACAATGTCTAGGATTGTCTTTACCCTATACTGGAGGTCTGATTCAATAATTGCTGTTTAGTTCTATGAGACATCTTTGTTTCTAAAACAAAGACTCCATTTGGATTTAAGCTGAATAAGTTGGCTTTAGAGATTTAACTAGCAGTGCTACTTCATATGCAGCAAGATATAAATAAGCAATTACAAAATTTTGCCATCATTATTACAATTAAAGTACTCACATGGGAATGACAGAGTTCAAGTTCCAGCCAGCTGAAGTTCAGAATCATGTTGAACACTTTGGCCATTCAGTTGGTTTGTCATAAGAGTCATGCGTTTGGATAAGTGCTAAATCAGCCCTAGGGAAACCACTCTATAGGTGCCTAAACATATAAAGTACAACTCTAAAAAGGATTAAGACAATCTGCAAGTAAATCAACTGCCTGCTGAAGCAAATGCCATTGCTCTTTAAAGATATCAAATCCAAATGCTTTATCATGTGCAATTCCTAATGCACTCATCCAATTAAATATTACTAGACATGCAAAGAAGAAGGAAAATAGGTCACATAATGAGGATAAAAACTAGTCAACAGAAACAGAACTAGAAAATGTAGGGATGATGGCATGGCAGATAATTCAAAAGAGCTATTAAAAATATTTACAAGGATTTAAAGAAAGTATCCAAATGAAGAGAGAAATGAAAATTATAAAATGATATTTAAAACAATCAAAAGAACTATTAAAAAAACCAAATAAAAGATTCAGAATGACTAAAATTCAAAAAGGCTCACAACACCAAATGTTAGTGAGGATGTGGAACAATCAGAACTCTCATACAAAGTTGGTGGGACTACAGACTGAATTCAGGAACTTTGGAAACAGTTCAGTTCATTTCATATAAAACCAAGCATACATTACTCTATGGCCCATTAATTCCTTTCTTAGGCATTTACTCAAAAGACATAAAAACATTAGTTTACAAAAAGACCTGTACAGGAATACACGTAACCGCTGCATTTATAGTAGCAAGAAAATGGAAACATCACAGGTATTGATCAATAAATGAGTGGGTTTAAAAATGTGAAATATTCATACAATAGAAAGTACTTGTTTTTATCAAAAGTATTAACTATTTTACATACACCACCTTGGTTTAATCTCAAAAATATTATTCTGAGTGAAAGAAGCCTTATACAAAAATAGTATATAATATGTGATTCCATTTATATGAAGTATAGAACTGACAAAGCTAAACCTTGGTAGAACAATACTCAGAACAGCAGTTGATTTTCTGCAGTGGAAATGGGAACTATTCAGAAAGGCAAATGGGAAATTTTTGAGGTGATGATGTTTCATATTTTTACAGGAGTTTGGGTTACTATTCTCACCCTTACCCTTGGACAAGCAGTGCCCTGCCTCAGGCCCCATGCCTCAGTTGGCCCCATCCTTTGGAGTGCTTTCTGTCAAATTTTCTAAGTGCCCTGTCAGTGGCTGAGTCCCATGGATCTGGCAGTATCAGCAGGACAAGGCACTCTGAACACAGATTTCGATCTCTCTGAGGCCTTGTCCCTACTTCTCCATTTTTGGGTGCTTTATAATCCTCTATCTGCATGTGGGATTGAATAGATACTCCAAACTTGTGCTGTTTGGTCATCTCTATTCCCTGTGGATTGTCCTGCTGGCTGGGGCAGTATTGCTTTAATTAGATTGCGTTATATTGTGCAGTCTGACTGTTGCTGACATGCTAATTTAGGTTGAGACAATTTACAAAGAAAGGTGTCCCTCAAATAATAATTGTGGAGCCCTACACTCCCTAAGCTGGTCTATTGGATACGCAGGTGTTTGCATTTATCAGAACTCAGAGAATGTATACTTAAGACTGATATATTTTATGGTATGTAAATTTTACTTCAAAAGAAAAAAATTATAAGCAAATACTGAACTCTAAAAAGTGGTATACTATTAATGTATTTATGGTTGACTGTACTGATGTTTGCAACTTTCATTGAGATGCATCAAAATTTAAGATAGATTGTTGAATGTATAAAGTGTTGGATATAGTGATATATATGATAAAGACAGCATAATAAAATGTTAATTGTTGAATCTAAATAGTGGATACAGGATTCTGTACATTCTTTCAACCTTGCTCTATTTTGATATTTTTTATCATGATTAATTGAAAATATTATAAATACACTCAAGGATTAAATAAAATGTGAATATAATAAAAGGGAAAATTAAATATAAGAAATCAAGGTATATGCATTAGGTGCTATGATAGGCAGAATTTTAAGATAGCCTCCAAGATTTCTCTCAAAAGAGAGATTATCCTAAGCAGGTTTAGCCTATTCAAAGGAACCGTCAATGGAAGGTGAAGCATCAGTGAAAGGATCTCCTGCTAGCCAGGGGGAAGGAAAACATCTAAGAGGTGACCTGCCAGTCACCAGGCATATAGTAAAGAAATGCAGGCAGCATCTAGGAGTTGACAGTGGTTGCTGATGACAGCTAGCAGAAAAGTAGTGACCCCAATCAAACAACAATAAAAAACTTCTGCCAAAATCAGTGATCTTGGAAGAGCTTGCCTCAGATGAGAATTGCAGCCCCAGCTGACATCTTGATTTCAGCCTAGTGAGGCTTTGAGCAGAGGACCAAAGTAACCATATCCAGCTCTCTGACCCATGGAAAGAGTGAGATAATAAATTTGTGTTATTAAGGAACAAATTTTGTAGTAATATGTTGCACAGTAATAGAAATCTAATGCAGGGATCTGTTGCTACTAGGGTGCCCCTGCCCCCAAGCCATCTCAGTGATTTGAGCTAACTTGATTTCTAAATACCATTGAATGAACCAAGTTCAGTCAATGGTGCGAGGCTCCTTGCACCATTGACTGACTCAGATGCAGTGGTGCAGAAATGCAAGATGAACTGAGTATACTGTTATTTCAGAGAGCTAGCACGCATTCAAAGAATGATTGAGGCATATCAAAACTGCACAGAAGCAAACTTGAAAGGGAGGGCCCCACAGGAATATTTTAGGACAATTTCAGTGACACTGTTAGTATTGTATTAGCAGATTGCTGCTCATTGAACAAATAGGAAATCATTAGTTCATACTGATATAAATAAATCAATCAATAAAATGAAAGATTGATGAGGAGTGGGATATTTACAGATTTTCAAATTCTTATCTCCCAAAATACATGGTATTTATAAACAGTAAATGAGTAGAATCCTGGCAGACCTCACCTTAATCAAGTAATCAAAGTGAATGCCATCTGTATTGGAATAAATTGAAATCATGTGCCATGTGATAGGATATAAAGAAAATGTAGTTTTACTTCTCTTATAATCCTTCCAAAGATGCATAACCTGAATCTAATGTGAGGAAACATCAAAAACATCGAGGGCATTCTATAATCTTCAAATTTTTTTTAGCTGTTAGGAAAAGCCTTCAATGAGAGAAAATACAACAAATTACATAGTTCCTGTTTTCAGCCTACCCCATCCCCCTAGCAATAGGGACATGGACCACGCAGTCAGCTAACATCTCGTCTGAGAGCTGCTAGGAAATGGGGCAGGAGAAAGGAGTGTCTAGGAATAGCATCTTTCCACATTTGCCCTCCTTCTCAGCCTGGTCTTGTAGAAACTAACCATCCCAGAATGTTGAATTCCTGACTGGATCTTGTGGAGGTCAGGGGCAAAGAAATAGCAGCAAACATTGAAGGACAAAAACCCAACTGGGAATTTCATACTCAGTGACCAATAATAAAATGATCCTGGGTAATAAGTCTTCTTTTTATTCTAGTTTCAACTTTGCTGTAAGTTTGAGATTGTTTAAACAACTAAAATTGATTCTTATAAGGAAATAAAAAGTCAAGCCACAGAATAGGAGGATATATTTACAATATACATCTGTGAGAAGACATATATTTGGAATATATAAAAAATTCTTACAACCTCAAAATAAGACAACAAATGATCCAGTTTTTAAAAATGAAAGAAAATTTAAAGATTAGAAAAGATACATCACAAGAGAATGTATAAAAAATCCAAATAACCACAAGAAAAGATGTTCAATACCATTAGCCATCAGGGAAAAGCAAATTTAATGTGATCCCACTAGATAATAACTACATACTCACTATTGGCTAACCTATTTTAAATATCTGACCCAAATACAGGGAAGGAGTGGAGCATCTACACCTCTCATGCTTTCCTGGTTTCCTGTTTAGAAAAAAGTTTTATAGTGTCTTATGAAAGTTAAACCTACATTTACTGTATGACTCACTGATTCCGTTCTAGGTATTTAACACCACAACCCCCAAATGAAAATTTTGTCCACTATAGAATCTATACACAAATGATCATAACAGCTTTATTCATATTAACCCAAAACTGGAGACAGCACAAATGTCCATCAACAGGTGAGTGGATAAACACATGTGTTATACCCATTCAATGGAATATGACTCAGCAATAAAAAAATTCGCATTATTTAAAACATAAAAATTTTACAAATCTCCACCACATTGTGCCGGCTATAAGAAACCAGATAGAAAAGAACACATACTATGGGTTTCCATTTATATAAAATTTGGAAACAGGGAAAACAACTCTAGTAAACTAATGCAGAGCAGTATTTGTCTGGGCTGGTAGGGTGGGACTGATGGCACTGTGGCACCATAGAGATTTCTGGGCTTATGGTCATGATTAGTAAGTTGATTGATGTGATGGCCATATTCACCAATTTGTGTAATTAAATTGATGTATTGTATTTTAGGTAATTTATTTGTCAATAAAGTAGCTGAAAAAAGAAAACAGTGCTGAATATATCTATATAGCCTAGAAATTAAAGATTATGCAGACTATTAAGAGTCAATAATAAAAGTTCGTATCTTTAAAAACTAGCACCTTTTTCTGTTTTCTTTTGTCTGCTTCTTGCAAACGGACTCTAAAGTTGTCTTAAGTTTGACTTTGCAATTGTGAACTCCCTGCTGGAGCCACAGTACTCATCATCATTCATAGACCTCATTCTGGGGCTTAATCTTACTCATTAAATGTGATCATCTTTCCATCACTTGACATTAGTGCAGAGTTACAGAGGAAACCTCTGTAGAAAGCAGATAGATTTCCCTGTTAATGCAATGATGCAGCTTATATTTGTGGATAATTTGATTTAAAAAAAAAAAAGCAGATTACTTTTTTTTTTTTCTATTTTTAAGACTTTGCTGCTTTCTCACAATCTGTTCGGAGTTCCAGCTATTAAAGAAAAACCTTTGGCAACACAATTTACAGTAAGAGTATTTACATTTCCAGATAGCTAGCCTAAGAGCATTTAGATGAAATTAATTTCCGTCAGTGTGCATGCTGGAGCACTTATCCCCCTTAAATAAAAGTGAAAATGTGCCAGGGTCTATTGAAAATTTGCCTTTTAGGGTTAGAAAAGCCAAGATAGACAAGGTAACGAGTAATATTAGAATTGAAAACTGCACCCAAAGGATTTGCCAGAACACAAGAAAGAAAAAAAAAAAAGAGAGAGAAAAAATATCAAGACCAAATTTGAGCAGCTGTTATATTTACTTAGAGCTTTTATTATTTTATTTGCTATTTTATATAAGTCCTATAAAATTATGATAGAGAAATGATATTGGAATTTTTAACATATGTATTTTGCTATTGTATTTTAATTTAACAAAAATAAATTCAGTTAAAAAGTTATTACATTATGATCTTTTATAGTAACTTTAAATGTAACATTTATTGTACAATAATTCTGTTTTATATAGCAACTTATACTTGTAATATTGTTTCTTCTTTCCAAGCCCTTGAAGCAATTTCTCTTATTTCCTTTTTTTAAATTTTTTCAGAAGGATGATTCCCTCTTGGTGATTCGAAGTGAGATAGCTAGAGGGTGCTTTCACAGCTTGCAGTCACCTTTGGTCTGCTTCATTGAGCAGCACAGATTGGAATTGTAAGCAGCTATCTTCTTTTTCCCTTTCTGTATTTTTTCCATAACTGCTGTTTTATTGGAATAGAATCATTATTTTCCTAGCCCCACACAACTCCCCTGATCATTGACACTGCAACCATATGTCTAATAGTATAACAAAGGAAATAACCATAAGACTTATTTCCAAATGTTAACCACATGTAGAGACCAAGAAGATACAAACCAAAAATTAAAGACAAAAAAGTTGAAAGACATTCCTTCCAATCAGGAAAACAATTCTTATTCCTATCTGTTTGAGATTGAATCATGTTCTATACAAAACATAATGTTCCAGTTCCAACCCCTGGTTCTGTGGATGTGAACCCATTTGTAATAGGGCTTTTGATGATATTATTAATTAAGGTGTGCCCAAACTGAATTAGGGTGGGAATTATCCAATATGGCTGGAGTCCTTATAAGCAAAGGAAACTGGACACAGAAAGAGAAGCCACTAGAAGCTAGAAACTTCAAGAGAATGGAGAAGATACCACCATATAATAGGAAAAGCCAAGGAACCCCAAGGATTGCCTGCATCCAGTACCAGAATGCTACAGTCTTTGGGGAGAAAGCATCACATTACTGATGCCTCAATTTTGGACTTCTAGCTCCAATACTATGAGCCAGTAAATTCCCATTATTTAAGATAATGTATCGTATATGTTTTAGAAACTGAGAAATTAATACACGGTCTTCCAAATGTTAGTTTCTAAACAGATACTATAGCTGGTATCATTACTTTGGATGTTGTTCATCCATGGCTGAATGGAAGAGATAAAGGAGTCAGGTTGAATACCATGGCACCATACTAAAGAAAATACAATTACAAACAACTGATTTTATTTGTTTGGGAAGATTTTTTTTTTATCCAAGTTTATTCAGAGGAGGAAAATCTTCATTTCTTATATATGCTGCACACCAAGAATATGCATTTCAAAGTAATTATGTATTTAATTTGCACAAATGTATGTGCAATCAATGTGACATGGATATAAGTTGTCACAAAGTAAACACTACTGGGAACACATGTACTGTCAGTTCAGCAAGTGTGGCTATGTATTTTTTTTCCCAGAGGGATATCCACTTTCAGCTTAAAATAAATAGAATAAAACCTCCCTCATTCAAAGTATGCCAGGAAGAATGCAAAGTGGAAAAAACAATAATCATGGCAAGCCCAAGATGTTTATTTTAACAAATGCCTGCTGTGGTAGCCAGCAAATATAGATTAAATCAAACAAAATATGGCCTATACATATGACGGAATATTTTTTAGCCCTATAAAGGAACGAAGTTCTGATACATGCTACATCATGGATGAACCTAGAAAACATTACTCTAAGTGAAAGAAGCCAGACACAACAGGATGAATATTTTATTTCACTTCTATGAAACATCTAGAATAAGCACATCCATGGATATAGAAAGTAGATAAGAGGCTACTAGAACTCAGAGGGCAGAGAGAACAGGGAGTTATGTTTAACTGGTCCAGAGTTTCTGTTTGGGGTGAAGAAAAAGTTTTATTATATAAACACAGTTTCTTTTTTGAATAAGGTCTTGACTTAGGATCCTTGGTAGGCTTATGGGGCATAGGCTGTTTGTGAACCTCCTAAAATATAATTAAATTTGGAAAAAAATATATATGAAGACATGTAAGTGGAACATTACAGGTTAAGGAAGAGTTCATGCGAATTCCCTAAGGTAGAAATGAGATTGCTCTGTTCCAAGAAAAAGAGAAGTCAAATTTGTAGTTAGAAACTATGCAGTGATCTAGGACAGGGATTTAATAAGGTTAGAGAAGTAGGAAAAAGTGATGTCATATAGAATTTTTAGGTTAAGAAATTTGATTTGTAATATAAAAACCAAAGGATGCCCAGATGCTTTTTGATCAGGGATGTGATATCACGTGATAATACCATTTAGAAACATTACCCTGGCTGCTCTATGAGGATAGGATTGGAGAGTGAAGGAGATGAGTCAGGAAACTAGGAAGTAGTCTGGTTAAAAGAGTGACTGCCTTATTGATGGTGAAAATGGAAATAGAGGCAGGCAAGCAAATTTTAGATACATTTTCAACTTAATTGTGATGGACTGATGTGTGGGGTGAGGAAATGGAAACAACCAAGGTAACTCCTGTGTCTTTAGCCTGGGCAACTGGGTGAATGGTGGTGGAGTTTACTCAGGTGTATATTAATATGTCATAAATTGTAGATCATTGCAACTCCATACTACAGAGTAAGGCATTCTAAAATAATTATTTTCTTGCCTTCTGTGAGGTAAAGACTTCATTAGCTAATGTTAGAGATAAATATAGGGATTCATGTAAATGTCAAGGTTAAGGTGATAGGAGCAATCCAAGTCATATAAACTCATCCCTCAAAGGGCAGTTTGTCATTATATGGTTTATGTTTTTATTCATTCCTTTCAACAATAAAATATTAAGTAATTGAAAAAATGTAGTTATCTTTAGAATACACATTTTTAAAATCAGATTAATAGTTTGTTTTAATTGTCTTTTTAAAATATTGTGAGCATTGCATTATTTTCCAAAAATGTTAATGTGAGATGTTTATTATTGTTGATTTTAGATGCATCAACAAAAAACACACAAACATATAGCTAATAACTAAAATTAAATTTCAAAACAATCGTCAATTTCCACAAAATTCCACTTTGGTCAAGGTATATTTAGTTTCCATGCCTGTTTTTTTTTTTTTTTTTTTTTTTTTTTTCTTTTTTTTTATTGCTACTTAACAAATGACCCCAAAACTTAGTGACTAGAAATAAACAAATATTGATTATTTTTCTGTTTATGTGGGTCTAGGAATCTGGGCTTCCAGTGCATTCTAACTCCATTCTTGCACCTATCCACAATAGTGTACTTACTTCTTCACTACTTTTCTTATTAGATTTTGAATACTTGCACATCTCATGAAATTTATGAAATTCAATTTCCTCTTAGATGTAAAATTGAAATAACAATACACACATACTCAACAATTTTTTGGGTGTGAGGATTAAATGAGAGTATATTGATATGGTAAGCATTCAGGCAATAAGTCATTGTCTTTGTCTCTGTGGTTTCAAACAGAGAGCCTAGCTTGATTCCTTTAGAGTTCATTGAAGCTCGTTTAATTAATGATGAGTGAATGAAAGCTAAGCAATTAGAGTTTCTGAAGAGTTGAATTATCATTGGTATTAAAAGTCAAGCACGACCTTGTTGAAAGAAATTAAATCTTCTTTACTCAATTCTGAGTTTTCCATGGATTCTCTGTTTGCTGCATAATTTGTTTTTCTAATTTTGAAAATTCCATCTATGTATTAAAAATAAGTATTTAAAACATTTTCATTAATGTTGGCAGGCTGGGTCATCAAAATACTGTCCATCACAACATATTTACAGTTTGAAAGAGGACAGATGTTAACTTAGAAGAATGCATCTTTAAGGATGAACTTTAAAGAGTTCTAACAGGAAAGAGCCAAGGGTATTCATAGAAGTCTTTTCTTACTTTCTTCAAGTAACCTTATTATATTCAGCAATGTTTTCTATTTCCATACATAAAGCAAGGTTTAAAAATCAATTGTAGATATAAATGAATTCTTGGTGGATGGGATGAGAAGTTGTAGAAAATCTTTCAGTCATATTCAAGAATGATGTCACAAAATTAGAAGTGACCTTAAATATGAAAACTAGTGAATGTCTGCAAAGGAATGCAGGAACAACAAGAAAGAAAATAAAGAAGGGAAATGTACAGATTTTACTTATTTTCTGGTAGAAAATAAGAAGCTTCACCTCATCTACAATAGATTTTAAAGAAGTGTTTTGACCTTCATGTAAAAGGAATTCGTTAGTCACTATTTCATCAGCCAATGGCCCTTAGGCACTCTTACCTCTTGCTTTATAGCTCTTAGCTGATGACAATGATCACAAATTAATTAAAATCATTCTGACCTTTGGGTTTCAGAAAAGGAGGAAACAAAGTAGATGGAGAGAAGTGTTGATATAATTATGCTAATTTCAATTAAACAAACTTTCACTGGATAATATATTAGAATATTTAGTGAAATATTGACTCTCAATAAATACATCATGAAGCTAAATGGAAGAAGAAGTTTTTTGGCAAATGGAAAGAAATCTGTTCATTGATTTTAAAGAGATACGTTTCAATCAATTTTTCTTCACTGCATTTTTATTTTGCAAAGTCAAAAGTCAAATACTGTTCAGGAAAATTATATTAAAGTTAAATAGCATAGAAGGATTACTTAAAATTTAAATGCAATTTAAGATTCATTCTCTAAGGTCAATGTAAAGAATGGTTGTTTAGAAGTGTAAAATTACAAACCTCATGGATCGAAGTAATAAACCAATGAAACCTCAGGAAACCAGAGTTTTGGTGCAATCATGGAGGTAAATTAAAAATCAATATTAAGACATACACCTACGTAACAAGAACAGCAACAAGCTTCTGCATTCCTCGAGAAAACAATCCAAAGTCAAATTGCCCCTCAGTAATGTTCATGGCTCATTTGATAGTAATTTATATTACTTGGACAATTTGAAAGGTAATACATTTATTTTAGGCTTAAAAGTAATGACAGTATATAAGAAAGTTATGTGATGTATATGTTTTGTAGACTGAACTGGAACATTGAATTTAACACAGTGTTTGATATGCTACATAATTTAACATCCCACAAATTAATCAATACTCTGTAATAATCCTCAGGTGGCACTGAATTCTTTGTTATGCAGAACTAAAATTAAGATGTGAAAACAACAAAAAACATTTTTTGAAATCCACACAAAGAGAGAAAGAGTGGTAAACTGTATCCCATTCAAGAATAGAGAGAAACTTTATATGTTCTGGGTAATTTGTAAATTGTTTGATTTCTATATAGAATCATAATATGCATTGTTTATTCCTTTATTGTTAACAAACCATCAATGGCAAAAGATGGCCTCTTTAGAATACAGGTGGATTCATTCCATTAATGCCAAAAAGTGTCAAAAAGAAAAGAACCTGTCCTTAAGCATTCCACAATAATTACTGAAGTTTAATTATCACTCTAGCTAATATCCCCTGTCTTCTGTTCAGTTTCAAGTAATTGACCATAGATTCTGGTTTTAAGAGATTGGGCGCTTAGGGGTATGTGTGTGTGCCT
This sequence comes from Choloepus didactylus, assembly GCF_015220235.1. NCBI lineage: Eukaryota > Metazoa > Chordata > Mammalia > Pilosa > Megalonychidae > Choloepus > Choloepus didactylus. Next base: position 60,250,639 of record NC_051316.1, read on the forward strand.
GTATGTGTGTGCACATTTATTAACACTTTATAAACTTAGGTACACCCACAAGTCCCTTCTATAAAAATTGAACGGCTATATATATATTTATATTTTTTCCTTCCCATATTATTCAGTTGTCAGGTCAATGACTTGCACCTAATATTCTTGATCTTCCTGTAGATGTGCTGAAATAACATAGATACCTTTAGCTTTCAGCTTCTAAGATGTAAACTGTCCTTTGGAGATACATAACTAAGAATATATAAGTATTACACATTTTTGGGTTAACTTAATTTTCATTCTCATAATATTTCTTTGGTGATGATTTATTATTTCTTTATTTATTATTAAACTATTTTTGTTTTTGCTTTTCTGTTTTTTTTAGTGTTTCTGTTGTTTTTTTGTTATGCAGTTCTAATGGAATTAACCTCTCTCAGCTTTTGTTTATCAGAAATGTCTTAAACTCTCCCTCATTGTTGAGGATGGTTTTCCTGGGTATATTATTCTTGGTTGACATTTTCTTCAGCACTTTAAATATGCTATCACACTGCTTTCTGGCCTCCATGGTTTCTAATGAGGAACTGCATGATAATGTTGTTAAGCATCCCTTGTACTTGATGTATAGCTTCTCTCTTGCTGTTATCAAGACTTTCTCTTCATCTTTGGCAGCAGACCATGAGATTATAATGTGTCTCTGGGTGAACGTTTTTGAATTTATCATGCGTAGAGTTCATTGAGATTCATGGATTTGTATATTTGTATCTTTCATCAGATCTGGGATGTTTTTGGCCATTATTTCTTCAACTATTTTTCTCCAACCCCCCCTTTTCTCATCTGGGACTCCTATGATACATGTATTGGCATGCTTGATAGTTTCACACAGCTTCCTCAGGCTGTGTTAATCTTTTTTTTTTATTCTTTTTTCTTCTTTCTGCTCCTCAGACTGGACAATTTCAATTGTATTCTCTTTAAGTTTGCTGATCCTTTCTTCTGCCTGCTTTTATTTGCTGTTGAAACCCTCTATTGAATTTTTCATTTCAGCTCTTATTCTTATCAGCCACAGGATTTCCATTTCATTTCCTCTTTATAGTTTCTATCTCATTATTGAAATTCTTATTTTGTTCATATATCATTTTCCTGATTTGCTTCAGTTCTTCATTCATGTTGCCTTTGGTTCATGGATCCTATTTAAGAGAACTGATCTGAGACCTTTGATTAATAATCACAGAGACTGTGCATCCTCTATAATAGTTTGTTGAATTTTCTTTTTTTTCCTATGTTTGGGCCATAATATTTATCTTCTTTTATGTTTTATATTTTTTGTTGAGAACTGAACCTTCTCAGTATTATGTTCTGGTAACTCTGTAAGTCTAGTTCTCTCGCTCCTAAGTTTAGCAGACAAAGTAAAAGAAAAAAAAAAAGAAAGAAGAAAAATAAAAGGAAAGAAATAACAGAGGAAAAGAAAAATAAATACCAACAAACACCTCCACACCACACACACACACACACACACACACACACACACACTCACACACACAAAAGTTTCACTGCTTTTCCAAGTCTCTTGATAGATGTTGGCTGGATGCTTTCATTGTTGAGGCCAAAACAAATGACAGCATCTGTGCTGGTCTTCAGTGATTTGCCAGACCAAAAAACACAAAAAAGAGAAAGAAAGAAAGTCAGGCAAAAATAAAAAAAGGTTCACTTGCTCTTTACTTACTGGTAGATATTGGCTTGAGGCAAGAAGCTACTATTACTGAGGGGGCTTAAGCAGAGGCTAGTATCTATGCTGGTCTTTCAGGTATTCACCAGACAAGAAACACACATACAAGAAAAGAAGAAAACCAACCAAAACATCCTGGTAGATGCTGGTGGGAGGCTAGAACCTTTGATGCCAAGGGAGCTGAGACTGAGGTTAGCATCCACACTGGTCCCTCGGGGATCGACCAGATCAAAAACACAAGAAAGAGAAAGAAGTAAAGCCAACCATTAAAAGGGTGCATTGGCTATTTATGCCCTGGTAGATGCTGGTGTGAAACCAGAAACTACTGCTGCCAAGAGGGACGAAATCATGGCTAGTGTCCACTCTAAGCCTTCAAGCATCCACCAGACCAAGAAACACTAACAAACGAAAGAAAGAAAACTAACCAAAAAGGTGCACTGGTTCTTCACATTTCGGTGAACACTAGTGGGAGGACAGGAGCCACTACTATCCATTAGCCCTAAACCAAGGCTAGTGTCCACACTGGTCCCTCAGGGATCCCCCAGGTTGCCCTTGACCTCTAACCCCAACTTTTGGAGGTTGAGACTTTCTCTGCCCACCCTGGGGCCAGGTGGTCACTCCCAGAATTTGAGCTGCCTTTCCATAACTACCACCTTCTCCACAGGACCAAGCAATGGGGGCTGCTTCTGCTTCACCTTCATCTTCACTTACAAAAGCTGAACATTCAGCAGGCTTTCCATTCATCTAGCCCTCCTGTAGTTGTTCTAAATGTTTAATCTGGTTCCAGAGTTTCCACCTAGTTAATTCCAATTTCTTTTTTCAGTTCATTTATTTTTCTGGGGGACGGAGTGATCTTATTCCACCATTTTGTGTCTGTGTACTCCCCAGCTAAATGTCTAATGAACTCTTAATAAACTTTTATTGTCCATGTATGCGCAGGAAAGAGATTTCAAATTCCAAGCGTCCCCAGTCACAGAACAAGTCTGCGAACCCGTACTAACAATCCCATGAGCTTTTGTCTTTTGCTTGGTAATAGAGTGCTGAAAACCGGAAGATATGAGAAATCTGAAATTGTTCCCCTGCTCCTTAGCAGACAAGGTTCTAGCTAAGTGGAAGGCATCAGCCTCTAATTTGGGGCAGGGAAAGACAATTGAGATTTATCACTTCAAGGCACATGGATTATTCCCCAAATAGAAGGCAGGCAGCTTTTTAAAATGCAAGACAGTTGCCCAATGACGGCTGAAGAAGAGTAAGGGAGATGTCAGAAATATCTCTTCAATAGTTGCAGGTAAATTCCCTGAGTGTAAGTCACTAGACAGGCAAAAGATGGGCCAAAACATGAGTTTTGAAAGAAATTACTGCAAATATTTTCAGGCCTTCAATGAGTCCCCTGCAGTAGCCCTCTGAAAGATGAGTGCATGGCAGGAAACCTGAGATATATACTTTAGGAACACTAGACCCTCACTCAGTGTATTACCGCTGTCCTCCAAAGGCTAGATGCACATTAGAGATAAATCTCCCAAGGTGCAGAAAGGCAGGAGTAGAGAGAAAACCTTAGCAATTCAAAATGTACAGAGCTAGACTGCAAATCACAGAGAAAGAGAGAGACAGGGAAAGAGAGAGAGAGGGAGAGAAGGAGAGGGAAAAATAAATATTTCTTACTTCAGAAAGTTGGTGTCTGGGCTTTAAAGCAACAAAGGGCATCTTTTGCATCTCATGCTTTCTCAAATCCCAAGGCATGTTCAGGGAAAACTTCTGTTCTGTTCTCCATAATGTTTGAACTAAATTTGTTGAACTGAATCTTACATAACATGAAACTGAGTGCAACTCTTTCAATTACAGATTAGATTGACTCAAATCCCATGCTGGTTAGTTGACAGAATAAGGAACATGATGATATTTTCTGGGGATAAATATTTTAAAATTCAGTTTCTACTGCTCTTTTACATACAATGTCCAATGTATATTTGTATATGACATATGAGGATGCCTAATTATATAAGACCAATAGTCAAGAGAGGAAATTTTAAATAGAAGCAGATCAAAAGTTGACCCAGATGTCAGAATTATCCTACAGGGACTTAAAAGTAATTATTAATAATTTCTACCTACTAGAAAAGCAGGAACATACATGAAGAAATGGCAACTTAAGCAGATAGCCTGAAACCACACACACAAAAAATCAAGTGACAATATTAGAATTAAAAATAAATTATAATATCAGAACTGAATAATTCACTTGAAGGATTTTATAACAGAATTGGCCAAAAAAGAGTTAAGTATCAATAAATTTCAAGGGTATTCAACAGTAATTGCCTAAACTGAAACAAGCATATGCACAAAAACAAAGAGTAAAAGAAATGGAATAGAAGGCTCAAGATCTGAGGGGAAAAAAACTCAACCGATCTAATGTAGGAATACCAGAAGTGCCAGAAGGAAAAGAGAGATCAAACAGGGCAGAAGAAACATTTGAGGAGGTAATGGTCAAGAATTTTCCAAAATTACTAGCAATCCAACATCAAATATGGAGTCAGACCCTTCATTATAGATATATTGAAAATGATTGGAAGTTACGAAAAATCACTTAGAAATGATATGCAAATTTAACTAGCCTTGTTGGATCAATATACAATAATAAATTCTAGTTCTGTATACTTGCAATGAAAATGGGAAAAAGAAAATTAACAAAATGGAATAAAAACATTTGCAATATTATCAAAGAATGGGAAATTCTTAGGAGTAAATATAATGCATAAGAAAAGACATTGAAAAGTCCAAAATCTTGCTGAGGAAATCAAATACATAAAAAAATTCGTATATTAAATGATTCATTATTGTTAAATTGTCCATTTTCCCCCACTTTATCTATTGATTAATATAGTAATAATCAAAGAGGTTTTTGAAGTAAATTAACAAGTTGATTCCAAAATTTTTAAATTAATTTATGGAATCCAAAATAGCCAAAAGCAACCTTGAAGAAGAAGAAGAGGGTTGGAAAAATTTATCTACCAGATTTCAAGATCATAAAACACAGAAATCAACCGATTACTTGCATAAATATAGATAATTAGATCAATTGGATAAAATACAGAGTTTAAAAATAGACCAATACTCAATTAACTTTTTTAAGAAAAGAGACAGACTAATTAAATGGAGCAAGGAAAGTGCATATTTTTATAGAATTGGTCTTGAAAAGCTAGACATTATTGTGGAAAAAAATAAATCTTGACCCCCCCCCAAATCATGCTACATGCAAATATTAATTTGATATGGATCATGTGCCTAATCATAAATGGTACAATCATAAATATTTTAAAAATAAGTAGGCATTACCTTAAACATTTGGGGGTAGGCATATATTTCTTATTCAGGACACTGAAAGAATTAGGTGTAAAGGAAATTGCTAAACAAAATGGATTTAATCAACCTGAACAACTTGTTTTCTAAGGCATATTGTCCTCTGTGATGCCAAAGTGATCTTTCCAACATAAATTGAATATTCAAAAAATTGCAGGATGCCCCATTCCCATTCCTATTCTTCTAAGGCAAACTTCTCTTAGCACTTATAGTGAAAGAATTTGATCTTCTAAAAGAAATTTCTTAAAAAATCAAAATTAATCTCTAATGGTACCTCCTTATGATAGGTTACCCCATTACAACTCCAAAATGATTCAAACTATATGAAAAAATGACCTTTCATATCAATTGTTGCAATTATTGTAAGAGCCTCTCTTTAGGTATATGAATATTATATCACTATTTAATCCTTGGTCATCAAACAATAAATTGATATATATTTGGGATTAGGGAGCTATAGAAGGTGAATTACTTAATAAAGTAAGCCTAGCCTGGTACAAGGAAGCATTTACTCCTATTTTGTTATTCATTCTCTTTTTCCCTGTACTAAGGCTGAAATGATATAGAAATAATATACTTGGATAGGAAACTATATGCATTTCTCATATTAAAAAATGAACATGTCATATAAAAGTAAGTTATTGTTGGTGGGACTGTATAATGAATGGTTCAGCCACTCTGGAAGTCAGTCTGGCAGTTCCTTAGAAAACTAGATATAGAGTTACCATTCGATCCAGCGATTGCACTTCTCGGTATATACCCGGAAGATCGGAAAGCAGTGACACGAACAGATATCTGCACGCCAATGTTCATAGCAGCATTATTCACAATTGCCAAGAGATGGAAACAACCCAAATGTCCTTCAACAGATGAGTGGATAAATAAAATGTGGTATATACACACGATGGAATACTACGCGGCAGTAAGAAGGAACGATCTCGTGAAACATATGACAACATGGATGAACCTTGAAGACATAATGCTGAGCGAAATAAGCCAGGCACAAAAAGAGAAATATTATATGCTACCACTAATGTGAACTTTGAAAAATGTAAAACAAATGGCTTATAATGTAGAATGTAGGGGAACTAGCAATAGAGAGCAATTAAGGAAGGGGGAACAATAATCCAAGAAGAACAGATAAGCTATTTAACGTTCTGGGGATGCCCAGGAACGACTATGGTCTGTTAATTTCTGATGGATATAGTAGGAGCAAGTTCACAGAAATGTTGCTATATTAGGTAACTCTCTTGGGGTAAAGTAGGAACATGTTGGAAGTTAAGCAGTTATCTTAGGTTAGTTGTCTTTTTCTTACTCCCTTGTTATGGTCTCTTTGAAATGTTCTTTTATTGTATGTTTGTTTTCTTTTTAACTTTTTTTCATACAGTTGATTTAAAAAAGAAGGGAAAATTAAAAAAAAAAAAAAAAAAAAGGAAAACAAGGAAAAAAAAAGATGTAGTGCCCCCTTGAGGAGCCTGTGGAGAATGCAGGGGTATTCGCCTACCCCACCTCCATGGTTGCTAACATGACCACAGACATAGGGGACTGGTGGTTTGATGGGTTGAGCCCTCTACCACAGGTTTTACCCTTGGGAAGACGGTTGCTGCAAAGGAGAGGCTAGGCCTCCCTATGGTTGTGCCTAAGAGCCTCCTCCCGAATGCCTCTTTGTTGCTCAGATGTGGCCCTGTCTCTCTAGCTCAGCCAACTTGAAAGGTGAAATCACTGCCCTCCCCCCTACGTGGGATCAGACACCCAGGGGAGTGAATCTCCGTGGCAACGTGGAATATGACTCCCGGGGAGGAATGTAGACCTGGCATCGTGGGACGGAGAACATCTTCTTGACCAAAAGGGATATGTGAAAGGAAATGAAATAAGCTTCAGTGGCAGAGAGATTCCAAAAGGAGCCGAGAGGTCACTCTGGTGGGCACTCTTACGCACAATTTAGACAACCCTTTTTAGGTTCTAAAGAATTGGGGTAGCTGGTGGTGGATACCTGAAACTATCAAACTGCAACCCAGAACCCATGAATCTCGAAGACAGTTGTATAAAAATGTAGCTTATGAGGGGTGACAATGGGATTGGGAAAACCATAAGGACCACACTCCACTTTGTCTAGTTTATGGATGGATGAGTAGAAAAATAGGGGAAGGAAACAAACAGACAAAGGTACCCAGTGTTCTTTTTTACTTCAATTGCTCTTTTTCACTCTAATTATTATTCTTATTATTTTTGTGTGTGTGCTAATGAAGGTGTCAGGGATTGATTTGGGTGATGAATGTACAACTATGTAATGGTACTGTGAACAATCGAAAGTACGATTTGTTTTGTATGACTGCGTGGTATGTGAATATATCTCAATAAAATGAAGATAAAAAAAAAAAAAAAGAAATGGGTTTGCCTTTTCCACGTTCTCCTCCCCCATTTGCTAGCTGGATACAGAAGACGCCAAGGCAACAGCTACTAGACCTGCATCTTGGAAGGATCCCAGGCTCCTGAATGACCATGGGGAAGAACCACCACTGGTGGAGTAGAACACTAGCACTGAACTAGAAATAAGCTTTTGTTGTGCTATCACAGAAAATTGTGATTTATTAGTTACAGCAGCTAGCAGTACTCTGCCCAATACAAATAGTACGTACTGACCAATAATTATGATTTTTATTTTCTTGTGTTTCTGCATTTATGGTTTCAAAATATAATAACACATAACAAAAAAAAAAAAAGTAAGTTATAATTATTATTTTAATAGCCACACTATGTATCAAATACTTTTACATGCTGCTCATTAGGCTCTCTAAAACTCTAAAATTAAAAAAGAAAAGTTAGAATCACTCACATTAAGAAAGTCAAACTGTTTGGGGAATTATTATTTTCCTTTCCTCTCAGGTAAGCCTCAGTATTGGTTTTCTTATTGGTCAGTGACTGAAATAGATTGTAGTTTAGAAAATACCTCTGAGTCCAATTGATTAGGAGGAGAGTATTGGAAATTCATACTGGAAACTGTCTTCAGGAAGTTCAAGGTGATAAATGCTAAAGCTTAAGCACCTTCAGGATTCTCCTCAGGGCTCAACTTTCTCAGCAGTCTGAGATTTTGGATGAGTGAAGTGAATATTTTTAAACTGTGGAAAATCCTACATTCTTTCTTGTTAATGGCCTTTTTTTCTGATAAGGATGTCTGTGAATTCTCCCTTGCCTTTGCAGATAATTTAATCTTTTCATCAGTCATAATAGATAAGCTATTTCTTTTGGACTATCTCAATTTACTTCTATGAGTTTCATGCTTCTGAATCTTCTATATATTCTGACACTCATTACAAACAACAACAGCTTCAACATAAACAAAAACAAAATTTCCATGGTTCTCTCCTTCTACTATGATCACAAAGAATAATATATATACACATATATATATATTCCGATTTTTATATTCACTAAGGAACATTAAAATTATTTCTGGCATTAAAATATATTACATATAGCTATATGCCTTATGAATTACAATAATTTTAAAGCAGTGCTGTAGAAAGTAGTTTTCCTAGGATCACCTATGAAATCACAAAGTGCTAAAAATGTAAACATAAGCAAATTACTAAATGGATTACTAAAAATCAATGCTTTAAGTAGTATAGCTAAATATCAAAATATTTAGGTCCGGGGTCAAGGTAGTCTGTGGATTAAGATTTTTATGGATTTGATATATCCGACCAGACAGAAAACAGCAGAGTAGATGCAGCAGCAGCTGCTGCAGCAGAAACAACGCGTCTTTAACCAGTTTCTTCCCTGGACACAGTGCTGAGTATCACCTCATGAAACACACATAAGGAATGACCAAGAACTTTGTGAACTGTGAGATCCTAGGATTTGTTGATATTATGTTACTCTCTAAAAGCAATTATATTAGAATAATATCTCCTAATTTACAGGATTTTTATCTCAAAACACTTGAGGCCTTACAATCTTTTGAGAAATCTTAGTTCAAAAAAGTAGCTTAAAAGATCTTCTCTACTTGCATTCTGTTAATAGTAATCAGTCTAAGAAAAATAAAATCTAGAATTCTTTGTCTTTCTGATTGTTTAGAGACAGAAAGATTTTCTTCTAAGGGTAAAATTAGAAACAAAGTGGAAGGGATGGCTGAGTAAATTTAGTAACAGCTAGATTTAATTAAAGTATCTGGGACAACATTTTTAAAATGCATGATTGAATCAATATGTCTAAAGTTATAACCTCTTCATGGATAATAAAATGACTGAGGCTGGAATATAACCAGACTTCAACTGAATCCATTATAATAAACTGGCTTAAACTAGTGCAACCAAAACCAAGTGCGAAAAAAACAAAAATTTGCTTAAGGCAATTCTAGAGAGCTAACTATGCGTTACTCTACATGGCAAAACCGACTTTGCAGATGTAATCAAGGTTACAGACCTGAAAATGGAGATTATTCTGTATTATCCAGGGGGAACAGATCTAATCCCATGAGCACTTAAAAGCAGAGAACTTGCTCCAGCTGGAAAAGGAGGAAATCAATGAGATGCAGCAGAAGAATAACAGGAGAGAAGCAGTGGAAGGGGAAGTCAGAGAGATTCCACGTGTGAAAAGCTTCCAAAACCCAATTGCTGACTCCAAGGTGGAGAGGACCACATGCAAAGACTGGAGAGAGGCCTCTGGAGCAATGGGTTTTCCTTGGCTTTCAGACAGGAAAGAAACCAGGACATGGTCTTACAATTGCAAGGAACTGAATTCTGCCTGTAACCTCGATGAGCCCGGGAGCACATTATTCTCCAGAGCCTCAAGAAAGGCATGAAACCCAGCCAACTCCTTGATTTTGATCCTGTGAGACCAGAGCAGAGGATCAGCTGAGCTGTATTGTCATATTAGCTGAGCCTAATCCACAGAAATTGTTAGATAATAAATGAATACTGTTTTAAGCCTCTAAATTTGTCATAATTTATTAGGGTAGCAGTATAAAACTAATACAGGCATACAGATATTTTAAGCATTTTATGGAAGGTGTTTCAGTGGACCAATATCATACTTATAAAAAAATACCATAGTTACAGCTAATGAAGCATATTTTATTCTTAACACGCATTAGAGGAATTTAAAAAATAACTCATGGAATAAATTTTTAAAACTTTGATAATGCAATACAAAAAGTTATTTCACTATGGTATTTTAGCTATACTCTCTCAGATATGCAGTGTTTGATGAATGTATTTCAAATGTTTGTTGTTTTTATCACTGTTTGAAAGACAAGTTGTCACTGAACTGCAAAGACTGATATGAAAAGGAGAAGGCAAATTCACTGTAACTTCCATGCTGGAGAGTATAGTGCTCAATCTTTTGAACTGACCGATGATCTCCACATTTTCTAGTTCCACATTACTATCTCTTTTTATAAATACCATGCATAATATAAGATATTTAAAACCTTGCATTATAAAAATACACATTGATTATAGAAAACAGATAAAATCAGAAAGAAAATGACACCCATAAAAACTTAATAAAGTCGGTTTCTCTAAAAATATTGATTATTGAACTTAAAGTTATATCCATTGGAGCAAAACTATTTTATTAACCTGTTTTCTTATATCATATCCTCTTTTTGCCTAATTTCAAACAGCCTTAGATTGTTCTTCTTCCACATGCACAAATTAAAACATCATGGAGAATCTGGAAGACCCTTAGGGACCCTGGGCAGTCTAAGGAGTCTCTGCCTCTCAGACTTGATTTTTTTTTTTTCTGCATCTGTGCAATAGTTTTCTCAATCCCTCTATTCACTGATCTTTTAGAGTGAATTATGTACACCAGAAAAAAAATCTTCTTAATATGAATCCTTTCCTGTGGGTGTGAACTCATTGTAAATAGGACCTCTTGAAGATGTTAATTTTACTTAAGATGTGGCCAACTGTTTCAGTTTGGGCTTTAATCTGGATTAGTGGTCTTTATAAGCAGAATGAAATTCACTCATAGGAAAAAAAGAGTCAAATGGAGGAGCTAACTGGAAGTCAAGGAACCTGAAAGAGAAAGGAGAAGACCTTGCCATGTGTATTACCATGTGAAGAAAAAGGACCCAAGTATCGCCAGCAATCAGTCCCAGAATGCCACAGTCTTCAGGGAGAAAGCATTGCCTTACTATCTCCTTGCTGGCCCCTCAATTTTGGGTTTCTACTAGCCTCAAAATTGTGAGCCAGTAAGTTCCTGTTGTTTAAGCCAGTACATGGTACAGTATCTGTTTTAGCAGCCAGGAAACTAATATAGCTGTCTTGCATATTTTGTTTTATTTTTTCTAATATTAGAATGTAACTGAAAGTCTTTTCACTCTCTCTTCCATGTGGTTAGAAACCCAGAATACATTGCTTCCATAGTCCCTACTGCTGCTTTAAAGCCAGAAATCATCCAAACATAGGTGGTAAACTTTTTTGTTTTCACTATAAGCAGTGTATTCAAGTCAGAAACTTGCAATTCTTTGTTTTTCCAATTTTTGGGAGGCTCCACTTTTGTAAATTTCCTTTGTAAGTTAAATCCTCACTTATGTCCTTCATTTCTTGGAACTCACTTTGTGTGCTTAGCTAAATGTTTTAGCTTTTGATGCACATAGCATTCAGGAAGAATGCCTCACTTACCTCTGGCTCAATAGCATACATTAAAAATCCTCAGCAGCTCTTACAGAAGGAATGAAATCAGTTTGGGTACTCATCCCAGTGCTGCTGTATCCCTCAAAAATCTTATCTCATTCTTCAGATGCAAACAAAAATATTCAAGTTGCATAGTGCAGGTATACAAAACCCCTTCCACACAAAATCTATACTTCATCTTCCGCAGGAAGTCTTTGTGCAAAAGGTATTGATAAAGTGACAGCCAAAAATTAGGGTAAACTTCTTGGTTCAATCATTGCTCTTAAACATGACATTTGCCCACAAATTCTTGGGCTAAGATGATAGACGTCTATTTCATTCCTACGAGAACTGAGAGGTTGTTCTCTCAATGGTGTGATTGACCAATTGTAAATATTTTTGCCATATCTGATTTTATGCTGTCCTAAAACCAAGGATATTTTCCTAAATAACTATAGTATAATGATCAAAATCAGGTAATTTAATGCTTGATAAAATACGATTATTTAATATATAGTTCATATTCCAATTTTGCCTATTTCCTAATAATATCATTTATGATATTTTATTCTCTAATCCAGGATCCAATCCAGAGTAATGTACTGGATTTATTTGTCATGCCCCTTTAGCTTCCTTTTGTGTGAATGCCTTTCTTTATGCTGACAATATTTTGAAAAATAACAGAACAGTGTAAAATACCCCTCACTTTTGTTTTATATGTCCTTATGGTTAGATTCAGGTTGTGCATTCTTTGTAGGAATACTAAATAATTTAGTAATATTATTGTATCACAACAGGATACAATTCACAACAAGATGCTATTCTGTCACGTTATTGATACTATGACCTACGATCACTCAGTTAAGTTGCTCTCTGCCAGATTATTCTAGTGGAAAATAACAATGTTTTACTATGTAATTAATAAGTAATTTGTTATGAAATAATTTTATTATGTTTAAATCTTGTAATTCTTTTCAAATTTCCACCCAATAAATTTAGCCTTCGTTGTTGAAGCAAACTGAGTCAATTATCACTATGATGTGTGCTTAATGATGATATTCTAAAGTTATCATTATTTCTATGTTTATTACTTGGCATTTTGCTATCAGCAAAACTTTTTTCTTCTTATCTATCCATCTATCTATCATCATTGTCATCATCATCTACTTTTGTGTTACCTATCTGTACACCTATTTGTATATTCATGTATACATATAATATGAGTACATACATATATAGAAATTGACAAGCACACGTAAAATCATGGTTTTATTCTGAGACTTAAAATCACTGGTAAAAAATATACTGCTAGGACAGTTTGTAGGCTTTTGGCTAGTTTGTTTGAAGGTCTGTTTTTCTTTCTTCCTTAGACTTGCGAGACATATTTTTGGGAAATGAACATTTTATCTACATTTTCAAATTCATTGATACACCTATTTTATAAGATTATAAGTTTAAAAGTATTCTCTTATTTTTTAATGTTCCATTTTTAGTTATGTACTTTTTATTTTCTATTCCTACTATTATTATCTTTTATCTTTCCTTTTTTCACATTTTTTTATTTTGCTGACTTTGTGTATTTTATTTATTTTATTTTATTTCATTATTTTATTTTATATATTAGACAACTTGTGAGTTTACAGAACAATCATGCATAAAAATATAGGATTCCCATATACCAACCCATTGTCAACACCTTTTCATTGGTGTGGAACATTTGTTACTATTTTTATTATTGTACTATTAAATTAAGTTCATGGTTTAACTTAGGGCTCACTGTGCAGTGCAGTTTCATGGATTTTTTTTTTAAATTTGCTGTTTTCATATCTACAATCTAACATTTCCCCTTTTAATCATATTCAAATATATATTTCAGTGTGTGCTATGATCACCACCATCCACTGCCAGACATTTCTATTATTCCAAATAGGAACCCTTTACATTTTAAGCCTTAAATTCCCAGTCCCTATCCCCATCCCATCCCCTGGTAATCTGTATTCTAGATTCTGACTCTATGAAGTCACTTATTCTAATTGTTTCAAGTCTTTTGCCCATTCATTAACTAAGTTGTTTGTCTTTTTTGTTGTTAAGTTGAAGGATTTATTTATATATTCTGAATATTAATCCTTTATCAGATATGTGGCTTCCAAATATTTACTCCCATTGTGTAGGCTGTCATTTTACTTTCATGATAAAATTTTTTGAGGAAGAACAGTTTTAAATTTTGATGAGGTCCTGTTTATTTTTTTTTTCTTTTGTTGCTTATGCTTTAGGTATAAAGTCTAAGAAACCATTGCCTAATACAGGATCCTGAGGATGCGTCCCTACATTTTCTTCTAGGAGTTTGATAGTTCTGGCCCTTATATTAAGGTTGCTGATACATTTTGAGTTGAATTTTGTATATAGTGTGAAGGAGGGGTACTCCTTTATTTTTTTCAAATGGAGATCCAGTTTTCCCAGCACTACTTGTTAAAGAGATTATTCTTTCCTAACTGAATGGTCTTTGCCCCCTTGTCAAAAATCAGTTGGCCATAAATGTGAGGGCTAATTTATGAACAACCAATTCTATTCCATTGGTCTGTATGTCTGCCTTTTTGCCAGTACCGTGCTGTTTTGATTACTGTGTCTTCGTAATAAGCTTTTAGATAGGGAATTGTGAGTCCTCCAACTTCATTATTCTTTTTCAAGGTGACTTTAGCTATTCAGGGCCCCTTATTCTTTCATATAAATTTGATTGGCTTTTCCATTTCTGCAAATAAAATTGTTGGAATTTTGATTAGGATTGCGTTGAATCTATAAATTGCTTTAGTTGGTATTGACATGTTGATGATATTTAGTCTTCCAATACATGAATATGAAATTTCCTTCCATTTATTTAGGTCTTCTTTGATATATTTAGCAATGTTTTGTAGTTTTCAGTGTACAATTCCTTTATATCCTTGGTTAGATTTATTCCTAGATATTTGATTCTTTTAGTTGCTCTTGTGAATAGAATTTTTTTCTTGACTTCTTCTTCCAGTTTTTCACTGTTTGTGTATAGAAACACGACAGATTTTGAGGTGTTGATCTTGTACTCCATCACATTCTGAATTATTTATTAGCTCAAGGAGCTTTGTTTTGTATTTTTCAGGATTTTTTGTATGTAGTATTATATCATCTGTAAATAAGGAAAGTTTTATTGTTTCCTTTCCAATGTGGATTCTTTTTTTTCAGTTTTTCTTGTCTAGTTGCTCTAGCAACGACTTCCAGTACAATGTGGAATAACCGTTGTTCCAGTGGGCATCTTTTTCTTCTTCCTCATCTTAGATGGAAAGCTTTCAGTTTTTTTTACCATTAAGCAGAATATTAGTTGTGGGCTTTTCGTATATGCCCTTTATCATGTTGAGGAAGTTGTCTTCTATTCCTAGTGTTCTAAATCTTTTTATCAAGAAAGAGTGCTGAATTTTGTCAAATGCCTTTTCTGCATTAATTGAGATGATCATGTGTTTTTTTTTCTTCATTCTTTTAATATGGTGTATTACATTAATTGATTTTCTTATGTTAAACCAACTTTGTATACCAGGTTAAATCCCACTTCTTCATGGTGTATAATTCTTTTAATATGCTGTTAGATTTGATTTGCTAGTATTCTGGTCAAGAGATATTGGTCTGTAGTTTCCTTTTCTTGTGGAATCTTAATCCAGATTTGGTATGAGGGTGCTTTGGGCCTCGTAGAATGAGTTAGGGAGTGTTCCCTTATCTTCAGTTTTGGAAAAATTTGAGCAGAATTAGATTTAAGTATTCTTGGAATGTTTGGTAGAATTTCCCCATAAAGCCGTCTGGTCCCGGGCTTTTCTTTATAGGGAGTTTTTTTGTTTGTTAGGTTGTTTTTTTTGTTTTTTTGTTTGTTGTTTTTTATTAGTGATTCAATCTCTTTACTATTAATTTGCTTGTTGGGACCTTCTATTTCTACTTGAGTCAATGTAGTTAAGTTGTCCATTTCATTTAGGTTATCTAATTTATTGGCATTCAAGTTGTTCATAGTATACTCTTTTGGTCCTTTTATTTCAGCAGAATCAATAGTAAGGTACCCCGTCTCCTTTCTGATTTTCGTTTTCTGTATCGTCTCTCTTTTCTCCTTGTCAGTCTAGCTAAGGTTTGTCAATTTGTTTGATCTTTTCAAAGAACCAGGTTTTGGTTTTGTTCATACTCTTTATGGTTTTTCTGTTCTGTTTCATTTATCTTCACTTTAATATTTGCTATTTCCTTTTTCTGCTCATTTTGGGTTTAGTTTGCTCTCCTTTTTCTAGTTCTTCAAGGTTTTAGGTTAAGTCTCTGATATGAAGTCTTCTCTTTTTAATGGAAGCAGTTTAGAGCTATAAATGTCCTTCTCAAAACTGTGTTTGCTGCATCCCATAAGTTTTGTTATGTTGTATTTCCCTTTTCATTCACCTCAAGATATTTCCTAATTTTGCTTCAGATTTTCTGTTTTACCCATTGATTGTTTAAGAATATGTTAATTTCCACATATTTGTGAATTTTCCATTTCTCCCTCTGTTATTTATTTCCATTCCATTGTGGTCAGATGTTCTCAAAGAGGCTATTGCCTCTGTGTTTTAGGACTCGTCTGGGATAGGAACACTCTGGTGGATCTAAGTTTTTGCAAAATAAACTTAGTGAGTGAAATGTTATAGTATCTCAAATGGGGAACTGGATATTCTGGGACTACTGTTGGTTAGGACTTGGCATACTGTGGCCATTTGGAATGTGTAGCTGGATAAGAGTAACCTCCAGGATAGCTTCTCAACTCTATTTAAAATCTCTCAGCCACTGTAACTGTATTTGGTTACCTTTCTTTTCCCCCTTTTGGTCAAGAAGCATTTTCAATCTGTCAATGGCAGAGCCGGGCTCATTCCTGGGAGTCATGTCAGGGAGATTCACTTCCCTGGAAGTCATGTCCCATGAAGGAGGAAGATTAATGAATATATTTGCGAGTTGGGCTTAGAGAAAGGCCACTACTTGGCAACAAAAGAGGTTATCTGGAGGTGTCTCCTAGGCATAATTATAAGAAGGCTTAGCCTCCCTTTGAAAGCCAGAAGTTTCACAAAAGCAAGCCTCAAGATTGAGGGCTTGACTTATTAAGTAAGGGGTTCCTAATTTCACATAACATATTCTGTCCAAAGTAAACAATCAGCATCTCACATTACCTTCCCTTCGTTGTACAGTCATCATCACTCTCAATTTTAAACAATTGTCATAACACAAAACATCCCAAAGCTCTTATCAGCACCTAATTATTCATCCCTCATACTAGTGTAATACTGGTAAGGTATTCCTATTAAATGTAGTCTATAATATGTAATGGATAGGTTTTCCATATACCACTCTATTGTTAACTCTTTGTACCAGTGTCATACCTAAAAAGTATATCATGCAAACACTTATTTATATTTCTAGTACTAATCTGTGGGACACATGCCTTTAAACAACCACTTTCAATCATGGTCTCCGTCAGTGCAGCACTGATATTTATAATCCCGTTAACAGTGTGTCAATATCCCTATACATTCCCATACCTTTACGTTTGCCCTCATTATCATGTCTTGAATATTAGGCTATCATTCTCCCTTCCCTAGCTTCTATCTCTAGGTCCCCTATATCCTACATTATAAGACATTTATTTTACATTGTTCAGGGAGTTCACATTAGTGGTAACAAACAATATCTCTCCTTTTGTGTCTGGCTTATTTCACTCAGCATTATGTCTTCAAGGGTCATCCATGTTGCCACATGTTGCAGGACCTTGTTCCTTCTTACTGCTGCAGAGTATTCATTTTGTTTATCCACTCATCTGCTGAAGGATACTTGAATTGTTTCCATTTCCTGACAGTTGTGAACAATGCCAGTATGAATATCTGTGTGCAAATGTCTGTTCGTGTCATTGCTTTCAAATATTCTGAGTATATACCGAGAAGTGGAATTGCCAGATCGATCATAGTGCAACTTGATATCTAGTTTTCTGAGTAACTGCCAGACTGTCTTCCTTAGAAGCTGTACCATTATACATTTCCACAAGCAATGAATAAGAGTTCCAATTACTCTACATCTTCTCCAGCATTTGTAGTTCCCTGTGTGTTTAATGGCAGCCATTCTTACTGGTGTGAGATGATCTCTCATTGTGGTTTTGATTTGAATTTCCCTAATAGCTACTGACGATGAACATTTTTCAGCTGTTTTTTAGTCATTTGTATTTCCTCTTCAGCAAAATGTCTCTTCATATCTTTTGCCCATTTTATTAAATGGCAGTTTGTACTATTGTTGTTGACTTGTATGATTTTTTAGATAGCAGGATGTCAGTGTCTTATCAGATATATGGTTTCCAGACATTTTCTCCCATTGTGTTGGCTGCCTCTTCACCTTTTTGACAAATTCATTTGAGGTACAGAAGCTTTTGATTTTG
This sequence comes from Choloepus didactylus, assembly GCF_015220235.1. NCBI lineage: Eukaryota > Metazoa > Chordata > Mammalia > Pilosa > Megalonychidae > Choloepus > Choloepus didactylus. The sequence goes on from NC_051316.1 coordinate 60,268,760, forward strand.
AGGAGTTCTTACTTATCTATTTTTCTTTTTTTCTTTCGTTGCTTGTTCTTTGGGAGTAAGGACTAAGAAGTTACCTCCTAAAACTAGGTCTTGAAGATGTTCCCTTACATTATCTTTTAGGAGTTTTATGGTACTTTCTCTTATATTGAGGTCTTTGATCCACTTTGAGTTAATTTTTATATAGGGTGTGAAGTACCTCTTTCATTCTTTTGGATATGGGTATCCAGTTCTCCCAGCTCCATTTGTTGAAGAGAGTGTTCTCTCCCAGTTCAGTGGATATGGGAGCCTTATCAAAAATCAGTTGACTGTAGATCTGGAGGTCTATTTCTGAATTCTCAATTCTATTCCACTGATCGATGTGTCTATCTTTGTGCCAATACAATGCTGTTTTGACTACTGTGTCTTTATAGTAAGCTTCAGAGTCAGAAAGTGTAAGTCCTCCCACTTCATTATTCTGTTTTAGAATGGTTTTAGCAATTCAAGTCATATTTCCCTTCCAAATAAATTTGATAACTTTGCTTTTCCAAGTCTGCAAAGTACGTTTTTGGAATTTTGATTGGAATTGCATTGAATATGTAGATTAGTTTGGGTAGGATTGACATCTTAATAACATTTAGCCTTCCTATCCATGAACAGGTAACATCTTTCCACCTCTTTAGGTCCCCTTTGATTTCTTTCAGTAAAGTTATGTAATTTTCTGTGTAGAGATCTTTTACATCCTTGGCCAAATTTATTCCTAGGTACTTGATTTTTTCAGTCGATATTGTGAATGGAACTTTTTTCTTGAGTGTCTCTTCAGTTAGGTCATTTCTAGTGTGTAAGAGCATTACTGACTTTTGCACATTAATCTTGTATCCAACCACTTTGCTGACTTTGTTTATTAGTTCAAGTAGCTCTGTTAACAATTTCTCTGGATGTTCCAAATATAAGATCATATCATCTGCAAATAATGAGTTTTACTTCTTCCTTTCCAATTTGGATGCCTTATATTTCTCTGTCTCTCAGATTGCTCTGGCTAGAAATTGTAGCACAATGTTGAATAACAGTGGTGACAGCAAGCATCCTTGTCTTATTACCAATCTTACGGGGAAGGCTTTCAGTCTCTCACCATTGAGTACTATGTTGACTTGAATTATTCATATATGCCCTTTATCATATTGAGGAAGTTTCCTTCAATTCTTACCCTTTGAAGTGATTTTATCAAAAAAGAATGATGAATTTTGTCAGATACCTTTTCAGCATCTATTGAGATGATCATTTGATTTTTCCCTTTTGATTTGTTAATGTGTTGTATTACATTGATAGATTTTCTTATGTTGAACCACCCTTGTCTGCCTGGAGTGAACCCTACTTGGTCATGGTGTATGATTCTTTTCATGTGTCTTTGGATTTGATTTGAAAGTATTTAATTGAGAATTTTTACATCAATATTCATTACGGAAATTGGCCTGTAGTTTTTCTTTCTTGTAGTACCTTTATCTGGTTTTGGTATTAGGCTGATGTTAGCGTCATAAAAAAAATTAGATAATGGTCCTTTTTCTTCAATTTTTTGAAAGAGTTTGAGCAGGAATGGTGTGAGTTCTTTGTGGAAAGTTTGGTAAAATTCCCCTGTGAGGCCATCTGGCCCTGACCTTTATTTGTAGGAAGCTTTCTGATGACTGATTGGCTCTCTTTACTTGTGATTGGTTTGTTGAGGTCTTCTGTTTTCTTCTCAGGTCAGTCTAGGCTGTTCATGTGTTTCCAGGAAACTGTCCATTTCCTCTAAATTGTCTTGTTAGTTGGCATACAGTTGCTCAACGTATCCTCTTATGATTTCTTTTTTTATTACTTCGGGATTCACAGTAATATCCCTCATTCTCATTTCTGATTTTGTTTATTGGGTCTTCTCTCTTTTTGACTTTGTCAGTTTAGCTATGGGTTTGTCAATCTTGTTGATCTTCACAAAGAACCAACTTTTGGTTTTATTTATTCTCTCTCTCTCTCTCTCTCTCTCTCTCTCTCTCTCTCTCTCTCTCTGTTGTTGTTGTTCTCCATGTCATTTATTTCTGCTTTAATCCTTGTTATTTCTTTTCTTCTACTTGCTATAGGATTAGAATGCTGATCATTCTCTAGCTTCTTCAGTTGTTCCTTTCAGTCTTTGATTTTAGCTCTTTCTTCCTTTTTAATGTAAGTATTTAGAGCTGTAAATTTCCCCCAGCACTACCTTTGCTGCATCCCATAGATTTTGATATGTTGTGTTCTTGTTTATATTTGTCTCTAGATATTTGCCAATTTCTCTTGCAATTTCTTCTTTGACCCACTGATTATTTGGGGGTGTGTTTAACATCCACAAATTTGTGAATGTTCTGCTTTTTTGGTGATTATTGACCTCTAGTTGCCTTCCATTACGATCAGAGAATGAGCTTTGAATAATTTCAATCTTTTTAAATTTATTGAGGCTTGCTTTGTTCCCTTGTATATGATCTATCCTGGAGAGCATTCCAATGAGAATGAGCATACTGGTAATTTGGGATGTAATGCTCTATATATGTCTGTTAAGTCTGATTCATTTATCACATTGTTTAGGTCCTCAATTTCCTTATTGGTCCTCTGTTGCATTATTCTATTGATAGAAGAGAGTGGTGTATTGAAGTCTCCCACTATTATTGTAGAAGCATGTATTGCTTCCTTAAGTTTTTCCAGTGTTTGTCTCATGTACTTTGGAGCACCTTGACTGGGTGCATAAACATTTATGATTGTTAATTTTTCCTGCTGAATTGTCCCTTTTATTAATATATAGTGACCTTCTTTGTCTCTCATGACATGTTTGCATTTAATGTCTATTCTGTCTGATATTAGTATTGCTACCCCTGCTTTCTTTTGGCTTGTGTGGAATATTTTTTTTCTATCCTTTCACTTTCAATCACTTTGTGATACTGGGTCTAAGATGCATCTCTTGTAAACAGCATATTGATGGTTCATACTTTTTAATCAATTCTTCCAATTTGTCATTTAATTGAAGAGTTTAATCCATCCACATTCAGTGTTATTAATGTGAAGGCAGTTCTTAAATCAACAGTCTTATCCTTTGGTTTTTATTTGTCAGATCTGTTCCCCCTCCCCTCTTTTTTTTTCATTTAAGTTACCCTTCCTAATACTTTTCAGTTCTGTGCCCTTCTCCAGACCTCTCTCTCCTGTCTTCTTTTCTCAGCCAGTAGAACTCCCTTTAATATTTCTTGTAGGGCAGGTCTCTTGTTAACAAATTCTCTGAGCTTTTGTTTGTCTGTGAAAATTTTAAACTGTCCCTCAACTTTAAAGGAAAGCTTTCCTGGATAAATAATTCTTGAATCACAATTTTTCCTCTTTCAGAATCTTATATATGTCATATCACTGCCTTCTTGCCAATATGGTGCCTACTGAGTAATCAGTACTTAGCCTTATTTGGTTTCCCTTGTATGTGGTGAATCGCTTTTCTCTTGCTGCTTTCAAGAGTATTTCCTTCTCTTCAGCATTTGTCAATCTGATTAGTACATGTCTCAGAGAAGGTTTATTTGGATTTATTCTATTTGGAGTTCATTGGGCATCTTTAATTTGCATATTTATGTTATTTAAAGGATTGGGAAGTTTTACCTGACTGTCTTCAAATACTCTTCCTAGCCATTTATTCTTCTCTTCACCTTCTGGTACACCAATGATTCTGATACTCACATGCTTCATGTTGTCCATTATTTCCCTTAGATCCATTTCAAATTTTTTTGATTTTTTTTTTTTACCATTTGTTCTTTTGTGTATTCCCATTCAATTGCCCTGCTTCTACTTAACTTATTCTTTCTTCTGCCTCTTGAAACCTTCTGTTTTGTGTCTCTAGTATATTTTTAATTTGATTAATATCTTTTTTTATTTTTTTTACTTCAGTTTTATTGAGATATATTCACATACCATACAATCATCCATGGTGTACAAACATCGGTTCACAGTACCATCATATAGTTGTGCATTTATCACCCTAATCTATTTTTGAACATTTTCCTTATACCAGAAAGAATCAGAATAAGAATAAAACATAAAAATAAAAAAGAACATCCCAAACCATCCCCCCATGCCATCCTATTTTTCATTTAGTTTTTGTCCCCATTTATCTACTTACCCATCCATACACTGAATAAAGAGAGTGTGATCCACAAGGTTTTCACACACTCACCCCTTGTACACTACATTGTTGTACAATCATCTTCAAGAGTCAAGCCTACTGGGTTGGAGTTTGGTAGTTTCAGGTATTTACTTCTAGCTATCCCAATACATTAAAATCTAAAAAGTGTTATCTATATCATGCATAAGAATGTCCACCAGAGTAACCTCTCAACTCCATTTGAAATGTCTAGCCACTGAAGCATTATTCCATTTCATTTCACATCCTCCTTTTGGCCAGGAAGATGTTCTCAATCCCACAATGCTGGATCCAGGTTCATCCCTGTGAGTCATATCCTGTGTTGCCAGAGAGATTTGCACCCCTGGGAGTCAGGTCCCCTGTAGGGGGGAGCACAGTGAGATCATCTGCCAAGGTGGCTTAGTTAGAGAGAGGGCCACATCTGAGTAACAAAGAGACACTCAGGGGAGGCTCTTAAGCATAATTATAAGCAGGTTTAGCCTCTCCTTTCCAGTAACAAGCTTCATAGAGGCCAGCCCCAAGACAGAGGGTCCAGCATGTCAAGCCGTCAGTCCCCAGTGTTTGTGAGAACAGCAGCAACAATCCAGGTGACGAAGTCCAACACCTCCGCATCCTCCCCCAGCTCCTCAGGGTAGACCAAATATATATTTCTATTCTCCACCCAAATTACTTTGGGTTGTGTTGCTATTTCACTCTAACCTATACAGACCTACCATATCTCACTCCCTATTCAAAGTTCCATGTAATTGTGGTGTTTGAACAAACTGTAGAAGTTATATTGTTTAGAAAATATAGATCCTACAACAAATAAATATTTCTTCCCTTGGTCTCACATGGAAGTTTAAGTTTAAGTTTAAATCAGTATCAACCTTTACCCTTTGGCCCAATTTGCCCTAGTCTTAACCAGATCTGCTCCATTCATATCTCTAATTGAAGTCTGGACTCTTTTTCAGTTTTTTTTTTTTTTTAACAGTTCCTGTATGCATTAATACTGACATTCATATCTGCCGAGCTCTAGCTCTGAGTTTCAGGTGTCACACAGATAGCCTATGTTCCAGAAACCAATCAGGTTATACACCAAGGGATCAATGTCTCAGAGTTTGGAGATAGCCATTGCAATTCAGGAATAGATTTGACTGCTGTAGGAGGTTACAATCTAGGAATACAATAATCATTTGCCTGTTAGGCTGTGCTCTAAGATTCAATTCTGAGTTTATACATTGTACTTAGTCCGTATTGGTGAGGCATTATAGTGTTTGCCTTTGTTTCTGGCGTACTTCACTCAACATGCTGTCTACAGGGTCCATTCACTTCCTTGCATGTCTCACAACTTCACTCCTTCTTGTAGTTGCTCAATATTCCACAGTTCACCATTCTGTTTCTCAGTCAGTGTACCCTTAGGCCACCTCCACCCACTGCAAATCACGAATACTGCTTCCATAAACACCAATATGCAAATGTCCATTCATGTCTCTGCTCTCAGATCTTCCAAGTACATACCCCATAATGAGATTGCAAGAGTTTCTGGCCCCCACATACTTAGCTTCTTGTAGTACCACCACAGTGACCTCCAGAAAGGCTACACCATTCTGCCTCCTCATCAGCAGTAAATAGACATCACTCTCTCCATGTTTTCTCCAGCACTTTTACCCTTATTTATATTTTTCCTACAATTTTATAGAGATATATTTACATAACATACAATTATCCACAATGTACAATCAGTTGTTCACAGTGTCATCATATAGTTGTACATTTATCACCACAGTCAGCACTTGAACATATTGATTACTATGAAAAAAAATTTTTTGGTGAATGATAAAGAAGATAATAATAATAAGAAAAATAAAGTGTCATACAATGCAATATATTAATAAGGACAGAAAACAACACCACTACCAAGAATCACATATCCTTCCCTTATATTCCCCTCTCATACACATTCAGCTTTGATATATTGCCTTTGTTACATTTAATGGAAGCATATTACAATGTTACTATTGACCACAGACTACAATTTGCTTTATGTTTTTTTCCCCAAATGCCATCCTTTTTTCAACACTTTGCATGGGTTGACATACATAGGTTCTCCCACATGTGAGAACATTTTTATATTTGTACATTTAGTAACAGTCATTGGCCACTCCAGTTTTTGCCAAGTTATAAAGTCCCAGTCTTTATCATCTATCTTTACTTCTGGTGAATACATTTCCCTATCACACCTCTTTCAGCTTTACTCACAGATATTTTTGTTCAGTATGCTTACAATATTGTGATACCATCACACAGTATTATGCTATCTATTTCTGGATCTATACAATCAATCCTGCTGAACATTGTGTAGTCCTTCAGCATCAAATGCCTGATCTCTACCCTCTTTCCATCTTCTGGTAGCCTGTGTTATCAGCTTTTAACTCTTAAAGTTTTGTTGATTAATCTTAGTTCACATAAGAGAGATCATGCAGTATTTGTCCTTTTGTTTCTGGCTAATTTCATGCAACATAATGTCCTCAAGTTTCACCCACATTATTATATGTTCTGTGTCTTTGTTCTGTCTTACAGCTGCATAATATTCCATCATGTGTATATACCACAGTTTGTTTATCCACTCCTCCGTTGATGGACATTTGGGCTGCTTCCATCTCCTGGCAATTGTGAATAATGCCACAATAAACATCAGCTTACAAATGTCCATTGTGTCTTAACTTTCATTTCCTTTGAATATATACCTAGCAATCAAATAAATAGCTGGGTTATATGGCAGATCTATACTTAGCTTCCTGAGGAACCTCCACACTGTCTTCTAGAGTGGTTGCACCATTCTACGTTCCCACCAACAATAAGTGTGCCTCTTTCTCCACATCCACTCCAGCACTTGTAATTTTCTGTTTTTTTGATAATGCCCATTCTGTTAGGTGTGAGATGATATCTCATTGTGGTTTTGATTTGCATTTCCTTAATAGCCAGTGAAGTTGAGCATTTTTTCATATGTTTTTGAGCCATTTGTATTTCCTCTTCAGAAAAGTATCTGTCCATGTCTTTTGCCCATGTTTAAATGGGTTGTTTGTCTTTCTGTTGTTGAGTTGCAGGATTGTTTATATATTCTGGATATTAAACCCTCATATGATATGTGGTTTCCAAATATTGTCTCCCATTGTGTAGGCTGCATTTTTACTTTTTTAACAAAGTCCTTTGATGTACAAAAGTGTTTGATTTTGAGGAGATCCAAATGGTCTATTTGTTCTTTGGTTGTTCATGCTTTGGGTGTAATGTCTAGGAAGTCACCTCCTATCACAAGATCTTTAAGATATTGCCCTACGTTTTCTTCTAAGAGTCTTATGGTTTTAGTGCTTATGTTTGGGTCTTTGATTCATTTGGAGATAATTTTTGTATAAGGTGTGAGGTAGGAGTCCTCTTTCATTCTTTTGGAAATGGATATCCAGTTCTCCAGACACCATTTATTGAAGAGGCTGCTCTGTCTCAGTTGCTTTGGGTTGACTGCCTTATCAGAGATCAGTTGTCCATAGATGTAAGAGTGTACTTCTTAACACTCAATTCAATTCCATTGGTCGGTATCTCTGTCCTTATGCCAGTAACATACTGTTTTGAGAAGTGTAGCTTTGTAATATGCTTCAAAGTCAGGTAGTGTGGGACCTCCCATTTCATTCCTCTTTCTCAAGATATTTTTGGCTATTTGGGGCACCTTGCCCTTCCAAATAAATTTGGTTATTGGTTTTTCTATTTCTGCAAAGTAAGTTGTTGTGATTTTAATTGGTATTGCATTGAATCTATAATTCAGTTTAGGTATAGTTGACATTTTAATTATATTTAGTCTTCCAATCCATGAACATGGTACATTCTTCCATTTTTTTTTAAGGTCCTATTCTATTTCTTTTAGCAGTTTCTTGTAGTTTTCTTTGTATAGGTCTTTTGAGGCCTTTGTTAAGTTTATTCCTAAATGCTTGATTCTTTTGGTTGCTATTGTAAATGGATTTTTTTATTTCTTCCTCTTCTTGCACATTACTTGTGTGTAAGAACAGTATAGATTTTTGCATGTTGATCTTGCAGCCTGCCCTTTTGCTGTGTTCATTGATTAGTTCTAATATATTTGCTGTAGATTTTTCTGAATTTTCTACATATAGAATCATGTCATCTGCAAAGAGTGAAAGTTTTACTTCTTCCTCTCCAATTTGGATGCCTTTTATTTATTTTTCTTGCCTAATTGCTCTAGCTAGAACTTCCAGAAAAATGTTGAATAACAATAGTGACAGTGGGAATCCCTGTCTTGTTCCTGATCTTAGAGGGAAAGCTTTCAATCTCTCTCCATTGACTACAATGTTAGCTGTGCGTTTTTCATATATTGCCCTTATCATATTGAGAAAGTTCCCTTATATTCCTATCCTTTGAAGTGTTTGCATCAAGAAAGGATGTTGAATTACGTCAAATGTCTTTTGTGCATCGATCAAGATGATCATATGCTTCTTTTGTTTTGATTTATTGATGTGGTATATTGCATTAATTGATTTTCTTATGTTGAAACAGCCTTGCATACCTGGAATAAACCCCACTTGGTCGTGGTGTATAATTCTTTTAATATGCTGCTGGATTTGATTTCCAAGTATTTTGTTGAGGATTTTTGTATCTATATTCATTAAAGAGATTGGTCTGTAATTTTATTTGTAGTAACTTTGTCTGATTTTGATATTAGGGTGATGTTGGCTTCATAGAATGAGTTGGGTAGGTTTCCCTCCTCTTCAATTTTTTTGAAGAGTTTGAGCAGGAGTATAAATTCTTTCTTGAATGGTTGGTAGAATTCACATGTGAAGCTATCTGGTTCTGGGCTTTTCTTTTTTGGGAACTTTCTGATGACTGACTCGATCTCTTTGCTTGTGATTGGTTTGTTGAGGTCGTCTATCTCTTCTCAGGTCAATTTTGGATATTTATGCTTTACTAGGAGGTTGTCCATTTCATTTAAGTTGTCTAGTTTATTAACATATAGTTGCTAGTAGTATCTTCTCATTATCTCCTTTATTTCTACAGGGTCGGAAGTTATGCTTCACTTCCCATTTCTGATTGCATTTATTTGCATCTGCTCTCTTTTTTTTGTTTGTTTGTTTTCTTGTTTGTTTGTTAGCCTAGCTAGGGGTCTATCAATTTTGTTGATGTTGTCAAAGAACCAGGTTCTGGTTTTGTTTGTTCTCTCTATTGTTTTCCTGTTCTCAGTTTCCTTTATTCCGGCTCTAATCTTTGTTATTTCTTTCCTTCTGTTTGCTTTGCAGTTTATTTGCTGTTCTTTCTCTAGTTTCTCCAGGTGGACAGTTAATTCCTCAATTTTTGCTCTCTCTTCTCTTTTCATATAGGCATTTAGGGCAATAAATTTCCCTCTCAGAATTGCCTTTGCTGCATCCTATGAGTTTTGATATGTTGTGTTTTCATTGTCATTTGCCTCAAGGTTTTTACTAATTCCTCTTGTAATTTCTTCCTTTACCCACTGGTTTGTAAGAGTGTGTTTGTGTTGTTTAGTCTCCATGTATTTGTGAATTTTACAATCTTCTGCCTGTTATTTATTTCCAACTTCATTCCATTATGATCTCAGATAGTGTTTTTTATAATACCAATATTATTAAATTTGTTGAGACTTGCTTTGTGACCCAACATGTGGTCTATCCTGGAGAATGTACCATGAGAACTTGAGAAAAACATGTATCCTGCTGTTGTGGGGTATACTGTTCTTTAAATGTCTGTCAAGTCTGGTTCATTTATCATACAATTCAACACCTCCGTTTCTTTGTTGATCTTCTGTCTATCCATTGATGAGAGCACTGTATTGAAGTCTCCAACTATTATTGTGGAGTTACCTACCTCTCCTTTCAGTGTTCCCAGTGTTTGCCTCATGAATTTTGAGGCACTCTGGCTTGCTGCATAAATATTTATGATTGTTACATTTTCTTGATTAATGGACCCTTTTATTAATATATAGTGTCCTTCTTTGTCTCTTTTAATTGTTTTACTTTTGAAGCCTACTTTGTCTGATATTAATATAGCTACCTCCACTTTTTTCTGGTTGCTACTCACATGAAATATCTTTTTCCAACCTTTCAGTTTAAGCCTATTTTTTTCCCTTGTGTCTAAGGTGAGTTTCTTGTAGACAGCATATAGATGGGTCCTGTTTTTAAATCCATTCTGCCAGTCTGTGTCTTTTTATTGGGGAGTTGAATCCATTAACATTTAGTGTTATTACTGTAAGGGCACTACATTCTTATATCATTTTTTCTTTTGGATTTTATATGTCATGTCTTATTTTTTCCTCTCTTTTTACCCTTCTTGATAATCTTCATTTGTACACTCTTCTCCAAACCTCTTACTCCTGTCTTTTCCTATCAGCCTGTAGCACTCCCTTTAGTATTTCTTGTGTCACTGTTCTCTTATTCACAAACTCTCTCAGTGTCTCTTTGTCTGGAAATATTTTAATCTCCTCTTCATTTTTGAAGGACAGTTTTGCCAGATATGGAATTCTTGGTTGGCAGTTCTTCTCTTTCAGTATCTTAAATATATCATACCACTGTCTTCCCACCTCCATGGTTTCTGCGGAGAAATCTGTACATAGTGTTATTGAGCTTCCCTTGTATGTGATGGATCACTTTTCTCCTGCTGATTTCAGAATTCTCTCTTTGTCTTTGACATTGGACAATCTGATCAGTAAGTGTCTTGGAGTAGGTCTATTGGGGTCTATTCTGTTTGTTGTGTGCTGTACTTCTTGAATCTCTAATTTTCTGTCTTTCATAAGAGTTGGGAAATTATCAGTGATTATTTCTTCTATTATTCTTTCTGCCCCTTTTCCCCTCTATTCTCCCTCTGGGACACCATAACACATATATTTGTGCATTTCATGTTGTCACTCAGCTCCCTAAGACCCTGCTCATATTTTTCCATTCTTTTCACCATCTGTTCTTTTGTGTGTGTGAATTCAGATGTCTGGTCTTCCAATTCACTGATCCTTTCTTCTGCCTGTTCAAATCTACTGTGGTATCCCTCCATTGTCTTTTTCATCTCCTCCATTATGCCCTTCATTTCCGTAAGTTCTACCATTTGCTTTTTCAAGTTTATGAATTCTTCCTTATGGTCATGCAATGTCCTCCTTATAGCCTTCATCTCTTTTGCTATGTCTTCCCTGAGTTCATTGACTTGATTTTTGAATTGATTTAGCTTTGTTTGAACATCTCCAATTAGTTCTTCCTTCAGTTCATTGAATTGATTTGGCAGTAATTGTTTCAACTCCTGTATCTCGGTTGAACTATTAGTTTGTTCCTTTGACTGGTCCATATTTTCATGTTTCCTAGTATGGTTCATTATCTTTGAAGTCTCCAACTATTATTGTAGAGGTATCTATCTCTCCTTTCAGTGATCGCAGTGTTTGCCTCATGAATTTTGGGGCATTCTGGTTTGGTGCATAAATATTTATGACTGTTATGTTTTCTTGATGAATTGACCCTTTTATTAATATATAGTGTCCTTCTTTGTCTCTTTTAATTGTTTCGCTTTTTGAAGTCTAACTTGTCTGATATTAATATAGCTACTCTCACTTTTTTCTGGTTGTTGTTTGCATGAAATATCTTTTTCCAACCTTTCACTTTCAGTCTATGTTTGTCCTTGTGTCTAAAGTGAGTTTCTTGTAGACAGCATATAGATGGGTCCTGTTTTTCAATCCATTCTGCCAGTCTGTGTCTTTTTATTGGGGAGTTTAATCCATTTACATTTAGTGTTATTACTGTAAGGGCAGTACTTTCTACTACCAGTTTGTTTTTTGGAATTTATATGTCATTTCTTATTTTTTCCTCTCCTTTTACCTTTCCTGATAATCTTCATTTCTGTACTCTTCTCCAACTCTCTCTCTCCTGTCTTTTCCTATCAGACTGTAGCACTCCCTTTAGCATTTCTTGTAGTGCCGGTCTCTTATTCACAAACTCTCTCAGTGTCTGTTTGTCTAAAAATGTTTTAATCTCTCCCTCATTTTTGAAGGACAGTTTTGCTGGATATAGAATTCATGGTTGGCAGTTTTTCTCTTTCAGTATCTTAAATATATCATGCCACTGTCTTCTTGCCTCCATGGTTTCTGCAGAGAAATCTGTACATAGTCTTATTGACTTTCCCTTGTATGTGATGGATTGCTTTTCTCTTGCTGCTTTCAGAATCCTCTCTTTGTCTTTGACATTGTACAATGTGACCAGTAAGTGTCTTGGAGTAGGTCTATTGGGATCTGTTCTATTTGGGGTACGTTGTACTTCTTGAATCTCTAATTTTCTGTCTTTTATAAGAGTTGGGAAATTTTCAGTGAATATGTCTTCTATTACTCTTTCTGCCCCTTTTCCCCTCTCTTCTCCTTCTGGGATACCCATAACACATATATTTGTGCATTTCATGTTGTCACTCAGCTCCCTTAGACCCTGCTCATATTTTTCCATTTTTTTCACCATCTGTTCTTTTGTGTGTATGAATTCGAATGACCTGTCTTCCAGTTCACTGATCCTTTCTTCTGCCTGTTCAAATCTACTGTTGCGTCCCTCCATTGTGTTTTTCATCTCCTCCATTGTGGCCTTCATTCCCATGAGTTCTGCCATTTGTTTTTTTAAGTTTATGAATTCTTCTTTATGGTCAGCCAGTGTCTTCTTTATATCCTTCAGCTCTTTTGCTATATCTTCCTTCATTTCATCAAATTTATTTAGCATTAGTTGCCTCCAGTCCTGTGTCTCAGCTGAGCTATTAGTTTGTTCCTTTGGCTGGTCCATGTTTTCGTGTTTCCTGGTATGGCTTGTTATCTTAAGTTGTCTAGGCATCTGATTCTCTTGATTAGTTTATTTTGGAGCTTGTTTTCTATCTTTCACCTAGTGGTTTTCTTATTGGTTGGCTTTGTTCTCTGGCCTCTGTTATTCAGTTCAACTTCTTCTAGACCTCTAACTTAGGTTCTATTTAGTTGATCAGAATTTTTCCCCTCTTGTTTTTTCTGTTTCTTGCTCTGCCTCTATGTAACCTTTTTGTGAGTGGGTCTCCTCAGATATGGTCGATCCTAGTCAGATTTTCCCAGTCTAGTGAGGCCCAGGTCTCATTGGGAGGGTATGGAGTTTTCCTGAGAATGAGACCCTCCTATGAGGCCTTTAGAGTTGGTGTTTTTCCTCTCCTATCCAGCAGGTGGTGCTGGCCAGCCCACAGCTCCCCCACCAGTGTAAGGAGGTATGGAGCCTTTAGTTCTCCTGGTGACTCTGATCCTGTTCAGGGGCGTGGCTGACTGAAGCTGGAATCTGAATTCCAGCCCCTGGGGTCTGAATTCCCAGAAGGAGGACTGCCAGTTGAGCTGGGCCTCCCTCATACTCTCCCAGTCCTCAGAACTCCAGTTGTCTCTCAGGGGCACTATTCCCTTCTCCTCTCTCCTCTTTGGGGCCTCTCCAGGTAGATTCCTTGGTCAGCCTGAGTTGCCAATTAAAGACAGGGGTGGAGGCTTTCAGTAGTGAATACGGAATTCAAAGACACTGTGGGTACTCTGTCTCCCCTCAAGCCCAGCCTAGTCCCTCAACCTGGGCTTACCGATAGAAAATAACCACATATATTACTTTCAGATTTAAAAAAAAAAAAAAAAAAAAAAAGAGTCTGTTTTAAAAGTCTTTCCCCAGGCTGGAAGTTTTGTCAGTGTCCCAATAGAGCATTTAAAGATATGCTTTGGGCTATTGTCTGATAATTACTCTCCAACAGCTTCAGTTCCACCCCTGCCAGGGGCTATTGAAATGCAAAAAGATAAGGGATCAGTGAGAAGCCACAAGGGACAAAATGTAAGGGAAAAAAAAATGGCTTTTTTGGAGTCTGGGAATGGGTGTCCGCTTTTACGTGCCCCCACTTCTTGGAGCCCAGCCCTTCTTTAGCAGCCCAGCTCCCAAAGTTAGTTAATTAATTTGTTAATTAATTCTGCAGTTGAGGCTGGGTTGAGCCTCCCTTCTTGCCCTCAGCAGATTGCTGTTTTTTGGTTTTTTTTTTCCCCCCCTTTCAGGGAGCCTGCAGCAAGACAGTCTGTGAGGTCTGGGTGGGGAGGGGTGCCAGACCCCTTGTCCGGGGAACTTACAATGTTCGCTGTGATCTCAGCTTTTCCTCCAATTCTAAAGTAGTGTCCAATGTGTGACTGGTTACTGGAGACCCCGAAAACACTGTTTCATATAGTTCTTGGGTAATTGCCAGCTGCTCTAGGGGAGAGACAAAATTCTGCTCCTCACCACTCCACCATCTTGCCCCTCCTCGGTTCATTATCTTAAGCTGTCTAGGCATCTGACTTTCTTGATTACTTTATTCTAGAGCTTGTTTTCACTCTTTTACCTAGGGTTTTCTTGTTGGTTGGCTTTGTTCTCTAACCCTTGGTGTTCATTTCAGCCTATTCTAGAACTTAACTTAGATTCTATTTAGTTGATCAGAGATTTTCACCTCTTATTTTTCTGTTTCTTGCCCTCCCTCTATGAAGCCTTCTTTGTGATGGTCTCCTCAGATATGGTCAACCCCATTCAGGTTTTCTCAGTCCAGAGGGGCCAGGTCTCAGGAGGAGGGTGTGGAGCTTCCTTGAGAATGGGACCCTCCTGTGAGGCCTTTGCAGTCAATGCTTCTCCTATGCTCTCCAGCATGTGACCCTTGCCAGCCTGCAGTTACCCCACCAGTGTAAGGAGGTGTAGAGCCTTTAGTTCTCTTGGTGACCCTGACCCTGTCAGGGGTGTGGCTGACTGAAGCTGGTTTCTGAATTCTAGCTTCTGAGGTCTGAGTTCCCAGAAGGAGAGCTGCTACTGGAGCTTGGCCATGCCCCCCTTTTCTTGGGAAGTTATGGTGTTTAGTGAATTTTCTCAGCCACTAAACTTATTACTTTGTCTCTCAGAGCTATCTTAGCTCTGCTCTTGCCTGGGCCCGAATTACAAGTCTTTGAGTCTTTCTTTAATGGGCTTTTTAGAATAGTTGTTTTAGAAAAAGAGAAAAAGATTAAAAAAAAAAGTAAAAGAAAAAGAAGGGCCCAGTATGAACTACTGACAGTCCTTGCAGATCTAAAGGGCTATTGAAATGCTAAGAAACAAGGAGTTGAGGGCTATTAAGGAACAATCAAGAAAGCAGAGAAACCAGCTCATCAGACAAGGGTCCTCACCCTCTGGATTGACATATGTGCCTGATTCTGTTTGAGCCCTGCCCTTCTCCGTATTATGTTCACCCAAACTCCAAAAATCTGTTTTTATTTTTGTGTTTTTTTTGTTTTTTATTTGTTTGTTTGTTTGTTTGTTTTGCTGTTCTTCCTAACCCTGTCTTCTCTCTGCTGGGTGACTACTCCCAGATTCTCCGGTGTCTGGTCTCAGTCTATCTATGTTTGGAGTTTCTAACCAGCAGTCTCTGTTTTCAGTCAGAGCTGCAACTGCTTTTTTCCCTCCTGGTTCCCAGCACTGATGGCCTCTCCTCCCATGGGACTGTGCCTGGCAGGGAGGGGCTTGGGTCCCCTGGCCATGAGAACTTACAGATTTCACTGATCTCAGCTGTTCCATGCATTCATGAGTGTTGTATGAAGTATGCCCACAGTCAAATTGCTCTGCACTGTCTGGTCCATGCAGTTCCTGGCTTTCTACCAACTTCCATGGAGGAGTAACTAAAACCCACACCTCACTGCTCTGCCATATTGCCCCACCCTCCTGATCAACAATATCTTTTATTTCTATAAGATCTGTTTTTTTTTAATTCACTCTTTCAAATTCTTCTTTATGCTCTTCTAGAGTCTTCTTATGTCCTTTATGTCTTTAGCCAACACACTGAAGCTGTTTCAGAGATTTGTGTGTACTTCTTTGATTAATTGCTCCAAGTTCTGTGTCTCCTCTGGCTTTTTAGTTTGGTTGTTTGGCTTGTCCATATTCTAGTTTCTTCATGTGTTTTATGATTTTCTGTTGTTGGCCTCATGACATTTGCTTATCTTGATTCGGTCATTTGGGGATATGTAGGATTATTTGAGCATTTCTCTATAACTTGTCAGAGCTCTAGTTTGGTGGCATGCACTTTCCCTGTCCTAACAACAGATGGTGCTCTTGAGCCACCTCAAGCCAGCTCTCCTCCAACTTCATCTAAAATGCACTAGGCAGTGTCCAAACTGGGTGGAAATCCAATCAGTGCACTAGTTCTATGTGTACACTGGGAACTGACAGTCTTGAGGGTCATGGACTGGCCCTGCACAGTTCAATAGGGAGTCTGCTCTGGGGCACAGTAGGTCTGGCAGTTTCCACGGCTGAGAGTGAACCACTCTACGGCTGTGGGGTTGCATGTTTCACCCTCCAGCTCAAATGCACCACAGTCCCTGTCCACCATTTTCCCATGAGCCTCTGGGGTTGAGAAGGGGCTCCTGTCACTTCAGTGTGGTATCCTTGCCTCTTGACTATGCACACTGTGGGTTTCCATGGAGGAAGACTGAGTGCAATCACCACAAGACCACTGAATCCCAGGTTCCCTCATGGGAGCTCTCGGCCATGGTTCTGTGAAGGGTTATCTCCCAGCCAACTGCTGAAGGGTGCACGGGGTCTGGAAAGCTGCTCCCTCCTGCACCCAGCAGCCGGCTCCAGCTGCCAGTCCCTGGCAGCAGTCCCAGCTGAACAAACTCACCCTGTCCTTTCACACCTAGTCTTTCTGTCTCTCTATCTAAGTCCCCACTATGTGGTGTAGAGGTTCCTGTTCAGCCAGTGACACCCTGGAACTGCTGTTCTGGAGCACTTTCTGCCATTTATCTATTCTTTTTCATGGAGGAGAAGTTTGCTCTGCCTCTCCTAATCCACCATCTTCCCAGAAGGTTTTCTCCCCCTCAACTTTGTTTATTGATGTACTGAACATAAAAAAGTAGAAGAATCCAAAAACACACACAAAGAACAGGTGCAATCTCTAAAACAATCAACAGAATATATATTTTTATTCCACCAGATGTGAATTATCATACTGCACAACTTCAAATAAATACCAGCCTTACATTTTATTAAGTGCTCTGATAAACTGTAAAGTGAAGCACAATTTGCATGCCCCCTCATCAATGCCTTGGTTTGCTACAGTAGTACAGGAAAGAAGCATGTAGCTGCTGTTTTCCCATGAGGGAAACCTTTTTTTTTTAAATTATTTTTAAAGTATATACATATATTTTATTTTTTAGTTTTTCTTTTTTAAAATGCAGCAGTTTAACTCTGACTATCTAAATGCACCTAAGGTTCTGAGAAAGAGCCAAGCCTATTGATTTCTGAATAGTATTGAGTGGGTCAGCATGAAAACTCACTTATTCACTTTAGCACATGCCTCACAGTATATATACTGTACTATACTGAAAAAAATTTATAACTTAAATTTTAAATAATAAAAAATAAAACTCAACTATATTATGTGTAGCACATTGCTTGTTCTAAGAGAAAACATGTGAGAATCTCAGTTTATACTAAAAGCAGGATGTAAATATATAGTTCTCAGTGCATCCTGATAAACGCAATTTTTGCCTTGAGCTCTTTGGAAAATTTAGTATTGCTAGATGCTAATCAGAAAATATTTTTTATTTAAAAAATTTTTTTCACACATGGTAAAAACTTTCATACATGGTTTTTGAGAAAACCACACCTCATAAGGGACCAGGCTTATGTGTAATTCATTGGCTTGACCCAGATGGTAGTATAAATGTAATTGCAATATCAGCCTAAATTACCCCATGCTGATGTGGGTGACTCACATGTGCTGTGCTACACATACTTAACAAGAATAAAGCAATACTGAGTTCAAGCATTTCCCAGAGAAGTGAGCGCATGGGGCACAATTTGGGTCTGAATTCACAGAGAATGCTCATTAAAGCCACTGAGCATTTTGCACAAGTAAGGACTCTGATATTGGTCCTGTGGTGCCCATGTTACAATGGCAATAATTATTATCCCTAGAAGAACTAATGCATTTCTGCTCTACAATATTTAATTACACTCACCCACCTAAAAGGGCTGTAATCAAGATTTATTAATCAATTTTTGTAAAGCACTTTCAATTCAGAAATGCAATGCAAGTTCTAAGTATAAATATATTCTTCTCAGAGTATCACAAAATATCTATGCAATAATATTCCACGTATCTCACAGCATCCTTTCAAACTTGAAGTCTTTAATACTAATATGATTTTGGCTTCCATTTTAAGTGAGCATCTTCAAAAGAAGAGATTTGCATTTTCTGGTCTTTTAAATTATTTCAACTTTGCAGCAATACCTTTTTTCTCCTGTTCTTTTTATAAGAAGTAAAATAAGAATACACTTTACTTTGGAAAACATAGTTTCTGAGTCCAAATTTAAAGAAGAAGATAAGAAATTCAACACTTTCCTCATTAAATATAACAGTTTCGATTCAATGTATAAGCGTAGACCTTTATTCCTGGAAAAAGTAAATTGTCTTAGTAAATTAGTAATTATAGTGGTAAATCACATATTAAAATTCAATGTATCTGAAACTTAAATCAGATGACATTTTGCCTGATAAGCCTGAATGCAAAGAAAAGTAAACTGTTGCAGCATCTAGCATTTGGTAATCTTTGTAAATTTTAATATACTAATATTTGTACTTGAGACCTGGATAGAGTAAACTCCAAAAATATGTTTGTGGATTACCTAAATTAGCTATGGTCCTGGAAAGTTTTCCTCACTTCCTGTTGCTAGGTATCAAAGATAAATCAGTGCCAGATTCCAAATCCATGCCCAGAAATCAAGCATACTCTAGGGAATCCTAGGAGATTCACAGAATAGGAATGAAAAAATCTAAATTATTAGCACTAGTTCTATGTCTAACGAGCATTATAACTTAGAGAAAGTTACTTTGGATCTGTTTCCATAACTATACAATAAAGTTCATAGAAGTTACTCAATTGAGTTTTCTTGCTCTGATTTCAATGGTTCCAACTCATGATATAGAGGAAGACAATGGAGAAAATCAGAACTAGAAATGGGCTAAAAATAATAATAATAATAATAATAATAATAAAGAGATGATGGTAAAAGGAGTCCAAATACAAATTAATGTTCGTGCTTGACTATGTGACCTAGCAACCAGAGTATATGAAAGTGCAACTGGGAATGTCTTTCCATTTGGGCAAAAAGCTGAGATGCTATTGCTGCAGCTATAGGAATATCTCATGGGATGCAAGTGTGAGGAGATTTTGACTTCTTTCAGTGGCGTAATGAGGACTGATTGGAGGGTTAGAGAGCAAAAGTGGTCTAGAAAAACTGTGAACTGGGTGATCTGACTATTCTCCAGCTGTGGTTTTGCAACCTGTAATTTTATATTTGGAAATATGTCATTAACAATTTGAAATACTTTTGCTTCTAACAAATTCCAGCTTTGGTTCACCAAAGAATATAACTATATAATGGGTCTACAGGATGATGACCTTTATGCTTTATCCTTTCTCTGTATACAAGGAGACCTAAATCATATATCTGTGTTCTTAAGGGATGAATAAACTTGAAAAGTTTAGGTCATTAGAAAGCACTCAGTGTGGAAATGAAACACCAGTATGTTCAAGGGCAAAAGGTAGTATGTTTAAGGTAGTAAGTGTGGGTTAGAAAACAAACAAGCTAGCTTGGCTCGATGGCTTAGATATACTTCTTGATCAATTAAAAGATCTGTTTATTCAGGAAAACAACATCATTCATATCAATAAATCTGTAAAATTTTGAAGATGACTGCATTCTAGAATTTTTCTGTACCTGGATACAAATAGATAAAACAACATTAAATGTAATTTATTGTTTTTATTAATCATCAGTTTACTGCAAGCACTTGATTTTGAAAATTATGTTTCAGAAACACTAGTGCTTAATATTTAATTAAGTTATTATGTTCCATTAACCAGAAGTACGTAAGGAAATGTGACTTTGCTATCAGGATTAAGAACAATGGAAGACATTGCATTTCCTCCGACAGCATTTCCCTAGTTACCTACTTTGAATGCTCCCCCTGACACTGCTTTAAGTCCTCTAAAACTGTTTTCAGTGTGACGGATTTTGTACAAATTAACTAGCCACAACATGATTATGAAACAAACAATGCAAATTTCAGCAATGGAAAATATCATTTTGAATCATGAGTTTACAGATCAGCTTGCAGTTGGACTGATCTACACGGGACTCAGCTAACAAATTAGCTGATCTTTGCTTGGCTTACCCTCTCTTCTGTGCAAGACTGAATGTCAACTGACCTAGTTCAACTCACCTACTGGTAGCTCTAGTACATCTGTCTCTCATCCCTGTTCTTGAACCAGTGGGCCAGCCTGCACCTGGCAATGTGGAGCCATTAGAGGGAGCAAGTGGTATTTAATGGATAATGTAGGTCCTCAAAATTGTTCATTTGTTTCTCCAAGGCTGGCTTAGCTATTCATTACCTGTTGCTTTTTATATAAACTTAGGAACCAGTTTGTCAGTATAAAAAAAAATTCCCGCTTAGGTTTGGATTTACTGAATTATATATCATTACTGAAACATCCTGTGGGTGAAACGGGTGTATGTTCTCTTTTATTCATATAACTTCACCTATTTCTCTCAGTAATATTTTGTAGTATAGTTTTAGAATATTTAATAATTGTAATATCCAATATTTCTAATATTTTTGTTAATAGTATATGCAAATGATTTTTATATTATGGAACTAAATAATATTTGTAGTTTGTCCATAATGAAATTCAACTAGAAATCACTAACAGAAACATAAGAAGAAAATCTCTAAACACATGTAAAAAATAAAAGAAACTTTTAAATAATCTATGAGTCATAGAGAATGTCTCAAGGTAAGCATATAATACACTAACCCAATTAAAATTAAAATGCAACATATGAAAACATGGGACGCAGATAAAGCAGTGCTGAGAGGGAATTGTATGATAAGAAATGTTTACAGTAGAAAAGAGGAAAAGTCTCAAATCAATAATCTAGCTCTCAGCTCAAGAACCTAGAAAAAAAAAAGAGTAAAACAAACACAAAGCAAGCAGAAGGAAGTCAATAATAAAAATAAGAACAGAAATCAAGGTAACTAAAAACCAAACCAATAGAGAAAATCAGTTAAACAAAGAACTGGGCCTTTGAAAACAGCAATTGACACATTTTTAGCAAGGTTGACAAGATAAAAAGAGGCCAGTTATCAATATCAGGAGAAAAAGTGGGGATATCGTTACAGACTCTGCAGACATCAAAAAGAGATTACTCTAAACAGTTCTGTTCACATAAATTTAAAAACTCAGAAGAAATAGATTAATTCTTTGAAAACCACAAACTATGAGAGTTCAACTGATCAGAAATAGACAATCTGAATAGCCCTATTCCCATTAAATGAATTAAATTTGTTATTAAAAGTTCTTGAATAAAGAAATCTCCAGGCCCAGATGACTTTACTGGAAAATTCTGTCAAACATTTAAGGTACAATTAACACAAATTCTACAGAACCTTTTCAGAAAATAGAAGCGATGGGAACTTTTCCCAATGCACTTTATGAAGCTACTATTACCCCAGTATCAAAACAGGGCAAACACATTAAAAGAAAATGAAGCAACATACCAAAACCCTAAATGAATATAATTTCAAAAACCCTTAGCAGAATATTAGCAAATAGTGTTCAACAATATATAAAAATAATTATAAAGAATGACTAAATGGAGTTTTCTCCATGATGAAAGTTTTGATATTCAAAATTAATCAGTATAATTCACCATATTAACAGGCTAAAGAAGAAAAATCAAATAATATTATCTGTTGATACATAAGTCTTTGACAACATTCAGCAACAAGATAAAACTCTCAGAAAAATAGAAATAGATGTGTTTTATTTTGCTAGCTATTAAAGTAAATAGCATACACTGAGTTGGCTTAACAATAGAATTTATTGGCTCATGGTTTCACAGGTTGGAAGTCTCGCTTCTTTCCGAGGTTGGTATCTTCTGATTTTCTGGCAGTCTTGGGTTTCCTTTGCTTTTCTGTTACATGGCAATACACATCGCAGCATCTTTTCCTTTCTCTTTCTGGCTCCATTGACTTCCACCGTTTAGCTGCTCTCCATGGCTTCTTTTTCCATGCACAATTTCCTTTGCTTATAATGACTTCAGACATATTGGATTAAGGCCCATCCTCTTCCAGTTTGGGCACACTTTAACTAATAACATCTTCAAAGGTCTTATTTGCAAATGGACCGGGGGTGGTACATGAACCTCCTTTTTTGGTAGACATGATTCAATCCCCAACAGTCCATTCTCTGGACCCAAAAAAAGTATTTGTCCTACATGCAAAATACATGTATTCCATCACAACATCCCAAAAGTCTTAAGTCACTTCAGTAACATTGTTAAGTGCAAAGTCTCATCAAAATCAATTATAAGTTTATGCATCCTAGGGCAAAATTCCTGATTGATGTACCTATGAAACCTAGAAAATGAGGTATCTGTTTCCAAGGTGCAATAATGGGAGAGATGTAGAATAAATATTCCCATTCCAGAAGGGAAACATTGGAAGGAAAATAGAGGTCACATGCCCCAAACAACAGGGAGAACGCCATTATGTTTCAAAGTCTGAGAGTCATCTATGGATTGCCGTTTTATCTTCTGGGTCTGCTGGAGTGGCAGCCCCAGCTTTCAAAGTGCTTACACCTAAACATGCTTTTCCTGAGGGGCCTGATTCTATCACATGTTAAATTCAACATCAAAAACATCTATGAAAAACCTAAAGGTAACATTATACTTAATGGGGAGAAAATACTTTCCAGTTTAGATTGGGAACAAGGGAAGGATGTCCTGTCTCGCTGCTCTTATTCAATGAAGTACTAGAAGTTCTACCCGCTTCTATAGACTAAAAAATGAAGCAAAAGGTATACAGATTGAAATGGAAGAAATTAAACTCTTCCTATTTATCTGAAGATGACATGATTACCTACTTAAAAAAGTTCCAGGGACTACATGAAGATACTCCTAGAATTAATATGGGAGTTCTGCAAGTTCTCACAATAGAAGAAAAAACATAAAAAAATAAATTTCATATATATACTAGCAATGGACACTGAATATGGGCACTAAAATTTAAAAATACAAAAAAAAAAAAAAAAAAAAGAAAAGTTAACTTAAATTAAAAAAAAAAAAGAAAAAAATAAAAGTTAACTTAAATATCAACCTAACCAAATATGAATAGGTCTTGTATGCCTGCCGAAAATGACCAAATGCTAATGAAGAAAATTAACCAAGAGCTCAGTAAATGGAAAGACATATTTTGGTGATGGTTTCAAAGACTCTAAATAGTAGAGAGGTCATTTCTCCCCTAACTGATTCACATGTTTAAAACAATTCCTACCAAATTCCCAGCAAAATTGTATAGATATAGGAAAGATTATTCTAAAATTTATATGGAAAGTAAAAGGGACTAGAATAGCTAAAATGATTTTAGAAAAGAATAATGACGTGAGAGGAATCAGTGTACTCAATTTCAAGACTCATTCTTCAGGTACAGCAGTCAAGAGTGTGTGGTATTTTTGGAGGGATACATATACAGACTAATGTAGAAGAATAGAATCCAAGAATAGACTCATACAAATATGCCCAACTGATATTTGACAAAAGTGTACAATTATTTCAGGGGAGGAAGGATAGCATCTATAGACAAAAAAAAAATCGACCTTTCCTTAAATTGTACACTTTATACAACTATTAACTCAAATTAGATCACAAAATTACATGTAAAACCCTAAAAATTTCAGAATAAAACTGGAGAAAATTTTCAGGATCAGGTGTAGAAAATGGTCATTAGATTGGTAGCAAAAGCATGATCCATAAAAGGAAAAAAAAGAAAACTTGTACTTCATAGAAATTAATAAATTTTGTTTTGCAAAATATCCTGCTAAGAGGATGAAAGGACAAGTGATAGACTGATATTCTTCAAAGGGTGAATGGCTAAAGAAACTCTGGTATATACATACCATGGAATACCAGACAATAAAAAAAGAATGAAGTATTGCTATACCAACAACTTGGATAAATCTTCAGAGAATTATGCAAAGTGAAAAAGGTTGCTGTCAAACAGTTACATAATGTATGACTGAATTTATATAACATTCATAAAATGAAAAAAAAGGGAAACAGAGGACCTATTATTTGTTATCAGAGGCAGGAGATACAAGGGTGGGAGGAGGGAATAGTGGGGGATAGGTGTATGATGGATTTGTTTTATATCTTAACTCTATAAAAGCTAATATCCTGGAGGTGATATTGCACTACATTTTTGCAGATGTTTCCATGGTGGGAACTGAATGTAAATCTACAATTATTGCAATAAAAAAGTTCAAAGGTGCCTATATAAATATTGCTGTACATATCTGTTAGTGAATATATGTATATATTTCTGTTAGGTATATTTAGGAGTAGAGTTGCTGTGGCATGGGATATATGTATGTGCAACTTTAATGGATACTGCAAACCATCACCAGCACAAGATCTGATTAGCAAGTCCCTTCCAAGCCTTCACTTTTGTTACTTGTGCTAACACTCCATTGGCAAAAGCAAGTCTTAAGGCCAATGCCAGAGGAAAGAGTCTGGCCAGGTCACAATACCAATGGCACCTGGGATCTGTGAGTAAACATTATAAAGGGTGAGGATACTGGTAGTGATGAGAAATTGAAGCTAATTGACAACCAACTACTATAGGCAACCTTCTTGGTATGAAGCTAATTCACATAAGTAAATTTTCTAATTCAATCTATATTTTATTATTTTTAATGGGATATATAGTATTGTTGCCCATCCAAAAAGGCCAACTAATCATGCCAATTATCAATAAATATATCTTATACTCCTATATATAAAAACATGCCAAGAACTTCTGCATAATATAAAGCATTTAAAACAGC
Organism: Choloepus didactylus; assembly: GCF_015220235.1. NCBI lineage: Eukaryota > Metazoa > Chordata > Mammalia > Pilosa > Megalonychidae > Choloepus > Choloepus didactylus. The sequence continues at coordinate 60,293,824 of NC_051316.1, forward strand.
TATTACCCATTTATATAACACTGGAACTCATTAGTGACTGTGTGCAGTTCACAATGATATTGCACATTGTCAAATACAAATTGTGATTTCCATTTGCACATCAATGAACATGCAATTTTTTTCCCAATTCAGTTTCATTGAGATATGTTCACATACCATACAAGCATCCACAGTGTACAATCAGTTGTTCACAGTACCATCATATAGTTATACATTCATCACCCCAATCTATTTTCTGAACATTTTCATTACTCCAGTAATAAATAATACAGTATCAATAAAAAATAATTAAAATACAAGTAAAGAAGAATATCCAAAACATCCCATCCCCCGTATCCCCCATATTATTCATTTAATTTTTGTTCCCATTTTCTACTCATCTGTCCATACATTGGATAAAGGGAGTGTGAGGCACAAGGTTTTCACAATCACACAGTCACACTGTGTAAGCTATATAGTTACACAATCATCTTCAAGAATCAGGACTACTGGATTGCAGTTCGACAGTTTCAAGTATTTCCTTCTAGCTATTCAAGTACACTAAAAACTATAAAGGTATATCTATATAATGCATAAGAATACTCTCCAGGGTGACCTCTCACCTCTATTTGAAATCTCTCAGCCAGTGAAACTTTATTTTGTTTCATTTCTCTTCCCCCTTTTAGTTAAGTAGGCTTTCTCAATCCCATGAAACTGGGTCCAGGCTCATCCCTGGGAAACATGTCCCACATTGCCAGGGAGATTTACACCCCTTGGAATCTTGTCCCCCATAGGGAGAGGGCAGTGAGTTTACTTACAGTATTGGCTTAGAGATAGAGAAGCCACGTCTGAGAAACAAAAGAGGCTCTCTGGGGGTGACTCAGGCACAATTATAAGTAGGCTTAGCCTCTCCTTTGCAGTGACAAGCTTCATAAGGGCAAGTCCCAAGATCGAGGGCTCAGCCTTCTAATTTGGTAGCCCTGTGTTTGTTAGAATATCAGTAATTCCCCAGGTGAGAAAACTTAATATTTTCACATTTTTTCCCTAGTCCCTCAGGAGGGCTCTGCAAATACATTTTTAATCTCAGCCCAAATTACTTTGAGATGTATTAGGTTTCACACTAACCTGTACAAACCAGCAAGATCTCACTCCCTATTCAAAATTCCATGTAAGTATGGTGTTTGAATAAACTGACTGTATGAGTTAAATTATTTAGTATGCTACAAAAAATACAGATTTTGCACTGCATAAACATTTCTTCCTTTGGTCTCACATAGAAGTTGAAGTTTTAAAACAGAGTCAATATCATCCTTTACCCTTTAGTCTGATTTGCCTGAGTCCTAACCAGATCAACTTCCTTCATACCTCTAATTGATGTCGGAACTCTTTTTCAGCTTTTTTAATAGATGCCGCATGGTGTAATACTGACATTCATAACTGCCAAAATCTAGCTCTGAGTCTCAGGTGTAATACAGATACTTGAAGTTCCAGGGACTGACCAGGTTGTACACAAAGACCTCAGCATCTCAGAGATTAGAGACAACCATTACAACTCAAGAAAAGATGTGACTGCTGTAAAAGCTTACAAACTAGGGTCCTTTACAATAAGCCTTCCCCTGATAATCTGAGTTCTAAGATTCAGTTGTCAGCATTTTCATATTAGAGTTATTCCACATTAGTGAGGAGTTACGATGTTTGTCTTTTCGTTTCTGGCTTATTTCACTCCAAATGCTGTCCTCAAGATCCATTCACCTAGTTGCATGCCTTACAACTTCATTCCTTCTTGCAGTCACTCAATATTCTACTATATGCATACACCACAGTTCACCAGTTCATCAGTCAATGTATCCTTAGGCCACCTCCATCCATTGCAAATCGTGAATACTGCCACCATAAACACCAGTGTGCAAATGTCCATTTGTATCCCTGTTCTCAGTTCTTCCCTGTATATATCCTCAGAGAAAAGATGGGAAAGATGATAATAGCAGTGCACAATACATTTAAAAGGCATGAGCAGCAATAGAAACCTACTGGGAGCAAAGTTAAGGCATAACTGCAGTGCCCTCCACATACTCTTTCTGTGGACTCGAGGAAAACATGCTTTCCCTTCTGGCATGCATGCAGATTGATAATAGCTGAATTTTCTTCAAACACTGGACTTTGAAAAAAAATTACATGTTGTTAGTAGAATATATTTTTATACAGAGTGTTCAGCAGCAAGTCACCATGTATTTTTTGGATAGTGGTTTCATGATCATAATTTATTTCAATATCTTTGCCCAAAATTATTAGTAGTCCTTACAACCTGATTATCAACCAGTGAAAAATGGTTACTGAATAGTTAACATAATCAAATGTATTTGCATTCCTAAGTCCTTGATACCTAATTTGGATTCCCTGCATTAGTATTTGAGCAGGCAACTCAAACAAAACTTTTATCATTCGCACACTAATGGATGTAATATGCTGACAGTATGATTGAAATAATTCTGAATCTATAGTCACAAAAATATGATTTATTTTCTGACATGAGATTTCCAAATTTTGATCATTCTTTTAACTTCTGTTTGTTTTTTTAATATGGACATAGTCATTTCCAAAAATCACAGAATTGTCATGGTGACAAAATGAAATGAGATAGAAATGTATTTTATGCTACAAAATGCTGGATAAATATAGTAATACTAAATAGAATGAAGAAAAAAGTAATCTATTCATACATAAAGTGTGAACTTAATAATGTATTTTCTGTGATTGGCACAGCCACTTTTTTTAGTTCAGCCATAATACATACCAGAGATGTAGGTGAAATTTTAGCTAATTTAATTAAAAAGAAATAATGCATGTCTAACTTGTCTTGCTGGAAAACATAAGAAATATTGCATCTGTCTTTTTAAAAAAATGAATTTGAACTTGCAGTGTTACCTACAGTGTTACCTACAAACAAGTATAATTTGGTAAATCAGAAGTCTTTTCTACTTTATTTTTCAAATTAACCAAAAATCTTCTGAACAATGAGATCTATTTTGACTGAAATGAATGCCGACAATGTTTAAACTAAAACCTAATCTTGCAACTATACACACATATGTATGTATGGATATGTATATAATTTTCAAATTTTCATGAAGAGTTAAAAAAAGCTTTCTCCACAATATTTTATTTTAATCATCCTTTAGTTTTACAGATTAATTTTTTTTTGTTTTTCTTAACAAAAAATGAATTTGCACTTTTATTATCTCATACACATACTAAAAAATAACTTATGGGAATCCAGTTGTAGTCAACTATAACATATATGACTTGTCATAGCCCTGAAATCCCTCATAAAATTTGTCCTGAGCTAGCAAGATAGAGATTATGTTTCAATGCATGCGTCTGATATTATCAGCCCTTCCTCCTCTGGCTTTGGGCTTGATGGCAGATATATTGATTCATATTTTTCAGATATGAATTTAAGAATGCAGCAGAAGAGATACTATTAAATCCTTCTTCCTAACAGACTCACACTTAATTGAAAATATCTCTACATTAGAATTCAGAAGTTTCATTATTACTCCCAGGTGAAAGGAGTGCTAATGCATTCTACTAGACTTTCCTCTGTTATTTTTATCTACAACAATGCAGCCTGTAATATGGTCTAGTACCAAGTCTTTGGAATTTGAAACAGATTTATGGTTCTATAAATGAGAAACTAACACACAAGTACTTTAATAAACGCTGTCTCTTGTAATGGATTGTTACTTTTATTATTAAGATTATTACAGATCAGAGTATAGTGGCTGTAGTTTCCATTTCAATTAATGATGACTTTGACCCTAGTTAAGTTATCTATTATATTGTATTATTCAATATTGGATAGCAATTAGATCTTGATGAAAAATGCATTTAGAAACTTTTATTCATTGTTAGAAGAAGAGAAAAAATAAAGTTACCATTTTGACAGTCATATGTTTTTTGCCGGGTATTTTTAGTATTTCCCTCCTCCAAGTGTAGTGTAGGATTGCTTTCACCAGTTCCTTTGAGTCTGGATGGAGTTATAAGATTTTTCTGGCCCATAGTTTGTGAGTAGAAGTGATGTGTGTCATTTTCAAGCTGTTTACTTTAATTACCAATGTTGGGCACTTCAGAACTCTCTTTTCTTTTGCCACCATACTTTCTCACCTTGGTACTAGAGTAGACAGATGTGTAGCAGAGACCCCAGCAAACACAAAATGGACATTCAGTATTACAAGGGAATCAAACTTATTTTTAAGCCAATAAGATTTTGAGATTATTTGTTATGTAAACATAACCTAGCCTATGTTAGCTAATTCAAACTGGGTTGGTGACACTGCCATAGCAAAAATATCCTACACAATATGTCACTTTGGCTGAGAGGTTAGCAGTGACCATTATAGAAATTCGGTTGGAAAGAAAGATACTGGTCTATGTTACACAGATGTGAAATAATTGGTCCAAATACCACCTGTGATAACACAGAAAGCAGTTAATGAATGTCTACCTCAAGGGAAGAGATTGGAAACAGAAATTTAATTGTATGTATTGATTGCTGTTGACTAAACTTGAAAAGGTATTACAAGCCTTAGATGAGTTCTCCCATACTCGATGAGGAAAAAAGTCTCAGTTGCAGACACATAAAGGTAATGGAGTCTAGAAATTATGGGATATATCAAGTTTGGAAGAGAAAACAGCTTCCAATTTGTAAAAACTAAAATTAAGAAATGCTTTGAATGATAAAGAGTAATTAAATACCAACCTTTGCCAAGCGTCAAAGCAAGGATATGCTAGTCAAATCTATTATTGAAATCCCATTGTTTTAAGGAGAATTATATAAGGACAAATATGTCCTTTTTTTAAATTAAACTCAGCTTTATTGAAACATATTCACATACCATACAATCATCCATGGTGTACAATCAACTGTTCAAAGTACCATCATATAGTTATGCATTCATCACCCCAATATATTTTTGAGCATTTTCCTTACACCAGAAAAAAACAGAATAAGAATAAAAAATAAAGGTAAAAAAAACACCCTATTTCTCATTTAGTTTTTTGTCCCCATTTTCTAATTATCCATCCATTCACTAGGTAAAGGAGGTGTGATCCACAAGGTTTTCACAATCATACTGTCATGCCTTGTAAGCTACATTGTTATACAGTCATCTTCAAGAGTCCAGGCTACTGGGTTGCAGTTTGATAGTTTCAGGTATTTACTTCTAGCTACCCAATACATTAAAACCTAAAAAGTCTTACCTATATAGTACATAAGAATGTCCACCAGAGGGGATTTAGAATATGGCGGAATGGTGAGGAGCAGAATTTCATCTCTCCCCTAGAGCAGCTGGCAATTACCCAAGACTGTATGAAACAGTGTTTTCGGGGTCTCCAGTAACCAGTCACACATTGGACACAACTTTGGAATTGGAGGAAAAGCTGAGATCGCAGCGAACATTGTAAGTTCCCCGGACCAGAGGTCTGGCGCCCCTCCCCACCCAGACCTCACAGACTGTCTTGCTGCCAGCTCCCTGAAAGCAGGGGAAGAAAAAAACAAAAAACAGCAATCTGCTGAGGGCAAGAAGGGAGGCTCAACCTAGCCTCAACTGCAGAATTAATTAACAAATTAATTAACTAATTTTGGGAGCTGGGGTGCTAAAGAAGGGCTGGGCTTCGAGAAGTGGGGGCACGTAAAAGCAGGCACCCATTCCCAGACTCCAAAAAAGCCATTTTTTTTCCCCTACATTTTGGCCCTTCTGGCTTCTCACTGATCCCTTATCTTTTTGCATTTCAATAGCCCCTGGCAGGGGTGGAACTGAAGCTGTTGGAGAGTAATTATCAGACAATAGCCCAAAGCATATCTTTTAATGCTCTATTCTGACACTGACAAAACTTCCAGACTGTGGAAAGACTTTTAAAACAGACTCTTTTTTTTCCTTTCTTTTTTCTTTTTCTTATTTTTCTTTTCTATTTTTTTTTAATCTAAAAGTAATATATGTGGTTATTTTCTATCAGAAAGCCCAGGTTGAGGGACTAGGCTGGGCTTGGGGGGAGACAGAGTACCTCCAGTGTCTTTGAGTTCCATATTCACTACTGAAGGCCTCTACCCCCGTCTTTAATTGGCACCTCAGGCTGAACAAGGAATCTACCTGGAGAGGCCCCAAAGAGGAGAGGGGAGAAGGGAATAGTGCCCCTGAGAGATAACTGGAGTTCTGAGGATTGGGAGAGTGGAAGAAGGTCCAGCTCAACTGGCAGTCCTCTTTTTGGGAACTCAGACCCCAGAGGCTGGAATTCATATTCCGGCTTCAGTCAGCCATGCCCCCGACAGGATGAGAGTCACCAGGAGAACTAAAGTCACCATACCTCCTTACACTGGTGGGGGAGCTGCGGGCTGGCGAGCACCACCTGCTGGACAGGAGAGGAAAAGCACCAATTCTAAAATCCTCATAGGAGGGTCTCATTCTCAGGAAAACTCCATACCCTCCCAATGAGACCTGGGCCTCACTAGACTGGGAAAATCTGACTAGGGTCGACCATATCTGAGGAGACCCACTCACATAAAGGTTACATAGAGGCAGAGCAAGAAACAGAAAAAACAAGAGGGGAAAAATTCTGATCAACTAAATAGAACCTAAGTTAGAGGTCTATAATAAGTCGAACTGAATAACAGAGGCCAGAGAACAAAGCCAACCAATAAGAAAACCACTAGGTGAAAGATAGAAAACAAGCTCCAAAATAAACTAATCAAGAGAATCAGATGCCTAGACAACTTAAGATAACAAGCCATACCAGGATACACAAAAACATGGACCAGCCAAAGGAACAAACTAATAGCTCAGCTGAGATACAGGAGTGGAGGCAACTAATACTAAATAAATTCAGTGAAATGAAGGAAGATATAGCAAAAGAGCTGAAGGATATAAAGAGGACACTGGATGACCATAAAGAAGAATTCATAAACTTAAAAAAACAAATGGCAGAACTCATGGGAATGAAGGCCACAATGGAGGAGATGAAAAACACAATGGAGGGACACAACAATAGATTTGAACAGGCAGAAGAAAGGATCAGTGAACTGGAAGACAGGTCATTCGAATTCATACACACAAAAGAACAGATGGTGAAAAAAATGGAAAAATATGAGCAGGGTCTTAGGGAGCTGAGTGACAACATGAAACGCACAAATATATGTGTTATGGGTATCCCAGAAGGAGAAGAGAGGGGAAAAGGGGCAGAAAGAGTAATAGAAGACATATTCACTGAAAATTTCCCAACTCTTATAAAAGACAGAAAATTAGAGATTCAAGAAGTACAACGTACCCCAAATAGAATAGATCCCAATAGACCTACTCCAAGACACTTACTGGTCAGATTGTCCAATGTCAAAGACAAAGAGAGGATTCTGAAAGCAGCAAGAGAAAAGCAATCCCTCACATACAAGGGAAGGTCAATAAGACTATGTACAGATTTCTCTGCAGAAACCATGGAGGCAAGAAGACAGTGGCATGATATATTTAAGATACTGAAAGAGAAAAACTGCCAACCAAGATTTCTATATCCATCAAAACTTTCCTTCAAAAATGAGGGAGAGATTAAAACATTTTTAGACAAACAGACACTGAGAGAGTTTGTGAATAATAGACCGGCACTACAAGAAATACTAAAGGGAGTGCTACAGGCTGATAGGAAAAGACAGGAGAGAGAGAGTTGGAGAAGAGTGCAGAAATGAAGATTATCAGGAAAGGTAAAAGGAGAGGAAAAAATAAGAAATGACATATAAATTCCAAAAAACAAACTGGTAGTAGAAAGTACTGCCCTTACAGTAATAACACGAAACATAAATGGATTAATCTCCCCAATAAAAAGACACAGACTGGCAGAATGGATTAAAAAACAGGACCCATCTATATGCTGTCTACAAGAAACTCACTTTAGACACAAGAACAAACATAGACTGAAAGTGAAAGGTTGGAAAAAGATATTTCATCCAAACAACAACCAGAAAAAAGCGGGAGTAGTTATATTAATATCAGACAAGTTAGACTTCAAAAGTAAAACAATTAAAAGAGACAAGGACACTATATATTAATAAAAGGGTCAATTCATCAAGAAAACATAACAATCATAAATATTTATGCACCAAGTAAGAATGCCCCAAAATTCATGAGGCAAACACTGCGATCACTGAAAGGAGAAATAGATACCTCTAAAATAATAGTTGGAGACTTCAATACACCACTCTCATCAATGGATAGAACATCTAGACAGAGGATCACTAAAAAAACAGAGATGTTGAATTGTATGATAAATGAACTAGACTTGACAGACATTTATAGAACACTACATCCAACAACGGCAGGATACACTTTTTTCTCAAGTGCTCATGGAACATTCTCTAGGATAGACCACATGTTGGGTCACAAAGCAAGTCTCAACAAATTTAAAAATATGGATATTATACAAAACACTTTCTCAGACCACAATGGAATGAATTTGGAAATAAATAAAAGGCAGAAGGTCATAAAATTCACAAACATTTGGAGGCTAAACAACACCCTCTTAGAAAACCAGTGGGTAAAGGAAGAAATTACAAGAGAAATTAGTAAATACCTCGAGGCAAATGACAATGAAAACACAACTTATCAAAACTTATGGGATGCAGCAAAGGCAGTGCTCAGAGGGAAATTCATTGCCCTAAATGCCTATATTAAAAGAGAAGAGAGAGCAAAAATTGAAGAGTTAACTGCTCACCTGGAGGAATTAGAGAAAGAACAGCAAATGAACCCCAAAGCAAGCAGAAGGGAAGAAATAACAAAGATTAGAGCAGAAATAAATGCAATTGAGAACAGGAAAACAATAGAGAGAATCAACAAAACCAGAAGTTGGTTCTTTGAGAATATCAACAAAATTGATGGACCACTGGCTAGGTGAACAAAATAAAACAGAGAGCAGATGCAAACAAATGCAATCAGAAATGGGAAAGGAAATATAACTACCGACCCTGCAGAATTTAAGGAGCTAATCAGAAGATGCTATGAGCAACTATATGCTAATAAACTAGACAACTTAGATGAAATGGACAACTTCCTAGAAAAGCATAAACAACCAACATTAACTCAAGAAGAAATAGATGACCTCAACAAACCAATCACAAGTAAAGAGATTGAGTCAGTCATCAAGAAGCTCCCAAAAAGGAAAAGCCCAGGACCAGATGGTTTCACATGTGAATTCTACCAAGCATTCAAGAACGAATTAGTACCAATCCTGCTCAAACTCTTCAAAAAAATTGAAGAAGTGGGAAAGCTACCTAACTCTATGAAGCCAACATCACCCTAATACCAAAACCAGACAAAGATACTACAAAAAAAGAAAGTTATAGACCAATTTCTTTGATGAATATAGACGCAAAAATCCTCAACAAAGTACTCACAAATCGAATCCAGCAGCACATTAAAAGAATTATACACCACGACCAGGTGGGATTTATTCCAGGCATGCAAGGCTGGTTCAACACAAGAAAATCAATTAATGTAATACACCACATCAATAAATCAAAGCAGAAGAACCACATGATCATCTTGATTGATGCAGAAAAGGCATTTGACAAAATTCAACATCCTTTCCTGATGAAAACACTTCAAAGGACAGGAATAGAAGGGAACTTTTTCAATATGATAAAGGCAATATATGAAAAACCCACAGCTAACATCACACTCAATGGGGAGAGACTGAAAGCTTTTCCTCTAAGATCAGGAACAAGACAGGGATGCCCACTATCACCGTTGTTATTCAACATTGTGCTGGAAGTTTTAGCTAGAGCAATTAGGCAAGAAAAAGAAATAAAAGGCATCCAAATTGGAGAGGAAGAAGTAAAACTTTCACTATTTGTAGATGACATGATTCTATATGTAGGAAACCCAGAAAAATCTACAGCAAAGCTACTAGAACTAGTCAATGAATACAGCAAAGTAGCAGGCTACAAGATCAACACGCAAAAATCTGTAGTGTTTCTATACACAAGTAATGTGCAACAAGAGGAGGAAATCAAGAAAAAAATCCCATTTACAATAGCAACCAAAAGAATCAAGTATTTAGAAATAAACTTAACCAAGGACACAAAAGACCTTTACATAGAAAATTATAAGAAACTGCTAAAAGAAATTGAACAAGACCTAAAAAAATGGAAGAACATACCATGTTCATGGATTGGAAGACTAAATATAGTTAACATGGCAATTTTACCTAAACTGATTTACAGATTCAATGCAATACCAATTCAAATCCCAACAACTTACTTTACAGAAATAGAAAAACCAATAACTAAATTTATTTGGAAGGGTAAGGTGCCCCAAATAGCCAAAAATATTTTGAGAAAGAGGAATGAAGTGGGAGGTCTCACACTACCTGACTTTGAAGCATATTACAAAGCTACAGTGCTCAAAACGGCATGGTACTGGCATAAGGACAGATATACTGATCAATGGAATGGAATTGAGTGTTCAGAAGTAGACCCTTGCATCTACGGACAACAGATCTTTGATAAGGCAGTGAAGCCGAAGCAACTGGGAAAGAGCAGCCTGTTCAATAAATGGTGTTTGGAGAACTGGATATCCATTTCCAAAAGAATGAAAGAGGATGTGCATCTCACATCTTATACCGAAATTAACTCAAAGTGGATCAAAGACCTAAACATTAGCACCAAGACCATAAAACTCTTAGAAGAAAATGTAGGGCAATATCTTAAAGATCTTATGATAGGAGGTGGTTTCTTAGACCTCACACCCAAGGCACGAGCAACCAAAGAACAAATACGCAAATGGGATCTCCTCAAAATTAAACACTTTCGTACATCAAAGGACTTTGTCAGAAAAGTAAAAAGGCAAACTACACAATGGGAGATGATATTTGTAAACCACATATCAGATAAGGGTTTAATATCCTGAATATATAAAGGAATCCTGCATCTCAATAACAGAAAGACAAACAATCCAATTAAAAAATGGGCAAAAGACATGGACAGACATTTTTCTGAAGAGGAAATACAAATGGCTCAAAAACATATGAAAAAATGCTCAACTTCACTGGCTATTAAGGAAATGCAAATCAAAACCACAATGAGATATCATCTCACACCTACCAGAATGGCCATTATCCAAAAAACAGAAAATGACAAGTGCTGGAGAGGATGTGGAGAAAGAGGCACACTTATTCATTGTTGGTGGGAATGTAGAATGGTGCAACCACTCTGGAAGACAGTATGGAGGTTCCTCAGGAAGCTAAATATAGATTTGCCATATGACCCAGCTATTCCATTGCTAGATGTATACTCAGAGGAACTGAAACTTAAGACACAAACAGACATTTGTAAACTGATGTTTATTGTAGCATTATTCACAATTGCCAAGAGATGGAAACAGCCCAAATGTCCATCAACAGACAAGTGGATAAATAAACTGTGGTATATACACATGATGGAATATTATGCAGCTGTAAGACAGAACAAAAAACATGGATCATGTAATAGTGTGGATGAACCTTGAGGACATTATGTTGAGTGAGCTTAGCCAGAAACAAAAGGACAGATTCTGTATGGTCTCCCTAATATGAACAGACATTAATGAACAAACTTTGGGAGTTAAAAGCTGACAACGCAGGCGACCAGGAGAGAGAAAGAGGGCAGAGACCAGCCGTTTGATGCTGAAGGACTACAGAATGTTTAGGATTGATTGCATAGATCCAGAAATAGAGCATATTACTGTGTGATGGTAGCATGGTATTGTAAGTACACTGAGCAAAGATGTCTGTGAGTAAAGCTGAAAGAGATGGGATAGGAGAATGTATGACACCAGAGGTAAAGATAGATGATAAAGACTGGGACTGTATAACGTGGCAAAAACTGAAGTGGCCAATGATTGTTACTAAATATACAAATATAAAAATGTTTTTGCATGTGGGAAAGCAAATGAATGTCAACCATGTAGAGAGTTGAAAAGGGGATGGTATTCAGGAAAAAACATAATCAAAGCAAAGTGGAATCTCTGGTCAACAGTAACATTGTAATATACCTCCATTAAATGTAACAAAGGCAATATGCCAATGCTAAATGTATATGAGAGGGGGATATAGGGGAGGAATATGGGATTCTTGGTAGTGGTGTTATTTGCTGTCCTTACTAGTATATTGTATTGTATGACATGTTATTTTTCTTTTTATCATTTTTTTCTTATTGCTAAAAAAAGAAACAACAATTTTTCTTGTAGTAATCAATATGTTCAAGTGCTGATTGTGGTGATAAATGTACAACTTTATAATGATAACCATGAACAACTGATTGTACACTGTGGATAAATGTATGGTATGTGAATATAACTCTATAAAATTGTAGGAAAAAATATATATAGGAGTAAAAGTGTTGGAGAAAACATGGTGAGAGGGATGATGCTTCACCAATACGGACTAACTACAATGTGTAAACTCAGAATTGAATCTTAGAACATAGCCTAACGTGGACATAATAATTGTAATAGTCCCTAGATTGTAAGCTCTTACAGCAGTTAACTCTATCCCTGAATAGTAAGGCCTATCTCTAAACTTTGAGATGCTGATCCCCTAGTGTATAACCTGATTGGTCTCTGGAACAATGCATATCTCTGAGACACCTGAAACTCAGAGCTAGAGCTCGGCAGATATGAATGTCAGTATTAGTGCATACAGCCACTGTCAAAAACAAAAACAAAAAAAAGCTGAAAAAGAGCCCAAACTTCAATTAGTGATATGAATGAAGCAGGTCTGGTTAAGACCAGGGCAAGCCAGGCCAAAGGGTAAAGGTTGAAACTGACTGTGTTTTAAAACTTCAACTTCCATATGAGACCAAGGGAAGAGATATCTATTTGGTACAGGATCTAAATTTTCTAAACGGTACAACTCTGCAGTCGATTTGTTCAAGCACCACAATTGCATGGAAGTTTGAAAAGGAAGTGAGATACGGTAGGTTAGTATAGGCTGGAGTGAAATAGTGACACATCCAAGAGTAATTTGGGCAGATAATAAAAAATATATTTACAGCCTCCCCCTCCCCAGCCCCGAAGATCTGGGGAAAAGTGCGGATGTGTTGGACGTCCTCACCTGGACTGGTGTTGATGTTGTCACAAACATTGGAACTGCTGGTTTGATGTGCTGAGCCCTTCATCATGGGACTTGCCCTTATGAAGCTCATTACCGCAAAGGAGAGTCTAAACTTGCATGTAATGGTGCCTAAGAGTCTCCCCCTGAGTCCCTCTTTGTTGCTCAGATGTGGCCCTCTCTCTAACTGAGCCATCTCGACAGGTGAACTCGCTGCCCTCCCCACTATGTGGGACCTGACTCCCAGGGTTGTAAATCTCCCTGGCAAAGCAGAATATGACTCCCGGGGATGAATGTGGACCTGGCATCGTGGGACTGAGAGTATCTTCTTGACCAAAAGGGGGATGCAAAATGAGACAAAATAGTTTCAGTGGCTGAGAGATTTCAAATGGAGTTGAGAGGTCACTCTGGTGGACATTCTTATGCACTATATAGATAACACCTCTTAGGTTTTAATGTATTAGAATAGCTAGAAGTAAATACCTGAAACTACCAAACTCCAACCCAGCAGTCTGGACTCCTGAAGACAATTATATAATAATGTAGATTACAAGGGGTGACAATGTGATTGTGAAGACCTTGTGGCTCACACCCCCTTTATCTATTGTATGGATGAGTAGAAAAATGGGGATAAAAACTAAAGGACAAATGGGGTGGGATGTGGGGATGATTTGGGTGTTCTTTTTTCACTTTTATTTTTTATTCTTGTTCTGGTTCTTTCTGATGTAAGGAAAATGTTCAGAGATAGATTGTGGTGATGAACGCATAACTATGTTATCATACTATGGACAGTGGATTGTATACCATGGATGATTGTATGGTGTGTGAATGTATTTCAATAAAACTGAATTTAATAAAAAAAATGATAAAAAAAAAAAGAATGTCCAACAGAGTAACCTGTTGACTCCATTTGAAATCTCTCAGCCACTGAAACTTTCTTTCATTTCATTTCACATCCCCTTTTGGTCAAGAAGGTGTTCTCAATCCCATGATGCTGGGTCCAGATTCATCCCCAGAAGTTATATTCTACATTGCCAGGGAGATTTACAGCTGTAAGAGTCAGGTCCCATATAGGGGGGAGGGCAGCAAGTTCACCTGCTGAGGTGGCTTAGCTAGAGAGAGAGGGCCACATCTGAGCAACAAAGAGGCACTCGGGGGAGACTCTTAGCCACAATTATATGCAGGTTTAGCTTTTCCTTTGCAGTAATGAGCTTCAAAAGGGCAAGTACCATAATAAAGGGCTCAGCACATCAAGCCTCAATTTTTATGAGAACATCGGCAACAATCCAGGTGAGGAAGTCCAACACTTCTGCATTTTCCCCCAGCTCCTCAGGGGGGCCCTACATATATGTTTTTACTCTCCACCCAAATTACTTTCGGATGTATTGCTATTTCACTCTAACCTATATAAACCTACCATATCTTACTTCCTAGTCAAAGTTCCATGTAATTGTGGTGTTTGAACAAACTGAATGTAGAAGTTATACTGTTTAGAAAATATAGATCCTGCTCCAAAAGAACATCTCTTCCCTTGGTCTCACGTGGAAGTTGAAGTTTTAACACACAGTCAGTTTCAACCTTTACCGTTTGGCCCAATTTGCCCTAGTCTCAACCAGATCTGCTTCATTCATATCTCTAAATTGAAGTCTGAGCTCTTTTTCAGCTTTTTTTTTTAAATAGTTACTGTATGTGCTAATAATGACATTCATATCTGCCGAGCTCTAGCTCTGAGTTTCAGATATCATACAGATACCCGATGTTCCAGAGATCAATCAGGTATACACAAAGGGAACAGCATCTCAGAGTTTGGGGGTAGCCATTACAGTTCAGGAATAGATGTGACTGCTGTAAGAGCTCACAATCCAGGGACCATTACAATAATCATTCCCCTGTTAGGCTGTGCTCTAAGATTCAATTCTGAGTTTACACATTGTAGTTAGTCCAATTCTGAGTTTACACATTGTAGTTAGTCCAGGGAATGGGTGCTGGCTTTTATGTGCCCCACCCCCTTCTTGAAGCCCAGCTCTGCTTTAGCACCCCCAGCTCCAAAAATTAGTTAATTAACTTGTTAATTAATTCTGCAGTTGAGGCTGGGTTGAGTCCCCCTTTTTGCCCTCAGCAGATTGTTGTTGTTGTTGTTTTTCCTTTCAGGGAGCCAGCTGCAAGACAGTGCATGGGGTTTGGATGGGGAGGGGCACCAGAACCTCTTCAGGGGGACTTACAAAGTTTGCTGTGATCTGAGCTTTTCCTCTGGTTCCAAACATGTGTACAATGTGTGACTGGTCACTGGAGACCCCGAAAACACTGTTTCGTAGAGTTCCTGGGTAATTACAAGCTGCCCTAGAGAAGAGACGAAATTCCAAATATGTCCTTTTACTGGACAAAACAGCTCATAAAAAAGAATGTGAGAAATTCAAGTTACCTAAAATCAAGTTGAGAGATGATATTTGAATAATGAAAAAGATGTCAAAAACTCCTCAGAACCCACACTCAAGAATTAATATTCACTATCTATTTAATTTGACATGCAGTGTCAATCTTAAGAGACTAGTAAAGACAGAATCAAAAGAGCAGCCAATAAACTATGTGGATGGCTCTAGTTTAACAAAACTTAAGGGCTTTCGCTCAGAAGCAATGCCATTAATAATTACCAAAGGCATCAGCAAGATGATGAAAAAGATTTTTTTAAAAATAATCTAATATCTCTTATAGCCCCATAAAAAATTACAAATATAAACAACAGATGTGAAAGCAAAATTCCGTTTTTCAATTTTTCTTTCTAAAGCAGGGTTTCTCAATGAAAGTTCTGCTGAACATGGATTGATTAGGTTAGAATTTATGTTAAGGAGTTTTCATATCTGTTCCCATTTTCTTATTCAGTAACTTATGAAGGACTTCTTTTCATTTTATTTATCATTAGCATTTGTGTTTTATAAATTGTCTATGCAATGTGGACATTTTTGAAGGTAAATTGTGATATGGAGGAGGAGAATTCTAGATTTAGGTATTGGATATTTCTGATGTTGTAGTAATAGGTGAATAATGAAGAATTAAAATTTACATGCCAGTGTGTGAAATTATGGTAAGTAAAAGGCTAGGAAAGGATTCACTATGAGAAATGGATAACTTTCTTTCTTAAGCAGTAACATATGTCATTGTATGAATGACACGTGTGTCACTTGTGCTTAAGAAACATTGTGTAATAAACTAACTGAAAAACAATAGCAGCTTTATTTGTTTGACTAAGCAACAACTCGCACCAAAAAATAGTACACTGGAGCATTAGTAAAATATGTAAATGATAGTGAAATTAAAGATAACTTTTCTGGTACAAAGAGTTGCCAAAATATGTTTACTGCTTGTCTTTTTATCTGGAAACAAATGTTCTCTTTTAGAACAACCGTGCTGGCCTCCATACTGATGCCGTTTCATCAACGGTTGTTTCCATGAGAGGTTTTGCCTTTCTTGCATTAAAAAAGAAAGTAAATTCTGAGGTAGTCACAACAAGCACTTTCTTTACTGAGAGGTGTTGATGCATAAATTCCTGGAGATAAAATGAAAAAAAATTCAGGAACATGCAAAAAAAATTGATCTTCTTTATTAAACCAAGTCTTGTTTATTTGAAAGTATATAAATATCTGTGCAAAAAACTAGACAATGAATAAATACATTTTTTGATACATATACAAATTCAGTGGCTTAACAGAGGAAGAACGCTCAAAAGGTGTGATTGAGCAGAAAAGGGATTACAGAACACTTTCAAGGAAGTAGTAGAAAAAATGGGTAACATAAATGAGAAAAGAATGTTTATTGTTTTTAGCCAGTGAGGTAGAAGGTTGTTTGTTACAATAGCACAACTTAGCTCATGTGGGCCAATGCTCCATGTAATATGAAAAAGGAATAACAGCACATATAGGAGGATCATGTTTCTAACAAAATACCCAACGAATATTCTTTCATATACAAGACAAAGGATTATTTTTAATAGAGTAGTAGCTAAGATGTGCTGGATAAAACTGTGTTGCCAAAATTACTGACACCTATATTTGGCAAGTTTATCCTTAGGCAAATGTAAGACCAGAGGAGAATACATTTTCATCAATGGTGTTTGAACTACTTTGAAATTTCCCACATCATTCCATTGCTTTATGTTGTGCTTTTGAGGTAAGACCATAATAAATTATAGCATTTGTGTCATATTTCGAGCCACAGAACAGTTTCAAATAAATATACATTTAGAAACAAAGGTATAGTGTTAGCTATCACGTAATGTAACTACTGTTTTAGAAAGTGTTTCCCGCAAGATAAAAGCCACAAATCTCTTCACTGAAATTCGAAAGCATACATAAAGGGAATATTGGACAACAGATCATAAAAGAAGAAGTAAAATTACAGAGAAGAAGGCGTGGTTCTGTGCATAAAGGTTCGATATGTTACTTTCAAAACCTGAAAGTGATGAGTTTTGCAAAAACATCATGCTTCGTAGGGCTTTATAAATTCTAAAATACAACAAGGCAACATCAGTTTATTTTTCCTTTTTCCCCAACCCATAATATGTGTGTGTGTGTGTGTGTGTGTGTGTGTGTGTGTGTATCCCACAATTTTAATTAAAAATTAAATTGTATCTATATCTATGAAAACACTGGCATGTTAAAGACTAACTTCAGACTTCATAGATGGTGGCACATGTAAAGAGATTTAGGGATATTCCCAAGTTCGTTGATCACCTGAATATAGACACCACTGAGAAAACATACCTCTAAAACAACATTTTGAAAGATTGGTAGTATAATGGGCATTTGTTAATTTTTATCACTGCTTGTATCTAACTTTACTTCCTGGTTTTTAGAAATGTTCCATTGTATCAATATCCCCCTTTGAAAATTGAAGCAAAGGAGGCAAGGTTGGGATCTCTTTTCCTCCATCTTCTCTGGGTATCAGAAAGTGGGAACAGTACTTAGATGTTGCCAAATGGATGTCCATCTGGGACTTTGAATGCTAAGTGATGCAAAGTGATCAGAAAAGAGTACAGTGATATTGGATTTCTCTTCATGGTAGTGCCATCAGATAATAATCGTGAGGTCCTGACCAGTGTGTCCTGCTGCTTATCCTCCTTTGGTTGCTGCCCAGTGGCAGAGCCTGGTCCAGTTAAGCAGTCAGTTCTGTTGCTAGCAACTAAGAGCCCTAAATGTTACAGTATATGTTAAAAATTTCCCTAAGAAAAACTAGTGCTAGAGCCATGCACAACAAGAAGAAACCTAGAAACACATAAAAGAGTACTTCTCAAAATTACTACAGAAGTTGAATTTTGTGAACTCACTTAAGGCCTCTAAAATAAAATATGTAGCCCCGAAAATGCAGGAAAAGGAAAAACTTTGCTAAACCACAGCTATAATTACAGGCTAAGTCACATCACTTGCTTAAGCACCCAGAGAACTACTGTGTAACACCCATAGGAACTCTGTTAGAAAAATCTTTTATTTCTTTCAGAATGGATGCCAGTGTGTAATGTAGTTGGACTCTAGTTTGATATTTTAATTTATTTTTTATTTGTTTTATTATGTAGTAAATTTTAAACTATGTGTATTTGTTAGGGTAATGTTAGCTGCTGTAACAAACAAAGCCAATAACTAATATGGCTCAAACATGATAGAAGTTTATTCTACTTTCACATAAATTCCAAAATATGTGCCCCTGATAAAGGTGAGTCTCTCTTCCAAGTAGTGATCAGGGACACAGATCCTTTCCTTCTTGAGACTCTCTCATTTTCAACAACTATCCTGCAGAAGGGAAAATGAAATTATAAATCATAATGGTAGAGGGTGATTGTGCGTCAGTTCTGGAAATTCTGCAGGCCTATATTCTACTGGATAAATTTCAGTCGTATGACCACAAGTAACTGTAAACAACCTGGGAAATAAAGTTTAATGTATGCACAGAAAGAAAAGAATATTAGTATGATGAACAACCTGCTAATGTCTGATGCATGAGTATTCTATTTCAATCCATTCTTCACACTGTAGTAACAATGAGCATTTTAAAAATGCAAATTCATACATCGCAGTCTAAATTTAAAATCTTCAATGACATTCTATTGTCTTCTCGATAAAGTCAAACTACATAGCAGGATAACAAAGTCCATTAAACACCATTTTCTTCAACTTTCTTTACCATCATTTCCTATGAACTCTGTACTCCACCCATACTAAACTAATTAAAATTACACAGATTTGCAATCTACATCTCCAAACCTGGTCGACTGCATGTACTATTATTTAAATCTGAAATGACTTGATCCATTTCACCTGGTGAAATCATATTCATCCTTTATATATTAATTTAAAAATCACATATTCAAGCCAACATGTATGAATTATATCCCTGCCTTTTTTAGTAAGACAAATATAATTTTATGAGTATACACAAAGCACTTTTTTTTCCCCTGTCAACAAAAAATGATTTGGGGTTTTATGTCTTCAGTTCCTTTCCCTCTTTCCCCTCTGAGATGGAATCTGACCAACCAAGACTGGGCCTACATCATTTTGTGAATAAAAGCAGAGTTATGTGGAAGAGTTGGGTAGGAAAAATACCAATTGGAGAGAAAGGAAGATAATCCCATTTTTCAAAGGCCAGTAGATGGTACCTAGAAAACGACCTGTGATGAAAGCAGCAAATTTGTGAGAGTAAGGAGGGGATGGGAGAGATATGGCAATAATGAATGTCATACATGAGGAAAGAGAAACTCTAAAGAGATCAGCACATTAGAAAAGAAGGAATTGTCGCTCACCATGTTTTTGGAAGTTTTTTGAAAAGTTAGGAAAAAGTTAAATGTCAGCATTCATGTTGGGATTATATTCCTTTGAAAGGGAAACCACTGTACAACTGATCTGAACAAGTCAGGACATCATTTGAGTTGAACATTGTTAACTTGTCTTTCCCACTAGACTCCAGGCTAGTTCAATTCCAAGCGCAGTGTCTACGAGGAACTCAAATCTTAATTCAAATCCAAAATCGTATTTTAGGGAGTGTTAACATCATAGATGATGGAGAAATACAAGTGTAAGCACAATAGTCTGAAAGCTTGATAGAGAGAACAACAACAGTTACAGAGCAAAAGTAATATATGCACTAGACTGCCATGCTTGCATTATGTGGGAAACTTCTATTCCCTTTTCTATATTTTCATGGAGGAGAGGAAATTGCACCCTCTCCACAGAAGGGAATAGTACTGGAGGAACACTTTTAATCCTGCTCTCTCTGCTCATAACTGGCTCTTCTCCACAGAAAGACTGAGTTACATAATCATTGAGGTTGAAACAAGGCATTCAGCATGCATAGCTCACACACGTCTCAATTCTCTGACTAGAAAGAATCTGTCTGCAACTCATGTGTTTCCTTTTCTGCACGAGTTCTCCATGAGGCAAGCACATGTTCAGGCTCTGAGAGAAATGCTAAATCACCCTTCTGTTTTACCTGCGGAATCTTAGGAAGATAGGTTAGGAAGCTCATTTTTGCCTCTAGTTCAAGCAAGTTTCCCTGATCTAACTTCAAGTATATTATAGCTGATACTTAGCTAATTCCAATGGATATATTTTTTGGATTAATAGAGTTTAATTCATGATAAATTATCACTCTCTAACCCCAAAATATTTTATAAGTACAAATGCAGAGTTTGAAAACATTAATTGTAAATTGGAGGAACTTTCTACTTCCATCTGAGTCTAAAGCCTTTCTCTATTTCTGAATATGGAGTTACTTTTATAATACATGTTTAGTTGCCTAATGCTTTTAATCTAACTCAAAATTTGTATGGAGAAAAAGTCACTTCACATTGCTGAACTGAGAAAATTGGACATGGCCTAATAGACTGAGAGAACAATGTGGTTGAATTATAATTTTCCTTCTTGCAGGCAAAGTTTGTCTCTCTCATACTGATAGACCCTCAAGTAAGAACCATTATTTGCAGTGCTTTATTGTAATATATTCCACCACATTAATTCTAATTCCTGGCAACTATATTTTATCACAGTGCAAGGTTAAATTTATGCCAGTGATGAATAAGTATCTTTTAAAAAATTAGCACAATGTTAGATTCTGCTTATGAAAGAAGATAGTTGTTTTCCCTCATTGCTTGGACACAACCACACCCCAAATCCCAAGAAGTTAAAGCATTTAAAAATATATCTTTCATCTCATATGTCACATAAAAAAAAGAAGTTTCTTCTGCTACTTCTCACTATCTTTTCTAATTTCTGTTTTTTCCAGTTTAGAATTGGAACAATTGAAATAAAATAGAAAAAGGGAACAAGTGCTCTCTCTTCCTGTGTAGAGGCTCTGAATTGTATATGTAATATAATCTTATGTGATTTTCCAGAAATCCAAAACCAATATTCAAAAACTCATAATTTTTTTGAGATAACTTACTAAATAGTTATGATGCTTATTATCTAACAATGAAGCATTTATTGATATTTCTTATTGACTTTTCTGAAAAGTATTATGAAATAATTATAAAAAATCACTGCCTTAAGATCAATCACATCACCAGAGCTTGATTTTAGAGTATAATGATGATATTATTTGGCACCATTAGTTAATAAAAGCAGGATTTCATGTATTCTGAGATTTTTTTAAAGGAATTCTCCAACATTAGATATTTACAGATATTCAAAAATTGCTTGCATTAATGTCCTCCATAATATGTTTGGACATGTGTAAAAAAATTATATAATCTAAACAAATAAATTATTACATTTCTATTAAATACATGTCTGCTAAAAGTTACAAATATATTGGTAACACAGCTAATATAGAATGAGGCTGCTAAATTCAAAGTTGAGCATAATCTAGATTGCTATTCACTGGAAGTAGATAATATGCAAAATGAATATTTAAATATGCTTGGTATTCTTAATATGATCTGCTATGTATAAGTGCCATACCATCTATTTAAGAAAGAAACGTAAGATTTGATATTGGAGTCTGACAGACCTGGTATTGGATGCTGGCTCTGCCACATCATTCAATTTTCTTAAGTTCAACAAATATTTCCTGAGTGCCTACTATAGCCACAACCTATAAATTTTAGTGAAATAATTGTGAGCAAATCCAAGCAGAATTCTTGTAACTCCTGCTCTCTAGATTTCATTTTCCTCTTAAATATATTAATTATAATATAAAATTAACTAATATTTAATTACATTAAATATTAAATTAACAGAGTGTAGACTCATATAATAAAAATGTTTATAGCTTCCTTGTATGACTGCTGTAAAACATATACAAAAATTCTGCAGGTAAGAATAGTGCTATAGAAAAGGATTTCACACATCCTAGGCACTAAATCTTGTACACAGTTGGATTCTAGGTAAATTGTGACAGCCTCAGTTAAGACTCTACTAAGCATAAGCAGTCAAATATCAATTGTGGTTAAAAAATTAATTTACTCTGTAAGTCTCACAGGGATTTGACAGATTTGACAGGAAAAATACTAGCCTGATGTGTGTCTGTATGTATATACAAAAACATGTATATGTATGTGTATGTGTATGTGTATAGATGTATATATGTGTATATATATTATATAAATATATATAACACTTTTACTCCATTTCTCTTGTTATTCGGCATGTGTACATTATCTATCTATATCTGTATATCCATATCTAACTGTATGTATATACACATACAAATACATGCATAGAAACATATATATCTTACCATAATAATGAATTTTGGATTCAGTAATATCATCCTAAATCTAAGAGAAATTAAGAAAGTAAAACAAGGGCACACAATACACAGCTGGTGAGCTGCAGAGCCAAGATTTGAACCTAATTCTAATCTTACTCAAAAGTCCTTGTCTTTTTCTATGATGCCATTCAACCACTAATAACAATGTTGTCATTAGTTGGCTCTCATCCACTTGATTCCCTCATTCTAGAATGGTCTGAAATGGCTGTGTCAAATACACCAATAGAAGGAAGGCTGTAGACCTATATGAAAAACAATACTAGAAAGAAGGTGCTGTGAAAACTGCTCATATACCTTTATTTATGTAACACTTTTCTTCCACTGCCAACCAACACTTATCACCAAGTAATCATGGCACTAGTTGGCTGCCAACACCACCCTGCCTCTTATCTTCTGCGTACATCTCTGAGGGTTCTTGTTGTATCACGATATTTCCCTTTCAAAGTGATTCCTGTGATCCTAGAGTACTGAGAATGAGTACAAATGTGATGTAGAGGGAGAAAAAGATGTGATATTATAGTGTCTTGAAGCCATGCTAAACATTTTGTCTGTAAGAACAAATTGAAGATATTCCTTCAATTTCATGTTAAACAGATATCAACTCTGCCAGTTTTGTGGAAACTGGTAAAGGACATTTTAATTAATTTGGTATAAAAGAATACATAAGCACAGGCTAGGCTTTCCTGAGGCTTTCTAGAATAAAGATAAAAGGTTACTAACAACAGAAAGGAGCTTGATGAAGGGACAGAATTCTCCAGACAGAAAGACCTACATGATCAAAGGCCTTGGAGGGAAAAAGAAGTATGATGCTGTTCCAGAGCTGACCCTGTGGGTCTGCAGTACTGAGA
The DNA here is from genome assembly GCF_015220235.1 of Choloepus didactylus. NCBI lineage: Eukaryota > Metazoa > Chordata > Mammalia > Pilosa > Megalonychidae > Choloepus > Choloepus didactylus. Next base: position 60,317,526 of record NC_051316.1, read on the forward strand.
ATGAGTGCAAGTGTTATACCTTTTATAAGATGTAGGGGGAGAAAAAGACACAATGTTATACAGTGTTTTGAAGCTATGCTAAGGATTTTGCTTCTAAAAGCAAAGGGATGTCATTTAAGAGTTCTAAGAGTGTATTAACAAACTGTTTTTTTTTTAATTCTGCCCTGTAGAAATGATGAGAAATTAATAGGTTTTGTGGTAAGACCATTTCAAAGATTGTTGCTTCTTAAATCTTTGGGGGAGAAATGATTCTTTATGGCTTGAATTAAGGTGGTAGCAATGAACATGGAGAAAGTTATATGTATTTGAAATATACTTGGAAGGTAAGATTGACAGGACATTTTCATGGATTATATATGAGGTATGAATAAGAGGGCAATATTGAGAGTGAGACCTAGATTTGTTTCTTGGGACAAAAGAATGAATGATAATGCTATTGTCCAAGTTTGTGAGAATGTATGAGGACTAGGTTTAGTAGGAAATATCATGTGTTTGTATTTGGACATGACATATTTGAGACCCCTATTGGAGCAGTTGCAGATTTGGTTCCAGGGAGCAGACATTGAGATGGAAATTAATACGCAGATGATTTATATCGAGATTGCTTTTAACATCAGAACCTTTGGAATGGGAAGAAACAGGATTGGATACAGGGAGAAGTTGCCATCTCAACAAAGGCCACAGCACACATCACAGGGAGCTGAGAAGGTAGGATGGATATTCAAAGCTTCCTGTGTGGGGGTTGGGTAGTGGGAAGGCCTTCATTTCACTTCCACAGTCTTCCAGAGCAACTCTGTCATCTCCACCTTGCTTGGAGTTGGCCATTTCCTTTTTTTCTTTTTTTTTTTTTTTTTCTTTTTTTTTTTTCATTTTTATTGAAATTGTTCAGATACCATACAATTATCCAAAGATCCAAAGTGTACAATCACTTGCCCCTGGGTACCCTCATATAGCTGTGCATCCATCACACTTAATTTTTGTTCAATTTTTAGAAACTTTTCATTACTCCAGACAAGAAATAAAGTGAAAGATGAAAAAAGAAAAAAAGAAAAGGAAACTCTAATCCTCCCCTATCCCTAACCAACCCCCCTCAATTGTTGACTCGTAGTATTGATATAGTACATTTGTTACTGTTTATGAAAAAATGTTGAAATACTACTAACTGTAGTATATAGTTTGTAATAGGTATATAATTCTTCCCTATATGCCCCTCTATTATTAACTTCTAATTGTATTGTCATACATTTGTTCTGGTTCATGGAAATGATTTCTAGTATTTGTACAGTTGATCATGGACATTGCCCACCATAGGATTCAGTTTTATACATTCCCATCTTTTGACCTCCAACTTTCCTTCTGGTGACATATATGACTCTGAGCTTCCCCTTTCCACCTCATTCACACACCATTCGGCACTGTTAGTTATTCTCACATCTAGCTACCAACACCCTTGTTCATTTCCAAACATTTAAGTTCATCCTAGTTGAACATTCTGCTCATACTAAGCAACCACTCCCCATTCTTAAACCTCGTCCTATATCTTGGCACCTTATATTTCATGTCTATGAGTTTACATATTATAATTAATTCCTATCAGTGAGACCCTGCCATAATTGTCCTTATGTGTCTGGCTTATTTCACTCAGTATATTGCCCTCGAGGTTTTGTCATCAACCCATTTTTTTTCATATAGTTTTGTTCACTCACCATACATTCCATCCCAAGTAAATAATAGATGGTTCTCTGCATGGTCATATATTTATGTGTTCACCACCTTCACCAATATCTATATAAGGGCATCTACATTTCTTCCACAAGGCAGGAGGGAGAGTCAAAGAAGGTAGAGAGGCAAAAGAAAGAGGGAAAAAAAAAAATGACAGCTAGGAAGTAGCAAAAGGAAAAATAATCTTAAATCAAAGTAGAATAAAGAATCAGACAATACCACCAATGTCAAGTGTCTAACATGCCTCCCCTATCCCCCCTCTTATCTGCATTTACCTTGGTATATCACCTTTGTTACATTAAACGAAGCATAATACAATGATTCTATTAGTTACAGTCTCTAGTTTATGCTGATTGCATCCCTCCCCCAATGCCTCCCCATTTTTAACACCTTGCAAGGTTGACATTTGCTTGTTCTCCCTCGTAAAAGAACATATTTGTACATTTTATCACAATTGTTGAATACTCTAGATTTCACCAAGTTACATAGTCCCAGTCCTTATCTTTCCTCCTTTGTTGTGGTGTCTCACATGCTCCCCACCTTCCTCTCTCAACCGTATTCATAGTTACCTTTGTTCAGTGTACTTACATTGTTGTGCTACCATCTCCCAAAATTGTGTTCCAAACCACGCACTCCTGCCTTCTATCACCCTGTAGTGCTCCCTTTAGTATTTCCTGTAGGGCAGGTGTCTCGTTCACAAAGTCTCTCATTGTCTGCTTGTCAGAAAATATTTTGAGCTCTCCCTCATATTTGAAGGACAGCTTTGCTGGATATAGGATTCTTGGTTGGTGGTTTTTCTCTTTCAGTATCTTAAATATATCACACCACTTCCTTCTTGCCTCCATGGTTTCTGCTGAGAGATCCGCACATAGTCTTATTAAGCTTCCTTTGTATGTAATGGATCGCTTTCCTCTTGCTGCTTTCAGGATTCTCTCTTTGTCTTTGACATTTGATAATCTGCTTATTAAGTGTCTTGGCATAGGCCTATTCATATCTCTTCTGTTTGGAGTACGCTGCGCTTCTTGGATCTGTAATTTTATGTCTTTCATAAGAGATGGGAAATTTTCATTAATTATTTCCTCTATTATTGCTTCTGCCCCCTTCCACTTCTCTTCTCCTTCTGGGACACCAATGATACGTACATTATTGTACTTTGTTTCATCCTTGAGTTCCCGGAAACGTTGCTCATATTTTTTCATTCTTTTTCCGTCTGCTCCTTTGCGTGTAGGCTTTCAGGTGTTTTGTTCTCCAGTTCCTGAGTGTTTTCTTCTGCCTCTTGAGATCTGCTGTTGTATGGTTCCATTGTGTCTTTCATCTCTTGTGTTGTGCCTTTCATTTCCATAGATTCTACTGGTTGTTTTTTTGAACTTTTGATTTCTGCCGTATTCATGCCTAGTGCTTCCTTTACAGCCTCTATCTCTTTTGCAATATCTTCTCTAAACTTTTTGATTTGATTTAGCATTAGTTTAAATTCCTGTATATCAGTTGAAGTATACATTTGTTCCTTTGACTGGGCTATAACTTTGTTTTTCTTAGTGTAGGTTGTAATTTTCTGTTGTCTAGGCATGGTTTCCTTGGTTATCCAAATCAGGTTTTCCCAGACCAGAACAGGCTCAGGTCCCAGAGGGAAGAAATATTCAGTATCTGGTTTCCCTGTGGGTATGTCTTAGAAAATTGCTCCAGCCTTTGATGCCTCAGGTCACTGTGCTTTTCTGCCCAGCAGGTGATGCCTGTTAGCCTATAATTCTTGACTGGTGTGAGGAGGTATGGCTATGTTCCCCCAGGCTCTGGGGTCTGGTTCTGAATGGAAAGTGCCCCACCCCTTTCCTCCTAGAGAAGACAGAGCCCCCAGGTGAAGGTCATTAGCATTTCAATGGTCTCTGTCTCTGCTTGTGCTGTCTCCACCCTTCCCCAAGTCACAGCCCTGGAAACTGAATATGACTGGGGCTTTCTCCACTGAGCTGAAAAAGAAAGAGCTAGTCCCCTTCAGACCCAGTCCAAGGTGACCCTCCGGCTCTCCAAGGTGAGTCATCACCCAAAGCCTCTGTTTTTGGGGATGCGTACCTGTAGTGAGCAGTTCACACTTGCTACTTAAAACCCCAGTTGGAGCTCAGCTGAGCTCTATTCACTTGCTGGAAGAGAGCTTCTCTCTGGCACCACGAGGCTTTGCAGTTCGGGCTATGGGGGAGGGGGTCTCATGACTTGGATCCGCAGGTTTTACTTACAGATTTTATGCTGTGTTCTCAGGCATTCCTCCCAATTCAGGTTGGTGTATGATGAGTGGATGGTCTCGTTTGTCTCCCTGCAGTTATTCTGGATTATTTACTAGTTGTTTCTGGCTTTTTGTAGTTGTTCCAGGGGGACTACTTAGCTTCCACTCCTCTCTATGCCGCCATCTTGCCCCGCCTCGGCCATTTCCTTTTCCATGGTTCTATAAGCCATCCATCCTATGTAGCATGTTTGCAACAACCCCCAAGGTTTTTACCACTGTTTTAAATCTTCAGTCCTGGAGTAATGCTCCCACATTGATTAATTCTCCCTTACCCAACATTAGATCCCACTCCCTCTTGATCTAGCACCTTTATAATTCTGGCCCATGCATAGTTTCTGTGCTCCTGTTAGTACATCTCTTATTATACAGCCTCCTTTTCTTCTTATCCAGGCCCAGCATATCCCTGGCTGAGTTATGATGCCACATGACATTAGTGCTCAGTGCCCCCTCATCATACTCAAGCAAGGGAGATAGGGGTCGAGTGCTAGTCTTGAATGGATAGAAGTAGGATTCAGGGGAATCTGGGGATTCAGAATTTTCAAGGGCATCAACCTGCATATTCTTATCCCACCTTTTAGGGAAGTATTATTCTCTTTCCCTCTAGGGCTCCAATTATGACATTGCAGCACAGTCTTGGTTGGAAGTTTAGCTTTGTTTGAATGTCCCCTTCTGTTTTGATCAAGCCACCAAATTTTAGCCTTCTTTGCCCTCAGGTTTCAGTAGATGAAATCCTCTTCACATGCTATCAAGGGGCCTTCTGCTTTCACACTTAGCTTTTAATTTCTGATTAATCACTCTCATCTTCTAATTATCTTTTTCCAAAGCCTTAGAAATTAGTCAAACTTAGTAACAGCCACCACATTCTTATGTCCTCTTATTATTTCCCTGACATTTCACAAACACCCAATACATCACAGCAGCTAGTACATTCCCTTCTGTCAGATTATTATCCTATCACCAGTGAATGGTTTAGCTATTGCCCTGCCATCTTGTGCCATCTTGTGCTGCCTGGGTGAGGTGGGATCTAGCTTCAGAATGCAATCTCACTATCTGTTTTATTGGACCCTGACTGGTACCAAAGGTCACAGATTGTGCCCCGTGGGAAGCAGGCTCTGATATGAAGATGAGTTTGCAGGAGATTCACAAGGGAGTGCTGGATGGAGGGAAAGACCCTGGTAGTGGGGACTCTTCATTTGAGTCAATTCTGCAAAGGACTGACAGCTGAGTATTGTCTACTGGTGCCACTGCTGGGACGTGGGTAAATAAGTTCTTCATTCCTGAAAGAGAATCTGGCACAGCATCAGAGTCCTCTATTATAACAACTAAACTATTGTTGGATTAGGAAGCTGGCTATATGGATTTGGAATTCAGGATGGGGGATCTGTGCTGGAAGGCCATGTATGCAAGTCATCCATGTACATGTGATCAGTGAAGCCATAGATGGTTATACTACCTAGGGGAGGAGCATGCACTGAGAAAGAAAGGGCCTCAGATTAGCACTCCAGAAACCCGACAGATGGAGACAGATTTGTATTTGTAAAGGAGAGAGTGAAGGTAATTCCAAGAAAGAATTGATGGAAAAGTATTCTATCTAAATTCAGAAAATTTTCTTTTATAATGTTAGAATTCCATTTCTTTGGTGTTATTACTGTCCAACTCTTCTGAATTATTGGCTGTGCACTTAATAATTTTTTGGGACTCACCAAACCTCAAAAACAAATAGGAAAAAACAGAATGCTCACTTTCTGCCGGGGAAGCAAGGCTTAATTTTAAAGAACATGAATAAATTTAAAAGATGGAATGATCATATAAATGTATTTTCCAATAGAGGATTAATGTAGTGAGCCTTTTGTAGAATGAAAAGTCAAATACCATTCCATTAATTTTCAAAACATGATCTCATATTTATATGGTTCTTGCTGAAGTGCAGGACCTGAAGGACTACAGAATAATTTCAGTGACATGGGACCAGAAAGAGACCAGAAGATCTTTAATGGACTAGTTGGGGGGGAGGGGGTTAATATCAGTATGAAGTGGACTCTGTGGGGTCTTGAGATAGTCATCCTTAGTACTATACATGACTCCACCTGACAGCCTAATTTTGAATCTCCTCCCTGGGCCACGACCAAGGGCACTCAGGTCTTAGGGAAATCTAATTGAATCAGAATCTCTGTTGGGCTTTCCCAATAGATTTCAGTAGAATTACAAGAATTATTGAATAAAGCATATGAATGCATTCTTCTTTCACAACCTAACATAATTATGTTATTTTAGAATTAAGGGGACGCATGTTTACTGAATGGTTTGGATAAGAATTTGGTGGATAATATAGAGGGGTTTTGCAATATTTGTTATATATATGCAATAGCTTTTTATATCATATATTGGTTATGCATGTATATATGTGCATATATAATATCTTATATTTAGAATTTTGGAAACTTAAATTTTAAGAAATAATTTATTACGTATGAAATAGCATTATTTGAACTGGTGGGATATTTATACACCTGTGAGGGAAAGGTAACTGTCATCCACTGAACTTATTGATTCAGATTTTCTGCTTGAAGCCAGGATTCTACATCTTTGTGAAATGTCCCCCACGTGATACTGATATGTGACAGCTTTAAGAATTACTGCTCAGTTATGAATCCCTCACAGCTGAAAGGACAGTTGTGGCTTGTCCCTTCATGCAAGCAATTTTACCTTATGTTTCCACAATTCCCTTCTTGATTTCCTTTTTTCTCACCCACAAATTCTGAAGGACAGTAAATAAATTCACACACACACATGTGTGTATATATATGTATATATATATATATATGTATATTCATATGCATAAAAAACTTCAATAAATTATTTTTTGTTTTCCAAGTGAAAGCCTCTCTGTACAAAGTATGATGCATAATTTCTGTCAAAGTGTAAAAATATAGGTATGAGGATATAGCTCTCTTCATGAATTAATAGTCTAACATGGTAACAATAGGATTCATGCTGAAATTGTCACTTAGAGTCTAGTTAGCCACTCCTCAAAAAACTGATATTTACCGGGTGTATCTCAACATGTTCTCCTTTTCCTTCTTTGAGTATGATCAAGACTTCTCTTCCTCCTAATTTCTTGGACACACACAACTGCAAAAACAATGTTTGTAGTTTTGTGTCAACATATCTATGAAACTGTTGATAATTGGAAGCTTACTCTGAACAAAGATATTTATATTTAAAAAAAAATCACCATCTTTCTGTTTTCTAAATAATGAGTACAAGTCAAACACACTTTTATAATTCTTTTATCTTACCTACCATATAAAATCTTGGAGCCAGGAATAGAGAGTAACAATGTTGTTTCTAGTGAAGATTTTTATTTCTTAAAATTAAGTGAACCAAAGCATTGGCATAGATCAATAACACCAATCAAAATTCTCTTTTATTGATAAGAAAATTTAAAAGGAAACATTTTAAAATAAAATTCTCAACTGCATTTTAATTAAAATTCTCTTTGGTTGTTACATCTGGAAAATATTTATATTACTTTGTGTTCAAGTATTTCTAATTGTATAATTTTTCTTTGAGATGAAAAGGAAAAGGAAAACAATAAGGTGATTATTGAAACTTTACTTTTGTTCAAGAGTTATTGCTATTGGAAATCCAAAAACATTTTTTTTGTGGAGCATTTTGACACAATATATACAGTATCAGAGATTATGCATAACTTTAAGATAATTCCCATCTTACAGAAATTTGCGCATTGCTTAAAATAGTCAATAGGCTCTTTGTTAATATAGTCTATAAAATTATTTGTTAAATAGACAAATGGTCAGATTAATGGTATATATTTGGCATGAATACTGGCTAACATTCATGCTTGCATAATCTCCTTTCCACATAGTTGGGTTTTTTGTCTGTCAAAGAACTAAAGCATTTTACAGAACTACATCATAGCAACTAAATATACTGAATCTAAGTGATTTTCTACACCAAGAATGTTGTACTTTTATATGCATTGTTGATAATTATGTGTTGCTTACAAAGGAGTTTAGTTAGGATATAAATATAGATTTTCAGTCAAAAATAGATGGAGAAAAACCATCTAACTCCCAAGGAAAAGCAACCTAGCATTACTGAATTATGAAACTGCTTTACAAGTTAAATATACTTAAAACCAGGGTTATAATATAAATCAAAAGAACACATGATACGCTCACTTAAAATGTTATTTTGCATTACTGCTGATAAAATGTTGCTAAATTTTAATTATTTTATGGGAGAAAAATATTCTGAAAACAGAGTCATACAATAAAATGGAATCTAATGTCCTATTGATTTTTAAAGTGGAATACCTGCTTCTGCTACTGCTGGCTGATGCTAAATGTACATCTAAAAATGGTATGAAATTCCACTCTTCAATGAAATTAAACCCAAGTTTTAGTTTCAGTAACTTCAAGATGATTTATAAAAAGCATGCCACTGAATAAATCACATTATTTTCATTTGTACTTACTTTTATTTTCCCCTACTATTGCTGATTAACTGAGGAATTATAACCTGCCAGGAAAATTTTTTAAAAAAGTAAAAATTAACACAGACTAAATGTGATGAACTATTTGAATACTGGTGAATTCATGTTAGCAGTTTTTATCTTAACAGATAAATAAATGCTTCAGAAAATAGTTACGATTCCTATTACATGGTGTTCTGGTTTGCTAGAGCTGCCATTATGCAAAATATCAGAAAGGGATTGGCTTTTATAAGGGAGCTTTATTAGGTTACAAATTTACAATTCTAAGGCCATGAAAATATTCAAACTAAGGCATCAACAAGAGGATACCTTCACTGAAGAAAGGCGGATGGCATCTGGAACACCTCTGTCAGCTGGGAAGGCATGTGGCTGGCATCTGCTGATATTTTGCTCCCAGCTTCTGGTTTCAAAATGGCTTTCTCCAAAATGTCTCTGGGCTTCTTTCTCTCTTAGCTTCTCTCTCTCAGCTCCTGTGCCCCCTTGCTTGTTCTCCCAGAGCATTTCTATCTAACCATCTGGGGGTCCTCTCCTAGCTTCTCTGGGGCAAACACTGGGCTTCATCTCTTAGTGTAGCATTTCCAAACATCTTTCTGTCTGCATTTCCAAGTGTAGCTAAGCATCTGGGTCTGTGTTGGCTCTTGACTTCTCTCCAAAATGTCTCTCTGAGCTTCTCTGAGCTCCCTTAAGTACTCCAGTGAACTAATCAAGACACCCTGAATAGGCAGGGTAACACATCCATGGAAATAATCTAATCAAGAGGGCTTGTCCATTGTTGGGTGGGTCACATCTCCATGGAAACATTCAATCATAAGTTTCCACCATAAGCAAAAGACTAATAAGTCTGCCCCCACAGGATTGCATTAAAGAACATGGCTTTAGTAGGGGACAGAAGATTCAAACCAGCACGTTTTTAATTACATTTTAATTCTTATGAGATCTGCATGAAAATGTAGTACTGATAAATATATCTCTTCTCTTCACTATTAATGGGACCAGAAAATTTTCATTTTTGGGGGGTGAGGTGGGAGACAGTCCTTAACCTATTCTTAGCAGTTCAAGAAATTAATAAAAATTGTTTAACTTCAGTAGAGGCCTTATATGAATCTATATATCTTAGAAGAAGTAAAAATATAGGTAAACAGAATGAGATCTTGAGGGTCTTGGGGGCTAGCAATGCATTTTATTTAAGCTATATAGCTATACTCACTTGGTACTTGCCATAAAGTCTATATGTAATAAATATTTGTATAATTGGATTATAAAATATTTAGCATAATTGTAAATTTAAGGTCACATTGTCACCAGAGTGTTCTTGCAGGCCTTGAAATCTAATGGAGTTTGCCCTACTGGGTTTATGTAATTTTGGTAGAGTTTTCTTCATGTTTCTTATGCTTGTCCTTCTTGGAAATTTTTTGCATATTATTTCTTCAAATATTTTTGTATCCCTCTCACTACTTCTGTTACTCTAGTTACATTTATGTTAGTCTATTTGAGTAGCTCCCAGAGGTTCATTTTGGTCATTCTTTTGTTTTTTAACCCTATGTTTCATTTTAGATACTTTCTTTTGCTATATTGTCAAGTTCACTAAACATTTCTTCTCCAGTGTTGAATATGCTATTAATTCCATCACATTTAATTTTTATCTCAGACATTGTAGTTTCTTTTCTCTAGATCAAGATCAGCAATACCTATACAGCAAATGTTAAAGAAAAAGAACAGACTTCAAATAGAGATATGAACAAAATGGACTTGGTTAGGCCTAAAGTAAATCAGTCTAAAGAGTAAAGGACAATACTGACAGTGTTTTAAAACTTCCACTTCTGTGTCATACCAAAGGAAGAGATGTTTATTATGTGCAAAATCTGTATTTTTTGTAGCACACTATATAATTTAACTAGTATGGTCAGTTTATTCAAACACTGTAATTACATGGAACTTTCAATAGGGAGTGAAATCTGGTTGGTTTATACAAGTTAGTGTGAAGCCCTGATACATCCCAGAATAATTTGAGCAGAGAATAAAAACACATTTGCAAAGCCCCCTTGATTGACTGGGAGACAATGTGGAAATATTAAGCTTCCTCACCAGAGTATTATTGGTATTCTCACAAGCATTAGGGGCTACCAATTTAGGAGGCTTAGCCTTTGATCTTGGGGCTTGCCCTTGTGAAGTGTGTTACTGCCAAGGAGAGGCTAAGCCTACTTGTATTTGTGCCTCAGAGTCACCCCCAGAGAACTTCTTTTGTTGCTCAGATATGGCCTCTCTTTCTCTAAGCCAACTCAGCAGGTAAACTCACTGACCTCCCCCCTATGTGAGACTGACTCCCAGTGGTGGGAATTTCCCTGGCAATGTGGGACATGACTCCTGGGGATGAGCCTGGTCCTGGTATTATGGGATTGAGAAAGCCTTCTTGACTAAAAGGCAGCAGAGGAATGAAACAAAATAAAGTTTCAGTGGCTGAGAGATTTCAAATAGAGTTGAGAGGACTTTCTGGATGTTATTAGTAGGCATTATACAGATAACCCTTTTTAGTTTTTAGTGTTTGGGGACAGCTAGAAAGAAATACCTGAAACTTTGAACTGTAACCCAGTACCCTTGATTCTTGAAGATGATTGCATAACTATATAGCTTACATGGTATGACCATGCGATTGTGAAAACCCTGTGGCTCACACTCCCTTTATCCAGTATATGGACAGATGAGTTGAAAAATGGGGACCAAAAGTAAATGAATAATAGGGAGGGATGGGGGAATGGGATGATTTGGGTGTTTTTTTTACTTTAATTTTTATTCTGATTTTTTGTGTGTGTGGTAATGAAAATATTCAAAAATTGTGTTGATGAATTCACAACTATATAATGGTACTGTGAACAATTGATTGTACACCATGAATGATTGTCTAGTTTGTGAATATATCTCAATTAAATTGAATTTTAAAATTATAAATTATATGATTACACTTTTTTTGGGGGGGTACATAGCAAAGCATGGCTAGTGGTGTTTCTAAGTAAGAAGCACAGTGTTTGGGAGTTTTAATACCTGTACATGCTTACTAAGGATTCACTTATTTATTAGTTTATTTATTTAACCCATATTTATTATCTCCCATTCTGAGCCAGGCATTCTATGAGATGTAAGGAGATACTAGGTACTATTAAGATAGACAAAATACCTGTGTTATCACTACACACCTATTACAATGACTGAATTTCAACAACTGACTATACCAAATGCTGGACAGGATGTGAAGCATCTGGGAACTTTCATTCATTGCTGGTGGGAATATGAAATGATAAGCCATTTGGAATACGGGTTAGCATTTCTTACAAAGCTAAACATAGTTCTATGGACCATGCAGCACTTGAACTCCTAGATATATATCCAAAGGAACTGAAAATATATGTCTACACAAAAACTTGCAGGCAACTATTTGTAGCCACTTCATTTAAAATTGCCAAAAATTGGAAGAAACCAAGATGTCCTTCAATAGGGGAATGCAGAAACAAACTGTGGTATCTCATAACGTATTTCTTCAAAATCCATAGAAATATACAACACAATGAACCCTACTGTAAACTACAGAATTTATTTAATAATAGTGTATCAATATTGTCACATCAATTCTAACAAATGTACCATGCTAATGAAAGATACAAATAATAGAGGAAACTGTGGAGGGCAGGGCATGTGGAGGATGGGGGAAGATATGGGAACTCTCTGAACTTGCTGTGCAATTGTTCTGTAATCCTAAAAGTGTTCTAAAAAATAGTCTAGTAGAAAAAGATCCCTGTCCTGTTAAAGCACATGGGCAAAGGCTCAGAAAAAACAAAAGCAAATGTAAGTAAAAGACTAGTTACTGAAAGGCATATATATAGGGAAATAAAAATGTCATAATACAGTACACTATCCTACATTTTAGAGTCAGAAGAAAATTTCATTAGAAAGTGATATTCACTCTAAAACCTGAAGATGAGTGAATTTTGTCTATTTAGTAACAGTGAAAAGAGAATTTGAGGGAAGAGAGAAGGGGATGCTTGAAGGGGCTGATAGAGAACTGAGTGTTATGGTTATGTTAGAAAAGAGAAAAGAAGTGTGTGACTGTAAAGTAGAGTGTAAGGGAGAAAAATACATGTGATGCAATTTAAGATAGCAGGAGCCATCTGTCTGAGGACTTGTGAACCACATCAAGAAAACAGACACCATGAGAAAGATTATATTTGAATGGAAACTTCTGTTTGTATCATAGACATACTAAAAACTCAATTCAGAAAACAAAATGAGATGAAATGTTCTCATTGTGATTAAAAACAGAAGCTTGAATTTTATTTTAATAGATGAATACTAATTATATATTATCTGGTTGATTGGTCTTCATAATTAATAACGATTGATTATAATAATTGTTTTTAATTTCCATTCTATCATTATTTAACACAGATTATTGGTATTAATAAATAAAGATTATTGGTATAAGTAACTGTTGGTAAGTATTAAAAAATACTGATAAATATTGTCAATGAGGTTAAAATTGATGGTTCTTACAGAAAGACACAATGATTATGATTCAGAGATTTCACAAAAATTCCCAAGGCCTATAAAGTTAAGTAAGAGAGATCAAGTTCTCAAAAAGTTGAATCATGTTTAATCTTCTCATCTTAGCTGCAGTTCTGAAATGAGCAATTACGATAAAAGAAATACGCTTTTGAGAGAAGACAGTTTGTAGAATCCTACTGTGTATATATTTTCATTGTTCTCTTTTGGCTTTTTTTCTGGAAAACAGCTCTGGTGGATCCAAACCCATTCAATTTGTGGGATCTGCAAGCCATACATAAAGCCGTAAATAAAGGTAGCAGAGAGGTGTAAATTGATCCCAGACTAAAATGACAAGTTCTATTAGTCTGACTCCGACTGACCACATGTTTGAACCTCTTGCTTAGGTTCCTAAAGGTTAGAGGCTGTGCTGGTTTGAAGCTGTTATGTACCCACAAGCCTATGTTCTTTTAATCCATCCCTTTGGGGACAGACCTATTGTGGGTGGGATTTAGGTAGTTTCCATAGAGATGTGACCCCTCCCATTCAAGGTGGGTCTTAATCCCCTTGCTGAAGTCCTTTGTGAGAGGTCAAACAACAGAGACTTTTTGGAGAGAGCTCAGAGAACTAAGAGAGAGAGAAACGCTGACAGAATCTCAGAGACATTTTGGAGAAAGCCATTTTGAAACCAGAACCCAGGAGAAGACGGGCCAGCAGCAGACATCTCCGTGTGCCTTCCCATGTGGCAGAGGAACCCTAGATGCCATCGGCCTTTCCTCAGAGAAGGAATGTACCTCTTGATGCCTCAATTTGGACATTTTCATGGCCTTAGAACTGGAAATTTGCAACCTAATAAATCCCCACTGAAAAAGCCAATGCATTTCTGGTATATTGCATTCCAGCAGTTTAGCAAACTGAAACAGAGACTTCAAGTATTTTTAATACCTTTCCTTCTCTATTCTTTCTCCTTCACTCCCTCCAGTTCTTGCTCCTTCCCTTTCTCCTTCCCTTTCTGTCTTGATCTCTTTTTCCCTTCCCCTTTCTCCCTCAGTCTTCCTAGCCAATTCTACTCTGATTATGGAATCTCCACTAGAGTTTCCAGGACATTTTCAGCAAATTTTGCCTGTCAATAAGATCTCTAAAAGTTAACAGAAAAAAATCAATTCAGGTTTTATCTGGCAATAACATTGAGGGAAAAACAAAAAAGCAAAATAACATTACTCTGGGCAGTTAATCCCTGAGCTTGCTGGCTAAGCGACTGCTTTCCAATAAAATGGCCCCCATTTAAATTACACTAGTTCTCTATGGACATATTGATCCTTAAGTGATGCACTGTTATTGAGAGCTTTCAGTACTGTATATTAGGATTCTTGTCACACTCCATTTAACATCCTTAGGGAAACACCAGTTCCCAAATTCTAACCAACAAGGTTATTGTAGGGTATATTTTATGCATTAACCCAAACATCCCATTTTAATGTGACTATTTCATTAAAAACTGCTTGTTCTTAATAAATGAAATATGATATCCATGGAGAGGGCAGTAAAGAAGAAAATAAAAATGATATTAGTTGATATTTACAAGTCTGATATTTACAAGTCTTGTGGTTGTATGTGCCTGCCCTCTTATTATTTAATGGAAATATTACTAGAATGTGGAATTATTCTGCCCTATAGTTGCAAAAAAAAAAAAAAAAAAAGAGGGAAGGAGAAAAAGTAGAGGAAACAATTACTTATTGATGTAACTATAGCAAAAAAATTAAAGTCTTCGCTCTTTATCTTGATAAATTGCTCTTCTTGTCAAGTTACTGTCCATAGTGTCACATAGTATCTATTGATTTTTAGAATACTTGTTAGAGTTTGAGCAGGATGTCCTTTATGAGGTTGTTGAATTCTTTAAAACAGCTCATTACTCTCAGTCTCAATAGAAATTGTCATTATATTGAGATGGGGTAATGTAAAATAAATGAAAAATTGTCCATTCTTAAAGCCGTTTACTTAGGATAAATTGTTTACATCTGAAAATAAACTGTTATTTCTCACATACAAACCTTTCCCTCGGCACATTTCCATATACTGAGTTGGTATTGCTGAAACAATCTGGTGCTGAGGTTTTTAATGGCCATCAGGAAAATGTAGCTTGTGTTTTACTACCTTTTAAATTTTCTTTTGATTATATCTGAGTACTTTCTTTAAAACAAAAGTAGCAAGGTTCATTTCTCAAAGGAGACCATTCAAGAATCCAAACAAGTGAGAGCAGTAGTGCATAGTGAGTTTAAAGACATAGCTGGCCTCATAATTCACCAAAAGTATCTTTTCTCTGAATCCACTTAATACTGGCGTAAACTAATGAATTAAAAAAAAAAAAAAGTCTGGAGATTTCACAGGTTTTACTTGCACTGTTGCTAAAGGAACAATAGTGTTTATTTCCCTATAACCCTTGCTGCTATAAAATTTCAGAATGTCTCTACCACCGTGCAGAATGAGTAACCATGTACCTCAAGCCTGAAAACAAAAATGGTTCCTAAGTTTACTTTAGAATTCCTTCTCTCTTGCTCCCCAATTCCTTATTTAGTTTCCAGATGAGGATGGAGGGAGTTCTTTGGCAAATTTTCAAGAGATTTTCTGATTTTCAGAATTGGCTATTCAAATAAGTATATTTAATATGCTTTCTAAAGGAATATTCTTTGTTTTTGTTTTTTATTTGTTAGCTTACATTTTGGAGGGTAATAGATATGGAATAGTGCAATATTGATAATGAAGATCAATTAATTAACAATAAAAATTGTTTTCGATCTGTAGGCATATATTTGATCTAATTTTCAGTGGACTATGCTCTGTATTACCAAATAAAATCCTCTTTTTATTCTGGCCCTATATTGTAAATATATGTCATTTTTCATAAAGGGGAGCATTGGTGAAGTCATTGCACAGCCATTTAATATTATGTTGAAACATAAATTTGCTGATATTTCCTGCTTTTGACCTTAAAAATGGCAGTTTATCCAACTACAAACAAAGAAGGAAAAGTTGTCTTCAAATGAAAAAAATACTTTTCTTACACCGATCTTTTTTAAATTCTTAAGAAGTAAAGGTGAGATCTTATCTCGTTATCGCATGAAATTAATGGTTAATGACTGGCATTTAAAAAGTCATGTTAAGACATATGAGCCTTGATTGACACGTATCTACTTTAACACACAAAGCCTAAAAGTTAATTGTCCGGAATACCAATTTATTTTTGGAAGGGTAATACTTCAAAAAATTTCAAAACTCATTTGGAAGGTAGGGAGAAATCCAAAATAATTTAGATAACAGTCATTTTTAACAAACTTTTCATATCAAACAATAATGTAATTTATTTTATGTCATGCTGATAATTATTTGCCCATATTATCAGGAAACCTGTGACATTGCTGTAGATTTCTGTAAAATTTGTCTTACTGTCCTTATTTACTAACCATATTTCACATCAATGAATACTTTGTGCTCCAAAGTATTGAATAAGTAATACCACAAAGTTGAATGTATTCTATTATTGCCCATATAAATTTGGGAATTCCTATTCTTTCCTGTCCTTATAGATAAGTGCTGGCACTGCTATCATTGCAGATCTCTCTTCACAACTATTGGAGGTTTTATGCAAATGTATAATAATTATAACCAGGACCAAATGTGTCTTGTAGGATCTGTGTTACATTATACAGAGAAATGAGTGAAATTTTTCAGAATTTCATTAGTAAACCTGCTAAATATTATACAGAAGACTTACCAGGAGAGAGGAAAAGTCCAAGGTACTATCAACCCACCCAGAACAACTGGCCGACTTTTTTCTGTTTTAAATTCTGAAAGATTGCTCCTGAAGGAAGGGAAGACCTTTATAACTGCCACTATAACCAAAATTTTGTCAATTTGATAAAAATGACCACTTTTTTGTAGTGAACTAAAAAGCTGATGATCCTTCAAAATTTTGAGAATATAGAGTAGTTTTAAAATTAGAAAAGCAATATAATGTGTATGCAGCTCATATAAAAGCTACTCTTTCTATCTATTTTTATGTCTCAATCACAGATTTTAAAATTAATTGGGATGCATGTGGAAACAAATATTTTATGCATCTGTACCCTTAGGTGATCTTGCATCTCTGTTATTTAGGTTTCCTGAGGAAACTTATCATGACGTAATGGGCCAGAACTAATTCCATAAACAAGATAAATTCTCTTCTTTAACCTGCATAATATATAACCACCGAAATTAACTTCAGGATCTCATGCACTCTACTACTATAATCTCATCTTAAAAGGATATATTCAGTATTCTTAGCAGGTGGTGCAATATATTAAAATAAAAATGTAATAGAATAAATATTTTAGTGCGAACAGTCAATGTCTAATAAATATGATACTCTTGCAAGTGCATTAACTTCATTTCCTTTGAACTATACATAACACAACATGATTTCCCAATAGTTTCTGAAAATGTATGCATATTCTGATCACTACATATTTTTCAAGTAGGTTGATATAATCCATGAGTTAAACTTTTTATATCATTTCTCTTTTTAGATTTAAGTCTATTATAGTACACTATTATCTGAACACAATGCTTAAACTGTTTTTACAATTCTTCAAGCATCTTGGTAAACTAAAATACTTATCTCTAAATGATTACAAAGACAATTTAGTCAAACCACTACACGTTAAAAGTTAGTGAGCTGAGAACCAGAGAAGTAATGTCCTCACCTCTGTTATACAGATAATTAGTGGAAGTACAGTACTGAAATAAAGGTTTCCTGATGGGTAGGCCAAATCCCTTTTAATCATTTAAGTCTCACAAATAGGATCTCAGATAACATACTACTTTTTAAATAAATTCCCTATGATATGTATTTTTAAATGTCATTTTCTTTATATTTAGTGAGATGATATATGGATTACAGGGAAAAAAAATCACCTTTACCTTAACTAGGGAAATTGTGTCTATTTATACAAAAATAATTTTTGAAAATGTTCCTTATGCATTTGTCCAAAGAGCTTTAACAGGTTTCTCTGGATAAAAGTTTCTGTGTAAAATATAACAAATTTCATCCACTCTTCTGAACCAAATTCACAAACTTTTAATGTGAGTGGAACTACAGGATTTCTGCTTTCTTTGTTTGCTTGTTTTGCTAACTATTAGACATCTTGGATGAATAATTTTCCATTAAATTAGGAAAAGTTGAAGTTATCATTGTGCTCTGACCAATGGACTTTTAGCTTTCTTTTAGAATTTCTCATACACTGCTTTTTATTTTTTTTTCAGTTTTTCTACTCGTAAACTGCTATTTAATAAGGCTCTATTAACAGGTAAGTAAACAACAACCTAAATACATTCTAGCATAGATGATTTAATGTCAATACCAGTTTCACTCAGATACATTTTACCCAAGTGCTGTCATGAAGCTGGTTTTCACTGCATTAAATTAACATTGTTAAGTATAAGGAAAAAAAAAACAGCTTGAGAGATACATGTTATCAGACATTATTTATTGATAAACTTTAGGCAAGATTATACTTTTTATTTTGGAGGGTATAGTAATGGATCTGTCTAGAGAGGGTAAAGAAACTATAGTTTATTGAATTGCTAATGAATGTATATTCTGTGCTAAGTGTTTGGTGCTGTGATTTCATCAGATTTCCACAAAAACTTAGTGGAGTTTTCAGTTATAAATGAGAGAACTGAAACTCAAGGTTTTACAAAACTTATTTAACAGCATAATCTAGCAAGTTACTAGATTACGAAGAGAGAAATCATAGAAGATAAATTGAAAAGTTTGATGTTAAAAAATAATTAACCAGAGCTTGATTCATTAAAGTTCAGCTTTAGGTTTAGGTTTATCATGGAGTCTCACAAAAACTTAATGTGAAGTGAGAACCAGTGGGTTAGTAGAAGGTAGACCCTATATGCCATGAAACTAATAATTTGGACATTTCAATAGAGAATCAATTAGGTTAAATTGCTACCACTATCACCATCAGCTAAGTATAGATCAATTTAGATCGACCAGTGAAAACTGCAAAATAGTGAGTTCATGGGAAGGCAGATTTACTGATTGTTAAAAAAATAGGGTTTGAGGACAAAGACAGAGGAACAGTGTTCACTAAAAGTTAGCATGAGTTTCCTACATATGAATCACATTGCGCTAACCACATATTCTTTAAAGAATGCAAGATGAAGTAGATTTGATAAATGGTCTCCTCTAACAGTTTTTTTCAATAAAATAGGGAAAAAAATGGGCAAAGTAAGCATAGGCACATGATACAGTAATCATTTGAATGAACATATCTAGAAGGTAATTATTAATAGGTTACAATCAACTTTGGGGAGTAAATCTAATGGAATTATCATGATCCTGCCCTTAGTTCTGCTTTTTTAAAATTCATAAAATAAATTCCTTTCATAAAGAATTACACAGTTCATTGACTATGGAGAAGATATATAAATGGGTAGAAAAACAAGTATATTGGATAACATATTAGGATGCAAAAATAACATAGTCTGTAAACCATTGACTCAATGATGAAATATAAGTGATTAAACTTATATAAATATTCATTACTGAACTTTTGTTCTAAAAACATTTACACAAAAATACAATTGGAGACTTCTGAATCAGCAAGCTGGACCACAAAAGCTCAGGATAAATTAATAATGTCAGAGTTTGCTAATAAAATCAAATAAAATTTTAGGTACCATTGTTTAAAATACAGTATCTAGTATAAGCAAAGCGAAAAGTTCACTCTCTTGTAATCAACTTTATCTGGAATATGAAGTTTAGTTCTGGATATTCTTTTCAAAATTTCTGAAATCAACCTGAAATTTGTTCATAGTGTATCTAATTAATGAGTGCTTCTAGAGGAACTGTAGAATGACCTAGAGTAAGCAGGAATTCTTGATAAAATAGATGATGAGAGTAACAATACCTGCCTGAAAACATCTGGAACCTGTTACAAAGGAATATTATAATTCTCTGTGAATTTAGAGATTAGAATTAGAAAACTGTTGTGGATAACACAGGGATATGATTTATGGTCCCAATGTAAATATGATTCTACAGTCAAAACTATATTAAGAGAAATATGGACAATGAATCACAAGGAAACTCCAGACAGGAAAAGTCACGTGACTCTCTACCAACTAAAACATGTGTCACCTCTACTAATATAACACTTTTTTGTTAATATTCTATGTTTATTTTATAAAAATAGTAATTTGACATATCTCAACTTTACTTTCCTCCATGGCTGGTTTTCCAGGTGGATTATTTTCTTTTTTTTTTATTGAGATATAATATGTATACAGTAAAGGTCATGAAGCATACTAGTCTTAATTTTACAGTGTAGTGTTTGATAAATTTTCTTATTTATGTACAGCTGCATCATCATTACCCAGATCAAGATAATGAATATTTCCAGCACCCAAAATGGTCCCTTTTTTGTCACTTCAATTACACTACATATTCCATTGCTCCAACTCAACAGAGGTAATCACTAACCTAATATCTATCTATCTATCTATCTATCTATCTATCTATCTATCACTCTCTCTCCATCTAATTATATCTAATCTCTGGATAGCATTCCCTCTAATGAATATGCCACAATTTGATTTTCTTTTCTATATTGATGAACATTTGGTTTGCTTATATTGGGGCCTATTATAATTCGGCTGTGACAAACATTCTTCCTCGTCTTTCCCTTGATAGACATATGGATTAATTTCTTTCAGGTATATCCTAGGAGTGAAAATTCTGAGTTAAGATAAACACATTTAATTTTAGTAGATCTAGCTAATTATCCAAAGTAGTCATACCAGTTTACACTCTCACCAGCCATGTGCAATATCCACATCTGCAAAACACTTAACAATTGCCACTCTTTTCAACTTGAGACATTCTTGTGGGTAGGTAGTGCTATCTCATTTTGTTTTAGCTCAGAGAATTAATATAAGGTAAACATCACTGTAGCCATTGCCCAGGTTGTATTAGTTTCTTCTGGCTGCTATAGAAAATTTTCACAAACTTTGTGGCTTAAGACAATGAAAATGTAATTTTCTTACATTTCTGTAAGTCAGAAAGCCAAAATCAGTTTCACTGGGTTAAAGTCAAGTTGTTGATGGGAGTGATTCCTTCTGCAGGCCCTGACTTTTCAGCTTCTAGTGGCCATTTTATTTCCTTGGCTTGTTGCCCTTTCCTCTATCATCAAAAGGCATCACTATGCTCCCTTCATAAAATTGCCTTTTCCCCTTACTCTTACTCCTCTTGTGCCCCTTTGATAAGAACCGTTGTCAGTGCACTGAGCCTACCCAAATAACCTAGGATGATCTCCCCGTCTCAAGATCCTTAACTTAAACACATCTGTAAAGTACCTTTTGGAACATAAGTTAATATTCACAGGTTCTAGTGATTAGGACATGAGCATGTTTGGGAGATTGTCATTCAACCTACCTCACAAGTTAGTCACCCCAGGGACCCTTCATGTGCCCCATTGCAGTTGCAAGCCCTTCAACTTCTCCAATGACAACAACCATCCTGACTTTCACAGTAATAACTTTCTTTCATTTAGTCACAGATTTTCAATCAGATATGAGTCACTACACAGAATAGTTTAGTTTTGACAAATTTTTAAAATTTGATATTTCTATAAATCTCTTTTACTCTATAGATTTTGCTGCATCTTTCTCTTTTCTTTACAATTTTCTGTGGAAGAACCAAGGCTCTTTGACCTGTGGTATTTCCTATAGCTTCAATTTTACTGGTTGCAAATCATGTCAGCATAGTTCTCTGTCTTTATTTCCCTCAAATTGTCAGCTAGATCTGATAGTTTGATCTGACTGAGGTTAATTATTTTGATAAGCCAAGGTGAAGTTGAGTTCTTTCATCATCAGGCACTGAATGTTTTGATGAAAAGATGTTCCTAATTTTAGCAGAGTCTGATTTTGTATAGTTTCTTTTAAATTTAGTGGCTTGGAGGGTTATGTTTAAGAAGTCTTTGCTTAATACAAATTGATGATATTCTTTTTCATTTAGAAGCTTTATGATTCATCTTTCATCTTTAGCTCCATGTTCCAAATGGAATTGATTTAATTGTATGGGTCATATGAGGCATTTTCTGCCATAGAAATACCTAAATGACCCAAAATAACTTGTAGAAAAGATCACCCTTCCCTCAATGAATCAATATGGTGCCTTTATTCTTAATGTGCAGACTCTTTATTCTGTTTCATTGGTCTACTTCTCTCTTAACTTATACCAATAGTACGATGCCTTTACAGTCGTCTTTCTCAAAATGGTCTTGGCTACTCTATATACTTTGTATTTCCATGTAGACTTTTAAATGTAAATATAAATACATAGAGAGAGATGGAGATGGATATAAAAGTAAACATGAATATAAATACATGCACACAAAATTTTCCCCAAAATGATGAGGATGTGATTAAGGCTTCTCTAAACTTACAGAGAAATTCAGGAGAACTGCTATCTTATCATCTTCCAGTGCATTAATTATGGCATATCTTTCCATTTTAGGGGTCCTTGATTTCTCTCTGGCATACAGTTTTCAGGTCAGTGGTCTTCATATATTTTAAAATTCATTCTACAGTATTTTTGTTGTTTTTATGATAGTAGAGGGTATATTTTTATTTTATTTTCCAAATATCAGTATTTACTATAAAGATATGCAATTGATTTATGTTTTGTACCTTGTATCCTGAAATTTTACTAATATCATTTGGAAGTTCTTGTAGCATTTTTATACATTCTTTACACCAAGAAACATGCTGGCTGAGAATAAAGACATTTTTTTCTGCTTTCTTTTAAACTTTATATTTTTATTCCTTTTTCTTGTCATTGTATCTCTAGTACAGTATTGACAGAAGTGATGAGAGTGTAAATCCTTGCTTTGCTCTTAGGGGGAAAGCATTAAATATATCGCCATTAAGCATGTTTCCTGTAGGATTTTTGTAGATATCTTAATCATTGGATTAAGGAATGTCTCTTCTATTACAACTCTGCAGAAAGTATTTCTCATTAATGTGTGCTGAATTTTATCAAAAGCTTACTTTTTATCAATTATGATGATTAAAGATTTTTAACAGAATTCTGCTAATATAGTGATTTACATTGATATGTTTTAAAATGCTAAACCAACCCTACATTCCAGTGGTTTGCTCCTTGATAATGATATATTGCTTTATTGGTAAATTATGTTTCCCAATTTTATGTATATTTTCTTCTATGATTTGGGGAAATAGTGAACTGTATTTTTCATTTCACATAATGGTCTTGTCCAATTTTGGTATCAGTGCAGTGCTGACCTCATAAATTTAGTTAGGAAGTTGCCCATATGTCTCTCTTCCAGAAATAGTTTATATATGATTGTTATACTTCAACCGTAAGTTTTATTGTTTTAAGTGTGAAGATAGTATATCTTTATTCCTTCTCTGGCTGCTTTTAACATTTGTATCTTTTTCTTTCTTTTCAGAAGTTTGCTCATGGAGTATGTGTGTGGCAGAGTGTGTGTGTATCTGTCTGTTTAATTTGCTCAACTGACGTTCTCAAATTTCTGGGGTTTTGTCTCTCATAAATTTTTGAAAACCCTCAGGTATTATTTTTCAAACAATGTTCTGCCCATTTTGTATCTTTTATTTCCAGGACATCATTATGCATAATGTTACATGATTTGACCATATTCCATGATTTGACCATATCCCACATGCTTTTTAATCTTTGTTTTTTTTTTTATTTGTTTGCTTCATTATTTTCTCTTTTTGTGCTTCAGTATTAATAATTTCTATTAATCTGTCTTTAATCATATTTTTCACTTTGTCTAAGATTTAGTTAAACTCACTCAATTTCAGATATTGTTTTGTAGTTCAAAAATACTCATTTTATTCTCTTTTTTATACTCTAATTCCCTATTGAAATTCTTTGGTTTATCAATTTATTTTCCCTCTATTTATAATTATTTGTAATTTCCTTTCTACTATCTCAAACCCCTAGCCACTTATGATTCCATATCTCTTTGACTGTGGTTTCCTTTAGTTTGTGGGCATTTTATTTTATTTTATCTTGAATGCCTCAGTAATTTTAATTGAATTCCTGACATTATGAATGAAAAAGTTTTGATGCTTTGGAAGATACTGTTTCTCTCCTAAGAGAATTGGGAGAGAGGGGTTAGGGGAGGCTGGTAAAATACCAGCAAACAATTTTTTCCTATTGAGAGATAGGTTTGTCTTCATTACTATAGATTTTCCCATTATCTTAAGGTGTATTGAAACCTTATTTTAAACTCCTTATCTAATATTGTGGAACTGGAATTCTAAACTCCATCTCCCTAGGAAAAAGTATCTGCTCAACATTTTTGGCCACTCATTTCCTTCTTTCACAGTCTCCCTCTGAATGTGCTTAAGAGTTTAGGAATTTGGGGAGACAACATATGATTTCTATGCACATTTTGAGACACCCTAATATGACTGCCGCTACTTAAGACATCCCCGCTCCCTCAATTTCCAGCAACTCTTACTTCTCTTTCCCCTTTCCAGTAAGTCTGTTGATGTTTGAGCTCTATTCTCCAATGTTGCTGTGAACCAATTTAATTTTGCCTCAGAGGGAGGGCTTCCATTCTTTCTAAAATCATATTTCCTTTACTTTGTTACTAGTACTTCCAAATGTTTCTTTTTTTTTAGTTTTGCAGCTTGTATTATTGTTTTCGGCAGAAATGTTACTGCAGGAGATGCAGTCTCCATTCCTGAAACCAGAATTCCCTGCAAACCTCACAAATTATGGTATCAACACCCCACCCAAATATTATGGAATGTGAATCATTTTATTAAAGAATGCAGTTGTGAAAATTGTGAAGCATAGGCTATGTTTCTGTAATAAGAAACATTGTTTCATGACAAGGCAAAACATGTAATTTTTAATTGAGCTTGCAAAATAATGCAGTTAAATGATGAGCACCATTTAATGGAGAAAAGTATTTTTAAACACAATTCATATAATGCCCATCCCATTTCTATCCAGTGACCAAGACTATCTTGTTTTCTTATTATTTTTGTTGAATGGCATCTGACTTTGGAAACTGGTTTGACCTACATTTCTAGATGCCCAACTGTAAGCAGTTTTAGCACTTGTAGAGAATAACTTAGAAAATAGTTGAACATTAGATGTCTAGTTTAATGCAATGTTCTTTAAGTTGCAACTCAGTGATTTGCTGATTATGTATGACTAAGAAAGCAAAATAATAAATTACTCATTTTTTTTTTGATACCTGACAACTGTCAATATTGAGCATCAGTTTAGATTAGAGATAGTAAAGAAAGGAATAGACTTCGTAAGCAACACTCAGGAGGAACATGTTTGGAAATGTGAATAGTATGTATTTTAAGGCAAGTTATGTTTATAACTAATCTCGGAATTATCTTTCCCTTTCCCTATGAATAAAATTATGTAAAAGTAAAGGGGAAATGGAAGATGGTTTTACTTTTGAGCAAGCAGAAAATCATTAGGAATTAAGAAATCTCTTGCTAACAAATATCAAGTATTTTTAAACTGTTATTTTTCAGGATCTCACAAACTGGGTGGAAAAAAGCTTGACCCACAATATAGTGTGATTATCTCCATCCAATTTCATAGAACTTCTACAGGAAATAGTGCCTTACCGTATTAAAGATAAGCAACTATTTTTGTGCTATTGGAAAAGGCCAAAAGGATGCACACATTTGTGCATGCATGTGTAGGTTACCTAGAGAATAAAATTATTATGAATTATTATTATGTAATTCTCACATACACCCTGTGGAATAAGATGGTATTAAGCTCATTTAATATTTGAAGATACTCATTGGGAGAGATATTCAGTAGCTTGCCCCTTGACAAAGCAACTAATAAGTTTGAATTTTGCAAGTTAAGCTAAGTTTGCCTTGCTACAAAATCTTTCCTGCTTGTTTCAGTTCTTCAACTTTTTGCTTTCTGCTGTGAACTCATCATGCAGTCACCAAAAACTATCTAATGTGATTTTCCTTCTTCTTAGTAAATGTTTAGTTAATTCTTGTAGAATGAATGGAATGTATTGTCAAAACCATGCCCAGACACATTAAGATCAGAGACATAAAATACATCTTTCTGACTGATGAAGAGAAGAATGCAGCAATTTTTCCTTGATTTACAACTCTTTATATAATGCTAGATTGCTTTCACCTGTTCTGGGCAACCAAATTCAGAAAATTTATATTCTTGTCTGAATTATTACTATCCCTTCTGTAAAACAAGAGAATTAATGGTAAGAGTGATTAATTATATCATCTAAATTTTGCTTTTGATTGTAGTAGGTTTTGCTACAGGTTCAAGTCCATCTGGATCTAATATCTGTGTTCTCATTTAACTATTTAAGAAACTAAAACTAAAGAAATACTAATAATTGAAGGCAAAATGAGAGAAAAGTGTATTGAGAATATTCATGTGTTGAGAATATTATGCTGTCTTTGGATTAAAAGCAATATAAATCTCTTCAAATATGACAAAAGAAAAGTAGTCTGAGAAACATTAGCCATCTACATCAAGGGAAATAAAAAGCCTTTATGTCCTAAAAGAAATATTTGCATTGACATCCACAACTCCTTTGCATAATCACCCCAGAGCTCTGTACAGTTTCCCTCTTTTCTTTTCACCTCTTCCTTTATTTAAATCAAGCATTATAATTTTAAATGTAAAGGCAGATCATTGTCTCATTTAATTGAATTATTTTAAAAATACCATGTAATTGCAAATTGTGCAATTTGTCAGAAAACTGAATTGCAGCATTTTAAATAGCAGTTTTGATGTGTGCAACTATGTTATAATGTCAAATAAAAACAAAATTTTGCATTATTTTCCACTAATTTAAAATGCAGCTTTTTAGTGCTATGTATAATTACATTATATATCTATTAACGAGCACAAAAATCTGTCTTTTTTCTTTTGGAAAAGATATACACATCACAAACTGATTAAAAACGAGTAAAAGCTTGTGTGAGTACGTGTTTAGGCATGTATGTGTGTTTATCTATGTGCCTACATGCTTACAAGCATATAGTCTTTGTGGGTAGATAAATATGCATATACATGATACTAAGTCTTTATTAAAATTTTGAAAATATTTGAATCCTAGGGAACAAGTTGCAAGAGAAAAAGCCTAGTTTTGGAATTAGATGACTTAAATGGACTTAAAAATCCGTTCCGTAATTTACTAGTAATCAATTTCTGGCAAGTTTACATACATACTGCTGAGCTACAACTTCTTTAAAGAATTGCTATGAATATTAAATAAAATATTACATGTGAATTGCATTATGTATAAAATAATGTTATTTATATAAAAGTGACATAATATTTCCAATGTCCACTTGTTTTCCTGTCATTATACACTTGAGCTTATTTCCTCATTATGCGATTTTTCAGGGTGGAAGGCTCACCTAGCTACCTATTCTATACACAGCTAAGTTATTCCTAGGCAGCAGGCAGAGGGAGTTAGTGGCTGGGAGTGGTTAGGCAGTTCATTGTATAGAGCATTTTAAATGCGAATGATTCAGGTAGAAGGAATTCGTAGACAATAAGGAAACGTTTTCTTAGATCCTTTCTAGCAGGATGACAGAAGTCTCTAATTTGTTATGAGTGTTTATCTCATAAATAATTGACTATATCTGAAGAAACAGCAATGTAGTTGTTTGAGTGGATGACTTAAATAGATTGGACAGATAGAATGTTTGCCAATATTTCCTATTTTCATTCCCATTATCATATTTTGTCCTCTCAAGCTGTCTACAAGGTAGGCTATTTTCAAGAACAATTCTCGTTTTCCATATGGAAATATAGAGGCACTTAGAAGAATATTTGCAGGACTTTACTACCAGTTGATTTTTGATTTGGGACAAATTTCCTCACTTAAAAGAAAGCAAGTACAAATAAATAAATTTTTGTAGAATCCAGGAAGAGATATTCTACAGCCTCCCAATGGGAAGTCAAAGGAAAAATATTTTATATGGGATATCATGCTATGAAACACAGGAGAAAATGTTCAACTTCTCTCTCCCATTTTTCTTCTCATTAAGGAGCCTCTGATACAAGAGGTGGTTGCTCTTACTCGGAGGCAGGCTGGATGTCCATTCACAGTAGCTGTTATCTAAAGAGTGGGCATTTGGGTGAAAGCAAATTACTGAGCAGAAGTCCAATAGGAAAATGCTTTCATCCTCTAGTGGTTTGTGTTCTCTGAAAATAATCCTTTCAAACATGTTTACTGTTGACTAAGTTTAACTAAGTAAAGTTTAGGCAGTGCTACTGATGTAATTATTAATGCAAAGGAAATAAATAAAATATTAAATTATATTATCATTAGGAAAATGGAATTATGCTTTCCTAATCACCCCACTTTGCTGTCCATTCATATATCCTACTTCTTGTTAATGGCTGCTCCAATTGTAGAAGTTAATATGTGCAGACTACTAGCTACCTGCTGCTTCCCTTTACTCTCCAGTTAACAAAGATAACTTACGTTTCTAATGTTCCATGTTCAAATCACAGAAGCAGGAAAAATTTAATAGTATTAATATTCTTAAAAGTGCCTTAAGCCACAGGCTGATTATTTAACAAAGGCAGTTATTGTGTAATGAAGGGGAAAATTACTTTTATTGAATTAGTTGATGATATTTTTTCTAATTATAGCACTGCAGGTGTTTGTATCTGCAGATTGCATTGGCAAGGTAATTAGGTCCAGCAAGTATGTGAATTGTGTTGGGTTAAATTAGTTTATCACCAGATAGGAATTTAATGAAGTGGAAATGTATCTTTCCAGGTTATGTACCAGTCATCAGAGGTTGCAGTGACCACTTAATATGATGTTAGGAAATAACAAGTTCAAATTAGGAAGCAGAATTACATGTGTACAAATCTCTTTAAGTGACTTCTTTTCTTTTGGGAAACATTAATCATGTGATGAATGGTGCAACTTTCCAATTTCCTACCATCATCAAATCACTTAATCTGATAACTTCTATCTCAATGCCAATTGAATATATTCAGAGACACATATTGAGTTTATGTTTATGCAGGTAAAATAGTATGCTCTTTTCTTGATCTAGTTACTTCAACAATAAGAGAAATTGAAACAATTGCCCAGAGGCCAAAAAAAGATACAAAAAAGAACTCAGACAATGATGCTTTGCTTAATATTTCCACAAACACCTGGAAATACTAGACCCTAATCCACAATCCTCATTTCTGTAGCAATCAGTTCACTCTATTTATATGAGATAAAAATCAGGCTATGTTTTCCCTTTCTGTCATACAAAAATAGCACACATATTCATGCTTTTGTTTTTCCTTGCCTATCAGAAAACCACACCTAAATTGTATACTTATTTGTAGTTCCCTTATTTTCAGTCTTCAACAAATATAGAACACAGTTCAAGAACTTGTCATTACAAAAAGAGCTAAAGTCAACATAAAAATTGAACCCATAGAAACTGCATTCAAAGTCTAAATTTGCCAGTAGAAGGACTATACTGCTTCTTACCACCCTTAACCCCACATTTTTATGACTTAGATATCTGCCTTGTGTTCCCGTTTTAATGGCTTAAAGATAATTGAGTCTATTAATTTTATTATGCATCTTCTATGTTCTTAGAAGTAGGTAGAGTAAGGTTAATTTTTTCCCTCTGGTGCTACTTAAAAGATCCAAATCTTAAACCAATGAGAGAAAAATGTATTTAATTGTATTTTTTGTTTCTTATGTAACCCTTTTAGAAAACTTTTACTAGAATTAGAAGGGCTATACCAATTTGAATGTGCTTGAGCAAAGATCAATATTATTGGTAAACTGCCAATTAAGTGTTGCCAAACAAAGCAGCAGGCTACCTGTTATCAGACATCTTGTTAACTTTAGAGGAATGTTAAGTCTTTAGTAAAATCAGACAGGAAACAGGCGAAAGTTGCTCATTAGTACTGCATAATGCTGCTCACACTTGAAGGGCCTACATGATATTTATTAAGATGCTTCAAGGAATCATTAAGAAAGAGATTTCTATTAAATAGCAAGATCAGTTAGAGCTGGCCTGGTATATGGTTACAAGTCATTAGATTATAAGAAATTTCTTCCTCTCTTTTTTTTGCAAGTATTTCTTTGAGGTTTCATCTTGGTGCCTCATCAACATGATGAACCTGAACAAGACCAAATTATGGACTTGGAGTTACCATAAAAATAGCTAATTAACAGTGTCCCTGAGATCATGCATCTGTATATGTCTTTTATTAAAAAGTGCTATCACAATTTGATCTCCTCAGCAACTCTTGGAGGTAAACAGGGTTATGTTCTGATTTAAGAAATAAAGAAAATTGGAACACGGTAATTGAGTGATTTATCTAAGGTCATGAGACTATTGGGGGTTGAACTACAATAATAAAAAAAACTCATTAGTCTTTAGTTCTAAATCAATGACTTCTTGGCAAAGAATACACACATACTAAAAAAAGTGACCAAAAAAATTTGATTGCCGTAGTTTAGTGAATGCCTTTTTCCTCTAAGCAAAAACTGAGTAAGAAATAAACAAAACTAGATTTCAAAGTCTTAGAAAAATCTCTAATTTTGATTATTCCTACTGCTATTGATCATGGACTGGAAAATATAAAATTTTCCCTTATTTTTATTTTCTCATTTTTTGAGCAGACACAAAAGTACAGCATTTATCTGTATTGCCATACAGTTTTATACTGCTTTAAATGTGGGAAAAATGTTAATTCCCCTGTTAGATGCAGAACCAACTTGAATGATTATGTTTTCTTTTCTCATTTATGGATTCTTGCGCTTGCTTTCCTCTTGTTAAAGCTTAGTTGGCATTCAATCAGCACTCACACACCAAATAAACAAATAAGGCTTATGTGTCTTGCCCTTTGGCATATTTGAGATAATCCTCTTCATTGTCATCACCTAATCTTGGGGGCAGGCACAAGAGAGGTGGAGCCATGCACAAAGCCTGGAAAATCCTTATGGTAATAATACTAATAATGGTATTAATTGAGTATTGTATAAATATAAAAAATGATGCTATGCCATTTTCATAGTTTATCTCACAGTGATGCTGCAGCTGTTTATAGTTAATGAAATAGTCTCTGTTCCTCAAGCTATTATGATTAAAAAAAAGAGGTATTTACAAACATTGTGCAATGAGACATTGTTAACTGTAATAGAATGGCCAAATAATTTTGGTATTTGTGTTCTGTTTGCACTGATTTTCTTGAAGGGAGGATGGACTATGGCAAAATGAATATAACAACTTTTTCTACAATTCCTGTTGATGACATCTACATGTTTTTGTTGCTACTATCTTCACTTTCAAAAAGGTTGCCTATTCCATATATTCAAATCGTCACTCATTAGAAATCACAATTATAAACTTTTTAAATTATTAAAATTTTACAAAAAATATGGTATAACTAGGGACTATCATTTTTTCCTTATCCAGGTTTTGAAAAATTTGAGAGAGACATAATTTGAGAGAGGGGGGAGTGACTTAGAAGTAATAGAAGATAGTGCTTATTTATTCCATTTTCTTTCCTTTCACATTTCATATGTAACATATGAGCATCAAAGGATCAGAGTTGAGGAATTTCTGGAATATGTTCACATATTAAAAGTAAACACTTCCTCTTCCCCACCCAAGCCTCAGACACCCACACGCAAACATCACATAGAACAAATTTGGTAGAAATGTAAACATTGTCAATGTCTTATTTAAAAAGTAGAAGTGACTTTTAGTTAGATATTTTATTTTCACATCTATCCTCAGTAAACTAAGGAAAGTTCTAGTATCTCTGTTACAAATGTTTTCATTTGACTTAATCTAAATACGAATATAATATATAATATTGGGGATACAAACAGCAACATTTCATATGTTTATTTTTCAATGGATAGCTTAGCTGATTATGACATAAATGCAACAATTTAAATCTTTGACTAATTGAATAATTACACTTAAGTCATTCAGTTGTATGTTTCTTTCTCTTTCATGGTAATTTAAATTATACACACCTGTTTATGAGCAGCATTTGTCTTACACACCATACCTCAACTTCATTATGATTGTCATTTAGTGGGATGCATTTTGAAAATGTCAAATATGTCTTAAGATAAATAACCAAGCATTTTGTATTATTTTTCAGACCTGAAGTGAGATTGCACCTCCTTCATTTTTCACAGTTCAAATTGTTTCAAAGTGCAATTTCAAGGACAGAGATGCTTTCAATCTTACAGTTACAGTCCTACAAAAATTGAATAAATTATTTCTCATTTCCCAATATTCATGGTGGCGTAAGTGTCATTGACATGAAAATTATTATTCACAAGTTTCCTTATCCCTGATGACTTTTTTTTAAATTAAGACATGAACATAATAGAATTTATTAACCTAAAATAATTTTAGATGAGAAGTTTTTAAAAAATGTGCCACACTCATTCAGGTGATTCTCAAGTTTCTGTTGGAGTTTTTGTGTTACAGGAAAAAACAAAAATGTGAGAAGGAGGTGGGAAACGAATATATCATTTCTATAAAAATTAACCCAGTTAAATAAGAACAGGTGTTACATCAAAAGTGTGAGGCAATTTTTCCTGTGTTTGTTTTTCCCCCAAAAATAGTGAGCTTAGTTTTCACTAAGACTGAATAGTTAGGCCTGAGTTTAAAATTTTGGTTTGAATTTTGCTTGAAATTGCTTAAAATTCCATTCAGAAATACCTTTTAAAGGAGACAAAATGCAGAGGCAAGATTAAATTTATTCACATTAAATCTGCTGAAATAAATCCAGAGAGGAGTATCTTCTTTTATTTTTAATATTGTATCTTTAAATGAAAAAATGGCATGATACGTTAAAATGAAGAAAGGTGCAATCAATGTTGATAGCCAGCTGAGAAAAAAGAAATGAATAAAACATATTAATGGTTCCTGAAGACTCATTGAGCAACCTCCCAAGTTTTAAAATGTTTGAAATATTTGCCTTCTGAGTGTTTATCTTTAAGAGAAATGCAAACAACCTCATAGAAAAGGGAAACTTTCAAAGTACCCTGAATTGATCATAACCTGAGTAAATGTGCTACAACCACAGTGGAGAAAAGGTTTACTCAGAAGGAATGTTCATCAGCCACTGAAGCAAAATGAAGTCAGACATCATTTGTCAGAGCCAAAGCCATGGGAAAAAAGACCACGAGATTCATTTTCCCCAGAAGTTACAGCCCTGCTGGAAGATTATCTGTTTTATGTAATGGTTCTCTCTGTTAATTTACTTGACTTCCGATAAATGGTCAATCTATCGAGTTTCCTGTTTCTGACTCCATGGTTAACCACCAATTTTTCTGACTCTGATTTATCGTGGCATCTAAGTCTACCTAGAAGAAGAAAATAGTCCCATTATATAAATTAGATATTTAATACCATTTCTTCTACAAGTTCCATCTTGTCATATCTGCTTATGAATCAACTACTTCTGTAGCTTAGCTCCACATACAGAATATCAATCATGTTAAATTGAAATATAGTCATTAGAATTCTAGTATCTACTTTACTATTTCTTCTTTTTTTAGCTTAAAGGAGTAAGTCTGATTAGCATCAATGCACAGACAGAGCAAATTGCTGACATTTTACAAAAGAGGATGACATAGGAAAACATAAAAACTTGCAAAGATGATATCCATGGAGGAAAACTGTAGTAGAAAAACAGCTCTTTACAAGTTATTGTTCTTTGTTTATAATTACTCACATGGAAAAGGTGATAATATTGCACTATCACAAAACAAAGTATAAATAACACATATTTCATGATTAACATAGATAAGTGCCAATCATGCTTTATAATTTTATCTTTATACCATAATTATACAGACAAATTACTCCATAAACTATATTATTAAACACATCCTTCCATTGGTCCTGCTTCCCTCACATATGTGCCTACTTCTCAGTGGTAGACCTTTACCCATTTCTTTTGCTATTTATTCCCTGCTTCTAAATGACATATTTAAAATTTTACTGCTTTATGTCTTAGATTTAGGCATTTTCTAGGAATTTACTACAGTTAAAGATGTAAATTGAACTCTCCCCACCAACTGAATCTCAACATATATACACAGGATCATCATCCTGTTTAATATTATGTATCAAACCATAATATGTTGAACCTTGTGGTATGCTGCTTGACACATGTAAAGGTCTGTGTGTGTGTGTGTGTGTGTGTGTGTGTGTGTGTGTGTTCAATAGAACATAATTATATTTTGGTGATAAAATGCTAAAATTAAACTTGTGGCAAAAATTATTATGAGGTTTAAAGAATTTAAACTGCCTTTTTGGAAAATTATATATCAAACTATATTAGTGAAATATTTACAGGAATGGTAGATGAGATTTATCAAGTATGAAAATCATTGTTCTACAGAAATGATTTTATCATTTCAATTACTGATTTTAACATCTTCAACATAAATATAATATTTACATATTTTTGATACTTTTTGAATAAAGCTTTCTAAAGTTATTGATGAATCTTTTCTATCAAATGGTACAATTTTGATCATTATTACTTTTTGTTTCTGTCACTCTGTTACATATATAATTATCTGAAAAAAAATAAGTCAAATGAATTTGGAATAGCAAAAGACAAAAGATTCTTACTGCTCATAACCAGTTCATAAACTTAAATTTATAAATATATTTGCAGTATAATTTGTCTCCTTCTCAAGACATCTTGGTCTTTGTCTCCCACAGAGTTAACAAAAGTTCTCTTTAGCATTTCCTCTCGTAGAGTTTTTCCAGAACTGGAAATTTTCCAATACCTTTATCAACATAAATTCCCTTGTTTGTTTATTTAATGCAGTGTTCTTTGCCCTGTATCTTTAAGATGCATTTGGTATTATTTTTGAACATTTTGCCTGAGCAGCATTTAACAACCAACATTTAATATTTCAAGTAAGCATTATCTAATTAACGGTGTTATGAAGGTTCCTTGTATAATTATTTGTCAGTCTTCAACAAGCCAAGAATGATAGAGATAGCTTATAATTTTATAAATTTGTGGTGACGAATTGGTTGCGCTCTTATAAATCTACAATGGGCTTGTCTGTTTTATTAAGATAATTTTATTAGTTCTATACTGAGATTATGAAAACTAATATTTCTCCCTAGCTGTATAATAATTCACATGAAAGTAAAGAATTAACTTATTTGGACAGTAACCTACTCTAATTCCATTAAAAACATTGTTTATTGATATGCACAGATAAATTTAGAAATGATTATTTAATAGATCATGTATTTTACAAAAAAGAGATGATTTAATAATGTACTTTTATGTCAGATATGTTCTCATATTTCAGGGAAAACTATTCTCCTTTAGAGAAGAGGTGATTAACACATCTCTCAGCATCAAGAATATAAACTTGGATTAAATTTCTAAGTGGTCAAGTCCTGAACCTGGTTAATAAAGAAGTGTGAAGTGTTAGTAATCCAAGGAATGGGTGGAACATTCCCTAAAGTTGGTTGAATTTGTAAACAGAAACTAGTTGCCACACAGTGTGATATAAGTTTTTCTGTCCTTTAAAGTTTTACACTTGACATCTAGAAGGAGGCAGCTTTGATTCAACTGTGAAACAGATTTCAGATCCAGGTTGCAGATTTCAGTATTCCATTTGGATAGAATAGCAAGATCATTTGAACTTGTAACTACAAAATGTAATATACTTTTTAGGGAGTGTAAATAATCTTGTTCAACCTTCCCTAATCTGTAAAAGTCTGGTAAATCAGTGACCTCTGGATTCCAATAGGAAATTTCCTTCTTTTTGCTATTAGTGATTTTGACCTGTGAGTACTTGGATAGCATTATGCTCAGATAGCATTTGAGAACATCTGTGAATTAAACATAACTATGTCAATGAGGTTTTTAAAATAAAATAATCCTGAATATAGTTCTTGTAACTTAAAGAAAAATGTACTGAAGTATTATTAGTATTAATGAGTATTATTAGATGACTACATTTTATTCATGGATATAAGTTGATTCAATTAAGTTTAATTTTAATTTACTTTTGATGAACAAAGACACAATTTGGCTGGTAGAGGCCCTAGATTTTTTCAAAGAAGCTTTGCAAGCATCTTTTATTTCCTTTTCCTATATATGAAATCTACTCTTTCAAGTAAAGAAAGTCTCTAAGATAAGGGTAAATATCAAACCTTAATTCCAGTTCACCTCTATGATCAGAGCTAGAAAAGACAACAAAAATTATGGGCTCACACAATTTATATATTTGCTTATTTTAGCCCAGTATTTTACTTAAAATGTATTTCTTTCCTTTTATAATTTTTGACTACATATTTTATGAACTCTTATGTTTAAGTAATGTAATTAGTTCTAAGTCATAACACAGGCAGTAATTCTGTTTTTTGTGTAGAGAATTTGTGCTGGTTTGAATCTATTATGCCCCCTAAAAAGCAATGTTCTTTATGCAGTCTTGTGGGGGCACATTTTTCAGTCTTTTGATTAGGTGGGACGTTTTGATTAAGTTGTTTCCATGGTGATGTGACTCACCCAACTGTAGGTGAGATTTTTGATTAGTTCATTTCCATAGAGATGTGACCCCCATCCATTCTCGGTGGGCCCTAATTAGATCACTGGGATCCTTTAAGAGAGCTCATGGAGAGAAGGAGCTCAGATAAGCTGAAACAGACATTTTGGAAAGAAGCTGAGATACATAAACCAGAAGTTGCACCAGAGAAACTAAGAAAGGACTCCCAGACGCTTAGAGAAAAATGCCCCAGGAGAACCAAGCAGAAAGCTGAGAGAAGCTAAGAGAGGCAGAAACCCAGAGACATTCTGGGAAAGCCATTTTGAAATGCAACCCAAGAGCAAAGGGCCGGCAGATGCCAGCCATGTGCCTTCCCAACTGACAGAGGTGTTCAGACACCATTGGCCTTTCTTCAGTGAAGGTAGCCTCTTGTTGATGCCTTAGTTTAGACACTTTTATGGCCTTGGAACTGTAAATTTGTAACCTAATAAATTCCCTTTATAAATGCCAATCCATTTCTGGTATTTTGCGTAACAGCAGCTTTAGCAAACCAGAACATAGGTTTACAGAAAAATCATGCATAAAATACAGATTTCTGTTATACCATGCTATTATTTTCTGTTAATGTAAGTCCCCCAGCTTTGTCTTCCTTTTTAAAATTTCCTTGACAGTTTTTACACTTGGCATTTCCATATGCATTTTAGACTCTGTGCAATTCCTCCTCCAAACATTCATAAATCTGCTAATGCATACACATACTCCCACACACATGCACAAACACAAGCACACACATTGTACTAAATATATAATGTAATGTGGGAAAATTGATATTTAGTTTTCCAATTTATACTAATATATCCCTCAATTTTTAGGTCTTCTAATTTACTTATGAATAATTTTTAGTCTACATTGTAGGTATTTCTATGAGATTTTTATTTTAATGTGTTACTCATAAGTACAATTTGTTTATTGATTTGTTATTTTTATTCATTTTTACTTTTTAAAATTTTTATATTCATTTACCCTTCTTATTTGATTATTTTCTTGACATTTTTCTGACTTTCATTAGTGTTAATTTTAGTTTTTATCTTTCTTTTCCTGATTTCTATGCTATAGAATATATTCTATATATTCTAAACTTCAGGGTTTAATGGTTCTTGTTAACTTTTTGAAGATTATATTTATGGTATATACTTCTAATAAAATGTAGAGTTATTGAGTATTTATATATTTCTTTCAATCAGAATAGATAATATGCTTTAGCTACCCACATTGAACACCTCTCAAAATTGTTATATTTTAGGTTTTTATGGTATACTTGTTTAACACAAAATATGACTGCTAAAATAGTAAGTAGTTGATTAAACTTTACCATATATTTTCTAAATTTCCATGCCCGCTTGTTTTCTTTATTCCCAAGCTCCCAGCTATTCAGTTGATTTTGTGATAAAATATATTGCTTAATAATTCTTTTAAACCAGAGTTTGGGGTGGTAAACTCTTTCAACCTTTATATATGTATTTCTAATCTGTGTTCATTCATGGATGATAGTTTGTATGTGCATAAAACCCTAGGTGCCAGTTATTTTCCTTTGGCACATGTAAGATCTCACTCCATTATCATAGGGGATTAATTTTTTCAGATAAGAAAGCTCCACCCTGTTGAATTGTTCCTTTGCAGGGATTCTATACCATACCTCCCTACCCCATAACTGTTAAAGCTGCCTCTTTAATTTTCCTGATATTCAATTCCACTCTAATGTACCTTGGTTTGAATTTATGTATCACCCATGTTTGGTAATTGAAACGCACTTTTGAACTGCAGATCCATATGATTCCTTAGTTGAAGAATTTTTTCTTAGATTCTTGGGCTGCCAAAACAAAATACCTCAAACCGGGTAGCTTTAAACAACAGATAATTATTCTCTCACAGTTCTGGAGGCTAGTACTCCAAATCAAGGTATTGAGAGGGTCATAATTCCTCTGAATTCTGTAGGATTTTGTCAGTGGCTTGCTGGCATTCCGTGGTGTTCTTTGGCTTCTGGCATAACTCAAACGCTGTCTTATTGCTGTCTTCTCTTTCTATTTGCTTATCTGCATCCAAACTTCCTCTCCATATAAGAACACCACTCCTATTGGATTAGAGCCTTTCATAATTCACTTTGGCCTCATCCTAACTAATAATATGTTCAAAGATCCTATTTCCAAATAGGATCACATTCATAAGACCAGGGTTTAGGACTTGAACACATATTTTGGGTGGGTACAATTCAATCCATAACAGTTTTCAAAAATTATATTTTATGAAGTTTCATTTTCATTATATCCTCCACTGTCCTTTCTTCTAGGAGACTTAGGCTATTCAACCTCTACATATTTTACTCATATACTTTATGGTTCTTTTACTATTTTGTCTTTTTGTGCAACATTCTACGTGCCTTCCTTGGTCTTATATATAATTTACTGTTCTTTTTTCCTCAGCTGAATCCAATTTAAAGTCCATTCTATCTTTTGCATGTTTTTATTTCAACATTTTAAGAAAATTTTCACTTTTAATTATTTGCCTTTTTAATTTTAATATTTGAGTATTTCACATGCACTTATTTTAAAGTCCTTATCAAAATGTTTTATAAAATTAATTTCAAATGGTCTGCATTTATGTTCATATTTGTATTTAGTTTGTCTTACTATTTCATATTCATGAATTTCAGGATTTCAGTTTGCAAACTTTTTGCATGCAAAAGTTGTTGTTTATGCCCTAACCCCCAGCCCACCCCCCACACACGTGCACACTCTCTCCTCTCTTTCCATCCCCTCTTTAACCCTCCCTGTCTAGTGGCTTTGTAGGTGCCTCCAGCTTGGGCTTTTAGTCCCCAAACTAGATCCTTGCTACCAGATTGAATAGTAATCTAATACCTGTTTGGAGTTATTCCTCTACAGCAGTCCTTAAGAAAGGCAAGAATGAGTCATTGGGCCAAATAATTATTTATCTCAGTTCCCTCAGTTCCCTCTTGTCCCTTTGCCACCGATCTATCTCCTAGTTCTGGTCCCCTGCAAACACTGATCTGCTTTCTGTCACTAAAATTTGCACATTTTTAGAATTTCATATCAACGGAAACATACAGTATGGAGTCTATTGTGAGACTTCTTTTACTTAGCATAAAGCTTTTGATATCATCTGTATTGTTGTAGATCTGAAGTTACAGAGTATTAAATGCATTTTGGTGAAGAAAAACAAGTTTAAATCCATTTTTTTGAAAATGTGTCAACATATGAGAATTGATTCTATGAATAATGCCTCAGGGTCCAAAAGCTACATAGTCACTGGTCACCAAAATAGACTAGATGAATGCAGTGTTTCCTGAACCTGTATTTTAAACCTATTGAAACACACGGCAATTTCCTTTGCACTGCTTATCTCTATTCTTGTGAGTGTGTGATTTTGTGAGTGTGAACCAGCCTTTATAAAAACAGAAGTATTAAATCAATGTGTGTTAACAGTAGAAAAAAATGTTCACCCACCTCCCAGATTAATAATTGAATATTAGTTTTGGAGGACCACCACATCCACCCTGGTCATATCTTAAACAACTCAAAACAAAAACAGCTGAACAAAACTATCTATTCATATTACTGGCCAGGCAATCCTTTGCTTTCCTTTGTTTTTTCTCAGCTTTAGGAGATATAATGAAAGTATCATGCAATTCATCCATTTAAAGTATGCAATTCAATAGCTTTTAGTATGGTCACATAGTTGTGCATCCATCATCACAACTAATTTTAGAACATTGTCATCACCTCAAAATCGAGACCCTGTATATTTTAGCAGTCACTTCCCAGTTTTCCCAGCACCCCCCAGCTCTAGACAATCATTATGTTTTCTGATTCTGTCGATTTGTCTATTGAGAACATTTTACATAAATGGGATCATATCATATGTATTTTTAATGGACTGCTTTCACTTAGTTTAATATTTTCAGTGTTCATCCATAACGAAGCATGGGTCAGTACTTCATTTATTTTGATTGCCAAATAATATGCCATTGGTATGGATATACTACATTTTATTTCAGCTGATGGGCATTTGGATTGTTCCTGCTTTTTGGTTATTATGAATAATACTGCCTTGAATATTCATGTACGTGTTTTTGTAGGGACATATTTTTCATTTCTCTTTGGTGTATAGCTAAGAGTGGAATCACTGGGTCATATATTAATTCTATGTTTAAACTTTTGTGGAATTTCCAGCCTGTTTTCCATCCACACTTGCTGTACTATTTCACATTCCTCTCAGCAGTATATGAGAGTTCCAATTTCTCCACAACTTCACCGATAATTATTATGATCTCTATTTTTTAAAAATTTACTTTGATAACATAAACACAACACAAAATTTCTCAAATGGTACAATATCAAAACCATCTATTACCAATTTTTTTTCATCACCCCAAACAGAAACTCTGTACCCATTAATCAATAACTCCCCATTATCACTCCCATCTTCCAATTCCTGGTAAACTGTAATCCCTCCTAGTGGGTATGAAGTGGTAGCTCATTGTGGTTTAGATTCGCATTTCCCTATTATCTAATAATGCTGGCCATTTTCATGTGCTTATTTGTCAATTTTACATCTTTTTTTTTTGGAGAAATGCCCATTCAAGTTCTTTGCCCATACTTATTTGGATTATTTATCATTTTATCATTGAGCTGTAAGTGTTCTGTATATATTCTAGATATAATGCCCTTATGAGATATATGATTTGCAAATTCTCACATTGTGGGTTGTTTTTTCACATTCTTGGTATTGTCCTTTGAAGCACAAAGATTTTCATTTTGATGAAGTCCAATTTACTTATTTTTTCTTTGTCTGTATATTTGTTATCATATCTAAACAACTGTTACCTAACCTAGGGTCATGCAGATTTTCATCCCTGGTTCTTTCTAAGAATATTATGGTTTAGCTCTTCCTTTTAAGTCTTTGATCCATTTTAAGTAGATGTATATTGGGTGAGGAAGGGATTGAACTTCATTCTTTTGTATGTGGATAAATGGTCCCAGCACCATTTATTGGAAAAATTATTCTTTCCTCATCAAAGTTTCTTGGCACCCTTGTTGAAAATCAACTGAC
Organism: Choloepus didactylus; assembly: GCF_015220235.1. NCBI lineage: Eukaryota > Metazoa > Chordata > Mammalia > Pilosa > Megalonychidae > Choloepus > Choloepus didactylus. The sequence goes on from NC_051316.1 coordinate 60,359,311, forward strand.
TACAACTGTGAAGATTTATTTCAAGACTTTGAAATCTATTTCATTGACCTATGTGTCTATTCTTCTATAAATACCATACACTTTTAATTACTGTAGCTTAGTACTAAGTTTTGAAATCATGAAGTGTGAGTCCTACTTTGTGCTTTCTCAAGATTATCTTAGCTATTCCAGTTCCTTGCATTTCCATATGAATTTTAGAATCATATGAATTGGGATATTGATGGGGATATCATTGAATATGTGGAATTCTTTGTAAGTTTTTACCAGCATGTTTGCATTTCTATAAATTCAGTTATTTAATACGTATCTTTCTATACAAGAAAGATAAGTATTTTTTATGCAAGGAGTACCATTGTATGCTTTAATTTTCTCTTTTTTTTTGCTAATATTTTTGAGATTCATTCATGATGTGTATTTAATTTATTTCAATTTTATAGCTATATAACATTCCTTAGAATGTGAATATCTTAATTATATATCCTTTCTACCTTTAATAAAGATTTATATTTCTTTCAGTTTGTGATTAGTATAAAATGACCCCAATAGAATTAGTAGAGGCTTAAAGTATTAATAGATAAACTTTACTAAGCAACACCAAATGGTTTTTCAAAGTCATTGTGCAGATTAATATTTCCACCAACACTGCAACAGTTTGATTGCTCTATAACCTTACCAATTCTTCGCATATGTTAACTGTTAACATATCTGTAAGACTTGAATTCTTTATTATTTTGGGATTAATCTGTATTACTTGACTTACTAATAAGGTTAAAATATTTTCCTATTTATTGTACATTCATATACTATTTTGTTAAATGCTCTTTTCCTTTTTCTTCCATTGGAATATTTGTCTTCTTAATGCTTCCCCAGGGCTCAGTATATATCCTGGATACTGATGTTTGACGATTATGTGTTTTGGAAATATCATGCCAACGTGTGATTCATATTTGCCTTCTTTATTTTTTCCATTAATGGAATTTCTTAATGTAATAGTAATTTTACAATTAATTCTTTAAAATTGGATATCGCTGTCAATATTATATCATACAGTGTCTTCTAACAATTTTATAGAATTTCCTATTACTGTTAAGTCTTATCTACTTAGAATACATGTCTATTTTTGTTTGTTTAAATAAATGCACTTATCTATTCTGGTCCATATTCCCCAGGTATATAAAATAGCATCTTAATTTCTGTAACTTTAAATATGACTTTATTCATAGAAAGGCAGATTTACCCTCCTAATGTTCTATAAAATTGTACAAAACTAATCTTAAGGTTTATATGGAAAGCTAATTTTACCTATAGTTATATATAAAGAGAATTAATATTTTATTATGCTGATTCTTGTAACTCACTAACATGTCATATGTCTATACTTATTTATATTGTTAGGATCTTTTCATTATCTTATATAACTTTCTGCATAAAGAAATTGCTAACTTTTCTAATTATTTCTTCTATTTCCTTATTTTTCTGCTTAATCTATTAATGTTGATAGCAGATTTGTCAAGTTCTCCTTGCAGGTCTATACTTTTTATTGTATTTGAAGCTATCATGTAAATTCCATGCTGTTTTGTAATTGTTAAATCTTCTCACTTCATAAAAACTTTTATCACTAAGCAGTGATCTTTTTTATTACTGGTATCATTTTGTTGTCACAAAACCTATTTTACTGCTAGCAATTGAACTATGCTTGATTTATATTGATTAAACTTTGCCTGATATATCTTTGCACATCATTTCCCTTTCAATAGTTCTAGGATTTCATATTTTAGGTGTATCTCTTATAAATATCTTTCAGCAAAATTATCCAATATAATGTTATTTTTAACCAATTAATTAAGCCCTTTCATATTTACTATGTCTATTGAAATATTTGGACTTGTTTATACTTTCTATTTTATTTTCTCTATTTTTCCCATATTTATCTCTTCCTTTTTTTTTCTTCCTTTTTGCCTTTTTTGGATTGATAGAGCTTTTTTTTTTTTTTAATTTCCCCTTACACTTATTTGGAAATTATAGACTTTATTTCTACTCATTTACTTATAAATATCTAAACTAATATAATTAATATGGTGAATTTGTATATTTATCCTATTCCTGAAAAATATATGGACAATTAAATATGTAAATTTTTTCACTCCACTCTCACCTTACATACAATTGATTTCCAGTATTTTAGTTTAGTCCATTTGTACCCTAGATTAGATGTCCTTAGTATCCTTCTATATAGGCATTGTTTATATACATATTCATTATCTTAATATTACTTTCCCTAAATCAGAGTCAGAGTAAGGACTTGAGTGCAAGTAGGGAGATGATCCCAGGAAGCATGAATCAGGAAATGAGGAAAGTAAACAGAAAAGAGAAAAAAGTTGAACAGGCTGGCTGACACTGTGGGCAACTGGAGCTCATTCCTGCTGGTGGATCACTGAGGAGCCCTTTAGAGTTGCCCCATCAGTGGATAGTGGGTTGAAGAATTTGTCTACTGTATTGCACACTCAGGTTGTTACTCATTGTGGTGGAAGGGACTTTTGAAGCTCTAGAGACAATTCTAAGGCAGCAAAGCAGCACACGGCAGGAATACATTTGAAGTGAGAAGCTGCCAAAGTGCATGGATTTGTCTAAACATTGCATTGAGATCTGGTGGCTAAGGAGTAAGGGCAATGCACCACAAGCATTGGGTTCTCCCTTGCAGTTACAAAAGCTGGCTCACTATTGGATCTTGCTGCTAAGATATTCCATCTGAGATCTACATTCTGCTTCAGTACATTTTTATTTTCATAATTCTTTTCAGAGAGTCTCCATTGCTACTCTTTTTTTTTTCAGTTTTAATTTAAATGAGCATCTTTATTTTGACCTAAATTGTATTTTTAATCTCAAGAGTGATTTTGTTCTCTCTTTCTACGTCTATGAGGAAAATGCCGTTTTTGAATAGAGATAATCTTTCTCCCTTTATGTTTCTGCCCATGACAGCTTATATAGACTTCCCCATAAACAGACCTTGAAACAAAGATTTCCTATTTGTTTGAGAGGTCATCCCAAGAAACACCAGTAAGGGAGTGGGTGGGTGTTCTAGTTTGCTAATGCTGCCAGAATGCAAAACACCAGAAATGGATTGGCTTTTACAAAAGGGGGTTTATTTGGTTATACAGTTAAAGTCTTAAGGCCATAAAGTGTCCAAGGTAACACATCAGTAATCGGGTACCTTCACTGGAGGATGGCCAATGGTGTCCGGAAAACCTCTGTTAGCTGGGAAGGCACGTGGTTGACATCTGCTCCAAAGTTCTGGTTTCAAAATGGCTTGCTCCCAGGACATTCCTCTCTAGGCTGCAGTTTCTCAAAAATGTCACTCTTAGTTGCACTTGGGGTATTTGTCCTCTCTTAGCTTCTCTGGAGCAAGAGTCTGCTTTCAACGGCCGTCTTCAAAGTGTCTCCCATCTGCAGCTCCTGTGCTTTCTTCAAGTGTCCCTCTTGGCTGTAGCAGTTTGCTCCTGTCTGATCTTATATAGTGCTCCAGTAATTTAATTCAGACCCACCCTGAATGGGTGGGCCAACACCTCCATGGAAATTATTCAATCAGAGTCATCACCCACAGTTGGGTGGGGCACATCTCCACAGAAACACTCAAAGAATTACAATCTAATTAACACTGATAGGTCTGCCCACACAAGATTACATCAAAGATAATGGCATTCGGGGAGACATAATACATTCAAACTGGCATGGTAAAAAAGGAAAAGGAAGAAAGCCAATAAAGTAAGTTCCCTCCATGGGCAACTGCAGTTCCCCACTGGGGAATTCAAGAGAAACGTTTAAAAATGGGACTCACAGTTATCTCACCTGAGGGGTACGGGAACTGATTTATTTATCTTTCATTTCTTATTTGTTATTGGGGTATGAGGATCAGGCAGGCAGTGTTTACGTTGGCAGTCAGAGGCAGGCAGAAACAACTGTGCAGAAACTGTCATTTGGAATTCATCCTGGCACAAGCAGAAGGGTGGCTCACTCACGATGTCTACTATACCTATGTATTCCCTACATATGAGACAGGCTGTCACATCACTCTTGTAAGGAAGGTGTTATGGATTGAACTGTGTCCCCCAAAACGATATGGTTGTCTCCTAACCTTGGCCATGGATTTATTTGGCAGTACAGTCTTTGAATATGTGATTAGTTAAAATGAGGCCAAATTGAATTAGGGTGAGCCCTACTTCAACTGAATGACTGTTGTCCTAATAAGAAGGGGAGTGGAGACTACAGACACGCACAAGGGAGAAGGCCATGTGAAGATGGAGGCAGGTGCATGCGCAAGCCAAAGCATGTCAACAATTGCCAATGAACACCAGAAACTGGAAAAGGCAAGGAAGGACTCTCCCCTACAGGCATCAAGCAATCCTGCAGAGTAGTTTTTGGCCATTTGCAAGTTTTTTACTGTCAAATATAACTAACTGATTACTAAAGCATTGTGTTGATTTATAATCCTTGCATTAGATTTACACTGAAGTTAATCCTCAGTGGATGTGTTATATTTATAAATGATATAATTAGGATTTTAATGATGGAGTCATCAGTCAAGAATTTAAAGCTTTGCTTAAAGTATAGGTATATAAATTCTAGTTGTATATTCTAGCATGAAGAAATGATTAACATAATCTGGCTTATATATGTATGTAATATAAATATAAAAATTTATGTAATATAATATATATCACACATCATACTTTACTTCTGCCTTGCAAATGAGGGGAAACTCAGAAATTCAAACTATAAAATTACTGTATTTGTTTTATGCTTCGGATGGGATCACTGCCAGGGTTTCCTCAACCTGTAGAAATATCATCAAATATGTTTGACCTTCAATTTGTTTCTGTGGCAAAACAACTTTGAAAAATACATCACACCCTTAAGACATCACTGAGCAAAAGATCTAAGACCAGCACACTGCTAAGCATTATGTCATAGGATATAAAAAGTTTATGCCATGGTGGACAGAATATTTTGCAATCTATTTCAAAATATGAAAGGTCATATATCGAGGAAGGTATGACTACCTTTATGTAATTTAGGATAATCTCATCTCTTACCTGGAGACATTTTGATGCTACTTGCCCTAGAATGTACTTCATGGAGTTGGACATTGAAAAAGCAGCTCTATCTGAAATTTTGCATGTCTTTCTACTTGTATTTTTATTTGAGACTTCAATTTGTTTATTTTTTTCATTAGGGATGATTGTCTCTTATACTTCAACATTGGTTCCTCCAAAATATGACTTCCTAATTATTTGAAACCTCTACATGTTTATGTGATATGTAATATACACACACACACACACACACACACACACACACACACACACATATATACACATTATATAACTGCATAATCTTTATTTAAAGTCAGTTCATTCAAAATATACCCTCCAATTTAGTGGAAATTCTTACAGTTCCTCTTGAATGATATATTAATGGATAGACAAATAGTAACTCTATTGCGTTTATGATGATTGAAGAGAAAATAATATTGCTTACAAAATCATCAATGCCTTCTTCATTGTTACGTACATGTATACTTTTCATTTTTACTCATCCTGACCTCTTATCAGCATTTGCTAATAATATTTACCAATCTCTTCAATAAAAAAATTCCTTAGAATCAGTTAAACTGCTTTCTTGTTTTATTTTACCCCTCTATTTTGCATCTGTAGTTAGAATCTCACTCTCTACCTACCCTTATTTACATATTGGTTTTAGACCACCTTATCTTCTTCTTGGGCCCACTATTTGCCAATCAAATTCTGTTCATCTTCACATATCTATTTCCATTTGATTCCTAAGTCTATCCATAATCTTACTCCTGAGCCTCCAACCTTCTATCTGCCTCAACTATCCTTTTTTTTTTTATAGGTAATATATTTTATTTAAATTGTCAATATAAAGGAGCTGTGCATTTCTTTAGTTTTTGTAACAGGAAGATGTGAAGATTGTTTATAAGATGTGTAGGTTGTGTCAAAACTACCCTATTAGTATTTTTTTGTATATATATATATATATATATATATATATATTTTTTTTTTTTATTGAGATTGTTCAGATACCATACAACTATCCAAAGAGGCAAACTGTGCAATCAGTTGCCCACGGCATCACAATACAACTGTGCATCCATCAACACAATTATTTTTTTTTCAATTTTTAGAACATTTTCACTACTCCAGAAAAGAAATAAAGACAAAAAAAAAAAAAAGGAAACTCAGATCCTCCCATACCCCTAACCATGCCCCCCCTCCATTATTGATTCATAGTTGTGGTATAGTACATTTGTTACTGTTAATGAAAGACTGTTAAAATACTACTAACTGTAGTATATAGTTTGCAATAGGTATATATGTTTTCCCTATTGCCTCTCTATTATTAACTTCTAGTTATAGTGTCATACATTTGTTCTAGTTCGTGAGAGAGATTTCTAATATTTGTATAGTTAATCACAGACATTGTCCACCACAAGATTTACTGTTTTATACATTCCCATCTTTTAACCTCCAACTTTCCTTCTGGTGACATGTGTGACTCTGAGCTTACCCTTTCCACCAATTTCGCACACCTTTTAGCACTGTTATTCTCATTACATGCTACCATCACCCCTGTCCATTTCCAAATATTTAAGTTCACCCTAGTTGAACATTCTGCTCATAGTAAGCAACCACTCCCCATTCTTTAGCCTCATTCTATATCCTGGTAACTTATATTTCATGTCTATGAGTTTACATATTATAATTAGTTCATATCAGTGAGACTGTGTAATATTTGCCTTTATGTGTCTGTCTTAATTCACTCAATATAGTGCCCTCAAGGTTTCTTCATCAACCCATTTCTTTTAAGATGGTTTTGTTCAAACACTATACATTCCATCCTCAGTAAACAATCGTTGGTTCTCTGTATAGTCATGTATTTATGTATTGAGCATCATCGCCACTCTCTATATGAGGACATTTCTTCCACAAAGACAGAGGAAGAGTCAAAGAAGGCAGAGAGGAAAAAGAAAAAGGCAAGAGAAAGAGAGAAAAACAAAAAAACTTGATAGCTAGAAGGTGACAAAAGGAAAGATAGTATTAACGTAAAGTAGAATAAAGAGTCAGAAAACATCACCAATGCCAGGAGTCCCAAACCCTTCCCCTATTCCCCACCCACCCACATGCATTTAGCTTTGGTACATTGCTTTTGTTGCATTAAAGGAAGCATAATACAATGTTTCTGTTAATTCTAGCCTCTAGTTTGCATTGATTGCATTTTCCCCCCAATCCCACCCTATTTTTAACACCTTGCAATGTTGACATTCATTTGTTCTACCTTATGTAAAAACATCTTTGTACCTTTTACTACAATTGTTAAGCACCCTAGGTTTCCCTGAGTTACACTGTCCCAGTCTTTATCGTTCATCTTTTGTTCTGGTGTCCCACATGATCCCAGCCTTCCTCTTTTAACCATATTCACAGTCATCTTTGTTCAGTGTACTTACATTGCTGTGCTACTCTCTCCCAGAATTGTTTTCCAAACCTCTTACTCCTGTCTTTTCCTTTCTGTTTGCAGTGCTTCCTTTAGTGTTTCTCATAAAGCTGGTATCTTGTTCACAAACTCTGTCATTGTCTGTTTGTCAGAGAATATTTTAAGCTTTCCCTTATATCTGAAGGATAGTTTTGCCGGATATGGGTTTCTGGTTGGTGGTTTTTCTCTTTCAGTATCTTAAATATATCACCCCACTTCCTTCTTGTCTCCATGGTTTCTATTGAGAAATCCACACATAGTCTTATCAAGCTTCCTTTGTATGTGATAGATCACTTCTCTCTTGCTGCTTTCAGGATTCTCTCTTTATCTTTGATGTTTGATAATCTGATTATTAAGTGTCTTGGCATAGGCCTATTCTGATCTATTCTGTTTGGGGTACCCTGTGCTTCTTGGATCTGTAATTTTATGTCTTTCATAAGAGATGGGAAATTTTCATTGATTATTTCCTCTATTATTGCTTCTGCCCCTTTTCCCTTCTCTTCTCCTTCTGGGACACCAGTGACATGTAAATTCTTGCTTTTTGTTTTGTCTTTAATTTCCCAGAGACATTCCTCATATTTTTCCATTCTTTTCTTGATCTGTTCTTTTGTGTGTAGGCTTTCAGGTGCCTTGTTCTCCAGTTCCTGAGTGTTTTCCTCTGCCTCTTGAGATTTGCTGTTGTATGTTTCCATTGCATCTTTCATCTCTTGTGCTGTGCCTTTCATTTCCATAGATTCTGCCAGTTGGTTTTTTGAACTTTCAATTTCTTCTTTATGCATGTCCTGTGTTTTCATTATATGGTTCAGCTCTTTCACCATATCTTCCCTAAACTTTTTGAGTTGACTTATTAGTTGTTTCAATTCCTGCATCACAGTTGAAGTGCAAATTTGTTCCCCTGACCGGGCCATAACCTCATTTTTCTTGGTGTAGGTTGTAGTTTTCTGTTGTCTAGGCATGGTTTCCTTGGTTACCCCAATCAGGCCTCCCCAGACCAGAATGGGCTCAGGTCCCAGAAGGAAGAAATATTCAGTATCTGGTTTCCCTGAGGGTGTGTCTTAGAAAATTGGTACACCCTGTGAGGCCTCAGGTCACTGTGCTTTTCTGCCCAGCAGGTGGTGCCTGTGAGCCTATAATTCTTGACTGGTGTAAGTTCTGAATGAAAGGCAGGTAGTAGAGCTGGGCCCCACCCCATTCCTCTTAGAAAAGATAGACCCCCTAGGGGGAGGTCACTACATTTCAGTGGTCTCTCTCTGCCTGTGCTATACCCTTGTCTGGGTCACAGAACTGGGAACTGAAAACGGCTGAGGCTTTCTCTACTGAGCCGAGAAAGGAACAGTGTCTCCTTCAGAGCTAGTCCGAGATGACCCTCCAGCTCTCCAAGGTCAATCGTCACCCAAAGCCTCTGTTTGCTTGTTGGGGATTTGTACCTTGTAGTGAGCAGTTCACACTCACTAATTAAAACCCCAGTTGGAGCTCAGCTGAGCTGTATTCACTTGCTGGGAGAAAGCTTCTCTCTGGCACCACAAGGCTTTGTAGCTCAGGCTATAGGGGAGGGGTCTCCCAATTTGGATCCACAGTTTTTACTTACAGACTTTATGCTGTGACCTCGGGCATTCCTCCCAATTCAGGTTGGTGTATGATGAGTGGACGGTCACGTTTGTCCCCCCACAGTTATTCTGGATTATTTACTAGTTGTTTCTGGTTTTTTTTTAGTTGTTCCAGGGGGACTACTTAGCTTCCACACCTCTCTATGCCGCCATCTTTGATCCTCTCTCCCCTGCCTCAACTATTCTTGAATGTCCCACTCAACATGTACAAAAAAATTCATCTGTTAATTGTAGCCCTATTACCTATTCCTCCCTTATTGTTCCCTGACTCCATGAATGACACCAAAATCCAGTTATGAACGCCAAACTGGAGAACTGTCAGATCCCTGGTTTATGCTACCATTGGCACTAAACTAGGCCATCACTATCACTTCTTTCCAATAAACACAGCAGCCTCATAAGTGGTTGTCCTTGATTCCTAGCTGCTAAAACAATTACAGTGCATTGGGTTGTCTTAACAATGGGAATTTATTGGCTCATGGTTTCAGTGGCTAGAAAGCTTGCTTTCTCCCAGTGTCAGTATCTTCTGGCTGGTCTGCAATCTTTGGAGTTCCTTGGTGTATTAGTTAGGGTTCTCTAGGGAGACAGAATCAATGAGAGATGTAACAAACTGTCAACTCCAAGGAAGATGTCCGAAGAACTCCTCGGGAAACGAACCGGCAACTTCGACGAACTCCTCAGGAAATGAACTGGGATTTTCAACGAACGTGCTCGATGAACTCCTCAGGAAATGAACCGGCAACTTCGACGAGCTCCCCAGGAAATGCTTCACTGGGCAGTTGAAGAAGTGAAGGTTCTCTAACCGTCCTGCTTATAAGCCTTCAACTGATCACCTGGACCAAATCCAGCCAATTGCATTCTCTCATTGTGGAAGGCATGCCCCTTGATGAGTCATCAGTCAGCTGCAGTCAATTGACTGATGATCCAACAAACCAGCCCGTTGGTTTATTTAACCAGCCTCAAATATCCTCACAGCAATTGTCAGGCCAGTGCCCGCTTGACCAGACAGCTGGGTCACCTAGCCAAGTTGACACATGAACCCAACCATCACACTTGGCTTTCGATGACAATGCACATGGCAGCATCTTCTCTTTCTGTATTCCCTGGACCTCCAGCTTCTTGCTTCTCCCATGGCTTCTCTCTTTCCATGCCCAATTTCCATTGCTTATAATGACCTCAGCCATATTGGATTAAGGCCCACTGCCATTCAATTTGGGAATGCCTTAACTAACAACATACCTGAACTTGCCTTTTGTGGGGAACATGTTTCAATCTCCAATAGTGGTTTTCCTTCTCCTAACTCATCTCATACAATTTCGGAAACAAAAATTAGGCTCACTTATTTAAATGCCAATCTGACACACATGAAAATTAGAACAATGGCATATTTGAGGAAAGATATGGCAATTCAGGGTGACCTTTGTATAAAACAGATTAGGTGCCTAGCTGTTTTCTAAAAATATATTTTTAGGGGGCTAACAGTCAAAGACATATGTAATCTGAATAAGGCAGAAATAGGAATGAAGGAAAATGACGTTCAGAAGAAGAAAATAAACCAAACTTAAGTTGGATTTTTTAATAGATCCTATTCAAAAAGTAAAAAAAAAAAAAAAAAAAAAAAAAAAAAACACCATGACATATTTTTTATATTTTTAGAGCAAAGTTTGGATAAGGACATGGATTTTGGAACTACACTATCTGTCATGTTTGTAACTTATGTTACTTTGGAAGTCTTTTTAGCCTCTTAGAAGCCTTAGTTTCTTTATCTGTTAATAAAGGAGGGGTGTGTGATAAAACACTACCTAAAAAAAACTCCATGGAACTGTGCGACGCAGTGAACACTAAATTAAACCGCATGTGTTACTCTTTATAAGTAATAGTATAATTATAAAAATGTGCTTATGCAAGGTGGTAATAATAGAATGGTATATGGCAATCCTGTATTTTTAAAAAATGCTATCTAACCCTTAGAGTGTTCATATGTGCAGACTAAATGTGTTAATCAGTGCAGAGCTTTTAAATGTGACCCTGACACACTGAAGTACTTTGTATTATTTTTTTATTATCAACATTGGTAATGAATTAAGAGATGGTATTTTCTTTCCTCTCACATATTGATCCTGCATTAGTGGGGAAAATAAAGAGAGGGAAAATCAGTTTATACAAATAATAAAATCAGTTTATACAAATAATCTATAAAAGAATCATTTATGGAAAATGTACTGAGAGTAAGAACCCATTTATGTATATCATGGTATAGATTTATCACAGAATATAATTTATTACAGTATGTGTGCCTACTATTAGTCTTAAAATACATCAAAATAGCCATGGAACAGGAATAAGAATAACCATCCAAAAACAATGCTCAGTGATAGAGAGTTGTTTTTGTATATAATCTAACATTTTACTTCCATCTGGATGTGAAACAAAATGGCCTTAAACAAAGTCTGTTGATTTATGGAAGTGCTCAGGAAAACACACACAACAAAAACTGTTGAATTGAAGTCAAAATGCCATGCAGGAAACATCACAAGAAAAGTCACAACAGAGGGTCAAGATCATTCTTATGGGTGCTTGTGTCAACTTCATCTGATATGAAGGATTTTGAGCATATCGTGTGTCAGAGTACCTAAAACTCCACTGTTCAGTATGCTTATTTTAGATTTTGAAAAGTTTTCCTTTCAATTATCTCCTGTTAAAAAATAAATGTCCTTGATAAAATCAATACACAAAATTTTTAAATAAACCTTATATTTTAATGAACTTCCTTTTTATATAATACTAGCTTTAATAATTGTCTAGTACTACTTTTGATACAAAAGTATCTCCTTTCATTTAATGCACATAAAGAAAAAAAGTTTTTCCATTGAATGACTCATTTTTATAATAATACCTTTTTTCTGAAATCAGGCTTCATTATAACAAAGCCAACTTCAGTAAACTTAAATTAAACTAAACTTCATACCATAACATATCAATTTTATGGTATATATACTTTATTGATTATTCTTATATAGAGAATAACATATCAATTTTGATCTTTTATAGTGGCCATTTTTGTTTGGTGGCAATGATATGGTATAAAATTGTAGTTTCCCCTGGGATAAACAGAGTAAAAAGGAACAAGAATGAGATTATATTTTTAAATTTATTATCTTAAGTGGCATGTACCAGATTTTTAAATTTAGAAAATTGTAAGGATAAAATTAAATATTTCTTCTGATTCCAATATTCAGATAAATATGAGATTTTTATAAGCAAAAGTTATAAATACATATCTGAAAATTCAAAGCAAAATTACGATGCATAAAATGAAAAGAAAAATTTCTTTTTTTCCCCAATTCCATGGTCCTCTTCTCAAGGTAGACCTAATAATTTTCTTGCATTTATCTTATGAGACTATTTTCATACTTATACCAATGTTGTCACAATACCATTTTCCATATCAAAATATCTATCTATCTATCTATCTATCTATCTATCTATATATATATATATATATCTTGCTTTTTAATGACTTCTCTGTATTTCATTGTTTGGATACACCATAATGTATTTCATTCTAAAATCAGGTTATTTCCATTATGTGTTTATGCTTAAAATTTTGATCATATGTTTTCAGCAAAAAGGAAACCTGTGTTGAGATGCATGTTGTATTTTGCATTTTGAATCCTTTCTTTTAATGGAATAAATATTATCGGATAATGATTTAGGGAAACAATTAGCCAATCACTCTTTTATTTTATGCAAAAGTATAAAAAATATTTTATTCAGTCTTCTTCTATCCTGAGATTTTGATTTATCAATATGATGGATTATGGGTAAAGATATGTTGGGCTGTTCCACTTCGTGGTTCAATAACATATCTCAACAGGAATGTAAAGCAAGGTGGGCACCACTGTTGACAGATTACACTTTTACATCTAAGGTCGTAGTCTTCTGCTACTCAGGAGAGTAGGTCCAGAGAGGTTATGGCAGTGGATCACTTTGGATACAAAATTTACTGTCAGATTGCAAGCTGTTGTATAATGCTGGTCATTTGTCACAGTCTTTCGAATGTGTCTCACACTCCCATTTAAATATGCAGTCAAGGCATATGGAAATTGGTGAAATTTTATAAATTGGTATTCTGGAGTGCAAAATTATGGTAATTTAATAGTTAGGGGGAGTATTCATTTAGCTAAGAAATTGGGACATCACTGATCCAGAGGATTGAAATGGGATATAAGCACACACATTGACAGAATTATAATTTTGATTAAATGAATTAATAATTGCTTCAGCTTATTATTCTGAATCAACATTTTAAGATTGTTCTTTCTTTTGCAACCAAGGGTAAAATTACCAAACAGAAAAAATTTAAAGCCTCATGAAAAAATGGTTTGATTCAGTAATGTATAACTTCCTGTGAGGGGAAAAAATTGAACAGAGTCACTCAGAGTGTTAAAGTGGATGAAATGGGAAGGGAGTGATAAAATGTATATCAATTTAATTGGTATTAAATTTGGCATATGGAAGAAATAAAATCAGAAATCAAAGGAAAGGTACATATAATGCCTTGAGTCTTTTTATTTAGCATCTATGATATAAATAATTTCTGTTCCTTTTTTAAACTGGTAAAACGATGATGCTTATGTTTGGAAATAAATGTTTTTTGCAAATATAATTGATACATTTTCATTTTATATATTAATGAACTCACAAAGCAACTTTTAAAAGTGAAGAAACAGCAATAGAAATATCCTATAAACAAGGTGTGTTAAAATTGAGTTAGTAATTAGAAACCAAAAATCTTAAATGTTTATCTTTCTTTTTAGGTTCACATCAAAAATGGATGTTTTCAATTGTTTTTTATTGTTGTATTTTAAAATGGATTACTTCTTTTTTCTAAATTTTGCCAACCATTTTATATAATTGCTTTATCTCAAAATATGGGATAAATATTTTAAGAACAGGAAAGTTCTTATTAATGCTTTTTTAACTGATCTACTAGAATTAACATTGCAAAAGTAGAAACTGCTTTAATTTTTAAAAATAATTTTAATTTACATTAGTTAAAAGGCTGGGCCAATTTTTACTTTTAGGAAAAAGGAAAAAAAATTAAGAAAGTTCAAAATCCCTGTATTCTAAATCTGCAAATCAAATCCCTGAGAATACTCAACATTCCCTTGTTTCAGAGATTCTCATTTAAAATTTACTTAGACATGAGGTCCAAGGAGAGTTTTGTTTGCTGTACAATATATTTTAAGGACTAATTATATTTTGCCACCAAAATGAACATCTTTACTCCTAGATATTCTGAATTCTAAATTATAGGAAAATTTAAGCACCTGGCTAAATTCGTATGATTAAATCAGAATTTTTTTTCATTCATGCTTTAATTAAGTCCTGTACATGTAAGTTCAAAAAAATGAAAGCCAAATTGCATCCCAGCTGTATGATACAGAGAAATGGGAACAGACACTTCATCAACTAATTGAAAAAGATCTTATACAGCCTTGTATGCTCAGCTATGAGTAAACCAATTACAGGCAAATTGAAAGAATTTTAAATGTGATGTATGATGCCATTTAAAACAACTATGCGCAGAAGTAATGTTTATATTAAAACCTGGGATTTGTTCACTATTTAAACTTAATGGGCTGTACAAATGCAAGGTGGAAATAAAACTGTGCTTTCAACAAACTTGCATTTATCAAATTTATCTTCTTGTCTTAGAACTTTGCTTTTGTCAGTATAACTGGAGCATGTACTGTAAACTCTACATGTTCTACATTTTTGCAGCTAAAGAAGAGAAATAATGTTGAAATGATTTATTATTATTTCCTGTCCATTTGGTGCATAACTCTGTTAAGGTTGTTTACAGGTTAAAATTTTGCTTCTCTTACTACAAATGAGGCATCTTTTCCACCCAATTGCAATTACAAGAAATGATAATGAGCCTACTCAGTCTATTTAATAGACTTTATCCCTTACAGAAGCTACAGTATGTACAGTTAAATCTCATGAATATCTATTTGGAATGAGCCTTTCTTGTATTCAAAGAAGAATTTGAATACAAGAGAATATACAGTATTGGAAAGTAGTTGCTAGAGTTTGCTAGAGTTAATTACCACTTTCATCTCTTAGCTTTTTTTGTTTGTTTTAATGTTTCACTTTGGTGAAATTGCTTTCCTTCAAATAAATAAAAACTTTCTCAAGCATCAAGTTGCAATTCCTCAGCATTTGTTGCAGGAAACCATTTTTATACTTCCTATACTATATGTACTATATATGTTTCTCATTCTCAATATTTCCAAAGTTATTCTTATAAATTATTCTCTTTATTCCCACAAAAGTTACCAATTGTTTCTACCTTGTTACCTTTACAAGTAAGGACATTCTCCCTTTCTACAGCACAGCTTCAGAATTAACCTTGTGATTCCATTCATCCCATTTGTATCCACTCAGCTTTCTTCCTCTAGAGTCTTCTCTTTTCTCAAGTCTTTTCTGACACCTGAAACAATCTTTTTTTTTACCATTCAATTTAACTTTATCTAGATTACAGACATACCTCAGAGATATTGCAGGTTCAGTTCCAGACCACTGCAATAAAGCGAATATTGTGAGAAAGTGAGTCACATGAATTTTTTGGTTTCCCAGTGCATATAAAGATTGTGTTTACCTATACTGTAGTCTACTAAGTGTATAATAGCATTATGTCTAAAAAAACATGTAATTAAAAATACATTTATTGCTAAAAAATGCTGACCATCATTTGAGCCTTTAGCAAGTCATAATTTATTTTTAAAAGATGATTTTTTTATTGAGATTGTTCACATACCATACAATTATCCAAAGATCCAAGTGTACAATCAGTTGCCCACACTACCATCATATAGCTGTGCATCCATCACCACAATTAATTTTTTTTTAATTTTTAGAACATTTTCATTACTCCAGAAAAGAAATAAAGACAAAAAAAGGAAACTCAAATCCTCCCATTCCCCTAACCACCCCCTTCCGTTACTGATTCATAGTATTGGTATAGTACATGTATTAATGTTGATGAAGCAATGTTGAAATACTACTAATTGTAGTATATAGTTTGCAATAGGTATATATTTTTTCCTATATGCCCCTCTATTATTAACTTCTAGTTATAGTGCCATACATTTGTTCTAGTTTATGAGAGAGGTTTCTAATATTTGTACAGTCAATCACAGATATTGTCCACCACAAGACTAACTGTTTTATACATGCCCGTCTTTTAACCTCCACCTTTCCTTCTAGTGGCATATGTGACTCTGAGCTTACCCTTTCCACCACATTCACACACCATTCAGCACTGTTAGTTACCCTCACAACATGCTACTATCACCTCTGTCCATTTCCAAATGTTTAAGTTCACCCTAGTTGAACATTCTGCTCATAATAAGCAACAGCTCCCCATTCTTTAGCTTCATTCTATATCCTGGTAACTTATATTTCATGTCTATGAGTTTACATATTATCATTAATTCATATCGGTGAGACTCTGCAATATTTGTCCATATGTGTCTGTCTTATTTCACTCAACATAGTGCCTCAAGATTTCTTCATCAACCCATTTTTTTTAAGATGGTTTTGTTTACACACCATACATTCCATCCTAAGTAAACAATCGATGGTTCTCTGTATAGTCACATATTTATGTATTCACCACCATCACCACTATCTATATAAGAACATCTGCATTTCTTACACAAAGAAGGAGGAAGAGGCAAAAATGGTATAGAGACAAAAGAAAAAGAAAAAAGAAAGAAAAAAACAAAACAAAACATGACAGCTAGGAAGCAACAAAAGGAAAGACAGCATTAAACTAAAGTAGAACAAAGAGTCAGACAACATCACCAATGCCAAGGGTCCCATACCTCTCCCCTCTGCCCCTCCCCATATGCATTTAGCTTTGGTATATTACCTTTGTTACATTAAAGGTAGCATAATATGTTTCTATTAATTATAGTCTCTAGTTTGCATTGATTGTGTTTTCCCCCCAATCCAACCCTATTTCTAACACCTTGCAAAGTTGACATTCATTTGTTCTACCTCATGTAAAAATATATTTGTACCTTTTATCACAATCTTCGAGCACCTTAGGTTTCAATGAGTTATACAGTCCCAGTCTCTATGTTTCCTTTTTCCTTCTGGTGTCCCACATGCTCCTAACCTTCCTCTTTCAACCATACTCACAGATATTGCTGTGCTACTATTTCCCAAAATTGTTTTCCAAACCTCTTACTCCTGTCTTTTCCTTTCTGTCTGTAGTGCTCCCTTTAGTGTTTAGTGTAGATATCTTGTTCACCAACTTTGTCATTGTCTGTTTGTCAGAGAATATTTTAAGCTCTCCCTCATATTTGAAGGATAGTTTTGCCGGATATAGGATTCTTGGTTGGTGGTTTTTCTCTTTCAGTATCTTAAATTTATCATCCCACTTCCTTCTTGCCTCCATGGTTTCTGTTGAGAAATCTGCA
Organism: Choloepus didactylus; assembly: GCF_015220235.1. Classification (NCBI taxonomy): domain Eukaryota; kingdom Metazoa; phylum Chordata; class Mammalia; order Pilosa; family Megalonychidae; genus Choloepus; species Choloepus didactylus. Next base: position 60,376,961 of record NC_051316.1, read on the forward strand.
CATAGTCTTGTCAAGCTTCCTTTGTATGTGATGAATCACTTTTCTCTTGCTGCTTTCAGGATTCTCTCTTTATCTTTGATGTCTGATAATCTGACTATTAAGTGTCTTGGTGTAGGCCTATTCAGATGTATTCTGTTTGGAGTACACTGCACTTCTTGGATCTGTAATTTTATGTTTTTCATAAGAGATGGGAAATTTTCATTGATTATTTCCTTCATTATTGCTTCTGCCCCTTTTCCCTTCTCTTCTCCTTCTAGGACACCCATGACACATACATTCCTGTATTTCATGTTGTCATTCAATTCCTGGAGACGTTGCTCATATTTTTCCATTCTTTTCTCTATCTGTTCTTTTGTGTGTAGGCTTTCAGATGTCTTTTTCTCCACTTACTGAGTATTTTCTTACACGTCTTGAGATCTGCTGTTGTATGTCTCCATTGTGTCTTTCATCCCTTGTGTTGTGCCTTTCATTTCCATAGATTCTGCCAGTTGGTTTTTTGAACTTTCAATTTCTACCATATGTACACCCAGTATTTTCATTATACAGTTCATCTCTTCTGCTATATCTTCCCTAAACTTTTTGAATTTACTTACTATTAGTTGTTTAAATTCCTGTATCTCAGTTGAAGTGTAAGTTTGTTCCTTTGACTGGGCCATAACTTCATTTTCCTTAGTGTAGGTTGTAGTTTTCTGTTGTCTAGGCATCTGGTTTCCTTGGTTACCCCAATTAGGTTTTCCCAGACCAGAGCAGGCTCAGGTCCCAGAAGGAAGAAATATTCAGTATCTGTTTTCCTTGAGGGTGTGTCTTAGAAAATACGTACACCCTATGAGGCATCAAGCTACTGTGCTTTCTGCCCAGCAGGTGGCACCTATAAGCGTGTCATTCCAGACTGGTGTAAGGAGGGGTGGCCCATGGCTGTTTTCCCCCAGGCTCTGGGGTCTGGTTCTGAATGGAAGGTGGATAGTAGAGCTTGACATCACCTCTTTCCTCTTAGGGAAGATACACCCCCTAGGGAGATACCATTTGCATTTGAATAGTCTCTCTGACTGCCATCTCCACCCTTGTCTGGGTCAGAGTGCTGGGAACTGAAAATGGCTGAGGCTTTCTTTCCTGAGCTGAAAAAGGGACAGAAAGCCCCCCTTCAGGGCCAGTCTGTGGCTGCCCTATGTTTCACCCTTCAGCCAGAGATATCAGCTGGTCCTCTGGACTCCCCCTCCCTCCCAGAGATGTCCTCTGGTTCTACAAGGTCAGTCATCACCAAAAGCCGCTGTCTGCTTGTTGGGGATTTATAGCTTGTATTGAACAGTCAACATTTGTTAATTAAAACCTCACTTGGAGCTGGGCTGAGGTATATTTGCTTATTCAGAGAGTGCTGCTCTCTAGCACAGTGAGGCTTTGCAGTTTGGGCTTCCATGAGGGAGGGGCTCTCGGCTCTCAGCTCTTGGCATGGGTCCACAGTTTTTACTTACAGATTTTATGCTGTGATCTCTGGCATTCCTCCCAATCCAGGTTGGTGTATGATGTGTGGACAGTCATGTTTGTCCTCCAGCCTTTCTGGTTGTTTATTGGTTATTCCAGAGAGACTAATTAGCTTCCACTCCTCTCTATGCCACCATCTTCTTCAGATCTGAGTCATAATCTTTTTGCTGTTGGAAATTCTTGCCTGGATATTGAGGACTGCTGACTGATTAGCATGATGGTTGTTGAAGGTTCATGTGGCTTTGGAAATTTCTTAAAATAAGACATCAATGAAGTTTTGCCACATCAATTGACACTTCCTTTCATGAAAGTTTTCTCTTTAGTTTGCCATGCTGTTTCATAGCACTTTACCCGCAGTTGAATTTTTTTTATCAACTAAGTTTATGCAGTATTCTAAATTCCTTGTTGTCATTTCAACAATGATTATAACATCTTCATCAGGAGTAGATTCTATCTCAAGAAACCACTTTTTTTTTCATCCATAAGAAGCAATTCCTAATCACTTAAAGTTTTATCATGATATTGTGGTGATTCAGTTACACCTTTAGACTGTACTTCTAATTCTAGTTCTCTTGTTATTTCCATCACTTTTGCAGTGATTTCCTCCACTGAAATTTTGAATGTTTCAAATTAGTCCATGAGGTTTGGAAACAATTTCTTCCAATCCCATGTTAATGTTGATATTTTGACCTTCTTCCATGAATCAAGAATGTACTTAATGGCATCTATAATGGTGAATCATTTCCAGAAGGGTTTCTATTGAGTTTACCCAGATCCATCAGAGGAATTACTAACTATAGCCCTCCAGCATTACAAATAAATTCCTTAAATAATAAGATTTGAAAATCAAAATGACTTCTTGATCCATGGACTGCAGAACTGATGTTGTGTTAGCAGGCATGGAAACAACATTTATCTCATTGTATAGCTCCATCACAGCTCTTGGGTGACCAGGTACATTGTCAGTGAGCATTATTATTTTGAAAGGAAACATTTTGTTTTTCTGAGCAGTAGGTCTCAACAGTGGGCTTAAATTATTTCATAAACCATGTTGTAAACATGTATACTGTTATACAGATTTTGTGGAACCATTTATAGAGTACAGGCAGAGTAGATTTAGCATAATTTTTAAGGGCCCTAGGATTTTCAGAATGATAAATGAGCATTTGCTTCAACTTGAAGTTACCAGCTACATTAGCCCCTAAAAAGAGAGCCAGCCTGTCCTTTGAAGCTTTGAAGCCAAGCATTGATTTTCGCTACCTATGAAAGTTCCAGGTGGTATCTTCTTCCAGTACAAGGGTGTTTCTTCTACATTGAAAGACTATTGTTTAGTGTAGCCACATTAATCAGTTATCTTAGATAGATCTGAATAACTTGCTACAGCTTCTACATCAGCACTTGCTGCTTCACCTTGCACTTTGATGTTATGGAGATGGCACCTTTCCTTATTGCTCATGAACCAACCTCTGCTAGTTTCAAACTTGTCTTCTGCAGCTTTCTCACCTCTCTTAGCCTTCATAGAATTAAAGATAGTTCAGACCTTGGTCTGGATTAGGCTTTGGCTTAAGGGAATGCTGGCGATGTTTGATCTTCTATTTAGACTACTAAAATTTTCTTCATATCAGCAATAAAGTTGTTTTGCTTTATTATAATATGTATGTTCACTTGACTAGCACTTTTAATTTCCTTCAAGAACTTCTTCTTTGTTTTCATAACTTGGCTAACTGGCACAGGAGGTCTAGCTTCTGGCCTATCTTGGCTTTAGACTTGTCTTCCTTACTAAGCTTAATCATTTCTAGCTTTTGATTAATGTGAGAGATGTGTGACTCTTCCTTTCACTTGCACACCTTGAGGTCATTGTGGGGTTATTAATTGGCATAATTTCAATACTGTTGTGTTCCAGGGAATAGGGAGGACTGAGGAGAGGGAGAGAGACAGGAGAATGGCCAGTCAGTGGAGCAGTCAGAACACACCCATTTACCAATTGTTTGCCTTCTCATATGGACACAGTTCTTGTTGCCCTCAAACAATTACAATAGTAACATCAAAGTTCCCTGATCAGAGATCACCCTAACAGATATAATAATAATAATGAAAAACTTTGAACTATTGCAAGAATTATCAAACTGTAAAACAGAGGAAGACATCAAGTGAGCACATGCTGATAGATTTGGTCAATGCAGGGTTGCCACAAATCTTCAATTTGTAAAAAAAAAATTAAAAATGATATCCATGAAGTGCAATAAAGCAAAGCACAATAAAACAAGATGTGCCTGTACTTTACATATGCTTATATTTCCTTACCATCAAAATGATCCCCTTTAAAGGGATGGCATGTATCCATGTATCCTGTATCCTGTTATCTTTTCTCTTTTTAAAACCTTGAAGGTGCTCTACTAAGTATTAGAATTTCTCTAACAATTAGACTGAGGTCATGGGTTTTGGGAAGGAAGATCACAGGGATAAAGTGTCATTATCAGCACATATCATGGATGCATCCTGTCAGCATGACTGATCACTACTGACATTGACCTTGATCACCTGGCTGTTTGTTTACATTTGTTTAGGTTTCTCTATTTGTAAAGTACTTTTCACACTGTACTGTCTGAGAGGAAGTCACTATTCACAGCCCACTCTTCAAGAATGGAGAATTATGCTCCACCTCCCTGTGGGCAGAACATCTACATAAATTATTTAAAAATCTTCTGCAAAAGAGATTAATCTCTTCTCCCACATTTACTTATTTATTCATTTAATTATATCAACATGAATACATAAATATTTTTCATACTTTGGTTTATAATCTATTATTTTATTGATTCTATTACACAAATTATTTCAGCTTTGCCTATTGAGTGCTCTCTTTGTTGGTTGTTGTGTCCCTTTGTTATATTCCTATCATTGTGTTTTTTCTTTGTTGGTTTTAGCACTTCTTTACTATCTGGCACTACAAGGTACTCTGGGCTCACCTTAAGAATTTCCTTCTCTAGTCCTAGAATCAACCAATTCTCCAAGGAGCTCTGATTGCTTTTAATGAAGAATGTTGTTACTAACTGAGATCTGTGTAGTAAGTGTTATTGTTGCTTCCGAGGTGTCATTTCTTCGAGGGTTTCTCCCCTGACAGTGCAACAATGCAAGGAAATATATATCTGTATACTTACACACACACACACACACACACACACACACACACACACTTATAGAGAGAGAGACAGAGACAGAGAGAGAGAAACAGAGAGAGAGAGACAGAGAACCATGAACCATTTATATCTATACTAAGCTAGACATGAGTTCATACTGATATATATACAACTCAATTCCATTACCACATGGATCATTCTGGCCTCTTCTTACTTGTTTATAAACTCCCACTTCAACAGTGAGAACCTAGCTCTTTACCATCCACCATCCAACCATCCATTTGATTGGTCTGTTTCAATAGATACGTATAGTAGTATAGAATTATTAATTAATATACTTATCAGTGAGGGAGAGACATTGTCAACTAAAGGACAGTGCTAGTGTACACTTTCCTTTGCCTGTAGTCTTTTCTACTCAATTCTAAAACTACTTAGGTCAGCAACTTTCCCTAACATATTTCAGTGAGGTTGTATTATATATTGTAATACAGTTAAATTGTTTTGTTACATTCTGCATTCCATACTGCTATCACCCAATATCATAAATGATTTTCTAAAATTTGCATACATTAAGGTTCATTCTTTGTGTTGTAAAGTTTATGTGTTTTGAAATGTTCATGCTGTAATGTATCCATCATTACAGTTACACAGAATAGTTTCACTGCCCTAAAAGAAACCCTATGCTTCCCCTCTGCTAAACCCTTGGCAACCACTGATCTGTTCACCTCTACAATTCATTTCTATAGTTGCACCTTTTCAAAATGTCATGTAGCTTGGATCATATAGTATGTACTTTTTCAGACTGTTGTCTTTCACTTATCAATACACATTTAAAATTCATCCATATATTTTCATGGCTTGATAGTTCATTTCTTTTATCTGAATAATGTGGATAATATTCCATTATCGGGATATACCACAGATTGTTTTTTCATTTATCGACTGAAGGACATTTTGGTTACTTCCAGTGTTTGGCAATTATGAATAAAGCTCCTGTAAATATCCATGTGCAGGTTTTTGTTTGGACATTTTTCAGATAAATTGGGTAAATACATAGGAGTGTGATTGTTATATGTATGTTAAGACTACATCTAGATTTGTAATATACTGCCAAACTATCTTCCAAAATGACTGTACCATTTTACATTCCTACCAGGGATGATTGAGAGTTCCTGTTTCTTCTCACCCCTGTCAGCAATTGATATTGCCAATTTTTCTGGATTTTAGCCATTCTAAAATATATATAGTAGAATCTCATTATTTTAATTTGCAGTTCCCTAATGACAATCATGCTGAGCAACTTTTCATATGTTTGTTTGTCATCTGCATATCTTTTTCTTCCTGAGATACCTGCTCAGATACTTACATTTAGTCATAGATTTTTAAATTGGGTTGTTTGTTCTCTATTTTTTGTTTTAAATTTTCTTTGTGTGTGTGTGTGTGTGTGTGTGTGTGTGTGTGTGTGTGTGTCAAATATATTCTCTAAATGCATGGCTTGTCTTTTGATTCTCTCAACATATTCTTTCACAGAGCAACACTTTTAATTTTAACCCAGAAAAATTATCTTTTTTTCTCTTTCTCAATCATGATTTGTATAGTATCTAAAGACCCATCATTAGGCTCAAAGTCATTTGGATTTTCTCCTATGTTTTCTTCTAGAAGTTTTATACTTCTGTATTTTAAATTTAGGTTATTTAGATGTATAGTCTATTTTGACTTCATTTTTGTAAAAGGTATAAAGTCAATGGTCAGTGTCCAGCTTCTTTTTTCTTTTTGCTTATGGACTGTCAATTGTTCCATCACCATTTGTGAAAATCAGTGTCCTTTTTTCAGTGATTTGCCTTTAGTCCCTTGTCAGTTGACCACATTTGTATGGGTATACTTTTGGACTCCTTATTCTGTTCTATTAACCTATTTGTCTATACTTTTGCTATGTTGCTTTGAAAATTGGAGCTTTGTGGTTAGTCTTGAAATCAGGTAATGTTAGTTATCAAATTTTGTTCTTCTTCAAGGTTGTGTTGGCTGTCCCTGGTCTTCGGCCTTTCCTTATAAACTTTTGATTCAAATTGTCAATATCTTTCTTGTTGTAAGGACAGGAATGATGACTTCTAAGCTCTTACATGTTGGAGCTGAAACTGTAAGTCTCTCTCTTTCTCTTTTAAATGATCATTGGTCATTGTACATGCAAGTAGAATGGAATCTGACATGAATAATATTTATGCCTAGAAATGGGCATGCTGCTTCTGTCAGGTGATTACTGAGGGATTTGATTCAACCTAGACTGCATTTTTTTTTTTTCGGGGGGGTTGAGTATTCCTGTTGTCATAGTTACTGGGAGTGCACAGCAAGCTTCAAATTCCTGCCATGATCACAGTTTCTGCCCAGTGCTTAGTATGAGTTCTGAACTGTCAACGTTTTTAACTAAGTATTCCTGCTCAGATTTGTGCATACCTGAATCACAGGGGTGACTCTCTGCATTCTTGTCCCTCCTCTAATGAGAAAGTTCCTTTGCTTTTTGTCTCCTTCAAGGCTCATAATAAGGGCAAGAGATTCTTAATTCTTCTGCTTCCTTCTCAGTCTTAGACAGGTTCTGTGCACCTGTACTTCAGGAGTAGGACTTGCTCATCATTCCTGTCTTCTCAATAGCAAATAACTTCTGCTCCCCTACTCATTGCCAGGTCTAGTGCTGGCAGATTTCCTGACCCAGCCAGAGTGGCTGCTGCCTCTTCCTGGTATTAGGCTGGTTTCTCTACTCCTGTCCTACCAGCAGCTGTCCTTTGCTTTGTACCAGAGAAGGGTCTGTGCATAGGTGACACTCCTACCTGGTACTTAAGCAGTACCTTTTATTCATGTAAGATCTATAGCACTGAGAGAGTTCCCTGCTACCCTTTAAATGTAGCCAAGCCCTGCATACTAACATATGGTGGTAGGGGAGTGTGCACTATCAAATCTCCTGGCTCACACTCATTGTTTCTTGGCCCTTGGAAAGAAACGATGAGAGGGTACAGAGTCCTTTTGTGTTGAGAGTTTTAAGGGCTTCAAGTGACTCTAAACTGTCATACCAGTCCACTCTAGGGTTTAAAAACATTTTTTTTAGCTATTTCCTTCTTGTCTGCTTTCATGGTGAACCCCGTCACCCCTCTACTTCCCATGTTCTGACAAAGGTGAAACAGTTTGTGTGTCTTTGGGATTCAGTAAACATAGTTGTCTTGAATCCTTAGATATCTGTTGGGTTCAAAATCTGTCAATATCTGGCTTGTTCTAATTATTAGAATGGAAGACATTCTTTTACAGCACTTATACCTGAGAGGAACTGTATTCTTGACTATATTAAAATAATAATATTTTCTTTATTTTCACTTCTATTTGTTTTTATTTTCCTTGTTTCTACACATATTCTTTTCCAAAAATACATATTGTATTAACACATGCAATCACTTTGAACTCCCTAAATACATGTACTAATTAGAAAATACCCTCACTATACCTCTTGCAACTGTCCTCACATGCTTATAGAATACTTATTTAACTGTTACATTTTCCAGTACATTCAAGATCCTTTTACTCCTTTTCTTCCATTGACAGTTTTAGAAATCCATTTATTTATTACAGAGGAATTTTTAAAATGCCAATACAGTCCTTGGCCTTGTGTTAAGTGTTGTGAGCATGTAATAAAACAGCAGAATATCCTTATTTTCAAGAGAATCTTGTTTAAGTATGGGGAATAGAAAAATAATTTCAAAACAAGTTGACATATGCTAAAAGGGTGGCACATGGGCAGGTAGTCAGAAGTTCTATTTCCGTTTGAAGATACAAGGGAGCTCCATGCAGTGGAGAGATTATGTCTGAGTTCATTCACATCTACTTCTAGGGGTTAGAATGTCAGGCATTCTATTTTTTTTTCATTTATTGTGCAACCAAGGTATAAACTACAAGATACATTTGTTTGGATACTGTCTATTGGCTTGTTTTATGCTTAATGTTATTAATCTTTATTTGAAAATAGTCACACCACACTTAAAAATGTACATTATCCTCATTGGACACAACTGAATACACCTAGCTTGATAACCACCAATTCAACTACCTGAAAAACATTTGATTCATTCATGAAACAACATTGAAAACGATATCAACAATCATGGAATTTTTGAAATTAACAATAAACCTTTGTTGATAAATGGCATTTCAGCTACAAATTTGTTTAAACTGTCATTACAAATGATGAGCCATTCTCACAATCATTTCCAACCTTGACTTTTATCCATGTTTTAATCCATTTAATCCAAACTTCCAGGTTCTGCCATGTTACCTAATTCGCTACAGTGGCAACAACTGTTACTTTTCAGTTTATTGGGAGATAAAAACAATCACTTTGTGCTAGACAGACTGTCACTTCTCATCACTACAGAGTAGTATGATGTGCCACACAAAATTAACCACCATGTTAGAAGAGCCACAATGATCATAAGTGGCGTCATGGTAATAGTCAATACAAGTCTGGAATCAATTACTTCCAAAGACATCCTAGACCAAGACTTCTGTCAAGGGAATTTCACTGAACTATAGTGAATCAATTTAAATAAAAAATAATAAGTCTTAAAGTCTAGATGTCATATAATCCTATGGTTATGTGCCTCAGAGTTTAAATCAATATGACTTTAAAAGAGTAGAAATGTCAGGAATGTTCAAATTTAACCAGGAATGATGAAAATATATTTGTAGTAACAACTCAGGGAAATAAATCACTTGTTTTGGAAGAAAAATAAGTAGTGCAATAAGTTAAACAAGGCTTTTATTGAGTAGAAATGTGCATGTGTGTGTGGGTCTGTGTGTATATGCAATGTGTATTTATGTACTCAGAAGAGTAGTTTCCATAATATTTAAATAGAAAAAGTCAACAATAGAGCTTCTGAGTAATACAGTTGCACTATATTATCAACAAATGGAGCATTATAATGAAATAAATTGTAAGTCTAGACCTCCAGTCCTGTTAATAGGGGGTTCAGATACTGATGTTTTTTGGCTTTTCATTTTTGAAATATTTTTAGGCTCACAAGAAGCTGAAAAATAGTTCAGAGTTCCAGTGTACATTTTAGCCAGCTTTCCCCAATTATAACAACTTATGTAACCACAGAATTTTATCTAAACCGGGAAACTGACATTAATAAAATAATAGTAAATAAACTGCATGCCTTATTCAGATTTCACCTGTTTTTAAATATACTCATTAAAAAAACTGGTATATAGTTCTATGAAATTATATCACATGCAACCACCACCACAAATAGGATACAGTACTCTTCTGTTACCACAAGGCAACTGCCTCATATTCTTTCATTATAATTACATTCTCCCCTCCATCCCAGGACTTGGGAAACAATGATCTTTTCTACATCACTATAATTTGCTTTTTAAGCAAATTACTGTTATGGATTGAATTGGATCCTTGAAAAAGATACATCCAACTCCTATCCCCCAGGCCCATGGGCATAATCTTATTTGGAAAGAAGATCTTGAAGATTTTATTAGGATGAGACCAAACTGGACTAGGTTGGACCCTAATTTAATTTGTCTGTGTCCTTAGAAGGAGGGGGAATTTGGACATAATCAGTAGGAGACAGAGAAGAGATGGCTTTGTGACAGATACAGAGTTGAATTATGCCATGGATAGCTGGCAAGCCAACACCACAACCTCATGGACATTAGATTTCACACTTCTAGATTCCAAAGCTGTGAGACAATAAATTATGGTTGTTTCAAACCACCCAGTTTGTGGTACTTTGTTAAGTCAGCCCAGGGAAACTAATGTATATAAATGGAATCATCCAGTAAATAATGTTTTGAGATTAGCGTTTTTCACAAAGCATGCCATTGAGTTCCATGCAAGTTGTTGATTGTATCAGCAGTTCTTTTATTTTTGTTGCTGAATAATATTCCATTGTTCAGGCATACCATAATTCGTTTATTGATTAAGGGGATTTCACTTTTTTCCAGTTTTTGCCTATTATCTATGAAGTTACTATGAACATTCTTATAAAGGTTTTCTTGTGATCATATGTTTTCAGTTTTCTAGAGGAATATACATGTGAAAATTGCTGGGTTATATGGCAATTGTATATCATGTAAGAAAATTCTAGTCTGTTTCAGTGTGGCTGTACAATTTTACACTTACACTGGAAATGAATGAGAAAGCCAGTCACTCCAGATCCTCATCAAAACTTGGCATTCTCAGTATTTTTTGTTTTAGAAAAGTGGTGAGCTGGATATCCGTTTCTTTTACCTGATCTCAGGGAGAATACCTTCATTTTACACTTTCAAATGTGATACTAGGTGGTAGGTTTTGTAAATGTCCCTTTATCAGGGTGATGGGGGTGTCTTCTACTCCATTTTCTGAGATTTTATCAGATAGACGTTGAATTTTGCTAAATGTTTTTTCTGCATCACTTGAAATGTTCAGATGCTTTGCATTTTTAAGGCTGTTAATATAGTGGGTGGATGGATTGATTTTGGACAGGTAATTCTTACAGTTCTGGGATAAACAAAACTTGGTCATGATTTATTGTTGTATTCAAAAAAATTTATTAGTAAAACTTAGTAAAAATTAGTAAAATTATATGCTTGTGTTCATGAGGTATGCCAGTCTCTAGTTTTCTTCTCTTTTAAAGTCTTTCTCTGGTATGAGTATAGGAGTAATTCTGGCTTCATAAAATGAGTTGTGAATTATTCACTTACCTTCAAAGTTCAGGAGGAGTTTGTAAAGAATTGTTAGTGTTTCTCCCTAAAAAGTCTGGTAGAATTCTCAGTTGAAGCCATCTTGACTTAAAATTACTTTTGGAAAGTTGTGTTTCACTTTTACTGTTTGCGTTCTGTTGTTTAATTAGAAATCCAATGTATTTAATAGTTACGGGGCAATGTCTGCTTTGGTATTTTTTGTCTTTCAAAAGCCTTATTTGCAAAAAAGGTTTTTAGGATACTCCCTTGTACTTTCAATACATGTTGATTCTGTAGTGATGCCACCTCTCTCATTCCTACTATATTGTTGATTTGTGTCTTCTCTCTTGTTTTGAATTGTTAACTTAATTGATCTTCTGATAAACCAATTTTGGTGTTGCTGATTTTCTCTTTTTTTTCTGTTTTCTCTTTCATAGATTTCCGCTCTGATCTTCCTTCTTCTCCTCCTTCTTTTCTGTGTATGTTGCATTTCATTTGCTCTTCTTTTTAATTTTGTTCAAGTTGGAAGCTGAGGTCATTGATTTGATAATTTATTGCTTTCTGATATTGGGTTTATTATTATAAGTTGCCCTCTAAGCACTAGCTTAGTAACATCACTCAACTTTTGCTATATTATGTTTTTAGTTTCACTCAGTTAAAAAAAAAAATTAATTTCCCTTTTAGTTTCTTCTTTAATCCATATGTTACTTAAAATTAGTTAGTTTACAAATATTTGGAGATTTTTCAGATAGTTTTTCTAGTATTGATTTCTAATTTAATATTGTGGAAAAGAGGGCTTGTAAAATTTTAATCCCTATAAATTTATTGAGACATTTTCTGCCATTGAGTGTTGGGTGAATTATTTGTTAAATGTTAATGTATAAAGTTAGTCGAGGATGTCATTCAAATCTTCTATATCCTTACTGATTTTTTTTGTTCACTTGTTCTATCAATTAAGAGGTTTTCTGAGTATGGTTTAGGAATTGTCTGTTTCTTCTTGAAATTCTACTAGTTTTTGCTTCATATATTTGAAGCTCTGTTAATATGGGTATAGTTATCAATATGTATATACTGTTTCCTTTGAAATATTCTTTGCTCTGAAATTTATTTCATCTAATATTAATATTGCCACCCCACCATTTAGTTTAGTGTTTTCATGGCAAACCTTTTCCCATTTTTTTTTCCTCTTTTATCTATTTGCAACTTGATACTTAATGTGGGTTTCTTGCCTTTAAATTCATTGTGAAAGTATTTTTCCTTTTGATTGGTTTTGTTCAGCCCTTTACATTTAAAATAATCATTAAAATTGTTGCATTTAAATCTCTCTTCTTTATATTTATTTTTCTTTGTTTCCTTTCCCCTCTTTTTCTGCCTTCTTTTGAAATGATTGCCTGCTTTTTATATTTTAATTTGATTTCCTCTTGGCTTATTTGCTTATTATCTGTAACTCTGTTTTGAGATTTTGGTGGTTGCTTTGGGATTTATGCTATATATCTTCAAATTAATATGTTCTGATTTCATGTGATATAATATCACCATTTTGTAAGAAATTTACAATATACTTCCTCCTGACCTTTGCTATTTTAGTCAATTATTTTTACTCCTACCTATATTATAAAAACCATACAACAGTTTTCTTTTTTTCCTTAAAATCATTAATTTTTTAAGAAATTTAAATAATAAGGAATTTTTATGTTCTTCATTCCTTTGTATAGCTTAAGATTTCTATCTGGCATCAATTTCCTCTACTTAGTCATTTCCTTGAACATTTATTTTAGTGCAGTATGATGAAAGATAGATGCCTTCAATTTTTGTTTGTTTAAAATATTATTCATGTTATCTTTATAATAAACTTTATTTTATAACAGATTTAAGTTTATAGAGTTCAGCAAAGTCCCATTTATCCCACCCCCACTCCCACCCCACCACACACACATACACACACACACACACACACATACACACACAGTTTCCCCTATTATTAATATCTGGCATTAGTGTGGTACATTTGTTACATTTGATAAACTAATCTTGATGCATTATTAGCAACTAAGGTCCAGAGTATACATTCGGGTTCACTCTTTGGGTTTGCAATTCTATGGAGTTTGACAAATGTGTAATTTCATGTAGCTACCATTATGATATTATACAGTTCCCTGCCATAAAAATGCTCTAAAATGCTTTGGATTCAATCTAAGAAGTCACCACCAAACCCAAGGTGGCCTAGGTTTTTTTTCCTATGTTATCCTAGAGAAGTAGAATTTTACATTTTACATTTAAATCTATGATCCATTCTGAATTGATTTTTGTGAAAGGCAGAGGTTTGTGTCAAGATTTTTTTTTTTAATGCATGTGGATGTCCTGTTCTAGCACCATTGTTAAAAAGTTTTTTCTCCATTGAATTGCTTTTGCTCCTTTGTCAAAGATCAGTTGACTTTATTTGTGTGGGCTCATTTCTGGTTTCTCAATTTTCTACTGATCCATTTGTCTATTCTTTTGCCAGTTTCACACTCTCTTGATTATGGTACCTTTATGATAAGTCTTGAAGTTGGGTAGTGGCAATCTTCTGACTTTGTTCCTTTTCTGTATTGTGTTGGCTATTCTGGGTTTTTTACTTTCCCATGTAAATTTTAGAATCAATTTGCCTATTTCAACAGAATAACTTACTTGGATATTGATTGGGATTGTGTTGAATCAATAAATCAAGGCAGGAGTACTGGCATTTTAATAACATTGCATTTTCCTAACCATGAACATGGACTATCTCTGCACATATTTAGATCTTGTCTGATTTCTTTCATCAGAGTTTTATAGTTTTCTTTGTATATAGCTTGTTCTCCTATTTTTTTGAAAAAGATTTTTTCCTTGGCAGAAACCTTTATTTTATATGTTTAGCTTTTTTTTTTAAATGTCAAAATTAATGTTTTAAATATGCTGTTCCACTATTTTCTGACTTGCCTCATTCTTAATTATAAAACTACTGTAATTTGTATGTAATGTGTCTTTTTTTTCCCCCTGGCATCTTTTAAGATACTCTCTTCATCGCTGGTTTTAAGTAATTGGATTATGATGTGCCTTAGTGTAGTTTTCTTCATTTTCCTTGTTCCTGTGATTAACTTCTTGTCTGGGGGCTTATACTTCTCATAAAATTTGGAAAACTTTTTACTATTATTTCATAAATATTTTTCTGAACCTCCCCCACTCCTGATGGTCTTATTTCTCAGTATATATATTTTTCCTTATGTTTTATTCTGGATAGTTTCTATTCCAATATCTTCAAGTACATTAATATTTTCTGCTGAAATACCTAATCTGCCATTAATACCATCAGGGTTATTTTTCATCTCAGAGAATGTCATTTTCATCTCTGAAAGTTTGTTTTGCATCTTTTTATAACAGCTGAATTTTATTTCATCTTTAAAATCACAAATAGATCTAGTATTTTGTTGTTTCCATTGCTGCATAACTCTTAGATCTTAATCATCAGCCTGCTGAACTGTTGCATTTTAAGAGACATAGATACCATCCCCAAATTTTCTTATATCCTTGTTTTTAATTGCTATATCTTGCTGAATCAAAGCGGCTGAATTTGATACAGGTTCAATGTCATTTCCTTTGAGAATTAACTCATCTTACTGGGCTTGAGATACTGAATAGGCAACACCTGGCCTCATCTGAATCCTCGGATGTATTTTTTCACCCAAGAATTTTCAGATTTCAACCAGAGACCCACTCTTCTGTATAACAACGTTGATGGGGAAGTGAGCATACACAGACCTCATCTTGTAACGGAAGCCCAGTGTAACACCCTTCATCATGTTCTGTACATGACTACAGATAGTGCGAAAAGTAGCCAACAACTTTCATTTCCCCACCATTTGTCAACTTGAAGCCTCTTCTTTTTTTTCCGAAGTAGACAGTTCTACGTTGATATATTTGAATTCTCTCTGCAGTGTTCTTCAAGAGCCCCTCACAACAGCTGTGCCACCTTCAGCCTGATCAACATTTTCTGGAATGTCGACAGTCTGGTTGCTGAGAATGGTCTTCATTCTCACAGTAGATGCAGCAAAGAGAGCACATGTTTGCTTTTATCTTAATTCATATCTTCCATGTCTCTACTTAATGTGTTCAATCTTGTCTCTAATTTTTGAACATGGAAAACTATTTTGATATCCATGTCTACCAAGTCTATCATATGGTCATTTCTGGGATATTTTTAAATGATTGATTTTTCTTCTCCTCATGGCTCAATATTCCATTTTTTGTGCAACCTGAGATTTTTAAATTATTATTATTAAATGTCAGACACTGTGAATTTTATGTTGTTGGATTCTGGATATTATTGTATTTCCTTAAATATCTCTGACCTTTTTTGTGGGACACAGTTGAATTACTGGAAAATAACATGATCCTTTTGAGCTTTGCTTTTAAACAGTTTTAGGTAGGACTAGAGCAACATTTGTTCTAAGGTTAATTTTTCTTTACTATTGAGGTAACCACTTCTGCATACTTTAACAAGTGCTAGTCAATGATTAGCTTCTACTGTGGCTAGTGGGAACAACCACCATTCTCTGATTTTTGTAAACTTGAGGAAATTACCCTCTAGTCCTTTGGGTTTTCCTTTTTCCCCAGTCTCAGGTAAAAGGAGCTGATCAGAAATCAGCTGATTACTTAAAGGGGACCTCTGAAGTGCTACAAAATTTTTCCTTAATAGCTTTCTCCCCTCCAATCTTCTTCTTGTAAACACTGTCTGCTTTGAGGTCCCCAAATGCCCAGACTCCTATTCTCAAATAGGGAAATTGCTGAGCTCTGCTTGAGGTCTCCCTTCCTGCACAATGATTAGAAAATTCTCTGATGGCAGTAATCTGGTAATGTCGTTGGACTTACCTCCTTTCTCTGTCACCTCACAAGAACCACTGTTCTTTGTTGCCTGTTACAAAAAATCTTGATATTCATTATTGCATGTATTTTGTGCATTTTATTTGTTATTTTATCAGACTGAAGGATACACTTACTGTTCAGATTTCAGGCTGATCAGTATTCTTAAAATGATATTCTCCCTATTTCTTTTCCCTTTCTCCCAGCCTCCTAATTTGACCTTCTGTCTACCAGTTTTGAAAATATACTCTTGGATTATATGATCTAACCCTCTTCTTGCAATAATCAGACATCAAGGAACTTCAAAATTGTATAAGCTGTCGACGTCAGGCCTGTTATGCTACTTATCCCAAAAGTGGGTCAGTCTCTGAACATTTCATGGACTTTCTTTTTTGGTTTTGTGTAGAGAAAAATTAAAGTTCTTTTTTCATGTTAAAACAGTTGTATCTATGTGTGTCTATATGTATGTGTGTGTATATATATAGAGAGAGAGTATGTATGCCTCCATATTAGCATGTTAGGATATCTATATTAGCTGACTGTTGTGATTTGGGATGACCTTTTTATGATTTGATCAAATATGAATAACAAGAGTTGCAGCATGGGTCGGTAAACTTTTTTTGGCCCGATAGTAGATATTTCAAGCTTTGGGGCCATATGGGTTCTGTAGCAACTAGTCAACTCTCTCATCATAATAGGATAGCAGCCATAGATAATACCAAGGATTGGGCATGGCTATGTTCCAACGAACTTTATTTATTAAAAATAAGCAATAGGCCAAATTTGGCCCATGGGTAATAGTTTACAGACTCCTGAGTTAGAGAATGTCTTCAAGAGTTATAGTCACAGATCAATTTTCATAGTCCCTATAGATCTTAAATCTTTTGGAAGTTTAAATGTTTCTAGGGCCAGTTTTTCTTAAAATGTCCTTCAAAATGATATTATCTTCTTTGGTGAGGGTAGGAAGAGGGTAATATTTGGAGCCATATGAATGCCATATTTGGGACATTTAGACAATTATAAGGGAAATGTTTCCTTTAAAAAAACAAAGTCCCCTTGACAATTTTAAATTGTTTTTTTCCAGTTTATTGCTTTTGCAGACTGACTGAATGTGATGATACTGCTAAAAAATGCTCTGTTTATTTGTCTCATTATTTGTTCTACTTCACCTATATTTTCCTGGCATGGAGAGATAAGGTTTAGGGACTCCCTGCCTAGTCATTTGTTAAGGGTAAACCTACTGTAAAATTTATTACAACTTTTTTGGAATACCATAGACATTTTTTTTAGATACCACTTAAGTCTTGCTAGAACTGAAATTAACGTCTGATGTGTACCCATTAGGTAGGACATTAGAATAAAATTGATTGATGTTTAAATTTTTTTAATTTAAATTTATTTTTACTTATTTCCTTTGCTTTTTGTTTTTGCCTATGCCTTGTATTATTTAAGTTGAATTATTTTACAAGAAAAGTTCAATCTTTGCTTCTATTTAGCTTCTAATCTGTCATTAAATAATGTAAAAATAAATAAATTGGCTTTAGTCAAATTAGATGTGCATCAAAATTTTACACTTAAAAACTAAAACTCATTTCTATTTGTAAACAACTCTTTTGTAAGTGCATTTACTTATTTCCCAGATACAGTCCCACTCGGTATAGGCTGTTTTACAAAAGCAGGGATTTATTTGACTTCTAGCTAAATTAAATTCTTCTTCTTTGGTAACAGATGCCTGACTTTATTCTGATGTCCTACTCTTCCACCATGAAAGGCATTTGACTGCAGCTATGGCTCAGGGGTAAATCCTGATGCATCTATGTCAGTAATATTTTTACTATTCCCCCTAGAATGTTACCTTTAGGAAAAAGTCAGTATGTCGAATCATCTAAAGGTAAGCATTATACCATCCCTGCTACACCACTCCTGGACTACCACATGTAGCCAAAATATAGTTCTGCTTCTTTCCAGCAACTGTTATTTTAGGCCCTTATTGTATTGGCCAATATTACTAGAGCATTGTTCTCAGTTCTAGTCAATAAAATGTGAAAGAGGTTGTTGCAATTTCTGGACAGATTTTTTTTTCTTCCAAGATAGAAGCACTAAAGCATTTCACTCCAGATTGAAAATGTTCTATATGTAAAGCTGAAACTGCTGTACCCATCCTAAGACTATGAGTGGAACCACCTGAAAACAAGGCCAACATACCAAACTTAGCAGAGTGGACAGATAAAAAGTATCTGGTCCCTGAATTCAATAATTTTGCTGCTAAGACAACCAACCATGAAATATGCCCTTTTTCTAGTGTTTGTCTTATAGTATATATTTAGTAATTCTTTAAGTCAGTTGAGCTTATTTTCATGACTTACGACTAAAGGGACCCTAACTTGTATCACATTATGTTGACTCATCCCCAGAGCAGGATGTATAGATATCCAGGGCTAGGTTTCTCTGCAACCGTTTCTTTTCTACAACTCTACCTTGTCTTTGTCAAATATGATGCTGTTTGGGGAATCAGGGCTAGTGAGACAAACACTGCAAAGCAATGTTAGAGCATTCTGAGGGAAATGGACAGACACTGCTTCACTGAATGCACTTTCTCCGTATGATGCCAAAGCAAGTTCATATCACTGTTGCCACCTGTCAGATTTTATTGCCATGGAAAAGAGAAAAAATGATTTAAGAATAGCAAAGGTTTGTAAACCATTATTGACTTACATGCCATAGAGAATACAAGTGAATCTAAGATATAATCCTTGCCCTCAAAGAGACTAGATTATTAAAGATGAGCCACAACTTCTAAATAATTTTACTCATATTTTGTCTAATTCTTACTATACTATCATACACCAGAAACTGAACTGGACATCAAGAATACAAGGACAAGCAAGGTTCCTACACTACCAACAACTGAACAGTGATTAAATACAGATTATTAGGTCCTATAATTGATAAATGCTCAGAATACTATGAAGGCAATAAAGAGGGCAAGAAAATCAGATTGAAGGAACAGGTAGAGCTTGAGGGATTGCTTTGTCTGAATTTTGAAAGAAAAAAAAAAGAGCTATACAAACTAAGATAAACTTGAGGCCGAATATAAAGTACTTCATGTCAAAAAGACTCAAATGAGACAGAGATCATGATCTATCGGTGATCTAGAAGTCATTGTTTAGGGTTGTAGCATAGAATGAAAGATAAGTCACTACTTATAAAGCATTATAAAGTAATGCTAGAGAAGTAGAAAAAAAGATTGCTTTACTTAGGAGTTTAAAAATAGTCTCAGAAGATATGCAGAGCCATGAGTGAATTTAAATAGTGGAGTGATATGGCTAATTTTGTATTTTAGGATATTCTGATGTCATCTTTGAGAACTGTACTGGAAATAGCCCTATTAGAAAGCTATTTCATCAATACAAGTGAGAGATTATAAGGTGCTAGACTGAAGCAATAACAGTAGGAATGATAAAATGGGGATAGATTTCAAGGACATCCAGGAAGAAAATGAAATAAAACATAGAAATTGTTTTAAAATGTTGTTAACAAGTAATAGCATATCTAAGCATTTTATTTTTGCTGCCCCGGATGATAAATATTATCTTCTTTAATCGTCATTGAAAACTGCAACAGTATGAAGCAGGCATTATGAAATAAAACTTGTAAGTGGCCAAGCTAGGATTCAAATCTGGTGTGGCTGACTATGAAGTTAATAATCTTAAACACTGCACTATGCAAGGTTTGTTTTTTTATTTGACAAATATTTGCTTACTATGGGCCAGAGTCTATTACAAGTGCATTTCAAATATTAACTCAATTTTAGACCTGTTGAGTTTGATGTGTAGTATGAGACAGTGATGTTAAAGGACCAAGAAAAATGCATGTGTATATATATATATATATGTGTGTGTGTATTTGAATATATAAATTTTATAATCATCAGCCAATAGTTTTTACATAAGCCTCTCAAGGAAAGTAAGCAAATGTGGAGAAGAGACTGCTTGCAGCTGATGTGAAGAGATCTGTTAGAGAACAGAGCTTAGAAGTCTAAGAACAAGAGGTCCAAAATGAAATTCTTGGAAACCATATAAGAAGAAAGAGCAATGAATGAGAGACAGGAAGAAATTTGCAATTCTGGCCAAGTTCAAGTAAAGAATGGATCATATTTTCCATTAGTCTTAACTATATGATCATTGATATCTTTGATGGAGTGGTGGAAGCAGAAGCCTATTACAGAGATTTGAGGTTAGAAGGAGAATGGAGAAGTAGTAGTTTCACATGAGCTGGCTATGTGAAGAGTAATATGACATGAGAAAACAAGAGATAGGCTTCTAAGGAAGACTGAATTGGAAAGCTTCTTGGAGAAAGAGTAATGTGAAAATAGGATAACAGACATGGTGCAAAATGTTCAAAACTTACAAGCCAAGGTTCAAATACAAAAATATGTCTTCTATGTTCAGGGCACAGGATGTAGTTTGACAAAATGGAGGACAAAATTAAGCATGTTTTCCCAACAGTCAGTACTGCAAATAATGGGTTACATGTGATGAATTGTTCTGGATGTCCTTGAAATGGGACAAATGAGTCTCATAAATCAAGCATGCTGGGGTTTGCTTGTATCTGAAAGCAGGTCACTTTGACTTTTCTAGAGTTTTATTACTTGCAAAATTTAATAAGGATTTCTTTTTTTAAAAAAAGGAAATGCAAATATTTCTTGGAGCATTTAAGTTGTGTATGTGTTTAGTGAGGGCAGAGCTGTATTTAATTTTAAAAAACAGTAAAAATGAATCAATATTTGAATATGAAGTAAATTTTACATAAAATACCTATAGAGCCAGAAAGTAACAACACTTTCTTTCATCAATCATGGTTCCTTTGTGTTTGAATGTAATTAGCAATGTGTTCCATTCACTTGGGTATAGCTAACTCCAATTCATAATTATAGTCAAGTCCCTAATGTAGGTTTTTCCTACAAGAAGGAAAAAACTACAAGTTTTCTTTTCCATGTTTTTATATAACAGGCATTAGGGAAAGAAAGGCCAATAAATCACCAGAACTTGTATATCTTCTCTCTCTCTCACTTTCTCCCTCTATATATAGAAGTATTCAGCCAGCTGTCAGAGCCCATGCAGCCAAGAACCTCAAATGAGCTGACCTACTTCTAGTTTGGTGCAGTGTTCCCTTTTCCATTTCAGTTAATTATACCTTTAGAGACAACTCATATTTGTTTGTAAAAAAGGAAAGGAAAAAGAAAATCCCCCATTTTTTGAGTAATGATAATGACCTTATATTTCTTGTGATTCTGCTTGTTTTTAAATGCAAAATTATTTCTCTAGCTTGAAAGTAAATTCTTTTAACTGATTTTAGTTTTTATTTTATTTATTTTTGTTTGTTTATAGCTACTGCATTTTTGGTGTCACAAAGAAAGTCTTTTAAATTGGAGAAATGGCAGTCAAGTCTCTGCCAAGTTTATCCATGTCATTTTGCCCCCAGGAGAAATGATTTTCTCTTATTTCCCAAATGTCAAATGCATATGAGAGAAAGAGCTTAAAGAAGTTGAAAAGTAGAAAGCATATAAGAGTCAGGAAAATGTACTCAGTTTCTCTTCCATATTCATTGTTGGGCAAATCTTTTAGTCTCTTTGTGTTTCCATACAACCATCTATAAAATGGGTATTAAAAATGATGTGTGCCAGTCTCATATTTGTGCCAAAGAAATTGATAAATCATTTTCTTCAGAAATTATTTGAGGTTCTTACATTAAATAGCTTAGCTGATAACATATGTGAAATATATTACCTTACAGTGACAGGGCAAGGTTTATTGGCATTTTTGTATAATTTAACATAGAGGCCAGTATCTAAAATGGCACATCTGTGCTTAGTAGTACAGCTCATATACAGAGTAGAAATTGAAGGAAAAAAAGGAAAATGCATGTGAAATTAAAATCTGTTTAAAGTTTTAGATGTATTTGGTATTATCAATGAACATTTTCCTGTACTAACTCATACAAAATCACAGAAAATTTCTAATATACTCATGAGAAAGTAGGCTATGCTTTGATTTCAAGTAAACCCCGAATCTCTATGCTTCAGAAAAATAAACATACTGTTTCCTTAACTGAAGTCAAATGCAGGTTAAACAGCCTTTGTCCTTTTTGAAACTGGCTGATTATGACACATGACCCTAACTTGTCATGAAATGTGAAAAAAGCTTGGAGAAAGCACTTATATTTAAGAAATGTAATTCAGGCAAGAAGTGAGATGCCTTTTTAATCTTTCATTCTTGAGAATTAAAGACTTGAGCCCACCAAAATGCAAGATGGTTTATATGAATTAGCTCCATGCCTAGGAAAATGAAATTGTTTGTTTATGCCACAATTACTCTGAGAAGTACACTTCTTAAAAATAAAGTTTCACAAAAAGAGGTTAAAGACAAATTCTCAAACACATACACATGCAGAAATATAAATTGATATTTTAGTAATTTGGACCACATTAACCTCTTAACACCTGAAATATTTTTTTATTGCAAACATAATTGAAATTAATACCTTTTGTAAAACAAATATTTGGGGGCTTGGCTTACATACAAACACAGTAGTGATTTAATTTAACCATCAAGATATGATTTTTGTGTTAACAGCATTTAACTGGATGTCCTTACATTCTTTCTTGTCTTTGCAATGTTTGAAACTTTAGGGACTACATTTCCCAGAGTCCCTTGCATCCACAATTCTTTAGGTAATTCATGTTCCATCTTTGATAGCACTAGCTTGAAATTTGGAAGGGAATTGGAGCCATTTTTACCTCTTCCACCAGCAGTGATGGCAGATATGTGGATTGCTCAAGGCCACATTTTTGCAGTGATCTTTGCCTCTTGCCATTCACTCACTTAAGAGTGGGGGAAAATATGTGAAGTTTGCAGAAATTTCCTGCAAGTTCCTGAATTAGGAGCAGCATAGCTCTCTTCCTGATCTTCTTGTGGTTGGCAGACTTGGTCCCCCAAAGATGTCTACATCCTAATCCCTGGGACCTGTGAATGTGTTTCCTTACATGGCAAAAGAGTCTTTGCAGATGTGATTAAAGTTAAGAACATTGTGATGGGGTTATCCTGGATTATCAAGGTAGGCTCATCTGATCACAAGCTCTTAAAACCTGACAACCTTTCCTGGCCCTGGACAGAGGGAGATGTGAATATGGAAGGAGGATTAGAGAGATGCATCTTGGCTGGTTTTGAAGATAGAGGAAGGAGGCCATGAGCCAAGGTGTGCAGGCAGCCTCTAAAAGCTGGAAGAGGCAAGGAAATTTTCTTCCCTAGAGCCTCTAGAAAGGATTGCAACCATGCCTACATCTTGATTTTAGCCTGGTGAGAATCAGATCAATATTTTAACCTCAGAATTATTAGATAATAAATTAGTGTTATTTTAAATGACTAAGTTTTTGGTAATTTGTTATAGCAGCAATAGATAATTAATACCCTAGGGATTACACACCAGACTCTTTTTCTACATTGCTTCCAATGTTTTGTTAGATTCCAAATTTCTTGTTTTAAATCTCTTTCTGCTCAATACACATAGAGTTTCTGTTTTCCTAAGTAAATCCTGATGGGATTCAGAAATTAGTAATATGGAGTAAAGTGCTACTGTAACAAATCCCAAATTGTTTGTTTTAGTGACCAGAGAGAGAGAGTAGCGATGAACAAGAACCAGAATTTGCAATCAGGAAAAGTAGATACCCAAGTTATGTAACCAAACCAAAATAAAGCAAAACAAAAAAGGTCACATTCATCTTGAGGCTGTAGCAATAGAAATAAATAACTAGAAGGAATTAGAAACATGGCATGTGTTGGTTACTCTTGCTAATTGCTAATTAACAAAAAGTGGCAAGGAAAAGATGAGTTCAACTGAATATTTGTTTACAATCACAAATGAAAGAATCTGTTACAGAGTCCAAAAATTGGGGGCTAGTCACAAACAAAATCTGAGAGTGCCTGAACCCTACACAGAAGGAAATATAACTGAAAACAGAAGGCTTTGGGTGACAAAAGTTCATTGTTGGGATTTCCCATTAAAAAAAGAGACTCAGCTTTGTGGCAGTTTAAATGAAACGTTTAGGCTCCCAACTTACAATTAGGTTTCATATGCCCCCCCAGGTGTGTCTTTAAAGAGGAGAGGCAGGGTGGGAGAGAAGGAAGCAAATAAAGAAAGGAGAGTTGTACAGAACATCTGAGAAAGAAATCAGGGTGTGATCATCCACATGGAACGAATTTCAGGAAAAAAGTTCATAAGTTTTCTAAGAAACCATGAACATGGCTTAAAAAAACCATGTGACTGTAAAATAATCATTAGGTTCCCCAATTTGCATTAAGGAGGGAATATAAAATCTGTGAAGCACTTAAGAGAATATCCCATTTCCTACTTCCTATGTGGCAGAGAAGAATTTCAGGCAAAGAACTAAAAAGAACCATCAGTAGGATCATATAAGATCAAGGTATTGAAAGGTGATGAGCCTGTGATCAATTTGTGATTTCTGAAGTCCCTGCAGATTACCTGCCACAGATTGTTTTTATCAGAAGCACGAGTAGCAGGGAAGATGGCTTCCCAGAAGTGGCATTCATACTTTAGTTGGCAACTGTCTCAGGCCAGAGACCAGAACTGCTGGACAGAACTTCCCCAAAGTCACCTTTGCTTGATATTTGCAGGAATTGCAGCCTTCACGATCATCCACACCAGAGGTTGTATGTTTCTAATATTAGAAACCCAGTAAGAACCTACTACTAAAAGAGTAATGTCCAATATTCTAATGTGCTATTCAAAATTTCAAAACTAATGCCTAGCCTTCCTCTTCAGCCTCCTTTTAAATCCAATCTGGTAATATTCTTGGGTACACTGCTCACCATTTTTGCGATCGTATCACAATTTGTTTTGTCTTTCTCATGCCCTAGAATGTTTTCCCCCATTTATATCTATATAATTGTATCTAGGTAATTATTGCTATGTAATTGCATGTGAGTAATCACAGTTGCTGCTTGTTTTCAGAAGTTTTCCCAGACCTCTACTCACAATGCATGTCCTTTAGGTATACCGTTATACCCCGTTTTCTCCACTAGCTCCAGAGGTAGTTCTTTTTTGACTGTTGATGTTCACACTAAAGACCAGTTATTTGCCCTGCCCCTAATATCTAGTGTATGCTTATGGAACAGGGATGATAAAAACTTGTATCTGAAAAGTGGAAGGATGGGAAACATGTGGCAGTTAGTAACTTCTTATCCATATCCATGACATCATTGTGGGTAGGGGACGACCCTCTGCTCCAGCAGTGCAGGAATTTCTGTGAGTAGACACTGGATCTGCTCTAGGGAAGAACAGCCTTACCCATTATTGTTTGTTCTCCCTTTGATGTTTCTTTGCTTTTATTTTCATTTTTATTTGTTTGTTTGTTTTCCCCCTACTTCCAATGAAAGATAGTATAAGTGTGTCTAGAATTTGATTATTTTATAATAGTGCAAATTGGTCAAAATATGTGGACGATTAGTATTCTTATTGTGTATTTGTGTTTCTTAAGTTAAATGACACACTTATCATATAAACCTCCAATATTAAATAACTGCAAATAATGCAAGCATCATCTATAATCCCAACTCTAAAGACAGCAATGGTTAGCAATTTGACACATATTCCTCTCTTCCTTCTTTAGTCCTGTGCTCATGTTATAATATTATCATTGTTATTTTAATAAAATACCATACTATCATATTGTATAATATTTAATTTTCTCTACTTAACATTATATTTAATGTAATATAATGTATTTATAACTTACATTATATATTTAACATAAATAATGTATATATATTTAATATATATCTGTTCCTACAGAACTACCTAATCCTTTCCAAGTACTGATTACTTCTGCAGTCTATCTGAAAATCATATTTATTTTAAACAATGTTATATTGATCAATAACTGGGTAGTTGGGGGTTTTGGTTGTTTTATTTTTAACTCTGTTTTAATTTAAAATTTTTCTATTACAAAAATGCCACAGTGAACATTATTATAGATACAAATATGGAAGTTTGTGGAAATTTGGGGAATGTATTTTTTGAGATATCAATGCTTGACCAAACATTATCCTATTTGGAATTTTAATTGATAAGGCAAAATCTTCCACAAAATATTCCTAAAGGTTTAGGAAATGAGCCATGTGTTGGGTAGAATAAAACACTCTGCCCCCCAATGATGTCTATCCTATTCTCCAGAATCTGTGAATGTGTTACGTTACATGGCAAATTACTTTGTGTATGTCCAGTCAAGGACTGGGCTCAGTCTGATATTTCTGGTTTTGAAAGTGGAATAAGGGGGCCATGAACCAAGGAAGGTGGAAAGCCTCTAGAATTGGAAAAGGCAAGGAAGCATATTGTCCCCAGGAGTCTCCAGAAAGAAACACAGCCTGCTGACTCCTTAATGTTGGCCTGGAGAAGACTTCTGAACATTTGTGTCTTTGAAGTCACTAAATTTGTGAGAATTTGTTATAGCAACAATAGAAAATAAATAGAGTCATTTCTCACATCCTTGCCAGATATAGATATTATCTTCATTTTTTTTAAGAGTCTGAAAATTGCATATTGTTGTTTGACTGTCTACTTCAGTTGTACATGAATTTGAGCCTGTGTTCATATTTTAGTAGAGAGTCTGCTATTTGGAAATTTTACTGACTTGATAATATTCCCACATCTGTCAATGTCCACATATTTGGATTGGGTACAGGTGGTGGTAGATTCTTTATAAATGAAGCATCATTTATAAATGGATATAAAAGGAACAGCAAAGTGCCTTTTTTCTTGATTCAAGAGAGTTACATCATCTGTAAAGTTTCTTTCCAGTCGTGAGGAATCCTTATTTCCCCAAATATTCTAAGCTAGAGGAGCCACTAACCAGTTATAATAGCTGAATAAAAAAGATTTTTCTACCACTTTAACAGCAGAATATTGAAAGTATATCAGCAAATAAATGACCTATCTGATGTAATGTAACAATTTAATAAATTATCACTAGGCCAATTAGCATTTGCTTATACCTAGCTCTTTCTTGATATCCTTTTATTTCCAAGTCACTTGAAGAGACAAGATGTTTTTGTTAGTTGATGCCCAGTGTAATTAGCTTACATTGAAATATTGATTTTACATTAAGGAAGATAAATGCTAAAGTATTGGCAGCTATGTGCTAATTTTATAAATACAGACATTTTATACATAAAATGACATTGCATTGTCATTACACTGTCCTTTTGTGTGATTACAATTTGTATAATACTTTCTAGATACAGTAGTACCCGGTATAGTATGAACTTCTGTTTGGTTGAAAAGGACAGGTCAAAACCTTTATATCTAGATTAAATAAACATGTAATCCTACCTATTTATACAAAATGACATATCACATCCTTTCTTTTTTCCTAAGGAAATGTATCCTTGGAAAACTTACAGGCTATTTTATATGGCATAGCACCAAATTTCCATAACCATTTCGAACTGTGTCAGTAACTACATGTATATCTTTATCTTGGCTTTATTTATGACTGGGATGATATTGGAAAAAGGAAGAGATTATTAAGCCAATGACCTTGATAGCTTATTTTTTTCATTTTGATACGTGTGTGTGCATGCATATGTGTGTAGATGTGTAAAATGTATGTTTTTATCTGTGGTGAAATGGTTACAAATCAGAATTTTCAATTCCTTTATTGAAATTAGATTACTTTCTTGAGGTAGTTCATGAATAACACAAAAATAACATTCTTAAAAGACATTCTTAAAAAAAAATAATCAAGATTGTGATCAGTGTTTCTTGGAATAAAATGATATGGAGAATAGAAACTTGAATTCTTGGAACCATGTATATACATATATGTGTATATATATGTTTTTTTTAAATTAATATTTTTTTGACTCCCAAGTTATCTGTTTATTTATCTATGTTCTGTTCATTATTGCTGTTTACATACCTGTTAACAGTATATAAAAATTATGACACATTATCTTGTGTTGTACATTTTTCAGTTAACATTCAAAGTTATTTTCTGATTTAACCTAGACATTATAATTATGTTTAGAGTTGTATGAAAAAATAGAAGCTTACTAACATTATAGAATTTTCAGCCACAACTTTTACTTTATAAGTATTTGCAAGTACTAATCCATTGAAAAGAACTCTGATTTCCTTGCCTATAACTCATTACAAAATTCTGAATTCAGCAGTCGCAGATCACTTCACAATCCTACATTTTAATTTATTTTTCATTAATAGGTTATTAGGCAACACGCTGACTTCATGGCTGAATTTTGTTGTAAAGATTCCTGATAGATGTTTCTCCCAGTCTGATATTCCTGATGTGAACCCTAGCTGAACACATTTTCTCTTTGATTTTAGGATTGACGTTTCCTCAATATGAGAAATTTAACATTGATGAATAAATTCAAAACCACCAAAGACTTTTCTTCATTCTATATACACAGAGAATGTTTTATACAATGTGAAACAATGTGAATATATTCCACATGTTGCTCAGTAAGTAAAGGATTTCTCACATTTTTTCATTGAGTAACTGCTTCAAAAATTATCTCTTGTTCTCCTAGAGTTTTCTCCTCCTGCTAAAGACTTTTCTATCTGGTTTTCTGGTTTATGAGTTATTTCTACTCTGAGCTATGCTTGTACACACAAGGCTGGAGCTCAGCTGAAATCTATTCTAGGTAATTACAGACATAGGGTTCCTCACAGGATTGTAGAATCAGGTTACTTAAGGATAAATTGTAAATAAAGACATTTACATATTGATTACATTGACAGAAAATTACATTCCTGTGTGAGTTCTTTCATTTTTTTTAAGGTTAGAGCTGTGGCTGAAGACTCTTCCATATGCAGAACATATTTAATGAGTTCTCTGATGTTGTCTAATGGCAGAATAATGTTTCAAGGTTTTCCCACATAGATGGCAGACATGTTTTATCCCCGGTGTGAGTTCTTTCATGTTGCCTAAGGTTGCCACATTGACTGAAGGTTTTTCCATATAGATGGAAGACATATTGTTTCTCCCCATTGTGAGTTCTCTCATGTCACCTAAGGTAAAAACATTGAATGAAGGATTTCTAACATAAATGGCAGACATGGTTACTCTCCAGTGTGTGTTCTCTCATGTTGTCTGAGGGTAGAACTATCAGTGAAGTCTTTCCCACATAAATGGCAGACATATAGCTTCTCTCCAGCATGCATTTTCTCATGTTGTCTAAGGACAGAACTATTTCTGTAGACTTTTCCACATAGGTGAGAGTCATATAATATATGTCCATTATGAATTTGCTTATGTCAACTAAAGAATGACTGATAATTGAGAGTTTTTCATAATTGATTGTCCACATAGTTTTTCTTTCCCATATTGTCAATGGGGAGTGAATGAAATCTTCTCCCAAATCATTACTTTCAAAGGTATCCTCCCCAGTATAAAAATCTGTTGGATCATAGGTGTGTCCTTCTTGTGTATGTGTTGCATGGTTATCATTCTTTCTGTTTTATGGTCATTTTTCCTGCCTGGACTCTGTCCCTGGAGAAATCCTAATCCTTCTCTCCACAGATTCTCTCCTTGTTCCAACTGAGAAAACACTTCTGATTTTCAGAGCTGATACCCCATGGACATGAGATGATTGATATTCTCCAGCATAACATCTCTAAACAGATTTCTCTGGATTATGTCCAGTAAGGCCCACTCTTCCTTGGCAAAGTCTATAGCTACATCACTGAAGGTCACTGATTTCCTTAAAATTGATGAAATATGGTGGTTCTTTCATTTCTGCAGCTGAGTAGGCCATTTCAGTCCCGGAAATGGTCGGCTGCTCTTCTCCCAGCTTATGGTGACAAGGAGTGGACGACACCCAAATTAATATTTTATAATAGTCTTGCATAAATATTTCTCCAGACCAATTCAGCCTGGGGATTTGGACATGCTGCAAGATCATTGCCCTAAGGAAGTATATCCCCATGCAGAGTACTCTTTGATCTTTAGACACAAATATCTACCCACCAATTAGACATCTCTTCTTGGCTGAATGATGGGTAACATAATTCAACTTAAAGTTGTCACATAATTCTTTCATTCCACCAAACCTTATATCCTTTCTTCTTTCCATCACAGTGAATAGCACCATTGAAGAGTGGCATCTGTTTTAACCTTCCCTCTCCCACATCTTCATCTAAGCCTGCATGTTCCTTCCAAACCTGGAAGCCCTGCCAATATGTGACAGGCTTGAGGAGTGGCAACTTTATCCGATTCTAGTGCTCAAGATACTGTCCTACTAAATGCAATGGCCAGGGATTTCTCTGTGGGGTCTGGTGACCCTCTTTGAGGTTCTTCCTTGGAAGCATGGCCTGGATCCCCCACCATTTCCAAGACCTAGAGACCTTTCACCCACCTCAATCCCTGGAAATCTCATCGGTTGCTTCCATGCTTCTCAAAGGCTATTTTAGAAAGCTAGCATATCCCCTTCACTTGCTCAGGTTTTGGTGAAAATCTGCTCTTTCAGATTACTTATGCTGCCCATGATACCTTCTTAGAATTCAGCTCACTGTCACCCCAATCCTTAACAGGCAAAGAATTACAAAGACTTACAGTGATATAAAAAGAAAAACAGTTAGAGTAACATGCAATTTAGTATCTCAAAATATATTTTAAGCGTGTGCGTAGTTTTAAAGTGTTTTGTGTGTGTGTGTGTGTGTGTGTGTGTGTTTACATTTTCCTGGACTTTTTTTTAGACTTCCTCCAGTTGTAGGAAGATTTAAGATAGCAATGTCAATCTTTTTTTTGTCTTAAACAATTAGCAATAAAAGTTGTTTTCTTTTCTTGGCACCTTTTTGTGATCTGTTCACTATCAACCATTCCATAATAATATTTTCATACTAAATATGTCCACAGGCATATGTACATCTGTGTGTATACACACACACTTAATTGTCAGAGTAGTTTTTAACACTTGGCCTATGGACCCTAGGGGTGTGTGAATATGATTTAGGGGATCTAAGGTCTCTCTAATAATATGTGATACTCTTTTGTGAATTTGCATATTTCTAGGGCTAGTGACCATAGTTTTCATCAGATTCTCAAAGGGGTGCATGGACCTCAAAAAGGTCTCAAGACAAGTGTTTTCATTTTCTCATGCTCACCAGAGACAAGGGGCAATAGGGAAATAAGCTCATTAAATTTTCTAACATGGGATGAAATAAATGAAAGCTGAGATTAGTTATACAATCTCAAACTAAGGAAAACAAAAAATCATATCACAAATCTGGAGGTGTCCAGTTTCTCTGAATAACAGAGAGGCAGAGAGAAATTGGGGAGAAAGCAATGCTATAATCTCCTTCATATCCCAGCTTATTTGAGACCCCCAAATTACTCACATTCACTGCTGTGTGTACTAAAACTTGTTCCAGTCAGCCTGAGGCCACAAGCCAGTGGTAGCATCCCCTATAGAACAGGCTTTGAAAAGTTATCCATGGAAAATTCTTTATAATTCTAATTGTGAGATGCATTGTTCTCACTTTAAATAGTACCTGCTTTGAAACATCTTTTGAACCAAGCAAAACATATTTTGAATAGAATATAGAGTATGTCTGAGCATTTGATTTTCTGTCATTGTCTTTATTTTGTGCCCTATTATCACATTTTCATTACTCATAATATCTTACATTTTAACATTTTTGCCTGAGAGTTCAAATTATAAGCAGTCCAAAAATCTGAGTGCACATACATTCAATGAGTTTTAGATAGCATAAAACATACCTAAGTAATGGTCTTACCTGAATTAACAGTAGGTAGTTTGAATCAGTATAAGAATAAGGAAAGAAATAGCTCTCACCAGGCAGAACAAATAGGTCAACAAAGTGTTTCCCATTAATTCTGTGATGCCTGACATAAATAGGGCAGGGAAGGAACAACTTGTCCTGGGGTCCTGTTGATGATGTTAAATTTTCAATCTCTTCTGGATATGAATCATTGCCAGAAGGAGCCATTCAGTACTGAGGTAGGTCCAGTATCTGCCACTTTGCTCATTGATCATATTGCCTCCAGTTTCTTCCCATGATAATGGGCCTCTTTTTTAAGGTTGGGAGAAAGTATCAAATATCTTCTAAAATAGTCTGAGCCTGTGGGAAGAAAGAAATAATTTTAGTAGATAGAATAGAAAATGAAGAGTGCAAAAAAAAGTTAAAGTTGAGGTTTAACTCTGTAACTGATAAATCCATTTATGCCTAAACTGAGACAAAGAAATTTATTTGTGCCTAGTCAGAATGGGAAAACTTCTCTAGGTTGGCCAGGAGAAAAATAAAAGTGATATATAGATTGTTCTTTTTTATTCAGCCCATAGTGGTGAAGACAGTTTTTGGATCATAATTACAGTTTCCTCATTTCAAGTTCAGACACCATTATTAATTTTTTCTTTAATTTAATCACCAACTTTAACAGCCATTCGTTAACCCAGTGTTAACAAGAACTCTTTTCATCGTAAATTTGTGACAATTATTTATATATTTACAGTTAAAATGGATGCATCATGTTTAAGGAATATTTAACAAAATGCTGTTAAACCATACATGGATTGTTAAACATTATAATAGGCTAGAGCAATAAAGAATTCAAATTTTTATTAATTTATTCTATAAATAATTAGTTGTCTTTTTAAAATATAGGTGTACATATGAATCATTTATCTCAATAACTTTATTTCTATTTGGGTCAACTTGTTAGTTTGATTTAGCTCTCTGTTGTGTTTTATCTGTAGATTCTTTCTGGAAGCTCAGCCTCCTGCCCTCAGCCATCCTATAAGACACAGTAGATTATTTTGGCACTGTTAATGTCCTGTGGAAAAAAACATTGATTAGAAATATTATTGTTGCCTTTGGAGATTACCTAGCTATTTGCCATAAATGTGATCTCAATTTAGCACCTATTAGTGGGGCTTTATTTCAACCAGTTATTTGCATATGTCATTCTCCTGATTGGCATCACTAATATTCCCTTTCAAAATTTATTCCTTTCCCTTCTTCCTTTCTCCATCAATTGATCCACTTCTTTCTTTCTTTTTTTGGTTGGTACCATGAATAAATAATATTTTATATTAATGAGCAATATAAAGTTACTACCTAAACACACAAACAAAACAGATTACTTGTGATTGCTTTCTGATTTGGGACTGGAAACACCATATATATTCATAATTTTCAAATGGATGCAATCATTGTTGATTCCAGGCAGTAATCCATATGTGGGCCATTCTCAGTGTCCATGAACACAAGTAAACTGACCAAAAGACAGGGAGATTAGTAGCTAGGGATTCCATCCTCTAATGTGCACAAATTTTATGAACATGGTAAGATTCAATTTTCCTATTTAAAGAAAACGGCATCTACTGATAACCATCTTGTCGAGGGCTTTCCTTCTTTTCTTAAATGTACTAACTTTTCTCTTTTCTCTTCCCATATCATAGCTTCACAAGTCTTTTGCACCTGTACCCTGCCTGAGAACTGCCCAGTCTACGAGAGTATATTGTTAGGGTGCTGGCCCACAATAACTATCACCTCTTATACACACTTGATTTGCCATGTGGTTTTTTTGGTCTCTCTCATTAAGAGGTGGAGTTAATTTTCTTACTCTTCATATCTTGTGAACTGATTTATTCAGTATAATATTGTGGAACTGATGTTGTGTGTCTTCCAAGTCAAGGCCTTAGGAGGCTTTGCAGATTCTTCTTTCATCCTCTTGAAACCAGGGACCATGAGAACAGCCTAATTTACAAATGGGGACAATCCTCAGGGAGGAGGATCTAAACATCCCAGCTAACAGCCTCAGACAAATTCTTGACATTTTGGAGAGGTGATAGGAGTCAGCCAACACCCAGTTGACATTTCAAATGCATGGCCTCACGTGGAGTTGAGAAGGGCCATCTCAGCTGAGATCTGCCTAAATTTCCAAGTCACAGAATTTTGAGAAAATAAATAGGAATTTAACTGAGGGGTGATTTGTTAAAATATTATACATAATTGATACAACACCTTTCCCACATTTCAAGTGAGATAGAGTAGGAAAAAACTAGAAATAAAAGGGAATTGATGTTAGTCAAGAATGAACTGTGTCATCTTTTTTAACTGCTAGATATATCTCATTTAATTCTCACCAACTCCTTACAGGTAAGGTATATATAGATCTATATCAAGATAGACAGTATCTATCTATATACACACAAAAAGAGTGTAGTATATATATATAATATATATATATGCTTATGTGTATATATATAATGTACATATGCCTATGTTGAGCACATGTAATGTGGGTACATGTATATGTATGTATATTCTGAAGAAAGGAAAAAATGAATCTCACAAGGGCTAAAAATGTTGATCAAAAAAACATACATCTACTGAAGAACAAAAACAAAAGTTGTACGAGAATCTTCCAATTCCTAAGCCCATTCCTTTCATTTTTAGAAAAATAAAATTCATTATTTTGTGGTGATTTACTTTCTGGTTAAAAAACAATATGAGTTCATCATGGTAAAATTTTAACCTACAGAACATTATTAAAAAACATACAATTCCTATTACAACAACAACATAGATTATTTCTCCAATATTCTGTCAATATATAATTATTTTAATGTATTTGGAGCCATTCTTCACTTACAATAACATAAAAACACCAGCAAGCTATTAGATAAGTCACAATATTTAATAGCTGCTGAATTTATAGAATTAATAGCATTGTTGAACATTGCCCTTGGTCTAAATTATTGTATAAAAAAACTTTGATTTGTTAAACATTTTGTATTTTAAGAAGACTATACTTTTGCCTATAGTTCATGTTGTTTTTTTTTTTCTTCTGAGAATGGCCCACATAGGAATTTTTCCTGGGAATTCAATATAATTTTTCTGACATGAATTAGCATTTCATTTTGACAATATGATTTTGTATATTTTAGTAGTCATTTCATCAGTTTTTAAGTTGCATATTTCCATTTTTCATTGTTAGTTAAAATCTCAGTCCACACTAAGCTGAATATTCACCTATATTTGTCTTAAGCCATTTGTTTTACATTTGTATATTTAATCTAACTGAAAATAATGTTACTATAAAGTGTGAGATATAAAAAATACTTGATACTGTCCCCAATTTTTTAGCCAGATTCTTCAGTGTCTTCTATTGAATAACTTATTTCTTTTCTCCACTAGTTTTAAACATCATTTTTTTCATTAGGGAAGATTCTGTTTCTAGGTGGTCAATTGTTTACCTTTATCCGTTTGACTATATTTGCTTAAGTACCACACCACAATAATTGTAGCAGCTTTATACTATACTTCAATAACCAATAGCACACAGCCCTCCATTTCCCATTCAAACTGCCCCTGGATATTTTAGATTCTTTAATATGTCAGAACAATTCTGTGCAAATTTGGCAATTCCTCCCCTTCCCTGCCTATACACCCCAGTTTTGCCTGAAAACTTCAGGGAAACTTCCATAGACATAAAGTTATATTGAATTTTGTCATATATAACTTCATGCTTCTTGTTTCGTACTTGTATGAACAATGACTAATAAATGCATGCCTATGTGTATGTAATTGTATTAGTCTGGAATCCAGAGAAACATAACCTACAGGAGATAAATATATTGAGATTTATTATAGGAATTGGTTCAGGTGACCATGGGGATTGGCAAGTTTGAATTCCATAGGGCATGCTGCAATTTGGAGACTTGAGGAAGGTGAATTTGCATTTCCCAGGAAAAGCTGGCTGACTAAAGTAGAGATAGAAATTCTTTCTGACTGCTGAAATCCTGTTTTCACTTTAAGGCCTCCAAGTTACTGGATGAGGAGACTCTTCTCATTGCTGAAGGCTCTCTTTTGTTGATTGTAGATGTAATCAGCCATGGATGCAGTCAACTGACATGATTTAAATCCATCTATGAAATACTCTCAGAGTAACCATCAGGCCAGTGCTTACTTGATGAAAACTCTAGAATCATAACCCAGCCAAGCTGACACATGAAATTAACCTTAAAAATAATACATTTTAATTGGCCTTATTTCTAAGTGGAACAACCATGGTTTGTGTATATTTATGACATAGCCTACAATATAACTTAAAACTCTTATTAGTCTTAGTGATTTTACAAGTAAATCTTTCAGATTTTATAAACAGATTATAATCATAATCCACTCAAAATATGATTATCTTACTTTTACATTTTCAAAATTATACAACTTGTTTCTTTTCTTTGTCTGTTTGCATTAGAATGAATAATCAAAACATCATTAATAACAGCTAAGGTCAGAGCCACCCTAGCCACTTCAAGACTCTGATGTGCACCCTGTGATTTGTGTATGTTGCTATAAGCCAGAGATGGCTTTTTTTTAAATGTTATTTTCCAAAAGAAAATTATTTATAACTCCAAGTTTGTAAATGATTTTTTCATTTAAAATAAGGTATAAAATTATATCTGAAATGTTCTCTGCATTTATTGGAATTGGATAACACATATTTTCCTTCATTTACTCTCTCATATTTATTACATTTTTACTTTACTTCTTAAGGGAATTCATCATCAGATTATTATAAAAGCTAATTGATAACTTTATGCTCTTTGCATTTCTTGTTCAAGTTGATTTGGTAGAATTTTACTAAGGATTTTTGGTTCAGTGTACATCTATGGGATTGTTCAGTTATTAATATGCCTGTTTATGAACAACTGGCAACTGATCACTCTCACTTTCCATGAATACATTTTGACTGTATTTCCCTGTTTTCATGAAGTTCAGTGCAGCCATGTGTCTGATTTCTAGCTGCTGGAATTATGGAAGTCATAAAAGCCATTTTCTGGCCAACAAAATTTAATAAATGGCTAAGCTTCCTCCATACTCTCATTTTTCCCTTCTTCCAACTGGATGCAGATGATAATGGGAGGTGGATCCACAAGATGGAAGGAGCCTGGCTCCTTCAGTCATTTCAGAGGAGACCTGCCTGCTGATAAGAAATAAATATTTGACTGTTAGTTAAATAATGAATTCACCTCTATTATAGATGAGTCATTCTACATTTTGGGAATAATCTGTAATTATAGCATAATCTTTCTAACCAATATTGTATTTATCGTATTTTAGAATTAAGGTTGCATTAGCTTTATATATTTTTCTGTTACATAATATAAGTATTTGTTCACTTGAAAGGGTGAACAAAGTTAATGGTAAAGCAACATGAATAAATAAGCTATTTAAAGCATAAATTTTGATCGTTAAATAAAATTGCTTTAGATGATGATAGAAGAATCCCTTTTAAGGAAGACACTGGCTCTTTCAGAGCAAAGCATAAAAGAATGATTGATATAGTCCATGATATGGTTAGAGAATGGATCAAAAATTGAAATTTTACAAAGGCTAACAAAGTAATAAAGTCAGAGAAGGAATAAAGCTAGAGCCTATGTCACACTGGAGGGTGCATGCCTTTTGCAAATGGAGCAAACAATAATTTGTTCCAGAAGTGTCATACTTGCAGGATCAAGTTTGCATTTGGTGTTCTAGAATAGTACAGTTTATTACAAATATGTTAACCACAAATGTGACTCACAAGTATAATACTGAATTCCTAGTGTCCACATTAAAACACACAAACACAGGCACACACAAGTGAAATTAATTTTATAATAGATTTAACCCATATATTCCAAACATCATTTAAACACATAATAAATATAAAATAATTATTAATGATATACCTTACATTCTTATTTTCATACTAATTCTTCAAAGCCCAGTATGTATTTAATACTCTAGCACATGTCAATTTAAACTATCCATATTTCAAGAGTTCAGTCGCTACATGTGGCTAGTGGCTACCACATTAGACATGAAGGTCTTGAAGAAGGCATATAAAATTAGGATTTTTTCCCTGTATATTAAATTTTGGAAGAATTTGGATTTATCAAATAATACAAAAAGTGAACAAAAGAGACTAGAAAAGAAAATCAGAGAGGTAAGAGGCAAACCAGAAAGCAGCAGTTTTATAGATTCCAAAGGAAAATATGAGAGAAGTAACACAAATGCTAGTAAGTAAGATCAGGACTGAAAAGGTTCTAGAAGATAGTAGTATTACATGTAGATTACTGAGAATTTAGCAAAGGCCTTTTTAAATTAATGGAGGAAGCAGAAGCCAGATTGAACTAAGTAAAAGTATGAATGAAGGTGTGCCGGTTTGAATGTATTGTGTCCCCCAAACGCCATTATCTTTGATGTAGTCTTGTGGGGCAGATGTTTTGGTGCTGATTAGATTTGCTTAGAATGTGCCTCACCCAGCTGTGGGTGATGACTCTGATGAGATATTCCCATGGAGGCATGGCCCCACCCATTCAGGGTGGACCTTGATCAGTGGAGCCATATAAATGAGCTGACTCAAAGAGAAGGAACTCAGTGCAGCTGTGAGTGACATTTTGAAGAGGAGCAAGCTTGCTAGAGAGTAACGTCCTGGGAGAAAGCCATTTTGAAACCAGAACTTTGGAGCAGACACCAGCCACGTGCCTTCCCAGCTAGCAGAGGTTTTCCAGACGCCATCGGCCATCCTCCAGTGAAGGTACCCGATTACTGATGTGTTACCTTGGACACTTTATGGCCTAAAGACTGTAACTGTATAGCCAAATAAACCCCCTTTTTATAAAAGCCAATCCATTGTGGTGTTTTGCATTCCACAGCATTAGCAAACTAGAACAGAAGGTGTGGGAGAAGGGACAGTATGGGTAGGCAAGTATTGCAAGAATTTGGCTGACTTTATGTGGAGTCCCATGAAATTTTTTTTGTTTTGGATGTTTTGAAAATGAGAAAGCATGATTGATGGTAAGGATCTCATGGAGAGAAAGATCCTGAAGATGCAAAAGAAAGAAAATATAATTTCTTGGAGCAGGTTCATGAGAAGGAAAGAGTGGATGGGGTTCAATCTGATCTTTTCTTTTGGAGGGAGAACACTTCACCAGTTTGAGGAGTGAAGAGCAGGCTATACAAGTACAGGGAGGTTTATGAATTTGCTGCTGGGAAGAGGGATTTTCAGTCATACAAATCTGCCCAGTTTTTATTTTTTAGTAATTTTCAACACTGTGCATATTTGGAATATATTACAATTATAAAAACTCTTGTCACATGCTTCTATTTATAATACATATTGGCTCCCAATTTGCCCTGACTTAATGGCATTTTTCCATTCAGAAATTGTACACTTTAATATTATAGAATATATCCATCCTTTTCATTATGCTTCTGGTTTTGTGCCATGATTAGTAACCTATTCTTCTCCCAATATGATAATTTTAAATCCTGGATTTATATATAGTGTAAAGAGTAAGCTTGGGGTAGCAGTTGGTTTTAATGACATTATTTTCCCCAGCTATCTAATAGACGCATAACCCCAACTAAATTGGAACACCACAATTGCTGCCTCAAAACACGTTGAAAGAATATTGAATGGCTCTGAATATTCTAATAAAATATTCTAATGTATTTTATCTCTCTATGTTCAAGAGATAATTTGTAATGGGCAATTCTAAGGAGAAAAGAAAAAGGAAATGCTCCCTTTGAAGGTATTTTTACAATATCTTTCAAATTGTAAAATTTACATGAGTTTTGATTAAGAAAATTAATTTCTAGGATGTTTTTCTTGTAATTTGTATATGCATATGAAGCATGCATTCAGTGTTTAAAGAAACAGCATTTGTAATAGCATAAGACTGGAATGAATTTAATGATTATCAATGGTTATGTGAATTATGGTATATCGATTAAATGATATACACCAATTTTAAAATAAATCCTCAAGTGCTGATACTTAAAAGTGCATAATAATGTCCATATTATGCTAACACATGTATACACAACTATACACATTCTTCAAGTTGCCTAGAGTATCTCTGGAATGGTATAAATTAAACAGTTACAGCAGTTTTCTTCTGGAGTGGTACTATGGCATAGAGGCATACCTCAATATAACATTTTAAAACTGAGTATTTCAACATGCAAGTGCTGTTCTCTCTCTCTCTCTCTCTCTCTCTCTCTCTCTCTCTCTCTCTGTGGTGTACACATACACATACACACATACATATGCAAATGTATATACATATGTTTATGTGTACATATGTTTGTATGTATATGTATATACATACATATACCCTCACACACATACATAGAGTTTAAACATACCATTTAAACAAACCCACATATATACACATATATTACTAGTACACAGGATTAGGGGGCTTTAGATAAATGGTCCAACATTTTTTAAAATGAGTAAAGGAATAAAGAAAAATATCTAATAAATGTTAATGATTCAAGCAGTGAATATCAACTACTTGACTATCCTTAGCTATGAAATAATAACTTCAATCTGGAAATAGTATGCTCTTATACTGACACATGCATAGTGAGTGAGGGAGGAAATGTCCTTGCACCCTATCAGATCAATAACTCCATCTTGAGGGAAAAGTGGAGTCACAGATGTTGCATTTGTATAGTGCTCATAGCTCTCTAAATGAAATCAATTCTAATTTGTATGGAGTTTCCAAAAGAAAGGGAATAACAGATTCTTTACCTTTGAGTTTAATTTGGCTTTATAATATTTGAAGTGACTGATGTTCACAAGTAAACCATAATACATTTGTCCCCCCCTCCCAAATAAATCAGCATGTGAAACATCAATCTTAATGTTAGAAGGAATCCCCACCCCCCTCCCACCCAATCCTATGAAAGTATCTTTGATGAATTCTGGTGGATTCAGAGCTGCCAAATTTTGCATGTTCATCATAAAATACTCATTAATAAATTAGCAAATTGTGTTCATGTCATAAAATTAGTAAGTGTGTATAATGGGCTAGAAAGAGGCGCCTCATATATTAATTCTAAAGGAGACATTAATTGAGAGTTAGTGAGGAGTATGAGGTTATTCCTTTCTTAACACTTTAATCTGGTCAGATTCTTTTGTATATCTTGGATTGTGGGAAACACAACCAGTCTATAAGAAAGGAATCCAAACTTTGCTGTCAAACTCTGACATTAAGTAATTTTATGATTGAACAAGTCACTTAACCTCTATAGGCATTAGTGTCCTCATCAGAGAAAGGAAATAATAAAATTAGAGATTTATTATAAGACGTAAGTATGATAATTTAAAAAAGTCATACACACTGCTAGGACATTTCAGTGGCTTACTATATTTCAAACAACTCTGAATCAACTATCTCCCATTGAAAGATACATTCTGGGATCTTGAAAGTACTGACTTGAAGCCTGTAAGGGTAGATTTAGAGAGAGTCCTGAAGACGGTTTTAGACTGAAGTTTATTGAATGGTTTAAAAGAACTGGAGATATTTAATGGAAATTTGGATGGATCAAAAAAATTAATGACCCTATTTTCAAATAAATGCATGAAATTTGCACCCCTGTTAAAGGCCAGGTTTTTAAAAATCACATCTGAGAAGGCATAGACAATATTCCTAAAAATGTAATATTCATATATAACTGCAACTAAATTATTGTAGGTGGTTAATGGAGGAAAAAGTTATTATTTATGAACTTATTTTTCACAAATATCTTTCACAACTACTGCTTAAGGAAAACTATTTTAATAGAGTCAATCTAAAGTTAAGTAACAATTAAATCCGTGAAAATTAACACAGGTGGTACATAGAAAAGTCAAATTGTGAGACTGAGAAAGCTCAAAATTGGCTTGAGAAAAAAAATTGATTAGACAGATGAATTCCATGGCAATAAAGATTTTAATATTATAAGCATTGATCAAAAAAATTGTAAAAACGTTATTTTTCCTGAAACATTTATTTGCTTTGATTTTTTAAAGACATGGTTCCTCTGGGAGGAAAACAGTATAGAAATTAGACAATTTCACAGATTCCCATCTGTAACATCACAAATGTTGAACTGTCAAATAAGAATTACCTGAAACACTAATCTCACCCAATACCACAAATCGTCATAATGAAAAGATACAGGTAATCACAAAAATAGGCAAATCATTTTTCTCTTGGAGAAGTGTGATACAGTCATCACAAACTCTCCATAAAATGTTCTTTTTATCACTCTTTAAACTGTTTCTGGTTTTGGATTTAACATGCAAGGTGTCTTCTGAAAAAGGCATATAAAAACACTTCTTCATAAAGGTTTTGGAATATCTCTGTTTTATACTCCATCAATAATACAGCTTTGGGGAATATCCCCATTCTTCAGCCAGCTGTGTCTCCCATGAATTCATGAATTCCAGGTCTATTTATAAGAGCAATCTCGTTAGGCCAGGCATATCCCAGTAACAACATTTCACAGATAAGTACTCTATTTATGCAATTAAATGCCATTAGAATGTCTACCAGGAAGTCTGGTTGTGAACATGTCTACAACGAGATTTGACTAGGTCATTCCTCTCTTCTGGAGTGAAGGAAAAAGAAGGAATAAGATATCAGCCTGCTGCTGACACTCCCCACCCCACCCACGTCCATCCCTGTAATTCATATTTTAATGCTTTCTTGTGATATCTGTGTGTGTCCAATTATAGAGGAGTATATATTTGACTAAATGTCATTCCTTTTAACTCTATTTTAATCATTGTCAAATATAGAGTTTTCATTTAAATATGTTTTATTCAGTTATGTCAATTTTAATTATGTTAAAAGTTCTTATTGCCTTAAAATATACAACCGTTTTCACTGCCCCCCCCCACCAAAGATACACATATTACAATCTCCTGTACTCATTCTTAAAATAAAATCCAGAATGCCTTTAATTTCTGTTTATTAAGAAATGAGAGCTACCCAAAGAACATTTTGAGACTACTAATATGACATATTTAGTCTCCAGTGGAAAAATGCTTATCTATAAAGAAACAATGCTAACGATCTGTACCTTTACATACTGTAAAATTCTCTAATCTAAATTCACAACTGAAATAGATTGAGCAACCTCTGTCCCAACATCTGAGCTAATGTCAAAAGGTAAAATATTTTAAAATCAAGGTTTTAAATTGCCTGCTGTCAACCACATCAGAACATTTCATAGAAAACTATGTTTATTTGACTCCAGTAGAGTTGTACTTCTTGTTTCTATGCCTTTCATTCTCTGTAATTCATTGAAGGTGGCATTCCTTGTTTAACATTTTATTACGTGCAGCACAAATTTCGGCACTGCTTAAAGTATCCATTCTTTCAAGCCTATAGAATAAAACCTTGTGTTGCTTATCGCCATCTCCCAACCACCAGCAAAGGATTTGAGGGCCAGGAGGAATGATTGAATTACAGAATTCTGTTGAACATAACCATCTATCAAGCATAATTATTTTACAGCTGGTAATAGTGATAGTAGAATAGGCTGTACCACATGTTTATGATGGGGTGGCAAGAGGTGGTAACAAAACCTAGACAATACGTACCAAGGAGTTGAACTGGGTCTGAATTTGATTCAGACCATTACTAGCAGCTCTTCAACATTGGATGATTTATTTCTTCCCTCTTGGCCTTGATTTCTTTATTTAAAATGTAGGAAATAGATTATCTACATTTTCTTTTATTCTAAGGATTGTAAAAGGTTATGCAAGTAAAACATCCAATAGATTTTCAAAAATTTAAGCTCAGAGTAGTGTTAGTAATAATAGGAGGGCTGTGTTCTATGGATATGCTTGTGGCTCTCTCAAGTGTACATAAATTTTTAATCTCTTCAATTGAATAAAATTTAAGCATACACACCATATATTCACATGAATACAAAAAACATGTAAAATATTCTGTCTCACTGATCACAGTTGTATGAATATTCTGACTTCCCTCCCTCCCCTCCCACTCTCTCTCCCTCCCTCTCTCTATTTTAGGTAAAGTTCACATAACATAAAATTAACTGTTTTAGAGTATACAATTCAGTACACCTAGTACAAGTGGCATTTAATACATTGACATGTACATCCATCATCTCTAGTTCCAAACATTTTTTGTGAGCTCAAAGGTAAACCTTGGACCAATTAAGCAGTCACTTCCCACTCTTCTTTACCCCAACCCATAGAAACAAATAATCTGGTTTCTGCCTCTATGGATTTCCATATTCTGGATTTTTCATATAAATAGAATCATACAATATGTGATATTTTTTGTCTGACTTATTTCACTTAGCATTAAGTTTTTGTGTTTTTTTTTTTCACATTGCAGCATGTATTAATACTTCATTCCTTTTTATGGCTGAATAATATTCCATTAAATGTGTACACCACATTTTGTTTTTCTGTTCATCAATTGATGAACATTGGTTGGTTCCACTTTGCACTATTATGAACAATGCTGCTGTGAGCCATGTACAAGAAATTGTTTGTTTTTCATAATTGTTGTTGGTATATACCTAAGATTGGAATTGCTGGATATAATGGTATTCTACGTTTAACTTATTTAGGAATCACCAAACCATTTTTCATAGCAGCTGGATGATTTTACATTCCCACCAGCAATGTATAAGGATTCTGATTACTCCACATCCTTGCTAACATTTGTTATTACAGTTTTATAAGTATTACTGTTATAGCCATCCTAGTGGATGTGAAGTGTTATCTAACCATGGTATCAAGTTCCAT
The DNA here is from genome assembly GCF_015220235.1 of Choloepus didactylus. Taxonomy (NCBI): domain Eukaryota; kingdom Metazoa; phylum Chordata; class Mammalia; order Pilosa; family Megalonychidae; genus Choloepus; species Choloepus didactylus. The sequence continues at coordinate 60,421,850 of NC_051316.1, forward strand.
TCCATTATGACTAATGATCTTGAGCCTTTTTCTGTGTGCCTGTGGGTCATTTGTACATCTTCTATAGAGAAGTATCTATTCAAGTCCTTTGTCCATTTTTAATTGGATTATTTGAAATCTTGTTGAATTATAAGAATACTTTCTGTATTATGAATAACAGACCTTTATAATGTTACAGAGCAAGGGCTCACTTCCTGATATGCACAGAGGCCAATACTATGACATTGGGATTTTCAGAAAATAAAGAACTTTAATCAAGTTCGATCAGCACAGAGAAAAGATACAAGGTTCAAATCTGTCCCCCAATCTGAGTGCTAAGGGAGATTTTGTGGAAATGGGAGATGAGAGGTAGTGGCAGAAATGGGGAGATTTCACTTGGCATAGTCCAATTGGTTAATTATAGAACTGTCCATTTGTGGTAGAGTGGATTTTAAGCTGGATCTTCCTTATTGAAGGACCTCTCACATTTGATCTGCTTCTGGTGGTTCTCTGTCCTCATAATCTTGATTCTGAGGGAGTTTCTGTTTCTGGTCTGTTTCTGGTGTTTCAAAGGTCATCTTAGTGTCAGTGTTTTCTGCACAAGCTCAGGTTATATGACTTCAGTTAAACAAGCTCAGAAGAAAAGGGTATAGGAACAGAGGATATCTCCACAAACTAGTTTTTCCTGCCCACAGTTTCAATAGGATATATGATTTGTAAATATTTTCTGCCATTCCATAGGTGGTCTTTTCACTAATCTGTTAACACCTTTTAATGGACAAGTTTATTTTAACTTTGATAAAGATCAACTTATCTATTTTTTTCACTTGTTGCTTACACCTTTTGTGTTTTATTTAATAAGTCATTGTCAAATCCAGGGTCTTGAAGATTTACCTCTATATTTTCTTCTAAGATTTCCATAGTTTTAACTCCCACAGTTAAGTCTTTATATGGTGTGAGACAAGTGTCCAATTTCTTTTGCCTGTGGATATCCACTTGTCCCTGTATCATTTGTTGATGGGATTATTTTCCCCAATTGAATGGTCTATCACCATTATTGACATTAAGTGAAAATATGAGGGTGTATTAGCTCTCTATTTTATTACTTTGATCTATATGTCTTCTGTATGCCACTAGTGCACTCTTTTGATTTGTAGTAAGTTTTCAAATCAGGAAATGTGAATTCTCCAAATTTGATTTGGTTATTCATGATCCGTTGACATTCTGTGAATTTTATGGAATTTAATTGAATTCTAGCCTCAGCTTTTCCATTTCTGCACAAAAAATTATTAGAATTTTGATTGGGATTTCACTGCATTTGTAGATCACATTGAGTAGTATTGCCATCTCAACAATATTAAATCTTCCAATATATGAACTCAAGGGGTATATACATACGATGGAATACTATGCAGCAGTAAGAAGGAACAAAGTCCTGACATATATCGCAACACAGACGAACCTTGAAGATATAATGCTGAGTGAAATAAGTCAGATGCAATAAGTGTATGTTATCACTTCTATGAATTCCCTGAACAATGTAAAATCAATGTCTTTTAATTTAGAATATTGGGGACCTAGTGATAGACAGAAGATAGTGAGGGGGAATGATAATCTAATATGTTCAGATATGTTAGTGATGGTGAATTCAGAGGTGTGGGAATGCATAGGGGTGAATATTGAATCAGAGCTATACTGAAGGTGAATAGGATTGAAAGGGGTTGTTTAAATGCATGTTTCCCACAGATCAGCACCATAAGTATAGATAGGGGCTTGCACGAATGATATACTTCTAAGGTATGACACTAGTACAGAGAGTTGACAACAGCATGGTATAAGGGAAAAATCTACCTATTGCATACTAGGGACTATAATTAATAGGAAGTCCATATTAGTACCACACAAATACTAGGGACAAATAATTAAGGGCTGAGAAGAGCTATGAGATGTTTTGGATCATGAGAATTGTTTAAAATGGAGTATTATACAACTAAGTCATGATAATGTGAGATGTGGATGGATTATCATGGACATAACATATGCTATGTGAACTTAGGAACCTCCTACTTTATAAGTCAAGCCCTCGATCTTGAGGCTTGCTCTGGTGAAACTTATGTTTGTAAAGGGGGGCTAAACCCACCTGTATTTATGCCTAGGAGTCACCTCCAGAGAACCTCTTTTTTTGCTCAAATGTGGACTTTTCCTTTCCAAGTCCAACTCTGCAAATAAATTCATCACTCTTCCCCCGATGTGGGACAGGATCCCCTCAGAAGAATGAGTCTCCCTGGCAACATGGGACACCAGATTCCGGGAATGAGCCTGACCCTGGCATCAAGGGATTGAGAATGCCTTTTTGACCAAAATGGGGAAAATAAAGGCAACAAAATAAGGTTTCAGTGGCTAAGAGTATTCAAATACACTCAAGAGGCTGTCCTGGAGGTTACTCCTATACAAGCTTCAGCTGTATATGCCAAATAACCAGAGTATGATAAACCCAAGTTCAACAGTAGTCCTCAAAACTCTAAAGAATACACAGAATCCTTATCTGAGACTCCATAAAAGTTTCACTCACTAAGTTTATTCTTCAGAAATTTAAATCTTCCAGAGAACTCCTATGCCAGCTAAGTCCCGAAACCCAGCAGCAACAGCCTCTTCAAGAACATCACCCAGATGTGTCCCCTTTTCCCATAATGTCAACACCCCTTTGCAAGATGAACAAGTTACAGTGGTCAATGCCTAGACATCCCCAAAGATTGGGAAAGTGATTAAACTAGAGGAAGGGGTTGCCACAGAGAAGATGGAATTTAACAAAAGATTATGTATAGTGAATCTCTATATAATTTTCTTCTTAGTTGCTAGGGTATTAGAATAGCTAGAAGGAAAGCATTGAAATGGTGGAACTGTAACCCAAAGCATCCTTTGAAATTTGTTCTATAGCTACTTGTTAAATTATAATCTGAAAGTTATCACCTTTTTGCATATATATTTTACAATAAAGAAATAATTGAAACTGTGCCAGTTTGAATGTATTGTGTCCCCCAAACGCCATTATCTTTGATGTAATCTTGTGTGGGTGGACATTATCAGTGTTGGTTAGATTGTGATTCTTTGAGTGTTTCTTTGGAATGCGCCCCACCCAGCTGTGGGTGATGACTCTGATTGGATAATTTCCATGGAAGTGTTGCTCCACCCATTTGGGGTGGGTCTAAGTTGATCAGTGGAGCCATATAGATGAGCTGACATAGTGGAGGGAACTTAGTGCAGCTGTGAGTGATGTTTTGAAGAGGAGCCACAGCCAAGAGAGACACTTGAGGAAAGCACAGGAGCTGCAGGTGAGAGACATTTTGAAGACGGCCACTGAAAGCAGACTCTTTCTGAAGGAGCTAAGAGAGGACAAATACCCCAAGTGCAACTAGGAGTGACATTTTTGAGGAACTGCAGCCTGGGGAGGAATGTCCTGGGAGAAAGCCATTTTGAAACCAGAACTTTGAAGCAGACACCGGCCGTGTGCCTTCCCAGCTACCAGAGGTTTTCTGGACACCGTCGGCCATCCTCCAGTGAAGGTACCTGAGTGCTCATGTGTTACCTTGGACACTTGATGGTCTTAGGACTGTAACTGTGTAACCAAATAAACCCCCTTTTATAGAAGTCAATCCATCCCTGGTGTTTTGCATTCCAGCAGCATTAGCAAACTAGAACAGTACTGTAACTCATAACATTTTTTGGAAGTTTCCTGTATAACTACTTGTTAAATCATACTTTGAAAGACATTACCTTTTTGCATATATGTTATATTTCACAATAAGGAAATAACTGAGACTGTGGAACTGTAACCCATAGTATTCTATGAAATTTGCTAACTACTTGTTAAATTGCACTTGGAAAGTCTTCTTTAATTTCTTCTGGCAGTGTTTTCAGTTTTCTTTATACAAGTCTTGTATGTCCTTGGTAAAATGTATTCCTAGGTATTTTATTCTTTTAGATGCATTTGTAGATGGAATTCTTTACATAATTTCTTTTTCAGATTGTACACTGCTAGAGTATAGAAATGCAGCACTAGCGAGATGATCACTTGTTTTGTTTTTTCCTTCATTCCTTTTAATGTGGTATATTACATTGCTTTTCTTATGTTAAAGAATCCTTGTATTCCTGCGGTAAATCCCACTTGGTCGTATTGTATAATCCTCTTAATTATGCTGCTGAATTTGGTTTGCTAGTATGGTGTTGAGGGTTTTCACATCTATATTCACTAGGGAAATTGATCTTTAATTTTATTTTCTTGAGATGTACTTCTTTGGTAATTATCTATATTACTATAATAAACACATGTATGATTTCCAGTACCTTTACTGTGATTTACATTTGACATAGTAGTAAAAGGTTTAATTAACAGTGTCATTACTAACTTTACCAGATAATGAAACTGTACATTCACTTGTATTTTAAAGTCATAACAGCAAAATGTCCCACCAATATTATTGTGATTTTCATATGATAAAATCCTATCATAAATATTAAATATATTATCAAAATGTGAGCAAGTATATAAATTCTATTCTTGGAAAAATTGTATTTATTGTTTCTGCCATAGTGGGACTCAGTTCTTTGAAAGAGCAATTGGTGTATTAAACAAGAGTTGTGAACTGCTGTTCTGAAGCATTCCCCATGGTGGGATATATGAAATAACATTATACTTAGAATTGTAAAAGCCTGAATATCAATCCTGACTTAGCTATCACCAGTTTTGTGGCTTTAGCATACCAGTTTAACTTCTTTAAATCTCTCTTGCCTCATTTCTAAAATAGGAACAATAATTATCGATTATCTCACAGGGCTTTGTTAGCATCAAATTAGTTATTAAAATACAGTGTACACTATGACACAAATGCTATTCCTTTGAAATTCAGATTGACATAGTGTACTTATATTAAAAGAAATTATTGTAATACTGACTCCGGGTCAAATCTTGGCTTTAGTCACTTAGTAGTTTCATCAGTGTAAGTACATTATTCAACCTATTGAATTTATCTCTAAAATATAGTGAATATTATTTCCTTGCAGAGTTATTGAGAAGATTAATGAGATTGCTAACACTTAACGTATGTCTGCCTCTCAGTAAATAGAGACATCGTTGTGTGGTTGTGATTTTGATTGCTGATATTATTACCTACCCAAAAAGACAATGTTCTTTAGCATTTAATAGATATGTAGATAATATTTGCCCATTGACTGGGAATGTTGCTTTAGCCGTATGTCCCTGGGCAAGTAGAAGGAGGCTAGGCAATGTCCATGGTCTTGTGCTTGACTCCCTGTCCTTCTGTTTCATTAATGTAGAATGGAAAACTGCATGGTGTTCCTTCTATTTAAGGGCAATATAACTTGGCATTATCAGCTTACGAGTAAGCAATTCTTGTAGCTCCACTTTATTTTTATTGACTAATGGTGAATTTATGGAATTTATAATGTGGCTCTGGTTCATTATTTTTACTTTTTCAACATGCAGCTCTTGAAAGCTAATCAGAAATGTTCATTACTATCTCCTACTAACAACATTAAGTATTGTTTCTCTTGTATTCTTTCATTGGAATCCTGGGTAGAAATAATAAGAGCTTTCTGGTTGAGGTTGAAATGATTCCCTTTTCAGCCTGTGTAAGCTTTCTGCTTTTCAACACAAACTGCATAATGTGTTTGTGAAATCCATGTCATCTTTTGTAAAGCTCTCCTCAGCCAATGCATTGTGGGTGTATCTAGAGACTTTTTCCTTGTCCTATGTGGCACTATTAAGGTTTAGGATAATCAATTATTGCTCTCATGGGAAGTAAAAGTGCTGAAGAGTCCTTAAAATCTCAGCAGGAGTGATTTCTCTTATGATGAAGGAAATTGCAACCATTATGGATATCAGGTGTTTGCTACAATTCCTTTTAAAAATATAGAATGTGACAAGAGGACTTGAGTCAAAAGGAAGTGACAAAAATCTGAAAAACAGCAATAGTGTTCAAGTTATTTTTTCCAAGAATCAAACTGAAAGTTAGGTATTCTAATGCCTCATTTTGAGAGGTTGTATGTATGAAACATATTAAATGTCTTAAAACACATTAGACATGGGGTCTTGGATCCTTTCCGCTTTGCCAATGTTTTCCAGTGATCATCATGCAGCTACTGGCCTTTCACATAAAACACTGTTAAAAGATTTTAGATTTATTTTTTAAAAGTTACTTGGTATCCTGGTGCAAAAATAATAAACGTCCTCTTGCTGGCTTTGTCAGTCCCCAGTGCCTGTATGATTAGTGCCTTGTGAAGAATAACTTCAGTGCATTTGTGGATCTATTGCTAGATTTTTAATTTAGTAGACAGACACTGAAAAATACTGTATTGTATATAGGTCATGGATTATTTGCTTGGGAAAAAGGAACGTTTAAGTAATGAAGATCTATAATAAAAGTACTCAGGGTGAAGTTACACTAAAGTAACAGTCATGTTAGGTAGCCTGGTGAAATTTAAACCAGAGTGAGACTGTTAATGGATTTCAGAAGTCAGTAACTTAGCTTCACCCTGATTCTAGGAAAAGATGTTAGTTTTGAAATGCTATGCCATTTCTGAGGATTGTGGCATTTATGGTGCTCATAAAACTGTAGACCATAAAATATCAAAGAAGTTTTACAAAATCAGCCTCAAGGAGCAATTTAAAATCGGCTGGTTAAATGAAACTGCCTGTTATTTTTTTTTTAAAGACATGTGAGGGCCAGAGAGGAGGTTAAATGGAGGCTCGCTGTCCTAACTTGCCAAATGCCATGTTCTCATAAGTCATTCTATCTATTGGTCCTCAGGTTTTATTATTTTCTGTATCAATTTTTGAAGGAAAAGAATTTATTTGAAGACATACATTTAAAGAAAACACTTTTTTTTTTTAACCTAAATCCTTTAAAGTTGCTCCTTTGCAGAAAGTCTCATTGACTTTTCTCCATTTTACCAGACTTGTAGCTTACTTTTAGAGGTCAGGAATTAGATGGAAGTTAACAGTATCTTCATAGCTTCAAAGGTATTTCAAATTCACACGTTTCAGGTTTGTTTTTTGTTTTTCTTGCTGTAATCGTTGTTTATTTTTTGTATATGATATACTCCTCATTTGCATCTGCATTACTGAAAACAATTTATCTGAAAAGATAAAATCCATGGTGCCAATGTATATCCCTTTGACTGACTATAGGAAGACCTTTCAACCCAAACACATATACCATTACTATTTATGAGAGTTAAAAAAAAAAATTAAAATATAGTTTTAGTTGTAATTAAAATGTCTTATAATAATTAAATTAATATTTAAGTAAATTATGATGTACTCACAAATCAGAATATTGCAAATTTTTTATAAAAACTTTTAATTGCGAGAGAACACAAAATCAAATGCAAGATATTCAGTGTGATGTCAAATATGTTTAAAAATGTTTAAGAATACATAAATGTGGTATCTATTGCCTCTGGTTTGTAGGATTTGTAAAATTAACCTTACCACTACTTCAAAAAATTCCTCAATACCATATACTAAAGGTGACATTTAAAAGATCTAAATAGAAGTTTTTAATTTAAAGACAACTCAGAAACAACCAGTGAGGGTAAAATGCCAGATTATCTTTGCCTCATTAAGAGGCAAACCAGATCACTGGATTACAGTTTGAGAGTTTGGGTGTTGCTTTCTGTTATTTTATTTGAAATTGTCTTTACCATCATTCTATCATTCTACAGTGATGATGTACAAATATTATAAATAAGCTTAGTTGCAATATTGTTGCTAGTATACATTAAAACTAGTTGTAGATATGCTTCTACAGTAACATTTTTCTTGTCAAACACACACACACACATGCACGCACATAGCTACTTAATGGGAAAATCTCCTATATTTTCACATACATATTGAACATAACGTGTTCAAGAAACGTTGCTTGAAGGTGATAACACTTGAAGTTATATAACTTCAGATTTAGTGTTAAAATAATGCAGGGTTTTATAGAAATGGCTTATTTTGTTTGTTGGCAGTGGCTGTTTTTCCAGTAGATTGGATTTTGAATTTGTCAGGAAAATTGTACTTGGAAAGGAAATTCCAATACCTAGAAAATGACTTACTCCACATGAGATGTTTATGATTTGGATCTACTGTTATGTGCTTCATGGTGGGAGAGTGGCTGAAAAAATAGTTTTTTTCAGATGAATATTTGTTTAGACAAGAAAGGCAGAGACTTGCCGTCAGATTTTTTGAATGATCAAAATATCACTGGACTGGAAAAAAGAAAATGAAATACTAAGGCAAAGTGTGTATGCTAAAGTGTATCTATGAAGAAATGTTTTGTATTTAAAGACCTATTCTAATCAAGATTCATTTCCCTTTTTATGAATTTTAGTGCCACTTAAACCGATATGAATGGCAGTAGATCATTCATGGGAAAATGAGTATATTCTATTCACTTGAAGCAATTTCTCAAAACTTCTCAATTGTAACATCTTCAAAAAAATTTAAATTAGAAGCATATTTAAAGACATTTTAAATGTTTGTAACACTTTACACTTTGCCTGGTACAAATTGTATTTAATTCCCAAAGCAACATTGCAGGCCTTAGTTTCACCATTTCACCAATGAGAAACCTTAGTATTTAGAGGTCGACACGTGGCTATTGCATATCATACTCAGAATTTGAAACTGGCCCTTGTGGTTTCAAATGAAGTAGTTTTACCTTCCCATATGACTAAAATTTCTTGATTGTTCCTATTATAATACAGAGTCCATCACTTACCCTATTTTTGTTTTTTATAAATAAGTAATATCTTTGCATTTGATCCATTTTCATAAGTTGAAATGCAGTCTCTTATATGACAGGGGGTCCAGTTCATTTTCTCACCGTTAGGAATGGCAACACATGAATCACCCTTAAGACACTCCTAGCACAGAATCTGGGACAGAGAAGAGATTGAATGCTTGTTGCATGAATGTACATGTGGAAAAGTCATTAATGAATTCATGAATGAATTAAATGAAATAGATTGCTATTCCACTGGGTGGAGAACGAAATGGAATTGTTTCTTCAAAATTCCTTTTTTCCCTATATTCTTGTCCAGTCAGCTAGATATCATGAATTAAACATTAAGAGCACAGACCCAAGTTTCAAGTTGCTTACAGGAAGCTGACCCAACAAAACTTTTTGATAGCTATGACTACCATCAAATGTTGGAGGTTCTTCAATTAATTATCAGCCTATTGGGTGCAGGCTCTCCCTTATCTGCAGCCCTGTTTAATGTCTATAGCCTACAGTTGTTTTTGTGCTCTTTGAAACTGCTAGAGTTCCTATACTCTACCATCTTCCTTATTTTAAAACATATATGCATCAAGAAACTAACTTTGGGTGTTAGAAGTTTCCTTTGAAAGTCAGGTACAAATACAAAAATTTCAAATTTAGGGGAAATGCAGTTTTTATATTAGAACAGCATTTCGAAAACTGTGTTTAATGGAATCTGAGTTTCCAGTAATATTAATAAAAAGGCTCTCTGGTTAAATAAGTTTATATAATATGTCTACAAGTGTTTTCATTATGCCCATCAGTCTTTTGAAAGGTTTATGGAAACTGTCTTTCAAAGAATTCAATTAAATTTAACACTAAATCTCCCAAATTTATTTGGCCAAGCATACTCCATTCCATTTTCACTTTTGGGATTCCTTTTATTGGTTCCAGAAACTGCTGCTTCTTGGAGCACAGTTTGGAAAGTGCTGCTCCAGAAAGTAGCTATGACATGGAATAAAAACCATGGGTGTGAAGTCAAAAAGTCTGAGTCTGAGTCCGAACTCTCTCAGTTAAATTAGCCCTATGGTTTCGAGCAACACACTTTTCTGGGTATCAATATAAAATATTTTACCATCAGGGCAGTTTTAAGAACGAACTGAAATCTTATGCATATATGAAAGCATTTATAGAATTTTCTCCAAAAGGAAGCTATTTTTCATAAATCCTTTGAGAACAGAGGACTGATTATAGCAAAGTTACTTGAATATAAAGTTCTGCTGATTTTAGAAAAGAAGAATCATCTCTCTATCTTGGTATACATCCATCCATCTCTCTATATATAAAGATGAATAAATTTTATGAAATCACATTCCTGAAAACCAAAAAGTTCTTCCAAAAATTCATTAATACTGCAGAATAAAAAATGTAAAATATTTTTGGATATTTAGCTGCAAGAATCAAGGTGGGCACTTCTCCTGGAATATGGGTAGAATTAGGCAAAGGAAGTAGAAAAACATTTGGATGCATTTCAACTTATTAAAATGGAGCTAATGTGAAATATTATATATCATTTGAGAATGCCTGAATCCTTTGAAAACATTCTGAAGACTGCATTTATTATTATTTAAATGACCACCTGGAAAGTTATTTTGAATTTTCAGAACATTTTAGTATAGCAGAAGCGAGTGTATACATTAAAGCATTTGGTAGCAATAGAACAAGTATGCACCTCTAAAAATATCAATAGTAGAATATTCAGAAGAGTAAAATATCTAGTTAAACATTTTGTTTAACTTATGTAACTTTTTCTAAATACATTCTATAGTCTACTTTCTTTAGAATTATCTAGAGTTCTTATTTGAAATTTGGTTTTCTGATCCTCACCCCAGATCTATTAAATCAAAATCTCTGAAGGCTAACATAGAGACACTACATGTTTAATAAGGAATATCACACATTACTTGGCACATATGAGTGCTGAAATTGACTATTGTTTTAATAGTTTTTGAAGCAATTCAATTTAGAATTGATATTGAGAATAATTTTGAATAATTCAATCAACAAAAAATTTCTCTTTCAATAGAAATGTTTTTCTCTTAAATTTCTTAAGTAAAGAACCTAATGCAAAATGTGTAATAAAATAAATTTCATATGGTAAAATATTTCCACAGTAAGTTTCTATTGTGCTAAAGTATGATATATTAGAGAGTCTCACCAATTTCCTATTATATAGATAATATAGTTTCTGTGTTTCTTGGATAAGGTTTTCAATATGTTCCCTTGATCACAACTATAAAAACTCATGTAAATACACATTTAATTGATTCTGTAAACATTGTATTCATGGTATATTTTGTCCTCTTATTCAGGAGCATGGATGCAATGAAAACTTCTAACAAGTCTCTGTAGTTAATTTTAAAATTAAAACTTCATTTCTTGGAGTTCAGATTATGTAATGGTACTTAAAACAAGTCTTCATAAAGATGTTCATAAAGTGAATTAGAACAAGCTCTTGTACAGGATTGAAATATGTACTGCTATTTTACCTTTCTGTGCCACCCTGATAGGTCTAGCTTCCCAATGAATCTTCTAATAGAGAAACAAACTTTGTCCCTTATATATGGGCAAAAAATTATTTTACATTACAGAAAACAGCAGTATCAATGTGAATCATCATTAAAACCTATCTATAGTCTGTATTGAAATCGGATAAAAACTCCTGTTGGTTTTAAATTAATTATGACTAGTTAAGAAAAGTGAAATTGTTGCTCCTACTCCTCTTTGGGTAAATGAGTGAAAGCTCCCAGACCACGGTATGAAAGAGTATATAACCAGCGTGGCACAAAAACCCTGAAGAGGGAAGCATTTGCTAGGTTGAGTGGGCAGCTTCGGGCTTACCATCTACTTCATATCCCTCTTCCACCCCTTCTTCTCTCAACCAGCACCACTGCTAAGTGGTGTTAATGGATAATTTATGGAAACTCTCCTCCCATTGCTGCTTCCTTCTAAGAATTTAAAGGTGAATTTCTCAGTAGAGACTTTACCGTTGTAATGGCAGTACTATGATGATCTAAAGTGATTTTTTTTTTTAGTGCAGGAGCCTCTCTGCTTTGTGATTTACCCTGCTCATCCATTAAATATGCCCTAAGCTTGGTCTTGTGGCCCTCCCTAATAAACATTAGCAAACAGACTTGACAGTACCTCCCGGGAACATGAAAGGCCAAAAATCACTAGAAACTGGCAAGTACAAACACAACAAAATAATGACAAGTACTTGAAAAACATAATAATTATTAGAACTGATGGAACAAATATCTAAAATAAGGATAGTAAATATATTAAGTTATGGAACTTCCACTACTTCCATGACAGGGTAACTTGTGCCAGAAATTCCTACCCACCATAACAATTAGAAAACAAATAAAAATTTATGAACCAGCTGTACTCAGACATTGAGGAGAAGGCGGCACAAGACTGTGATAGCGAAGAGAGGAGAAACTAATAAGGTGATCCCTATAATCTCCCTGGTTTTCAGGGCTGTGTTGGGGATGGAGAAACCATAACAGATCACAAAGTTTCACTAAGTTGAGGTAATAGAGATCAGAGTTTTTGGAGGTTAAGGAGGCAGAAATTTGTATAGAGGAGAGATATACATAGATAAAGAGCTTCAGCAATCAACATAGAAGTTCCTTTGAGTCTGTTGCTGCACACAAAAAATATGTATAGGGAGAAATGTTATGAACTTGAGAAAGAACAACTACCAGAAAACTATAAGCTGAAAACTTACCAAAGCCCAGACATGGCTATGAGACATTCAAGTTTTGACCAGCCAGAGTGAAGAGACTTCATATTGGGATGATATTTTGCAGATATCCCAGGAAGGTCATGCCTTAATAGTAGGTAAAAATTAGCCCTAGAGTAAAGATTACTTAGCCCTTTCTTCTCCAAACACTGGGGTGAGTTCTCCAACATATCCACACTTTGGGGAGACCACCTTCTTGGACCCACCCTCCTCAAACATCGGGGCAGCACCCGGATTCCCTTCCATTTCTGGGACACACGCTCAACCCCTTCAGAACAGTGTGGTGGCAGCCAGGCTCTCCCCAATTCCCTGGGAATGTGCTCACCCTCTTTGGGGCTTGGGGTGGCAGAACATTTCCTGAGCATCGAGGCAGAAGGCCCGCCCTCGACCTCCAGGACAAACTCACCCTTTCCATGCATGTGGGCTGCTCCGCTCTCCCAGCCCGAGACCTCTTGACTCCAGACCTCAACCTCCATGGCTCTGTCTTTGAAGAAATTTTTCCCTCAATTTGTTCATTGTCTGTCTCCTCCAGTCCAGACCAGCAGCATCTCTGTCTATAAAGATCTCGCAAAAATTCTGTTGGCTTTGCACGAAGCACACAAGGGTCAAAGCCATCAGACAATAGGACTTTCCACAAATCCTTTCTACTTAACTCTTTCTCCATTCTTGGCTTGTACTGAAGTGGCGGCTGGGTTCCATGTTTGGTTACATCCTCAGGTTGGGCTGTAGCTTCTGGGATTCTACCCCCTGGAAGCCCATAATTTTCCAAGCCATCAGCTTTTGATTTCTTTGAACCAAAGAGTTCAGTTCTAAGTCTATCTCTCTCCACTCACATTTTACTATAAGCTGCAAGGAGAAGCCAGGGTACATCCTCCGCACGTAGTCTGGAGATCTCCTCAACTAAGTATTCCAGGTTGTCACTTTCAAATTCTTCCTTCCATCTGACACCAGGACTCAATTTTGCCAAATTCTCTGCCACTTTAAAACAAGGATCGCCTTTCTTCCAGTTTGCAACAATACATTCATCATTTCTGTTCAAGTCCTCATCAGAAGTATCTTTAGAGACTGTATTTCCACAAACAGTCTCTTCAAAGCAGTTTAGGCCTTTTCTATCAAGCTCCTCACAATTCTTCCAGAATCTTCCCCTTATCCATTTAAAAAGCCGTTCCAACATGTTTGGTATTTGCAAACTCAGCAGCGCCAGCACCCCACTTCTCTGGTACCAAAATCTGTTCTAGTTTGCTAATGCTGCTGGAATGGAAAACACCAGAAATGGATTGGCTTTTATAAAAGGGGGTTGATTTGGTTACACAGTCAGAGTCTTAAGGCCATAAAGTGTCCGGGTAACACATCAGCAATTGGGTACCTTCACTGGAGGATGGCCAATGGTGTCCGGAAAACCTCTGTTAGCTGGGAAGGCACATGGCTGGCATCTGCTCCAAAGTTCTGGTTTCAAAATGGCTTTCTCCCAGGACGTTCCTCTCTAGGCTGCAGTTCCTCAAAAATGTCACTCTTAGTTGCACTTGGGATTTTTTTCCTCTCTCACCTTCTCCAGAGCAAGAGTCTGCTTTCAATGGCTGTTTTCAAACTCTCATCTGCAGCTCCTGTGCTTTCTTCAAAATGTCCCCCTTGGCTGTAGCTCCTCTTCAAAATGTCACTCACAGCTGCACTCCACTGAGGTCCCTCTGCCCATCAGCTCATTTATATGGCTCCACTGATCAAGGCCCACCCCAAATGTGTGGAGCAACACCTCCATGGAAATTATCCAATCAGAGTCATCACCCACAGCTGGGTGGGGCACATCTCCAAAGAAACACTCAAAGAATTACAACCTAATCAACACTGATAACGTCTGCCCACACAAAATTACATCAAAGATAATGGTGTTTGGGGGACACAATATATTCAAACTGGCACATCCACCTAACAAAGCTCAGAGCCTTAAAAGGATACAGCTAATCCACACATTACTTAGTACCAAAAGAAGAAAAACAAAGAATACCCTTCAAAAAAAAAGACAATAAAAGTCAGTCGCTCAACACCATAACAATCATAATGTCCAGAAAGGAATAAAAAATTACCAGACTCAAATGTAGCAGGAAAATATGACCCTAAACCTGGAAATAGAAACAATCAGAAGGGATAGAAATGATTAAGACAGCAGACAAAGATTCAAAAGCAGTTATTATTAATTTGCCAAGGTTTTAAAAAAAAAATAAGCATAGTTAAAAGAGAAATTAAAGATATATTTCAAAATTACCTAATGCAACTTCTTAATTGGAAAATAAAATATCTGGACTTAGACATTCACTAGGTGGGGATAATAGCAATGTGGACACTCCAGAAGGAAATATCAGTAAACATGGAGTAATAAAAATAGAAGCTATCCAAAAGCTATCTAAAAATTTTATTTATTTATTTTTAAACTAACAGAGTCTCAGTGAATTTGGGGACAATATCAAGTGTTCTAAAATGTGCAATTGATTCTCAGGAAAAAATGTGGGAAGGGGAAAACAGAACAATATTTGGCACTATGATGTCCAAAAATTTTACAAATATTATTAAAACTACATCTATGAAAGAATTTCAACAAACCCCAGAGAAGTGTAAATTAGGAAACAGGACATATGAGTCTGAATTTCAGAGCAAATTTCTGGAATGTAAATATAATTTTGGAGCATAATTGCATATAGATAACTATTGACACTCAGTGTGGGGTCTCCGAGAAAGAGAATGTAGAGTGAGAAGAGGAGAAAGCCTGGGATAGAGCTTTGACAACTTCCAAAATGGTTTGTCTTTGAAGAGGAAACTGAACCGTAAATGAGACAAAAGTGAAGCCTCAAAGAGATAAGGAAAATGAGAAATACAGTCAATAACTTTAGATAGCTATAATTTTGCAAAATATTCTTTGTTGAATTTTGTTTGAATTAATCATGTTTCCCAGTTCAAGGTATATTATTCTTGTTGATCCTCAGGAAGACTGTTTGATTGACTTTTTTATACCCCATACTATTCCCTACCTCTACTCTCACCCTAATTCAAAGAAGAAACGACTCATTTAGCAGCAATTTTAAGGAAAGGCAGGAAGTATCCAGCCCACAGCCATGCATTTAGGCAGTTGTGGCCATTGCTACAATGTGTGCAGTGTTCCACTTTAAAGGATCATTAGTTTTCACACATGCTCTTCCAAATTGTATTTTCAAACTTTCCCTTCTGGCCACTCCTGATAAGCAATTCTATATTACTCACCCCCCTTCTCCTCCTTTTCCCATAGTTAGACACCAGCTGTGGACTTTTGAAACCTATGCTGGTTTTCTGCTCTCCAGCAACAGAAATTCCTATTTTCTCTGTCAACACTTGCTCCTCCAAGTTATCTCTGGTAATATTTTCTAACTGTGGTCAGGATACTGAGGATTCTCAGGTTCCCTTCTGCTCTCACAGCACCTCCTGAACAGTGTTTTTTGTTTTTTGTTTTTTTTTTCTCAGCTCTGTTACTGATTCAGTTAAAAACAGTGAGGAGTAAGAGCAAGGAATACATCTTGTTTGATAATCAAACTTGCTTCCATAGAGCAATCAGGAGATAAGAAAATCAAAGATTCAGGCAATTATGACAGCAACTAAAACAAAATAAGGAGCATTTCTATTTGAGCCAAATTTTTCATGAAGCTGACTATGCACTTGGGTTCAATAAAGCATGAAAACTCCAACACAGGGAAAAGTACTAAAGGTGATGTAATTCAATCATGGTAAAATTTTATGCTGGATATGGTGTCTACAAATATCATTAGTATTTCTAATAACAGGTAAGAACAATTTTATGAAAGTGTTAATTGAAGTTAAAAAACACAGCTATTTGGGGGTTTATGAACATTTTGTAGTTTTTAAAAGAAAAAAATTAAAACAGGAAATAGTATAGTTTATCTCTGTGTTCTAGGTCATAATCCCATTTAAACATTACAGTGAAATATTAATTTATTAAGATGCCCAATTATGTCTTCATGCTTCCAATTGTCTTTTTTCTTCTTTTTTATTTTTAAGTAGAATACAGTAGTTTCTCTGTGAGAAGCAGTGTCTTCTTCTACCATTCCCTATACCTTCATTCAAAAATTATTTATAAAGCAAATGCCTGTAAAAGCCAAACAAAAACATACTCTGATATGAGACAGAATATGCTACATTTCTTTCAGGTACATCGGTAATTTTCCTTTGGTAATTCATGTCACCTTTAAGTTAGTTAAATATTTTGGGTCCTATCCAACTGATGGTGCAAAGTTGACAATTGTATATAAACCAGTAAGAAGTTAACTTAAAATTTATGGGTTTAAAAAAAAAAATAAACACACTAAGCAAATTCATTAATTTTAACACAAGCATATAGCCAGAGTATAAGTGATTCAAGTATGTAAGAACATAATTATGTACTAAAACCTTTTATGCAGACTAACAAAAAGAGTTGTAGCAATCCATGAATAGTCTTTAGGGAATTCCTGGCATTTTCGATGAAATTAATAGGACTTGTAACCTTTGGCTAAGGCAAAACTTTTATGATTACCTTCTTTTCATATAGGCCTTACAAGATTTTCAAGTAATATAATAACAAGCAATCTAATCTATGTCTATTAGAGCCTGGTTATTATTAATAATGATGGACAGGTATGATTTTTTAGCAAATATGATCAGCAAGTTGGAATAAAATTATGAACATTATTTTTTCATAATGCGATATGCCTGAGTGATTTCTGCCTATAAAAAAGCAATTAAAATAGAAGACAAAGTAGAAGGCTGTGATTTTTGTGGCAAGAATAATTTTTAGCTTATATGTGAGGGATAGATTTTTATCTAACTGCAAGGATTGGAATGAACGTTTACCCTTAAAGTGTGTTCAGCCCTATAGTGAATTGTATGTCTAAATTAGGTGCCCTTTTATGTCATATGTTGGTATTAAAGTGTACTTTTAATTATACAGTTTTGGGGGAATATTAGTAGTTGTCCTTTCCCTAGACTTTGAGCTTCTTGCGGGGCAAGACCACAAATTATCCATCTCTCCATCTCTAAAGTAAAAAAAAAAAATTAACGTGTTTGTTTTGGTAACAGCTTTCTCAGGAAATTTAAAGTGAAAATAACAATTATGTGTGTTTAGTTATTACTATGTTTCAGAAGTCAGTTTTTTAAACTGAGGTTTAAATTTATTTGAAATTGTTTGAGCCACAATTTAATTATTGGCAAGATCCCTCCCAGTTCTACCCTGAAACTATCTATGTGAGCAAAGCAAAATATCCAGCCAGGTTAAAATGACTCTTCAACAAAACTTTTCACTTTTTTGGTAATTTACAATTGTTAAAGCACATTCATATTCATGTACTCATTCAATAACTACATCTACCCTTTGAGGGAGATTTTGCTACTTGCTTTTAGCATGTGAATGACTAAGACTGAAAGATACTTGGCTCCACCAAGATCACCCACCAAGAAAGGAGGGAGAATTAAATTGAACTCTGTTTTCTTAATTCTAAGACCAGTTCTCTTGCTACTTTACTGATTGCTTTCCTTGCTTTTATTTTCTGGTTTTTGAACTATATTTATGTACACCATTTCCACTGTCTTATATTTTCTTATATTTTCTGGTTATTTCATGTGCATACAATTTATTACCTCACCAACATTAAGTACCTTGTGAATAGAAATATTTCTCTTTTGTGGGTGTTTGTAGATGTGTCTGCATTTCCTAATTTACCTCTTATACTGCTCATCACGGTAGGTACCTAATAGGCATGCTGAATCAATGTCTCTTGATATGCTTTCCTATACTGATCAGTTTTTATCTGTTGAAACACTTTTACTAGGAACATTTTCATGACAGTATATGGCTGAAACACTCAAATAAATACATGAAGGAACAATTTATCCTAAAAAATGTCGGGTGGCCTAACATACCTTATTAGTTTGTTAAATTAATCTTAATTCAGCTCTTCTAGGGTATGCATTTTTGAACTAGTGGGGCTATTTTGCTTGCTCCTACTGTCTGGAATTTGATAGGACCTTTTAGTCTTCTCAGAGCTTTAATGGTATTCATGGAAAAGCAGACTGCATTTTTTTAAAGCTAATGAGGTGTCAGCTTCCTTAATGACTTATTTTCTCCTTTGTCCTTCACTATTTTCCATTCTCTGCCTCTGAAACAATATAGACTAACCAAAGTATAAGGGACTTTTATCAAGAAAGCATTTGGGAAACTAAGGCACTTACTAAAAAATCAGAACTGAGATTCAACATTAATTTTAACAAATACTTAACATTTTTCTTAATTTCTAATTTATATCACATAAAGATTGCATATTTATAACAGCATTCATGGTATGATAATTTAGCTCCTTCAATATTTTAGATTGTCTAATGCTCCAGCAAAATAGATTTTAGGTGCTACAAATAGTCAAATTCAGCCTCTGTCCACTGACACTTATTTGAAGTTTTCCAAAAATCTCTTTGTAGGAAATGTATCTTTTCTTTAGCCCTAGCCATCTGAAAATTGCATAGTTTATACTCATTACTTTGAAGAAGTTCCGTATTAAAATGCAAATATATTGACCTGAAAGTAACATATTAACCCACTGATGTATTAGCACATACTAACCAAGAGCACACAAGCAGGACCCCAAGGAATGAGTTATTGCCTTACTCCCTTGATTTGTTTCCCAGCAAAGGTCCTAGATGGGGCACAGTTTAGAGAGCAGAGGTGAGGGGTGGTCACAAGAAAGAACGGGGAAGTCATACGTCCTGTATTCATGACTCTCATGTTCTAGCTGGTGAAGGAAAAAGTAAAGTCATATGTGAAAAAATAGTTAATCTCAGATAGTGATATATTCCAAAGTTAAAAAACAAAAAAAAGAATAAGTGATAGAAGATGAGTATGGAATTCCAGGGGTGCATTTGATTGGTTAGTCAGAAAGGTGATCTGAAACACCTAATCAGGTGAGATCTGAATATAAAGGAGTGAACTTGCACAATTCTCCGTTAAACGTTCATGTCAAAGAACAACAAGAGCAAGAGCCTAACGTAGGAGTGAACTTTATGTGTTATAAAATGTTAAAAGTCCAGTGGAGCTGAAGCACAGTGCCCTTGGTGTAGATAAATGCAATAATGTCTCAGTAAGGAATAAAAGTATTCTTGCTATGCCCAACAGAGTCCTCAAAATAAAGTCAGTTGCAAGTGTTGGCATTAATAGTAAATGAAGGCAAGTTTTCTTAAACAGAAAATTATGCCATATAAAAAGAATATAAATATAAAATGTTTAAAAATAGAAAGGTAATTTGTGAAACTATTTCAAATGAGTGTGCCAGTCTTCGCAAAATAAGCTTCTCACTGGTGTAAATATATACTAAAATTCTTTGTAAATTCAAAAAGATTTTTGGACATAACTTTGTGAATCACCAAAGATATATTATTTGCAGCTCCAAAAAAATTATCAGGCAGTTTTACATTTTATATCCTTTCTTCATGCTATTCCTTTTACTTGGGAAGCATGTTTTATTTTTTCTCTTCCTCAAGAATAGAGCACATATCAAGTATCGTCCTCATATGCTATCTCATCTATACCCCTCCAAAATTATTTGAGCACCCCTTTCTTTGTTCCATTGGCACTTACTGCTAATATCTATGATATCACTGTGAAGTCTTCTATGATAATATAAATTCACTTAAACTCTCCTCCTCCATAGGATTAAGTGAGTTTTCCTGTTTAATTTATTTCTCTATGCTTTAATCGTAGCATAATAAGTGGCAGATAGTGTATGTTGAGTAAATATTGTTGATAAGGCATGAGGGATTGAGGCGTCCAGTGGATACATGTGAAGGACAGAAAATTTGAAGCAAATAGTGCCCCAAACTTTGTACTGAATATGGAATGAAGACTGGAGGGATAGGGAGTGGAGATCCAGAAATAAATTTCATGATAGAAGGTTAAGTTGGCTGTGGCACATCTATTGGCAACTTTCATTTCCATGCTAACATCAAAAGTGTCTTGCCATTATCCAATTCCAAAAAATACTATCAATATATTAATTGATGACTGGGCCACTTGCAAATGTGGGATATTAAATTAGTCTGAAGAAGCTTAGCTCCAAGTGTTTCTCTTTATAGACTTATGAACATAATTAACATCTCTGGAAAAAATATAATAATGTCTCTTAGTAAGTATTGATCAGTCAATGGAAAAAGCATCACAAGCAAGAAAAATTGGATTAGTTACACTCTATTTTTTATTCTCAATCAATTATGTTGTATAGAATTCACATTTTTTTCTGTCCTCACTCACAACCAATGAATAATAAGCCACATAAGTTGGATAAGTCATTGAGTATAGAGTCCTCATTAGAAGTGGCTATTTTGCTCAAATACTATTGAATCAAAAGATCATTAAAATGCACCCCTATTAAGTTGGACACCAAGGGAAACCCTGAATGGCACCAGAGTGCACAAGCAGCTGTTGTATGAAGAGATAAGGAATACCTAAAATTGTCAGAAGCACTACTTTGAGTGAGTAAGCATAATTGAGTTTGCAGGAAAACTAATTCAGCAGAGAAATAGGCCCATGAAGGACTAGCAAGAAAATATAGGGTAACTCTGAATGAGAGTTGACTAGGATATGATCATGATGGATAGTGAAAAAATCCCTGAAGGCAATATTTATTATTACTATAGCTAAAAGAGAATGAAGTTCTCAAGAGCACGATATGAAGTAGTCTACTGCTTTTTTTAAAAATTAGAGATGTGATTTTAAACTCTTTTTTTGTTTTGATCATAAGGAACCTGCTAGAATTAGCATAGTTCATTGAGAAAATATGTTTCTACACTTCACTTAGTCGTAGTCGGTTTTGTGTATAATAGTGCTTAAAAAGGTACTCTCTGTATTTCAAGATGGCTAAAGGGCAAACCTTGATTCTAGAGTTTGAAATAGTATTTTATCATTGGATAGTAATGTCCCTTCATCCACCTATGTTCCTATGGTTAGTTTTAGAAACTTTGGGCAAGTAACTGAAATTCTTTCAGCCTCAATCTGCATTTGTGAAATCTGGTTATACTTCTCAGATCACATAGCTTTGGGTGGATCAAAGGATGCTTGTACAGGGACTGACATATATAAATATTTAAATAAGAGCAACAACAAACACTTTAGTTTGATATACATTTCCCAACTAGCTTTTCCCTTACCCAACTCTAAAATAGAGTGCAGGAAATGGAAAAGAAAGCTCTTATTGCCAATATTCTTGTAGCTAGGAGTGGACATTTGCAACTCTTCTTAGCAATAATATATAGGCAAAAATCTTTTAGTTAGTGGGAGGACAAAGGCAAGGGGTTCTAAAACATCTCTGAAAAGAAGGAAAAAAGTACACCCAAAGCACAAGCAGCAAAATAAAAAAAATAGGTAAGTGGGAACTCCTCAAAATCAAATACTTCAGTGTTTCAAAGGACTTTGTCAAAAGGGTTAAAGGCAGCAAACTTAATGGGAGAAAATATTTGAAAACCGCATACTGGATAAGGGCTTGATATCCAGAGTATATAAAGAAATCTTCCAACTCAATAATAAAAAGACAAACAACTCAATTTAAAAATGGGCAAAAGACATGAAAAAACATTTTCCTCAAGAGGAAATGTGCAGATGGCTGAAAAGCACATGAAAACACGTTCAGCTTCACTAGCTATTAGGGAAATGGAAACCAAAAACCACAATGAGAGATCATATCATACCTATTAGAATGGCCACTATTAAACAAACAGGAAACTACAAGTTTTGGAGAGGATATGGAGAAATTAGAATACGTATTCACTGCTGGTGGGAATGTAAAATGGTAAAGCTGCTGTGGAGGATGGTTTGGCGGTTCCTCAGGAAGCTAAGTATAGAGTTGACTTAAGACCCAGCAATCCTGCTATTCGGGATTTACCAGGATCTGAAAGCAGGAAAGTGAACATATAGCCTCACACCGATTTCATTATTCAAATGTGGCATTATTCAAAATTACAAAAAGATGGAAACAACCCAGTGTCCATCAACAGATGAATGGATAAACAAAATGTGGTATATACATACTATAGAATATTATTCAGCGGTAAGAAGGAAAGAAGTCCTGAAGCATGCGACGACATGCACGAACCTAGAGAACATTTTGTTAAGTGAAATGAGTCAGACACAAAAGGACAAATATTGTATAATCTCACTGATATGAACTAATTAGAATATGTAAACTCACAGACATAAAATATAGAATATAGGTTACCAGAATATAGAATGAGGCTAAAGAATGGGGAGCAGTTGCTTAATATGTACAGAATGTTTAACTAGGTTGAACTTAAATGTTTGGAAATGGACAGAGATGATGGTAGCACGCTGTTGTAAGAATAATTAACAGTGCTGAATGGCATGTGAATATAGTGGAAAGGGGAAGTTTAGAGTCATGTCTGTCACCAGAAGGAAAGTTGGAGGTTAAAACATGGGAATGTATAACACAGTGAATCTTGTGGTAGATGATGACTGTGATTAACTGTACAAATATGAAAAAGTTCTTTCATGAATTAGAATAAATGTATGGCACTATTAGAAGGAGTTAATAATAGAGGGGTTTATGGGGGAAAAATGTACCTATACAAACTATGGACTGTAGTTAACAGTAATACTTTAATAGTCTTTCAGCAACAGTAACAAATGTACTACACCAATACTATGGGTTAATTAAGTGGGGTTGGATAAGGGGTATGAGAGGATTTGGGTTTTCTATTTTAATTTTATTTCTTTTCTGGAGTAATTAAAATGTTCTGAAGTTGATCATGGGGTTGTGTCCACACCTATGTGATGATACTGTGTGTATGATGTGTGAATATGTCTCAAAAAAACTGCATTTAAAGAATATCTCTGAAAAGAAGGAAAAGAAGTAGTTGATTCCACACTCCCCCATGCCATCTCCATTCTTTATGTCTTGAATGATACCTTAATTTTCAGAACTGTGGCAGTAATTCACTTATAAAGACAGAAGGGCCAAGAGAATCACAGAGATGCCAATCCATTCATCATTAAGTCTACTGCAGCTGATTAATCACAGACGTTTTTATTATGCATAAAATAAATAATTTCTATTGTTAAGCCACTCTTAGTAAGTTATCTATAACATGTAGCTAATTCCAAGCCAAATTTCTAAAATAACTAATACTAATATTAGTTTCCTAGGAAACTAAACTCCTCTCCATAGTGATAACGTCTTGACCTTCTCAGTTAACAAACAAGAATTGTGTGCTCAACTATTAGCAGACAACTATGACAGTTATATGGCAGCATGTCGCATTCACCAAAAGTGTAAATAATGTTATGGGGTCACATATGTTAATATTAAATGTCAGAAAAAACTATAAACCAAATATGCTGCTCATATCATATATTTTTATTTATTTTTCCATTGTTTAGAATTGTAAACAAACTGAATCATTTCCAATTTTAGATACTACTCAAGTTATTTAAATAGAAATTCCTACTTTTTGAGTTACTTTTTGGTAGTTATAACCATATTTGCAACATTTACACACTAAACATATTATTTTGTCTGTGGCCAGATCACAGATCTGAGGTAATTTTCTGATGTCATTATTATCATGCAGGCACTCAGCAATTCAGGATACTTCAACGTTTAACTCCACCATTTTAAACCAGGATTCCTTTGCAGTTTCCATGACAGGAAAGCAGACAGCTGAATGTTCTCACACTGAAAATTAAATACTTTGAATAAGAAGTAACATATATCAATTCCACTTGCCATATTGGTGAGAACTAGTCACAGACCCGTATGTAACTACAAGTGTTCAGGGAAGCTAATTCTTATATGTACCTCAGAGCACAGGAGGATCAGATAACCATGAATTAGAAACTTCTATCAGAGAGCCTACGCATCATTAACAACTAACCCAACCAAATGGGGTAACGGGTGTTCTTGTAATGGGTCTTTGCAATTTAACATTTAATAATCATGATCTTTTAAATTGGTTGCCCAGGGAATAACTATTAGAGCAAGGCAAATTGTAGATAATTGAATCTCCAATGTTCCATCAAACACCCTTCTGAAATATTATGAATCACATAAAGAAGAGCATTTATTCTAATAGATAATTAACCAAGTTGTTATAAAAGACCTGGGCCTCCTTGTTTTTGTTGCTTTCCTATTTTCATGCCTACCTGCCAATTTAGAAAGCATGAATTGGTCAATATTCATCCAGTCTAAAAATGTCCTTCCAACTGCACAGCAGCTTGATTCAAACTATACTGGATTATGACTACCAATACACTTTCTTTATATTTCTAAATCACCCTTCTTTTCTATTAGCTTCTTTTAAAAGGTCTATCATCTGACTTAACAAAATTAACATACTTGCCCAGCATCAGTCATTATTTTTCTCTCCTTGTGTAGATTCATAAATTACAGCAAAACAGATACACAGGACAAATTCAGATATATATACACAAGAAACTTAATAGGTAAATTTTATAACATGATTAAAAGTTTACTCAATAGAGCCAGAATTTGAGTTGATGGAATGAGTATGTGATATTTCCTTGTAAATTTTCAGGTGTTACAAGTCACTCAAATGAGACTTTTGCCTTCTCCCAAGATGAAATAATGAAGAGACATAGACTATATATATATACATATACATATATATGTATATATAACAACAGTTTTAAAAAGATACTGGACATCAGACAATACAGAATAATGATCCCTGAGAGACGGAAAACAAACCAAGGAAACCCCATGACAGCCCCAGCTCACTGCCTTGAGAAGTCTCCAGGCTGCAGCACAGGAAAGGAAATCCCTGGTAGGACTTGGTAGACACCCTGACATGAGGGGATGGACTTGAGAATCTGAGAGGACAAGATAGCTGAAGTTCACAGGACACAGTGCTGCAGAGGAGAAAGCTGCTGAGAGAGAGAACCTTGGTGACTGCACCATGGTTCCTCATGAGAATTCAGCAGGGTACTGATCATGCGTGTCTGGGAAATCGACCCAAGACCAAGGAAAACAATCTGAAAGGATTAAAGAACAGTGCCAGGCACTCACACAGAGCCAGGAAAGTGTTTGTTCTCACCAGCCAGACTGGAAAAGTTCACGAGGCATTGAGGGCTCAAGACGCACTGAGTAGTGATGAAGGTCTTACCTCATTAGTGAGGAATAATTAACCCTAAACTCATCACTGCTTCTGGCTGGCCTAGTAAATCATAAAAGCAAGACCTGAAAGAATCAGTCTGTTTCCAAGTTACTTAATTGCATCCCAGAATAAAGCTGAAGAATATTTATCAGAATACAAACAAGGTAATACAATGTCAAACATCTAAATAAAGTTTACCAAGCATACAAAACAGCAGGAAAACACAATCCATAATGAGGAGAAAAATCAATCAATTGAAACCAACACAGAACTCACACAGATATTAGAATTAGCAGTCAAGGACATATAAGCAATTATAACTGTATTCCATTTATTTACAAAGTTGAATAGAGATTTTTAAAAAAGAACTTAATTCAATTTCAAGAGGTAAAAACTACAAAGTCTGAGATGAATAATGCACTGGATGGGATAATTGGCATATTAGACATAGCAAGAGAGAAGAAATTATTAATGACCTTGAAGACACAGTAATAGAAATTATCAAAAAAAAAAAAAAAAAAAAAAAAAACAGCCACTGGGGAAAAAGGAATGTATAAAAAATAACAAAGAGCATCAGTGAGATGTAGGAGAATTTCAAGTAATCTAATCTAAAACTGCCAGTTTAGAATATCACCTGGAAATATCTTTCAAAATGAAGCTGAAATAAAGACATTTTCACACATACAAAAGGTGCAGGCATTTGTCTCCTGCAGGTAAAAGATAAATGTTAAAGAACATCCTTGGGAGGAGGGAAAATGACACCTAATAGATACATGAATATGTGCAAAGGAATGAATAGCACTGGAAACAGTAATCGCCTACATAAATAAGGTATTTTTTATTATTTAAATCTCTCTATAAGATAATTGACTATTTAAATAAAAATAATTAAAATGTATTGCAACATTTGTAACACGTAAATGTAAAATCTATCAGCAAAAATTGATAGAACTGCAGGGAGAAATAGAAATCCATAATTATGGTTGGAGATTACAGCACCCTTTCTCAATAACTGACAGAATAAGTAAACAGAACATCAGCAAGGATATAGTAAGCTTGACTAACACTAACCAACTTGACTTAATTGACATTTATAGAATACATGACCCTCAACAGCAGAATACACATTCTTCTCAAGTGTACAATGAACATTTACCAAAAGAAAAAAGATTCTGGGACCAAAAAGTTTCAATAATTTTAAAACAATGCAATTGATATGAATATGTTCTCATACTAAAATGCATTAAATTAAAGGCCAATAAGAGAAAGATTACTAGATAATTATAATCCCCCAATATTTAAAAATTAAATAATAATACATTTCTGAATATGTCTTGGTTCATAAAAGAAGCCAAAGGGAAATTAGAAATGTTTTGAACTGAGTGAAACGAAAACACAGTATATCAAAAATATCAGTTCTTTGCAGGAATTTTATTGAATTAAAAACCTCTATTAGAAGAGGATGAATGGTCTCAAATCAATGACCTCAGCAAATGCTTTAAGGAACTAGGGCAAGAAGAGCAAATTAAACATAAAGAAAGCTGGAAAAAATTAAAATAAAAGATAAAATAAAGGAAATTGAAAACAATAGAGAAAATCAATAAAACAAAACTAATTCATTAAAAGAACAATAAAACCTCTACCCAGACTAACTGGAGAAAAAAGAGAAGAATCAAATGACCAATGATAAGAATAAGAGATGTGGCATCACTACAGTAATGTAGATGGTAACAAAGGATTATTTTTTTAAAAAAATCAATAAAATGGACAAAAGAAATCTCTTTTCCCAGAAGTGCAGCAAAATGAAGATTATCCCAATACTGCTGAGAGCCTTCGATCCTGATTTGGGGTGATAATATTGAAGGAACAGAGTTGGATGGTCTTGGTTGTAATATAGTTAATCAGGTTCTTCCTGGCATTATGTGAAGATTTATTTGTCAGCAGTGGATTTAGCCAGATTAAAGAGAGGAGATTATTAACAGGATCCAACTTGAAGAAACCAAGATGGTAGGAACTTGGCAGAAATCTCTAGCAATTCATCATATGTAAAAGGCCTGCCCACAGATAGGAGAAAAAAATAGCAACAGAATTTAATTTAAGGAGACCAGAAATCAGAGTTTGTTCTTTTGTACTGCCATCAATAGTTCATAATCAGGGCCCTAGTACTCATCAGGAAGGTCCAGTGAAACAGAAAACTCAACATCCTGTATGGTGTCAACAAGTAATATTGTAAAGATGAATTTTAGGAAGGAAGGTTGCTGCAACTGTTTTGATAAACATAGATATAGTTATTTCCTCGGGATTTAGGAAATTTCTAAGCCTGCAATCTGCCTCTAGGGTTTGCACACTTTGGCCAAGACAGTGTAAGTCCATAAAAACCTGAAAATGTTCAGGATGGCCAGACATCCCATCAGCACGGATAAGATGGGAATGACAGCCGTCATCTTCATTGGAGAGTTACTTATTTTTTCAAACATAATGACTGTGTCCATTTAATTGATTTTTTATTCCCTGAGTAATAATCTTTCTCTAAAATCTAATGTATCTAATATATATTTTATATATATGTAATCAAATGTATATATCAGGTATTTGGAACAAGAAATATCGAAGGCAGTAAACTCATTTTTCATCTCACCCAAGGCATATAGGTTGATTCATGTTTATACCTCCAATTTACTTAAAAAGGCAATTGATTGGGGAGGAAACAATTAAAGATCTATTCTTATTTTGAAACAAATTGAATACAAATAGTGGCTGTTTTCCCTGTTAAAAAGCAGCATTCTCTCCAAAGGCCTTACAATACAGAGTTTGTAAGTGATAATGCCTCAGATACAAATTTTTAAATATTCCTTTTCTTAAATTACAACATTTTTTTTAACCTTGGCTAAGAAGAATCTGTCAAAGGACCCTTTCTATTTTTTAACTCTCAAGCTCCTGATAGCAGGTTTTCAGTATTCTTCTGTGGGTTATAAAAGAAGATGCAATCCCCAACTAACAAAGTCACACCCATAGAAATAAGAAATGTAATTGTAGTTGAAGTTGAGCTTAATGTATAGTCGAGTTAGTTTTTGCAAATACATATTTTGTCACACTTTCTTTAAAGACTTTCCAATGCCCCTCATTAGCACTTCCATATGCTTCTATTACAACAAACATGAAAAAGCAACAGCTAATATACAAAGATGCATTTTCTACATTATTATAATCTCACTGGTAGTAAGAACAGCATAAGATCATTGTCAAAAAGCACGTTTAAGTTGTATCAAGATGCAAATAGGAAGAGACAGATCAATGAGTTTCTTCAGTGAGATCTTGCCAACCAAAATTTAGTTGAAATGTCCCAGGCTTTATCTGCTTAATTCTCCATCTTTTATTACCACATTGGCCTTTTCCAATTTTATTCTTTGTGGGCTTTTAATTTGTTCATCCGTTTAACTTAGGACTTCCTTTGAAACGTGGCAGTTGCTCTTGGTTCTATTTCTTGAGTGTACTCTTTTTTTACTGCCCTGGATTTATTTCTTATTGTTTCTCTGGAACTAATTGCAGCACCATCCTTACCCTTGTAGATAATGATGGCTTGGTTTATTACTGCAAACAAGAGCAGCTGGAAAACTGGGCATAAAGCCTCATATTTTGGTACTATATAAAAACATAATTTAATGATTCCTTGCCTATGTTACAGAATTATAGAATTTGTGTGAGACAATAAATAGGCAGGGGACACTACCTGTAACCCCCAACTTCAAAATTTACTAATTATTTCAAATACTTGTCTCATTCTTTATTAAAGTCATTTTGAAATATTAACATGATCAAATACAAATATTCTTGCATAATGCCTTTTTAAGATGTTCATAGAGATTCTAGGACAAATATGCTATTCTCGAATATTTGATAAACTATAAGACATGTGCTTTTATTCTGAGATTGGAGATGACTTTTTCTTACAAAGTCTAGTTCTGGGCTATCCAATTTGTTTGATCTTTTCAAAGATCCAACATTTGGTTTGTTAGTTTTCTCTTTTATGTGTGTGTTTGAATTCATCAACTTCTCCTCTGACTTTTATTATTTCCTTTCCTCTCCTTATTATGGGTTTTCATTGTGCTACTTTTTCAAGTTTCCTTAAGAGAACATTAGGTCAATGAATTTTATGCTTTTTTTTCCTCACGTAAATATTTAAAGCTATAAAAATCCCTCTACATACTGCTTCATCTGAATTCCAAGAAATTTGATGCATTATGTTTCGATTATCATTCATTTCATAGTATTTTCTAAATTACCTTATGATTATATCTTTGATCCATGGATTACTTAGATGTGTGTTATTTAGTCCACTTATATTTAATGTAATTATTTAATATGAAAAATTTAGGTCTACCATTGATCTATTATTTTCTGTTTTTATCCAGAGTTTAAAATTCCTCTACTACTTTTATACTGCATTATGTTTTATAAATTAAATATATATTAGTATTCCATTTTATCTTAAATATTGACATTTTAGCTATGCACTTGTTGCATTACATTTTTAGCATTTGCTCAGTTTACAATATTTGCCATTAATATATCATGGTCTAATTGTAATTAATTTTGAAGTATTTCATGTAAAATATAAGAATCTTATGACTCTATATGTCTATTTACTTGGTGAAAATGAAGCTCAAGAGGTAGCCCAAGGCCCAGATCATGTGGGCATAAAAAGCCATGCTAAATCTCATTGTCTTTTACTTTAAAGCACTGAGAGACTATTGAAGAATTTTAGCCATGGGTTTCTGTAAAGAGTGTTCTGTTTTTTAACATTCACCCTGGCTCAAGTGGAGAATGGTCTTCAGGTGAGAATGTGAATGGATATAGACAATGTAGGAAGTCATTGGAGGAGTGCAGGCATTGGAGAGAGCCAAACCACTAGCATGATTTTGAGGCTGATATGAAGGATGGAGAGAAAGGGATGGATGAGAGGAAATATAATGAATGGTCCTAGGTGATTGATTGGCCGTGGGTGGGGGTGGGGGAGTGAAAGACGTGATTATTTGGCTGAAACTAATACACACAAACCAATGAGAAAATGGAACTGTTTACTATGAAATGAGATAGTATGAGTTCAGCTTTCCCATAGTTCATCTACCATGTGATGATCTATTCCTCTCACATTTTTTAAAATACAACTTTGATGAAAAACCACCTGTATGTTATAACAAAAGTTAGCCTTCCTTAGTATGAAGGCATCATTCATGTATTATTATACCTCCATGCTTTCTTCCTTAACCTGGAAATTATTACATTAGCACATCTAGGCTTTACAATAGTCCAAAACACATAGCTATATTTGAGTTACTAAAATTACCTAACAAGGCATCAAAGGTTATAATTATAATAAAAACAAATGAACAAAAACATTGGGTACATTGAATAGCTGTTTAAGAAATGAATGCCTTAGTGTGCTTCCTTATTCCTGATCCAAACTGGGCTTCCTTAATGAAATATTTCCCTGTTGTTCCATGTATAGAGCCAAATGGAAATTTTAAAGATATTTTTTCTACTAAGCACTCAGTAAGGAACAAAAATAACAAAAAGCTTAAGAAATATCATGAAAGTGATCTCTTCTCTTTGTCCAAAGATCCTTTTAGGATAGAAGATTAGACTATGAGTCAGGCTTCCATACTGACTTCCTCTCTGCAACCTTCTGCCTTCAAAGGGAAGGTCAGGAGCTTCACATCCCTGAGGGCGTTCTCTACCTAAACTGGAGAAAGTTACTGCCAAAGAACAAGTGAAATAAATAGATATTGTGTTGTCTGAAATTACATATTCGGATAAAATATGGAGGTAATTTAAAATATACACATTTCATAAAATGATCTAGACATGTATGCCTTATTTTTTTAAGTCTGGGTTATGAAAATAATACATGTGAAAAGAGTAATTTCAGTAATTTCAGTTTTTAAACTCTGGCCTTCAAGGCCATTTTTTTTCATTTCTTGTTCTAAAGAATAAAATGTGCAGTTCCTATCTTCTTCTGAAAAGCTGTATATTTTAGGAAATTCTTCTAGTGTTTTCATTACTATTCACTGAATAGAAAAAAAAAACAAAAGCTTTATAAAATTATGTGTTCTGAAAAATATGTATATGAACTCAGGGTCCTGAGGGCATCCATTGAATAGCTGGTTTCATTTTTGAAACAGGCTAAACCAAATTTCTTCTTCAAGTCTGTCTCTTTTGAGGATGAAAATCTTAAAAGATCTTAGGCACATTACAGAAGAAAGGTTATCTCTCTTATTAAAAATCAATATTATTTCATAAATATATATGTAGGGTGAGTCCATTCAGAGACCTGCAAGGTTCCTCCAAAATCTTATAACAGAATTTTAAATCTCCCTGGAAAGTGGAGTGGAGAGTGCAAGGTAAAACACTGCATGCTGAATTCTCATTCAGTTCACCCAGAATATACTGGCTGTCTGAAATACTGTGTGTAGTGTACTTGGCCATGGTGTATCAAGCAGTCAATACAGTGGATTCATGATTGTGAATTAACTGAATAGTACGAAAAAGTTAATGTGATTTACTCCGAGTATGATTAAAAGAGAAGTTCATCCAAATATGTTAAATATTGAGTACAAAAGCAATTCCATATTTTTGGGAACTATGCCAGACTATAGAAGGGGATAATAATCTGGTATCCACTGTATTCTCTAACCTGTAATATATAACAGCTTTAAAAAAAAAAAAAACAACTTTGAAAATATTTCAGAAAGCCCCTAGGCAAAAGAAACCCCCAGAAAGGCTGAACTAACACTGAGATTTCTTGTATGATATGCTTGGTAGTAAACACAGAAATAGCGTCTTTGCAGAAATGAAAGACTTGTGGCTGGCAGAATCTTGCAGATTTCTGTATATTCCAACAGTAAAATAAACCAAGGATTAGGAATGCTTTGCACTGTTCAAGGATTCCAGCAGCAGAAAAATTGCAGGTTTAGATCTTTGCAATACAGTGACAATGATGAAGGATACCTATGCCCAAGAGAAGGAGCTTACAGCAATTGCCCATTTTAGTATTTTACTCTTAATGTTTAACATAAATTGGCCCGACTCCCTTATTAGGCAAAAATCACAATGCACGTTTGCTGGAACTTGGTATAACCAGGTTCTTAACAATGCTATAAAGGCTTTGAGAAATAAAGTGGGTGTAAAGTGTCAAGTTTTCTTCTTTCTAAGTATTGCCTTGGTTACAGTGAAAAACAATGTCCTTTGGTTAGTTTTCTTATAACCCAATTAGAGCTTTACAGTTTATGTTATGTGTAGTAAAAAGGAAAATACATAGAAAAGGCATGTCTTTCCCAATGGTTAATAACAATTAGTATAGACAGGAAGTATTTGAAAATTGACTTTTATTTTCTACAGAAACATTGACATTTTGGTACATTAAAGAGATGCAAAATAGGAAATTGCTGTTTGGTGATAGCCATTTTGTATGTATTCTGTGATAACTTCTTCTAGTGTCATTCAAGGTGCAGGTGTAAATACTTCTTTTCACAAGTGATAAGTAAATGAGAAATCTTGATTGAGTTAGACCAAAACCAGAGAATTGTTCAACTGAGTCACACTGTGGCCCTACTATGCTTTCTCTTCAATTTCTCCTGTTTCCCAGTATTTCGTTGCTGTAATGGATGGAGATTAAATAAGGGAAGTTATTTCTGTAACTACCAAACCTCACAGTTCTGCCTCCTAATTGCAATGCTTTTGGAAACCCCAGAGTTCTAACAAATCAATTGTCAGAATGTGCTGATAACATTTGTATTCATCCATCTATAAGGAAACTTACATGATGGGTTATTTAGACTGTAACCATTTTCTCAATAATTCAAGCATTTAAAGTAGCCTGCAATAATGTATAGCTACTATTTTATTACCACAACGAGTGGGGGGGAATCACAGAGATAAGCAATAAGAACACAAATATTTTCCCCTTTCTTTTCTTCAATGCAGTCTGAAAGAATTATATAAAACAATACAAATATACTACTACCATGAATTCAAAGCACAGAAGAAAAGTTACTGACATTAACACACACACATACACACACACTTACATATACTATTTGCACTACTATTTCGTAGGGCATTAAATTATTCTCTTTCTATTTCTCCCCCTGCCCCTCTCTACCACGTTCATTATATGTTTGGATTCTACTGACTCCATGTTTACAAAAAATTAAAATGCATATAATGATTGTTAAAAAATTAGTATTGTTTTAAACAAAATATTTGGTTCAACTAGCTATTAATTTCATAATAGAATGTCTAATTTTAATAAAAAAAGAGCTGATAGTTTTGATGCTTCTCTGTGTCTATGTGTAATACCAGTTACTCAAGCACAATGTGGCTGTGCTCTGCTTCTGGTTGTGTTCCCTAAATCAGACCGACATTCCGTGTTATCCAGAAAATTCCCAAACTACATCTAGGTCCTGATGTGATTATTAACAGCATTCTCTTTTACTTTCAACATTGATTAGAACTGGACAGTAGAGTATATGGTTACTTAAACACAGCTACTCATATTAGTGCTCCTTTTCTCAAGCATAAACAATCACTTTTCTTTGCATTTCAAGAGGATGTTGAAGCAGAACTGGTCTGAGTAAATCAAGGTTACTATAAAGGCTTGTATTTCAACTGCATCAGAATAAGATATAATTGCTTGTGGACAGGATCTAAGATGGCGGCATAGAGAGGAGTAGAAGCTAAGTAGTCCCCTGGAACAATAAAAAAAACAGAAACAACTAGTAAATAATCCGGAATAACTGCAGGGGGACAGACGTGACTGTCCACTCATCATACACCAACCTGAATTGGGAGGAATGGCCGCGATCACAGCATAAAATCTGTAAGGAAGAACTGTGGATCCAAATCAGGAGACCCCTCTCCCACAGTCCAAGTTACAAAGCCTTGTGGTGCCAGAGAGAAGCTTTCTCCCAGCGAGCAAATATAGCTCAGCTGAGCTCCAACTGGGGTTTTAATTAGCAAGTGTGAACTGCTCTCTACGAGGTGCGAATCCCCAACAAGTAGACAGAGGCTTTGGGTGATGACTAACTTTGAAAAGCCAGAGGGTAGCCTCAATTAGCTCTGTTCCTTTTTTGACTCAGTGGAGAAAGCCTCGGCCATTTTCAGTTCCCAGTTCTCTGACCCAGACAAGGGTATAGCACAGGCAGAGAGAGACCACTGAAATGCTAATGACCTCCCCCTAAAGTGTCCATCTTCTCTAAGAGGAAAGGGGTGGGGCCCAGCTCTACTACCTGCCTTTCATTCAGAACTTACACCAGTCAAGAATTATAGGCTAATCTTTGCATCAGGCAGAGAGCGCCCCTGCACGGCCCAGTGGCCCGGGGCTTCCCTTGAGGGACAACGTGCAGTAGTGATGTAGCGCAGCCTTCCCTCAGCAGACGTCCTGGAAGATCACAGCTGAGAAGGGGGCCCACTTGTAAATGCCGGTGGTTTGTGGGTCAGCGATAGACAAAATGTGGGGCAAAACTGAAATGAAGGCTTAGACTCTTGCAACAGCCTTGAATCTCCGGGAACACCTGGGAGGTTTGAATATTAAAGCGGCCCTGCCTCCCTGACCACCCAGACACACGCACCATGTTCAGGGTGGACAGCTCCAACAACAAACCCAAACTGAGTTCACCAACTTAACCCCACAAAAATCATTCCCCCACAGACCACAGAGACAGACTTGGGGAGAACTGACTTGAGGGATATAGGTGAGATGCAGACACCATCTGCTGATTAGTTGGAGAAAAAGTGTATGCCACCAACTTGTATTTCTGAAAAATTAGATTGGTATTTTTTTTTTTACAACTTGAAAGAACCCTATCAAGCAAAGCAAATGCCAAGAGGCCAAAAACAACAGAAAATCTTAATGCATATGATAAAACCAGATAATATGGAGAACCTGATCCCAAATGCCCAAATCAAATATCAGAAGAGACATAGTACTCAGCACAATTAATCAAACAATCACAATCAAGGAATGAAAACATGGCACAGGATATAAAGGACATAAAGAAGACCCTAGAAGAGCATAAAGAAAAAATTGCAAGATTAAATAAAAAAATAGAAGATCTTATGGAAATGAAAGAATTTGTTGGCCAAATTAAAAAGACTCTGGATACTCATAATACAAGATTAGAGGAAGTTGAACAATGACTCAGTGTACTAGAGGTCCACAGAACAGAAAATGAAAGAACAAAAAAAGAATAGAGAAAAAAATAAAAAAATCAAAAAGGATCTCAGGGATACGATAGATAAAATAAAACGTCCAAATTTAAGACTCATTGGTGTCCCAGAAGGGGAAGAGAAGGGTAAAGGTCTAGAAAGAATATTCAAAGAAATTGTTGGGGAAAACTTCCCAAACCTTCTACACAATATAAATACACAAAGCATAAATGCCCAGTGAACTCCAAATAGAATAAATCCAAATAAACCCACTCCAAGACATATTCTGATCAGACTCTCAAATACTGAAGAGAAGGAGCAGGTTCTGAAAGCAGCAAGAGAAAAGCAATTCACCATATACAAAGGAAACAATGTAAGACTAAGTTGTGACTACTCAGCGGCCACCATGGAGGCGAGAAGGCAGTGGCATGACATATTTAAAACTCTGAGAGAGAAAAATTTCCAACCAAGAATACTTTATCCGGCAAAACTCTCCTTCAAATTTGAAGGAGAGCTTAAATTTTTCACAAACAAATGCTGAGAGAGTTTGCCAATAAAAGACCTGCCCTACTTCAGATACTAAAGGAAGCCCTACCAACAGAGAAGCAAAGAAAGGAGAAAGAGATATAGAGAATTTTAACAGACATATATAGAACCTTACATCCCAAAATTACCAGGACACTTATTTTTCTCTAGTGATCACGGATCTTTCTCCAGAATGGACCATATGCTGGGACATAAAACAAGCCTCAATAAATAAAAAAAACAAAAAACAAAAAAAAAAACAACACAATTGAACATATTGAAAGAACAATCTCTGACCACAATGGAATACAAATAGAAGTCAATAATTTTTAAATTGTAACTCCACTATTTACTTCCTACATGATACAAAATACACAAACTCTAATGATAAATCAATGGTTTTGAACTCAATGTAAAATATGTAATTTTTGACAAGAACTATATAAAGGTGGGAGAATGGAGGAGTATAGGTACATGGTTTATGTGTCCTATTGAAATTAAGTTGGTATCAAAGAAAAACAATATTGCTATGGATTTAAGAGTTTAATTTTAAGCCCCACAGTAAACACAAATAAATTATCGGAGAATATGTCCATTGAGATGAAAAATAGAGTATGGGTTAACAGAAATGGGGGAAGGGGCAATGGGGAGTTAAGAAATGAGTGTAGGGTTGCCGTTTGAGGTGAAGAGAAATTTCTAGTAATGGATGGTGGGAAGGTGATAGCATTACAACATTCTAAATGTGATTAATCCCACTAATGGAAGGCTAGGGGAGGGGTGGAATGGGAAGGTTTCGGCTGTATATATGTTTCCACAATGAGGAAAAAAAAAGTCTAAATAGATGACAATTGAATGCCAAGGATGACCCTGGATGGGATCTGAGGATGGAGGACAGGAGGCTCAAAGGGACACAGTTGAGACATCAGGAAAAGGAAATATAGAATGTAAGCTTTGTATCATTGTTGAATCTCTTGTACTTCTTAGCTGCACTTAATGGAATTGCATAAGAGACTATTCTTGTTCATGGGAATTGTATATGTGAATTATAGTGTTTGTTCAAGGATGTGTGCAGCTAGCTCTCATATGTTCAGAAGACAGAGCAATAAATGATGGATGATAGATAGGAAGAGAGGGAGGGAGGGAAAGAAATAGCGATGTGACAACATGTTAAAGTTAGTGGATCAGGATATCGGGGGAGGGGAGTCAGGGAATGCTGGAGTTCTGTATATGGGGTTTGTATTGTTTTTGCAACTGTTCCTATAACTTTGAATTTATTTCAAAATAAAATTAAAAAAAAAACAAAAACTATAGTGTAGAAAGAAAAAAATTGCTTGTGGACAAAGATGATCATATAAGGAAATTGCTTCTCTGGTTTTATCATTAAATGTCAAAATTAAATTGTAAATAAAACTGTTTTTCTTTAGAATGCTAATGGTAAAGAATGCAGATTATTCTATTTTCTTGAGCTTATATTTCCATATCTGGAAGACTAGGTACTTGAAATACAAGATACCTGCATTCCCATCCAACTCTCACATACTATGATTTTATGATGCACAAAATGACAGATTTTTAGACATTTGTTTAGAATTTTGAGGTTTCCAGTTAATTTAGATGCTAGCATCTGATTGTTCCTTTCACATTCAATTTTCTTTGTCTTTTCAGTAATGAACCCCACCTGAATGAGCATGCCTCATTCAACAATAACCAACGACAGTATATTTAAAAAAGAATTTATTAGTTGTTTTTAATTAATCTCTGTTCTACCTCTCCTCTCCACATACACATGGGTGCCCTAAATATGTTACTTTTTTTCTTAATTTGGTGCTAAATTTAAATACAATATGAGGAAAGATAATTAATTATAGAAAAAAAATTAAACCTTTAAAAAGCTATTTAGGGAAAAGAAAAAATCTTATTACAGTCTGCAGCTAATCAGTTCTCCTTATGAAATATTCAGAAGTTCTACTGGGCATGGGATGGCATAGAAACCTCAATTTCAAAATACTGAATCCTAACATTGCTGTTAAATCCCATTTCCCCTAAGGGGATGGGGGAAACATAATCAGCAAATTATTAAGTATCAACAAATGTATTCAATATAAAAAATAAATAGTACAATGCTTGTTTATTTCTTAATGGTATATTATAAAAAATATAAAAACAGGCATCAAATTAATTGTACACTGTGGATGATTGTAGGGTATGTGAATATATCTCAATAAAACTGTATGAAAAAAAAAACCTGGTATCACCAATGTAGAAATCTGTCTCTAAAAAATATTAAATCATAACAAAAATAATTCTGGGGAAGTAGAGATATTAAAGATTTGCTGTTGTGCATTTTACATGGTCAGAAAATAAACATACACTTAATTTTCATAATATAAAATTTATTTAATTGGATGAAACTTTCTATAAGATGACTATACCAAATATGAAAAAGGAATTTCCAATTTTCTGAGACTACTTTTAATT
Organism: Choloepus didactylus; assembly: GCF_015220235.1. Classification (NCBI taxonomy): domain Eukaryota; kingdom Metazoa; phylum Chordata; class Mammalia; order Pilosa; family Megalonychidae; genus Choloepus; species Choloepus didactylus. The sequence continues at coordinate 60,460,790 of NC_051316.1, forward strand.
TGAAATATTTACTTTTAAATATAAAACATTAACTGAAAATATAAAACTATGAATATAAAATTTTGGATATACATGTAAGATATGATTGTTTTGACAAATTTGTAAAATGTAGAACATTACTTTAAAAATTACCAGGAACTATAATCTTAATATGGAGAAACAATCAGCATTTATATTTTTGAATATTTCCTTCAGGTATTTTCAATTAAGCATGTGAGCATTTGTGTAGGTGTTTGTAGTACATGGTGTGTTAGTTTTTGCTTCTTTTGCAAAATAAGGATAATCTGCTTATTTAAGATTTTTTTTCTGTTTTTTTCCCACTTAAAGTTATATTTTTAGCATTTTCCCATGTCAATAGTTTTTTCAGCATTATGGTTTTTAATAACTGCATAATATTCTATTTCAAACTTTGAGTTTCCAAATCGTGCTATTAAAAAAAAGAATTCAGTAAATTTCCTTCAATGGACAATTTATGAAATTCCACACTTCATTGGTTCTATATTTTGGATTTCTATGGTTTGGATTTTATATTTGGATTTCCCAAAATTATTAGATCAGACAGATCTGATAATAGAAAATTATTATTAGATCTAATAACCAGAAAGTACTTTTTGTACTTTAAAAGTTCTTGGTTCATATCACCAAGTTAATGTTCACAAAATGTGGACCAATTTAATTTCCCACAAGCTTTACTAGGAGGAACTCTCTCACCAGACAATTGCCAACATGGCACATGAAATGCTCCAGAAACATTCAGCAATTTGATAGATGATAAATAGTACACCACTTATTTTTAAAAGATAAGGTTAAAACATATACCATTTGTCACTGATAGTTTCTGAAGATTTTACTTCTGAAATGCTATACTGAAATGTACTTTGTTAATATTAGCATTGAGATTAATAAAATCAATTCTGATGAAACCATATTTCAGATTTGGGGTAGCCTTGATTCTTTGTATTCTAACAATGACTTATAAAGTATAAAACCAAGAATAACACCTGAATGTATCATTCAGAAAAGGTTAGGGTTTTCTCAGGAGGAACATGTGGTTTCAACTTTAGACAACTTGGGTTTTAGCTTTCGTAATTTGCCTCCATTTTCAGACACTGCATCCAAGTTGCAAATGAACAGTAGCAACATTTACTAAATAGAGAGTGAATTAGATGGGCTTTACCAGGTTTTACAATATGCAGCATGCTCTTGGCTGCATGTTTATCCTGTTTGAGCTCTGCTTCTACAATTTTGGCTAGGTAGAATGATTATTAGAATTCTCTCATAAAGGTTCATTGCAATAAATGTTGGAGCACTTTATGGAATGAGTGTCCTCATGGTGTTAAAAAGAACATTTTTTCCCCAAAGTTCATCTTTTAATTACAACTTTATTGTAGGTAACACCAGTACCACTGTAGGCTCTAGCTATTAAATATAACTAAAAATGAACTGGACTTGAAAACAGAAGACCTGAGTTATATCCAATTCTGTCACTTACTCCGAAACATCATGTGTATGACAAAATGTCTTTTAAGATTTCTAATCCACAAAGTGGATTCTAGTGTGCAAAGTGGATAAAATACCCTTTCCCAGGATAGTGAAGAAAAATTACATAACACCTGTCTAAGAGCATCAACTTTAGTACTCACTTCCCACCAGATATATGCCATTCACTTAGGAAATCTTGCTTTCTATCTGAGGACACAAAGCCCCTCAATGTATTATTGTGATGAATCTTGATCCCAGCCTTGTTATGGCAACTAAATCTGTAGCATCTGTGTTTGTGTTTTTCAACAGTATTTTTTCGTTTATCATGAGCTTCACATAGTAGTTTGATCTTCTCAATCGGGGGACCAAGAGCCTCATCTTCATGTCTATTAACCTCTTCTTTATATCCCAGTTATAGCCCTTCATTGGGAAATATGGGTGAACTTTTTCCAAGTTGCTAAAAGAGTAGCCATTTCAACTATTTGCAGTAACAGAGGCTTTTTTTTTTAACCCAAAGAATATGATATGTGTGGTAGATTTAGTTGGATGTTCTCAAGTTAAGTTTGCTTTGATGTCTTTGTTTCAGTTTTCTTATACCTATAATGGTTCCAGTCTGTTTATCTTAGAAGGTGCACATTTACTTCAAGTTGATATCCCAAGCAGACCCTGCATCTTCCTTCCATTTGCTTCTCTAGAAATGATTGCTCTTGGGGAATTCTCTATAGAGATGTTTCTTCAAAAATCTAGCCACCATGTCACATGGCACCACAAGTAGCTACATGTAAGGACTCCAGTAGACAGTCCCACACTGAGAAAAGACTAAGTTATTGCAGCCTACCCACCAGCTATTGGAATGGAGGAAGCCTCGTTGGAAGTGGATTCTCTAACCCCATCTCTTCCAACCCTTAATCATTCATGTAAACTCCCAGCCTTGAGTCTTCCAAGTTAACAAAACATCAGGCATCATAGAAGAAAGACACCACCTCTGCCACCTACCCCATACCTTCACTGAATTCCTGGCTGACAAAATTCATGAACAAAATGAAACAGTAATTAGTTTCATACTACAAAACATTGGGGGTTTTTTAATGCAAAAATAGTAACTGGAAAAGAATATTAAGACCTTATTGCATTTTGTGACCTCTGGAAAGATATTGGCCCTTCATTTGTTGATTATGTGATTTGTTCCAGCAACACATTGTTTATTTACTGTGGTATTTCTAGCATTAAGTGGCAGAAAAATTCCTGGAATTCTCTCCCTACTTAAAAATTAAACATGCCACTGTTCTGATAAAAATGCAAACTAATCCAATTGAGAAGGTGAAATCACTTTACAAGCTATAAAACACTATACATTATTTATTATATCAGATTATCTTGATTAAAATTATATATCAAATTCAGACAAGAATAAAAATCAACTTTTATTGTCAAATATTGTCAAATGCTGAGAAGAGATATTTTATAATGGTATAGAATTCAAGTTAATGTAATATAGCTGAGTCAATGTTTTGAAGGCTCTCAGGTACTCAGATAATTAAGATAGAATTGGGGGAGAGGTGGTTTCCTTTTGAATAATCTTTGTATTGGCTTTTTAGAAAACCAAGAAACTGCTAAATAGCTGGGCCCTCATGAAAATTGCCAGTATTTACAACTTTGATTCTTGCTTATAAGGTTTACACTTCAATCCATCGTCTGCCAAGGGCCAATGTTGTGAAAAAACTTTCTAGTAAAAATCTATCTTTTTGTGTTTTAGAAATATGCCTGCAAATTGAAGGAATTCATAGATTAGTAAAAAGAAAATCTGCATATTTAAATCACCATCCTGGCATTTTTATATTTTCTTAATAAAGGCAACTATAGAATTTACCAAGAATCACTATTAAAAAATACATTCCAAAAAAATAAAATAATCAGAAAAAGTAACTGACTTAGCTTGAAAAAATAAGAAATTATTTTAGAAGGCACATACGTGTATTTACATCCCTTAAGGTGGTGGTCTATAAAGAAGGCTATTTATAATTGTTTTCCTTCTTAAATTCTAAAGCTTAATCTTCCTTATTGTTGTGGAGCCAGTTGCTCTGATTGTCTGAGAGGCAAGATAGTGAACACAGAAATGGGGGTCAGATGCTGGGCAGTGGAAGAGAATGATAAATTTCAACAACAGAACTGAGCCCTGAAAAAGGGTTTGATGAGCTATGTCAGAAATAAGCTTTTATTATCGGTTTGCTGTACGATACTTCGAAAATGATTAAAATATGTATAATGATACACACACAAAATACATGCTGTAAATATAAATATAAATTGAATTGTATCCCTCGTAAAAGATAAGTTTTATTCCTAACCCCCAGTACCTGTGAATATGATTTTATTTGGAAATAGTGTCTTTGCAGAAGTATTCAAGTTAAGATGAGGTTATATTGTATTGGAGTAGGCCATAAATCCAATGACTGTTATCCTTATAAAGCAAGAGAGAGATTTAGAGACACAGAGATACACAGAGGGAAGTCGTCCATGTAAATAAGGAGGCAGAAATTGGATTAATGCAAATACAAGCCAAAGAATGCCAAGGCTTGCCAGCAGCCATCAAAATCTACAGAGAGGCAAGGAAGTTTCTTCTCTAGACCCTTTAGAGGGGGCATGGCCCTGCCTACATCTTGACTTCTGACTTCTAGACTCCAGACTGTGAGAGAACAAATTCTTTTGTTTTAACCTCCCAGTTTGTGGTAATTTGTTGCAACAGCCTTAGGAATCTAATACATGCATACACTGCCAAAAGACTAATTTTCAGTAAAAGTTACAATCACGACTCACATATAGGTATAAAAATGAACCAAGTTAAATAAATTTTTTACTAATATTATGCAAGGGAAGTAGGCAATGTTTTAACAACTTCAAAAGGAAAGTTAAAATTTACATGGAGTAAAGGAATATTGAGAAAATTTGCAATGGAGACAAACCTGACCCGGGGTTTGGAGTCGATTAAATCAATAACGGACAGCACAGAATTTACATATGTCTCAGTCACCTACAACTTCAAAAGAGGTGCACAGTAGCTCAAAAATAATGAACAGGACTAGAATCTGATAACCTGGAAAAGTGTGCTATAGACATGAATAGTTTTCCATTGAAACACAATTTTTAAACAATATACACATATACTGTGCATATAAGTATACATGTTTATATACATGTATGCATTTTATATTTTCTCCTAGGAACTGACAAAAATCCAATGGATAAGAGTAGGCATCAGTGGCCCAAGTATGGGAAATGGGCTCTCTTATTATAGGTGGAAACCAAAATAGTTCCAACATCTTTGGAAGGAAACTTGGAAATATTTGACAAATTTTTAAAATTGTGTAACTGTTGACCTAGTAAGTCTACTTCTGGAAATTTGTCCTATGCAAATGCATGCACATGTGAGAAAACATGCATGTGTATACACACACATATACATACCCATATGCAACATTTACCCTCATTTTTAAAAATAATAGTGAAAGGCTGAAGCAGCATAAATGTTTATCAGTTTGAAAAGGCCAAATAAATGATGGTACATCCCTAAAATTCTAAGTGATAAAAATGAAGTTCATTGAATGCAACTTGTGCAAATCAATCTATTATCTACTCATGCTTGCATAGCACATTTCTTCTGTTTAACACCTGTGCTATTATGCCTTCTATATTTTTCATTTACATAGGTTTCTCTGAAATTATGCTTTAATCAGCCCCTGGCAGGGCTATTGACTTGGTTTTCTTTGCTACTGCACATGCTGCTCATGGAGTTAAGTAGAATGGTATGTTTCTTTGGGCAAATGAAATCCTGAGTTCACCCACAAAATATCATATTACTTTTTTGGTTTTGCTTTCTGAGACTTGCAGTAAAGTCCCTCTGAGGAACAATCTGAAAGGGCATTTCAGAGTCCATGGTTAAATGCACAAAATAGTAAGAGAAATGATACTGTCAACAAGGTTTAGAGAATGTGTTGTCTGCTGCGTGTAGGGGAGTTGTAGTCCCCAATGCAGGGCTGCAACATTCATGGCCAAGCTTGACCCAAGAGAATGCATGCAATGCATTTCTAATTAGACTTTCTTGCATGGGAGTGATGAAACATAATTTTAATCCCTGATACATAACATTTTAGTGTGCTGACCTTTCAATAAAGATAAAGGCTTGATTAGAAAACATTTGAAACACCCTTGCCATTGGAAGACAGAGTTGTAAATGGTAAAAGAAGTGAAATGACCACCCCTCACCACCACCCAATATAGACTCTCCAAAGGTCAAGAAGAGGAAGCCCATCTATTTAACTGCCAGAATATATGAAGCGTTCAACCCAGCACAAGGCAGTTTCATGACAAAGATATAAAACAAAGGCATTGGCACTACATTACACCAGTTTTATAGTCTATATTAATAAGAAAATATTACACATATTTATATATACACATATGCGGTATTTTGGAAACCGTAATTCTGTAGGTGACTCTGATTGCCATCACTCAATAGCAATTTTGATTCTAAAAAGTTTGACAAATACTCTATTAGATTAGTTTAAGGAAGCTGTTGGTGAATTAGGGGGCAATATGGTCCATCAGACAATAAAAGTATTCCTAATGGCTTCCTAAAAGAAGAAAGTTCCCTCACAAGAATTTTTTGTTTTGCTTTTCTGTGAGAATTAATGGATTATTTTCTGCTGTGCTGAATTTTTAAACTTCCTGATATTGTACCTTTTTTAAGCTGCTGTCTGTAAAGGCCACCTTCAGAATTGTTGCCTCAGCACAAATAAGTGTTTGGGGAAAAAAAAAAAAAAGAAAAAAACAGAAGCGAAACACAATTATTCACTTGAAATATAAGATTTGAAAAAAAAAAGAGAGAGAAAGGGAAATGTCTTAATCATTGGATTTTCAGTCTGTTATATTCTAAGTCTCCAATCAGATATCGAGACTCAATAAGATATTTCTAGTTACCTAGAGGAATTTGATACGTTCATGAAATATTTTTATTCCCTTCAGTGTATAAAACAGGAAAAGCCAATACAGTTTTTAAAAAATATGTTAGGAATTTCAATAAAACAGAAAGAAGATGCCAGTTTCTAAAATCCTGGGAATTCCTATTTGAACTAATTAAATGAAGATTTTTTTAAAATAGCCATTTCCCTTATTCTAATATGATATAAGCAAATGGATAGATTGTATAAATTCATATTCCCCATTTAGTCATACCACTGAACAAAAACTTTAAGGAATCCTTTGTCACCATTCTCAAATATTATTTTTCGTACTGAATAAATATTCTCCTGCAGTTGCTGTGTGCTCCTTCTGTAGAGCTGACTGTCCTCAAGATTTAATCCTCATCCTTTGGCTTCCTTGGGATACATTTTCCGGATCTTATTCATGCCGTTGACCTATATTAGGGCAATTTGATTTATGTGAGGTGTTCAATAAAACAAACTGAGAAAATTTTTCAGGTACAGTTGCTTGCCCTTGATGAGAACTGAGTATCATAATCTAACACAGGAAAGAATGGGAAGACCAATAGTAATTTCAATTATAAAACCATGAGCTATCATCTCAAGAAAACTTGAATTGTGTACATTTGTGGAAAATGAAATAAGAAATCAATATCAACATCAAAGGGTCTTTCAAGTTTTCAAAACACTATAACAATATTGACTAGAGAAACAAAACAAGAGTCTGTTGAGGTAGATACAGTAAGGCTATTGTTCCATGTGAGAAATGAGAAAACAGAGAAAAATGATGAAAAAGAGAAAGGGGGTAAATGACTTTCAGTGGTCCAAAAAGCAATTTACTAACCGAGGCAATCATTTCACAATGGCCCTAGGTGTAAGTGGTTCAAAGCATCATTTTCCCTCAGTGCAAACTCTAAACTTTCAGACTGCTGAACAGTAAAAAGCAAAAATGCAGCCTGAATAGTGAGCTCAAACACTGGATAAAAGGGATTGATAGGAGGGATTGAAGGAGGGGTATGAAAAGGGGTCAGGATTGGAAGTGGATGGTCAGAATTGCTCAAAAGAAAAAGAAAAAAGATTGTGCTTATGTTTGTAGCTGCCGATATTACCACAGTTGCCTTAGTTTTAGAATAATGTCTACAAGTATAAACATCCTAACTCCTTCTCTGATTCTAGTCCCATACATAAGCATATTATTTAGGACTCAAGATTACTCAGTCTTTGCTTTACCCAAGTCTGACCTTATCATAAATCAAGTGAGCAATTAGCAGAAGGAGTTTGAGCATCTTTAGCAAAGAAGGTTGAATTACTAACCATTCCATTCAAAATGATAAAAAAAAAAAAAAAAAGACAATATTTCTGCCATAAAATTGAGAATAGGGAAGGACTAGGGTGCAAGGAGCTTGTATAGCTTGGTATGAGGCTGGGATCCCAGATAAAGTAAGGCTGATCAAGCATCTGATATTTAGAAACATGGAATGAATAAATGGAATTATAATTTTGACTCCTAGAACAATAGTCAAAGAACACCTTTCAGTCTCTTTTATACCCAGAAGATGAAGAACAAAGTCCCTGTTACTCTAGGAATTTTCTTTCTATTAGCACATTAAGTTACAATTCGTCATGTGTTTTCAAAGATTAGATTTTAAGGCAATTCTCCACACTACTAACTGCTTTTTGCTGAAGTGTATATTTTGTGGTTGCTCTGCTGAGGAGCAAGAGCAGCCCTCACCCCATCCAAAGTTAGTTGGACCAGACTGATGACGCAACACATGCACCAAGAGGGTTTAGAAGGCTTTATCATTCATATTTTGAAGATTTCAGGGAGAGGGGCAGGTCTGAATGGCTTGAGCAAAGGGAAGGGCAAGTGCCTTTGGCTTTTATCTCTGGTGGGAAGGGGCAGGGTGTTTTAGTTTGCCAGGGCTGCTATGACAAATATGACACCGTGGTTGGCTTAAACAGTGGTAATTATTATCTCATGGTTTTGGCAGCTAGATGCGGACATTAAGGTATTGGCACAGCTTGCTATTCCCTGGAGTCTATGGTATGTTGGCAGTCTGCCATCACATGGTGATCTGTCTTTCCTTATGCCTGCTCTGATTCCTGATGACTTCTAGCTTCCCCCTCTGTGATCAATTTCCTTTGCTTTTCAGGACTTCAGCCATTTTAGATTAAAGCTTGCTCTATTCACTTTGGCCACATCTTAACTAAGAATAGAATCCTGAAAGGTCCTATTTACAAATGGTTTCACATCCACAGGAATGAGGATTCAGACTTGAACATGTTTTTGTGGTGGACATCACTCAAGCTCAAATGCAGGGTAAGAGTTTTATGGGCCAGGTTTTGCTTGGTTTGAACTTTTCCCCCAGCACCAAGGCGAAGAGCAAGCATACATTGTGTGATTTTCACAATATGTAACAAGAAGAAAAGGGGAAGGAGTGGAGCATAAAAGCTATCAGAATTCAAATATAAAAATGGTGTCAGGTTCTCTTTTTTAGAAAGATAAATAAAAGAATACATTTCTTAGGAGATAGAAACATCCTGAACATTTTTTTTTTAAGAGTCATGCTTGCTACTACTTTGGTTATCTGCTTTAGTCATTAAAACAACATTTACTCTTCAAAATGATCCATTTTCATAATCTGTTTGAAGTACACCTGCTCATTATTAACGATCACTGCAAATAAATGTTTCTGCTCTAGAAAGCTTTACCTTAAACATGTAAGTGGAGTTATTTTTTTCTCCTTCATGTTTCCTTAGTGACATGTATATTTCTATTATAATATTTCCAGTTTTAGTATTTATTTTAGTGTTTATTTGTTACATGTGGTTGAATTGTGTTTGCTTGTTTTGTGTTGCTTTGCCTTTTTTTTTTTTTTTTTTTTTTTTTTCCTGTTTAGAATTTTGGGTGAAGGGCTTAAACTTAGAAAAAAAAATCATAAGATTCTGTGTTGGATATCTCTCATTTGCTGCTTCAGATCCACTCTCCAACATTCTCTGTAAATCTCCATTCTCCCCTCTATGCCATGTGAAGCACATTAGATTATCTTACCCTTTGACTCCTGTTTGGTTTTGGCCAATGGGGAGCACTGGCAGATACAGAAGGAAATAAGAGTGCGGAGATGTGATTTATTCTTTTGGCTCCATCTCTGTGCTTCCCCTCTGGGTGACCTCAGCCATCACAGGAAGCCCACACACCCCTCAAGGCAGCCTCTCCACTGTACTTTATGATTCCTGCCATTCTGTCCATGCTTCTGTCACTCATCTTATTATTAAACTCTTGTCAAATCATCTTGAGAGTGCTGTTTATTTGCTGTTTGGGACCTGTTTCACACATATCCCGGTACCACTGAGAAGTGCTGTACACAGCAGGAGTTGAAATTACAGGAATTGGCTATTTCTTCTTCATCACTTCTTCAAACATTTTAAGACAAGACCAGAAATTCATAAGAATATTCACTGATATGTTGATAGGACTAGAGAGTGCTCAGATGTTTTTCCTGTACTTGCAAGATTGTATATATAATATGGGTTGCCTGTAAGAAGGGAAGTTTGGAAATTCAGTCTCTAGTTAGAAGCTTGCTGAGCTACAGTAATTATAGAATCATCCCCAAATTATAGAACCATCTTCGTATAGTCACTTGAATGTAATATGGTGTTTTCATTTCCTATTACTACTGTACAACAAAGAGTAGATTAAAACAACACAGTCTTATTATTTGAGGTCAGAAATCTGAAAAGGATCTTATGGAGCAAAAGTTAATGTGTTTCCAGAGCTACCTTCCTTCTAGAGTCTCTAGGGGGAAATCTGCCCCTTGCTTCTTCCAGCTTCTAGAGGCCACCTGTATTCCTTGGCTTATGGCTGCACCACTCCTACTCTGCTTCCATTATTTTGCCTCTGTCTCTGACTCTCATCCTCCTGCCTTCTTTCTATAAGGACCCTTGTGATTATGTTGTGCCCACATGGATAATCCAGGATAATGTCCCCAGCTCAAGATCCTTAACATAATCGCAACTGTAAAGTTCATTCTGCCATGTAAGGTACAATATTAGCAGGTTTTCTGAGGATTTGGGGACAGATGGACATGTGTATACTGGAAATTGGAAACTGTGAACATAGAACCTGATGTTTACTTACCACCTGGAAAACATGAAGACAGAAAGCAGGCAGTAACTGTGGGATAAAGAGATTGATCATCATTTGTGCAAACTACACTTCCACCATGCAGAAGAACTGGGATGGTTAGCATTCTATGGAAATGGTGAATTCCATGGGAGTACCTGGGCTTGAGGCATTGTGAAGAGATCCAGTCTAGGAAAACCTTACCAGGGTGAGAGAACTTCAGCAGTATGAAACTATGTGGCAGACTACCACAGAGCATCATAAGAGAAGGGTGAGGGGAGCACAAGATCAGTGGAAGAGGTGGTCTCCCATTTCAGAGAATGCTGCAGTGTGTCACTGTAGAGGGTCTCTAAAGTAACTACAAATGAAGTGGAGAAACCATCTGAATGTCTGCAACAGCAGCAGCCATCATGGCCAGCAAGGGTCATCCAATGAGATAATTAAGATATCACCAGGTAAATAAGATGGACTTAGTGTCTTTTCTTCTCTCCTCTCCTAGCCATCACCCTAGAATGGCAAGAAGAAGAGAAAAAAGAAAAAAATTAGTATTAAAAACTGAACTAAGCTTCTGTTTGGTGTTGGTGATTACAGAACCACAGGAAAGAACTGAGATGAGGAAAGGAAAAATTATTGGCATTGTATATAGGAATGAGTTTTTATATTAGACAGGACTGTACTTTTTATTAGGAAAGCAAGATTTCTTTCTAGACATCTGAGTGTCACCCTGCCTTTTCTATAAATAATCCTCTACACATCAGCATAAAAATAGGATTCAGGCAATTGCCTGAACATCTACAATTTCTCTATATATACTCTTAGAAAACCAAACAAAATAAAAATAAGACTGTAGTTAAATAATAGAAAATTATCATGGCATCTGCTTCCTCATTTTTATTTTATTACTGTTCCAGTTTGCTAATGCTGCCATTATGCAAAATACCAGAAATGGATTGGCTTTTAAAGAGGGGATTTATTGGATTACAAATTTACAGTTCTAAGGCATCAACAATAGGATACCTTCACTGAAAGAAGGCCAATGGCGTCCGGAAAACCTCCGTCAGATGGGAAGGCTTGTGGCTGGCATCTGCTGGTCCTTCGCTCCCGGGTTGTGTGTCAAAATGGCTTCTCCAAAATGTCTCTGGGCTCTTCTCTCTCAGCTCCTGTGTGTCCTTGCTTCTTTCTCCCAGGGTGTTTCTCTCTAAGCATCTGGAGGTTCTCTCTTAGCTTCTCTGGGGAAAACTCTGGGCTTCATCTCTTAGCTTAGCATCTCCAAATGTCCTTCTGCCCACTTCTCCAAACATCTCCAAGCATCAGTGACTGTTTCAGTTCTTGAGTTCTCTTAAGTACTCCAATGAACTAATCAAGACTCACCCTGAATGGGTGGGGTCCACACCTCCAAGGAAATAATTTAATCAAAGGTATCACTCACAGTTGGGTGGGTCACATCTCCATGGAAACAATCAAAAGTTTCCACCCTAATCAGAAGCCTAATAAGTCTGCCCCCACAAGATTGCATTAAAGAACATGGCTTTTGTAGGGGACATAATAGATTCAAACCAGCACAATTACATTGGATGATGCTTTTTTGATGGAAATCGTATCTATCTTGGGCCACATACTCAATGAAGTAATTATCCTATGAAGTCTTTGGGAAGCTACTCAGACATTGTCTTATGTTTTCAAAATTAATTATATTAAATGGATTGCCTGAAGCATAGAAATACCTCTATTTTCATGTTTGGGCATTAGTTTAGGAAATGTTAAAAATGGAATGTGTAACCTGTATATGCCAGCAATTCATAAATCTAGCCCACTGCTTGAAAGTCTGACTTCACTGGGAAGGTCTTTGAGCAATTCTTATCAATTAGGTCTTTATTAAGTTGTAGCAATTATCATCTTTTTATCTTAAGTGTTCTGCCATTGCTTTGATTTGGAAAATTGACAAAGTGTCTGTCAATTCTTGCAAGAACCAGAAGAGAGGTTCTTAGAGATTTTCTTGGTCATGCCATTGTTCAATCTGAGTGTCAAACTCTGCTAGGATTCAAAAGTGGACTAATATTTGAATATGGAAGAAACTCAGTTATCATTAAAGTCACTACACAAATCTATACATTGTGTTATCCTCCTCTCCAAAGGTACTTATATCATTTTATGGTTTTACAAATAGGAAGGAGTCCATAGGAGGTTACTTGAGAAATTCAATGGATCAATAAAAAATTGAAATTCTGATCTGTAATCTTAGGTATCAGTGGCAAAATAAAGCAGCAAACATATATTACTTACTTAAAGTGACCACATTTGGAGATAATTACCTAATTTGGACAAGTCATTTAATTCTGAACACATGTAATTTACAAGGACCTTCCCCTATTTCTAAAGGGGAGACCACTTTATTTTTCTAACTATACATGATGCCCACATCTGACAACAATTAAGAGAAATGGTATCACTTAGCCTCTTGAACTCCAGCAACCACAAGAGAGCAAAGAATTGGAGGAAGGAATGTTAAATAATTGAGTACAAATGAACCATTGCATGAAGCCATTCAGATAAAGTATTTTGAGTCCAGTGTAAGAAAAAAATGTTTTCAGGGTATTCTTTGACTTCTAATTACATAATTCGTAACTTACATTGCCTAATACCCTGGCTTTCAGATTTTATGAGCTTTTTATATTTAAATAGCAAACAAACCACACAGTTTTCAGGAAATTGATTAGAAACAAGCAGGATCGTCCACTAATAGAAGTGCAAATTATAGTATCTTTTCCTAGTGTTTTCGATTTAGGTAACATCTATTACAAGTTAGGCAAGAAATAGCATTGTATAAATTATTCTCAGTCTATCACTTTTAAACTCTAGAGAACTAATAACCACCCAAAATTCCTCAGAACATGTGTCTGTAATTCCCTTACATGACTCCTGGGCCACTAAGAAACTGTTAGCATTTGGTGAACTTTGTACAATTAGCTCTGCCCTTTGGGTGTTCAAACACATTTTCATTATCCTTACACTGTGTGTAGAAAAGGAAGTTTACAGTGGAAGCATAGTCTTACAGCCTTCTTCATTAAAGTCTCCCAGGGAAATTTTACAATCATTAAAAGTTATAATTAGCACTGAAGCATATTCAACTCCTAAAAGGATCATTTTTTAAACTAATAACTTTTTTAACAGCTGTATTTCAAAGTCTCAAAACAGTTTAAGTGTTACAAACTTCAAAAGATAATGACTTCCTAAACATAGAGGAAATAAACCAAAGTGTTTTTAAATGCTCTGAAACATATTTCCTGATCCCCTCTAGATTCTGTTCATTGACAATAGTTGACTGTATAATTTACATAGAATCTATTATTTAATAAAAAGTGTCAGGTAAGGAGAAAACTAAGAGTATAGTAGTAGGTTGGCTAGGGAAACTATGATAAAAGCTATGAATTTGACATGTCTTTATTCCAGAATACTTGTTAAAATTAAGTCCTAAATCTCTTCTGTTCGGTTTTTCAGGAATTTTTAACTTTTTAACGGTAGACATTGTTGGTTGAGCGACCAAAGCTATATTCACAGTCTCCTCCCCCCAGCCATCATCCAGCTGGTGGTACACAAATGACACAATTCTGGCTGATGTCATTGTCGAGAACTCTCAAGGATCTGTGATTTTACACTACCTGCAAGCTAACAAGTTAACCTGCAACCATTTTCTTGATGTTGGCAGAGACATGACATTTCAGAATCAATGACAAAGGACAGTTATTACCCTCAACAATAGCAATAGCCAGGGTATCATCATTTTCTTTTGTGAATTCCCCATTAAGGCAAGACTGACAAATTTGGCCAGGAAAGAAAGGATGAGACATTTTTAGATTAAGACAGTTTATTATGCAGATAGCAAAACCAAGAAAAACAAAGGTGACTTCTCCCTCCCTGTGTCATCTGTCTCATAGCATGATACTGGAGCAAAAGGGGACAGATAGCATGACAATACGAGTAGTGGGACATCATGTTGCAACAGCACCTTAAGGACACCAGATAAAAAATAAAAAGCTTCATACCTCATCAGAAACAGGTAGGCTATGCAAACCTCATTACAGCCTCCTGAGAAGATAGGGATGCAGACAGGAAATGATCTGGTAGCAAATCCTCTCAAGTCTCCCATGACCTCATGTTCCAGAGGATCCCAGGGCATCCTGCAAGGCTTAGATCAGCTGCCATTAAGGCTTGACTTTGTGCCCTGTGGGTAAATGTGCAAGGCCAGCAAAGTGCTATGGTGAAGCCATTCCCCCATATATCCTAAACTCCAATTCCCACAGGGAGACAAAGAAAAAGCCAGGTGCCGCACATACAGTGAGGTTGTGTTATAGAAGAGGAATGCTGAATTTAGGTATTCTAGTTGGCTAATGCTGCCATTGTGCAAAATGCCAGAAATGGATTGGCTTTTATAAAGGGGGTTTATTTGCTTACAGAGTTACAGTCTTAAAGCCATAAAAGTGCCCAAACTAAGGCATCAGCAACAGGGTACCTTCACAAAGGAATGGCCAATGGTGTCTGAAACGCCTCTGTTGTCTGGGAAGGCACATGGCTGGCATTTTCTTCCTTTGTTTCCAGGTTGTGTTCCAAAATGGCTTTCTCACAGGACTTTTCTCTCTAGGAATCTGAGGTTATTCTCTGAGTTTCTTCTGGGGAAACTCTCGAGTAGCAAAAGTCTGCTTTTAATGGCCATCTTCAAAATGTCTCTCTTGGCTGCAGCTGCTCTGAGGTTCTTCTGTTTGTGCACTTTTATAGGGCTCCAGTGAACTAATCAAGACCAATGCTGAATGGGCAGGGCCACACCTCCATGGAAATAATCTAATCAAAGGTATCACCCACATTTGGGTGGGTCACATTTCCATGGAAACAACCTAATCCAAAGATTACAACCTAATCAATGCTAATAAGTTGGCCTCTGCAAGATTGCATTAAGGAACATGTCATTTTGGAGGACATAATACATCCAAACTGGCACATTAGGAAACCCCAGTCTTTTTATAATCACTGCAAGCAAATATACCCACCCTTAATCCAGAGGGAGATATTACATGGATTTTACTGGACAATAGCCTAGCCTTCTGTTCTGAAGGTAGATAGTATCTCTATATTCCAAGACCATTTGCCATATAAATACCCTTGAACAAATAGCCCAGAGCAAAGATTGTTAGCGCCCTTGCACATGTGCAAAAATGTAAGAGACTCATGGAGGATTGTCTCCCAATAATCATGCAATCATGTAAGAAAAAGTAGATGTCGTTGCTTCTCAAAAATATTTTGCTGTCCCGACTTAAAAAAAAAAAAAATAGAAAGGATACAACAGGTCCAACTTTGCTTCATTGTCCTTTCTCCTACTCCCTTCCTTAAACATAGATATAATGTCTGATGCTCTGATGTCATCTTGTGACTGAGTGACCAAAAATAAGAAGATCAAATATAATAAAGATGGTGCAACAGAAGAATAGCAGTCTCATTCCTCAAAAATATTCTTAAACAGTTCCAACTGCCTTAGACTGCCTTAATTCTGCTTTTCTATGAGTATGTGTGTTTATATGTGCATGCCTGAGCACACATTCATGTAAAAGAGAGACAAAAGATGCTGAATCAACTGAGTCAAAAATTGTGTTGCTTACATTTGAAATTATTCATAATTGATAGAGCTTGAATTCAAAAAAAATAACATGAATCTTTGATATCGAATGTTGTCACAAATCTACACTAGTGAATGGAGCCTCACTCTTATTTAATGCTAAGGTAATCCTAAATTGATATTCTTGTTTTACACTTAGTTGTGGGACTTAAGGAAATATACATAATCCTGACCAGGCTGTTATCTCCTTTTTGGCAGTTGGGATATCATTATCTAATTGGCTTAATTGGAAGAGTAAATCATCGTGAATATAAAGTTATACCCTGACCCCTATATAGATGCTTAACAAATATCAGTTTTCCTCAAAATACAAAGTCTCTTCTAATCTCCTGTGAAGAAAATGGTGATTAAGAAGTCCTTTTCTCAGTATCTGCTTTAAAAACTTTTACTAATTTCTAAGCACATCATTTAATTCAAAAGTTTAATAAGTGTTTTCATTGTTGTTGTTCCTGTTTTCCCCAGAGTTATGTTTGGTAATAATGTATGTTCATGGACACTTTTTTACTGAACTGGTATGAAACCAAGTAGAACAGCAGTAATTTAGTTGCCCTTTATTGTAGCAGGACATGGGTTTACTTAACTAAGTTCTTGTAGAGTCATTGCAAAAATCAGGTATTTAACTTATTCACAAATTAGACAATTTGTTATTTTTGTTTTTGTCTGTCATCTTTGTTGTTTTACTCACCCCCATAGCACATTTTAAGCAAACCTGCTTACTCATGGAGGGGGGTGAGAGGAGAATTGCTTTTGAGAGCAAAAGATAATTTGGAGTTTGGCTAAAATATATTTTTGAAATTTTTATTTTTGAAATTTTTTATTTTTTAGTTGACAAGATAA
Organism: Choloepus didactylus; assembly: GCF_015220235.1. NCBI lineage: Eukaryota > Metazoa > Chordata > Mammalia > Pilosa > Megalonychidae > Choloepus > Choloepus didactylus. The sequence continues at coordinate 60,477,876 of NC_051316.1, forward strand.
ATTGAAACATTTAAATTATTCACCTACTTCTCTATGTTCAGTAATGTCATACAAGACAAGCAAAAATGCTCATCTTACTAGCATAACATTGACTTTTGCTATATAACAATTCTGCTTTTAAGTCATTTATTATGTTCTATATATTTCAATCATTTTGGCTAGTTTCCAGTAAAATGATTCCAAAAATGAAAATGTGGGAAATATGTTGCAAGAAAAGACTGATGTTGCCCATTTAGTCCTTTATAGATTTTGTTTTAAGAAAAATGAGAAGTTATAAAAAGGTTTTAGGCAGGAAGTTACAAGATTTGACTTGCAATTATAAAATATCTATTTGTCCTAGTTTTTTAGAGAACAGAATGAAAGATAACAAGAGTGCAAGCAAGGAAACCAATTAGGAGGCTATCACAGTAAAGAGTCAAATATGATGACATGAACATATTTGATGTATAATTTGGACTTAGAATAGGAAAACATTGGATTAAGAATATAAAAGATAGACTATGAAAAGAAAAGAAAAAAGAAAAGAAAAGAAGAAAAGAAAAGAGAAAAGAAAAGAAGTGCTTGGGATGGTTGGATTATAAGGAATCATGAGAAAATACTAGGGGTAATGGATAAATGAATTACCTTGACCATATTAATGGTTTTAAAGCTGTATAGATGCCATAACTCATCAAATTATATACCTTATATGTGTACATTTTATTGTCTGTCAGTTGTATGTTTATTGTATTTCTATTGAACATCAATAAAGCAATAATATACAGGAAAAGCTTGGTAACACTATAGAGCATTTAAGGAAATAAAATATCTTGTAATGTTTTATTTTTTACAATTGGGTACATAAAAAAATCTATCACTTAATCATAGAAGAGAGGAAGAGAAATATCAAAGAATGGGTGAAGTCCAAGAAAGTAGTTCTGGATATGTCATTTGAGAAAATTATGAAACATCCAGTAGAATCATCATGTTAATGATTAAATATATTATTTTGATTCTTTCAAAGTGGGAAGAATGAAAAAAGAGGGAACTAGATGATCAAAGCACTTAGGAGTAAGTGCCTATATTGAGATTAATTGGCCAGAAAATTAGGAGAAAAAATAGGAGGAAATAATTATTTTAATAAGGATGATGAGAACTAAAAATATTTCAGTTGGATTTGTCAATATGAGGTCATTGGTAATCTCAGTACAACCTTTGTTCAGTGGAGTGGTTGGGGTGGAAGACAGAGTAATGTGTGTTGAAAACTGAATAGTGCAAAGCTTGTCCCAAAGTGTGAAAGAAGCTGAAAAACAGGGGTGTTAACTATGGGTTATTTGAAGTGAAATGAATTGTTTTGTTTATTTTGTTATTTTGCAATGTTTGTGACATAACAAAAGTTTGTTTGGATGCCAGAAAGTTTTAGCTTTTATGATGAAGACTATGAAATCTTGTTTGAATGTTGAAAAGGAAAAAGGGAGATGATACAGATTTAGAAGTGAGAGAGTAAAGTTTTTGAAAAGTTGCAACCAAAATAATTTCAGAGCATAATGTAAATGGATTGGCATGTTCAAGGATTAACAGCACTTTATCAGAGCATATGGCTGATGAGGAGGATTACTTCTCTATTTAGGGATTGTAAAATGAAAACATCCTCATGAATGGTTTTGGTTTTACAATAAGACTGTATCAAATTCTTCAGCTTTAAAAGAAAATGGGGGCTGGAGTGAAAGTTCAGAGATTAAAAGACAATGGGAAAAAATTTTGAATCATCATTGAGGAAAGTGTAAGAGAGTGCTAAGTAGAGAAGCAGGTGCTATTGGACTTCCATTTGAGATATTTTACCATAAAGTATAGAAATACCCATCTGCTAAGCTATCGTAGGTAAATTTAATGTTCTAGGAATGCCCAGGAATGACTATGGTCTGTTAATTTCTGATGGGTATAGTAGGAACAAGTTCACAGAAATGTTGCTATATTACGTTACTTTCTTCAGGTAGAGTAGGAACATGTTGGAAGTAAAGTAGTTATCTTAGGTTAGTTGTCTTTTTCTTACTCCCTTGTTACAGTCTGTTTGAAATGTTCTTTTATTGTATGTTTTATTTATTTATTTATTTATTTTTAATTTTTATACAGTTGATTTAAAAAAAAAAAGGCAAGGAAAAAATATGCAGAGCCCCCTTGAGGAGCTGGTGGAGAATGCAGGGGTATTGGCCTGCCCACCTCGATGGTTGCTAATGTACTCACAGATATGGGGGACTGGTGGTTTTATGGGCTGACCCCTCTACCACAGGACTTGCCCTTGGGAAGACTGTTGCTGCAAAGGAGAAGCTAGGCCTCCCTATAATTGTGCCTAAGATCCTCCTCCCGAATGCCTCTTTGTTGCTCAGATGTGGCCCTGTCTCTCTGGCTAAGCCAACTTGAAAGGTGAAATCACTGCCCTCCCCCCTACGTGGGATCAGACACCCAGGGGAGTGAATCTCCCTGGCAACGTGGAATATGACTCCTGGGGAGGAATGTAGACCCGGCATCGTGGGACGGAGAACATCTTCTTGACCAAAAGGGGGATGTGAAAGGAAATGAAATAAGCTTCAGTGGCAGAGAGATTCCAAAACGAGCCAAGAGGTCACTCTGGTGGGCACTCTTATGCACAATATAGACAAATCTTTTTAGGTTCTAATGAATTGGGGTAGCTGGTGGTAGATACCTGAAACTATCAAACTACAACCCAGAACCCATGAATTTTGAAGATGATTGTATAAAAATGTAGCTTATGAGGGGTGACAATGTGATTGGGAAAGCCATATGGACCACACTCCCCTTTGTCTGGTTTATGGATGGATGAGTAGAAAAATGGGGGAAGGAAACAAACAAACAAAGGCACCCAGTGTTCTTTTTTACTTTAATTGCCCTTTTTCACTTTAATTATTATTCTTGTTATTTTTGTGTGTGTGGTAATGAAGGTATCAGGGATTGATTTTGGTGATGAATGCACAACTGTGTAATGGTACTGCGAACAATCAAATGTACGATTTGTTTTGCATGACTGCATGGTATGTGAATATATCTCAATAAAATGTATTTTAAAAAAAGAAAAAAGAAAAGAAAGAAATACCCATCTGCTAGATCCTGAAATTTTTCTCCACTTACACTCAGCTCTTCAGTGCATTAATAAAGTGAATATTTGAGTTTATACAGTGATGTGATTTTTCTCAATAAATACTAGGAAGAGAGAAAGAGAAAGTGGAGAAAGGAAAAAATGGAGAAGGCAATTGAAGGTAGTTGCAAGGAAGTAATTATGATTATGGACTTTGGAAGCTATGCCAGATAAAGAGGAAATTAAAATGAGAGAGGAGCTAAGACAAAATAAAATGTTGGAGACAAGGGGTAACAAATTTTAATAAAATCAAAATTTGTTGCAAATAACATTTGAGCCAATTAACTTGAAGATCAAAAGATTGTAATCAGAAAACCAATAAAAGGAGAATGAGAAAGAGAAATAGGCAGCAATGGAAATATAAATAAAGAAATTTCTGATCATGAACACTGTGAGTGCCAGTTAATGACTGTGACTGCCAGTTAACAACTGTGTAGAGAAACAGGACACAAGAGCAATTGCTGGGTAGTTGGTAATAGACATATCCCTATTTTGATGATAGATCAAATTAAAGTTTGAATTACAGACTTTCACTTCTAGCCATGACATAGTTAACTTGTGTCAGACTAAACTTTCTGCTGATAACAACTATAAAACCTGGATAGAATAACTTGCACAACTCTTTGAAGGAATCAGAAAGCAACCAAAGCACCTAGACTTGAAGAGGCAATATCCAGAGAGATGGATAGCACACTGATGTGAGCACCACGTTTGCCCATACATTTTTTTTTTAGAGTATATGTAAATCCAAAGCCGGAGTATTTCGAGGTTAAGCGTAGAGGGAACTACACAGTACTCCTGTTATTGGTTAGGTTTGCCAAGGCAACTAAGAGACTTGAGGGACCAAGATTCTTGAGAGGGTTGGCTAAAAATAATTAAGCCCCAAATTATGGTGGCCTTTTCATTTTATATCTTCCTAGAATGTTATTTAAAATATGCAGATCCAAAATGAACAAACAAATAAAACCACCCAAATTCCATATCTTAAAATAAATAACACAGAGAATACCATAAACTTTAAATTACTTAATAAGTAGAAAAATATTCGCCAATTTCCAGCGGAGCTACCTCTCAAGCTCCCACAGTAAGCCTTTGAAAAGTGCTGTGGGCTTCTGAAAAAGAGTATAGAATAGAGAATAGGACAACAAAGTCCTAAGATTAAATTACTCCCTGAAAGAAAAAGACCATCCTAAGTAAGAAATTACTGAAGAAGTCATAAAATGCAATAGTATAAAGAATTAAAACAGAGTTAGGTAATGCTATATGTAACAATATTGATGACTCTTACAGATATAAAGTTGAGCTAAAGAATACAACAGAGAAGAGTCCATATTTTATAATTCTGTTTATATGATTTTCAAATACAGGCAAAATTAATCCATGGTAAAAGAAGTCAGAAGAGTTTTGTTTTGTTTTGTTTTGTTTTTACGTTTGAGGATATTGACTGGGGAACATATGTGTTCTATATCTTTATCAGTGCATTGGTTAGATTCTGGAAAATAAATCTTATGGTATATTCATTTGTGAAATCCATAGTTTTATACCTACTGTTTGTGTAGTTTACTTATATGGATGATATACTTCAGTAAAACAAGTGCAAGAGAAAATTAGAATCAGATACATTACCTACTCTTTTAAAATCTTTTTTTTAAGTTAAAATTCTGTCTGCTTGTGTTTTTTGTGTCATGTGTGTAAGACATAATTCATGCAAAATGTAGATAAGTTCTCTATGTTTAATTTCTCTGCACCCCCCTACAGTGTTTGGTACAAGTCTTGGTTCCCAGTATGCCCTAAACTAATACATACAGAATTGAGCAGACATAATGGAACTTCTCTAAAAAAAAGAACAAGAGCAAATAAGGTGGATTAAACTTTTCTGTCTCAGGGGTGGAGATCTGACCACCCACTGTCATCTTTAGAAAACTTACTTAGAAGAATATTCTCCCATCTTGTGATACAGAGGTCACTGTTTACATGCACACACATACGTGCCCATGAATACACACCCACCACTCTATAAACCTTAGGATCTGCTGTGAGGCTTTTCCAGGCACAGAAAGAATCATTGTGTGAATATTAATTTTGTTTCCATACATGATAGTAACGGGAAACTCTCGTGCTGGATTGTGAGGCTCCTTAGAGCATGTGAACAGTTCAGATCCTCCCAGTTCTTCGATTCTGAAACAAGTTGGGATGTCTTGTCCCTCCTTTCGCCTAGATCTCAAACCAGTTTCAATTTCTGATACCCAAACACTCTCAGGTCTTTTTCCCTCTAGCTCTCCCTGTCTTCCATTCTAGATAACGAATTCTCCAAATCTATTGTTTGTGCCCTGAGATCTTTTGAAACTTCAAACCAAGAGATGAATTTTGGCAACTTGTGTCATTTCTTACTTGAAAAAAAACAAAGGTTGCAAGTTTAGCTGCTTGAATGAGGAGGAGGGGAAAGATAAGAATAAATACCAAAGAATGATGCTTTCTTAAACACCTCAAAACTCTCATGTTTCAAGAAATTGAAGCAAATAATTTACAGAAAAATAAAGTATAGATGCAGCTGAAAAATGTCTTAGCGATGGTACTACATTAAGTGCGTAGGAAAAAGTGACGCTAAATTAAATTTGCATTAAATAGTTGAATATGCTGGCAAGAGAATTATTTTATTCATAATGACAGACATAGCCAAAGGCAAGTAAAACGGAAAGCAAGAGGGAGGCACACAATTGTGCACATAGGCCTAAAGACTCTGCTTGAAGAAGTTTTAGAAGAAGGGTGCATGCTCAGTGTTCAGCTGCCATTAAGAAGTTAAGCTTTATTTAAGAATGGTATGCATCCATATAAAACCACCCAAAGTATCTCCTGTTTATCTATGTAAAGAATATCTTTTAGTTCTGAAGACTCAAGGAGTTCATGACTAGTTTTGCAGTTTTGCTACAAATATTTGGTTCTATAAATTCCAGTCTTCTTTGGGGAAGTAGTTCCTGAAGTAAAGGATATTGGTAGCCCATAGCACTCTTTATATTGTGTTATTAATGCTTATAGTAATATACATATATGTTTCCATATAAATATTGGTATATAAAAACGTATTTTGCCCAAAAGTGATGGCCAACAATATTCTTTTTTTTGGAAAAATAATAGCTGATAGCAGGTTTGACCCTAGGTAACAATTTAGAAAGTGAGGAAAATTTCTTATTATTTTTAACATATTTATTCAAATATATTTCACATGTCCTAAAATCCACCCACTTAAAGTGTACAGTTCAGTGGACTTTACTCTTTTCACAAAGATATACAATCATCATGCCACGTTCTAATTTTAGAACATGTCCACCACCACCCACACAAAACACACACACACACACACACACACACACACACACACACACACATTAGCAGTCACTTCCCATTCCCAATAAAACCCCAGCTCTAGGCGAAGACTAATTTTTTTTTTTTGGCTTTTCTAGATTTCATAAAAATGTCAATGTACAATATGTGCTCTTTTGTGACTGTTTTCTTTCACTTACCATGATGTTTTCAAGTTTCATCCACATTATAGCATGTATCAATGTTTCATTCCTTTTTATTGCTGAATAATATTCTATTGTACAGATACATAACATTTTTTATCCATACATTAGTTGATGTACTTTGGGTTGTTTCCATATTTGTGTTATTATAAATAATGATGATATCAATATTCATGTACAAGCCTTTGTGAGGACATATGTTTTCATTTCTCTTGAGTATATGCCGAAAAGTGGGAATTCTGGGTCATTTGGTAACTACGTCAAACATTTTGAAAAACTTCCAAACTGTTTCCCAAAGTGACTGAAATCATTTTACATTGTCACCAATGGTGTTTGAGGGTTCCAATTTCTCCACATCCTCGTCAATGTCTGTCATTGTCTAGCTTTCTGATGATAGGCATCTTGGTGTGTGTGAAGGGTTATCTCATGGTGGTATCAATTTCCATTCCCATTATGACCAATGATCTTGAGCATCTTTTCATGTGATTATTAGTTATTCTTACATCTTTTTTTGGTAGAATGCCTACTCAAGTCCTTGTCTTTTTAAAAAACTTTTTATTAAAAGATAATATACAAAATAAAGTGCATATATCATAAGTCTTCACCATGATAAATTTTCACAAATTGAACACAGCACCCATATCGAGGAACAGAAATTTACCAGCTCCCAGAAAACACCCTTGAGCTCTCTTTTGGTCACTAATTTTCCCCTAGTGTAAACACTATCTTAATTTCTCACACTATAGATTAGTTTTAGCTTTTCATACTTTATATAAGTAGAATTATACACTATGTGTTCTTATATGCCTGGCTTCTTTTGGTCAACATTGTGTTTGTGAGATTTACCCATATTGTTCTGTGTTTCCATAGAGCTATTATTTTACATTATTGCAGAGTATCCCTTTGTGTGAATATGCCACAATTTATTTATCCATAATTCTGCAGATGGGCATTTGGGATTCCCAGTTGAACTATTGAAAATTGTATTCTTATGAACATTCTAGTATATGACTCTTGCTGCCCATGTGTATGCATTTTAGGTTATGTGCCCTGAAGTGGAATTGCTGATCCACAGAGAATGCATGTATTCAGCGGGAGTGGATTTTACCAAAGTGGTTGTTCTGATTTTCAATCCCATCAGCAGTATATTGTATATGCCTTTTCATTTTAACCATTCAGACGGTATCTCTTTGTAATTTCTTATTACATTTTATTCTTTATTTTTGTTTCAAAAATGACACTTTTATGCATGTATAGGACTATAAAAGGGATTAAGAAACCAACACCTGTGTAACTGCCAGAGCTATATATACATATATATATGAACCTTGTGACTATCAATCTAAATATTTTTTCAAAATGTTGTATAATATAGTCTTAGGCTAGAGTAATGTTATTGATTTTGTTTATGATTATAGTAACTTTAGTATTCAACATTGTTTATAAGTTTTTATATTGCAAACTATATTAATTAATATCAAGTTGCAATATTTATTTAAATTATATCTCCCAGGCCTATGTTTAAAAAGATTAAATCCTGTTTTGGCTTATGCTAGTTTTATAATAGAATTTTAGTGTTTGTCTCCTAAGGTTTCTTTTTTCTTTGTATATTTATGTTCTTTTTAAAAAATATTAATCACTATTTTTAGAGCAGTTTTAGTTTTACAGAAAAACTGCACAGAAAGTACAGTTACTGTATAACCTTCCTACACACAAACACACACTCATAGTTTCCCCCTATTTTCAACATCTTTCATTAATGTGGTGTATTTGTTCCAATTGATGAATCAATAATGATGTTTTATTGGTAACGTAAGACTATAGTTTACATTAGATTCACTCTGCTGTACAATGCTATGAATATTGACAAATGTATAAGGTCATATATCCACCAACATGGCATCATATAGAATGGTTTCACTGCCCAAAAATGTCCTTGTTCTACCTATTCATTCTTGTCCATTATTGAATCTGATGCAACCACTGATCTTTTTACACTTTCTATTGTTTTACCTTTTCCAGGATATCGTATAGTTGGGATCATACAGTATGTACAATTTTCAGACTGGCTTCTTTCACTTAATAATATGCATTTAAGATTCCTCCATTTATTTCTGTGGCTTGATAGTTCATTTCTTTTTACTGTGGATAAAATTCCATTGTAAAGATGTGCCACCATTTGTTTATCCATTCAACTACTGAAATTCATCTTGTATGTTTCCAATTTTTGGTAATAATGGATAAAGCTGCTGTAAACATTTGAGCATGTGTTTTTGCATGGACATAGTATTCAACTCTTAGGGTAAATACTTAGGAGAGCAATTGCTGAATCATATAGTAAGTTTATGTTTAGCTTTGTCCTTTTTTTAAATTGGGTTGTCTTTTAATTGTTGCATTGTAGGAGTTCTTTATATATTCTGGATACACATCCTTTGTCAGATGTATGATATGTAGATATTTTCTCCCATTCTGTCAATTGCCTTTTCATTTTTTGATTGTGCCCATTGACCCAGAAAACATTTTAATTTTGATGAAGTTCTGTTGATTGATTGGTTGCTTTTTTAATTGCTTATGCTTTTGGTATCATATCCAAAAACCATTACTTAACCCAAGACCAAAAATATTTACTTCTTTTATTTTCTTCTAAGAGTTAATTCTTACATTTAGATAAATTTTGAGTTAATTTTTTATGTGGTGTGATGTAGAAGTACGATTTCATTTGTCTGCCTGTGGACATCTAGTGGCCCCACACCATTTGTCAAAAAGACTACCCTTTCCCTATTGAATTGTAATGGTGAATTGTTTCTCAAAAATCAATTCACCATAAATATGAGGGTTCATTTCTGGACTGTCATTTCTATTTCATATCTATATGTGTGTCCTCATGCCAGTACCACATTTTCTTGATCACTGTCATGTAGATTTGTGGTACATTTTAACATTGACTTAAATAGTGAGTCCTCCACTTTTTTATTCTTTTTCAAGATGATTTTGACTATTCTGTGTTCTTGCATTCCATAAGAATTTTAGGATTAGTTTGTCAATTTCTGCAAAAAAAAAAAAAAAAAAAAAAAAAGGAAAAATGGAAGCTGGTATTTTTCGTAGATATTGTGGTGAATCTATAGATCAATTTAGAAAGTATTGTCATCTTAACAACATTAAGTTTTCAAATCCATAAACATTGGATGCTTTTCCATTTATTAAGTTCTTTAATTTCTTACAAAAATGTCTTCTAATTTTCAGTGTACAAGTCTTACACTCCTTTCATTAAACTTATTTCTAGGTATTTCATTCCTTTTGCTGATACAATAAATGAAATTGTTTCCTTAATTTCACTTTTAATCATTGTTTGCTAATTTATATTAATACAATTGGTATTGTATATTGATCTTGTTTCCTGCCACACTGCTGTATCATTTATTAGTTCTAATTGTGTTTTAGTGGATTCCTTTGAACTTTTATATACAATATGATGTCTTCTGAAAATAGTGATAGTTTTATTTCTTCTTTACTAGTCTGGATACTGGATTCATTTTCCTTGAAAAATTGCCCTGGCTAGAACACCGGTTCATTGTTGAATAAAAGTAGTGAGAATCAACACCCTTGCCTTGTTTCTGCTCTTTTGGAAGAACATTCAGTCTTTCACCATTAAGTATGATGTTAATGTGGGGGCCTCATAATTACTCTTTATGAGGGTGATGAAGTTTTTTCTTCTATTTCTAATTCTTTTAGCATGTGTGCATGTGTGTGTTTATCATGAAAAGGTATTAGATTTTGTCAAATGTTTATTCTGTGCCTGTAATATGATAACATGGTTATTTTTGTCTTTGTCTTACTAACATGGTGAGTTACATTGATTTACTTTTCCATGTGAAATCAGCCTTGCTTTCCAGGGATAAATCCCACTTGGTTACATTACAAAATTATTTTTATGTGTTCCAGGCTTACTTTCCTATTTAGTGCACACTCTCAATGTTATATCTGCCGTTCATTGACTTTGAGTTATTTTAAATCTCAGCAGTTGTAGAATACTGACAGTAATGGAAATGATTCTTGTCCATAGAAGTGCAAAGTGTATGTGCTGGAGATGCACTTAAGTATTGACCTGTGGGTACTGACTTTTTTAATTGTTGTAAATTCATTGCAGCCTTCCTGATCATCAGTATATATTGTGGTGTTTGAATTGTCCTTAAAACTGGTTGTAACATCTTGCTGATTCCCTCATTAATTAGTGAGAGAATTCAAATCTCTGACATATGAGAAAAAAAAGTTTGGTAGTATTCACCAATAAAACATTTGCACCTGCGTTTTCTACTGTACTAGGTTATTAATTAATGATTCACATTTTTAATGGTTACAGGCAATAAAAAGGAGAATATCTACTTCTCCTTTTGTGAGTTTTGGTAGTATCTTTCAAGGAATTGTTAAACTTCATCTAAATTATCAATTTTATGAGCAAAGATTTACTTTTTTTATTTTTTATCCTTTAATATTCATGGGATCAGCAGTGTGGACCTCTCTTTTTTCTGACATTGATAAGTGGTGTATTTTCTTTTACTTGATTGACCTGGCTAGAGGTTTATCAATTTTATTGATCTTCTTAAAGAAACCAGCCTTTAAAGCTTTTTTCTATATTGTTTTCCTCTTTTAAATTGCATTTATTTTTGCTTTAATTTTTTATTATTTCATTTTCTTCTGCTTCTTAGGGCTTAAATGTTTCTTCTTTTTCTAGTTTCCTAAGGTGAAAGCTTTGGTTATTGATTTTAGGTATGTCTTCTTCTCTTATATATGCATTTAATGCTATAAATTTCCCTCTAGTCATGGTTTTCACTGCATCTCACAAATTTTTACCAGTTGCATTTTCATTTTCATTTAGTTCAAAATATTTTTTTTAACTTCTCTTGAGACTTCTTCTTTGACCCATGTATTATTTAGAAGTGTATGAATTAATCAATGAGTTATTCAAATCTCTGACATACGAGAAAAAATTGTTTGATAGTATTCACCAATAAATCATTTGCACCTGTGTTTTCTATTGCGATGGGTTATTAATTAGTGATTTACATTTTTAATGGTTACAGGCCATAAAAAGGAGAATATCCACTTCTAGTTTTGTGAGCTTTGGTAGTATCTTTCAAGGAATTGGTAAACCTCATCTAAATTATATTTTTAATCTCAAAATATTTTGGGTTTTTCCCAGCTGTCCTTCTACAGTTGATTTATAGTTCATTCCATTATGATCTGAGAATATACTTTGTATGATTTCCATTATTATCAATTTGTGTTTTATGACCCAGAATGTTGTCTATCTTGGTAAATATTTCACATAAGCTTGAAAAGAATGTGTATTCTTCTGTTGTTGGAGTATTCTATAAATGTCTATAAATGTCAATTAGATCAAACAGATTGAAGGTTCTGTTCATGCCAAATATATGCTTACTGATTTTCTCTCTGCTTGAGCTATCAATTTCTGAAAGAGGTTTATTGAAGTCCCAGCTATAATAATGTTTCTGTCTCTTTCTTCTTTCGGTTCTATTAGTAGTTGCCTCAGTATTTTGACACTATGTTGTTATGTACATAGATGTTTAGGATTATTATATCTTCTTGTAGAGATGACCCATTTATAGTATATGATTCTCCTCTTTAGACATGACAGTTTCCTTGTTCTACTTACTGATTTGCCTGAAATTGAGATTACTGCTCCAACTTTCTTTGGCAATCTTTGGAATCTTTCTCTCAGAGAAAGATAAATCATTTGAAAGAGGAAGGGGCTTATAAGCCATGGCCTGGGAAGTAAAGATCAGAGAAGTTGCATGGTATTCCAGAAGGAAGAAATCACACAGAAATTTTAAGAATCTCCAGATCATCATTTTTCAAAAGAAGTGGGTTACAGGAGTATGCATGCAAGTCTTTTCAAAACCTAATGTTTACCATCTGATGAAGACCACACAAATGCTTTTAGCCTTTTCAAGAGCACAAATGACTTCTACTTCTTTTCTGACTTCCAAATTTTTGTGCAATTGCCTCTCCCTGGCAAAATCTGTTGAGTCCCTGCCACCAGGGAATCTGGTTACTGCCATTTACTTGGGATGTTGAATATTTCAAAAATAGCAACAATTTCACACAATTTCCAGTATCCATTCATTTTGAAATATGACTTTTCACCTCTTTTCATGAAAAGGTGAAGTTTAAATCCTTCCTCCTTGAAACTGGACTGGTTTTAAAATGCTTTGTGCGATAAAATGTGGCAGAAGTAATCATATGCAATTTTCAAAACTATGTTTAAAGAAGCTTTGTAAACTTTCACTTTCTCTCTTGCTCCCCCTACTTCTCTATGAGAACAAGTCTGTGTGCTAGCCTCCTGGATGAAACAATGTGGAGCAGAACCAAGTCATTCCATCTGAAGCCATCATTGATAACCAATCTCTAGCCAAACTTTTTAGCTGACTGCAGAAAGTACAAAGAAACAAAATCAGCTGAGCCTAGCCAAAGAATCATACCAACTGTTACCAGTGATAAATGATTATTTTTTTAAGCCTGAGTTTTGTAGTATGCCACAATATAACTATGGCAATAGATAACTGATAGCAGGAAATGGTGACAATTTACCAAGTATGTGTCCAAAATATCTACCCAATATAAAAAATAAGGTTTACTTTAAGGCTACTAAATAAAAGATGATTTGCATTCAATTAATAAAAATTTTTAAAACACAGAGTTTTACAGAAAACATATTGTGTCTTATTCTTCCATTGAAACTTTGGTTGTTGTTAATTTTTCTTTTATTCTAGCAACCATAAATATTTAACCATTGAAATTGTTTCTGGTGCATTAAATAGACTATACTAATTTCAATATTCTTTTGATGCTTTCATGATGTTTAATTCATTGATGTTACATAGTTGTCTTGTTTCTCACTCTTCTCATAACTATAATGCTCACCTTACCAGGATAATTTCCACATAGAATCATAAAATCACTTCTTATAAAGTTCAACTACTGTTTCTTGCTTTGTTTTATTGCTTGACTAAACAATGGCACTTGTGGTAGCTTGGAGCTATTTACCCCAGAAAAATAAGTTCTTAAACTTATGCCATTTCTGTGGATATGAACTTTTGTTAACTAGGACCTTTGGTGTGCTTACTTCAGTTTGGGTGTGGCTCAACTTACTTATGATGGGTTTTAATCTTATAATTGAAGGCTTTATACAGAAAGAGAAAACCACAAGGAGGAATCACAAGTTTAATGCCAATGGAACTGAGAAGACAGGAGAAGCTGCCATGTGCATTGACAGGTGACAGAAAATCCAAAGATCGAGGATTGTTGGCATCCAGTCCCAGAATGCCGCAGTCTTCTGGGAGAAAGCATTGCCTTGATGACACCTTGGTTTTGGATTTCTTCTAGCCTCAAAACTGTAAGCAAATAAATTCTCATGGTTTAAGTCAACACATTGCAGAGTATTAGTTTTGGCTTCCAGAAGAACTAAAACACTTGCTCAATCCAATTCAATTCTCTACACTATGCCTTTACCTATACAGCTGTACTGCAAGGCTTGAAATTAAGATGCGATATGAAATTATTGTTTTTATATCTTTCAGTCTCATAGGGCCTCAGAGGCCTAATCATGAGTTTGCCTGCTTTCCCAAGATATGCCTCCCATCCAGAAGGAAAGATTCCCCCTTTGGCTATTTCCCATATCAGCAGGACCAGCTGCACCCCATCCTGTCCTTGACATCCAGAAAAATTATTCAAACAAGCAATCACATCTAACAAGAACTAAGGGGGCACTCTACCTTATTCTCATTACAAAGCCAGACCCTGCTATCCCTGCAGGCTCATTCTCCTACTGCATGCAAACCCCTTGTGGTTCTGCCTAGTGTGTGGTGTATTCCTGCCCTGGGCTGTGAGTATACATGACTTTATTAACTGCTGTGCATATCATTTGTCCAGTGTCAGTGTCATTTGTTCAGCCATCTTGTACTACTTTGGGCATTGTACTCTCCCTTCCCCAAAGAGGTAACTAGGATTAGATCAGAACAGTAGCATAATGGGCTCACTTTGAATTCATGATCACTAACCTCAAGAGGGCCCTCAATATTGTTCAGAAATCATTATATATTTACCAGACCATTCACTCTTTCACTCTCTTAAATGTCCTTACCATTTAGACTCCTCACTTTGATCATCCCCATTCAGCATACAAGCAAATCTTTTACACTCTTAAATGGTCATTTCATATATTTTTCCTCCTATTACACATCATCTATCCTCATTTTCATTTAATCATTTAATTCTGTGTTCACAGAGGAGAAATTGCTATGGGAAAAAAACAATATAAGCTTCTAACCTCCATACCTAAAAGACTTGCAAGCTTCTCTGCCCACATACTCTCTTTAATTGTCCCTTTACTAAGCTACATAGTCCATGTTCTTAGCTAGGGCCAACATCTCTACTAGATCCTATTCACTCTTGCCAAGTCAGAACTCCTCTAGCAATTTCTACTTTTGTCTTTTATCATCAACTATTTCTCCAAGTTTGATTACCGGAGCTTCTTCCTCTTTGAAGATGTTACTGGAGCTCCATTTCAGGCTCACCATCTGGTTGCAAGAAAGAATTTAACGATGAGACAAGCAGGTATAAGCAAGTGAGAAAAGTTTATTGAAGAGAGAAAGAAAGTACACACTCAAGCAGTGAGCACAGGTGTGCTAAGAGAGCGACACAGACACACGTTGTTTGACACATGGCTGTTCAATAGATCAGACAAAGGGAGGTGAGGTTTGAGATGTTGGTACATTGTGATTGGTTAGTAAGTATTTAAGTTAAGTATTGTAAGTAGGCTATTGTGATTGGTTTGTCTATACATTCTTGTGATTGGTTAGTAAACATGTAAATTAAGGCTTATAAGTAAGCTGTTGCAGTAGGCTGAGAAAGCATTCAAATTAAGGATTGTGAACAGGTTATTGTGATTGTTCCATGCTGTGTGGTTAAACAATGTATCTTGTTTTGTTTAACCTTCTCTGGTTTTAGGAGCCTGGCTGTTCTCTCCAGATGCCCCCAACCCCCACCCCTTCCCTGCACTGAGTCCAAAGGTGCCTCAGAGCATGCAAGATGGTTTTCCTACATGGATCCTGCCTCAGTTCAACCTTTCTCATCAGCATACAAGCAAGTTGCTTTTCCTCCATCTTAGAAAAATGTCTATCTTGACTTCATTTCGCCCTCCATTTACTTCCATATCACTCTCCTTCCTATTACAACAAAAACCCTTGAAAGAGTCACCTCTACTTGTTGTTTCCAATTCTTCAATTTCTATTCTCTCCCAAACTCAGTAAAACTGACCATTTTTTGTCACAGGAAAACCTTGATAAGCCTCATGAAGAAATATGCAAAGAGTAGATAGATGTTTTAAAATAACTATGTTTGCTATTTTCAATAATAAAAGAGATACTACCAAGAATTTTGACATAAAACTCTAAACTATTTTAAATAAATTTTATAAGGAGAAACTATAGAAGTGAATTTTACTGAAATTACAAACACAGTGGATGATATTAATATGAGACGACACACCACTAAATAAAAACTAAGTAAAATGGAAAATGGGTGTAGGAAAAGTACCCACAATTATGCATGAATTAATGAAAGAAGAAAAAATACAGAAAATTGCACAGGAAGACTACTGGATAGCATGACAAGTCTAACTGACATGTGTTTTGGGTTCCAGAGAGTAAGGACAGAATAAAGCATTCACAGAATCAAGAGATTCCAGATACAGAATCACAGAGCTTCCAGTCACAGACTCAAGAAGATCTAAGAACCTCAAACAAGATAAATACAAATAAACTATCCCCTTGGATGGCATAAGACAGCTACTGAAAACAAAACACAAGGAAAACAATTTGGAAGGGGGGTGGGGTGATAGATGAGGCCAGAGGAGGCCTTCAACCAAACATCAAAAAAGTGACAGTTGGCATCTCAAAAAAAAAAGCTGAAAGGCAGAACACTTTAGAATGATATTTCCAAAGCTGATGGAAGATAAATTTCAAGATAACAAGAAAGCCTAAATAAAGAAATTTTCAGGCAAACAAAAATGGGGAAAAAAAATAATCAGCAACAGACCTGCTCTAATGGTAAAACAAAAGATATATATATATATATATTGGTGAGACAGAAATTTAACCTGGAGGGTAGTTTGAAGATAAAGAACAAGTGATGAGTAGTGGAAAATTTTAATACCTGGGTAAATTTAATAAAATCATGACTGTAAAATATTAATAAAAATGTCAAGTTTACAACATAGAGGGAATTAAAATGCATAATAAAAATCACTTGTAAATACATGATGTTAAAATACTCTAAGGTCCCTCATTATCCAGCAAGTGGTAGTAGCAATATTTTAAATGCAAAATTAAATTTAATAGATATTGCATGACATAATCTCTAGGGTAATCATTAAAAGAAGAGAAAAGGCTTCATGAATAAAAGCAAATAAATGGAGGAAATAGTTGAATGATTAGCCAAAAAGAAACAAAGTATCATAAAACAGGTTAAATTCATGTAAAATAAACAGTAAGATGGTGTATTTAAACTCCAAATATATGAGTAATTATATTAAAATTAAATCAACCCAAAGGATCGGGTTATACTGTTCCTATGAGCCCTTCCTACTAAAGAAAAAGCTTCATTTAATCAAAAGATGAATGAGGAAAAATCAACAAGAAGATAGTGATGAACATTGAAAATATAATTTTAAGCCTAAAAAAAGTGAGATGAGTGGAAATGAATTTTATGGACTCTGACAAAAAGGTAATAATTCACAAAGTGAAATAAGATAAAGTACAGTAACCACATAGGAAATTGAGAAATATTGAAAAACAAAGAATAGAAAAGTGACAAACCAAACAGTGGAATACTGACTGTGAAAAAGAGGGCTTAAGTATCAGATAGCAAAATTGGTATAAAAGTAACTATTACAACAGAAACATAAAATATTTTAAATATAAAATACCCTTAGCAAATGATCAATAAATTGAGGCCATAAGGTGAAAGATACATAGTATATATATTTAGTAAATATTTCATAGAGTATTTTTAAAATAAAGTAATACGAAGAAGCTAAAAAGGAAACATTTTTTCCATCAATAAATGGCTTAACCCACTTTTCAAAAGAAGAAAGAGTTTTCAGTATGGCTTCTAAAGCAAATAACAATTCTATGCTGTATACAAAAATGCATTAAAAGAAAAGTATTCTGAGTAGATATAAATAAAAGGGCAAAACACACCAGAATATGTATATGAAACTCAACCAAGTATTGAAGACTTCAGATCTAACAAGATGAGGTAACTAACAACAAATGAGAAAAAGTAGAATGTTTTATGATGCTAATAATCACAATTCACTTTGAATATATTATATTGATAGTTGTGCCCTAAAAAACTCAGTAGCCACCTTCAAAGAGTAGAGACCATAGGACATACAGGAAGAAAGATATAGAAACTGCCCACATCTCTCTTCAGGACCAAGGGAGCCTCATCTGCTGGGAGTACTGTCTGTTCCCAATTGTCAGCAGTCTCAGGAAACGGTCTTGGCTGGAGACAGCTGACTTTCCCAAGGTCCTTTCTGGAGATAGACTATATCCAGAGACCAATCAATGCAAGAATATAAATGCCTGATCCCCTCCACATAGCATGGACAACCCTAAATCATCATTGCAGCTTTGGTGCTCCCCTTAGGTTTGTGGCTGAGGTCTTTGTGGAGACTGCATCACAGTTCAACTACTTCCTCTGCCCAAACCTAGCTCTTTCTCTTTCTGCTGATAAATATTGATCCTGAAAGCACTTTTTAATAAACCTCCCATACACTACTCTGACTCACATTAAATGGACAAAATACTGAGTAAAGATGAAGAACACCTAACTAGCAATCAATAAGAAAGCTCTTATTGATATATTCAATTTTTCACTCTGATACTAGAAAATATAGCTTTTCATGTGCCCATGGAACATTTTAACTATGACTTTTTAACTTTTAGATTGTAGAATTTATCAACTTTATTGTGTTTTTTCTAAATTTAAGATGCTCAATGAACTGCAAACAGGATAAACACAAATAGACCTACACTGTACCACGTTATAATAAAACTGTTGAATGCCCAAGCTAGAGAGAATTCTGAAAGCCACAAAAGAGAAGCACTGTGTCACATACAAGGAAGGGAGTCTTAATAAGATTAAGTGCCAATATCTCATCGGAAAACAAGGAGGCAAGAAGGCTAAGGGAAGACATACTCAAAGTGATGAAAGCAAAGCATTGCCAACCAAGAATTCTATATCTGGCAAAATTGTGTTTCAAAAATAATGGAGGGATTAAGACATTCCTAGATAAATAAAAGCTGAGGGACTTTCTCACGACTAGCCCAGCCCTAAAAGAAATACTAAAGGAAGTTGTGCTGGAAGAAAGGAAAGGACACTAGTAAGTGAAGCCACATGAAGAGATAAAGATATCTGGTAAAGATAATCACATGGGTAAATATAAATATGAATACTATTGTAATTTTGTTTTGCAACACCACTTTTTACATCCCATTGGATCTAAAAGGCTAATCCATAAAACATAATACTAAATCAATGGTTTGGACTCATAATGTGCATATATATATGTAATTTGTGACAAGAACTACATAAAGGTAGGTGTATAGGAACAGAACTAGTGTGTGCTATCGAAGTTAAGTTGTTATCAAAGCAAAGGAGATTGTTACAGATTTAAGATGCTCAATTTAGGCTCCATGGTAACCACAAAGGAAATATCAGAGAATATGTAAACTCACAGCAACAGAAAATAAGAGTACAGGTTAGCAGGGGTGGAGGGCAAGGAGTATGGGGTTTCTGCTTAGGCTGAAGGGAAAGCGATATTAATGGATGGGGGTGAGGGTACTGCAACACTGTGAACATGACTAATCTCACTGAATGGCATGCTTGGGAGGGACTGGGATGGGAAGATTCATGTTGGATATATGTTTCCACAATTAAAAAAAAGAAAGATAAACTAAGAGATAACAAATTCAATACATGATACTGGATAGGATTTAAGAATGAAGAAGAAAAAGCTCAAAAGGACATTCTTGGACATAAGAAATAATTGGAATGTAAGCTTTATATCAGTGTTAAATTTCTTGAACTTGATAACTTCACTTACGGTGATTACATAAGTGAATACCCTTGTTTATAGAAAATGTATGTGGAAGTGTTATGTGTTCAAGCAGTACACATGAGCAAGTTGCTCCAAAATGTTCATAAAATAGAGGTAACAGATAGATGATAGATAGATAGATAGATAGAGAGAGAGATGATAGAATGATGCGGCAAAGGTGGCAAATTGTTAAAATTGGAGAATCTAGATATCTGGGGTATGGGGGATATGTTGGAGGTCTCTCTATAGGGTTTGTTTTATTTTTGCAACTGTCTTTTACATTTGAACTTATTTCAAAATAAAAAGTCAAAAACAAAATATACTCATATCACTAACTCATTTTAACATGACAAACACAAATGCAATGTGTACACACACATGCACATACACACACAAATACACACAGAGTTAGATTTTATTAACAATGCAAATACAAAATCTAGTAAACCCTGTAGGCAAGCAGATATTTTTTAGAAATTTTGGTTAGCATTAGACATTTATAATATTAAGAGAAACACTTAATTTTAACTAACTCTTTCATTGTGTTTAGTGAGGATGAAATGAGCTACTACGTGTAAGTGCTGAGAAATGTAGCTAGCATTCAATGTAGTTACATACAATTGTTATATTTAATAGTTATCATAAAATCACAATTGTTTGAAAGGCCACACTTCTGGAACAGTGATTACTTTTATTCCTACCCATTCTCCAGCTCAATGGTTTTTAAACCATTTTGTTAAAAAAATTTACTGTACACAGTACTTTCGATAGTGTGTGGTACAGGTATTAAAAGGACATTCAGATGTAATTCTGCATCCAAGTAATTTTCATTTTCATTTTGAATCTGACATTCATAAAATGTGATTCTACAGCCTACAGTATTTTCTATGAACATTTCATTACTTTTGTTTCGTTACATGATATTGAACAGGTATCGCTGCTCATTCTTAGGCTTGTCTCGGCAAGATGGTGTTTTCAAACTGTGATTCACTTTGCCCTGGCAGATAAAATGCCGGGATACATAGAATTACATATTTAATGAAACACTTGCAAGCTCATTTTTAGAAAAACATTTTTCAACTGTAAGGAAAAGCCAATCTAGAAAGAATTATTTCTGTGTACATTAATCACATACCAATGAACATCAGCAATTGAATATTGAATCCCTAAGATGTAAACTGTTGAATGCTTATATTTTAAAAAACTTTTCATCTGAGCAGCAAGATTTTGAATAAAGTAAAACAATGATCTGCTATATAATGCAACATATAAGAATATATAGTTCTGAACATATCATAGCATATCATAGCAAACATATCAGACATATCAGTATCATAGTATATCAATTTTGCTCTAAACATTTTTATTAGTTGCATATAGCTTTTTTGTTGTTACTGATATATTTTGGAAATTCAACTTAAAAGTAACTTAGTTTTTGGTAACTGAAAATTTTTAACATTCATCATCTATTTCTGGAATACCTTTCTTATATAATGTCAATCTGTGACTATCTCACTTGTCCAAGAATATCGTACATATTTTAATTTAAGGTTGTGGGAGAAACGAAGTGAATGACTCAGAAATCCTGAAATCTAAGTTTTTGAGCAAAACCTAATTTCCTCAAAGACTTTTCTAGATCAATAAAAAATATTTATAGAACTCTACATTTATGTAGAATATCTACTCAGCTAAACTATTTCAATGTGCAGCCATTATATATTTGCTAAATGTTTCTCCTTTTTTGACTACAGAGATGAAGGCAGACAGTAGGCCCAGTGCAGCCACAAAAACCAGGCAAAATGCCAAAGTGAGAAAAAGTAGGAACCAGTGTGGTTAATGGACCTAGTGTCTATTAGTGAATTAGAGATGCCCCTATTTTGATCTCTGATTCTCAATCTCTCTCTTTCATTATCTGGGAAATCCAAAGGAGTTGCTTCCTCTCTCACTGTCAAGATTTGATCTCAGAATCCACCCACACCCATCAGCAACAGGAAGGTAAGACAGAATTCACCTCCTACTCAGGCACTGATCTAGTGTTACGTTTTGCCTTCCATCCACCATCCCCTAAAAAAAAGTCACCCTACTTGTTCTGGTTTGCTAATGCTGCTGTTTTGCAAAACACCGGAAATGGATTGGCTTTTATAAAGGGTGTTTATTTGGTTATAAAGTTACAGTCTTAAGGCCATAAAGTGTCCAAGGTAAGTCATCAACAATTGGGTACCTTCACCGGAGGATGGCCATTGGCATCCAGAAAACCTCTGTTAGCTGGGAAGGCACACGGCTGGCACCTACTTGCTCCCAGGTTGTGTTTCAAAATGATGTTCTCCAAAATGTCAGTGTCAGCTTTCAAAGGCCATCTTCAAAATGTTTCTCTAAGCTGCAGCTAACATCAGGGGTCCACAACTCCAAGCATGTCTAAGCATCAGCATCAGCAAGCATCTGGGCCCATGTGGTTCACTTTTAAACTACTCCAGTGATTAAATCAAGACCCAAGTTGAATGGGCAGGGCCACATTTCCATGGAAACATTCAATCAAGAGGTCACAACCTAATCAAAGGTGTCACTCACAGTTGGGTGGGTCACATCTCCATGGGAACAGCCTAATCCAAAGATTTCAACCTAATCAGCACTAATATATCTGCCCCCACAAGATTACATTAAAGAATATGGTGTTTTGGGGGACACAATACATCCAAATTGGCACACTTCTGAAAAGGGGAATATAGCCATCACTGCCCCAAAGCAATTCTGAAATCTAGCTAGGCCCATGTTGCCAGTTTCTTTATTAGGGGTTTTCCTGTTTCCTTGGAATGTTTTTGCTTTTTTTTTTCCCAGGGTCCTTGGCATTGACCTCTGAACTCTTAGTTTTGACCACTGACTCACCATTTCTGTTCCATAGAATTAGCTCATGATTACAGCAGTTTGCTCAAGTGAGTCCTTCCTATAGAATTTTGGAGACCCAAAGTCCTTTTTTTAAAATGTTTTAACATTTTCTATCTCTTTGAGTTTGATACTTTATACCTTTTTGTGGGTTTCTTAGTATCTTTTTAAAATCAATCCATTAGACAAAAGCTGTTCCACAAATAACTTCTAGATAATAGGCTTCTCTAACTTTGCTGAGAGGCAACACATGATACCCTAAAGATTCTTAGAACTCTTTGCTTGACAGATGTCTGAGAGGCACTTACAAGAAACTTATACTGTTGTTTTCTATCTGCACTAGTCTATGAGTAACTATCTAAAAGTTTTCTGAGGCTTTAACAAATGTTCCCCAAACCAAGGCAAACTGTTTCAGGCTTTTTTTTTTAAAGGCAGCACCCCAATCCCAGGTACAAAATTCTTTTCAGTTATCTATAGCTGCATAACAAAATACCTCTAATCTCAGTGGCATAGAAGAATAATAATTTAAATCTATCTCACAATTTATGGTCAGGAATACCAACAAGGTTTGTCTGGATGAGTATTCTACTCAATGTAGGGTCAATGAAGGACAGTGAAGGCAGCTGATTCCTTGGTTTGGAGCGTCACCAACAGCTTCACTCACGTGTGGTACCTTGGGTTTTATGAACAGAAGAGTAGGCTCTCCTGGATATGTCAATCAGCTCTCAGATCCATGGCTTCTCCATGAGGTCAACTTCAGGCTAGTTGGACCTCTTAAAAGAAGAGCTCAGGAATCCAAGAACAAATGTTTCAATAAAATTGTGAAAACTGAATGGCATTTTGAGACATAAACTAAGAAGTTATTTAACCTTACTTTATTAGTCAAAACAATTTCCCCCATCCAGAGTCAATGGAATGGGACATTGATAGCACTTCTTAATGGGAGTAAAAAAAAAAAAAAAAAATATATATATATATATATATATATATATATATATATATATATATAGAGAGAGAGAGAGAGAGAGAGAGAGAGAGAGCCATGTTTTTCATTATATAAAAAGATAAAAAAGATATACACAGCAAACATGTATATTGTCCTCTCTTCATAGGTAATAATAATATATTTATACAAAGAGAAATTGAGTTCATTTTTGGTAACTACATGAACCTAAGAAAACCTATTTTAAGACATAATTTATGGAATAGTGCTTCACACAGATACCATTCTTTACTCCTCCACTCTTACTGCCCCTTCTCAATAAACAGATCTGCCTTAGGGATTCCCAGATTTGCCAAATCATAAGAATTGGCACTGGGCATTTCTTGAAATCAAATTATACAGTATCGTCCCAAATTTACTGAAATTGAATTTTCAAGGAACAGTACAAGAAGATGTTATTTTTTTTTCCCTTAAAAGATCTTTTTCCTTTTAGTAAGACATTACCATAAACTAAAAAGTTAAAAAGTACTACAAATACTAAAACCAAAATCAACAGCTGCAAAGTATTTCCCTTCGTCTTCTGAGTATTGCACTCAGTAAACACTTTGTGATGTTTCTTCTAATACTTATTTTCCTATTACTCAATAATATGCTTATGATGCTTTTACCTGATTTTTCTTCCTTTTAAATATCTATTTATTTTGGAAGTTGAGAATTTGGACTTAGACACATACCCCACTTTCCCTTCCCTATCCTCTCAATACAGTTGCATCCCTTTTTATCATTAAACCACTATTCAGCATTTAAATGATCATTAATATATAAATAATTCTAACTGTTCAAAGAACAGAATAGCATTACATTTACTTGTTTTAAATGATTTTTTTTTACCTAGAACTAATATTCCTATTTTATGTTTATTTATTTACTTAGATTTCAAGATACTTCTTACTTATTATTCCCAAGTATTCCAACCACAAATATAAAACCCAAACACACAAAACCTTTCAATACTCTTTTGCACAGGGTTGCTATATTTCTTTTATTTTAAGAATTTCATTTGCTTCTGTACTATGTAGACTCCATATTTTCTTTCTTAGATGATTATCTTCTTTTGTGGCTTTTACCCTCCTATAGCTTTTTGGAGAGAGGAAAAAAAAAAGTTCCTGGGATATGACATTTTTAGATCTCCAATGAAAGAAAAGTTCTTTATATTACTGTCATGTGTCTGATACTCTTTGGGTTTAGAATTCAGGATAGGAATGGGAGTGTGCTGGCTGAGTGAGGTTGAATGGTGGACACAGAGGTCTAGTTGCTACTTACACAGGACAGATTCTCCAGTTTACAGCCTCACCCTCACTCCTTTGATCTATGCCATCTGGTGCCTCTAAGCCTCAGCATTTCTGGAGTTCTTCAGAAAGTTAATTTACTTCTTTCTATTAGGCATTTCTCTCTATAGGTACTTAGATTTCAATTTCCTCTACTTGGCTGTCAGTTACTTTTCTCCCAACCAGCTTCCATCTTCCAAAAGCATATTGACAATCATGCATTATTTCCTTCTCTTTATTTTTGTTATGATTATATAATTTTTCTTCCTTTATGCTCATTTGAGTAGGATTTGGAAGAAATTGGATTAAAATACATGCATACTCTATCATATTCTTCATGCTTTTAAAAAAGTTTTGCTGTTACATTCTTATTTTGATAAGAAAAGTCACCTTAAATATAAAAAAATTATTATTAATTTGTTATTAGGTATTTTCTGTATGTGAAGAATTTTCTTATATAGATGGCAAACTAGTTTTAATTGCTTAAAAATGGGATTTTACAAGATAGACTAATTGAATATGTACATATACATGTATATATGAATATATATATGAATATATATTCACTAATTTTCCAGTATATCATCAGATATGTATTACAGTTGTAAAAATAAAGTTAAGAGATCAATTTGTTAATTTGATAAATGTTGAAAAAATCATTAACCCAATCATTTATTTCATATCTGATAGGAAGTGCCCTTGTTTTAGCACAACTTATGCATGCATACATATTTCTTTGGTTAAAATTAAAATCTTTTAAATTACATTTTTATATGGGTTCATCGTAGTATTTTCTAATATATATGGAAAAATAATAGCATAAATATATGTTTGCATTACACCTTGCATAGGCACACACACATATACAGAGAGTCAAAAAAGGAAGAGCATTACTAAAATAACCAAGAATAAGCAGTACAAATGTTACTCTATGTATAATATATTACATAATATACATATATATGTAACATATGTACATGTGTATGTGTATCTGTTATTAGATTTCAGTAAAGCTCACCCAAGGGTAGCATCTTACTGAATTTTTTCTTCAAAAGGAGAGAAGAAATAGCACTTAAAACTCAGTACAAGATTTAAAAAGTCCAAGATGTCTTTAGCATAAGCAATAGGGACTCTACAATAATCATTTCCTTAGTGTGACACTCAAGAGAGTTTAAGGGAGATTGGTCAGTAAGAATTATTTATCTTGTAAATCACACTGACGCACAAAATGTTTAAACTTTATTTTATGATATGTTGATGATTACTTGATGAAGAACCTACAACACATTTAACTTATTGATGTGAATATTTTCATTTTCATTTCTGTTAATTATTTAAATAAATACTTAAATAATTTATGACAGTTATGTTTTCCATTCTCTGCGTTTCTTTAGCACCTTGCTAAAGAACACACCACCTACCACTGTCAAGATTTGTATAATTGCTAGTTTCCTACCACATGCCGGGAGCTCTATGTTTAGTATTTGCTGGATGAATAAATAAATTTATGTACATAATTCTGGGTGGATATTATTTCCTTCCCAAAAGATTTTTTTTTTTATGATAGCCACAACATGAATGTAACTAAAAATCTTGTTTACTTCTTGGTTATCTAATTGATAATGACAAACCCCAATTTGAATAAACTTAAGTAAAGATTGAAAATCTAACTCTTCTTGCTTCCAAACAAAGTCTTGAGCTTCCTTCAAGGATAAATGGAACCAAGGACTTAAAGTATTTTTACTGCTTCTCTCTCCGGCTCTCTCTCCCTCTCTTCCCCCTCCCCACCTCTGTCTCTCCACTTATCTTTTCATCTTTCTGGATATGGGCTTCATTTTGTTGAGAAGACTACCTTTAATACTCTCAGCCACTGCTACAAGCAGTTCTGTAACTTAGCCTTTCAGCTAAAGTGGAAAGAAAGCTTTCCTTGCAATCTCCATAAGAAAAACATGACAAAAAATGACTCTGATTGGTTAGAGTATGTGCCCAACCTGGGACCAAGAGTTATTCCCAGAGGAACGACTGCATGTTCAGCCTTTATCCAAAGAGGCAAGTCTTTCACCAGAGGCAGATCTGGGGAAAGCACAGGCACATCCATGTAAGATTGACAAGATAGGTAGGAACTTAATGTTTTCTCTATTTTTGTCTAATAAATCTTATAGTCAAAGGCTACAAGAATGCAGAGAAACTAAAAAAAAAAAAAAAAAAACATGAGGAAAAGGAAAATACAAAGCTATAATATTTACATGTTGTAAAGTTACAAATTTATCAGTATAGTTTCTGCATATTTTTTATAACACATTAATTAGATTTAAGTAAATGATTAAAGCAAGCAGAAGTAGAGGCACAAACTGTTAAGAGTGATGTGAATATGGTTATTAGTCAAATGAAAAATTAGACACAGTGAAGTGAAATTAGTTAGTGGAAATGAAATATTTCAGATGAAAGGGAAGTATAAAATTTGTCTCTTCCTTGTTTATTTCTCCACATGCAAAATGAGACTACTCTCTTTTCCTTTCAGACCAGTGGAAAGAATGTTATGCAGATATAATTTAGAGGTATGAAAAGTTCTTCATAAAGAATTTGGAAATGAAGTGTGGTGAACATTAAAAAATCTTTAGTATGGTGACACAGAGGGACTTCATAGTTCAGCAGTTTCATGTGATTTTTCCCAATCCCCAAGTCTCCTGCCTGGAAACTGGAAATAATTCCACAGGATCCACAAATAGTGAGATGGGGTAAAGAAGAGCAGAACTAACATTTATTAAGAAACATCTCCTGACTCTGTTCTTACAACTACTAGGCATTATGATACCCCATTTAAAAGGTGAATCAACTTTCTAAGAGGAAGTTTATGTAATACAAAGGTCACACAGTACATTTTAGAGCCAGAAATCAAATGCCAGTATGTCTGCTTTTGAGCAGTTACTTTTAAAATTCACCAAGAAATACATAGCCACATACTAGAAGATGACAGAGTGCTCTTTTAACAATCTGGACACAGGAAGATTTTTTTTTTAATTTGAATGAATATTGCCTGAAATACATTGTTGTCAACTGCGTACATTTTACATTTATAAAATATGCAATATAATGCAATTTAGAGTCAACACTGGAAAGAAATAAGGATTTTGCAAATATCATGTATGAACTTTTCAAATTTGCAAGCATGAGTGTTGCAAAAACAATATGGTGTAGATGAGAAAATATTTCAACAGTCATTACTTCTTTGTCACTTTCATTGTATGACAAACAAGGAAAAAATGTTTGCACACTGCAGAATGAACAATTTTTAAATTATTGTTGGGTAAATTTGAAAATATGGTAGTAAACACTGCTAGTGTCAGTATGAATTTTCTCACGTTTCTTCCGAGTAAGAGAAACTCCAAGCTTCATCCAGGTATAGAATTGCCCAACTAGAGACTTCATTTTCTAGCTTCTCTTGCAGGTAAGTGTGGCCATCGACTTAGGCCCAGCCTGTGGGATGTGCTAGAAGATAAATGTGTGCCTTCCGTTGCCACTTAACCCTGAATTCCCTCTATATCCCATGGATAAGAGACAGAAGACAAGGCAATTCTTCAGCTTCAAAAAATGAGGACAATAACCTAGGGAATGACAGTGCAGCAAGAAGAATATAACCCAGGTTCCAGTAAGCCGGGTCCCTGAGTGACCTCACTGAGGAACACCCTCTGGAAGGAAGAGAGTGTGCAAGAGAAATGAAACATCTATGTAAGCTACCATTCCAGCAACTTAGCCTGCACCTCACTAGCAAAATATTAACCAGGTTTTCTTTTGTCGCTCCTTCCTGTTCGCTACTTGTGCCTCTTCCCAGTCTTTTCTAACAGCATGTAAGTCAGTCTATGCTCACACCTAAGAGGAAAGATGTGTGAATACAAATCAGGGAAACCAAATTTCTTCATATTTTTTACTTGCAAGTCACCATAAGAAGTTTTGAGGAATAATAAGCACTAATCTAGTGCTTACTATATGACAGTCAAGTTCTGGTTCTTTTGTGAGGTAGGTACCATTATCACTCCCATTTATTAGATAAAGAAATCTATGCACAGAGAGCTTAAATAACAAGGGTTGCAAACTGGCAAGTGGGTGTGTAATTACTCAATCACCATGATTTCACAGTCCCTGCTTCAAACTGCTACTCAGAGAAGAAATCCAGGTTATAGGCAAAAGATGGGGAAACCTAGGCAAGAAACTACAAAATTTCTTGCTGTGGAAGATTGAATTATGCACATAACTTAGATATGTTCTTAATCTTAATCCACATTACTGTGGGTATTAACCCATTGTAAATAGCATCTCTTGAAGATACTATTTTAATTAAGATGTGGCTCAGTTGAATGAGGTTAGGTCTTAATCCAGATTACTGGAGGACTTTTAAAGAGAAAGAAAACAGAAACCAGGATCAGAGAAAGACACAGGGAGGAGCCATGAGTCAACTGAACCCAGTAGTCAATGGAATAGGAAGAAAAAGGACATTGTTGGAGGACATTGCCATGTGACACGAGGCAGGGATACAAGCTAAGGAACCCCAAAGATAGTAGGCAGCCAGCACCAGAGTGTTAGAGATTTTAGGGAGAAAGTATTACCTTGCTGATGCCTCTTTGGGACTTCCCCTACTCTCAAAACCTTGAGCCAATAAATTGCCGTTATTTTAAACCAACTCGTTGTGTGGTATTTGTCACAGCAGCCTGGCAAACTAAGACATTTGCCAGAAATCTCAGACTTTAGTGGGTCTCTAGGCAAATCTGTCAGGTTGCAGCTTCTATGTGCTAGCATAGCATGAGAACATTAGAATTATTCTAATATGTAATATGGAAGAGGGTAGCTTTAGAAAATGGTGGCACGTCCCAGACTTAGTGGGACATAAAAGAAAGATTAAAAGCTCTGGACAAGAAAGAGATTTACGGATCATGTTGAAGGGAGACTCAGTGGAGACTTGCATGAACCAATAACAGAAAACCAGAGGAAGCAAAAAATTTGCAATGGTTAGCAGCCTGTGTCATGTGACTATCGAAGACGTTATGAACATCCTTCCCAGCCAGCCAATCAATGTACTGACTTTACATGAGTCCCTAGAAGTTAGACTCAAACTCCAGAGGAAAGCAATGTCAAATTGGCTGAGATAAAGTTTCTACCACTCTAGTAAAAAAGGAGTTAAAAGAAAATAAATTGAGTTTATGGAATGAGATTACTATTCACTGCAGAAATTTTTCAATCATATATATTTGTAATAGTCTTCAAAATATATAAATTGCTTTCACATATGTTATATCAATTAATATTCACAATAGACTAATTTAACTATTGAGAACACTCAATTTTGCTTGAGGTCATGTGTAGTATTAAAGACCTATTCCTAGAACCTGAAATTTTTTTATTATAAGTTAATATATCACATCATCAAATGTTAAGTATTAGAGCATGCAGCTAAGGAAGGTTTTGAATGCTTTCATTCTTGAGATATTTTTAACAATTAAGTCTCATCTGTCATGAGTAGCTTAATATAGTACTACCTCCAAGCACAAAAATAGACTTTCTTGATCCTCTTCAAATATCATCCATTTACCAAATTGGCACAGAGATATTGGAGGAAAAAATTCTGTATGAGAATTTATATCCTCAACTGAAGTTTTTAAATGCTACTAGTCTTAACTAATTTTTTTTTTGTTTTGGCCTTAAAATATGCAACTCTTTGTATTTATCTATTAATATACTAATTAATTTTAATTCTTCACCTTTTGCAAAATTCTTTGCATAATTTTAAACTAAAAGGATAAGTCTAATGTAAAAAGTCTAATGTAAAAATCCTAGCTTTTACAAGTAGATGATTTAAATTTATATGCCTATCACAATTCTGTTTAATGTGATATTCTAATAACAATTATGTGAAAAAATCAAGTGCTTTTTTTCAGTATTACATTAATTCACCTAATATTATTTCAAGGGAAAAATCTGAATGCTATTTTGCCTGAATTAAATATCTAAGGAAATAAAACAAATTAGTGACTCATGATATTTATGTACCTGTACTACTAAGTTTTAGAGGAGATTTGATAAATGCAAAAATGTCAACCACAGTTAATCAAATGAGCAAGATAAACACATTTAGAATACATAGAAAATGGGAATAAATTAATATTTGTTGATCCCCTTTTATGTTTTTTAAATAGAAATTTTCAAAATAAACAGAAGTAGAATAGGTAAGGAATCACCATAAGCCCATCATCCAGCTTCAATAATGTAATATCCTAACTTATTTGTTGCATTGCACCACTCTTTTCTTGTGTGGAGCATTTTAAATTTTATTATAGACACAATATAATTAAATCAATAAATATTTTAGTATATATACTAACATAAAAGAAAGGTTTTAAAAATGTAACATTATCATTAAAGGCAGTAATGAAATTAAATATAATTCTCTATTTTCAGTTAATATACTATGTCCACTAAATTTTTACTGATGGTCTTCATAAATATCTTTTTATTTCTTTTAAGAATTTGGATTCAAATAAGATCCACCTTTTTTTTTTTTGGTTTATATCTGTTTAGTTTCTTTCAATTTTTCCTATTGGTATCTCTTTGTTGAAGAGAACATGTCCCCTGTCCCATTGAATTTCCCACATTCTGCATTCAACTGATGGTATCTTTACAGGGTCATTTAGCATGTTTCTTTCACCTCCTTGCCCCTCTCCTCCATATTTCCTCTAAAGTGATAGTCGAGTTATAAGTGTGATTCAGGTTCAATTTTGGGGAAGGAAAATGTCATTGACAGTATTGTCTAATTTGTATTGTATCAGATCAGGAATCATATCATGCATGTTTGCCTCACGTTCAATAATATTAATACTGATTCATGATTCAAGTGTGTCAGCTTAATCCACCTATAACATTCCATGTCAACATCCTAAAATACTTAGATACCACTGATAATTTATTACTATTTTTTTGACTATGATTTATCTATAAAGTTGGACTTTCCCCCAGCATCTGTTAAGTTACAATTAAATACTCTCCATATTGGAAAGGATAAAAGCTTAATTCTTTTATTTATAAATTATCACAATGGTTCTAGCAGCCACCACATAATAAAGTACCTGTATGTTGTTAATGCATTTGTTTGTTTTTCTTGGGGGTGTACATTAATTATTTTAATTACTTTATTATTAATTTAGTTATTAATTTATAATTAATTTATAGTTACTGCTAATAATTATACAAATATGTATAATTTTATTTTACATATTTGATGTGTTGCAATCCTTTATATTTATTTGTTTTGATGTTTTAATTGCCACATCTTGGTCTATTTGTGCCATTTCATAATTACTCAAGTGTACTTTTACACAATGATAGTAGAATACTATAATTAATTTGCTTTCACAAAGAACCAGATACCATAGGATTATCTTTTATACTTCTTGCCCCATGAACTAGAATCAGACAATGCTCTAAGGAGCCTTCCTTCCTTTAATGAGAAATGTAATTTAAAGACCACAATTTTGCTGGGGTCTCTACTAGACTCTCTCTACTCTATTCTACTAAACTCAATGAGAATATAATTGTAACTATAACACTTAGCACAATACCAAAGACATTACAACCACTCAGAAATATTTTTGAATAAATGTCTTTTATTCATGAGAAAACTGATTCTCATATAATTTAAGTTACAAATATTTAAGTACATACTCAGTGATTTGAACTCAGGTCTAAATACAATGCAGAACTGATGTTCTTTCTAATAATCCAGTTCTTACCTATCTTTAAAAGTATGAATAGTCTGATATGATCAATATTTCCTTATATGTGGAAAAATGTAGGAATTGTAGAGGAGACTGAAGAATTTAAGTCACTCTTTTAAGAAAATAATTTGAGCCCTAGTAGAAAGGCGGACACATAAGGCATGTTATTGGATACAACAAATCTAGTTTTAAATCTTCTGCACTAATCAAGACGAGATACTATGAGTTTAGATTAGGTTTATGAAAGTTGGTATAGAAAGAAGAGGAGGTCTGGGAAATAAGGTGAGAGGTATTATTAAAGAATTATTAAAGAATCCTGGAGGATGTGTAAAACAGAGGAGTCATAAATGAATATTGCCTAAATTATTGAGAGAATGATGAAAGAAAATAAAAGGGAGAAGAAATGATCCTGAAAGCAAGTTGATTAGATTGCTTTTGGTACTTTTTGGATGTAGTTAAGACTAGGGAATTAGGAACACGAAGATGGGTAGTTGGCACATTTGTAAAAAATAAATATGTATAAGAATTGTGGATATGGAGTCCTGAAAAAGTTGTGAGAATATTACTTTATCATGATTTTTGTGAAAGTTGAAGCCATGTGAGTGAATGTAAATGAAAGAAGAGAGGAGAAAAAATAAATAGAATACCAACAAAAATATTTTTTAAATATTTAAGACTGTTTGTAGTGGCAAATGCAGCTTCAAAGGGGAGCATAAAATGTATGATATAAGACGATCAAGTTTTGAGTATGAGAAAAGGACATCAAAAAAGTTGAAGTAGAATTTCTGGTATTGAGGAACAAGAAAGAGTGAGCACAAGAATGTTTGGCATAAAAAACAAAGGTATGTGGATTATTTCATTCAGGAACAAAATGTTGAACAACTAGAGTATAAAGGATCTTGGAGATTTATATTAAGCATCTCTAAACCTTTAAAGCAACCTAGAACAGTGAGGTAAAACTCTGGATACCACAATATTAGAAATAATAGATTGCTGTGATTTTTTGGCTAATTCTTCACCAAAAACAAATTTTTTAAATTGACCTTAATAATTTCCTATATTAAAGTCCACTGTCTTGAGATGACAAATATATTTTATGAATGTTTTACCCAGTAACACATAAATCATGTTAAACTAATTTAACATGCTAATTTATTACAAAATTATTTGCACTCCTTTTTTCTAATGTGTTATTGACTATTTTGGTAGTCTATTAAGTTTACAATATTATCAAATCATGTCAAAATAGGAAAAAATGTATGTGGGATGTTACTTTTTTCTTATATGATTGGTGGCCATGACTTCTGCCTACCATGATCTGTGATCCTTGGAAAGAGGCATCTATGGCTGTAAATGTTTATCAAAATATCCAAATCCATATGTATCTATATTTCTCCATATTTATTTATATATCTGTGTCTACTTAGAGAGAGATTCACATAGGAAAAAAACAAAGTGTGCTTTATATGTATGTGTCCATGTGTTTCTATGTGTGCTTTTGTGAGAAAAGACATGTGGCCAACACCTGTCTTTCCCTGTATAATTATACAGATAACTAATTGGCAAGTTTCCTCTGAAAAATTATTCACAGAGAGATGTGTCTCAATATCTTTGCATGCTTTTACTTAGTAACTGCT
The DNA here is from genome assembly GCF_015220235.1 of Choloepus didactylus. Classification (NCBI taxonomy): domain Eukaryota; kingdom Metazoa; phylum Chordata; class Mammalia; order Pilosa; family Megalonychidae; genus Choloepus; species Choloepus didactylus. The sequence continues at coordinate 60,512,267 of NC_051316.1, forward strand.
AAAAACAAGTTTGATAATGGCTTGAAAATATCAGATAAAATCATTTCAACCAATTCCAATGCAAATTATTCTATAGCAAAGGGATTTACCTATTACATGCCTGTGGGATCCCTTGAAGCACAAAATTTTGTAAATATATCATTGCAGACTCCCACCAATCACTTATGTCTTCATAATAAAATTTCATAAAAAACACTTCTCAATGTAGAGTTAATATTAAGGGTTGTGTTTAGAATAACCTCATGATAATAAATTATCTGTACAACTGCACTTTTACTCTTTTTTTTTGAACTCCATATTAGGTAAGAGTATGTTTTCTCCCCAAGCTATGCTGAAGGATGACAGCTCTACCCTTGTTTAGAATAAAAAGGTAAAAAAAAAAAAAAAAAAAGAGGATTCAGTGTATTGTCAACTACAATAAATCAGAAAATTGGTTGGGCTAATTATATGTAACTGTTTAAATTACAATGCATCTAATATAGCCTAACGGGTGTAGGTTCCATATATAGAATGTAAATTTCACATGAAACTTATAGAACCTCAGAGAAAATTAAGGCTTCTAGTTGTGGCTTCTAGCTATGTTCCTAGACACGTGTAGGTTCGAACTCATTTTCCTCTTACCTGAGGATTTTTTCAGGAAGGGGAGAAAGAAAAGAAAGAAGATGAAGATAAAGATATGTGGCATTATTGCTATATTTGTCAATTCCTTGTCTTTTAAATTATCCTTCAGAATTACATAGGGTTAATGTAATCAGATTTATAATTTGATGGGATTCCCTGTACCTGTAAGTTTTCATTCACTATTTCCTAACAGATTTCCCATTTGTCCCTATGTTTTCTTGTTCTTTTTTGGAAAAAAAAAATGGTGATAATTGCAGTTGGGCTTACAAATAAAGGGAGAGGAGAAAGTAAAGTAGGGAGAGAAAGAGGGGGAGGAGCAGGAAAATGTAGAGGAGTACAGGAGGAGGAGGAAGAAAGCGATGTTCCCCTCGGTCTTCATCTTGCTAGTCAAAACATGCTACATGAGATTCTGAAATATCTAATAATGTTGAACTTAGCTGCCTTTTATTTTTGTTTCTCTGATAGCATGCATACTTCTAACTGAAATTACTGTACAGATCTCACATTCTGCACTCCTCCTCTAAAAATTTTATGTATCTATTTTTGAACCATGCATTATCCATCCAACTATCCATCTGTCTGTCCAATAAACACTCATTGATGATCATATATATGTCAGCTCAAGTATCTCCCTAAGGTAATGATCGCAACACAGACTCAATTTTTGCCTAACTTTTCAGTACTCTCTTTTGAAGAGAATTGTGTGGCTATTCTAAATGAACTTATTAAATATGGTTAATGATATTGTTTGCACTCCAGAAAGTAGCCAAAATTTTGACAGCAGTTGCATTATAATCTGGGCACTTTGGTAATTTGGAAAGAGTGTGTTTCCCAAAATGACTTATCATAATTAGGCTATACTTTTATTTTTTAACAAAGATAAACATATTCATTAATTCCTACCACTAACTATTTTAAGATAAAGATTAATTTATTAGTAGCATATGAACTAATAAATGAGCTTTTTCCTTCAATATTTATTTAACAAGCCCTCAGTAATTTATTAAACAGATATTTACTCATTTTTTACCTGATCCTGGATATAGATAATAGAAAGAAAAATGAACAACTTTCCATGACTTAGAGAAGTTCATCAAGTGATAGTGTGTACTAGGATAAATGATTTTAGGAATCTCTTGTCCCCCAGGTGTACATGGCTGCTTGTTTTATTTATTTTCTGTACCAGTGTCTTGTAATTAATCACAAAATGTCCTGTATGGGACAACATTGGTGAAATCCTTATATAATCAGTTATGCCTTAGAATCTACTGGGCTGTGGAAATATGTGTGAGAAAGTGACAAAGAAATTATGAATGTCTAGTTTGGAGAGATATGAAAGGACAGGGTATTTTTGAATAATGGATTGTAGTCAAACTGACTCATGAAGTACATCAGTCTGCAAATGCCTGGGCAGGGGCTAAACCACTGAAGACTATCCCATCTGTGACTTTTAGAAGCTAAATATTGAAAGCATAGAACCAATTTGCCTAGACAGGAGAGTCTGGTTGCTGCAGTGTTGAATTCCCAGCAACAAGGAACTGAGGAAGCTCATTCCAACTCCTCTATGGTTTCTATTTCCTGCTATTTTCTGAAAGGATCACAATCCTGGAGAGGTTTGACTGGAGCAGTTTCCCATTCCCAGGGCCAAGGAATAGGAAAAGATTTTGAGAGGTTCTATCATGGGACCTGTTTTACTGCTGCACGCCCAGAAATGTTTTCCACCTTAAGAACCAGAGCGTCAAGAACATTTAATTTGATCAACTTCAAGGAATTTCTGAGGGAAAGAAATGTCATTAGAAATGATGACTGTTAAGCTCTTCTCTGATGTATCAAGAGTGGTAGACATATTGGAAAATGTTATTCCTAAAATGCATAGCACTGTTGTATAGGAATATTTCCAAAGCCATGAGAGGAGAGTTAAAGAATAATCAATATCTTTTATATCAACCCTTTGTCCCATTTTCCTCAATTCCCCCTCAGTTCCTTTAAGCCTAGATTATATACCACTATATCCATGAATGCCTTCCTGATAAACTTACATGGAAGCATTACAACCCACTTCTGAGTTTCTATGTTTGGCACTCTTATTATATTACACACCATAGTTGACAATATATTGTAGATATGTTAATATTTTGAGCTAAGAAAGAGAACACAGAATGCTGCTTTATAGTTACTTCTCTACTACTAACTGCAAGGTTTTGTTTTATTATGTACCTTTGCTTTGTTTATCCTTGCAACAAACATCTAGCTCTATGTACTTTCTTGAAGGGAAGTAACTGTACCTTTTAGCTCTGATCATACAGCTCAAAATTTTCACACATATTTCAGAATAGTCTGATTACTATCAAGAAAAGTAATGAATTTTTCTCTCTGTTTTCAGTTAACCAGCTAGTACATCAATTCATTCTAATATAATAATGGGGAAGTCCAAGAACATGTCACTTTGAAAGTTGATATATTAATCTGGCATGTAGCATCTTAAGTGCAGTGATTTTAACTTTTAGAGTAGGTGAGCATTTTTAGAAGTGCTTTGGAGAGCAAATGGGTAGGATAGGGATTGGAAAGTTTTGGTCTGGAAACAGAAATAAGCTGGCTTCTCCTCACCCCAACTTCAACTAGTGCAGATTGTTTTTTAATCTGATTTAATTTGGCCCTCCCTAATATTTTGGATAAAATGTCACCTGTTGAGGCAGGGCAAGATGGCAGCGTAGGGAGGTGTGGAATATAGTTATTCCGCTAGAGCAACTAGTAAATACCCAGGAATACCTAGAAAATAGTCTGGACAACCCTTTTTAGGTTCTAAAGAATTGGGGTAGCTGGTGGTGGATACCTGAAACTATCAAACTACAACCCAGAACCCATGAATCTCGAAGACAGTTGTATAAAAATGTAGCTTATGAGGGGTGACAATGGGATTGGGAAAGCCATAAGGACCACACTCCACTTTGTCTAGTTTATGGATGGATGAGTAGAAAAATAGGGAAGGAAACAAACAGACAAAGGTACCCAGTGTTCTTTTTTACTTCAACTGCTCTTTTTCACTCTAATTATTATTCTTGTTATTTTTGTGTGTGTGCTAATGAAGGTGTCAGGGATTGATTTAGGTGATGAATGTACAACTATGTAATGGTACTGTAAACAATCGAAAGTATGATTTGTTTTGTATGACTGCATGGTATGTGAATATATCTCAATAAAATGAAGATAAAAAAAAAAAAGAAAATAGTCTGGAACAACTGATGAGGGGCGGATATCCATGACTGAATACACATTGTACACCAGTCTGGAATGGGTGGAATGGCTGAGATCGCAGCTTAGAACTGTTAAGTAAGGTCCCCACCCCACCCCCAACCAGCAAGGCAGGCTGAGCTGGAAAACTTTCACTGTGGGAAAAAGAAGCAGTCCCTGCTGAGAACAAGGGAATGTAGCTCAACCAAGTTCCAATTGTGGTTTTGAGTAACAAATTTGGACTACTGAATACATGCTATGAGCATAGATACACCTGGAAAAAACAGGAAAGGAACCCAGAGATTTCTCCTGGCAGAGAGGAGGCAGGGCTGATGGAAAAAATATACATAGATAAATAAAAACAGAGGATTTTGGAGTTCACTGAGCTCAGAATACTGGAAAAGGGCTGTGTCCCAAGAAAAGGGGCACACAGAACCAGGTACCAACTGTAGTTATTGCCTGGTGACCTGGAGGGCTGGTGACTGCTTTTGAAAAGGGTACTTCTTCTTTTTTTTTCATTTTTTTCCCTCTCATTCTAAGTAGCTCATTAGAGAAAGCCTCAGGCATTTTCAGTTGTCAGCACTGACCCAGGCAACGGTGGAGTTAAGACAGTCAGAGAGTCAAAGGAAAAACTCAAATGTAGAAGATAATTCCCTAAAAGTCTTATCTTCCCTAAGAAAAGAGAGGTGGTGGGGCCCAGATCAGGTGGCTGCCTTCCCTCAGAGAACTCAGACCCCAGGGCCTTGGGGTGAGGGGAGAACAGAAACAGCTTAAGCTTTGTTCCTGATACCCTCAGTCCCTGGCCAGGACAGGGTCCATTGAGAATTAAATGCACCACACCTCTTTACACTGGTGGAGAGCTGTGGGCTGACAAGTGCCACATGCTGGGCAGGATTAGGAAAAACAGAGAATCTGGAGCCTTCACAGGAAAGTCTGACAATCTTCTGGGCCTCATCCTCAGGGAAACCTGATACTGAATACAGCCTCCTTTAAAGACCTGGGCCTGTCTGGTCTGGTAAAATCTGATTGGGGTAGTCAAGTAAACCAGACGCCTATATGAATATATATATTCATATATATATATATATATGAATCACAGTAGGAAAAACAAAGATATGGCCCAGTCAAAGGAACAAACTTACACTTCAAATAAGATACAGGAGTTGAAGCAAATAATTAAATATCTTCAAACAAATATGCTAAATCATTTCAAAAATCAAAACAACAAGTTGAGGGAAGATACAGCAAAAAGATGAATGATATAAAGAAGACATTGGGCAAACATAAGGAAGAACTTAAAAGTTTGAAAAAACAATTGGCAGAACATATGGGAATGAAAGGCACAATAGAAGGTATAAAAACACAATGGAGACATATAGCAGCAGATTTAAAGAGGCAGAAGAAAGGATTCAAGAACTAGTGGACTGGACATCTGACATCCTACACACAAAAGAACAGATAGGGAAAAGAATGGAAAAAATATGAGCAGGGTCTCAGTGAATTGAATGACAACAGGAAGAACGTGAATATATGTGTCATCGGTGTCCCAGAACAAGTGAAGAGAAAAGGGGCAGAAAGAATAACAGAGGAAATAATCACTGAAAATTTCCCATCTGTTATGAAAGACATAAAATTACAGATCCAAGAAGTGCAACATACACCAAACAGAATAGATCCAAGTAGACTGACTCCAAGACACTTAATAATCAGATTATCAAATGTCAAAGACAAGAGAGAATCCTGAAAGCAGCAAGAGAAAAGTGATCCATCACATACAAAGCAAGCTTGATAAGACTATATGTGGATTTCTCAGTAGAAACCATGGAGGCAAGAAGGCAGTGATATGAAATATTTAAGAGACTGAAAGAGAAAAACTGCCAGTCAAGAATTCTATGTCCAGCAAAATTGTCCTTCAAAAATAAGGGAGAATTTAAAATATTTTCAGACAAACAGATACTGAGAGAGTTTGTGAACAAGATACCTGCTCTATAAGAAATAGTAAAGGGAGCACTACAGACAGATGGGAAAAGACAGGAGAGAAAGGTTTGGAGTAGAGAGTAGAAATGATGACTGTCAGTGAGGGTACTATATGGTCTCACTAATATGGACTAATATTGATGAGTACAATTTGAGAGTTGAGAATACAGGTTATCAGGAGATAGAAAGAGGTTAGAGATCGGGCATTTGATGCTGAAGGAGTACAAAAGTTTCAACAGGATTGATTGTATAGATCCAGAAATGGAATGGATAGCAGAATGATGTGTGATGGTAACACAATAACGTAAGTACTCTGAACAAAGATAAGCATGAGTATGGTTGAAAGAGGAAGGTTAAGGGCATGTATGACACCAGAAAGATAGGAGATAAAGATTGAGATTGTATAACTTAGCAAAACCTAGAGTGGTCAGTGATGTTGATTAAATGTACAAATGTAAGAATGTTTTTAAATGAGGGAAAACAGACGAATGTCAACAGTGCAAGGTGTTGAAAATTGGATGGTATAAGGGAAAAAATACAATCAATGCAAACTAGAGTCTATAGTTAATGGTGATATTCTAAGATGCTTCCACTAATTGTAACAAAGGCAATATATGAAAGCTAAATGTCTGTAAGAGGGGGATATAAGGCAGTGGTATGGGATCCTTGGTGGTGATGTTGTTGTCCGAACTTGTCATTGTATTTTGTGTTATGTTAGTTTTTTTATATCTTTTGTATTTTTTATTCTTCAATTTTTCTCCTTTTCCTCTTTCTTTGGGGGAAGAAATGGGAATGTCTTCATACTGATTTTGGTGTGGTGAATGCATAATGATGTGATTATACTGGGAATCATTGATTGTTTACTTAGGGTTGATTCCTATGGTATGCGAATAAAATTGTTTAAAAAATAAACAGAGGGATACAAGTGCTCGAGAAAATGTGGAGAGAGGGATTTACCTATCCTGTTGGTAGAGAGGGATAGAATGGGCACAGCAAGCTGGAGGGCAGTGTGATGGTTCCATAAGAAGCTAACTATCGGGGTTGCCATATGGTCCTGCAACCCCATTCTTGGATATGTACTTGGAAGGACTGAGAGCAGGACATGAGTGGACATTGCGTGCTGGTGTTTATGGCAGGCAGAATTTATGATTCATAATTTATAGAAGTGGCCTAAGGATTCATCGACTGATAAATGGAATGGTGACCTGTTGGTGTATACATACAATGGAATACTGAGAAGCAGGAAGAAAAAAAATGAAGTTGTGAGGTATGCAACTAGGTGAATTGACCTTGAGGGCAGTATGTTGAGTGAAATAAGCCAGTATCAAGAGGACAGGCATTATGATGCCTCACTACTATGGATTAGCTAATAATGTACAAATGCTGAGAATTGAATCTGAGAGCTTACATTATCAGGGGAAGACTTATGATAAAGGTTCCTAGATTGTAAGCTCTTATAGCAGTCACATCTATTCATGAGTTGTAATGGTTATTGCTCAATTCTTAGATGATGAGCTGTTTGTGTATATCCTGGTTGGGCCCTGGAACTTCGGGTATCTGTGTGTCCACCTGTCTCAGAGCCAGAGTTCAGCAGCTATGAATGTCAGCATTTATGCCATACAGCAATGTTAAAGAAGCTGAAAAACAGATCAGACTTCAATTAGAAATAAGAATGGAATGGACGTAATTAGAACTAAGGAATACCAGACTAAAGGGAAAAGGAAGATATTGACTGTGTTTGAAAACCTCAGCTTCTGTATGAGACCAAAGGAAGAGATGTTCATCTGGTGCAAAAATCTCTATTTTCTGTAGCACGCTATATAAGTTAACTTGAAAGGTCAGTTTATTCAAAAACCATAATTACATGGAACCTTGAATAGAAAGTGAAATCTGGTTGGTTTCTACAAGTTAGCATGAAAGCCTGATATATCTCAGAGTAATTTTGGCAGAGAATAAAAATTATTTGCAAAGCCCCCTTGAGGGTCTTGGGGGAAATGTGGAAACAGTAAAATTCCCCACCTGGAGAATTCCTGATATTCTTGCAAGCATTGGGGATTACCACTGTAGTAGGCCAAGTCCTCAATCTTGGGGCTTGCCCTTATAAACTTGTTACTGCAAAGGAGAATCTAAGCCTACTTATAATTGTGCCTAAGAGTCACCTCCAGAGAACCTCTTTTGTTGCTCATATGTGGCCTCCCTCTCTCTAAGCCCCACTCAGCAGATAAAATCACTGGCCCTACCCCTATGTGGGACATGACTTCCAGGGGTGTAAATCTCCCTGGCAATGTGGGACATGACTCCTGGGGATGAGCCTGGACCCAGCATCATGGGATTGAGAGAGACTTCCTAACCAAAAGGGGGAAGAGAAATAAAACAAAATAAAGTTTAAGTGGCTGATAGATCTCAAATGGAGTTGAGAGGTCATTCTGGAGGTTATTCTTATGCATTATATAGATATCCCTTTTTAGTTTTTAGTGTACTAGAATAGCTAGAAGGAAATACCTGAAACTGTTGAACTGTGATCCAGTATCCTTGATTCTTGAAGATGATGGTATAACTGTATAGCTTATACGGTGTGACTGGGTGATTGTGAAAACCTTGTGGCTCACACTCCTTTTATCCAGTGAATGGACAGATGAGTAGAAAAAAGGGAGACAAAAAGTCAATGAATAATAGGGGGAAAAAGGAGTATGAAATGTTTTGGGTGTTGTTCGTTTTTACTTTTATTTTTATTTTTATTCTTATTTCTAGTTTTTTTTTTGGAGGAATGAAAATATTCAAAAATTTGTGGTGATGAATGCACAACTATATGGGATACTGTGAACAAGTGATTATACACTTTAGGTGGTTGTATGCTGTGTGAATATATCTCAATAAAATTGTGTTTTAAAAAAGTCAGCTGTTAAAATTGGATTGAAAGTCACTGATTTAATGATCACTGACAGATAAAGTGTGTGAACACAGTTTTAATTCTGGCTCTGCCACTTAGGAACCTGATGACCATGAATAGTAATGTGCTTTCTTTTCCTATGATGATCAAATGATTTATCCTGCCTTTATTCAGATGTGTCCTGATCAACCATCCATTCTTCCCAAGAAAAACCCTGGTCTTAAAGTTGACCAATTGCAGATTAAAACTACCCACTTGTCTTTCTGCATCATTGTGTGGGTTGTAGGTGTGGGCAGGAGTATAATCAGTGCTTATTCCAAGTTTCCATGATTTCCAATGGAACATAATTTTACCAAGGATTCTAATGCTGCATTTCTTTTTATGAACTCTGAGACCCATTTCCTCTTTGATTTCTTAGTTTAACAGACTTTCCCTGAAGACACAATTATCAAACCAGGTCCTCAGTATCACCCCGCCCAAGGAATATTTTATTACTTACTTGATTACTTGAAGTAAGAACTAGTCTCTGCATTCACAAAGATACTTTTAGAGAAAGCTCCACAAGGTCCCTTTCACTGAAGGGGCAGGATTATAGTGTCAGTATCATAAGTGTATCAAATGCTTGATTTTATATAAAAACTAATAAATAGAGGCAAGTTCATAATTTTGACATCAGTCTAAAAGAAACTTTCATTTGTGTAAATTGGTTTCAACTTGTAAGCCTAATGATATGTACATTTCTTTCTGACAGTTTAATTGGATGTTTTAGATTAATGACTAAAATCATGGCTTTCAATTTGAAATGCAGACATGTAATGAAATAACAACATTTTTATTTAACTAATGGGAAAAATCTTAGCTTAAAGAAATATATAAATGTCTATATCCTGTTTTAAAGTTTCAGAATAAATGCAAAATTTATTCTTTCATGTTTAAATTATTTGGGTATTAAATCCTATGATACAGAGACTTTAGCCATACTGTGTAAATGATGCTATTATGACAAGATGCTATTGTAAATCTAATAAATGAAAACATATCTCCATCATAGTATGATACAGATGAAAATATTAGGAAATATTATAAATTATAAGTAGAAATATTATGATACACCCATTCTGATACACCAGTCATGTTTTTAATGTTTGCAAACATAATATCACATGTTACACAGATCATATTTTTTCTAATAGTAAAGGAAAAATATAAATTATTTTTGGTGTAAACTAGTCATGTATTAGGTATAGCATTCTCAAATTCTTGTTCCTTGCTCATACATCATTTCATCATTATTTTCCAATTACCCAAGGCTTTTTCATAATATCTTGAGCCAAATTAGCTAAATTGTTAAAATGGTGTAGACTCTTTAATTTCTTTGGGCAGACCTTATTGATTTCAAAGTCACATGGTTATTAATTGTCGGTAATATCTTCTATTCCAGGTAAAACTGATTATAGTTCAAGCTATTTTTCTGTATTGTTTAGGAAACCAGTGATCCCAGTTTAGAAGCTGTGCCACTTTTAATCTTGTTCTTCTGCTCTAAGTGCAATTAATAATCAATTTCTATCCTACTCTCTCTAATTTATGCCATAACAAGGATAAAGTTGTCCACTTTGGGCATGAAATGCATTGGCTTTAACTATGAGAATTTATTAGCTGACAAGCTTAAAGTTTTGAAGCTGTGAAAATGTCCACATCAAGGCACTGTATGTGACAGAGACATAAACTGCAAATTAGAATCTTTATTGTTAACAGAAAATTTTTGCTTATGACTGGGTTTTCAAAATTCAAAAGTAAGGTCCACATAGCTGTAAGTCAGTTTTAAAATCAATTACTAATTGTAGGATGTGCCAAGTGCCCTTTCATTCTGGATGAACAATCATAACAACTCTATTGATTGCATGTTAGAATCATCCATAAACTGAAGATGCACTGTGGGCTTACCTTCACACTTGACCCAACACACCTGGTAAGTATCAGAGCTGTTTATAAATAGACGAAGGCTGTTTATTCCTGTTTCTTGATTCAATTGAGAGTGAACTTAAGTTTGAACCTGCTTAACTATGTCATGGCTGTCATTCAAGGCTCTAAAGGCATCAGGATGGCAAATTGCAGTTGTCTTCATTTCACTTTCAGTGTTTCATGGCCATTGCTGTTCAAAGCTGTGACATTATACACAGTATTTATGAATTATTAAATGATGAAATAGGGAAAAAGTACATTACTCTTAATTGCCTCATTGTGCTTTCCTAGCATAAAATCATTACTTTTATGAAAGCCTATTAATACTAAGAGAACCTCAAAGCTCCTATTCTGACAAATAAGAGAGAGAATGGAACACCATGCTGCCCCTTACTACAAAAAAAATAAGGTCAAAACACATGCCACATGCTTTAGTTTGCTAAGCTGCTCAAAGCAGATAACATGAAATGTGTTGGCTCTAACAATGGGAATTTATTAGCAGACAAGCCTATAGTTTTGAATGTGTGAAAATGTCCAAATCAAGGCATCATCAAGATGATGCTTTCTCCCTGAAGACTGGCTACTGGCGATCCTGGACTCCTGTCACATGACAAGGCAATGGTGCCGACTGCTGGTCTCTCCTTCTTTTCCAGGTTTTGTTGATTTCAGCTTCTTGCTTCTGTAGCTTTCTCTCTTTGTTTGAATTTCATACTCTTATTAAGGACTCCAGTAAAAGGATTAAGACCTACCCTGGGCCACACCTTAACTGAAGTAACATTATAAAAATATCTTACTTCAATGGGTCTATAACCACTGGAATGGATTAGCTTTAAGAACATGATATTCTGGGGCACATACAGTTCCAAACCACCACACTATCTCTCTTGCACCTATTTCTCTTTATTTTAATTCTCCTCAACAAATATTTATTAATTGATTTCTCAAATTCAATCACTTGATGCTTAACACAGAGTCTTGATTGTTTGTTTTTCACTGCAGCCACTTTTGAGTGAGGATTTATCAGGCTGAAATATTAACTTTAATAGCACAAGAAACATATAATGAGACAAAAACCTGTGCCACGAGGTAGTATTTCTTTCAATATTTATTTAGTATTTGGAAAAGCGCTAAGACTTCTTGTGAGAAGTATTGTGCACATTTAAATAATTATAACACCTAGTGGTAAAAGCAATTATTATTATGAGCAAAGCACCCTGAAGGACAGATGAAGGAGCAAAAAATTATGGCATGAATAGTGTAGGAACTCAGGAAGGGGTGTGTGAGTGTGTGTGTGTGTGTGTGTGTGTGTGTGTGTGAAAAATTCTTAGACCTTCTCTCTTCAAATATTGCTAACACCTTGTTTTCTCCCTCCTCTTCCTATGTGTCTCTGACTATTCATATATTATTACCACTGAATCCCAAAGTTTCTGACATTCTTTTATCTTTTATTTTTCATCTATTTTGCTCTCTGTGATTCAACCTAGATATTTTCTAATGACCTCTTTTTCAATTTGCTAATCCTCTTTTGTGATGGCTCCATATGCTATTACACTGTATACTGAATTCTTAATTTTATTTATTATATTTGTCAATTATAGAGTTTTCAGTTGACAATTTAAAAATATATATATATATGGTTAATTTTTCTGGTGAAATTCTTCACCTTGTCATGTCTACTTTGAGCATGCTTTTCATAAGAACTTCAAGGCTGTAACTGATGAGTCTGGGTCATTTGTAGGTGGCATTGTCTCTTGATTCTGTCTCTAAAAATTGTCTAAAAATTGTCTCTAATTTTTAATAGAATGTTATACATTGAATCATCTTCTCTGCTAAGGGTTGAATCCTGTCCTCTGGTAGAACACCTTATCTAATGAGAGATTAAGCTGACAAGACACCAGGTTGACATTTTTTAATAAGCTTTGCCTACCTGTTTGGAAAGTTCTCCTAGAGTATAGCACAACAGGGGTTGCACCTGAAAGTCTGTTTAGAGATTTCTCTTTGGATGGTCCTGAATTCCAATTTTTCTCTCTTCATCACTGTGAGGCTGCTATAAGCTGCCATCTGTTTCAACAGTATGCTGCTTAATTTTGTAGAATTACAAATTCTGGAAAAGCCTTGTGGGGAAAGCTGCAGAGGGCTGGCTCACTTCCCTTCATCTCCTTTCTCACTGGAATACTGACCCCCTCAAGTCCTGTGTATCTCAGTAATGCCAATTCTCAATCCTTTGTCTCCAAGCCAATGAGACTGCCAAAACTCTGCTGGTTTGCCAGTCTCGCAGCTGTGACTGCCTGATATTCTCAGTCTCTTCTCTGCTCCAAGAATAGATAAATGCCCAGAAGGAAAATCTGCTTGCAGAATTTCAACTCACACTCTGTGATTCCCATCTCTCCGGATTCTTGGCCCCTCAGATCCTTCTTGCTTCAGCAGCTCTCTAATTCAATAAATGATCTTGGTGGAAACGTTTGCCTGACATAAGTTACCCATCATAACCAGAGGCAAGAGTCATTTGGATGTAATATGTTCATAGCTCTTGGGAAGATATTGAATGATAAAAGGAAGAGAAGCCAAATTGGAATGGAGTTTGTATACCATATTAAAGAATTCAATCTTTATAATGATAATGTGGTGAAGAAACTTAAACAATAAGGGGATATGATTGGCTTTACATTTTAAAAAGTTAACTGAGCCACCATGGATGATAGATTAGAGGAGTATGAGAGTAGAAGCTTACTATGAAAGATGATGGGCAAAAATAATATGCTATTTCAATTATTATATCTCAATTATATTTTATGTGTTAAGCACTGAAAGGTGACAGGCTTTTATAACCTTTACAGTCTTCAAATTAATTAACTCAATCTTACATTAAAGAGAAAGCAGCATTTCTCTTTCTGATAAAATTTAGGTTAAAAATAGTTGCTCACTAATTTCATACTTTTATTATTAAACACTTTGTGATGCATTTTATATTAAACATGATACATTCAAAAGCTCTCATACAGCATGCCAGAATATAGCTATTATCCTTTTAAATTTCCAATATGCCATAATTCAAGAAATAGTTTTTTGAGTCTATTATATAATTGTTCTTTTTAGGTGCATGAAGTAGAGAAAGGTCTTTGCCCTTGGGAGGTTTAGATTCGGGGGGGGCAGAAAATAAACAATAAATACAGTAAATGAACAAGCTGTACAATATGTTAGAAGGTTGTAAGTGCTACAGGAGGAAGAACAAGCAGAGCAGCAGAGGGGAAATTTGGATTTTGCTATTTAAAAGAGAGTGGTCAGGGCAGGCTACTCTAAGAAGACTTGAGGAAGTTGAGCAGTTGGCCATGCAGAGTCTGGTGGAAGATATTTCCAGGCAAAGAATTGTGAAATTGTGCCTGGCATATTCTAGTGCAGCAAGGAGGTCAGAATGGCTGGAGTGGAGTGGTATCCAAGATGAAGTCAGAGAGTAAACAGGGAAGGCTAGATTACATAGGACCTTGTAGACACCACAATTTCATTAGCTTTTACTTTGAGTAGAACAGGGAGCCAATAGAGGGTTCTGAGCAGAGGGAAAACATGATCTGACTTATATTTTTAAACATATACTACATGTGGTAGATTGAGTCGTATACTCCAACAGCAGCCATGTTGTTAATCTTAATCCACATTTGTGTGGGTGTCAACCCATTTATAAATAGGACACTTTGTAGACGTATTATCAGTTAAGGTGGGACTGATTTGTGAATAGGATCTTCTAAAACTATTTAGGTGTGGCCAAACTGAATCAATAAGGGCCTTAATCCATATTACTGTTGGCTTCAAAAAGAAAAACTAGAAGTCAGACAAAACCACTGGATGAAACCAAGGACATCATCATGTGACAGAAGTAGAGAAGCAAGTTGAGGGACCCCAAGGATTCCAGTGAGCTGTAACCAGAACACTACTGATTCTGGGAGGAAGCAAGTCCTTGCCAACACTTTGCTTTTAGATATCTAGCCTCTGAAACTGATATTGGTTGGTATATATAATAGCAGCTCTGGCAAACTAACACACTACGTATGCTACTTCAATGAGACTTTAGAGGAGCAAGGTTAGAAGCAAGAAGACAAATCAGAAGAGTGCTGCAGTCATCCACATGAGGGGGATTGGTAGCTTGTCCCAATGGAGAGGGTGAGGTGTTGGCTGATGCTGGATAATGGAATAGTGGTGGAATGAAAAAGACCCGAAATATTTTGGACGTTAACTTAGATGGAGAAGGATGTGAGGACTGTAGGTTTGAGAAAAGATTGGAAGGCTAAGACTGGATATGATCAATATGAAATATCTATTAGGCATACAAGTAGAATTTCAGAGAGAAGTCTGGACTAAAATATACATTTAGGATTTTGTTGGAATTAAAAGCCCAGTAACTACTTTTTGCTGTTACTGTTGTGAGTGTTGATAGAGTAGAGGAGGGAGGATTGAACAACTGGGGCATTACAACATATGCACACCCCAGGGAAAAAAATATGTGATCTAGGGAATCAGAAAAAGCAAGTTTGTCAATCAATAAGGGGTTTTTCAATAATGTCAAATGCTCCTGAATTGTAAAGTTAAACAAGGACTGGAAATTTTCCATTAGAATCACGAAAATGGAAAATGTTAGTGATATGATAAAAATCAAGTTTTTTTTTTTTTTCTTTTTTAATGGAAGAAGAATATAAGAAAGACCAGGAGAGGAATTGAAGAACATAAGTATAGTCAATTATTTGGGGAATTATTTTTGCAAAGGGAGAAATATTTCTTTTTAAAAACAAAAGTGCTTCCTAATGAGAAAACAATCAAAGTTGTCCAAAGAGGATTATTGTAAAATTTTAATCAGCTATCTTAAAAAGATAGTTAAAAAATGATAAAAAATAAAATGACAAGTAGTATCTGGGAGTTGATGAATGGTAGCATTTTATTCAGCTCTATTTTCCCCACTGGATTCCTTAAAATTCAATTATATTTTCATATATTTCCTACTCAGAATTTTAGAATGAAGTAAGCCACTCTATTTTTGAAGGCAAATTGTGTAATATCAGAATTACTAAACATCAACTTCAGTTTCATTATAGACATGACACATACAATTTAATATAACTCAGGGAAGAGCAATAAATTATCTCTAAAGAAATGTAATTTCCATATTCACGAAAGATATGAAATCATTGAAAGAGCAAGAAGAATCTATGTATTCCTGACTAATACTTGAGTATTCTGATCACTTAAATAAAACTTTATAGATTTCACTGCTATTTCAATTCAGAACCCATTGTATCTTTCTTCTAATAAATTGATTGATAATTTTCATCATTATATCTCCAATTTAGAAACATTTTAGTTCTGATGAAGACTTAATTGTCATAGGTTAATATGAGTGCAGAATAGAATCAGTGTCAATCGGAAATAATTTTTTAATAATGGAACAAATATGGACTATTATTTTAAACCACTATTATTATTTTCAAGTGATCAATACACAAAATGGCTAATAGTTCTAGTATAATCTATTAAATGACCTTTAATGAGACAACAGTTTATTTACAAATAACAAATTTTTTGTATATTCTGTTGTGATTTGCTAGAGCTGCTGTTATGCAAAATATGGGAAATGAATTGGCTTTTATTAAGGGGATTTATTAGGCTACAAATTTAAAGTTCTAAGTCCATAAAAGTGTCCAATTAAGGCATCAACAACAGGATACTTTCACTGAAGAAAGGCCAGTGGCATCCAGAACACCTCTGTCAGCTGTGAAGACACGTGGCTGGCGTCTGCTGCTCCTTTGCTTCTGGGTTCTGGTCTCAAAATGGCTTTCTCCAAAATGTCTCTGGGCTTCTGTCTCTCTTAGCTTCTCTCTCTCAGCCTCTTCGCATTCTTTCTTGTTCTCCCAGAATGTTTCTGTCTAAGCATCTGGGTGTCCTCTCTTTGCTTCTCTGGGGCCAACTCTAGGCTGCATCTCTAAGCTTAACATCTCCATTCTTCTGTCTGCATCTCCCAGTGTCTACAAGAGTCTGTGTCTGTGAAAGCTAATAGTTTCTTTTAAGGACTCCAGTGATCTAATTAAGACCCACCCTGAATGGGTAGGGTAACACCTCCATGGAAATGATTTAATCAAAAGTTCTCAACCACAGTTGGGTGGGTCACATCTCCATGGAAACAACATAATCAAAAGTTTCCACCCTAATCAGAAGACTAATAAGTCTGCCCCAACTAGACTGCATTAAAAAACATGGCTTTTGTGGGAGTCATAATAGATTCAAACCAGCACATATACTATCCCTAATAAAATATTCAAACACATAATTACAAAAAGCCATTTTATTCTTGAAAGGATACTGCATACCCTTTGGAATATGTATAACTGTGCAAGAAACTGTGGGGACAAAAATGGTTGAAGCCTCTCTTCAAAAGTTCAGTGAATAAGTATTTCTACCAAAATTGAGCTTCTCCAAGAAAATTTTAGATGGGTAATATTCATAATTATCCTATTTTCCATTTTACCTTTTAGTTGTGATAACATTTGTGTTGTTATAAATTCAGCTGTCATCCTGTTCATTACTAAGTTGCTTAGAAAATATTTCTTTCATAAATTCACTAAACTAGAAAAAAGGAAAAGTAAAGAAAGGATAAAATGCCAGCACAAATGGTGTTTAAATCTTCAGGAATTTGAAAATGGAAGGAATAATATAATAATATAATGTGATTATACATATGTGTTGCTGTTTTGTTTTATTCAACCTGCCAGTATAGTTGGATGGAAAGGGATCTGATGTAATAATTGATATTAAAAAATATAAAATTGCTCCACATCCTAGGATTGCATACTGAAGTTTAAAATATGAAATAAATCTTTCTGCTATTTTACATAAATGAAATATGCAGTGTTATGATTAATCAAATTAACTACCATATAGTAACTATTTGGTAATTCTAACCAGATTATAAATTTTTGAAGACACAGAACTTAATATGATGAATCTAAAATTTAAAATGTACATGAATAAACTGATTATATTTATGGTTCAGAATGTACTCATGATCTTTCAGTATAGTATTGCAATCATCATGAACATCATTTAGTTATTCTTTAAATGTATAAAATATGAGTTATGGTTCATTTTAATTTAGATCATTTAGAATAAAAACAAGTTTATACTTTAACTCAAACAACTCTACATTTCTATCATTTTTATAGCCATGCAGAAATGCATTCCAAGAAGTAGGCCTTCTAAGAATTTAACCTGGACTTCAGAGGTTGTAAGATCAATTTATTTATAAAAATTAAATATCAACAGTAATGTAAACATTTTTAAATAATAATGTTTTTTAAAAAATCTGTTTTTCTTTATGTTGTTCAACTAGTAGTATGGAAAAACATGACCCATTTTAATTCATTCCTGAGTGAAAGCTTTCCAAAAATGATATTACTGTGACCTTTAGATACAAATTTCATTACTGTAATTCTGAGAAGTACATGAGGATTTTAAAATTACTTTCTATTAAGTTATATTAATTATCTGCATTTTATCTAAGTCAGTTTACTAATTATCTTACATCAAGCAATCTTAGGCAACCAAAACTAGCATTAAGAAATTTTAATATCTTGAATATTATAAAATATGTAATACATTGAAGAATACTAATTTAATTTCAAAAACAGCAAAAATTATTTTACAGAGATCAAATGATTTCTTAGTTTTTTTTTTAACAGTTCTTCAAATGAAGGTGATTTTTTGAATATATGGTAATACAAAACCTTATTTTTATTGTTATACCTGTGGCCATCTTGAATTAAATAAAATTTATTTAAATTAATTAAATAAAAACATTCTAATAAAATAAATTACTTATGAATATGTATTTGATTATGTGTTTATCGGTGTCTACACACTCAAATTTCACACTGAGAATACAGGTCTTAATACAAATTCCCACCAGTACCTATTGCTTCAGATTTCTTTGTGTGATTCAATTTGTGTCAAATATGAGCAAATAAAATAATGTCTTTATATGAAATCATTAAGTTCAGGGTGCTGGCTGGGTTAGTACTTTCTGAAATAGCACGGTAAATGTGCTGCAGAATCAAAAGCAAGAGTGTTCTTTATCTTTAGAATTTTGATATAAATTTGTTATTGAATCATAACATAGGAATATGTGAAATTTATACAAATGGAATCATACAATAGATACTTGGTTATGCTTGACCACTTTCTTTTAATGTTGTGTTTGTGAGATGTATCAATACAAACTAAAGGTACTTGTAGTTCATTCAGTCTCACTTCTAGGTAGTGTTTGATTGTGTGAATAATGTACTTCAAAAATAACTTTAAAAATTATACAAATCCCATAAAGATAACTTTAATATCACCTTACCCTCCCCAGACACCCAGATCCACCAATTTTAATATATAGTCACCTTTGCCTTATAATTCTACCTACCTATCTTTCTCTATCTCTGTCTATCTTTCTATCTATCTATCTATCTATCTATCTATCTATCTATCTACCTATCTTCTGAACATTTTGCACATGTCCTACTCCTTGGATACATCATACTTCTTTGTACATTTCCTACAAGCATGGATATTCATTTATATAATTATCTTAAGTGCAGTTGTCAAGTTCAACAAATTTAACATTGATGTAAAGCTTACAGTCTCTATCCCATTTTTTTCTTATGTCCCAAGAATGTCCTTTTGAGCCTTTTCTCCTCCATTCCATCCAGTATCACATTTTGCATTTGCCATTATCTCTTTTGTTTCTCTTTATTTATTTTTTTAAATTGTGGAAACATATTCAACATAAATCTTCCCATCCCGATCCTTCCCAAGCATGTCATTCAGTGGGATTAATCATATTTACAATGTTGCCGTACCCTCACCCCCATCCATTACTATCACTTTCCCTTCACCTCAAACAGAAACCCTATACTCATTTTACATTAACTCCCCATTGCCCATGCCCACTACTCCTGCTAAACTGTACTTTACTTTCTGTCTCTGTGAGTTTGCATATTCTCTGATATTTTCTTTGTGGTCACCGTGCAGCTCAAGTTTAACATCCTAATTGATAACAACCTCTTTGCTTTGATAATAACTTATCTTCAATAACATACATAAACTATGTTTCTATACCCCTTTGCTCCTCTCCACCTTTATATAGTCCTTGTCCCAAACTACATATTTATGCATCATGAGTCCAAAACCATTGACTTATCACTACATTTTATGGGTTTGCCTTTTAGACTCTGTGGGATGTAAAAAGTGGAGTTACACATCAAAAATACAATAGTACTGGTATTCATATTTACCTATGCCATTACATTTTTCTGAGATCTTTATTTCTTCCTGTGGCTTTGATCAATTGTCTAGTGTCCTTTCCTTTCAACCTGAAGAAATCCCTTTAGCATTTCTTACAGGGCTGGTCTAGTGGTGGCAAAGTCCCTCAGCTTTTCTATCTGGAAATGTCTTAACACTTTCCCTGTATTTGAAAGACAATTTTGCTAAAATGTCCTGGTAATTTTTTTTTCTTTTGTCACTTTAAATATGTCTTCCCCTGACTTCTTGTCTCCATGGTTTCTGATGAGAAATTGGCACTTAATTTTATTGAGACTTCCTTGTATATGACACATTGCTTCTCTCTTGCAGCTTCCACAATTCTCTATCTTTGACATTCAACACATTGCTTCTCTCTTGCAGCTTTCACAATTCTCTATCTTTGACATTCAACACATTGCTTCTCTCTTGCAGCTTTCACAGTTCTCTATCTTTGACATTCAACAGCATGGGTATAACATGGGCAGTGTGCCTCTATTTAGGCCTATTCTTTTGGAGTTCATTGGACATCTTGGGTATGTACATTTATGATTTTCATTAAATTTGGGAATTTTTTGGCCTTTATTTCTTTGAATATTCTTTCTGTCCCTCTCTTTCATATACTGATATGCTTAATGGTGTCTCACAGGTTCTTCAGGTTCTGCCCACTTTTACTCATTCTTCTTACTGGTCCTCAGACTAAATGATTTCAATTTTCTTATCTTCAAGTTCAGTGATTCTTTCTTCTGCAAGCTCCAATCTGCTATTGAACTCCTCTAGGGAATTTTAAATTTCAGTGACTGTGGTCTTCAGCTCTGTTGGGTACCTTGTCATAATGTCCATGTCTTCACTGATACTCTCTTGTGTTCATCTATCATTTTCCTGATTTCCTTTAGCTTTTTGTCCATGTTTTCCTCTAGCTCTTTGAGTATATTTAGGATCATTTTCAAAAAAGTCTTTGTGTGGAATTTCCCAGGTATGATTCATTGATGGTCTCTAATGTTTTAGGGTTCTCCTTTGCCTGGGCCATCACTTCCTGTTTCTTTGTATGTTTTATATTCTTTTATTGAAACCTAGACATTTTGATATTTTAATATGCTATTGCTGGAACTTAGATGTTGAGGCATCTATTCTTTAAATTTGTATCCATCTAGTTTTATGACTGAGCATTTTTGAATGCCAAGAGTTCACAACAAATAAATAAAAGAAGCAAAAAAAAAAGAAATTACCTCCCAGTCTTTGCAGGTTGACCTGTGTGAGTAAACACTATTCTTCAGAGCCTATCTATAAAACGAGTCTAGAGAATAGGTCTAGGCCAAAGCATAGGGGCATCTCTGATACTTTCTGCACATGTGTCTTGTCTGAGCATGTGCATGTAGCCCTAGGAACTCCCTCATTTTCATGGATATGAATGTCCCCTCTTCCCTAGGAAACAGTTTCTTCACAGTTATCCCATGCACCTCACTGTATGTCCTACAACCAGGAACACTTTGTCCCAGGCATCCATTTGACTGCTTTCCCACTGTATTTTGTAAAAGAACTCTGTGAACCACCTTCTTCATGCTGGGAAAGTCTGGGACAGCAAGTCCCTCAGGCCACTACCAGAGAGAATGGGTCAGACATACATGCTCCCAGTATGTTCATGAGAGCTACTCTGCTCCCTCCAGAACCAGGACTAGGAATCCACATTAGGAGCATGGACTGGCTGCTCACTGAGCCAGTGAGGGGTAGGGGAGGGGCCAGCCAGAGGGCCATGGGATCCTACTGTTATGAAGATTTAGCACTTGCCCTATTGCTTCAATCCTTTAATTGTTTTCTGGAGATTTGAGAAAGTTGTTTCTGCCAGTTCTTGCTGGTTGTTCAAAGTTTCTGTTGGGGGATGGAGCCCTGAAGCATCTCATTCATCATGTTGATCAGGGCTCTAAATTTTTTAAAGTATAAAGCAGCTAACTTTTTATTATTAGGAAAGTTGTAGGGTTGAAAAAAAATCATACAGAAAATACAGATTTACCATTTACATCCCCTATTATTAATATCTTGCATTAGCATGTTATAATTGATGAAAGAATATTATTATACATGTACTATTAACTATAGTCCATGGTTTATATTAGGGTTCTGCTGTTTGTGTTGTACAGTCCTTCTGTTATTGTTGTTTTTAACTTTTATTTTAGTAACATATATACAACCTAAAATTTCCCCTCTTAACCACATTCAAATATATAATTGTGCAGTTAATTATTTTTCACAATATTTTAATATCACCACCATTTTTAATGAAAGAAAAATAACTTGAAGCACCAAAATATAGAAACAAAATTAAAGACATTAATGCAAAAAATAGAAACAAGCTTAGATTCAATCTAGATTCTGGTGTTAGCTAGCAAGGTATTTAAAATAATAATATTATTTTCTTCAAGAAAATAAAGAGAAAATGGAAATCTTACCAATGACTTTGAAGCAGTAAAAAAGAGTGAAAAGGTAACTCTAAAAATTATAGAATATACAAAGACATACTTGAAAAGCATATTTTCTTGAAAAGCAGCACTATATTTCTGAGATGAAACTGAATTTATGCAGAAATATAACATTTAAAATATGCTAGAGTGCACCAATGCTAATGACAGCATTAGCAAAAGGTGAAAGCAGCCCAAATGTCCATCAGAAGATGAATGAAGAAAGAAATTTTGCAGCCTTAAAAAGGAATGAAGTTCTGATACATGCCACTACGTGGGTGAAACCTGAAGATGTAACGTTGTGTGAAATAAGTTGGACACAAAGGCACAGATATTATATGATTCCACCTATTTGAAATGGCTACAATATGAAATTCATAGAGACTGAAAGGAAAGTAATCATAACTGTGGAGTGAGTTGATACATGGTGCATAGTGGGAACCCAGGCTCAGGCACAGCAGAGGCTTTTAGCAAATGACCACTTTATTACTTACATGGCACAAAGGGTCTAAAAGAGCAGAAGAAGAGATACCACTGTGGCCAGTCTCCCAAGAAGGCCAACTGCTCGGGTCAGGGCTGGTGGATGGCAGCAATTGCGCACCCCACTTCGCATCAGAGAGGAGAGATAAATCTGTGCTGCCAAGTGGGGAGTATTTATAAGACCAGGGTGAGGAGGCCATGTCACTGAGAGTTCCCACCCTGATAAGCGTCTAGGGCTGCTTGTTCCCATATTCCTTCCAGTTCAAGATCTGCTCGGGCCTTTTCATTAGACCTAACAGCTCCCCTGGACTGTAGAATGGGAACAGACTAAAACATCTGCACGCAATGGAAAAGGATGGGTAGGGGGATGTTAGGCAAGGACTGGGAGGGAGGCACTGAGCCTCTGTGTGTGACTTGCCCAGCTGTAGCCAGGGGTGGGAAGGAGGGAGATGGGTAGTTAGCACATAATTGGTCTAGGGTCTCTGTTTGGGATGATGGGAAATTTAGTACAACATTGTGACTTTGATTAATCTCATCAAATTGTATTCTTGGTGTAGTTGAGGTGAGAAAGTATACATTGTATATATACTTACACAGAAAACAAAGAAAGAGAGGGAGGGAGGGAAGGAGGGAGGAAGGAAGATTGAGCAACTAAAGACACAATGACAATTAAATGCAATATATGATTCTGAATTGGATCTAGAAATGGAGGAGAAAAGCCTCAAAAGGGCATTGAGAAATGTTTAAAAACATTTATAAGCTTTATATCAATGTTAAATTTCCTGAACTTGATAACTATACTCAGGGTGGTTCCATAAGTGAATATCCTCATTTTAAGAAATGTGCCTGGAAGTATATGTGTTCAAGGAGCATGATGTGTACAACCCTCTCAAAGTTTAGAAAATAAATAAATAGGTAAACATAGAGATAGATGGATAGCTAGATGATATATTAGATAGATAAAAATAATTGATAGAGGTAGAGATAAAAATAGAGAGATGGAGAGATAGGGAGAATAGATAGATGATAGAATGAGAGAGCAAATGTGACAAAATTTTTAAATTGGTGCATCTGGGTATCCAGTTTGTGTGTGTGGGTGGAGCTTATGTTGAAGTTCTCCGTATGGTTTCATATTATTTTCTCAACTCTGTAAGTTTGAAATTATTTCAAAATGTTTGAGGGAAAAATATGCTGGGGACATTCATCTCATAATTACTCTTACACATATCAGATTGATATTTCTAATGTGGCACAACTATGCAAAGTTTTCCTGAGGCAACATTATTGTTAAAAACAATGATAATATTGTTTAGATAAGGCTGCAGAATTAGGCAACTAAATTAGGGTATGATCTTTGCTTAGAGACTTGTATAATACATTTATAATATTTATACATAATGTCTTTCTTTAAGTGGGACATCTCTGTTCATGACAAGACTTCTAATTATTTAAAAATGCATTCTTTACTATAATAGGGATTTCTCTGCATCATAAATATTGGCAATTTTAATGGCATTGTTATGAAGAAAATATGATAGATATTATAAAAAAGTGTATCTTTCCAAAATCAGAAGAATGAGATCAAGTGAAAAATTAAAATGAACCATCGAAACTGTCATTTTTATTTGCACATTTAATAACAGTAATCTGTTAAAGTAAATTTTGTTGCAATACTTGAATGAAATAATAGTAATTATCAATTTTATATTTTGTAGCTCTTTAATAGTTTATGAAGTATTTTCACATAGCTACAACTCACTTAATTGTCATGTATTATGCTGTTTTATAAAACTCTAATCATTAACAATTATGCATTATCATTCTCATTTTTGCAATGGGAAATCTGAGGCTTCGATAGTTAGTAAGGTGCCTGTAGTAAGGGCCAGAGTTGACTTCAGATTTTCTAATTCTAAGTTCTTCCTTCTTAATCATCATAAAGTATCACTTTATAAAGTATTCCATTGATCCTAAAAATACTGAAAGATAGTTCATGACTTTTCTGCTAATTTCACAGGCAAGTAATTGAAGCACAGACACAATAAGTGACAATCAATACATGTTGTAAAGAAAATGGTTGCCCAAGTCAATTGACTGCAAATCTAGTTTTCTCTGTTTTCTGTAAATAATTATAGCCTTTAAAAAATTGAATTTTGCACAGCCCTTATTGACCATTAGCTGCAATAGGTGTGGATTTCACGTAGTATCATTTTTGTCTTGGCTAGATATTTGTGGTCAGAACCATAAATGAACTTAAATCACATTCAATACCAACAATACTTAGTCAAACTGTTTCTCTGTGAATGAACTGCATGAAAAATGGTCAACCCTAAGAAAGAAGAGAGATGTTATGCTTTGCTTACAAACTAATAACTCAAGCCCAAAAAGTAATGGAGTCCAAACAAACAAAAAAAAAAATGCATTTTCTATGATCAATGACTGGAAGCACTTCACCATTTTTGTGAGGTGAGGAAAATAGAAATAAATTACAGTGAAAGAAGTTCAAGTTAGGTATCAGGAGAAACTTCCTGAATTGGTATAGGAGGGAATGTTACTCTTTAGTTGAGAAAGTTATTTCTTCTTTGCTATTTTAAGGAGATCTCAGATAGTTACATCTCTGTGGTAATTTAATTGTAGCTTTGCCAAAAGTCCAGAGTATGAATCAGAGAATATTTCAGTGTTCATATTCAGACTTTGGTGTGTGAAAATTTCTCTTCAAATATACATATTGATATTTGGATCCCTGGAATTTTCAATACAACTAAATCTGAATTATCTAGTTAGTCAAGGTCGTGAGGACCAATTAAACAAAGAACAAATAGTTATTTCACAGAAATTTTTAAAAAGCATGACAATTTTCCTAAAAATGCCTTGCCATTAGAACAAAATCTGATAAATTAGTTTTAAAGCATCCAAAACCCATCTTCAATATTCTATATTGAACTTAAAAAACAGTAGGAAAGCTAATACAACCTGGTATATTTAATAAATATAATTTCATTGGGATTTTGCATTTGGTAATACCTGATTGACCAGAATTTCAATTCCCACAATTACTAGAGTCATATTAGCCTGAGAAATTTATTCAGTGTTTTGAATCAACTTTTATCAGTTAAAGGAGCCTTTTGGGTCAGCCAATGGGACTGTCAGTTACTGCTTTATATGTTGACTGCTGTGAGTCTCATTGACCAGTATAGGACCTGTTGAGTTGAGCAAGAGACTGGCCTGTGCTTGGACTTGCTTTATGCACCAGGTTTCATGGATGTTTACAGGTCCTTTTTATTGTGCAATTTGGCTAATCACTAAAGAAAGAAACCAGATGTAGGCATATTTCCTTCTGCTGTAGGATAAACAGATAAGCAACACCGAGACAAATTTTGAAATGATGACAGTTTTCTAGCTTGAATTCCATACAAAAGCACTTAGGAATAAAAAACAAAAAACTAAAAACAAAAACCCAAAAGAGAACCAAGAATAGAATAAATGCTATGTAAAAAGAATGAGAAGTAGAATAGAGAGAAAAAGTAAATAGCCTCATTTCTGATCCCCAAGGACAAGATGAGACTCTCAAAATCTGGGAACAAGAAAAAAATAGTTAGAGGGTAAGTCTCTTGATATGAGAGAATAGAAACTGAGGGGCCAGTGGGAAAGAGGGAGGAACCCTAACTATTCTGGTGGTGAATTGGCCAACACCAGGCATTTGGGTGAAGGTGAGCCAACCCCACATTGGCTATAGTAATTGAGAACAATTGTATTATTCTGGATCCAGTTCCAGCAGTGGATCAGAGCAGTTGGGGAAAAGAGTTTGGATCATGGAATATTATTCAAGGAATGGTATACTACTGGATAGTTTAAGCAAGGAAGTGATATTATGTGATCATAAAAGATCACTCTGGTTGTTGGACAAGAATTGAGTTGTATGAATGAATCAGGAAAAAAATAACTTAGGAAGTTCTTACAATAATCTAGGTGGAGATAAGGCTTATTTGGTCTACAATGGGGATTTTGTAAAAGGTAAGAATTGAAATAATCTAGCATTTATTTTTAGATAAAGAGTCAAAAGGCTTGTAATCAAATAAAGAATTAGAAATGATTTATAAGGTTTTGTCTTAAGCAATTGGATGGAAAATATTTCAGGATGTGACAGAGTGGAAGAGGAGCAGAAAAAACCAACACTTCTGTTTTAGACGTGAAGAGATTAGGTTGCCTATTAGGTATCCAGCTGGAGAAGTCTAGAAGGCAATTGAACACATAGAGTTTGGGTTTCAGGGGGATATTTAGATTGCTATATCTATCTATCTATCTATCCACAAAAAATCATGGGTCCAAGTTCCATATCCTGTCACACTGCTCATCTGGATTAATTATCAGAGAAAATATCAAATTTGGCAGTGGCTTAACTATATTATAAGAACTAGTTCAGACCATGTATTACATAATAAAATGAAGGAAAAATTATCTGAAACAGTTTTAGTGACTCTTCCAGTCTTTTATAAATTGAATTTAATTAGAGATAATAAATGCTTATTAATATTTTAAAATATGAGATTTAACTTACCATAAGGAAAATTTGATTAATTGGGCTAACAGTAAATCTGACTATTTCATTTCACCAAAAAGTAAAAGGTTAGCCACAGAGTGGGAGAAGAAGTATTCCAGAACATATATTTGACTAAGGATTCATAAACACAACATAAAAACTTCTGCAATGTATTTTTAAATATATTTTTTAAAATAGACAATCCAACAGAAAGCTGGATAAAAGATTTGGGCAGGTATTTCACAAATGATATACAAGTATGCAAGTAGTCAATAAAATATGAAAAGGTATTCAATATTGTCATCAGCAAACTTCAAATTAAAATATTACATCACTACATACTGACCATAATGAACAAAAAGGAAAAAAAAAAAAAAGGAAAAAAAAGAAAAAAAACAACAAACAAACAGATAATCCTACTGACTAGGTTGTGAAACAAACAAAATTTCCATATGCTGCTGGTGTGAGTATAACTTGTTAAAAACAATTTGGAAACTTTTTGGAAATCTTCCTAAAAGCTGAAGAAACACATCCCTATACCCTGCAATTCCTACACAGAAACTATTTGGATGGTTATCACAAAACTACCCTTGAATTTAAAAAACAAAAACTAAAACAAACAAACAAAAAACTAGGCACTAAAGTGTACATGTTTTCTAGTCTAAATACTTAGATTTTTTGTTTGTTTGTTTTTTAATCTTTATGTTCCTTCATTAAATTACTTAGGTTTTAAAAAAGGGAAAATTAATTGATGGTGTTCAAAGTCAGGATAGTGGTTACCATAAGGGGTGAAAGATTATGCCTGGAAGTGGGAAAGAGGGGGCTTCTGAGGTGTTGCTAATTGTCTGCTTTTGCATCTGGGTTCTGTTGTTCACTTTGTGAAAAGTAATCAACTTGAATATGTTTGCACACTTTTCTGTATATCGTATACTTAAATAAAAATAAGTTAGAAAAGAAATATGAGACTTATCAAAGGGTATAAGGTACTCACACAGATTTAGCATATGACATATATGTAAAGTGCCTAGAAGAAAACACATCAAAATTTTGTTAAAAATACCTATTCACAGTAAGAAATCCCAAATACTTTTGATTCCTTTTAGGAAAGATTTGAATTTATCCCATGCACAGCATGATCACCTCTCCTTTTTCTTCCTCTTATCAATATTCTGTTAGTTTCATTTGTAATTTTAAAGAACATGGACTCTTTTTTTAATCAACTTTCATTAGATTCCTCTCTCTAAAATTAACATACTAGTACCATACACTTAGTTCCACCTATCCTTCCTGGTTCCACCTCCTCTTCTTTTTCCTTCTTAATAACTTTATATTCACGAGGCCACTCTTGTATTTACATTCTGATCTTTTAACAAAATTTATGTCTTCCACAGTTAATTTGTAAGTTGACTCTAAAGTTTAGAAAGCAAGAAAATCATTTACTTTGTTTATGAATATTTCCTCCTTCAAAACAAATGGATGTATTAGAATTGTAAGTTCACTGCCATTATTTTAGACCTCTCAGAAATTTTCCAATTTCAGTGTCAAATAGAATTGCTTATAGTCATGTCACATTTTAATGCTTCATATTTGAGCTTGATTTTTCTTAATGGTTTTTCTTGGCGCTCCCAAGTTCTTTATATTTCATTATTTTAAAATTATAATGTTTATTTATCACATCTTCAAGGTAATTCTTATACTAAGATGATCTTGAAAAAATGGCATGGAAAAGTTCTCTATGTCAACTTTCTGACCCATAATATGAAAAGTCAAAGAAATAATACAATCACATACACATACATAATAATTTCTTCAACAAAAAAGTTTGGTAACTAGTGTATAAGACATTTTGTTATGTGTGATAATAAATACAGATAAATTCCATTAAAACTACTGGCCTGGAGGTGGTTTTGGTTATAGCTGGTAAAATAAATCATGGATAATAGTGATCTGAATTCCTGTTAGAGATGATAATTGTGTACTCTTTTAGTAATCTAAAAATTAGATGTTGTTATAACTTTAAAAATGTAATATTTAAATCAGAAATAATATTTTTGTCACCCAACCCAAATATGCTTCCTTTTTTAACTCAATTGTAAAAATATGGACGTCAATATAAAATCAGAGTACATGTCTTAAATCATTCAGATAGATAATTGATTTAATAAATAGTCATTTGTTTGGGAAAATTAAGTTAAATTAAATCCCTAATTCATTCTTTAAATAGAATTAAATTCCAAATAAAAAATAAAAGACAACCATGAAAATGAATCCACTATGATACCATATATAAGTTTTTCTCTCTTTCTTTTGATAGATAGATAGGAATACTGAATTCATTTACTCATATAAAGTAATACTCATCAAAGTAAAAGTAATGGAAGTTGTTATATACTCTATACACACACACATACACAATACACTTACATAAATATATACATGTATACTGGATTTCTCCAAAATATAAACAGGTCAATGTATGTGTATAAATCCAAATGAGAAAAGTAAGCAAAAGTGAAAATCACAAAGCAATACTAAGTTAAAGTCTTTATATCAGTATATTATGCTTATATAATCATAAATTTATCTGGAAATACACAAGTGTAGGCTATGGAATAGGAATATGGATGTAACTCCTTTACCTATTGATTCATAAAATTCTATATTACTTATTTTGCTATTAAAATCATGTTACTTCAGTGAAAATCAAAATAAAACAAAGATTGTTTTATAAATTTAAGCTCACAATCTTTATCCTTATAGTTCTATAATATAAAACATGTTTCATGGTATTCTTTAGAGGCTCTATGTTCTCTATCATTACACCTTTCCATAGGAAGAACTTCTTTATTTAGTTTATAATTGAAGTACTTCTTTGTAAGGACTTAACAAGTGTTATCTACAGTCAATGAAATGTTTTGAATGTTTTCTTATTCACAATTATTATAGATATAAATTCTATTTTCTTGATGATCATTTTTAGCCACAATGGAAGGACAGAGAATCAAGTGGGGTTCGATGTTCCATTCCTTTTTCCAAGCCAAATTACAAATACTCATGAGCAAGAGAGAGAAATGACATAGGAATCTTAGGAAAAAGAAAGACGAGCAAAGAGTCTAAGAAAGAAACTGGAAAAAAAATTAAAAGTCCTTCATAACTCTAATAATAGAGGGATATCTGAGAATCATGGTCTTTTGCTTTTGAAATTTGAAAATTTCTTAGACATTTAGTAGTTTATCTAAACACAGCAGTGTCCATTTTTACTCAGGTTAAACTTGATTTGTTAGTGCATATTCATATGGCTTATACATTTACTGGAAAAGACTGAATCAGTCTTCTTCATATGAAAGCAGTATTAAAACATACCTACAAGATAGTGAAATATTTTAGCACTAACCAAGAATATCCACTCATGTTAGTATCTTGGTTGTGAATAAGTTATGAACCCAGAACTGTCATCACCTCCAGTGCAATCCTGTATCACCTATCCATGAAGTTCACACTTGTAGCTTGTTAGCAATAAATAGCATGAAAGATGCTCAATCTCAATGTAACTAAAATTTGTCACCTCAGTTATGAGGAAACTCTTTCTATTTTTATTATTTAAGTGAATTTTCCTGCACCTATATTATTTTTTTTTCCATTTGGAATAAATATTGCTTTACCAGACATTTAGTTCTTCCATGAAAAAACTAAATAAACACAACATAAATCTAGTTCATATTCCAAAATATAATTTTCAAATTACATGTTTGACAAAATTTAATTTAACACAAAGAAAGTGTTAGAAGAGGCTGTAAGACGTACGAGAATATTAGAGTAGTAGCATGCATACATCTGCCTAAGGTAGTTATTTACTTCCATACACAGTGACTAAAGAATTAGATCTCTAGTCATGCTTTGCATAGGGAAATATATTTTTGAGGTTTCAAAATATTTGTTTTTCAATACCTATCACAAACTCCTTTTCCAAAAAACTAAGCAACAGAAAAATAGGAAAGGTTCTTATCAGCAAAAGTAGCACTTATGCTAAGTTATTCATGGAGAATCAAATACAGCAAAACATGTTATAAATCACTTTGCAATTTCTCAGTCTGGTTTGGTATTAAGTCAAATCAAGAATGCTAAAAAAAAAGTCTCAGACACTTTACCATTATAATGATAACATCAGACAGGGATGGTTCTCTTTACTCAAGTTTATTTGTGTTTCTCAATATTTGAAGAAACATATAAAAAAAAAAAACAGCAATGTTCAAATAAAGATCTTTTTCGAGTTTGTCTGATTTGTCAGCTTCTTAGGGAAGGTATTGAATTAATTCTTAAAAGACGACAGGAAAGGTGTGATTTAGAGGATAAGAAGAGCAAGGCTGTCTCCTGGTCAATGCAAAGTTCAGAGATAAGTACCAGAAAGTCAGACCCTAGGGAAAGTGTGTGGATCATTATTCAGAACCAATTTTAATAAGATGCCCTGGTAAATTTAGTTTTAGGAAATAATTACCATTCATCTAAAAAAGATCAAGGACTTTTCTCTTAACACAATGAACCATGGGTTGAATTCCAGTATTCCTATATATTGTGGGTTGGTTCTTTCTTTTGGATTGACATTTATTAATAAAACAGAAAATATTTTAAAGGGGTGACTAATAGGATATCATATCTCTTTTAGGTGACAGTTCTAGACTATATATCTGCTCTAAGGAAAAAAATATTTCTGCATTTAACTTAGTTCAAGATCTACAAATATCTGAAGTTCTTAAAATAAATTGCTTTTTTGTACGTTGGAATATTAACTAAAAGTTTGAACAACTCTAATTACCTGGCTCAAATTACTTAAAGTAATTTCTTGATGACATTCTGTAACTCAAGTTTCATAGTCAGAACGTCTTGCAAGAGAATAATTGTGCAACTAATAATTCATTTTTTACTCCTATATCAAATAAAATTTGCTATTATTATAAAATAATGTGTTTCTACTAGTAATTTAAGTTACATAACGATGACATATAGGAACACTTTTGTGATAAAACAACTAAATGATCTCTTTAGTTCGAAAGTTACAATAAGGGAATATGTTCACTACTTTTTCTTGTATAGGAGAAATAAAATAGAAATGTACAGCTTAACTATCATGAAAACAAATCCAGATTTTGAAAAAATGTGTCCAGAATTCTAGACTTTAGTGTTAGCATCAGATTGATGGTGTCTTGAAGCACATCTCTTACTATGCTGTCATACCAATTTAGACTGATTGGTAATTCTGTAGATCTGACTTAATAGAGAAAAAAATGTGATGGAAACCAGATCAGTGTTTTACTTTGGGGGTGGTGGCCAGTTGGAAGGGACCAGAAGGCAACTTCCCAGAGTAGTGGAAATGTTCTATCACTCCGATTGGGATAACTGTATATAGATTTACACATTTATCAAAACTCATAGAATTTTACTGTATGTAAAGTTTACCTCATGCAAAACTGCGGGTGTCTGAGCTTGTACCTCGGCTTGCCAGGCCTGGGCCAGGGGACCTGATATCACCCCCTGGGGAGGGTAGTAGGTACGGGCGTGAGTGCCCTCTGCAGCCCCCCCGAGCCTGGGGAGCGAGGTCAAGGCAGCTCCCTTTTCCTCACCCAAAATGCCACTGGCAGGGGAGGCTTGCCGGAGGAAACCGCCTTTCTCCCAACTGCCCTTTCCCCACTTCCTTATCTTACCCACTCACTCCCTGGTGCCAAGGCCACTCCTGCCACCGCCAGCGCGCATGCACCGTGGCCAGAACAACCCCCGCCCCACTGCAACAGCTCCGGCGTTCTCTCAGAACCAATCCTAGCCCCTATCCCTTCAATATTGCCATTTAAGGCTGCTTCACCTCCTTTCCAGCCCTGCCCTTCTTACCAGCCTATATAACCTGTAATCACCCCTGAATAAATCTCTTTGGCGCATACTCCTACTGGATGAAGAGTGTCTTGTCCCTATCGCCGCCCTCCATACCTTGCACGCCTCCCGCCGAGGACCCCGGCCACGTCCTCCGCCTCGCCCTCGCCTCCGGGAAAGAGCCCCCGCCACCGGTACCCTTTAAGCAGCCCCGAGAGCTGAGGGCTTAGCTACCGGCCGCCCCTCCCCCTAGAAGCAGTAACCGCGACCGCAACTGGTGCCCCGTGTGAGGAACGTCTCCACACAACAGTTCAGCAGGTCGATCGCTCGCCCGGACGCCTCTCCAGCTTCCCGTTTCCTCGCCTGCAAGGTAGGGCCGCCTCTCCTTCGCCGCTTCTGGAGCCGTGGGAGGTTCACTGCTCCGAAGCCGCTCATCCCTTCCCCCACGCTCTCTTCATCCAGTAGGAACTCCTCCCTTCCCCCACGCTCTCTGCGTCCTCTTGTATGCGCACTTCTATGACCCCCGTTCCTCCTAACACTCTCCCTCTTCCCCTCCATTACTTTGCTGTAGTTCTTTGTATTTTTATTTCCTCATTTGGTGCCGTGTGCCTCTTTGTAACCGCCCCCCCTGACTGCTCCCATTGCCAAAGGACACTGCTTTCCGCTCTCGCCGTCTCCTTCGGCCTTGCGGCCACAGCTTATCTCATTCTCTCTGCTCGGTAAACAACTCCTCCTCCTCCTCCCTGCCAGCCAGGCAGGCCCGGCTCGGGAGCAACCCCCCCTCCTCCCCCCTCAGCTATGGGTAATCGTATATCTACATGTCAGGTACCTCAAGTTCGTGCTCTAGCGGGTCTCCTAGACACGCATCGCTGTAAAGTGTCTGTCCGGCAGCTGCAGGTGTACTGGGACCTCCTGCTCCCCTTTAACCCATGGCTCACCACTTACCATCTTTGAAACCCTGTTACTTATGATCGTCTTATTGATCGGGTCACTAATGCCATGGAACATGAGAGCAAGTGCTTCCCTCCCGGCTTGCTCCCCACCTTGATAACCATCCGTTCCTGCCTTCAAGGCTCCTTCCCCCCTGATCGAGGCCCCGTTAAATCCAAGCGATGACATGAGCCCTAAGCTGGGCCGGAAACCGCATACGCTTTACCCCGCCCTTCCACAGGGCGGAGCTAGTCCGCCATCTTATGCCTTGGGCCCCACCCTTTCACAGGGCGGGGCTGATCCACCATCTTGTGTCTTAGCCACGCCCACCGCGCCGCCATCTTGCGACGCTTGGGGCCTCCCACTCCCACCTCCCCCTTCGGCAAGCTCCCCCTTGGAGCCGCTACCGGCAGCTGCCGCCGCTCCTCCCACCCCGCCAACTAACAACCCCTGGCTGCCTTCTACACCTCAAGGCAACCCTTGGGGCAACGCTCCCCCTACCCCCACTCCCGCGCCAAGCCCTCTTCAAGCGCGTCCTCCTTTCTCTCGTGCTTTTCGCTGCTTTCCTCTTAACCTTGCCCCCACCCCACAGAAACCGTATGACTGGTATCCCATTGACTCAGATACTATCAAGCAGCTTCGCAGGGCCGTCAAGGAGGACGGGTTAGGTAGCCCATACGCTTCCCAAATACTGCAGGATCTCGGCATGGACTATTGCATCCCCCAAGACTGGGCCTCGCTTGCCCGTTCCATTCTTAACCCCGGTCAGTTTGTTGACTGGCGTGCTCACTTCCAGGCAGAAGCAGCTCAGCAAAGTGAGCAAGACGCAGCCCTTGGAGTCTATCATCCCCCTGAAGCCTATTTGGGCACTGGAGCATTTCTAAATGCGTCTGCTTATATTAATGCACCTGCCACCTTGTGGCCTATCCTTTGGGGAATCGCCTTACAAGCGTTTGCCAATTGCTCTGCCTGTCGGCCTAATAAATTCACCAAGCTCTTCCAGGAGCCAAGTAAGCCTTTCGCCACCTTTGTCTCCAGAGTCGAAGAAACCTGCGCTCAAAAGGTAAGTGATCCCCAGGCCCAATATTACATGTGCCCATCCTCAAATCCTGGAAAATCATACTGCAAATCCCCAACAAACTATTACTGCCCGTACTGGGGGTGTGAAACAATAGCCACTGGCTGGAAACCTTCTGTCCCTGACAAATTTCTAAACCTCGCAGTAATCCCGTATTCTTGCCAAAATCCAGGCTATCGCTATTTCAACAGGTACCCTTGTCCTAAAAGACTAATGCTCACCATACAAAACCCTGCCGATACGTCTTGGCTCTTGGGTAAAACTTGGGGCTTCCGAATTTGGCTATCGGGGTTCGATCGGGGAACCCTTATATTCATAAGAAAGGAGGCTATAAACCAACCAAAGAAAGATACTATTATAAAAAAGCCCTTTAACATTAGTCCCAACAAGGTCATTAATCCTCTTTTTCCACAGCCCTCCAGCCGCACCTTAGCTCCGGCTAAACGCACTTCAACTACATCTCAAACCCCACCACCCCAGCTTCCTTTGCCCCCTTCTCGTTATTCCTCTCCCCTCCTCAGCCTAATCCAAGCCGCCTTTACTTCAGTAAACTCCTCCAACCCCAATTTTACCTCATCCTGCTGGCTCTGCCTCTCCACCTCTTCCTCTCTATACGAGCCCGTTGCCTCCAACCTCTCCTTTTCAGAAAGCACAGAAAACAGCCCCTTGGAATGCAATTGGAATACCTCTGCCGTCCCCCTGACCTTTCATTCAGTCTCCTATACGGGAAAGTGCGTCCGCCCTCGCTCCAGTAACTCTCCCGACCTCACTGCCTGTGCCAGCTATTCATCTCCCAGCAGCTCTACAAAATTTCTCATTCCTCATAACTCCTCCCAATGGCTCTGCTCCTCTACAGGACTTACCCCCTGCCTTAACGTGCAAACCCTCAATACAACTAATGAAACTTGCCTCCTAATTGTCCTTATCCCTAGGGTCTTATACCACAGTGAAGAAGACTTCTTCCTCCATCTGGAAAAAACTGCGGCTCCTGCCCCACTGCAAAAGCGAGAGCCCATCACCGTCCTTACAATTGCCTCCCTCCTAGGTCTTGCCGGCACTAGCACCGGAATCGCTGCACTAGCCAGTCAAGACTCCGCCCTAACGCACCTCAGGGCAGCTGTTGACGAAGACATTCATCACTTACAAAACGCTATTTACCATCTAAAAAATTCTGTCAATTCCCTCTCTAAGGTAGTGCTCCAAAACCGCCGAGGTCTTGACCTTCTCCTCCTCAAAGAAGGAGGCCTCTGCGCCGCCCTAGGAGAAGAGTGCTGTGTTTATGCCAATTCCACAGGTCTCGTCGAAGACAGCCTGAAAAGAGTCCAAGAGGGATTGGAAAAGCGTAAAAGAGATCGTGAAGCCACCAGTTATTGGTCCAGTTTTTTCACTCCCATCCTCCCATACATCCTTCCTTTTCTTGGCCCCTTATTAATGATTATTCTAGCTCTCATCTTAGGACCCTGCCTCATCCGCAAAATTGTCCAGCTTGTAAGAAAACAAACGGATGCCATTTTTTCCTCGTTCGTGCAAATCCAGTATCAGCGACTCGCCACCTCTGACGCCCCCCACTCCAAGATGACAGCCAACCCTCCGCAACCTCAACGCCACCGGTCGACTCGCCGACCGCGAGGCCCTTCTCAATCACCTGAACATCATTCTCACCTCGAGTTCCAGCTTCTCTGAACCCCTGAACTTTAAACCCCTCACCTTCGCCCAGCCCGCTGCAGCGAAGCCATTGTCAAGCGCCCGGGCACCACACCAACACTGAGCTCCAGCCTCGCTGAGCCACCGTCAACCCCTTTTTCCCTTCCCTAACCTCCCCCTTCCCTCACCCGTAGTGGGCCTCTCCGGTAAAGCCTCTTCCTCTAATTAGAAAAGAAAGGGGAATTGCGGGTGTCTGAGCTTGTACCTCGGCTTGCCAGGCCTGGGCCAGGGGACCTGATATCACCCCCTGGGGAGGGTAGTAGGTACGGGCGTGAGTGCCCTCTGCAGCCCCCCCGAGCCTGGGGAGCGAGGTCAAGGCAGCTCCCTTTTCCTCACCCAAAATGCCACTGGCAGGGGAGGCTTGCCGGAGGAAACCGCCTTTCTCCCAACTGCCCTTTCCCCACTTCCTTATCTTACCCACTCACTCCCTGGTGCCAAGGCCACTCCTGCCACCGCCAGCGCGCATGCACCGTGGCCAGAACAACCCCCGCCCCGCTGCAACGGCTCCGGCGTTCTCTCAGAACCAATCCTAGACCCTATCCCTTCAATATTGCCATTTAAGGCTGCTTCACCTCCTTTCCAGCCCTGCCCTTCTTACCAGCCTATATAACCTGTAATCACCCCTGAATAAATCTCTTTGGCGCATACTCCTACTGGATGAAGAGTGTCTTGTCCCTATCGCCGCCCTCCATACCTTGCACGCCTCCCGCCGAGGACCCCGGCCACGTCCTCCGCCTCGCCCTCGCCTCCGGGAAAGAGCCCCCACCGCCGGTACCCTTTAAGCAGCCCCGAGAGCTGAGGGCTTAGCTACCGGCCGCCCCTCCCCCTAGAAGCAGTAACCGCGACCGCACAAAACAAATGCCTAAGAGACAATATCATAAATGGTCACTATAACCAGTATATAAAGTAGGTTATTAAATTCATTTACACCCTACTGTAACATTTTTTTCAGTTGAAAGTATCTTTATTTCCAGCATGAAATACATACTTCTAAATTCAGCATTGATTTCTAAAATTACCACATGCTAACAAATCACTTTATAATAAATCAGTATGTCATTCATCATGTTAAATGAACAAAAAGAAATATTATTATTAATATTAACAATAATCACCACGATTTCTTGAGTCTCAGACTCTGTGTACAGACTCTGTCATAGGCGCTTCTTTGTTATTATGATTATGAAAAGTTGATATTTATTCTGAATCATTAAATAATTTAAGATTGCAAAGCTAGTGAATGGAAGACCTGGGAATCAATTTAACACATTTATTTCTATTATACACCCAAGTTCTTTTAGTTTCCAGCAAAACTGGTTGCCAATTGGTAAAAGCCAATTTATTAATTTATTCTGAGAAATTAGTGATATGGATCATATATTTCTACCAAACTAGTATGAACTTCTTTTTTTCTATGGTTACTGCCTAAAAATATATATTATTGCAATGATACTTAAAGGTCATACAATCAGAACATGGGAAACTATATGCCTCAACTGAAGTTATGCATCTTCCAGGCACATGAGAAATTCTATGCTGCCCCCTCTCTCCTGATAGTGTATAAAAAGCACACACTGTGTATAAAAAGACCACAATGTAAATATACTATGTTTCCACATACCTGATTCTCTCATGCACAAATAGGAAACATGATATTGTTATATCTATGAACTCTCTAGTAACCTTAAAAATGGATTGTATATACATTTGAAAAATGAAATAAACATTCAGCAAGCTTCTTGATATAATGACATGATAAGCCAGCAACAGGGAAGCAAGGACCAAATGAAACACTCCCCAAAATTGTGTTAGTTCAATTCTGATAAAAAAATAAATTTGGTGTGGCTATACTGTAAAGATAACTGCCATTCAATGCCAATGTCAATTACAGACTCAAAAACCACTTGCCCACAGAATAGGCAGGTATAAAAAATGTTTTTAACCAATAATGGAATTGTATTTCATTTTTTCTCAGTATTAACACTTTAGTGCTTTGTATAGTTCCAGCTCCATGCTATGTGTTTAATTAAGTATGCATTTTTTAGGGAGCATCAACTTAAAAAGTCACTATCATATGACAATTACTTTTTTTTCTTTTTCATTTAATTACGAATAATGTCATGATCTATAATTAATGTACAATTACAGATGATGTATAATTTCAAATGAGGCAAAGACAGAGCCTTAAATAATTTCTTCAAGGTTTACATGGCTACAAATTGTGATGTGAGGAATCAAACTCAGGCAATCTAACGCTAGAGTCTGAACTCCTAGGCACTATGCTACTTTAAGTATGAAAACTTTCATCTTAGTATGTGAAAAGGAAACAGAAAAGTTGCCCCAGGCCTTCATTGTGACCAAGTGTTACAGACATGGTATTCAAGGAAACCATGGAAAGGGAACAAGTTCTAAGTGCCTCAAAGTTATGGTTGAACAGTGGGGGACAATTTTCTGTGATGTAATTTTCATAAAATCATCATAATAGTAAATAATTGTAACATGCATTTGTAAAGACTGTCAAAAATCTCTATAGCAACTGCAAAGACTTCAGTGACTAAATCCAATTCAATTCTGACTCTAACTACACCAGAATTAGGCCAGAATCTGTGGATTAAGGGCAATACTCTACAAGATTGCCCTTCAGGTACTGGTTGCAAGTTTGGAAGCCCAGGCCACTCATATTGCTGACTAACGGCTACAAATTTGGGGGTTTCCAGTACTCCCTCAGGGTCTAGAATGACTCACGGAACTCATGGAAAGCACTATTCTTATGATT
Organism: Choloepus didactylus; assembly: GCF_015220235.1. NCBI lineage: Eukaryota > Metazoa > Chordata > Mammalia > Pilosa > Megalonychidae > Choloepus > Choloepus didactylus. The sequence goes on from NC_051316.1 coordinate 60,552,089, forward strand.
ATAGTTTATTACAGTAAATTACTATACATAAGAAGAAGCCAAAACAAGAGGTACACAAGGCAAGGTCTGGGAGGGTCTCAGTTGTAGAATGTGTCATCCAACCCCTGCCCCGGCACAGATGTGATGTGTTTTCTCAATCATGGAAACTCCTTGTGGCTTTGGTGTCCTGAGTTTATATGGATGTGTGATCTCATTACATAGACAGAATTGACAGAATCAATGTCCACATGGTTGAGCTGAAGCTACAGTGCCAGTTCCCTCCCAGAGGTCAGGGAGGTGGGCTGATATGATAAGGCTGGAAGCCCCAATTCCCTAATCACCTGGTTGGTCTCCCTGGTGTAGCTAAACCCCACCATGCGGGTGTAACAGGTCCCTCCCTGTCATCTTTTTAGCATGTGAACTATCAGGTGTGATCAGGACCCACCATGATGAACAAAAGACACCCCTATCATATTCCAAAGATTCAGAAGTTCCCTCCCCAGGAACGGGGGACAAAATCCAGCCAAGTTTTTTTATTATGCTATAATACTGAATGCTGAATGCTGTCTAGGTGTCAGGCACTATTCTAAGTTGTAAATTTACAAATCTTAATTTAATCTTCAAAACAACCTTATAAAGTCAGTGTCATTATTATTCTCAAATTATAGATGGGAAAATTGACATCCAAAGAAATTAAGTAGCTTGCCCATGGTTAAACAGTTAGTAAGGGATGCTAGAATGTATGTTGGGCACAAGGAATCTAATTAAAGCCTCCCTGATATTGTATTGGACTTTGTTCAGTTTGGAGGAATGAAATCTATTTGCACTTGTCATGACCTTCTCTTGAAATGACGCTTAGATGCTATTGGCCATTGGCTCCTGAAAGATTTCCTTGTACCATAAATTTTAGAGTGAAGCTACAAAAGTGCAGGGAAGGTTGAGAGCATTGACTTTTTTTTAATTAAATTCAGTTTTATTGAAATATATTCACATACCATACAATCATCAATGGTGTACAATCAACTGTTCACAGTATGATCATATAGTTATGCATTCATCACCACAATCTATTTTTGAACATTTTCCTTACATCAGACAGAATCAGAATAAGAATGAAAAATAAAAGTAAAAAAGAACACCCAAACCATCCCCCCCATCCCACTCTATTTTTCATTTGGTTTTTTCCCCATTTTTCTACTCATTCATCCATACACTAGACAAAGGGAGTGTGATCCACAAGGTTTTCACAATCACACTGTCACCCCTTGTAATCTACATTGTCATACAGTTGTCTTCAGGAGTCCAGACTACTGGGTTGGAGTTTGATAATTTCAGGTATTTACTTCTAGCTATTCCAATACATTAAAACTTAAAAGGTGTTATCTATATAGTGCATAACAATGTCCACCAGAGTGACCTCTCAACTCCATTTGAAATCTCTCAGCCACTGAAACTATTTCGTCTCATTTTTGCATCCCCCTTTTGGACAAGAAAACATCTCAATCTCAAGATGCCGGGTCCAGATTCATCCTCAGGAGTCATATCCTGCATTGCCAGGGAGGTTTACACCCCTGGGAGTTGGGTCCCATGTAGGGGGGGAGGGCAGTGAGTGCACCTGCCGAGGTGGCTCAGTTAGGGAGAGAGAGAGAGCCACATCTGAGCAACAAAGAGGTACTGGGGGGGAGACTCTTAGGCACAATTATATGCAAGTTTCGCCTCTCCTTGAGAGCATTGACTTTTGAATCAAATAGGAATGATTTTTTTTTAATCATGTTTCTCCTTTACCTTCAAGTGGCCTTCAGCAAGCTAACAAGGCAGGACAGAGCAAAATGGAAACCTCATATTTGGGTGCTACACTATCTTAGATTATAAATCCGGTTTTTGCCACTTACTAATTGTGTTACTTTGGGCAAGTTACTTTAAGCCTATAAGATTAATTAAAAACCAACAAACCCACTGTGTTCATAAAGCACACAGAATTGTGCACGGCATATAGTAAGTGCCATAAACATATCCACTGGTGTTACTCTAAGTGTACATTTTCTCATCTATGCAGTGGGGATAACATATAGCATCAATCTCAAGAGGGTATTAGGAGACTAAATGAGGTAATCTAGTCTGTGATGTTCAATATGGTAGCCACTAAGCCAGATGTGGCAATTGAGCACTTGAGATGCAGTTAGTACAGCTGAGAACTGAATTTTTTTAATTTATGTAAGTAAAATCATCCACAACTTTCCAAAAAAAAGTGACCGAGTAAGATTCCTCATTATGAACAGGAGTTAGAAAGGAAAATTTTTCACGCATTTAGAGACAAGAAAGAAATGGTACATTTGAGATATTTTAGGGATGACTTGATCATATATAATCAAGTAGTAAGATTGAAAGATGAGGCTGCCACCCTCAAATGTTTTCTGAATTGTTTTGTCCAGTAGCAATGATGAACAACACAAGGCTAATCATACTTTCTCAGTGCCCACCCAAACCCTGTTTTGCGTAAACACTTGCAACATTTGTAACGTACCCAACTTGAGTTGGAGCAGTAGTTAGGTATCATGTTGGCTATTGATTTCTAATACAGATATTTTCTCAAGAAGTTTCTTTCTCATTTTAGATTCATAAGAGTTTTATTATCTATTCAAGTATGAGTAATTATAAAATGTCTTTTTCATATTTAAGGTGATTACATTAATCTATTAATGTAGTAGAGAATCACATAAGTGTTTTCTTCCAATGATCAATGATCTTTGCAGTCCTAGAAGAAAAGTTTCCAAAACATACAACATAACTCTTTAGTTTAATGTTATATCAAATTACTCTTATTTTAAACAGAATAGTTTTCCTATGTTCATATGTAAGCTTGATACACATTTTCTTGTCATGTGCAATCTTCTATTATATTGGATGTCAGAGTTACAATAACCTCACAAAATAAATTCAAATATTTGTTTATGCTCCAGACATTTAAAGTCAGAGAATTAATCTCTTGATTGAAAGTTCAGTAGAACCCTCAACACAATCTGGACCTGTTATATAGGGAAACAAATCTTTAAATATTTTTCATTTCAAATTTTCTAAACATCATTAACTGAATGTTGTTCATTTTTATATCCTTCTAAAATATTTCATTAAATCTGCATTTTTAATCTTTGGGTATAAAATTCCATATAGTATTTTCCCATTTTTATGTTATGGATGCACTTCATACAACCTAATGTTGATCTTATTTCCTTTCTCTATATTTTTTCTTGATGATATTTGGGATAAAAGTGTCTATTTTTCTTTTCAAAGACAGAGATACCATTGTATTTTGCAAACTGTTCTATTTCATAATGTCTACTTATATTTTTCATTGTTTTCTCTGTTTTACATTCTTCTAGATAACTTGTTAACCACATTTTTAACATGTTTAAATTTAGCTGATATCCCCTGATATTCTCATTGTCTTAGACCCAGAAAGGAAGATTCTCAAAATTTTAAGTTTCCCACAATGTTATTCTCTTCTTATCTACATGATTTAGAAAGAACCATAGTTATGGAAAGATTATTTTCACCATGATATTTTAAGAGTCAAGGTAAAAAAATCAAGAATAATTTGCATGACAGCTTTTTCTTTCCCTAGTAGAGATGTGGTCATTTTCACTTGTCATATAAACCCCCAAAGGGGTTAGTGACCAAAAGTCTTGGATGTTAATGGCACTATGTTCATAACAAAAGCCAGTGCAGAAGTATCCTGCTCAGAGTGAAAATCTGTGCAGAGAACCATAAGGAGTGGAAGAGACTTAATATGTTTTTTTACATACACTTTCCATTTTTTGTAATAAATCCATATCTTCTTTATTTGTAGATAGTATTTTAGGATATTTCTTTTAACACTGTTAGCCATATTACACAACATTTAGCATTTAAATAACATTTTTATTTAGAAAAATGGAAACTGAATCTCAGAATGGTTAAATAACCGACTCAAGGCAGAGTTTATAAATGAGAAAGCCAAGGTTTATTGCCAGGTGTTTCTCCTTCTAAAATCTGTGCTCTCCATACTAAAGTATGTCACCTTTTTTTCATTATAAAGGCATTCATTATATTTTTAATTGACTGTCTTTCCTGCTAGACTGCAACTCTCTAAAGATGGGGCTGTTCCTGTTTTGTTTACTGTCACAATCTTCAAAGACTTCTACATTTCCTGGAACAAAGGAGGTGCTCAAATTTTTCTAGTTAATTTGAATTGAATTACTCTTGCAAACTTACCTTGTCTATAGCTTTTCAGGTTTATGCAAATGTGAAGGGTTCATATACTGAATATGTGCCAAACTCTTATTTCAGTACCATGGAGTCTCCAAGTTGAATAAGAATCTTGCCTTCAAGATGTGAACAGTCTAGTGGGAGAGACCTGTAACAACCAACTCTAGTAAAAGGATTTTTAAAAGTGCTGAATGATGGGACAAAGATTGTCCTATGAAAAGGCAGAAGAGGGAGAAATTATTTTACAGGGGTGGTGGTGGATGCAAAGAAATCATCGGCTCCGTGTACTTTTCCTTTTTATGCTCTTAATCGTGCCTGGTTAATATTTACTCTCAGTTAGGTAACAGAAAGTTAAACTATGACCATTAAAGGAAAAAAAAACAAACAAAACAACAGCAACAATTTCAGTTGCATCAACAATAATGGCTGTTCTGGAATATGGCAAGAATCAATTGATAAGGAAAAGAACTGAGGCTTCCAGAGCTGCAAGGAGGTGAGATACATGCAATTATTGCCTCACTTAGAAGAAACTTCTGGTATTGGGGAGATCAAAGAAGGATCTTGTAAATAGTTGTCAAGAATAGAGAGAAAAAACTCAGAAAATGCCAAATAACAATAATATCTATCATTTTACTTTTTCATTTCCTTGCCCAAAAATCTGTAAAGTCATCAGAAATCTGTAAAGCAGTCAGAGGAAGAAAGAGCACACAGCTATTAACAATATAGCTAAATTGACCTTGATCTGTGAAAAATAGATTCTTTGAAAGCAAAGGGACATGCCAATTTGAAACTGCCTCTGTAACTCTAAGCCATGATAAGTATGAACTCGTACCCAAGGCTTCCCAAAGATATCTTACCTTTAATTTTTTTTAAAATTCTTCACACAAGCAGATTGCCTGTTATCTAAATTATCTTCCAGATCTAACTATCTGTGAGTATAATTCATATTTTCTTTTGTAAATAGAAATCAACATTCCTATGCTAAATAATTATCTGCATGTATTTATTTAAAAAAAAAACAAACAAAAAAACCCTAGTAATAATGGAGGAGCCCAGCTCCTGGCCAAAATCCCTATAAGTGATCTCTCGGGCCCAATCACAGGAAATGATTGACCTGACCTGGCAAGCATCATGGGGGAAAATTTCCCTCCCCACACAAACTTGGTGCACAGCCAATACATGGCAGTCTCTGAATGGAGTTATAGTCAAGGACTCACACTGCCCTGGCAGGTCATGCGCTTAGGCATGTCTGCATTCCTAGCCCAGGTGCCTTTTTTCAGATGTCGCCCTATTGGGGGCTTGATGCTGAGGCCTTTTTCATTCACCTCTACGGGGATCTCACTGGGTGCGGGGAGGAGGGGGGCTTAAAAACACTTTTCTCCACTCTGGCTCAGCACTTAGTTCTTTTGCATTCCTAGCCCTCCTCTCTCTGTCTATCTCCAGGCTCTCCAAACATCAGGAGCCTTTTGTTCAGAACCAAGTTTGCATTAATCCATCTGACCCTGCAGTGCCATTCCTTGGGGAAAATAAAATAGGAGGAATGGTGCTTTTTTTCTGGGTTAACCTCTTGCTTATACTATCTCAGTAAGTGAATAAAGCCTTGACTGTCACTTTCATTTTGGATTGTTGTCTTTAATTGGCTACTCTGACAACTGGCAGCTCTGCTCTCTCAGCTCAGTTCAGCTCTTGACAATAATTATTAAATACTTGGACGCATTGTTTTTCAAGGTTTTGCACTTAGGAAGCATATTTGTTTATGCTGTCTCACTAAATTCTCTCATGTTGCTGCAAAATAGCCCACAGTACTCATTTTATAGATGAAAGAATTTAGGCGCATATTTTAGATGAATTGACAAAGGTCATACAGCTGAGCAGCAAAAGTGAGCACCTATACTAAAACCAGAATCTTCAGCTTTCAAGGTCAATTAAAAAAAAACTGACTCAAAAGATTGTTCTGATTTGTAATTGTTCTTTGATCTTTGATGACATCATTCTCTAAATATTATCATATACTACTATCATATGAACGAAAGCCATATTCTGATAATTATCTTCTTTCTCCCAAAAGGAATATTCCTAAACCATTTTTATTTTTTTAAAAAGTGCACTTTTCCCACTTTCTTAAGAAGTGTTGATGGAAGTGTTAAAGCAGTCAAATTTAAATCTCCTAAAATAGCCAACCCATGAAAACAGACATAGTCTGTTAATTGGTGCCAAGACTGAAAAATAAAATTAATTCAAAGAATAAGGATTTGTTTCTTTGTGTGAGATTGGTTATATATGGGGATAGTCTTTCAGAATATTTTAAACAAGGTATTCCTTTCTTTTTTGTTGATCAAAATTTTACACCTTGGAAATATAAGCAATAAGACCATTTTTTTTTTTTTTTTTTTCGGAGCAAGCAGAATAACCATTGTGTTTCTAAATTGCTACATTACGAAGTATTCAAACATACAATTGGGTCAATTTTTAAATATGTTTCCTAGAGGTGGTAAGTGTTTCTAAATACGTATTATTACTGGAATACATTTTTATAGTTGGGATACTTTGGCCATTAATCACAGCACTCAGTATACTGAAATGTGATGCCATTGTTTTCCATACATTATAAATACCTAAATTACTTTGCTATTGTGTTTAGAAAGTATAGTTTCAATGTACCTTCACAAAAATAGCCGCTTAAGAATTTAAACTATCCATCTCTATAAAATAAAAGCTTCACTAAGTAGATGAAAGCAACTGGCTAGCTTGGCGTAATTGACATTTTCTAATAAATAGAAAGTAATGCCCCTGTGTCCAGATGATTAAGTGGATATCAGAATGTGTAATGAAACACATATCTCCTGATGTGCCCAATGACTCTCTGTCCATTCAACAAACATACACTATAGCAAGAGGTTTTAATCTACTTTATTTTGTGAGTTCCAGCAGTGTGATTATTTTCAGAATTGTACTTCACACCCACCAAGAATTTAACTTTAGTTAGGAAAAGCTAAAAAACAAAAATCAACATTCCTTGTTATTCCTCATGCCCATAGCCCAGTTCAATTTAGGGAACATAACTCACCAAATATTTCACAGGGAAGTGATTCCTTGACCCCTCAAAAGCTATAACGTAGCCCTTGCCTTCATGCTTGACCTTGCAGTGGTTGTCAAGAAGCTCTCAAGGTTTGGCAGCAAAAATCAATGAAATGCTCTACTCCTAAACAGTAACATCACAAACAGAACTGAATTTCAAATCATTTCTCTAGCACAAGTGTAAACAAATTTGAAATGTATGAAGAATTATCACTACGTTTATTTTAATGTTTATCTCAGTTTGGGGTGAGGTAAGTGACAATAGAACATATTAAACAAAAGCAAACATTTGAAAAGCTCTCTCTTGCAGTTTAAACACTGTATTTCCCAAAGCCTGCTCACATCACATCAGTTACAGTTATACCAGGCATATTTCAGAATATGCACGTTGTGGACTTTATGCCAAACATGATTCAACAGGATGAATATTTGCACAAATTGAAGCATAATCGAGGAACAGCCCACCAGCACAGGTGAAACATTTTTGTTTCAAAAAGTAAGAATATTGGAGAAAACCAGATTATATAAATTAAAAGTCAAATTAGTACCCACCCTCTCTATACACTGTTAGAGTACCTCTTTTTAAGCATGGCTGTAATTATTTATTTACCTGCTAATAAAATTTAAGTACCTCTCTATTCCCTATCTTGCCTCCCCTTTGAAAATGTTCTTATTTCAATAATCCTCTTATCCTAACATTCACAGTTATGTATATTCTGGATCAAATTTCTCTTTCATTGCTCTGTTTTGCTCTCCTCTGTAGATATGAGCCACTGCTTCCAAACACTTTGCCCTAACCCTTTACAACTCTTTTATAAATGCTGTTGTCTTTGCTAGTAATGTTCTTGTCAGTGTCCATCTGGCAGAGATTCACTTAACCAAATGAAATAGAATTTCCTTCAGAAAATATTCCTTCCCAATATTTCCAGCTAAATGTGATCTCTTTCTTCTCTGAATTTCCATTACACTTTACAAATTATTGACTCTCATCTGATAGTGCAGAAAAGCATGGTATATGTTTTATTTTCTGTATTTTTTTTACTAAAATTGATATAAGCTTAATATTATGCATTTTATTTCCATATTTTAAAATACTATTGTATTTTTAAGTAAATTTAATTCAAATATTGATGGAATGATAACAATTTTGTCATTCATTCAACATTAACTAAATATTAATATTAGCTAACAAAATTTTACTAAGTGCCAGGCAATAGTTTAATCCTTACAACCCTATGCAGTATATATGATATTGTACCCATATACAGATGTGGAAACTGAGGCTTGGGAAATTTACAGAACATAACCAAGGTCAAAAAATAGCATGAGCCAGGAAGGCACGGAGGCTAACGAAGACAATGGATAAGTAACCGGAAAATTCTCAATAGCCTTATAAGACATATTTGGTGATACTGGAATACAATGCAGGAACAACCAACCTAGTCAAAGGGCATTAAGATTTCACCTATTCTGAATGTATAAGAATGTGGGTGAGGAAGGGAGTTTGGCATTTTTTTTTAACAGTAAAAAATCCCCACACTCAGAAGAAGAAGGAGGAGGAGGAGAAGCTAACCATCATAGTATTCCACATAGCCTTGCTTCTGATCAAAGAACTCACTTCACAGCAAATGAAGTGCAGCAGTGGGCCCCTGCTCATGTAATTCACTGGTCTTACCATGTTCCCCATCATCCTGAAGCATCTGGATTGATAGAATGGGGAGGTGGTGGCCTTTTGAAGACTCAATAATAGCACCAACTGGGTGGCAATACCTTGCAGGGCTGGGGCAAAGTTCTCCAGGAAGCTGAGTATGTTCTAAATCAGCATCCAATCTTCAGTGCTGTTTCTCCATAGTCAGGATTCACTGGTCCAGGAAACAAGGGAAGGAAATGGAGCACTAGTGAGCCACTAGAAATTTTCTTTTTCTTCCTATTCCCATGATGTTATGCTCCGCTGGTCTGGAAGTCTTAGCAGCAAAGAGAGGAGGGCTTCCACCGGGAGACACAGCAATGATTCCTTGGAACTGAAAGTTAAGACTGCTACCTGTCCAGCTTGGGATACTTGTGCATCTGAATCAACAGGCAAAGAATAAACAGTACTGACTAGGGTGGTTGATCCGGATCACCAAGGGGATATTGGATGGCTACCATACAATGGAGGCACAATGGAGGCACATAAGAAAACTGGAATACAGGAGATCCCTTAGTGCTTCTTTTAGTACTGCCATGCTCTGTGACTAAAGTCAATGGAAAACTATAACTCAATCCAGGCAGAAGTACTAAAGGCCCGGATCCTTCAGAAATGATGATTTGGGTCACCCCTCCAGGCAAAGCACCTTAACCAGTTGAGGTGCTTGCTGAGGGCAAAAGGCATGTGGAAAGGGTAGTGGGAGAAGATAGTTATAAATACCAGCTATGGCTACATGAGCAGTTACAGAAATGAGGACTGTAATTGCTGTGAGTTTTTCTAACTTATTTTATTATAAATATGTTTTATATGTATGGCAAATTCTAAGTTTTCTTCCTTTTCTTATTCCTTTATCATATAAGTTGTATTAACTTTATGTCATCAAAGTCTTTGAGTTACAGGATATCAAGGATAAGAGTATCACCCAAGGACCTTCATCCTCTTCTGAGGAAACAGTGTGTTTTTGGTTGTATGCAAACCCATTGTTTATTATATTATGTGAAAGTATGACTGTTATTGTCTTATTTGGAGATTAAATACAGTTTAAGGAGATGTGTAGGGGTGCCACGTTGACAAGGGGTGGAATGTGATGGTTAATTTCATGTGTCAATTCAGCTAGGTTATGTTGTCCAGTTGTTTGGTTAAATAAGTGCTAGCCTGATTGTTAGTGTGAGGGCACTTCGTAGATGGATTTGCATCTATTCTCAGTTGATTGCATTTATAGCTGATTGTATTTATAATCAACAAAACAGATTGCCCTCAGCAAGGAGGGGAGCCTCCTCATACAATTCATTAGAGGTCTCAAAGCAGGACTGAGGATTTCAGCAGTCAGAATGAGGAATTCCTACCTCCACTTTAGCTAGCCAGCTTCTCCTGGGGAATTCAACATCCCCTTCATCAGAATTTCCAGATTGCTTCCTGCCCTATGGAATTAGGATTTGTCAATCCCCATGGTTCTGTGAGCTGATTCCTTTAAAAAATATACATTTGGACGGTTCTGTTTCTTTGGAGAACCCTGGCTAATGTAATGATTATAGGCTATAATTCCTTTAAGAGTAATGAGCATGTTTGTATTTTATGTTCTAAGGCTTAGAAAATCCGTCATAAACATAGTATGATAAAATATTTTGTTGGTTGGGTTGATAGAAAAAGCATTGCATAAATGAATGAAACAATGAATTAATGAATTAATCAAACAAACAAGATATTTGGCCTGAAAATAACATATTCACAATGTACTACCAAGTATTTAAAAAGATAAATGTAGGGAGAGTCATTGCCTCTCCAAGGTATGCCTCACATATTTAACTTGACATTATTGTTGAGGAAATGAAGATCCCTTGTATTTTACAGTGAAGTCTTTTTTTCCATCGCATTTTCTGATTCAATTAACTATTTAATTAAAATGGAAGAAGAAGGAGAAAAGAAAGAAGTAAAAGAGAAAAAAAAAGTCACTAAATTCCATGCAGGGAATACTGCCTATCTTTTGCTACTTAGTTTGCAGTCACACAAAATAGAAGCACAGAGCTGTCATCTGTATTTTGCCATCAACTGCCAAATACAGGGTCATGATTCCATTCTAGTTGGAATATTTTCCATTATTCACCTTATTTAATAAACTGTAACTAGAAAGGGCATCTGATAGGCTTTCTCACAATGAATCAAAGAACTGCTCTGCCTTTCTCCTTTATTATTCATGCTACATTTGAAGCTAATGAAGCATAACCCCTGAGCTGATACTTTCATAGATGAAAGAGACATCATGTCACATCTACTATTTATTTCATCAGCTACTCATGGCTCACACAAAACACATTGATTGCTTCCCACTTTATTGTTGACAGATGATGGGCATTCTTGTTGATATCTTTTCTAATAGTTTCATATCATATGCGTATTTTAGGTATTAGGTATGAATAAAATTAATAGGAAAAATCTTTTTCACTATCAATGGTACATTTAATTTAGGGAATGTAGCATAGAAAATCCTGATTACTACATTTTATAGAATTTAATATATCCTCCCCCAGAAGCAAATACTGGCTTGAAACCTGAAATGCATAATTTTAAGAAGTGTAACATAATGTAATATTATTTTCATGAGACTTTTCTTATGTATGAAAAAATCTAGATAATAAGTCAGGTAGCAATACACAATCTTCTATGTAAGCAGGACTGCTTCATTATTAAAAGGCATCAAAAAAAGAATAATGCATCACGAAAAATGCATGCATTACACAAACAGTAGTCATTATCACTAACTAACACTAGTCAATTCAATGTGAAATAAAATTCAAGCTCATGTTATATTAGATCAGTAACATGGTATGGGAGATAAATAATATTACTATTTATAGACATGTAAATATAAGTAACATAAACATGATTTTATATATAATATTTAGTGGCTTTTTAAACTCTTTAAAAAAGATAATATGGAAAGAATTTTTTCAAAGATGTCTCCACAAATAGAATTCCAAGGGTATGAAATTATTTTTAAAATAGTAAAGTTTTTCTTTCCATTCTGAATAGAAATAAACCTTTCACTCGTAAGAACAGAAAGCAAGTTGGGCATACACACACATACATACACACATGATTCTGGACAAATATAGATCTTATCTTTATAACATGACTTGCATATTTATAATTGATTGCTAGCCTATTTACTCACTAATCCTTACATGTTCCATACACTAAATATTTCATTTGCAAGTGAGGGAGAGTATTTGAAATAGAATTATAGCATACTCCAAGATATTACATACACATTAATATGAGGAAATAATATCAGGATCGACTACAATCAAAACAGAGTTATAAAGGCTATGGTGAGAATAGAGCAACTAATTGGAAGCTTGCTCTGTGAATGCATAATAACAGTTATTAGAATATGCGTAATAACAAAGTTATTATAAGCCAGTGACAAACAACAAAATGAATAGAGGACAAGCATCTCCAGTGTACAAACCTATGCCATGACTCTCTTATTAAGGAGAATAATGCTCAAAGATTTTTGCAGTTAAAATAACTACACACAAATGAATGAAAATGAGCATATGTAATTTAGCAAACAATTCAGAATTGGACTCCAAGTTTGACATTTTCACATATATGCGAATTTTCAGGGTTTCAATTTTTATTTTAATTAATGTAACATTATGAAAATTAAAAATTGAATGTGATCAATTTCAAGTCAAAATTAGTTTTATTTTCTTGAATTTCTTCAGCTATGCCAATCAGTCTAAATTGTGTAAATCTCTGATTCAGGATCCTTTGTTGCTATTATATTCCTAATTCTGCAGTACATAGTTGATTCAATTCTCAGTTTTCATTGTATAATAAACTAGAAGAGTCCCCAGGAGACCATCTGTCTCTGACTTTGCATCAAGCTAGTCTGTTCCTAAATAGTGTGTTGTCGACTGCACTACATTAGGAATCAAAAATCCATTCTATTTTTGGCTTATCTTCTCTGGGCCAGTTTCCCCATTTATAAAATAAAGTACTTAACTGCCACCACAGCTCTAAAATTCATGAATTCCAGCTAATCCAATACTACTAATCTTAGAAATTGTTTCTAAAGAATGATCAACCAGAATTAAGGAACAGTCAGTAAATGTGCCTATGTTTTCTGTATGTAAAACACGATCATATCAAATACAGCCTTTCTTATTTGTAACCAAACTCTTTATTACAACAATAAGTCCAGTTCTTCCTATTATAGTATCATAGATCACTGAAAGTATCATCTACAATTTCTCTTCACAAGTTTTCCAAATTCAAGACAGCTCTTACATGGTTCTGCCTGTTTGAATGTATTATGTCCCCCAAACACCATGTTCTTTAATAAAATCTTGTGGGGGCAGATGTTTTAGTGTTGATTAGATTGAAATCTTTGGATTAGGATGTTTCCATGGAGATGTGACCCACCCAACTGTGGGTAATACCTTTTGATTAGATTATTTCCATGGAGGTGTGGCCCTGCTCATTCAGCATGGGTCCTGATTAGTTTACTGGAGCCCTAAAAGAGCTCAGACAGAAGGAGCTCAGTGCTGCAGCCAAGAGAGACATTTTGAAGATGGCCATTGAAAGTAGACTTTTGCTAGTCCAGGGAACACCCCCAGATGCCTTCAGAGAAATGTTATGGGCAAAGCCATTTTGAAACTAGAACCCCAGAGCAGATGCCAGCCACATGTCTGTGACTTCTCAACTGACAGGTTTTCCAGAAGCCATCAGTGTTCCTCACTGAAGGTATCCTAATGTTGATGCCTTTGTTTGGATACTTTTATGGCCTTAGGACTATAACTTTGTAACCAAATTAACCCCCCTTATAAAAACTGATCCATTTCTGGTATTTTGCATAATGCAGCATTAGCAAACTGGTACAATAGTCATCCTTTAGCCTTTGCTAGAATAAACAATCACAATATGTTAAATTTTATATGGAACCTCAAGTTCAATTTCTCTTTGTTAATGCATTCTGACATAAAATTTCTGGGGACCTTGATCTTGTGAGGAGCATCATTTACAAAATTTTTAATATCATATTGTCTTAATATAGTCAGCATGATATCAATCCATACCAATGGATTGTTTAACACCTAAATTCAGCTATGATGCAGTTGTTTCACAGCATCCCTTTCTGTTTAGATCTGACACTCTAAAAAAAAATCATTCCTCTAAGTTTCCTAGAACTTTACTAATATGAAGGTGTATTGATATGAAGATAAGGTTAAGTGTGTATGTTCAAGAACGAAACCAAAATATGGTTGGACTTTTTACTTGCTCTGAATTTATATGGATTTCTAGACCTCATTCACTTGCCTATAAATGCATAGTAATAGAAATCATACCATTTTCATGAGAATCATATGTAATAAAGCATTTGAAGTGCCTAGAAAAGTGTCTGGGTACATAGTTATTGCTCTTTAAGTAAATTTTACTACTGTATTTAATCATATAAATAGGTCATATTAAAATATATTTATAGTATCATATTAAATTATATATGTCATTACATATTAATTATAGTTGTCAATATTCCTAATGATACAATATGTAACATATAATTGTTATGGACTATAATATCCTTTATATTATTTTATATAATTTTAAATACTATACCCCTGAGACAAAACTCTATGTGTTGCAAATATTCCATTTGATATGGGAAATGTGCTTGAGACTTTATTTTGCATTACAGATGTATGTAAAGTTAAACTCTTTTCAATAAGTGATTGCACTATTTAATATTTTTAAAAAATCAAATCAACTGAAAATACATGTTTTTTCACAAGTACAAAGGTGACTGAAAGGATAAATATATTCTATCTACAATAGAAAAATATAAACGTTGATTTGCAAATACTGCAAGCATTTGTTGCCTAAATACATTCAATCACAAACATGTTTTGATTATTTTGATCATCATAGAACCAGTATATCAGCAAGCTACATTTATGCTGTGATATTTTAAAGCATATTTCCTTGTCCCTGAGTTTTAGTGAAATCACAAAACAACATAAACAAGACTTGACATAAAGAAGCAAGTCCCATTCTCATATCTATCATAAATCAACACAATGCACAATTCAGCAGATGTATTAAACAACTGCTCTATTTTACTAGCAACAAAATTTTGGCCAAAAATAACCTAGAAAATTTCAAAATCTAGTAAAGGAGATGAGAGTAAAGAGTGGAACAGTGAATTGTGTACAAGATACAGAGACACAAGAACGTAGTGATGAAACCTATCTTAGGGTATATTTATGGATCCAAAATTTGAGTTACTAGCTCATGAAATATAAGTTGTGCTTCTTATAATGTCCTTAAAGGTCTTCTAGCATTTGGCCATTAGAGGATCCACTGGAAGTGACCTTCTAAGCAAAAGAAGAAAAGTAACAGAAGCAATGGAAGTAAACAATATGGTATTAGCCAAAGACAGGTTTTGGTGGAATACATTTTATCTAATGTATATAAAAGGAAAGGAAGATATATTGTGTGAATTGTGGCTTCCTACAAGTTTGGAAGATAAAATTAAGAAACCATGACAAAATTGGATAATGGTTCCAAGTGTAAAGCTAGGCTATAGATTATATCTGGGACACAAAATCAAGACTCCAGTACATCTTGACACATCAAATGTCATCCCAGAAAAAACATTATTGATTATGTGCTGAATTTGTTTTGCAAGGTAGAATTCCCAAGAATTTTCAATATTTAAATGCCAGCGCATGTTGGATGTATGTTTCCCATATAATTTTCACTTATATATTCAGTAAAACTTCCTAATATAATTTTTAACCTTTTATTTTGGTATAATTTTAGACTTCTGGAAAAGTTGCCAAGATAATACAAAGATTTCCTTCACATCTTCTATCCAGTTTTGCCTAATGTTAACAACTTACATAACCATAGTACATTTGTCAAATCTAAAAATTAAAATTGGTACAATACTCTTAACTATAGGATTGATAAACATTTCATATTTTTAGCATTAATACCCTATTTCTGCTCCAGGATTCAAACCAGAATTTTGCATTTCTTATCAGGTTTCTTAGTCTCCTCCTGTCTTAGTTTCCCAGGCTGCTATGAAAAATACTGCACAAACAGTTGGCTTAAGCAACAAAAATTTATTGGCTCATGGTTCCAGAGACTAGAAGTCCAAAATAAAGGCACTGGCAAGGCAATGCTTTTTCTCCAAGTCTGTAGCATTCTGGCACTGGCTTACCACAATCCTTAGGGTTGTTGGCTTGGAACCCTAAGGTTCTGCCCCTCCCCACCATGAGGTAATCTATCTCTTCTTGTGCTCACTCTTCCAGTCTCCACTGACTTCTGGTTTCTGGCTCCTCCTTGTGGTTTCTCTGATTTCCAGCTTCCTGTTTCTTTGTTTTACAAGGCCCCAAGTAATATGAATTAAGACCCATACTGATTGAGTTGGCCACACCTTAATTAAAAATAACATCTACAGGAATGGAGATTAAGAGCATGTCTTTGTTGCTGTACAGATTCAATCTACCACAGTCCACTCTCTTTTCCTTCCAGAAGCAAAATACAGTCACTTCATCACAATATCCTAAGTGCCTCCAGTAATTTCAGTAACAACTGTAAGTACAAAGTCTCATCAAAATCAGTTATAGATGAGGTCAGTCCTGGCACAAAATTCCCCTCTGTCTACGGACCTATGGAACCTAGAAAACAAGTTATAAGTTTACAAAATACAATGGTGGGACAGGCATAGGATACAAATTCCCATTGCAGAAGGGAGAAATTGGAAAGAAAGTGGGGGACACAGGTCCAAAGCAAGTGTGAAACCCAGGAGGAAAGCTCCATTAGATTTCAAGGTCCGAGAGTCATCTGAGTATTGATGCTTTGTCCCCTGGGCCTCCTAGAGTGGCAGCCCCACCCTATCCAGACACCTAGGCCCACCCTCTGTAAACACTGGAATAGTAGTGATGCTTTTCCCAAACACTAGGGTGTAGACCACCCTCTCCAAGCATTAGAGTGGTGAACAAAATCTCCCCAAACATTGGGTCAGAAGGCTGGCCCCCTCAAAGTGCCTGGGCAGAAGTCCCTCTCTGTTAGTCTGAGGAGATCTCTTCAGGCCAGAATTATGCTTCCATGGTTCTGCCTTTGAAGTCACCTTTCCTTGAATTCATCCCATCTCTGTCCCTTTAAGTCCAGGCTGGCAGTGCTTCTGCTTATACAAAATTCTCAAAACACTTGTCAGTTTTGGGTATAATTCAAGAGGGTCCAAACTGTCAGACAAAAGGATTTTTTACAAATCCTTTCTAGACAAATACAGTTCCAATCCTGGCTTCCACAGAGATGTCTGACTGGATCCATGAGTCACACATCTTATCTCTTTAACAAAGGACAGCTTAGCTAAACCCTCATGTGGAGCCCCATTCTCTGGGGAATTCACCACCTGGGAGCTAAGGGAGGGCCCAGATAGACTTGCTTCTAGCCTAGTCTCAGAACTCACTATGTGGACAAGCTGAGAAATTTCCACATGATCAATTCCTGTTCCTTTGTTCTTAACAGTTCAGTTCTCAGTTTATCCCTTTTCTCTCTTATTTTACTTTAAGTAGCAAGGAGAAACCAGGCCACACTTTCTGCACTTAACTTAGAAATCTCCTCAATCAAATATCCAAGTTCATCACTTATAAATTCTGCCTTCCGTCTAACATCAGAACACAATTTCTCCAAATTCTCTACTACATTATAATAAGAATCACCTTTCTTCCAATTTCCAATAACATTTTCATCATTTCCTTCTAAGGTCTTTTTCTGGTTTGCTAATGCTGCCCATTATGCAAAATACCAGACATGGATTGGCTTTTATAAAGGGGGTCTATTCGGTTATAAAGTTACAGTCTTAAGGCTATAAAAGTGGACAAGCTGTGGCGTCAACAAAGTATACCTTCACCGAAGGAAGGCCAATGGCGTCCGGAAAACATCTGTTAGCTGGGAAGGCACATGGTTGGCATCTGCTGATCCCAGGTTGCATTCCAGCTCCTCTCTGTGCATTCTTCAAAGTGTCCCTCTTGGCTGTAGTTGCTATTCAAAATGTCACCCTCAGTTGCTTTTGAGGTGTTTTGCCCTCACTTAGCTTCTCCAGAACAAAAGTCTGCTTTCAATGGCCATCTTCAAAATGTCTCTCTAAGTTGTAGCTCTGAGTTCCTTCTGTTTATTAGCTGTTTTATATGGCTCCAGTGATCCAATTAATACCCACCCTGAATGGGCAGGGTAGCATCTCCATGGAAATTATCCAATCATTCCTTTCACTCAGGGTTGATTGAGTCACATCTCCATGGAAACATTCAATCAAAGAATTCCAATCTAATCAACAGTAATACATCTGCCCAACACAAGACTGCATAAAGATAATGGTGTTTTGGGGGCCATAATACATCCAGACTGGCACAGGCCTCACAAAAAGTACCCTTAACATCCATATTTCTACCAACATTCTGCTCACGATGAGTTACATATTCTCTAAGATGACAAACTTTCTCTACAGCTTTATTTCTGATCTTTCACCAGAAACACCATTAATAGCCAGATCTCTGTTAATAGTCTCTTCAAAGTAATCTAGGCTTTTTCTATCAAGAGCTTCAAAATTCTTCCAACCTCTACCCATTGCCCAATTCTAAAGCCCCTTCCTTATTTTTAGGTAAATATAATAGCAGTATCCCACTCCCAGTACCTAAATCTTGTATTAGTCAGAATTCTGCAGGGAAACAGAAGCAAAAGAACCATTTAATAAATGTTAAGGGTTTTATTATAGGTTTTGACTCTAGGGATTGACAAATCTGAATTCCACAGGGTAGGCCACAAGCTGTCTCTTGATAAAGTTGATTCTGAAATCTGATACATCCAAACTCTATATGACAGGCTGCAAGCTGGAAGCTTCCATTAAGGTGATATTGAATTCCCCAGAAGAGGCTGCCTGGTTGAAGCAGAGGCAAAAATTCTTTGTCTGACTTCTGAAATCCTCAGTTCTGTATTTAAGACCTCCAAATAATTGGCTGAGGAGATCCCCTTCTTGCTGAGGGCAATCTCTTTTGTTGATTTTGTAGATGCTCGCAGCTTAGTGATGCAGTCCACTGACTGTAATTGTTTCTTGGCTTCTATTATATTGGGGATCAATCACGTACCCCACAAAAGATCTTCAAATCTTAATTTGTCTTCCTGTGAGTATTTAACCCATTTTAAAATAGGACCTTTTGAAGATATTAGTTTTAGTTAAGATGAGGCCAAACTGAAACAGGATGGATCTTAATCCATGTAACTGAAGGCCTTATAAAGAAAGGAAATTCATGTGTGGTCAGTCAGTAGAAGCCAGAAGCCAGAGGTAGCCAGAGAGGAGAGAGAGATTGCCACGTGACAGAGGCTGTCATCACCAGAATTCTACCAACCCAAAGAAAAGCATGGCCTTGCTGACATCCTTATTTTGGACCTGTAGCTTTCAAAACCATGAAAAATAAATATTCCTTGTTTAAATCAATCCATTGTGTAGTATTTGTTATGGCAGCCTGCAGACTAATACATACTAGAAAAAAATCCTCTTGATTCTCCACTTTTATATATGATCACTGCTACCCAGTTTCCTTGTCAAAGCCCTCTCCCATTACAATATAATTCTATATAAATATTATTCAAGTTACTATCCTTGGTCCTTTTATCAGAATCTCTGTGAGAGTCCATCTATCTCATGTTTTCCAGTACCATTTTTATTTTGGTAGTTCCCAAATCTTAATCTCCAGTCCTGTCCTGTGTCCTGAGCACCAGCACTAAATTACCAAACAGATGTGGAGTACAGTACATATGTATCCGTTCCCACCAGAAACTAACAATTATTCTCCTCTTATTCTCCAGACTAATTCCTTCTTTTGTTGTCCTTCTACCAGTTCTTAAGATTACAAACTTGCGTCTTTCTTTACTCATCCATCTCCCCTCTTCCTTATCTGCTATTGATTACCAAGTGCTGCCAATTTTCTTTCCATTTTGCTCACATCTGTAGTCAAATTCCCTTCTCTAGTGTCATGGTTTTATTTCAGGTCTCATTCACTCACACCTGTTTTACTGTTTTGATCTAATTGTTCTGTCTCTTATCTCTCACCTCTATTCATTCCATAAGTGCTGTAACAGTCATTTTTCTAAAATAAAGATCTGAATATATATTATGATTTCCCAGGACTAAATAGGATAAAGCCCAATCTCTGTCTTAGTCTATAAAATTCTCCAAAATCTGACTCCTGCCTACCTCTTCAGTTCACATTCCCATTCCTTCCTCTTCTCTTTCTTCCATCTAAATCCTCCCCTCTAGCCAATGATATACTCTTCAGATTCTTTCTAAGAAAAGTATTTTTTACTCACTTTAGAGATGATGAAAAGTGAGACGTAGAGAGTTTGTATAGACATCCCAAGTTTAGAAAATGGAAGATTCAGTATTCAGTTCAAGGTCTTCTGACACCAAGTCTGAATTATGGATTCACTACCAAAACTGGAAAAAAAATCAAAGTACTACCAATACTTTTTCCTCAAGAAAAAAAGTGCAAATTATTTTCTGAAGGTCTTTAACCTCAGAGGTATGATATTTATATACATAAGCTTGGGAATCAGACTGTGATTAAGTTTGAACTTCACATGATGCTAATTCTGAAACTTCAGGTAAGTTCCTTAACTATTTTAAGCCCAGGAGTCTCATAGTCAAAGAAGTACAGCAAAAGTATCTAACTCAGAGCATTATCAACTAATATTATTGAAAAAGCAAGTATTATTATCTGAGATGATAACTTTGCTTTTGTTTGAAGATGTGGAATGCCTAAATGAATTTTCAAATAATTGAAAATCCTCTAAATTAATTGCTAAATATAATGCAGAGGTACTTAAAGAGTTTTTGTTTGCTTGTTTGTTTTTGAGAGGAAGGGGGTTTTACATGTTTATCACCAACTTGCTATTGGCAGAAAATATCCATAACACCACAAAATTTATAATAACACATTTCTGCACTAATAATAAGAGATATTGCTCATCAGCTGTGGAATTTTTAAAATGCACATTTAACCTTTTAAAAAATCCCACAGATATCAGTAGAGATTATTTTCCCCATTTTCATTAAGAGGATACATTCCCAGGGTCATACAGAAATTATGAGTAGGGCACCAGGAGTGAAATTCAGATGCGTTGACTTAAAGTCCAGTGTTTTTCTCAAAGTTACTCTACTAAAACTTACAAGAGATATACTGAAAACTTACATTTCCCTCATTTCTAGAGGATTTCTTCTTTGTAAGCAAGGTGCATGACTGTTTGCATTTTAAAATAGTTAGGTTAAATTAATTTAATTTTATGCATCATTTGAAACACTTGACCAACTCTCATGTTTTAAATATTTCTAAATTAATAGTTAAATACAAAAAGAAATATTCTGAATAATGACAATCTGTTTCCTTCAAATATTGAGAAATGTAAATATGTACATCATGAGCCAAACATGATTTTCAGTAAACATTACTTGGTGTGAATAGTGCCCTAAAGAGTTGTTTCAAGAAAATTTACCTGACAGGGTAAATTTGTAAGCACTGAAGACACAAAAATGACAGTGCAGATTACCCAGAGCCATCACAACATGCTTCTTCCTTCTGACAGAATAGATACAGAAATTACAATAAGCACAGTCTAGGGATATGCAGCAAATAACAAAGAAGTAGTTTGCATAACCGTAGTAATTATGTCTTAAGTGAATTCCTTTCAACATTTCTATTTGCATTTAGACATATTTTTCTCTGTGTCTTTGAATTCTGTGAATGGAAAATGCTGTGTTTCAGCCTATAGATATGTGAGTTTTGCTTGTGTATGTATTTTCTTCAATAAGCTGTTGAAAGCCTGGAAATGTGTCACTCATGGTATGTTCTAGGCAGGGAATCAAGATGAATTTCCTTGGCCTTTTCTAAAATCATGGACTTGCATTGGTGAGTTGTTTGGCTGTGGTCGAGAATTCAGTTGGTCGCTTATTAAAAGGCATTCCTATGTCCAAATACTCAGATGAAATCTAATTCCAAAGACTTAACCATGTTTCCTTTGGGGATGTTAACCACATCAGTTCCACTTTCCCAGAATCAGATATGAAGGAAAAACACCACCAATTGTGACTGAATAACATAATTGTGATTTCTGAAAAAAATCACACTTCTTAGTTTTCCAGTGTAAATAGATATGGCTGCCCAGAGACTTGGAATGAAGTCCCAGCTTCCGCAAGGACCAGATGCGTGACTTAAACCAGGTTACACCACATCTCTGCTCCTGATTTTCTTCATCTATGAAATGAATGAGTTATTTGAGGACAGAGCAAACAAAATATGATTCTCTCTCTTCATGTGGGAAAACACTGAGTTACACTCATTTTCAGAAAATCTCCCCTTTTTATATTCTAACTGAAAAATTTGGGGAAAGCCTTTCCAACTGACAGACAATAACTACATTGCCTTGTTGCTCTAAGTAGTCTCTATCATAAAATTGATAGTGTATATTCATAAAACTTTCATTAAACAAATATTCACTAAATGCTACTAAGTGCCAAGCAGTAGGCAGAATGCCTAAGGTAAAAGGAAAACATAACATAAACCCTTCCCTGAAGATGCTATAAAAATGTTTAACATGGAAATAAAATATCCACTACAAATTGTGTTCTTATAATTCTCTGGATAGTATAGTTACAAAGTTAATTTATGGACAGAACAGATTGTATGCAAACCTAGATTTCTGTGACACAAAAGTCTGTGTATTTGGCAACTATTCTACATTGCCACAAGAGGAAATGGGTTTAGCAGCTATTTATGTAGTCTCTTCCAGTTCCCAACTCTCTTTAGCTCCAATCTCTGGTGCTTTTAACCTATAAGACCATTCCCCACCCCATCCCCCAAATTTCCTGAACCAATCCTGATCAACACAGACAGCATATTCAAGTATGGAGATTATGGAGTAAGTCATAAGCCATACACTGTACTTAGTGTCACGGGAAATCTTCATTACTATCCTCTCAACTCACCTGCCTAACAAAGACCTGACCACTTGCTTTGCATGTGCCAAACCCCCTTCTCCAAGAATGTGGCAGCAGTTCTATAAACAAAGTCATCATCAGGAATCTGTACTCTTTCTTGCAACAAGTGTCTACATGAAAACCAATGCTGTCCATAATCAGTCAGAAGATATTACCATCTTAAAACTTTATGCCTGCTTCTTAAAATGCCAAAAATTATTCTGGCCTTGGGTATGATGGTGGTTTCTTTGAGATCAGCCACAGGGCTAGACTTTTTCTCTACCTCAGCCCTTCCTGATTCTGAATTTCCTCCATTATCCTCTATCTCTGTGAGTTCATGTAGAATTCTCAACTTTGTTTTCCAATTTAAGCATTCTGTCACCATCATCAATATTCAATTTAAAATAATTAAATTAGCCTGATAAGCAGACTTTCAATCCAATATGTTCTGCGTAAATTAAACAAATGTATCTTGCTTAAATTAAAGAAGTATTAAAAAATTTATCATGTTTCTACATTTTACTTTAGGGATTGGAGCACAATTTTCAATAATTTGTTGGATAGCTTCTTTGGCTTTCTCCTATTTAGAATAAATACAATGACTGTGATGACCATGACTTACAGATGCCAAATCTTCTGGAGGATGTGTCCATTGCTTTGAAATTAACTTGAAAATGTTTTGTGAGTAGGCAGTTGAAAAGCATCCCAAGCCGTGAAGGATGCCATGTTTTAATGGCTTAATTAGCCTTGATCGCTGGGAGCATGCACATTTTTAATTGATGTTGTGCAGATGTTACATGTGTAGAATCGATGTCTTAAATATACGATGGGTGTTCTGTATGTCACTGCTTTTAAAATAGGAAGTAGCTGCTTTTAGATGCAATTACATTGAATGAATATAAAACACAATGATCCTTTGAAAAGTTTTATTGCTGTGGAATATAGAATACTTAGCATTAAAAAAAATGCATATTTATTATAATTTTGGGGGGAATTTTATAAAATTGAAACAAAATGTATTTCCTTTCACAGCTCTTTTAAAAATGAGGTATACTTTAAATAATAATGACTATATCCACCAGAATACCAAGATAAGGATAACATTAACTATGGTAATATGGTTATTATAATGATACCTTACTTTTCTAGAACTTCAAAGTCCTCTTTAGAACATGGGCCTTGTAACATAAGGAGGATCGATAGGAGGTCTATTCTATTATTTGCTAATTCTGTGGCCTTCGGATAATCACAGTCTTTCAAAACAGTTTTCAATCTTCAAAATGAGAATAAACATACCTATCTTACTGGAGGCTTTAAGCTTTAACTGGGTTAATATAGACAAAAGAGCTTATTTTGGTTCACAACAGATGCTCAATAAATATCAATTTCTATTTGAACAGATTTTATCCTCAAAGCAATTCTGTCAGATTCCCAAACACCCAATAAGCTCACCTGGAAAAGGAAAGATTTTCAACACAGATGTCATCAATGTGAGGAAATAGTGGTATTCCATCAGTTCTGTGAGGCACTGGTGATGCATATATTGCTGGAATAACAGATGAAACTTAGGGTAATCAAGAAAAGCATTTGGAGAGAAAGCGAAAGGAGAGCTTGGCAATTTTTTCTGAAAGTAAAATGCTTTCATTGCATGGGATAATGGTTGCTAAAGATTTGGTGATGGAAAAGCAAAGTCTTGAGGTGTAGACTTAGACCAATGGTTTCAAAATGCCAGAAGAGAATGGGAAGGTCAGAGAACAATAAGAGAAAAAAGTTTGATTGCAAATCTTGGAAACCCATCACCATAAAAGTTATTTGATTTGATTTGAAGTGAATGGAGACTCTTGAGGTGTTTTATGAATGATAAGAGCAACGGGATGGAGAGTTAAAGATTAATGAGAAGACTATTGGGTTTCTAAAATACTAAGCAACCAGGGTATGGAAAATGAACTCTGTTATTAGTACCAGAAGAAAAATATAGGAACTTCATGGTGAAGAAAGTAAAAGATATACTATTTGCCACTTCTGTTAGGTTACTTTTTCTTTCCGTTGTTCTCAGTCTTGCTCATCTGCAATGACCCTTTTCTCTCATCTTTTGAATATTTCTTATTTTTTCATTTTTTAAAGAAATATGTCTCCAATTTGAAATCATGCCATCTAAACACTTTATTCTGTCACTGTTCATTAATTTTTTCTCATTATTGCTGTCTAACTCTTTAAACCAGTAACTTCACCCACTGCTTTACATTCTTACCCCTCATCATTTATTCCTATGTATTCTGGTTCCTATCCTTAGCACTTAGATGAAGCTGCACTTGTAAATTATCCAGAACTTCGTTCTTACAGAAGTCATTGGCCTTGTCTCACTTTTCATCTTAATCTAATGCTTTGTGACTTTTTATGCAATTGACCACTGGGTTATTTAATAATTCATAAATAGATATCATATTAATTTAAATACCAAAATATTCAGGATGAATATAAAATCCAGCTGAATATGATGCATGAATTGGACAAGTCATGCATGAAGGGATAGACAGAAGAATAAACCCCAAACCAAAATTTATAGCTATTTACTGAAATTCTCCTTTCCACATTTTTTCTGGCTGCCATTTCTAACTTTCTTATTGCCTCATTACCACCTTTGCACCCCAGCTGTGAATGTTACCTTATCACTGTACCTCCTTTGTCATTTCTACATTGTTGAATTCACCAACTCAAGTTTTCCAATCTTGCCTAAGTGCTGAAGACTCCTAAAGTTTCTTCCCAGTCCTGATCTTCATTGTTTTCTAGTTCCAAATCTCCGATTATGAACTAGACAAACCCATTGTGTATCCTCCCTTTACCTCAAATATCCTATAGCTAAAATAGTTTTATTAATTACACTGCATTTAACTTTTTTTAAAAATGTGAAACAATGCAGAACAACAAGGATGACATTTGGAAAAATAAAATCAGCAAAACTTTTATTTCATACACCCCCACTTCAAAACACAGTGCCCACTTGCACCCAGCAAATGTGGTCACCATATCCCTCACTATCAGTCTGGGGCAAACTCAGAGAGTGTCGTACATGGGGCTCTCCCTCTGACAGCTCTCCATCTCCACTCATTTCTTCCTCCTTCTGTCAGTAAGTATAAAGTTCTATGGTTTCTCCAAGTCACATGCACCAATAATCCTCAGGGCTGGCTGTGCAATGTAATTACCTGGAGAGATTCTAACAGGTATTGATGCTTAGTCTGAATCCCTAAATATTTTCTATTTAGGTGGTAAGAGGTAAGGTCTTATAAGCTCCCCAGATGATTCTAATGTGCAGCCAGTTTTTCTACCCACTGAATTATAAGACAGAGTCACATTGTCTATATTCTGCTTCCTTCCCACATTAGATCCATCTTCCACGTTGACCTTGGTACTTTAGCAGTATTGCACAACTGTTGTCAATCCCTGAACACACCATGTGGTTGTTTCACAGTTATAAGGTGTTTCTCACACTCTTACCACATTTTTCTAATTCCAGATCATTCTTCAAATCTTTTCTCAAACATTGCTTCTCAAGGAAGCATTCCCTGCTGCTAAATTCCCTTTGCCTGTGCCTATACCCTCTGTCCTGTAAATGTAGTTGTCCTAAGAAACTGAAAGCAGATGGAAAAGAAATAAATTTAGTACTTGAAAGCAGGTACCACACAACTAGTTTGAATGCTCAATGCAATTTATTTGCTTGCTTAATTGTGAGCTGGCAATATAACCAATGCGCAATTGCCGGGTCAAGGGCACACAATACATTTAAATGTGGAGGGGACCAGAGTCTCTAAAGTCCATTGGCTTGAGAGCCTAAGTCTGGGAGCCAGGTCCAATGCAACATTCAGCAGAGTTTCCAAAGCTAACAGTAGGAGGCGCTGTCACAGGGCACAGTGAGAGCAGCGTTGAGCTCCTTTGCAACCCAGTAGGCACTGAAGCTGGAGTCAGATGACCAGCTGTCAATCTGCCTCAGCCTGATACTCAACTAAAGAAGAATCTGCACTTGGTTTTTATAAGTGCCTTTCTGCTGGCATCAAGCTAGTCCATATCATTTCTTCACACATATGTCTGGCTATCACTTATTGCAAAAACATGTTTTAATTTTTCTCAATTTGTTTACATTCTATTTGTGGTCAACATGTTTACAATATTTTGGAGCTTTTTGCAATTTGTTAAAATATGTTTAGGGATTCAAGGTCATTAATATCATTTCAATACACAACACCCTCACCCTTGTTTTCTAATAATAGATTAGTTAATATAGAGTGGCCACTTACTTCCTATACTGAATTTTAGAAAATCAGACTCATACAGCTATATCCATCTGGTATTGAAGGAGTTGATCTGCTTACCTGGGGAAACAGTGCAAAGTGTGCTCAGTTTGACCACAAACAGCTCAGAATAATCTTAACTATTTTGATACATTGGCCCTGACTTGCATTAAATGCCTCGCCCCCCCACCCCCACCCCCTTTACACTATTCCTGGGAAAAGAAAGTGACAAGTAAGTGTATGGAGAGAAAAACTAGAATGTTCACTCTAAAACTGACTGATCCTACAATAGAATAGAATAGCGCATCTCTCTATGGAAAAGTGAAAATTGTGGAATAAGATAGATATCCTAAAAGATTCAAGTCTTCCTACTTAGCAGCTGTGTCCCCTGAGAATAAATTACATAAACTTCTGGACCTCCTATTTATATTTGGTAAAATTTTTTGCTCGTTTTTTTTTAGCCTCTGAGTCTTTCTGGAACAGTACATTTTGTCTTTCATTATACATTCTCACATTCTTCAAATTATATTAACTAGTATTTATTGAGGACCTAATATGTATTATACACTAATTCATTTAAATTTAATAGCCATGCAAGAGAGATAGTATTACTCTTCTTGTTTTATATACATTAAACTGACACTCTGATAAGTACATGTATAAGTACAAATATAAGTATAAATATAAATATATATAAATTAGTACTGTGCCTGGGTATATGAGTATGTAAGTCTGGCAAAGAAATATACAAATATTAGTCATTGCTGTCATTGTTGTCATCTTTAAGTAACAGCCACTCTCTATGAGCTAAGATGTGCTTGAACTCATATTTTAAAGGAGGATCTTTGTCACTGCTCATTAAAGAAAGACTTGCAGAAACCAATGAGGAGTTAATTACAAGAACACAATGTGATATGATGGTAATTCAGACTACATAGGTAGAGAAGGAGGTGACAAGAAATTGTGGATTTTAGATATATTTTAAAGAAAGTGTCAATAGAATTTGCTGATGGGCTAAATAAGGAGCATTAGAGAAAGAAATGTTAAGGATTACTTCAAGGATCAGCATGATTAAAGAAGTACAGATGAAACACTGTAGAAATTCAGATGAAGAAAAGATATGCATCCAGCTAGGAGGACAGGAAAGGCTACATTGATGAGATTATGTTTCACCTGTTCCTTCTGAATCGTTATGTGAGTACATGTTTTAACAGGAAGATGAAATACATATTTTGTTCGTTTGTTTCTCTTAAATAATTTGCCTGCTTCATGCCTCCCCAGTTGGTGACTGGTAATAAATGGCTATTTTAGCGACTTGTAAGTCTTCCAATATATATCCATGGGATCATGTATTGCTCCAAATTTACAAGGAGCTAGAAAATTGGGAAGGGGCATATTCTTTGCCAATCCCTATCACTACTATTATAGCTACCATTAATCATTCTATTACTCTAATTTGTCTCCAGGCACCTGGAACAGGTCCCTTACAGAGGTCAATGCTACAGACCGTAGAGTCACATACTGAGACTTAAGTGCTGCTTTCCATTTTTAAAGGGATGCTTTTTGGAGTGTTCCATATCTTCTACTACATGCAGAAGCCCACAAACTTCCAAACATTTTAGCCTTCAGGAATCTCAAACCACTTAATGGTGCTCTGTCTGCTTGACATTTCCCCACTTCCTCAAAGAAGAAGGAGAAGAAGGAAAAGGAGGAGGAGGAGGAGGAGGAGGAGGAGAAGGAGCAGCAACAGAAGCCTGGGAGTGGGGATTATTTTCTAGGTTCTTAGAAATTTCAGTTTTTGATCTTAAAATGCAAAAGCCGATAAATGCTGACTCGTATTTACTCTGGTTCCCATTCCCAATCCATGCAATGAACTAAAAAACTTAGAACCAAACTGAGTTACTTTCTTAGAAGGGAAGAGAAAAGTACCTACAGCAGAAAGAATAAAATGCAAGTTATTATCCCAATAAATTATTCTGATACAGCATGCAGTTTGGGGGACCTAAGGAAATAAAGGGAATATATTTAAAGTAAAGAGGAAAAATGCTAAAATACCAATGAGAAAATGTATGAATCATAATTGGCCAGGAATTATGATTTACTTTTGCTAAGAGTGAAATATCTGTTTTCTATCTGCATTGCACTTAATATTGAATGTAATTCCCAGTCAGGTCATATAACACAATGGATAATTTTTTTCTTCTATGCAGTCATTTTCATCAGAGGTTGTCAGATATGGAATAAACATGAAAGCATAATGGAAATAGTTAATACAGCTGGATATACACATAAACAAACAGAATTGAAACAATAGAGAATATTATTGCTTACCAGGGATTTATGGGTGTTATATCTGACAAAAAAATAATAATTCCATCACCAACCAAATTCAGGAAGATGCTACATGTTCAGAGTAACAGAATTATGCAAACTATATTTCATTCTTTGAATGCCTCACAATTTCTAGTATTAAATGTTTTTATCAGTTTTTAAAAAGTTCAAAGCTTTAGTAATTTTTTAATCTGATTTTAATCTATATGTGTCACATACTCTGTGTTTCTTATTTAGATGAGCAAATATTGAAACTTTACCCAATTGTTCAATATATGCATAAACTCACAGCATTACAGGATGGAAAATGAAATTTATCCTAGAAAATGATAGAGCCCTGCTTTGGTTGTTTTACCCCCCTTTCTTTGTTCCAGAAGCCACTTGACAAGTCTGCCAACATGTTAACCTTTATTCTCTCTCCCTAGAGTCTCTAGAAATAGAGCAAATGTGATGCTTCATATCAAAGATAAGCAATGTGTCTCTTAGCTAAAGGGTTTGTACTTCACCTCCAGTTTGATTAGTTTTGATTGCTTGGATCCATTCATGAGTTTAGAAAACACATATTTGAACAATCTTAAGTCACTTTTCTTTCTAAAAGGCAGCAAAATAAGGGAGGTGGACAGAATACTAGTGGTTATGTGTAAGGGAATAATAAGTGCATGTATGTGCATGTTTAAGGGAATAATAATGTGTGCATATACAATGAGCCAAGTGCTGTCCAGAATTATTTTCATAATCTCATGGAAACAATACAACCCCCTCACCCCCCAAAAAAAGACAAAAAGAGAAACACTGCAAGGAGTTCCAGGAGATACTTAGGGAACTTTCGATATTTGCAACATAACAATAATCCTATTTCATTTTTAAAAATTGGTTGTGCTTATATTCTCCATTTGCCCCCAGATCCATTTTCCCACTTATTTGGTCAAGCTTTGGAGGCACAGTCAGGAATGACTTTTGACCACGTCACCTAGGTTCCCTTATCACCTGGCTTCCTGTTGTATTCAGCCAAATGGAGACACTATTAGGACATCATAGAGGGGAAGAGAATGAGGCTGGGATATATGCTTCTCCCGCCCTTTCTTTCTCTAATGTTCTTCTGGCAGAGGTTGTGTCACTCTCTGAGAACAGATTCTATCAGGAAGCTCCACTTCCATGATCCAAGATCTCAGCCAGGCTTCTGTAAACACCTTCCAATCCCTTGAAACTTCAGGCCTAAATATGCTATTTCTACCGCTTCAACATTCTTTACTGATTCTCTTAACCTAGCCCATACAACTATCAATAGTCATTTTATTACAAAAGGCTCTTTAAAAATCCCAGCTGAAGATGCTCTCTTATTCTTCTGGAGACTGGACTGAAAACAATGTTATTACAAGGCTTTCAAGGTTTCACAACAAAAGATAATTTATCCAAGTTATAACAAAGGAAGATATATAATTCTAAACAAATCAAACAAACAAAAATCTCTTATATTTTTTTCTTCAATCCAGAGAAATCATATGTGCTGACTACTTTATGACATTTTTATTAGAAAATTCAGGAAGCCACTTTTTGATTACCCAAATAAAAAAAGGAAAAAAATGTAATCAGATATGATTACTGTCAACCATCCAAATCAGTGTTTTTCAAACTGCAGGTTGTAATCACTAGTCCATCATTAAATCTATGTAGTTAGTCCAGGACCAGCAATTTTTAAAAGGTACAATTGATTAGACAAAACAGGGATTTAATTAGAATAGAACAGAAATGATCACAATAAGTTTTACATAGTAAGGATCTTTTTGTCATAAATGTGGATTATTTACAAACCTATATGTGTTTATGAATTTGGCCACAATATAAAATATATGTCTTATTCTACATTATATTTTAAAAGTTTAAGCTTTAGATTATAAAATGAGTGTCCGATCCTCTCTTCCTTTGGAAGCAGTTATGAGATTGTGTCCTGTATGGACTCACTATGCCTACGTCCTTCTAAGATGAAGTCTTAATTCTTCAGGGTTTTGATACACAATAAGGAAAACAGCTAAGGGTTGGGAAATCAGTGTGAGAAAGAGCTGATTTTTAGTTAAGATATCACAAATAGAATATAAATCAGCCTTTGTTTAACGTCCAAGTTCTGAATGTCTTGTTCACTGCTTAATGGAAAAATACATACACACATATATATTTGTACATATTTTCCCCTCATAAACAGCAAGCAGGAGATTTAAGACCTAGCAAATAGAAAGGAAATTCTTCACATTACAGGCAAGGATTACCTTTAAAATGTTTGAATTAATATTCATGTTTTAGCAAAGAGGGACTTTAGGCTTAGTGGGATAAAGTAATCCCTACACCAAAACAAAGTCATGTTGAATAGTATTCACCTTGCAGTGAAAGTGTAATGCAAAGATTTGTAAAATAGTCTCCAGAAACAGACATCCTGGGTATAGCTTTGCATTTCCATGGTCTAGCTATATAATATTGGGCAAGATTTTTAGTCTCTTGGCACCTCAGTTTGTTTGTTTGTTTGTTTTTTCTTAAAATGGAGGCAACAGAAGTGTTCTAGTTTGCTACTGCTGCTGGAATGCAAAACACCAGAGATGGCTTGGCTTTTATAAAAGGAGGTTCATTTGGTTACACAGTTACAGTCTTAAGGCCATAAAGTGTCCAAGGTAACAGCAGCAATCGGGTACCTTCACTGGAGGATGGCCAATGGTGTCCAGAAAACATCTGTTAGCTGGGAAGACACGTGGCTGGTGTCTGCTCCAAAGTTCTGGTTTCAAAATGGCTTTCTCCCAGAACGTTCCTCTCTAGGCTGCAGTTCCTCAAAAACATCACTCTTAGTTGCACTTGGGGTATTTGTCCGCTCTTAGCATCTCCAGAGCAAGAGTCTGCTTTCAATGGCTGTCTTCAAAATGTCTCTCATCTGTGGCTCCTGTGCTTTCTTCAAAGTGTCCCTCTTGGCTGTAGCAGCTTGCTCCTTCTGTCTGATCTTATATAGTACTTCAGTAATTTAATTCAAACCCACCCTGAATGGGCGGGCCAACACCTCCATGGAAATTATCCAATCAGAGTCATCACCCACAGCTGGGTGGGGCGCATCTCCATGGAAATTCTCAAAGAATTACAATCTAATCAACACTGGTAGGTCTGCCCATATAAGATTAGATCAAAGATAATGGCTTTTGGGGGGACATAATACATTCAAACTGGCACAAAAAGTATACCTTTTAAGACTGCTTTGGAAATCAGATAAATTAAACAAGTAAGTGATTAGATACTGTATGTCCTGTCATAATAATCCAATAAAGGATAGCTTCCCACTCTTCCTATTTTCTGTCTTTATACCCAGATTCTCTACTTCTTAGTTCTTTCCTCTATAATAATTGTAGTAGGTTGAATTATGTACCCCAGCAAACACATATTCTTAATCTTAATCCCCATTTCTGTGGGTGTAACCCATTGTAAACAGGACCTCTTAAAGATGTTATTTTTTAGTTAAGGTGTTGCCAACTGAAGCAGGATGGAGTCTTAATCCAAATAACTGGAGGCTTTATAAAAGGAACCAGGAAGTCACAGAAGGGAGAAAGGAGAGGATATCCCCATATGAGGCAAGCAAGGATTAAAGCCAAGGAACCTCAAGTATTGCCACCCACTAGCACCAGAGTGTATAAACGCCAGGAGAAAGCAAGTCTGGATGATATCTTGACTTTAGACTTCTTTTAGTCTCAAACTATGAGCCAATAAACTCCTATTGTTCAAGCCAAACCCAGTTTGTGGTATTTTTGATGGAAGCTCAGGGCAAACAAACACATTAATATTGGCTCATAATAGTTAATATCCTCATATATTTTATGAGTATTATGAGCACCATGGTAAGCTGATATAAATACTTTTCATGTATATATTATCTTCAAATTCTTATATATTTTAAAGGTGATTAAAAATCATCTTTTTACTTATCTATAAGAGAGATTGCATGATATATATATGTATTTTGCATATATATATAACATTATACATAGCATATATATTTAATATATATATTTAATTTCTCTCTAATTTGAAAATCCTTGCTACAAAAGAATTAACATCAAATGTGTAAAACATCAGGTAATATGATATTTCCTCTAAGTGAATAATATTAAACTGTTCAATTATTTTTGATAGAAAACTTAAAAAAAAAAAAAAAAAAAAAAAAAAGACACAAAAGTGTAATGCATTGACCAGGCAGGATGATGTGGTTCAAATGGTACTGTATGGGAATTTAGACCTGATTTTAATCCCAGTCTAGCAACTTAATATATCACTGTGATGAGTTACTTAACCACACTGGACCTCAATTTATTCATCTGTAGACTGAAATTTGGGGACTGCAGATTATTTAAGGTAATTTTCTATAATTCTCTGAATCAGTATCCTCATTATGAATATAATTTACTAGCATTATTCTAAGGCATTAATTCTTTCAGGGACTACTCAGAATAGTAGTGCCACCACAAGAAAAAAACTCCAGTCTTTTCCTAGTTTTTCTCTGGTTCTATGCAGTAAAATTTTTCTCTCTCCTCCATAAATACACTTTATTATTTCTCACTGTCTCAGTGTGATTGCATTTAGTTTCATGAAACTAAACTTCAGCATAGTGATTAATAGTAAGAATGCTAAATCTTCTCTATTACTTACTACTTAGGTGAACTTAGATATATTATTAAGCTTGCTAAGTCATAATTTTCTCTTTTGCACAAGAGAGATATGAGTAATAGTTATTTTATTTTGTGAGAAATGAATCATTTATTCATTCAACAAGTCATTGATTGAACTCTTGTATTCACAAGCATTGATCCTTGTGCTGCTGCACTGTGGGACACATGGATACTTCTAGGGAGAGACACAAACAACAAACAAGCAACAAGATGGAAAATAAAGTAAAGTTTAAAAGTCTTGGATGG
Organism: Choloepus didactylus; assembly: GCF_015220235.1. Classification (NCBI taxonomy): domain Eukaryota; kingdom Metazoa; phylum Chordata; class Mammalia; order Pilosa; family Megalonychidae; genus Choloepus; species Choloepus didactylus. The sequence continues at coordinate 60,586,673 of NC_051316.1, forward strand.
AAACTGAGGGACCAATGGGAATTATTTTACATGTAGAACTAGTACTAACTGCTATAAGTAATATTCCAAAATCACAAAGGCTCAACATTATTCAAATCTATGTCTTACTAAGATCTCAATACAATTTGGATTGGGCTTTTCTTTCAGACAGCTCTTTATTATCTATGACTCAGAGATCCAATTTCCCTTCATATTGAGGCATCTCAAACATCTTTCTATGGTTTTTGTAATTGGGGAAGAAGGAGTATGAAAACTCATGCATTAAATGTAATACATGATCCTGATGGGGTCTAATAAGGGAGGAGAAAAAGCTATCAGGACATATGAAAAAAATTGCAGTATAGACTGTAAGCTTTATATCAATATTAGATTTCTTGACCTTGATAACTGCACTTAAGGTGGTTACATAATTGAATATCTTTGTTCTTAGGAAACGTACATGGCAGTAATAAGTGTTCAGGGAGAATGATGTATACAATCTACACTTAAGAGTTCAGATCATGGATTGGTAAATAGACAGAGAGACAGACAGATAGATGCATAGATAGATTGATAGATTGATGGAAAGATAGAGTGATATGGCAAATGGTGGCAAACTGTTAAAATTGGTGGATCTGGGTATCTGGGTATAAGGATGTGTTGGAGTTCTCTGTAGTGGGTTTGTATTATTTTTGTAACTGTCCTGCAAGTTTGCAAGGATTTCAAAATAAGAAGTGAAAAAAGTTTGCAAATTGTTTTATGGCCAAGCTGATAAGTGGCATGTGTCATTTCTGTCCACATCATCTTCATCAGAATCCAGTCTCATGACTGCAATATGTAGCCTTCCTTTCTGACCATGGCAAAGGAAGTAAACCCAAATTTGATGGACACCTGGCAGAAACTTCCATCTTTCCTAATGGAGTAAAAGGCACAACATTTGTTCAGAGGCACTATGATAGAAACATTCTGTTTCCAGCTTTACTGACACTGCAAGATATCTGGCATCTGAATAAGGGCAGGTACCCATATTTAGTTGTTAGAAGAAATGTAGTTAGAAGAAATGTAGACTCAATTCTAGATAAAATGAATCAGTGATTACTTGCCCTTGCCTCTGTTGTCTGGCTCTGATAATTGAATACTTCATACTGTTACTCAGTAGAAAAATTATCTGTGACTACTCTAAATGATTGTTTAATTGAAATTAAACAGTTTTTCAGTGATTATTACTTGAGGGTCTCCAAGCCATTTATCACCTTCCCCCTGTATTTCACAACTGAGGTGATGTTATTCCTGTACTCTTATGATCACTCACTCATTCTTTGATTTCTCAGGTTGTTCTTTATATTTAAATTTTTAAAATTCATTTTTAAAAAATCAGTAAATTTCATATTCACTAATATCATCAGAAAAATAAAGCAATCCATAGAGTTATATTCCAATTATATCTTAAGAAAAGAAAAAAATCCAGAATTGACGTGGGCATATTTATATGTGTGTATCCATCTACACACATGCTCATGTGCATACATGTATGTGCACACACACACATTACATACATTTAAGTGCACTTAAGTTCAAAGCTCTTTCTATAATTTTCTTCTCCATGAACGTATGCAACCAGAAAAGATCCATTGGTTTCCAGAAAGAATTTTTATAATTAAAAGACTATTGCCTGAAATAATTCCCTATGGGGATACTACCACCATCTGGGAAAGAAATATGCACATCAAAGAAGAGAAAAAATCAGCACTTTTTAAAAGCAATTATCTCTGGAGTTGACTTCCTGTTGTCCTGCCAATAGCAATCTTTAAACTTAACTTACTACCCAGTGAGAAGTTCCAGCACCATTCCCAGACAGAGTCTAGATTTAGGGGAACTAAAATAAGAGAGGCTTAATTTATTTAACTGCAGGCTTGTCACTAGGCTATTTCTTTCCCTCCCTTAACCATATATTCCTTCTGAAAATAAAATATGCAGACCAGCCTGGGATATTGAGGCATAAATAATTGACTGCTGATGACTCTAAGATTATGTGGAACGTGAAAGTGGAAGAAATAATAATGGGAAATGATGATGATAATGTCAATAACAATAACTATCCTAGGAACTGATTTTGTATTTATCATATGCCAGAAATTGTTCAACATGCTCCATGAGTTATCTATTTAAATGGGGTGAAAATTCTATGAGATAAGTCACATTACTATCTCTCCATTTTAGAGATATGAAAACTGAGACTCAAAAGTTAATATAGGGAGGAGGGGCAAGATGGTGGCATAGAGAGGAGTGGAAGCTAAGTAGTCCCCCTGGAACAACTACAAAAAACCAGAAACAACTAGTAAATAATCCAGAATAACTGCGGGGGGAAAAACAAGACCATCCACTCATCATACACCAACCTGAATTGGGAGGAATGCCCAAGAACACAGCATAAAATCTGTAAGTAAAACCTGCGGATCCAAGTCAGGAGACCCCCTCCCCCATAGCCCAAGCTGCAAAGCCTCGTGGTGCCAGAGAGAAGCTCTCTCCCAGCAAGCAAAGATAGCTCAGCTGAGCTCCAACTAGGGTTTTAAGTAGCGAGTGTGAACTGCTCACTACAGGTATGCATCCCTAAAAAACAGACAGAGGCTATGGGTGACGACTGACCTGGGATAGCCGGAGGGTCGCCTTGGACTGGGTCTGAAAGGGACTATCTGTTTCTTTTTTGGCTCAGTGGAGAAAGCCCCAGTCATTTTCAGTTTCCAGGGCTGTGAAGCAGAGAAGGGTGGAGACAGCACAAGCAGAAAGCGAGACCATTGAAACGCTAATGACCTCCACCTGGGGGCTCTGTCCTCTCTAGGGGTGGGAACTTTTCCATTCAGAACCAGACCCCAGAGCCTGGGGGAACACGGCCATACCTCCTCACACCAGTCAAGAATTATAGGCTAACAGGCGTCACCTGCTGGGCAGAACAGCACAGTGACCCGAGGCATCAAAGGATGGAGCAATTTTCTAAGACACACCCTCAGGGAAACCAGATACTGAATATTTCTTCCCTCTGGGACCTGAGCCTGTTCTGGTCTGGGAAAACCTAATTTGATAACCAAGGAAACCATGCCTAGACAACAGAAAATTACAACCTACACTAAGAAAAACAAAGTTATGGCCCAGTCAAAGGAACAAACATACACTTCAACTGAGATACAGGAATTTAAACAACTAATGCTAAATCAATTCAAAAAGTTTAGAGAAGATATTGCAAAAGAGATAGAGGCTGTAAAGGAAGCACTGGGCATATATATGGCAGAAATCAAAAGTTCAAAAAAACAACTAGTAGAATCTATGGAAATGAAAGGCACAACAGAAGAGATGAAAGACACAATGGAAACACACAACAGCAGATCTCAAGAGGCAGAAGAAAACACTCAGGAACTGGAGAACAAAACACCTGAAAGCCTACACGCAAAGGAGCAGATGGAGAAAAGAATGAAAAAGTATGAGCAACGTCTCTGGAAACTCAAGGATGAAACAAAGTACAATAATGTACGTATCATTGGTGTCCCAGAAGGAGAAGAGGAGGGAAAGGGGGCAGAAGCAATAATAGAGGAAATAATTAATGAAAATTTCCCATCTCTTATGAAAGACATAAAATTACAGATCCAAGAAGCACAGCGTACTCCAAACAGAAGAGATATGAATAGGCCTACGCCAAGACACTTAATAATCAGATTATCAAATGTCAGAAACAAAGAGAGAATCCTGAAAGCAGCAAGAGAAAAGCAATCCATTACATACAAAGGAAGCTTAATAAGACTATGTGTGGATCTCTCAGCAGAAACCATGGAGGCAAGAAGGAAGTGGTGTGATATATTTAAGATACTGAAAGAGAAAAACCACCAACCAAGAATCCTATATCCAGCAAAGCTGTCCTTCAAATATGAGGGAGAGCCCAAAATATTTTCTGACAAACAGACAATGAGAGACTTTGTGAACAAGACACCTGCCCTACAGGAAATACTAAAGGGAGCACTACAGGGTGATAGAAGACAGGAGTGTGTGGTTTGGAACACAATTTGGGGAGATGGTAGCACAACAATGTAAGTACACTGAACAAAGGTAACTATGAATACGGTTGAGAGAGGAAGGTGGGGAGCATGTGAGACACCACAAGAAAGGAGGAAAGATAAAGACTGGGACTGTGTAACTTGGTGAAATCTAGAGTATCCAACAATTGTGATAAAATGTACAAGTATGTTGTTTTACGAGGGAGAACAAGCAAATGTCAACCTTGCAAGGTGTTAAAAATGGGGAGGCATTGGGGGAGGGATGGAATCAGCATAAACTAGAGACTGTAACTAATAGAATCATTGTATTATGCTTCCTTTAATGTAACAAAGGTGATATACCAAGGTGAATGCAGATAAGAGACGGGGATAGGGGAGGCATGTTAGACACTTGACATTGGTGATATTGTCTGATTCTTTATTCTACTTTGATTTAAAGTTATTTTTCCCTTTGCTGCTTCCTAGCTGTCTTTTTTTTTCCTCTTTCTTTTGCCTCTCTACCTTCTTTGACTCTCCCTCCTGCCTTGTGGAAGAAATGTAGATGCCCTTATATAGATAGTGGTGAAGGTGGTGAACACATAAATGTATGACCATGCAGAAAACCATCGATTATTTACTTGGGATGGAATGTATGGTGAGTGAACAAAACCATATTAAAAAAAAATGGGTTGATGACAAAACCTTGAGGGCAATATGCTGAGTGAAATAAGCCAGACACATTAGGACAATTATTGCAGGGTCTCACTGATAGGAACTAATTATAATATGTAAACTCACAGACATGAAATATAAGGTATCAAGATATAGGACAAGGCTTAAGAATGGGGAGTGGTTGCTTAGTATGAGCAGAATGTTCAATTAGGATGAACTTAAATCTTTGGAAATGAACAGGGGTGTTGGTAGCAAGATGTGAGAATAACTAACAGTGCCGAATGGTGTGTGAATGAGGTGGAAAGGGGAAGCTCAGAGTCATATATGTCACCAGAAGGAAAGTTGGAGGTTAAAAGATGGGAATGTATAAAACTGAATCCTATGGTGGGCAATGTCCATGATCAACTGTACAAATACTAGAAATCACTTCCATGAACCAGAACAAATGTATGACAATACAATTAGAAGTTAATAATAGAGGGGCATATACGGAAGAACTATATACCTATTACAAACTATATACTACAGTTAGTAGAATTTCAACATTTTTTCATAAACAGTAACAAATGTACTATATCAATACTAGGAGTCAACAATTGAGGGGGGTTGGTTAGGGATAGGGGAGGATTAGAGTTTCCTTTTCTTTTTTTCTTTTTTCATCTTTCACTTTATTTCTTGTCTGGAGTAATGAAAAGTTTCTAAAAATTGGACAAAAATTAAGTGTGATGGATGCACAGCTGTATGAGGGTACCCAGGGGCAAGTGATTGTACACTTTGGACCTTTGGATAATTGTATGGTATCTGAACAATCTCAATAAAAAAGAAAAAAAAAAAGAATTCATGGATGAATAATAAAGATGATAAATACTTGAAAAAAAAATTTAATATAATTTGCCCAAGGTTGCACAGTAGGAGAGATGTTTGATGTCAGACCTTTGGTCTTCATCACTCTGCCAACTTCCTTTTTTCAAAAAGACATCTGATGCATTCAAACATCTTTCATCTCCACCCACTCTGCATTTTCTCTTTCTGCTGTGTCCACTCTCTTCAGTTTTCCAGGTTTTCACAGTATCAGCTTGCTTACATCTCCATATTGTATATCTTCTTGGCTTACAATGAAGCTTCCTTCCTCCCAGGGCCTATAAATCAAGTCCAATATCCTAGGCTTGGAACTCAATCCTTCCATAAACTAATTTCAATTTTAATTTTAAAACACAGGCAGTAGCATACCTTGTTAAATGAGCAAGAGTTTAGGGTTAGATTGCCTTGGGTGTAACTTTTACACTTAATATACACTAGCTTTGTGTATATATTGCATAAATTTGTTTCAACTTTTAAAGTATCTATTCTCTTATCTTCAAGCTTTGTATAAAATTTTACCTTGTGATTTTTTTAATAATCAAATGTGATATGAAGGTAATTCACATGTCTCTTCATTCATTTAACATCATACTGAAACTGTGATGTACTGCATTATGTACTGCGGTAATATATAGCGCAGTAACTCTGTACTTTATTCACTAAAGTAAAACATGCCATCTCCCTAATTTGTACTGGTCTTTATGTTAATGTTGATGCTTCTTTTGATAACCACTTCTTTGGACACTAATTTACCAATTGAAAGAAATGGATGACACCCCCACCCCCCCTGCCATGCTCCATTTCCTACCTGCTATTTCTTGGACATCATGCCATCCTCCTCATCCTCCCCTCCTGATAATTATCAGTGTTGTCTACTCCTCTCTAGTATTTCCACTTTTGTGGACAGTTTGAGCAAGAAATGCTTCCCCTTTGTCCTTTCACATGAATGTGACAGGGCTTCCACAGTGTGAACTCATCGTTTCCATACCTCCTTGACTGTGTTGATTTCTGGCTCAGTAAGACACTGGAAGAAATTTTGTGATTTTATTAAATTCTAATTCAATGACCACAGAAATACTATGACCTTTGAAATATTACTTAACCTCTCTAACTCTTGGTTTCCTCATCTTTAAAATGAGCACAATAATATCTTTCCTGCCTTTAAGTTTGATTGTGAGGAATAAATAAGATTCTAAACACTAAAGTTGTATAGTACCTTATGGGTGTTTTAGCAATTATTACAATAAATGAAAATTCATCATCACAATGAATTCTTCAAATTTTGAACTTGATATAAATGTCTTAGTGCAAATGTCTTTCTACTCACTTCAATAGAAGCTGTTCTTAGATTGGGACTCTCATATCCCATCCCTGTGCATATTGCCAAGTTTTTAAACCATTTCTGCAGGACAGACTATCCTTTATGTTACCAAGACTTCCTGTATTCTTAAACATTGTTATTAGTTAAAATAATGGTATAAATACAGTCATCCCTTCCACACTGTAAGGGATAGGCATGCAGCACCCCCACGGTCTGGAAAATCCACATAAAATTTTTTGGCCTTCCCTTCATACTAGAGAAGAAGTCTGATTTTTTTCTTTTTCTTTTATGATTTGCTTACAGTACCTTATTGTAAAATTTAGGTTAAGTATTTGGTCATAGGCTATATGTAGGTCAGTGTTAAGTAAAAATATTGTATGAAAAAGAAATTTAAAAATATAAAATAAATATGAAAATTAAAAAAAAGATGAAACAACTTTGAGAAGGATAATACCAAACATACAGCATTTATAACAAAAGGTATTTAAAAAAATAAACTTTGAAATTCCTTCCTGGTACTCACTATTAACCTGTGGTACACTCTGATGGCCTTCATGTATTGTCTGTGGCTTCTACAAAACTCCCCCCAAATTCCCATTTAATTTCTTATGCTGATCCATGATATATTGAAACCATGATGAGGAAAATAGTGATGATATAAACTGTGTTTATATCATTAAAAATACATTTATATCAGTAGCTTCATGTAATAGTGTTTATATCTTGATTACCTAAAAACCAATCAGTAGGGAGCAGGGATTGTGGTTATTTATTCCATGTGGCCTTCTACTGCTCAGGCTGTCAAATTATGTGTCAATGTCTAACTGGCAAAAAAAGAAAGAAAAGATGAAGAAAGTTTGCCTGTGTCTTTTCCATCTGAACCTGGAAGTAACACACACCATTTCCATTCACATTTCCACGGGCCTTAACTGTTCACATGGCTCCAATTCGATTCAGGTGGCTATGAAACTTAGTCCTTAGATAGACAGTCACTTGGCAGCATCATGTCAACAGTATGAAAGAGGGTATGATTTTGAGGGATATAGTTAGGTACACTTTCTCCTTCCATGATATGCTACCTCCTAACATGGTTCTTCACACCATTACCTTTCTTTATTTCTGGTCACAGTCTATAAAACACATTCACTGATAGAGACCCCTCATATGATATGTGATGTCAAAGATCACCACAATGTTTTTGCCATTGACAAGACATTTTCTGGTATTATCTCATGTTAATTCCTCAATGAACTTTGTAAAGCAGCTCTTTCAAAACTTATTCTTTGCACCCAAACCCTTATTTAAAACTTTCTGCTAGCATACTTATTAAACGATCCCCAATATGTATGTGTCATGGAGAAAAGAGATCCACATGTACCTTGTTTCCCACATCAGGAGACATTTATTCTGTTTCTTCTAATGCAGCTTTTCTTAAGATGTGTTCTGTAATGACTAGCCTCACAAGTATCTCCAAGGAAAAAAGAATATAGATCTCTTTCCTTATTTGGTCATTTGGCTCTATTTGATATTGCTTTCTACCCTATTTTCCAAGAAAATTATTTGCATTTTAGCATTTGTGTATTCATTCTCCCCTAACTATCCTATTTTTTTCAGCTCATCCATCTCAAACTCCTGGCAAAATTTTCTTCCTTGATTTTTCTCCTTAAATTGGCCTTTCACTGGTTTCTTTAATTTCCCCCCCTTTTTTTCCTCTTTATTCTACAAATAAAAATTTCCAAGGGATACTTGGATATGCAAGGGTATAAAATTTCTATTTCTGTCTGTTTCTTTAATCACTAGAGAGATATCCTAAACTACAAAAACGCCTATCCAATTTCTAGCTCAACATCACTACTATAAAGACATGAGCTATGCAAAGGTGAATTCACTGAAAGCACAACTCACTGTATCTCTACTTCAACATCAAAATCAACTCTATTTTTGAAGTATTTTATCTTTCCACTAAGTTTATCAAAGAAACTAGCATAGCACTAGGTATAAGTTTAATAGGTCTTTAATTTTTAATGGTCGTTAAATCTCCTATCTGCAATTACTGTGTGTTCTTAAAGCTATGGTATGGCAGACAGAAAAACATTATAGAATTAGGAAACAAATGCTCTGTCATGCTATGGTTCTTCTAAAGCTTAGCAATGCAGCTAGATGATGGTTCAAAAGTACTTTTTTCAAAAACGTAACTGTAGACTATTTTGATGAATGGGGACCAAAGAAATCAGTTTAATTGGAATGAAATTTACTCTCTCTCACTTCTACCGCACTAAGAAAAACCATACAAACTCCTTTCATAAACATCCTGGCAAAGATGCCACTTTTAAAAAAATTTAATATAGTTGCAGTGCACAAGACCACATTTGTGACTTAAATTTGCTTACTTTGAAATATAATTTTTAACCTCAGCCAGCACTTCTGAATATAAAATATTGGCCGGTGAATTTTATCCAGCCAGATACTATGTGTCAGCAACAAAATATTCAGCTACACTTTATTAGTGATGATGGTATAAGGGGTGAAATAGAAACTGAGCATGAGTCTCACCTTCTGGATTGAATTTATCACACTAAATTACAAATATATGAATTTGCAAACTATAAATTTCTATGAAAGTTACTAATGGAAAATAAAAATAAAATGCATGGGATTTTGATTCTCTTTTTTGTCTCTAATATTAATTTGAAGCATAAAATAGCTTAAATGAAATAGAGAAGCAATAAAAATCAAAGACCTACTATTTAAGGTAGACCCAAGGTACTCTTTCCATACTCCTCTTTGTAGTTTAGATGAGGGTTCTCAAAATTGTCTATACACCCTGAAAACTGCTCTTCATCAAACTGAATATTCTCCTAATCACTTATTTTCATGAAATAAAAATCATAATAGAACTAGAAAAGAACTTGGTATCCACTCTTTTTTCACACTTTCCAAATCAAACAAACAAAAAAATCTACTTTCTTAAGTGCATCTTTTCATAGTCTAATTTATTCTGGTTCTATGAAAGTCTTAACATTAGAATTTGGCTCAACGGCATGTAGCTTTAAAAGATTTGGTATCAGTTATTGTTTCTTTCCCCGTGATTTTAAATTATTCAACTGGAAACATAAGCAATCATACCTGACCCTCTCTTAACTTTGTAAGCTCTATGTTTGGCTAATTTTTATGGAATTTAAACTCATATTAATCTCAGTAAACTCTGAAGAGCTTTCCTTCTAGGAGGAATTCTCTATCATAATGTTGATGATTGAATCATATCCCCCACAAAAGGCAAGTTCAGATCCCAACCCCTGGTCCTGTGCCTGTGCACCAATTGTAAATAGGATCTCTTGATGATGTTACTGCAATTAAGATATAGCCTAACTGAATCAGGTTCTGCTTTAAGTTGGATTACTGGAGTCCTTTATGAGTAGAATGAAATTCAGACAGAGAGAAAGAGAAAGCCACAGGGAGTGGCCTGAAGCTGGAAGTCAACGGAACCTAGGAGAGAAAGAAGACGCCACCATGTGCATCGTCATGTGAACTGGAAAGCCACAGGCCCAGGATTGCTGGAAGCCAGCTCAAGAATACTATAGTCTTCAGGGAGAAAGCATCTCCTTGCTGAGGCCTCGATTTTGGACTTCTAGAGTCAAAATGAGCCCATAAATTTCCATTGTTTAAGTCAACCCTTTGTATGGTATTTGCTTTAACAGTCAAGAAACTAAAACTCAGAAATTTCTATACTTATAAGTCCTTTAGAAAAGTGTGCTATCTTAATCATTATTGCATAAATTAATGTTATCTAAAATAAGTTATTACAAAGCTAGTGAGTCTGAAAGATATTGGCGAGGCAGTATAACTTAGTGGAAGGGTCATCAGAGTTGGAACTAAAAAACTAAAATTTTAATTTTTTTAACTTCTTGGTTTCACTTCACCCATTGTGAAATGCACGTTGTTAGAAACCTGCTTCTCCTCAGAGGAGCGTGATCTATTGGATACCTGAATGTGAAAACAACACTTGTTAACCTCAGAGTATTGTATATTTCTTAGTTATTGGATTTAATGTTTTCTTGCTTAAGTGCCTAACAAGTTGACATTTTCAAAGCTTTCAGCCTCTTGCTATAGACAAAGAAGAGATGATAATGCTTGGTTTGTGCATTAAGACACTGATAGGAGTCTAATAACATGTAAGTAAAATATCTGTGCACCTATCTTTTAATGTTAGATGTACCAATATTTAAACCTGCTACAAAAGGCTTGAGATCCATTTTAAATGTAGATTGTTGAACAATTGTAATATAAGTCTATAATTCTAGATAATGAATTTTTGTATTGCAGTTTCCTGACTCTGCTAATTCATCTTCCACATGTTCTAAATTTCTGCATTGTCCTTGAGTTTTCCCTTAATAAAACTCCCAAATTTTTCTAAAAGGTAAATCTAAATTAAATGTAATAAAATATATCTCTTGAACTAATCCCTGTAAACAATTATCATATCTAATGCTAGACTACAAAAAGATTGAGAAAAAGTAAGTTGACTATAGATAACATTTAATTAATTTCTCCTTTCCATATACATTCATTTTTATGCCCTGATTATCAAAAGTCTGATATAGCAAGAAATTTTATTTTATTGAATTAGTGTTATATAGATAGAAAAAGTGTGTGTGGGTGAAAGCTTAATATTGAAAATGTGATTTAGTTTTCTTTTCTCCATTAAGAATCTAGATTGGAATTTTATAAAATATTCTATTCTATTCTGAGTGATACTTTAATGTAAGAAATGTATCAATGATGATGTAGGAGACAAATGCTAGAGATCAAACATGTTTATAAGGAAGAGAAATATATAACAGAAAATATTTCAAGATAGATTTTTTTAAAGGGGTGACCAAAATGAATTAACAAATTAATGAATTCCAGAATATCTTTTTTCTTTTTAATTAAGATTGTTCACATACCATACAATTATCCAAAGTTCAAAAGTTTACAATCAATTGCCCACGGTACCATCATACATCTGTGCATCCTGCGCTACAGTTAATTTTTTTTCAATTTTTAGAAAATTTTCATTACTCCAGAAAAGAAGTAAAGACAAAAAAGGAAACTCAAATACTCCCAACAGCAATCATTGGTTTCCCGTATAGTCACATATTTACGTATTCAGCACCATCGCCTCTATCTGTATATGGACATCTCCACTTCTTCCACAAAGAAGGAGGAAGAGTCAAAGAAGGTAGAGAGACAAAAGAAAAAAAAAGAGAGAAAAGAAAACAACAACAAGAAAAACATGACAGCTAGGAGCAACAAAAGAAAAGATAGCCTGAAACCAAAGTAGAATAAAGAGTAAGACATAACCAATGCCAAGAATCCCATGCCCCTCCCCCATATCACCCTCATATGCATTTAGCTTTGGCGTCTTGCCTTTGTTACACTAAAGGAAGCCTAGTACAATGTTTCTGTTAATTATAGTCTCTAGTTTGCATTGATTATATTTTTCCCCCAATCCCACCCTATTTTTAACACTTTGCAATGTTTACATTGAGTTGTTCTCCCTCATGTAAAAACCTATTTGTACCTTTTATCACAATTGTTGAGCACCCTAAGTTTCACTGAGTTATACAGTCCCAGTCTTTATCTTTCCTCTTTCCTTCTGGTGACAAACATGACTCTGAGCTTCCCCTTTCCACCACCTTCACACACCTTTCAGCACTATTAGTTATTCTCACAGCATGCTACCATCACCTCTGTCCATTTCCAAACATTTAAGTTCATCCTAGTTGAACATTCTGCTCATAATAAGCAACCACTCCCCATTCTTTAGCCTCATTCTATATCCTGATAACTTATATTTCATGTCTATGAGTTTACATATTATAATTAGTTCATATCAGTGAGACCCTGCAATGTTTGTCCTTATGTGTCTGTCTTATTTCACTCAATATAGTGCCCTCAAGGTTTCTTCATCAACTCATTTCTTTTAAGAAGGTTTTGTTCACACACCATACATTCCATCCTAGGTAAACAATCATTGCTTCCCTGTATAGTCATATATTTATGTATTCAGCACCACCACCACTATCTATATAAGGACACCTCCATTTCTTCCACAAAGAAGGAGGAAGAGTCAAAGAAGGCAGAGGGACAAAAGAAAAAGAAAAGAGAAAGAGAGAGAGAAAAAAAGTGGCAGCTAGAAAGCAACAAAAGTAAAGATAGCATTAACCTAAAGTAGAATAAAGAGTCAGACAACATTGCCAATGCCAGGGGTCCCATACCCTACCCCTATTCCCCCCCATTTGCATTTAGCATTGGTATATTGCTTTTGTTATATTAAAGGAAGCATAATACAATGTTTCCATTAATTGTTGTCTCTAGTTTTCATTGATTGTATTTTCTCCCCAGTCCCACCCTATTTTTAACACCTTGCAATGTTGACATTCATTTGTTCTACCTCATGTAAAAACCTATTTATACCTTTTATTACAATCATTGAGCACCCTAGGTTTCTCTGAGTTTCACAGTCCCAGTCTTTATCCTTCATCTTTTGTTCTGGTGTCCCACATGGTCCCAACCTTCCTCTTTCAACCATACTCACAGTCTTCTTTGTTCAATGTACTTACCTTTTCTTTTTTTTTTTTTTTTTTGCTGTGCTACTATCTCCCAAAATTGTGTTCCAAACCTCTCACTCTTGTCTTTTCCTTTCTGTCTGCAGTGCTTCCTGTAGTGTTTCCTGTAGAGCAGGTATCTTGTTCACAAACTCTGTCATTGTCTGTTTGTCAGAGAATATTTTAAGCTCTCCCTCATATTTGATGGACAGTTTTGCCAGATATAGGATTCTTGGTTGGTGGTTTTTCTCTTTCAGTATCTTAAATATATCACCCCACTTCCTTCTTGCCTCCATGGTTTCTATTGAGAAATCCATACATAGTCTTACCAAGCTTCCTTTGTATGTGGTAGATAGCTTTTCTCTTGCTGCTTTCAGGATTCTCTCTTTATCTTTGACATTTGATAATCTAATTATTAAGTGTCTTGGCGTAGGCCTATTCAGATCTATTCTGTTTGGGGTACACTACACTTCTTGGATCTGTAATTTTATGTCTTTCAAAAGAGATGGGAAATTTTCATTGATTATTTCCTCTGTTATTGCTTCTGCCCCTTTTCCCTTCTCTTCTCCTTCTGGGACACCAAAGACACGTACTTGCCTGCATTTTGTTTTGTCCTTAAGTTCCCAGAGATGTTGCTCATATTTTCCCATTCTTTTTTCTATTTGTTCTTTTGTGCGTAGGCTTTCAGGTACCTTGTTCTCCAATCCCTGAGTGTTTTCTTCTGCCTCTTGAGATCTTCTGTTGTATGTTTCCATTGTGTCTTTCATCTCTTGTGTTGTACCTTTCATTTCCATAGATTCTTCCAGTTGTTTTTTTGAACTTTTAATTTCTACCTTATATGCCCAGTCTTTTCATTATACAGTTCACTCTTTTGCCATATCTTCCCTAAACTTTTTGAATTGACTTACTATTAGTTGTTTCAATTCCTGCAGCTCAATTGAAGTGTAAGTTTGTTCCTTTGACTGGGCCATAACTTCATTTTGTTTAGTTTAGGTTGTAGTTTTCTGTTGCCTAGGCATGGTTTCCTTGGCTACCCCAATCAGGCTTACCTAGACCAAAACAGACTCCGGTCCCAGAAGAGAGAACTACTCAATATCTAGTTTCCCTGAGGGTGCATCTTGTAAAATTGGTACACCCTGTGAGGCCTCGGGTCACTGTGCTTTTCTGCCCAGCAGTTGTCGCCTATCACTCTGTAACTCCAGACTGTTGTAGGGAGATATGGCCCCTGGCTGTTTTCCCCTAGGCTCTGGGGTTTGGTTCTGAATGGAAGGCATGTAGTAGAACTGGGCCCCACCTCTTTCCTCTTAGGGAAGATAGACCCCCTAAGGAGAGGTCATTAGCATTTGAATAGTTTCTCTGACTCTGCTATCTCCACCCTTGTCTGGGTCTGAGCTGAGCATTGGGAACTGAAAATGGCTGAGGCTTTCTCCACTGAGTGAAACAGGGACAGAAAGCTCCCTTCAGGGCCAGTCCATGGCCATGCTCCAGCTCTCCAAAGTCAGTCTTCACCCAAAGCCTCTGTCTGCTTGTTGGGGATTCATAGCTGGTATCCAGCAGTCCACATTTACTAATTAAAAGCCCAGATGGAGCTCAGCTGAGCTATATTCACTTGCTTGGAGAGACCTGCTCTCTAGCACCATGAGGCTTTGCAGCTCGGGCCATGGGGAGAGGGGGCTCCCAGCTTGGATCTGCAGTTTTTACTTGCAGATCTTATGCTGCAGTTTTGGACATTGATCCCAATTCAGGTTGGTGTATGATGAGTAGACAGTCATGTTTGTCCCCCTGCAGTTATTCCAGATTATTTACTAGTTGTTCCTGGCTGTTTATTAATTGTTCCAGGAGGACTAACTAGCTTCCACTCCTCTCTATGCCGCCATCTTAGATCCTCCCTCTGGATATTTTTATAACTTGAGAATTACTACAAAAGTCCAAGAGTTCTCCAGATATAGGAAAAAAAGGAAGCCCACAGAGCAAGTTGAAAGGATCAATTATGAAAATGAGTAGGTTTGCTTTTTGATTGTACCCTACCAGGATCAGCTCATGCAAAAAAAAAAAAAATGGAGTAAATATTGGGCAAACGAACAAACCAAACTTAATCGTTATTCAAGGATAAACAAAGTACATAAATTAGAATTAAATCAAATTTCCTTTACTCATGTACACAGTGTTTAGGAATAGAAGCTATATAGATCTTTAATTATTTTAATATCTGCTCTCATAAATTTTCTCTCATTCTTATCCGTTTCCAACTTCTTACCTATTAATAATTTTATGTAAACTTTAGAACTAAGTTATCAAAGTCTGAAAAAAATCTTTCCAGGATTTTAATTTAAACTGTGTTTTATGTATTAATATGAGATGCATAGACATCTTTCTACAATTGAATATCAATACTAAAATTTCACTTTGTCACACTTTTTATTCAATTTGTTGTCATTTACCATACAGGCAGGAGAATAAGGTTGAACAACCCAAATACACACACTTAAATAAATCCAATATAAAAAAGACAATGAATTGAAAAATATATTTTCCTAAAAAAAAATCAGTAACAAACTTATGGATTTAAATAATGAGTATTGAGATCCAAATAAGTGGTCCAGAAGATCAAATGCTAGAAGTATCTTAGCCTTAAGACAAAAATCTAAATGACTTGAAAACAGGAGGAATAATTATTCTATTTTTTCCTATGAATAAATTTGAGATTCACCAGTATTTTTCTTTTCAATTGATAATGTCTATTCTTTTTCTAGCACTTGTAATCAGACACTCATGACTTACTTGTATTTGTAAGCAAGCTTCTGACTATTTTCCACCATAAGATGCTTTATTCCCCCTTCCATTACCTTTCAATCCATCTTGATTTTATCCTCTCACAGAATAAAGCACTTAGAAATCATTTGCTTTTTTTCCTTCCCCTTCTGCTACTTTTCCTTCTTCCTACAATGGGTTTATAATCATCAAGCGTCTTCAAAAGAAAAATAAATGAAATATATTTTTCATATATTTAGTAAAAATGTGATTAGATATAAGGAAGAAGTTATAAGCAAAACATTAGAAGGGCTAGATGGGGATGGGGTGTAAGACTCAAGACCGCATCTTGCTGTTGCCTTGTGCAACTGTCTCTTGAGACTCTGTTAAATCTGGTGATTTGAATCTTTGAATTTCAAGTCTAACTGATGTTGTCATAGCAAGAAGCCTCTCAACAGTCAAATTTGTGTGACTTTGTTTGAAAACAGAAATATCCAAAACAGCACAAAGCAAAGTCTGTTGCACAAGCTTGTGTAAGTAAATCCATTTAACAGAAACTTACTGGTGTCCAGATTGTTGGAAAGGAGGATGCGATATTTTATTTTGTTTACCTATCCATCCTCTGTAATACATGAAAACTTACTACAAAGAAGTAGAAGTGGGTTCTGAGTGTTGATTATGTGCAACACAGTATAGCCTTTGACTACTCAACATTTATAAATACCTATTTCCCCATTCCTAAATATTAACACAATAGCAATGACAACATCATTGTGGATGTTTTGCTCAAGCAAACAAAACATTGCTCAATCTCTCACCAAAATGGATGACCAGAGTCACATCAGTCTTTGTAATTCTTTCTGTGTGAGAGTCAGTCCTCTTCTAGTTAATTACAATCCCACCCAAATATTCTATAACCTAAGGGCTGATTATATAATTAACCACCAATAACAGTTTTATATAAAAGAGCTTGTGAAAGAGATAAAGGAGGAAAATATGTATTTGACATATACAGATAGAGCAAGGTAAAAAATATGAATAGCTATTACTTTGCTCAGTTTTGCAACTCACATCTTATTTGTAATGGTCTTCTTTTTCTGTGTATTTTAAGTTCCCTTAGTTCTGAAACAGCTCCTTTGGTTTGTCAGGAATTTTTACCTGGTAGGGAGACTCAAACTTTTATCCATGAGATATCTGAGTCTTGATTCTCCTACCTGGATGGTTCACTGTAGCTGTTCATTAAACTTTACCTCCGGGTATGAGAGTACTGAGAGATATCCCAAATAATTTCCTGGATTTCAGAAATATTCCTACTGTCCCAATCCTATTTTCCTTGATAATCAGAACTGATTATACCAGCTAACTCATCCTTATTTTAGACTATTTGTTCAATGGCATGAGAAGTCTTGATTGTCTGGAGTGGGGAGGGCAACTTCAATTTCTAATTTAATAGAACCATTGTTGTGTCCTCTAATGGAAGACTCTCCCCACGATTATTAAGACTTCTAAATGAGCAAAATCTAAAAATGCAGGATGGGAATCAAACCAATCCTGATTCCACCCCTTGGTTCACAGATCCATACGTAATAGCCATGGTAAAAATAGCACTATATATATTTTGTTGTTTTAGAACATATACCACAACCTTTAAAAGAGTACCCAAACCTGTATGGTAAAGGTTCTTTGCTGGAATTGTAAATAAGTCTTCTAAAAAAGTGTTCCAACATTCCAGCAGGCCACCTACATCTCAGTAAATCAATAACATCAAAAATAAGGAGAGGGAAGAAAACCATTTGAGCATATAAACAGATGCTGAACAGGCATTTGATAAAATTTAAAAGATTCTGCTTGATAAAAACTCTTCTAAGTATCACTGGACTAGAAGACAAACAAATAAATACAATGACTATCATTATCCAACTGCAAATATTATGTAAAATATTGATGCAATTAAATATTTTGTTTTAAATCATGATCTAGCTAATGATGCCCACGCTCACCATTATTGTGTAAGATAATTTTGGAGGATTTTGTGAATTGGGTAAGAGATGAAAACGAATGGGTAAGAGATGAACATGAACTTCCGAATCATCTTGTTTTGCTAAGAAAAAGATGAATACCTAGAAAATAACCAACACTCTATTTTGAAAAAGAGATAAAGAAAGAAAAAGAAAAAGGAAATCTTAGTTTATAAGCAAATTTGTTAGGGTGTCTAGACAGAAGAAAATTTTTCTTCATTTTAGCCCTAAAAATAAAATGAATGAATAGAAATATTCTATTGGCAAGAGTAAAATTAAAATAATAAAATACTTTAAAATACTTAAGAAAAATACACAGGAAAGACACAAGATATATATGAAACAAATTCATGACATCGTTAGCAGAATTAAAACAATATCTAAACAAATGTAAATATATAATAAGTACTTGGATATCATTATAGAAGTAACAATTCTCCCACAATTAACATAGAAATTTAATATATTCTCTATGTCATTGTAAAATAAATATTCATGGAATTAAATAAAATTATCTTAAATATCATCTTGGTTCATGTTCACTTGGGAAAATCCTGGCACAAGGATTTGAGTGCAAGTGGTTTATTTGGTAAATGATCTCAGAGAGAAAGAATGAGAATACAGGGAAAACAAGGAAAGGCAAAAAAAAAGCAAACTTATGAAAGTGCACTATCATTTTCTCTGCTTGATTATCTGGGGCTTCCTGAGAAGTGTGCAGAATGCCTCCCAGAATTGGGCACCCTGGGACTGGGAGGCTAGAGTTTTTTTCTGCCTATTCTCTTACCCACTTTGAGGACAGCTTCAGGGGATGTTAATTCAGGACTCCACTTACACATTGGCCATAGTCTCCAGGTCTTAGAAGAGGCCATGGGGCTGAAAATGGACCATTTCTAGGTGATGATGACTTTGTTGAGGATGCTAACAGTGATAGGTAAGTCTGATTTCTCAAAGAATTATCCAAAGCAGACTTTGCTAAACTTAAAAGTAGACAAAGGGGAAGTAACAGAACATAGCAGAGGTGTCTACAAGAAAAATCAAATAGAAAATAAATGATGAAACTATAAAAAATGATTAGAGAATATGTTTACAAGGATATTAAAATATAAGATGACACTCTAATTAAAATAATTTAGCACTGATAGAGTGGTTTAGTTTTGCCTGAGCTACCATGACAAATACCACACAATAGGTTTGCTTAACAAAAGGAATTTATTGGCTCTTAGTTTCAGAGCACACAAGTCCAAACCACAGCATGGGCTAGAAGGCTTAGTTTTTCCCAGGGTCAGTAACTTTCTGGCTGGCCCTCAATCCTTGGGTTCCTTGGCTTTCCAGTCACATGGCAATGTCCTCTCCTTTCTCTGCTGGGTTCCCACTCACTTCTGGCTTCCAACTCCTCCCTGTGGCTTTTTCTCTCTCTGTCAGGATTTCTTCTGCCTCTAAAGGACTCTAGTAATTCAGATCAAGGCCTAACCCCACTCAATTGGGCCACACTTAACTAAAATAACATCTTCAAGAGATCCTATTTCAAATGGGTTCATACCCACAGGAATGCAGACCAAGAACAAGAACATATCTAAATTGGGGCACATAATTCAATCTACCATATATAAGATTAAACAAATAAATCAGTGGAACAGAACAGAAAAGCTAGAATTAAATCCCAAAATATGAGATGTTAATATATGTGCATATAGACATTTTGATTCAGTAGAAAGTTATGGATGCTTTCATTAAAAGTATTAGATACAAGAAATTCATAAGAAAGTAAAAAAAAAAAAAATAGATAGCCAATTTTCACCATATTGAAAAATAAAACCCAGATTGATGAAACACTTAAATATTAAGTCTAAAAAAGCAGTATGAATCTTGCAAGGAAATGTAGGAAGCTTTAGGAATTATTTGAGCATAGGAAAGTTTTTTCTAACCAAGACTAGAAATCGAGAAACTATTAAAAGAAGAGATGTTTTATGGTAAAGTATATCATAAATGCAGTCAATGAACAGAGAAGTAAAAAAAAGTATAACAATAAAGAGATAAAAATTAATTTCTATAGTGTCCAAATTATATCTTATATATTAATAAGAGAAAAACCTGAGGTTAAAAAAGTTGGCAATAGATAAATAGATATTACAAAGATGAAAATATTCAAAAACCAATAAAAAATGAAAAATGCTCAATTTCAAGAGTATTTAGAGATGTGAATTATAGTTACATTGCAATGTCTCAATAATTGAAATATATAAATATAAATATATAAAGTAAAAATAACTCAGCAATTCCACTATGTAAATGTATCAATTATAAAGTAGTTAAATAAGATAATGTATATCACTACATTGTTTCAAGTAAGATAGCAAAAATGTGAAGAACAATAGCAAAATAAATTTGTTAAAATTGCAAATTGAACATAGATCACTATTAAAAAGAAGGAATTAAAACTGGAAAGAATTCAAGTCAGCAAGCAAGATTAAAATTTAAGAAGTTTTCTCCTTACACCAAAGAAGGAAGGAGGGGAGGAAGGAAGGAAGGAAAGAAGGAAGGGAGGGAGTGTGGGAGGGAGGAGAGGAAGAGAGTTTTAATACTTTGATATAAAAATAAAATATTAAATGTACATAAGTGAATTACATTTTTATTGGAGGAAGTCCTTTTTATTATACTATGATATCAGTAAGCCATAAAGGAAATTATTATGAGAAAACTCACATCACATTGTTTTGGCTCCCTCCACTGCTCTTTAACAATGCCCCCTTCTCCTATGTGCCTCACTTACTTCCATAGTCTCTGATTCTAAATGAAATTTATTCTGGGGGTAATTTAAGGTGTTTTTCTTTGATATCACAATAAATAAATGTCTATATGCATTGTAATAGATTTTATAAACATTTATACCTTTACAAACCTTACCTGAGTTTCTGACCCCATATTCTAGTGATTTCTCTTACTGTTGTTTACCATAACAGGACTATGCAAATTATAATAAACTGTAGGCATTATTTTTAAGTATTTATCTGGTATTTATGTGGAAATTCTTAATAAGAAGCGGTCAAAATGAAGTCAAATCAGAATAATAGGAAGAAACTCTACCAGATGATGATGCCTGGCTTTTGTTAATTTTGTATAAGGAACTTTTCTAATCATAATGCAGGTAAATGTTATTAGCAGTGACATATTTTACCAATACTTTTAACTTAAGAACGAAAATTGTGGGACCTACAGATGTGTCCTATAGGTCCAGCCTGAGAGATTGCTGGTCTGTGCTAAGGCCTGGGACATCCCAGGGGGGACAGAGGAACTTACATCCACCTGTGCTGGCTGCTGGGAAATCAGGGGAGGGGGAAACCCAGTCAAGCATGCAGAGGTCTGTGTTTCCTCTGAATAGAGAGCTCTGCTCACTGAAAGCTTGAGTCCCTTTGTCCCTCGTAGGCATTCTTTTATCACCAAGCCTTACAATGGAGAGATGAGAGTGTGGAGAGGCCCCTTTTTAGAATTCAGTTTCCAGAGCAGCTGTGCACAGATTTAAAAATCATTCTTTGATTTTTCAATTTACTCTCCTCTGAGGCTGATAATGCTTGAGGGTTGTGCTGAAGAGAGATTAGAGTCAGGTAATGGAAACAGCAGAAGAAGTGACACTTGTATTCTGCTGGAGTCAATAAGAAATATTATCCTACTTTGATGAATAGAAACCTGATGTACTAAGAAACACAGAAATATGACAAAATGTAAATTAAATGGTCCTTTTATAGTCAAAGGAAAATTCAAGTTATGTTTAGAACTGGGCTCTTTCCAGATGCAACTGAATGACAAGGCCTGTGTGTCCCAAAAGAAATATTTGTATAGACAGAAAAAAAGGAACAAGGCCAATATCTTTATTTCTTTTTAAAGCTGAATAGCAAAACTTTCTGAAGTTAATTATTTTTACGTACCTTAACTACTACAGTAGCATTTCCCAAAGTGTGCTCTGAGAAACCTTGTTGTCTGAGAAATGTTACAAGGAGCCTTTAGTCACTAGTTGCCAGAAACATTTTTTTCAATGCTAGTAACATATTCCTTCTAATAATTTGCTTCCAACGGATTTACTAATCCATTCATTGCATGATAAGCAGCCCTCTGGGAATTTCAGAGGTTAAATGAGAGATGGAGAGACGGCCTACTGCTTTGAGGCCAGATATTCTGATAGCCATAACAATAAAAGCAACTAACACTTATTATGCACTCACTACATGTATTAAATCCTTTCATCCTCAAGACACGCAGGGTAGGTAATGTACCCATCTTCATTTTACCAAAAGGTGAAGCAATTTACCCCTTGACATAATAGCTGTTGTTCAGTTGCAGCTGGTAAACTGATTTTAATCAACTCAGTCTCTATATGTGCTTGTCATCAGCATGGATTCATGGATACTTAGACTCATCAGCATCTACAAATTGCTGTATCTGTGATGTATGCCAAGTATTTGAAGGTGACTACTTTACCAATTTTATCATGTAAAGAACAAAATCCATTCCTTATGTATTTTAACTTAAAATGGGAGGTTTTGAACTAAGAAATGACTGTTTCTCAAAATTTACCTTGGCTCAATTAAAAAAAAATACAAAAAAATAGAAATGCAGACTATCGGGATTCTATTATTTTACATTATTTTCTGATAATAAAGGGGGAAGTATGTGGGTCTAAAATAAGTTCACCACCATAGTCAAATCAGGTTAATTATCTGTGTAATAGTATGAATATAATTAGCAGTCAATTCCACTTTCTTAAGAAATGCTGTTATATTTCTAAAAAAATAATTGAAATCCATGGTTTAAATTATCTTGAAACATTAGGAGTAACAAATGTATATTTTTGCACTTTAAACTTCTTATTTAGAAATAAGTTTAGATGTATATGAGAAGTTGCAAAGATTGTACAGAGTTTCAGTATATACTTTTACCCAGTTTCTTCTATTATTAACATCCAGCATAGTCATAGTACTATTATCAAAATTAAGAAATTAGCATTAGTACAATACTATATACTAAACTACAGATCTTATTTGAGTTTCTCAGTTTTTTGACTGCTGTCCTTTTTCTGCTCCAGGATCCAGTGTAGGATCCCACATTGCATTTAGCAGCCATGTCTCTTTAGTCACTTCCAATCTGCTGCAGTTTCCCAGTCTTTTCTTGACTTTCAAGATGTTGACACTTGTGAAGAATACTGTTCAGTTATTTTACAGAATGCTTCTCAATTTGGGTCTCTCTGATGTCTCATTATTAGATTGAGGTTGTACATTTTGGCAAAACACCATAAAAGTAATGTGCCGTTCTCAAAGTATCACATCAGGGGTTCATGGTAAAGTTACTGCTTTTTCCTTTTTAATTGAATGTTATTTTGGAGGAGATACTTTGACATTGCATGTATCTTGATGGTCTACAAATTTTCGCCCACTAATTTCAAAATTCATCCATTGATCTTTTGGCAACAATTATTACTTTGGTAAAAATGGTAGTGGTAATTTTCTATTTCCTTCATTCCTTCCACATTTATTAACTTGATATCTTCTGTAAAAAAGATCTATCCCTCTTCTCCTATTTGTTTCTTGGTTGGTTGGTTTGTTTATTTACATATATTAGTATGGACTTTAGATATTTATTTTATTCTATGAGTTATAATCCTCTCATCATTTATTTTATTGTACAAATTGTTCCAGCTTTGACCATTGGGAGCTATTTCAAGTTTGCCCCTGTGCCCCTTTCATGTTACCATCCTTTCTTGAGCACATCCTATATTTTTCAGGCACCAGAAGATACCCCAAGCTTATCTTGTTTTTTCTGCCCCAGTCCATGAATCAACAACTTTTCTAAGGAGCCCTGGTTCCTTTTATTCAATAATGGTGTTCAGAAACCAATATCTGGGTGCCAGGTGTGTCTGCTGCTACTAGGATGCCATTGCTTCTAGGCTTTCTCTATGGGCAAAGTTATGAAATGTGTGAGGGTTAGTGTGTGTGTGTGTGTGTGTGTGTGTGTGTGTGTAGAGCATAGGGTCATACTGATATCTCATATTTCAGTTCAACACCCCATGGCTCATTCTAGACTTTCTATTTTCCTTATGTGTAAATTTTTATCTGACATTGAAAAATCTGACTCTCCTTATCTATAATATATTTACTCAATTGTTGAACCTTGGCATCAACATAAAGGTGTCTCAAAATTGCTAACCTAAACCCTTGTGAAAACAAATTTACTGACTAGAGTACAGTATTTTTCAACAATTCTTTTTCATTTTTTACCTTCTATTATCCTATCAAAATGCTGTTTTCCAATGTTGTGTAAGTTAGATATATTTTCCTCATTTCCTTCCATGTGGTTATGTTATTCATTAGTCACATATCTAGATTCATTAGTCACATATCTAGATCAGTCCATGCCGATCACCCACACATTCTGGATGAATTATCATAACTTAGATGCAGGAAAACTTATTTTTTGGGGATATAGATCTATGAGTTTTGAAAACTGATTAGAGTCATGTACCCACTAGCACAGTCATGATATAGAATAGTTCTATCACCTGAAACATTTTCTTATGCTGCCCATTTACAATATAACTTTCACCCTCCAAAACCAATTCCTGGTAATTATTGGTCTATTTTCTGTCTTAATAGTTATGCCTTTTCCAGAATTTCATCTAAATAAACTAACATAAAATGTAATACTTTGGGCCCAGCTTTTTTCACTTAGAAAAAAATGCATTTAAAATGTATTCATGCTATTGTGTGAATCAATATTTCATTTATTTTTATTGTTGAGAAAAAGTGAAGGACACTAACTGATGTAAAGACTTACAATAAAACTACAGTAATCAAGAAAGTTTATGTTAGTGAGATAACTGAAAAGTGGATCAAAAAAGAGGAGAGGCCAGAAATATACCCACAAACTGTAGTTAACTCATTTTTAACAAAGATGCAAAGGCAAGACAAAGAAGAAAGGATATTCTTCCAGAAGATGGAGCTGAAAAAAATTGAACCGCCAAAAGAAAGAATAAAAACAAAAAATAATCTTGACCCATAAATATATAAAACTTCTAGAAGAAAACCTTCATGACATTGGATGAGGCAATGGGTTTTTAGATGTGACACCAAAAACATGACCATAAGAGAAAAAAAAATGAAAATGTGAACTTTATCAAAATGGCATTGTGAAGAGAATGAAAGGACAAACTGAAAACTATGAAAAAATATATATAAATCACATTTATGACTAAGGACTTGACTCCAGAATATATAAATAACCCTGTATCTCAAAAATAAAAATACAAATAAATAAATGACAGAAACATGAAGACACTTCTCATAGAAGAGGCTATAATATATGGAAGACAAATAAGCATTTGAAAAGATGCTCAACATCATTAATCATTGGGAACATGCCGACTAAAATCACAAGGAGGTACCACTACAAATTCATCAGAATGTCTAAAAATAAAATATAAAATAAAATGAAATAAACCTAACAATAACAAGTACTGTCAAGGAAATGGAGCAGCTGAAGCTCTCATATATAACTGGTGAGAATGCCAAATAGTGCAGACAATTTGGAAGACAGTTTGGAAGTTTCTTGATTTATTTTTAAAATATTCTTTAGATTAATTATAAAAAATTGAATGGCATTTGAAATTGTTTGCATAAATTAATTTATATGAAACTTGTTTTCACTGAGAAATATAATCCATTTGTACTCCATTTCACAAGCTCCGGTTCTGTGTGTATGGCATCCTCTTAAAATTTTTCTTTGGTCAAATAGTTTTTTGAAAAGCTAGCAAGAAAGAAGAGGATGAAATAGAATCTGACTTATGTGTGAGAAAAAGTTGCTTCTCTCTATGGAACAACAAGCCAATACCAGCAATAATGTCTAGCATGCAATTATGCTAAAATCACTGAGGAACTTATTGAGAAGGTTCCCAACTTAATAATAAAAAAAAAATATGCAAAGCATACAAATTCTCAATGATTATCTTCGTCTGGAAACTATAAGCCTAAATAGTTAACCTACTTTTTAAACAAATTTTATGAGTTCAAAACATGAAAACAGAAATGAAAGAAGCTTTTCTGTATCATTCTTTGTCCTGTTAAGGGAAATCGATAACTATCAATGGAAGATAATTTATTTGAAATCAGTTTATAAATCTGCCTTGAAATACTAGGAAACAATTGTGTACATTTTCCTTTGGAGGTAAAAATTATTGTCCAAGTTAAGTGATGATCAATCATTTCTTTCGATCAGTGGTTTTCAAACTTCAGCATGTCAGCATCACCTGGAAGGCCTATTAAAATACAGATAGCTTGGTGTCACCCTCAGAGTTTCTGATTCAGTGGATAGGGAGTAGGACCTAGAAATTTACATTTCTAATAAGTTACCAGGTGATACAGAGCACTTGTTCTGGAGGCCACAGTTTAAGAACCACAATGTTAATCATTATAAACGGTATAGAAAGACTATGCTCACTCTTCCTCCTTGCCTGATACATACATATATATTTTTTAACCATATATTTTTAAAAAGTGAGTTACAGCTGCTATGCTCTCAGAAATATTGTTTTTTCCATTCTTCTTGTACAGTTGTTGGTGTTGCTATTTGTTTGATTTTTTCCCCTGGAGATATTTTTTCCCTCCTCATATTATTGCAGAAGAAAATTGACATTAATGAATGCAGAAGTCTTTGCAACTAGTTCAAAACAGTTTTAAATGTTAATGAATTTTTTTTAAAATATTACTATAGCATTTTATTCTGAGACATCATAGTCGTATATACATATTGGCAAAGGCAATATTTTGATTGAGGCAGAGCAATAAAATTATGCTAAATGTCAAATTAGCTCCCTTCTAGGTATAATCTTTGATCCATCATTGTCACCTCTAAGGATGCCAAATAAATTGTAGAGATTTGAGAGTATGGTTTAAGTTTAGTAACAATCTAGCAAATGGAGGAAAGCAGGTTAATGTATTCAATTTCTTTGAAACTCAATTTCCTTATCTGTAAAATCAGGGTCTTCATATCTAGTTCATAGCATGTTTGTGAACATTAAAGAACATAGTGTACATTATTAGGTGGTCTTCCTTACTTTTGCTCACTAGCTCATAGGGACATTTCTTTATCTCAAGGTCATAAAGGTTGTTAAAATAAATGAGAAAATGCATATAAAATGTCTAATACATAACAGATAGCCTAGGAAGGATTTCCAATGAATGTTTATGCAAGGTGTGAAATACATCTGTATAAACACAATGCTCTCATTTCTAAAACTGTAAATGATTATATTAAAACTCAGTAATATTGATCCACATAAAAGCATGGATATTGTAGGTCAAAGCCACTGCTTTTGAGGCTACACTTAGCACATTATAGGTGGTTGTAGCTTGGAGTTATGCATACCAGAAAAACATAATCTTAATCCATTCTAGTGGGTGAGAAACCATTGTAAATAGGACCTTCTGAAGATATTTTTATTTAAGGTATGGCCAACTGAATCAGGTTGGACTTTGATCCAGATCACTGGAGTCCTTTATAAGAGAATGAAATTCAGGCATAGAGACAGAAAACCAAGAGAACTTAGAAGCTGGAAGTTAATGAAACCCAGAAGAGAAAAGAGAGGATATCACCAAGGACCTCAAGCCAGCCCCAGAATGCTAGCCTTCATAGAGAAAGTATGACCTTGCTGACACCTCAGTTTTGGACTTCTAGCCTCAAAACCATTAGCCAATAAATTCTCATTGTTTAAGCCAAACCATTTTATGGTATTTGTTTTAGCAGCTGGGAAACTAATATGGTGGTCAGTATACATTTATTAAATAAAGGAATTGATAAATGAGTGATTAAATGTATGGATATGCCTAGCCCAGTTCTGGAACATAATAAATATTCAATATGTTTTGTTACTTCTTTTCCTATAACTTTTAAAAAAATGGACCTCTATTTTTAATAAATAAATTAAAAAAAAAAAACATATACAGGACATGTTTACAATAAAATTGTCAGAGCCTTCTTTGGTTTCCAATACAAATAAATTGGATTTTCTGTTGCAAATGTTCCTTGAAAGAAAGAAAATTAAGTGAAACAGAGCATCTGAATTTAAAAACCTACGATAACTGAATGATAAAGTATGCTGGTTTGTATGTTTACGTCCCCCAGAAAAAGCCATATTCTTTAATGCATTCTTGTGGGTGCAGATGTATTAGTGTGGATTGGGTTGGAACCTACTGGTTCAGTGTCCAAGGAGATGTGACCCATCCAACTGTAGGTGATAACTGTTATTGGATAATTTCCATGGAGGTGTGGCCCCACCCATTCAATGTGGGCCTTGTTTACTTTACTGGAGCACTATATAAGCTTAGAGAGAAAGAACTCATAGTGAGCTGGTGCTGAGACAGACATTTTGAAGACTCCCATTGGAAGCTGATGCAGACATTTTGGAGAATGCCAGTTTGAAACACCACCTGGGAGCAAGCAGATGCCAGCCACATGCCTTCTCAGCTAACAGAGGGTTTCCAGATGCCAATGACCTTTCTCCAGTGAAGGTACCCTTTGTTGATGGACACTTCATGGCCTTAAGATTGTAGCTGTGTAACAAAATAAACCCCCTTTTATAAAAGCCAATCCATTTCTGGTGTTTTGCATTCTGGCAGCATTAGCAAACTAGAACATAGAATATTCTATAAAATTGACTACTGATTCCATTTAAATTATACATGACAAATGGACCAAAGCAAATATATTGGCCACTCTATTCTGGGAATTCTTATAACCATGTACTACTGATCTAAGAGTTATTTAAATTTTAGGTATGTTGAATCAGATCTTTTGTTGCTTCATTTCATACTCCTATTTTGGGTGTTTATAAGCAAATTTTTATCCATGACCCCCATTTTGTAGAATGCTAAATAGCTTAACATCTATGATGCTAAATCCTGTTGATGCACTATTTTCCATTAGTGCAAGACAAATTGCCACTACAACATCTGGGGAACAGGGACAACCAGAAAGATACAGAAACTGAGATCAGCTTGACTGGAACAGAAGCCCCTGGAGTCATAAACTGACAGGAATACTTAAATGGAGATTTTCATGAAGGACTGGAGGCTGAGTGTGGATTAGAATGAGAGCGAGATACTCCTGAATGTGAAGTCTTAAGGGCCCAAACATCCCCTTGGGCTTTCTTTCTAGGGACCCTACCAGTTTCTCTTAGTGAAGGGAAGGAAAGTGTAATCTTTGTGAAATACCACAGAGTCTTCTTCATAGCAAAGACCTACTTTCCAGAGAAGACTGGTGGGTGCAATTCTGAAACTTTATCTGAGCTAGAGGTAAGGAATCCTTTCCCACACTACCCCTCCACCCTTCCACACTCAGCTAAGGGAGGGAGCTAAAACATAATCAACTGGAGGCAGAGTTTCAAAGAAATAGGTTAAAATCCCTGCATCCAGGGAAGGGAGTAGTAGGCAGGAGGGAAATGCTATAACTCTGGAGGAAGGAAGAAACTTTAGTGAAGGCCTCAGCCTCAACAGACTCACTAAAAATGGGGACTTAATAGAAAGATTATATAATGTCCCTCCTCTCCAAAACTCTACCTCCCAGCCAATAGGACTGCCATATTATAACAGTGGGTTACAGGTGTAAGAGCTGCAAGCCATTGACTCTTGAGGAGCAGTACATAGGGAAAACCCAAAGCCAGATGGGGAGACCATATAAAGAACACTAAAGGAATTTGAATTATTTGGTACTTATAACTACAGCAAACATATTGAAGCTACAGAAAACCAAAGAAAAAGAGAATTTTGAAAAGACCAGAGAAATAAAGCACCTTGTGTATAGAAGAGCAAGTTGTGGAATTACAATATACAATATGTCAGAAAACATGCTAAAAAGGACTGGAGTAAAACATTTAAAGAATTGTAAAAATCTCACCAACCTATAATTATATATACAACAAAATTATCTTTCAAAAATGAAGGAGAAATAAAATATTTCTCAGACAAACAGAAACTGAGGGAATCCATTACCAACAGATTTGCCCTGCAAGATGTGATAGAAGATGTTCTTTGGGCAGTAGAAACTGATAGAGGTCAGACACTTGAATCTGTATTAATAAAGGAAGAGTACTGGAGAAGAAATAGATAAAGGTAAAACAAAACCTTTTTATTTGCTTATTCTGAATTGATCTAATATATAATTGTTAGTTTAAAGCAATGATAGCTACAATGTATTGGTAACTACAGCAGAGGGATAAGTGAAAATAATGACAACAATGTACGAGAGATAGGAGGGAAGAGTTGAAAACATTCTATTTTAATTGACCTATATTATGCAAGAAGCACTTTAGTGTTATTTGAAGGTGGTGGTAGAATAATTAAAAATGCATATTGCAAACTCTAGGGCAACCACTATTTTTAAAAAGAAGTATAAATGATAGGCTAAGGAAGTTATTAAAATGGAATCATAAAAAATGCTTTATCAAATTCAGAGAAGTCAGGAAAAGAGGGACTAAAACAGAAACAGGGAGGAATAGCAAAAAATAGAAAATAGTTACGAAAATGGTAGATATTAAGCCATCTATATCAATAATCACTTTAAATGTTAATGGTCTAAACACAGCAGTTAAAAGGCACATTGTCAAAGTGGATAAAATAAATCCAATTGTATGTTATCTACAAGAAACTCACTTCTAAATATAAAGGATCAGATAGGTTAAAAGTTAAAGAGATGGAGAATGATCTGCAAGCTAACACTACACAATAAACAAGTGCATTACCTAATGACAAAGATGTCAGTTCTTCAAAAAGACATAACAATTCCAAACATATATACATCTAACTAACAGAGTCTCAAAATATGAGGCAAAAAATGATAGAACTGAAAGCAGAAAAAGACAAATTCACTATTATAGTTGGATAATTCAACAGTCTTCCATGAGCAAATGATAGATCAATAAGGCAGAAAATCGGTAAGGAAAGAGATGACTTGAATAGCATTATCAATCAACTTGATCTAATTGACCTTTATTGAATACTCCATCTAACAGCAGCAGAATACAGATTCTTCTCAAGCTCACATGGAACATTCACCAAGTGAAGCCATAGTCTGTGCCATAAAAGACACGTTAACAAGTTCAGAAGAATAAAGATCATACAAAGTATGTTTTCGGTCTATAACGAATTTAAACAGGAAATCACCAAATATCATAAATTAAAGAGAGTCATCACTATTGATGCCATGAACATTAAAAGGTTATAAAAAAGAATAATACAAGCAACCGTATGCTCACATATTTGATAATTTAGATGAAATCTAACAATTTCTTGAAGACTAAATCTACCAAAATGCACACAAGGAGAAATAGATAATTTGAATATATGTATCTCTATTAAAGATATTGAGTCAATAATTAAAATTCTTCCAAAAAATAAAGTACCAAGCCCAAATGTTTCATTGGTTAACTCTTCCAAATATTTAAGGAAGAAATAATACCAATCCTCCACAGTCATTTCCAGAAAATTTAATCAGAGAGAAAACTTCCCATTTCACTTTATAAACCCAGCAAAATCCCAATCCCCAAACCAGCGAAAGCTATTCATTCCCCCCCCACACCTCCATATCTAACATATCCTAGCATTTCTGTGTGCTTAAAGATCACTAATATCTGTTAATCTATGCTTGAGTTATTTTTTATTTTGTTTTATTTTGTTCACAAAAACTAGAGGACACTCGGCTCATGCATGGAAGGAATGAGGTAATTGGAGATCAACACACCCTGGAAGCAATTCTCAATAGCTACTTCATGGGAATTTTTTGTTTAAATACCCTAAGTTTCTCATCTCTCAGGTAGGGTAATTTCTGTTGCGCATTTTACTCCATATCTGGAGTTTCCTCATTGGAATTGCACCCCAGTGACCCCCTGTGGTAGCTGGCTGTCTACCCTTCACTTTATCAATTTCCTTATGCTTCTCAAATACAATACTATCTTGTCTGCAAATCCTTTCACAGGTTCTGCATCTAGCAGTATCTAAACTAAGACCTGGTCACTATTTCAGGTCATTGTTCTCACCACCACATAGCTATTTTTTTTCAACCAACTACTTAGGTGGAAATTCTGAAAGGTTAATGTACATATAATTTTCTAATATATATTGGTTATGAATAAGTAGACACACATTGTATATGAACATATTTTGGTCTAAACTCTATTAATTCCCAGATAATCACATTCTACTTCAGCATCATCTCCATGGT
Organism: Choloepus didactylus; assembly: GCF_015220235.1. Taxonomy (NCBI): domain Eukaryota; kingdom Metazoa; phylum Chordata; class Mammalia; order Pilosa; family Megalonychidae; genus Choloepus; species Choloepus didactylus. Next base: position 60,619,143 of record NC_051316.1, read on the forward strand.
TATTCCCCAAATTGCTATGTTTGTCAATTTCCTTCCTGGAACACATTGCAATTGCTGATGTATACTAAAGTTCTGGAATCACTTGACTGATTCAGGATTTCCTAGTGGATAATTAAGACCCAAAGAAAAAGAACACCTCTACATGGCCACAAAATTGCCCCTGCACTCTTCATTAATTTAGAAAGGAGTTGAGGAATTATTGGTAAAATAGATATTCGTTTCATTCAGATAGACTCTAAAATTTATTATTTAAAATTATGCATTACAGTTACTTTATACAATTACACTATTTTCCCATCTATAGGTGAGACAAATAAGAATCTCTTGCATGTCTATTCAATTATATATGGCCTTGTTCTTAAAAGTATTTTTGAAAATGTCAAAGGAAACAAAATATAACAAGAAATGGGGTGAAGATAATAAATGCATAAAAATAAAGACAAAATGCCTACAATTGAGGCCCATGGCTCACTTATTTCCTATAAGTCACAAATTTAGCTCTAGTTTCCTTTAACAAAATTAGAGAGGGCTACCAAATAAAACAAAGTTATCCCTGATAATCAAAAGATAATTTTCAGAAAGAAAATATCATGAAATATGTGCAAAATGGCTTCAGCAACATTTTACATACATGGTGATAATTGTCATTATGGGGACTTTCGATATAGTTGGTTGGAATTTGACCAAAACATAGAGATTAAATGGGATACTATATGGTATAGTCTAGTTATATAATTCCTTACTAAAATGGCACAATTTAGCTATAGGTTTAGAAATGACTAATTTATTCACTCCTTTTTGATACATATTTTATCTTCAATTAACCATCTTTAGTTATCATCAAATATGTTTTTTGTTATATTTGGTTTTCAAATCCAGAAATGATAGAGAATTCAAAAACATCCAAGTGTAGAAATAACAAACAAAAAATGTTTTCTTGGCCTTGGGTAAATATATAATAAGAAACAATCAGGAAGTCATTTGGTAGATAGTGAATGTCAAATGTCATTTTAAATATGGTCTCTAGGCTTCACCTGCTTTGCAGATTATTTAAATGAATGGGATTATTTCATCATGAAGAGAATACGCTAAAATCACAAGGAAGTGATTTTCTGCTAGGAAAAAGTAGGAACTTGAAAATTCAAAACAGAAGGTCTGTTCTAAAATATTGTGTTTTAGGCATCCTGCTTGATTTATTCATCCATGTTCTGATTTCTCTGTCTGTTGGAAATGTAGGAAAAGTTTTAAACTGTTGGTTTTCTTCAATATGTTAGCAATGTGCCATTTATAACTCTCTAGTAAGTATCATTTATGGAAAATAGCTAATATGGAAGGCAAGGCAGCAAATAGCTGATTCAAACACCTTACAAAATTCTCCATTCTGTTGTAAAAACACAATGAACCAAGAAGGAAACTCCCTGTGGTGTAATAAAAAGATCAGTTACTCATCTGATTAGAGTAAACTGGCAAGAATGACATTATTTGATAGGAAGCTTTTGTTTATTTGATCGAAAGAAAATGAAAAAGAAATTAAATAACTTGCATAGAAAGGGTGAATTTACACAAGAGACTTATAAAACCTATGCTATGCTCCCAGTCAAAGCAAAGACCCCTTTAATGCATATTTATGGCCATTTACATTTTTTTCTAGTTACATTTCCAGGAAGGAAGACATCTAAGCATAATGATTTTAAGTAAGGGTTTATGCTTGAGATACAAAGGCTTTTGATTTTATTTTCTTCACAAAATATTTCCCTGCTTTATAGTGGATAGAAAGATCAAATAAAAGACTTAATTACAAAATAATCCAGGAACCAAACAAAATGAAATGTAATAAAGGAAACCTCTTTAGCTGAATCTAATTTTTTAAATGACAACTTTTAGAGTATAACACAAGTTACAAATATACTTTTTAGGAAATCACAAAAAAGTATAACTAAATTAAATTTGCCCATGATTTTCCAAGTAAATAGAAATTGTTGCATTTAGATTTGTAGTTCCTCAGTTTACTTTATATATTCTCATTGAATTAAAAATCTTTTTGTCTCTCCCCTGCTCACTGTCTTCATTTTTAATTAAAACCTTTTCCTTATATCATTGAAGTCTTTTATAAAACATGATTTAATTGGCCACATATCATGACTTCTTGGGGATTTATTATAATTTAACTTATCTCTATTAAATATATGTTTATTTCCTTTTTTCATTTTTATAAATATTTCAAATGTTTTACTGATCACTTACTAGTTTCATAGAATAAATGCCTAAAATTAAATTATTGATAAAAAAATCTAAATGCTGTTATCACATGTTTGTACATTGGCAAAACAAGCTCAAAACTTTATGTAAACAAGAGATACTGATCACTTAAGAGACACTGATTTCATTACCTATGACTATAAATTACATATATAAATAAATACTCTTTGTTACATTGGTAAAAATATATAATTTCAATATTGCTTTAGTTTTCAAGCAAACCTAACTTTTAAATTTTAACCATTTTCCATCTTTTGCTTAAAATTGCTTTTTTTCCTAACTTTTGTTTCTTTGTGTCCAGAGAATGTGGCTCATGCATGTTCTCTGATTTATTCTTTTAAATAATAAGCATTTTCTTTATGGCTTATCATATAATCTATATTGGTATAAAATTTGGTGAAATGCCTATTAAATTAAGCTGATTCAGATATCCTCTTATACATATCACCTCTATCCTTGTCTAACATTATTTTATTTGATCTACCAAATTCTCAGAGAAATGTTGAAAACTATTATTAATAATTTTTGCTTATATCTACAATATTTTTATATATTTGCATGTTTTGTAATTTGAAACAAACAAAAATGTTTCATAACTATTATAATCAATAGTAAGTTAATTACAACATTGTAACAAAAGTTTGTTTCACTTACGGACATAATTGAAAAATCTTAAACTTTAAGACAGTAAACTGAATCTTATATGTGATAAAGAAAACAATTGATACTGTAGGAATACACGGCTTAGCATTAGAAAATCTATTAGTGAAATTCACTACATTAATAGTCTAAAGATAAAAAACTTTTATAACTTTTCAATTGATGAAGAAAAGCAGTTTGATGAGTTTCAATATCTACTGATTGTAGATGTCTTCATTTGATAAGGAGGAAACACCAAGGAGGAAGAACTAATAATGAATGTGTAATGAAACTGTTGAATACTGTGAGCAACTGGGAATCCCATTTCTGAGGAATCATGTAAAATATGACTCAGTATGGTTTCTCCAGAAAGGAGACTATGACAGATGAGTTAAGCAGCAAACAATTTTCCATACTGGTAATGTATGAAAAATTTCCTACCATCAGGTTGAGACTAATGACATTGAAAATAAAATCTAGCAGAATTATATAGCACAACACAATACAGAAAAGCAACAATTCCAAGTGGTTTCTGACCATGAGTAGAATCCTCTCATTGAACAGGTTCTTAACTTTATATTCTATAGTCACATGTTTGTTTTAAACTACAATGATTACAAATTAAATGAAATACTCTAATATTCCTAATTAACTATATTAGTTCGTTTTTTAATAAACTTCAATGACTTCTAAGAAATCAATGTAGCTTTTTTAAAAGAGAAAAAGTTAATATGACTATCTAAAGTAAACATTCTCAACTGATTTTTGTGATAAAAGCAAAAAGATCATGTAAATATAGCCAAGAAACATTAAAAAAAAAAAAAACTATTATAGATTGTTTTTCTTCTCAAGAACAGTGTTTTCTTTCATTTTCCCCCAGGGTTTCAAGACGTTTTAAATCTGCATATGGCATTCTGTGCGATGTGCTTGAGTGAGAGGTTGTAATGTTGGCAGGAAATAAAAGGAATGAATGTGGTGGGTAGCCATTATAAGGAAAGGTAGTAATGACTGAAGAATGAGAGAAAGAAGGAGGTAAAAATAAGTATAGGTATTTGTGGGAGAAAAAATATATTTCAAAATAAAAACTTAAAATATTATTTACAATATGAGTTTACCAATATGTTAAATATGCAGCTCCTTCTTTAATAGATAACCACTAATATGTACCTATGTTTCTGAATATTCATTTATTTGAACTGAGGGTCTTTGCTAAATATGAAGAATTAATGAAAATTTCTGAAAATTTCTGGAATTTTCCCTGTCCGTTTAAAAAATTTATGTTATCAAACTATTTTCTAGAAGATATTATCTACTTTGAAATGTTCTCCTTTCTTATAACTCAAATCTTGGCTTTAATTCTCCAACTTACTTCCTAGTCCACTTTGATGAATTAATGAAATGCAAAAAACCTGTGAAAAATGTTCTCAGAGTAAATTAAAAAATAAGCTTTAAAAAATCCCAAAAATAAGTTTTTTAAAAAATGTATATATCTACTGTGTACATAAGAAATCTGAAAGAAGTTTATAGGTAAGCAGAATTAATAAGTGATTTTATCAATGTTACTTGGTATGAATTTCAAAAGTCAAATTTACCAGCAAAGAAAAAATAAATGAAATTTTAAAATGCCATTTTATTATAATATCAAAAACGCTTATATCTTGAACTAAATGTAATTGAACAATGCTGTATTCTTGTTCTGAATTGTTGTTACCTAGGTATTTCATGTCTGAAATTTCATCCACCTGTATACTTATGATTGTGGGCTTTTCAATAAAATGTTTTCTTTAAAAAATGACAATTTTTATTTACTTTTTCCCCAAAATTTTGATGAAATTCGATTTTGTGATTATGGTACAATTGGCAAATCTTTATTATAAACCAAAAACTGGCATGCTATATCATTTGATTATTATAGGAACCAAATAAGATAATGTGGAAGCACATGAAAATGAAAATTTCTGGGCATATATATATTTTTAACTTGATGCTTTTCTAAGTATTTTTCATTTTTATCGTTATAATGTCAAAAGGTATTCCCAACCACTATATTTGCATTTTTCAAAAAATTATTAAATCATTGATCTTATACATACATGCTTATACTTACATATTTTGAGGTGTCTTGGTTGTAACTTGTATTTTGATCAGTCACAAATCATATCCACATTGCATTACTAAGACTGAAATAATTTAATTTTCTGCAATGTGTAGCATTTTAGATGTTGATGTGAAGAGACTATCTGTTGCATAATATTCTAACACAGGCTTCTTATTTTTGTAAGGGGAAAATTAAATTTAAATTAGGCTTATGCATTTCATTTTTATTTATTAGCATCTCAGGTTTATTTAATATGTTGGTTCTATTTCTGAGACAACTAATGGAAAGAAGGTAGAGGTTTCCTTTTGTTTGCCCTAGATAATGGTTTGCCAGCTGAAACTTACTAATTACTGTAATGTGTATCATTCTGACACTACCGGAGCTTTGGAAAGCATTGTAGGATTACAGAATGTACATGTTTCAACACTACTTCTCTAACAAAGATATTTGAAGAAAATTCTAAATTCAGACTACAAGTCAGTTGAATTATCTCAACATATTCCTATTCCACTGAAGCTAATTAAACTTTTGTAACGTAACCTCTTTGGATTTACACTGTACTTACCTATACCATTTTTTTCCTATGCTCTCACCCCTTCCCATTATTATGGAAAATATGTACATATATAGTGAAATATGTTATAGGAAAAATATGGATACTCAGTAGGACATCAAATTGAAAATGATTTGCACTTTATTTCTCTAGAAAATCAGGAATTCCCTTTGCAGATCCATCATCCTCTTCCTGAAATGCAAATGTTGGTATCTCAGGACCTGGTCTTAGCCCCCATTGCATTCCTGTCCATCCTCTTTTACCAGATAATCTCATTTTTAAAGACCACCTCTATGCTGACTACCCTTGGCGTGATCTCTCTCTGTTCCTTTTATCTAAATGCCTACTCAACTTTCTCCTTAGAGGTGAATATCTAATAAGCATCTCAAACTCAAAATGTCCAAAATACTTCTTTATATCCATCATTCTCAAAGCAAAACAAAACAAGCAGAAAATCTGCAATCAAAGCAGTTCACCCCCCACTTTCTTGTACTTAAGTTAAATACCATCCACCATCTTGTCCAAAACCTCAAAATCAACTTTGCTTCCTGTCTTTCCTTTCCACCAATATACAAAGCCATTTGGAAGAACTAATGGCCCCAAAGGAAAATAAAAATCTCTAAATTGACCAGTTCTTACCATTTCCCCAAAGAAGCATCTTTGGTCTCTTAAAATAGCTTCCTGAATTTTCTATTTGTTTCTATGCTTGTCCCCCAGAGTATATTCCCTACATTCAGCGAAAGTTACAGTCTGAAAGCAATAGTCATATCATGCCACTCTATTGCTTGGAATTCTCCCATGGCTTCTCACTGAAAGTAGGATAAATCCAAGCTTCTTGCAGTGTATAACACCTGTAGGAAGTGAATGTTAGCTACCTCTCCTACCTCACCTTCAGCTACCCTCATGCTAGTTCATTAGGTTCAGGGTACACAGGGCTTGGGCTCTTTCCTCTCCTAAGAACTTGTACTTGCTGTTTCCTTTATCTAGAATGCATCTTGCCATTCATTTCTTGCTTACTTTTTCTCATCATTCAGATCTTACTTTAAATGTAACCTTGAGAACCCTTTCCAACCAATGTGACTACATTAGTATCTCCCCTAATCCTTTAACAACCCCAATCATTTTCTCTCTCATGTTGCTGCTTTACTTTTCTTTAAAACATATACTATTATATGAAATTGTCAGAACTGGGTAAAGAATATACCACATTTTTGGTCAACCCTCCTTGAATCTGAGTGCTTTGAGGAGAGGGATTTTTTTCCTTCCTCATTGTAGCTCCAGCAACTAGAACATGGAACTGGATTTCTTGTTTTAAGAAACTGATTTTGTGATTTTGAGAAAATAATTTAATATTAAATACTTTATAAGAAAAATAAAAGTGTTAATTGGACATGATTCCCCCAGTATATTACAATGTATCTTTTGTTCTCAAAGAATTGTTTTAGTGTAATAAATCTACTTTTGTTTCTGATGAGAGTTTCTTCCCTGATTATGAATAAGAAACATTTAGATATTACATTCTTACTTCAGACCAGTAAGTTCAAACCTGGCTTTTCCCCTTTCTGGATGTGTGGCTCCTGAGGAAGTCATCTAACCTCTCTGGGTCTAGTTTCCTCATCTGTAAATGGAAACAGTCGTACTACCTATCTCACCAGATTGTTCACTGATTAAATGAGTGAACATCTAGAAGCTTTTTGCCAGCATATCATAAGTGCAAGATATGAGTAAGTGATTATTATTACTTCTCAGTATGAAAGAGCATTAATTTATGATGACATTAAAAATAAGATTTAAAGAGCCTGTTCTATGAATTCTGATTCAATGAGATTTCACACTTTATCATCTCCTCTCTCCCAAATAAACTCAATGTAATAAAAGTTTTCTGTGAACTAGATAGGTGTTGCCTGATGTGACAAAATAAACAACACTAACAAAAGTGATATTCACCTAAAAAAGCAGAGCATGAGTCATCCATTTGAGGATATAGAAAATAGGGCATGTAAATTGATGGAGTGGTAATTTATAAAAAGCATAAATCATTAGATAAGAAGGTAAAAATTAGACCAAGTCTTCTCAAAAATATCCTCTAATGCCATACAACACATGAATTTTCTAAATGAGTAAGATTATCGGTAAGGGGTGAGCTTTTGACTCTCCTTGTGTTTGAAATTTTGGATGCTCAGCAATCGGACAGATACTGAGTCTGGGTTTTGGGTTTTAGAGGAATTTATCATTCATACCCCTCCCCACTTCATGTTTGGAATTAATTGATATTGAATAAACTGATATTTATTTGAACATCATTATTGATAATTGTGGACTGAAGAATGTTGAATAACAGGAGGCAACCATTGGACAGGGAAGATTCCTGGAGGGAGAGTTTCATCACATAGTAATCCAACTTATTAGATCCTCTGCCTCACAGTACATGGGTGAAAGAGAGAGAGGAACAGGAGGAAAGAGAAAGAACATGAGTGAGAGCGGGGCGGGGGGTGGTGTCAGAGAACAAATGTGCAATGCTGCTCTTAATATACTGCTTCTACCTTGTCATAATGTGTGACCAACAACTTGGAGACTGATTTACATTGTCCACAACTCAGATACTTCATTCTTCCCCCAATGGGGTTAAGAGCATAGCTTAAAAATGCTGTTGCTATTCTGAAGAAATTTCCCAAAGAACACATGACAAATGCAAAATAACATCCCTCTTAATATATATTATCAAGCATACTTCAGATAAATTTTAAGCATTGTCTTGTTTTAATAAAAAGAAAAGATGAAGGAAAGCAAAACAAAACAAAAAACTCCAGCTATAGCTGTCGAATCAGTTTATAGTGTGCCAAATGTCTTCTTTAATTACTAATTGTTCAGTCAACTACAACAAAGTTAACACTTAAATGGAAAAACTAAATAATAAACCACAATGCATCTCAGCTTACCTCTTTATATTAAAGAACTAATCAAGTTATAAAAGTCTTGATTAACCGAGAAGAAAATTATTTTGAAAATATATTTACATGTTGATATTTTATGCTTCATATATAGGTATTTCCACATAATTCAAATTATTTTGTAATTCTTTACACTTTAGAAAGTTTAATGTTTTCACATGCTTGTGAGTCTCATAGATTACAGTAAAATAAGTATATTTTAATATTTCTATCTATAGATAAGGAAACTAAGACTTGGTAAGTTTTTATAATTGACCTAAAGACAAAGAGAAAGAAAGTTCTAGAGCAAGGTTCCAAATTTTCTAGGGTTTTTGTTGTTGTTTTGTTTTGTTTTTTATTGATGGCTGTGTGTGTGTGTGTGTGTGTGTACTGTGTTGGTGCATGTAAAAGAGAGTGAAATAGAATTGGGTCAGACCGAGGAATACATAAGAATGATGATTATGGGACTGATGGTGACAAGTAGAAATGTTCAGATGGGATGAGCAATCTATTTTAACATAAGAAATCTTTAATGATGCTTCCTGTCCTTACAGCAAAAGAGGAGGAAAATATCTCCTGTGTAAAACAAGTTCAGTCAGAATATTTGCAGAAGGAAAAGAATAATCTTGACCCCATGGAGTACAAAGTGCATAGATTTATGTATAATGGCATATAATTTAGCAGACAGAGAAAGAGCAACCATAGCTGGATTAGTATTTCAAGAAAGCAAACATTATTTTCCAGAGAATACTAGAGAGAAACAGACTCATTCTAGAACACAGTTGTTTATTTATTATGTTTCAATCACTATTTTTTACCTAAGTACATAGGTACTCACAACATACAAAAAAACATGCTAGCTATAGTACATTAAATATGGCAAAAAAAATTCTTGCAGCTCCTCTAATCAAAAGTTGGGTCTATTTCCCCACCTTTTAAATTTGGAACGGCCTTGTGACTTAAACTTTGTCTGATAGATTATGGTGTGTTCTAGTTTGCTAATGCTGCCAGAATGCAAAACACCAGAAATGGATCAGCTTTTAAAAAGGGGGTTTATTTGGTTATACAGTTACGGTCTTAAGGCCATAAAGTGTCCAAGGTAGCACATCAACAATCGGGTACCTTCACTGGAGGATGGCCAGTGGTGTCTGGAAAACCTTGGTTAGCTGGGAAGGCACGTGGCTGGTGTCTGCTCCAGGTTCTGGTTTCAAAGTGACTTTCTCCCAGGACATTCCTCTCTAGGCCACAGCTCCTCTTCAAAATATCACTCTCGGTTGCTCTTGGGGCATTTGTCCTCTCTTAGCTTCTCTGGAGCAAGAGTCTGCTTTCAACGGTCATCTTCAAACTGTCTCTCATCTGCAGTTTCTCTCTCAGCTTCCGTGCATTCTTCAAAGTGTCCCTCTTGGCTGTAGCAAGTTCTCTCCCTCTGTCTGAGCTTATATAGTGCTCCAGTAAACTAATCAAGGCCCATGCCAAATGGGTGGGGCCACACCTCCATGGAAATTATCCAATGAAAGATCTTGCCCACAGGTGAGTGATCACATCTTCACGGAATCATCCAATGAAAAGTCTCCAACCCAATCAACACAAATATGTTTCCTGCCCACACAAGACTGCATCAAAGATAATGGCGTTTTGGGGACATAATACATCCAAAACCAGCACATGGTGGATATGACATAGTGAGAATTTCAGAGTTTCGGAATGAACAAGTCTTACAGCATCATCCCTATGACTCACATGAGGAATCTGATCTGACATTGGAGGATGACAGGTCATGAAGTGGAAAACTGAGTTATATCTAGCTCACCTGTTAGAGATAAGAATGAGATCAATTTGAACTCTCCAGCCCAGCACAACTTTCAGCTTAATGCTGTACTTTTGACAAATTATATCTTTATTGATTCCATGTCCAAAACCATAGGTTTTATCATTCCTTTTTATACATTTGTATTTGAGAACTTGTAAGAATTTTTAAAAGTGGAGTTACATACCAAAAAACACAATCCAGTATTACTGGCATTTATAAATACTCAAATGGTTATCTTTCCAGAGGTCTTTATTTTTTTATGTCATTTCCATACACATTTTAGTGACCTCTCCTTTCAGTCTGAAGAACTCCCATTAGAATTGCTTATAGGGCAGCACTACTGGTAATAAACTCCCTCAGTTTCTGTTTATCTGGAAACATCATAGTCTCTCCCTGAGTTTTGAAAGAAAGTCTTACTAGAGATATAATCTTTGATTGGTAATTGTTTTCTTTCAACACTGTAAGTATTTCATAGCACTGACTTCTTGCCTCCATGGTTTCTATTGAGAAATGTGCACATAAACTTATTGGGCCTCCCTTGTACATAACATACTGCTTTTTACTTGCGGCTTTCAGAACTCTCTTCTTGTCCTTGACATTAGACAGTTTGACTGTAATATGTCTGCATATGGTTCTCTTCAAGTTTAACTTGTTTGCAGATTGTTGGGATTCTTGAATGTGTATATTAATGTCTTTCATTAAATTTGGAAAGTTTTCTGCCATTATTTTTTTGAATATTCCTTCTGCCTTTTTCTATCTTTGTTCTCCTTCTTGGATTCCATTAATGTGTGTATTGGTGTGCTTGATTTGTGCCCCCACAGGTCTTTTAGGTTCTGTTCACTTTTTTCTTTCTTTTTGCTTTTTGCTTTTCTACCTGAATCATTTTAGTTGTCTTGTCTTTGAGTTCACTTATTTCTTTTGCCAGCTTCAATCTGCTGTTGAATACTTCTAGGGAATTCTTCACTTCAGTTACTGTGGTCTTCAAATCCAGTATATCTGTTTAGTTACATTTTAATATTTGTGTCTTTTTTTTTTTGAAGGTTTCATATTGTTCATTCATGGTTTTCCTGACGTCCTTTTGTTCTTTCTTTGTGTTTTCCTTTATCTCATTGATCATACTGAAAACATTTTTCTTTTTCTTTTAAAAAAGTAAATAAATAAAGTCTTCATCCATTATGTCTAAAGTCTGGTCTTCTTCACTGATGATATCTGATTTTTTCTTGTTCCTTTGGATGGGCCTTCATTCCCTGTTTCTTTGTTTGTTATAATCTTTTTTTGTCCTTTTTACATTTTAACATTTAATGGTTTAACCTTGAGATTTAGTTCTTAGGTTGTCTGCTCCTTAAGTTTGTATCCAGTTAGTGATCTGGCAGAAATTTCCTTGAGTGCCATGAGTTAACAAAAACAAACCAACCCAAGTAAAAAATACCTTTAGCAGTCTTTACAAAGTGGTTCCACTTTGATTAGTGCTGTCCTTCAGAGTTCAGACTCCCTGTCAAAAAGACCAGCCCAAGGTGAAAGTGAAGTGCAGGGTCTTCTCTCTCTTTCCTGAACCTGCATCTTGTCTTAAGCTTGTAATAGCTCATGGCCTTAGAAATTCCTCCAATAGTAGGAATCTGAATGTTTCCTCTACTTCTGATGAAATGGACGCCCCCCCCCCCCACCGCCATGCTCTGATGTATGTCTTAAAGCTGGTAATCATTTTCCCCAGGCTGCTTTGACTTAATAGTTTCTTACACTGCTTTAGTGTCTGCAAGATGTTTGTGTCTGCAGGGCAAGGTCTTGGAGGGAGATCCAGAGAGAAGTTTCCTGGTTCAGTATTCAGGCTGTTTCTGGATAGGTTAGTACTGACACACATGTGCCCCAGTATGTATATAAGGGGTACCCTATGGAAGAGGGCCAGGAACCTACAATGGGAGCCTAGGCTGGGGAGGGACCAGCTTGTGTGCTATGACCTTGTCCTACATGATTTTTTTTTTCTTTGCTCAATGTGTGTATTTTACATAGTTAACATGGGATTCCCTCCACCACCATAAGCAGTAAACATTTCCCATATTGTTGCATCCACTTTGCCAAGGCTGCTATGACAATTACCAGAGACTGATTTGCTTAAACAGGAATTTATTTATTGTGTCACAGTTTTGAAGGCCACAGTTCCACATCAGAGCATCAGTAAACCATGCTTTCTCTGAAATCTGGAGCATTCTGGTGGTGACCTGCTCATGATCCATAATTCAATCTGTGCATCCATCACATGGCTGGCTGTCTCCTTCTGTCTCTTCCTATTGGGTCTAAATGGATACTTCTATTCTACTATTCTGCAATTTTTAGCATATTGTCTTTTTGTCCCTAATATCATTGCTTCACATTTTCAAGATGACTCTATACCATATTCTCCCCAATCATACCTAAAGAATAAGAGGAAGGAATATTAGAATTATTTTCATTTGCTCCATTCTTTAATACAGCTGGGAAATCTTTCCCAGAAGCTTCTCTGGTTGAAATCCCCTCAAGTGTCAGTGGGCAGAATGGAGGCACTTGGATAAACCAAGATTCAGGGGTGCTGAGATACTAATATCTGAAATTTAATCCTCTATAGTTGGAAGCAGCCAAAAATGAAGAGGGTTAGGAATATCTTTTTGGAGGATAATTTCATTAATCATTAGAACTTTCCACCAGTATTCTGGTTCTCTTCTTGAGGGACCATGGTAGTTGTTACACCTTTCTGCTTCCTCGAATTTAGGCAATATGACTTCGACAAATGAAGTAGAAGCAAAAGTGATGTGTGGGTGTGAATATGGGTATGACATTTGAATTGAAACATTAAGAATCAGTTAGAAATCCCCCTTTACCATATAATCAGCCATAGACATGCAATACTCCAGATAATGGAGGCAATTGAGATATCAAAGATGTGTGTTACTATGTTATAACCTAGCATGCCATGACTGATTCAAAACTTACCATAAAAATAACAGCCAGAAAAAGTTAAAATATGTATGTTGCTTACAGGATAGGCAGTGGGTGACAAGGCAAATGGACAGATGGACACCCATTTTATTTAGTGACTAAAGTTTGATATTTCAGGGAGACTAGTACAGAAAAGAAATGGTTGGCTTGCAAGCACAAATAAAAGGAAAAGATTCCAGGAATTCAGGGCCTTGAATGTTGGAAAAGCTGCATACATTTCAAAACCAAACAATCAAATATATAATTGAGAAACTCTTTGAGCAACAAAGGCTAATTTAAAATCAGCTTGTGGCAAGTGTAAAATTAAAGATAAATGTGTCACACCCATTGTTAAAAATACCTATAGAAGTTATTTGCAACTTGACTGCTTATATTTAAGAGACTTAGGTCTATTTCCAAGTACCTCTATTTCACATAGGGCATGATTTACTATGGATGGCATTTTGGAAAAAGGATGCCTAGTGATCCTCCCCTAGGAAGTTTATATATTTTTTCTTTTTAATCTTATATTATGCCTATATTCACAGGCCTACCAATAATTATTATCTAAATATTAATTTTAGTTAATAAAATAAAACCCCTTATCCCATGTTGCTTAATGGTAGAATGTAGCACCCTGTTTTGAGTGCTATTTTCCATTTAATCCATTGCTTGAAGTTTTTCTTCTCTAGGTTTCTTTCCACCTATTGTTGTTCCTCCAAGGAGCACTTTGAAAATTAGTTGTACTCTTGTAAATGTGATATAGACTGCTTAGGGAAAAAGCACTAGGAAAATGGAATAGTAATACATTTATTCAGTAAATTGTTATATCAAATCATAATCTAGAGAGATGTTTATTGAGTTTATAAGTACAGAAACCATAAATATATCATCTTAAAATGAAATCTTATGAAAACAATTTAGGAGGAAATCAGCCTCCATTAATACAACCTTTTTAAAGCCGTTAGCTTATATGAAATTCCAGTTAAATATAAACCTTTAGCAACTAGTATCCATTTATTTTTTTGCAAACCCAATTACATAATGTGGAGTAAATTTATTATATCTAGATTTTGTTATATTAGTGATTTTCTATAAAGATATTATAGAGTGATATTCTTTCCTTTCACTAACATAATTATTGTAGATTTCTTTCTAGATTTATAAACATTTCCAATTTAGGATGGCTTACCAATTAGAGAGAGAGCTCTCTTCCTCTTCAAATTGAAATTGTAGAAGAAATTTAGCTATACACTATAGTATTGAAAAACAGTGAAAATTAAGATGTGAAAACTATAGGCATGGGTATTTCTCCATACTTACAACATGTGGAATCAGATTGAATATTAAAACACAATATTCAAAGAGAAAAACTCAAGGTAGCTTGCAGCCTGAGCAGTGGCCAAAACGAATTCAGAGTCAAAGATATGTAATCTCTGTGCACTGGAGTAGTGCTGCAATTACTTGGCTAATTAAATGGCTCTGGAGCTATTGGTTCAGTCCCTCCTTGCAGAAATTCCAGTGTTCAGTTTTCTAAAAGGCTGAAGACACAACACTAAAGCTGCAAGCAATTTATTCCTAAAGGGGCAATGTTAACATGGGAGAGTGTAGTTCTTTGGAGCTATGTTCCCCAGAAAAACAAGTTCCTAAACTTAATCCATTCATGTATGTGTGGACCCATTATAAATAAGATCTCTTCAAGACGTTACTTCAGTTAAAATGTGGCTGAAATGAATCAGGTTGGGCTTTAACCCAGATTACTGGAGCCCTTTATAAGCAGAGTGAAAGTCAGACAGAGCAACCAAAAGCTGAAAGTCAGTGGAACCCAGAAGAGAAAGGAGAAGCCAGGAGAGGCTGCTATGTGCACTACCATGTGACAGAAAAGTCTAGAACCATGGATCACAGGCTGCCAGTCCCAGAATGCCACAGTCTTCTGGGAGAAAGCATCATCCTGATGAAACCGTGATTTTAGACTTCTCCTAGCTTCAAAACTGTGAACCAATAAATTCCCTTTGATTAAGCCGAGCCATTGCATGGTGTTTGTTTTGGCAGCTGGGAAACTAAAACAGAAATGTTGATGTCAGAGAAGAAGTATAATGCCCAGGTAACCAAAAACAAAACAAAACAAAACAAAATCGCATTGCACCCCTAGAACATTAGCTTACTATCACTAATAGAAAGCTTGCATGGTCACACATATAGCAAGTAATTTCTCATAAGAATCTGTATTTTTCCTCAGGAAACAGAAATTATCATCATTGTCTGAATAAACATAATTAAATTGTGAGTACTAATCAGTCTGGATAGTTATCTTTAAATATAAATAACTCATCAGTGTAGCTGGGAAAATAAAAATATATGTATATGTATGTGTATATCCTATTTGCTTAAATGAAAGTATCAAATTATCTGTTGATGAAAAATAAATAGTTGTGTATTTTTATTGTTTTTGCTTCTTTCCATGTGGAAGAAAAATAAAGGGCTAATGATATGCTTCTAACTTAGAAAAATTTTATAACTCCTTAAACTTTCAGAAAAAATAGATATTTTAATTTAATTTTTAATACGGTAACATATTACTAAGTAAGCCAACCAATGTAAATCCTTCTAGAGTTTAAAGATTATCCATAAAACAAAGCAATGATCTCTGTAAACTAGGTGTCCACAAGACTCTGTTGTTACAAATAACTTTTGCAAGAATTGTTTCATAATGCTGAATAGTACCTACCTTTCGAAACCTATATAGAAAGAATGAACAATTACTAATATTTTCTTGCTGAGATTTCTTTCACAAGGCGGTAAGAAAGCCTGTGGTTTTCAAGGCCAAGTGCTGGGATTCCATTAATTTGCAATGAGAGTCAAACAAAATTTGGCTTAGAAACTCAACATTTGAAACATGGAGAGAATAGGTGGATTTGATTTATGAACAAATGGATTATGGAGAATGGAATATTTTATATACACAGACTGAAAGCCTTGGTAAAAGACTTAAAAGGGACAGATTGTATTCTTATGAGGATTAATTTTAAGCTTCAGCCTAGTCATTGAATATTTAAATAGAGACTTGTAAAACTAAGCTTGATAGTAGGAACTGGACAAAGCTAAATTTCTCTTTGGAATATTTTGGGAGAGCTTTTTTAGGGGTTCTTTTGCATTTATTCCTTAAAGGAACAGGGTAGAAGTCAGATATGTGGTAATAGAGAAGAAAAGAGATATCGAAAGGCAGTGAAATATGACAGGAAGTTTGAATGTGATTGTAGAAATTTTCAAAAGAATTCGTAAAAACTATGATGCTTAATGGTAGCATTTAGTTGTTTCTTGCTAAGATGAGGATCTTTCTGGTGGTTAAGGTTATGGTAATTATGACTACCTGGTCTCAATTCCCAGCTCTGCTACTCATTTGCTCCATGACCTTGGGAGAGCCACTTAACCTCTGTCTGCTCAATTTTCTCATCTACAAAATAGCGATAATACCAGTACCTGCTTTAGAGGGTTTGTTGTGAGGGACTAATTTGACCATATCATCCAAAAAACTTAGAACACTACCTCTAAACATTTGCAAGACTTGTCTACGTCTTTATTTCCTTATCTTCTCTTGAAGCAGAATTGCAAAGAAAGTACACTTTCACTTATATTGTTGAGTTAAGGGATAGTTTGTAGTGGGTGTGGGGAAAACACACTGCCAAAACACCTTCTAATTCTCCCCTTGATGTACCTGCTATACAGAAAGGCTCTTCATCCTATGGTTAATTTTGAAGCCTTATATGTACAATGGTTTCTGCTCTCAGATTCCCATAAGCCACCCTGTACCCCTACACACGATATCACTTTTCTTGAGCTGATTTGAGTGGTTCCTTTTCCTTGCACACAAAGATGTTATGACTGGGATAAGTGCAGCTAGAAGGCCAGTAATGACTGGAGCTGAATGTGTAGTATGAGGATAAAAAGCCAGAAGATCATATGGATAACAGAACAAGATCACGCAGAGCCTTATACCTGTTGGTTGGAAAAGGCAGGGAATAATTACTCAGATGGCTCGAGTTTCCGAAACAGGGAGGATGCCACCCAGACAGCAGAATAATGTCCAAGTGTTATGACTGATTGAATGATAAAAGTCATTTGAGAGTGGTTAATAAATGGTTATTATTATGCTGCAGTTTATGCTTGGAGAAAGCAAGTGATCATAGGAATATTTACCTGGTAATGTAAGATAAGAAGGAGAGATACAAACAAGGGTTCCTTGGTTCTGCCTCCAGAGGCCATGGATTACCTAAGGGAGAAGAAAATTATCAAGGCTATTAACATTTTATTTTTATGTTTGTGATTTGATACTGCTTTATATGATGACTGAAAACATGAAGGTAGATTTTCTTTGGAGAAAGGATGTGTTCTCCTCTACCATGGGTAATGTTTGTTGTGTATACAAAGACAAATATGACAAAATTCATATCCTTAAGAAATTTACGTTCTAATGGTCTGATTTTTTTATCAAAATAGACACTAAATTTTAAAACTCTGTGTGGAGAAGTTCAGTGCTTGCAGTTTAAAAACCAGCCATCCTTATATCTTGTCTTTTGGCTCATGGAATTATTTATATGCTATATCTTGTTATTTTTAAAATGTCCTTCCATGTTGGTAACAGTTGCACATCTAGTAAGTAGCAAGGCTTGACGTGAATTTAGTTCTGTGACACACCAAAGTCCTTGTTCTTGCTTTACACAGAAATCTCTTTTGGCTACAGATGTGAAACCGTTTTGACTTTATTATCATCCCATGGAGAAGCAGAGTTGACTCAACTGACTGCAAGGTAGATAAAGTCTCCCCATTTAATGACTCCATAATGTATCTACTTAAATTAAAAAAAAAAAATAAAGTTGACCTTTCCAGTTGGTGGGAAGTAGAGATTGTGTAGTCAATAGCATATGGGTATCTACAATTTGTAGAAAAAGAGAGACATATGATGAAGAAATGGGGGTCTTTGTCCTGATATTATCAAGGCATTCTCATCAGGCTTGTGTACAAAAATTTGGGGGCACATATTTGAATAAATAGGAGCTGATTTTAAAGGCAACATATTTAATATTTTAAATGAGAACCTCAGAAATCCCTGTAAAACTTAACGTGTATTGATATATAAAACATATGCCAGATTTTAAGGAAGAGTTGAACTTAAGGATCAAAATGTACATTGGGACACCTGCCAGGCTAAAAAGGGAAAAATCAAATTAATGACTTTGCTTATTCAAGGATCTTAGGGTAAGAGAAACCATCTGCTATTTTGCAGATAAAGAGTTCAGTACATGCCCAGATCTGCAAAGTGAAATGATGGCAGGTTTTATTGATGATAATTCCCAACTCATAGGCTAAGAATACTTGATGTATCTTAGATTATTATAGCTATGAATTGCAGAATAATATAATTGAACTCAAAGATTTACCAGTAGTGCAGCTTATAACTCATTTTATACATTTCATCTTGGAGTCCTTTAATTCTGTTAATATGTTGGATTTTATTTTTAAATTTATCCTTTTTTGACTGCTGAAATGGATTGTACTCCATAAATAAAATCTGTGATATCAAATTTCTAATTTCATGAAGTCAAGTTTTATCTCCTGATATGGTTCAGAAATTCACGAATATATCCAGTTCAAAACATTAATGGCTAAATATTCCATACAGCAGATTAAGTGTATAATAAAGTCTAATTACTTGCCAAAGTAACAATCTTCTCATGATAGCAATTATCAGTCCTTATTAAGTTGAAAATTAGAGTTTGACTTTACTTTCTGCATTTGAGAAAAAACTGAAAATGTGCTTGACCGTGTATTATAGAACTAAAATTTTCAGACCACCAGGGAAAAATAATTTGCTCTTAAATACTATACTTAATTTTTGTGCAAGTACATTTATATCAGTGTTTGCTTTCAGTGTTCTTTTGTAGTATCCCTATATCAATAGTAACACAAACCCTTTCAAAAACAAGCAATGATACTCTATGATGATGTTTATTATAATATTTTAAACATACAATTAGTTACTAAACAAAATAGGTTTTACAATTTAATATACAAAGTTCACTTCAATTTTAAGAGGTTGAATAAAACTTTTATCAAATTAAACTTTCCCCTCTTAATAGAATTTGGAATAGTTAATTATTAGGAATTTGGAAGTACAACTTTGTGATGATAGTAATTGTTGATATTGTCTGATATTTTCCCTATAGCTTCAGGTTCATAAACTCATAGTTTTATTGCCTTTTAGATAGGCAAATGCTTTATTTAAGTGATCCTAAGCAAAAATACAATGCTCAAAAAAGAGTGCTTTCAAATTATTTTTGTTTTATTAAAATTAAAATATCAATAGTTTGTAATATTTTCTTGTAACAGTCAAAGAAAGGTGATCTTGGTGCATATTTTTTCTCTACTGAAATAATTTGGGCCTCCAGTTTTTCATCTGTAAAATTAAATGGCAGGATGCTAAATAATCTCTAAGTTCTTTTTATCACTACAAACTATACCTTCTCTTTACTGTCCTTATCTATCACCTTAATTATGGTTATATTTCTACTACTAGCCTCTTAGCATATCCAAGACTTGCACATTTTACTGCCCAATTTAATACATATACATTTTTTAGCATTTTGACATGCACTGTTAACTGCTAGAAAAATCAAATAAAATTTTAGTAAAATGTACCCTTCTGTGATTTGCCTTTTAGAGAAAATTCAGTGAGTCATAAAAGTGAGGTGCTACATTTTCAAGTACAATGTAACTCAGGGGTTTCTGGGCAGAGCCCCCACCCCTCCCTGTTATCCAAATTCTCCATACTTGCAAATCTCATTTTAAGGTTTGATGCCTTCTCAAATAATCTCCTCCCAAAATGACATTTCCATTCTTGGAAACTATGCACACAATAAAAAAGTGTACTATTTTCTATATGTCCTTAGATCATTTTTTAATGTTTTGCATATATTCAGTGTATTTAATTTCCCAATTAGATCCCAGAGTTTTAAGATATGGACTTTCTTTCCTAATTCTATTGTGTTTTCGTTATTCCTTAGTAAAGTGGATGGATGCACTTTTGGTGCTTAAGAATTGCTTTTTTGAAAACAAATATTTTCAAATTATAATCATTTGCCTCCAAATATATTGCTTCTCAGGCTTTTGTCAGCAAACAAGACTCCAGTTATCAACCTTATGTGTATACCCATTGTGAAAACTTAAGCAAATTTCTACTGCCTTTATCATTTGTTAGTGAAACAACTTAATTGTTACACAGTCTTTTATGTATAGAGGTTCTAATAACTTCCATTTTGGAATGGTAAGCAGATTCAGAAAGGTCACTTTATTATCCAAACAAATAAGCACCTGAAAAGATGTTCAACATCTTTAACTATGACTACCACTACATATATACTAAAGAGGCTAAAATGCTGGCAACAATATAGAGTGAATGAAACTCCTTTGCATTGTTGGTGGAATACAAAATGGTACAGCTAGTCTAGACATTGGTTTAGCAGTTCCTTTTCTGTTAAAAATATACATTTGCCATATGACCCAGCAATCCCACCCCTAAGCATTTACTCCAGAGAAATAAAAATTTATATTCACACAAATGCATGTACATAAATGTTTATAGCAGCTCTATTAACCATTTCTAAAAATTGGAAACAACACAAAAATCCTTCACTGAGTGAACAGATAAGCAAAACATGTTCATCCATACAGTGGAATAACTGACATAAAAAGAAGTAAACTGTTGATCTGCACAACTTGGATGGATCTCAAAAATATTTTGCTGAAGGAAAGAAGCAGTCAGTGTCAAAAGGTTATATTCTGTATAGTTCCTGTTATACGGCATTCCCAAAAAGACAAAATTATAGTGGTGATCAGTGGTTGTTAGGTGTTAGATGTGGAGGGAGAGTGTGCCTATAAAACAATAGTACAAAGGAGTTTTTGGAGTGATGGAAATGTTTTGTATCCTAAAATGTTTTGTCTAATGTGGTAGTTATACATATCTATACTTGTGTTAAAATTTATAGAAGGGTATACCTAAAGAAAAATCAAGTCAAACTTACTATATATAATATAAATATAAATTAAATATATATGTACATATATGTGTATGCTATACAGTGAATACAATGCTAGTAAGTAGTAAATCCAAAATTAAACATTACTCTTTGATTCTATGTATAGCCTAATCTTCATGTTGGCAATTATTTGTGGACAAACTCTACCTGCATATAAAGAGAGCTGTATGTATGACGGACCTCTAATGAGAAGAAGGTAATGCAATTACATTGTGCTAGTACCTAGGGACATGAACTTGATCAGTTAAGCTAAAGGGAAAAGAATACAGAACCCACGAGTAGGAAAATCACAAGGAAACACTGAAGCAATAAACAAAGCATCCTATTCTCCAGAGAAACTAGACAAGAGGGAGAGAATACGGAGCATCTCAGCCACTGCCCTGATAACAACTAGAATGTTGTTTTATCTGAGCAATGAACGGGCTCATAATAAAGTGATCAAAGAAAGAAGGAGAAGGGGTCAGAGAAAATTTTGGTTAAAATTAATAATCGAAATGTACAGGATAGAGTTGTTTTGTTGTTTTATTTTTCTCTTATTCTCGCCCCACCCACTACCACTATACCATCCTATGAGTATCCTAAGTAACTAAATGGATCTTGAAGAATTCCCTAAACAATTCTGAAGAATAATGATTTCTAAAGAAGCAGTCTAAATGCTGCCAGATAAATAAAGTTCCCAAAGTTCTATTATTTTATCCTCTATTAATGTGTCATTAAGTGCAGCTAGCATGTCATCCATGTACAACAGTGTTTTAGTTTGTTAATGCTGCAGAATGCAAAACACCAGAGATGGACTGGCTTTTATAAAAAAGGGGGTTTATTTGGCTATACAGTTACAGTCTTAAGGCCATAAAGTGTCCAAGGTAAAACATCAGTAATCAAGTACCTTCACTGGAGGATGGCTGATGGCGCCCGGAAAACCTCTGTTAGCTGGGAAGGCACGTGGCTGGCATCTGCTCCAAAGTTCTGGTTTCAAAATGGCTTTCTCCCAGGACATTCCTCTCTAGCAAGCTTGCTCTTCTTCAAAACGTCACTCACAGCTGCTACTTCGTTCAGTTTCTTTGAGTCAGCATGTTTTATATGGCTCCACTGATCAAGGCCCACCCTGAATGGGTGGGGTCACACCTCCATGGGAGTATCCCACCAAAGTCACCACCCACAGCTGGGTGGGGCACATCTCCATGCAAACAACCTAATTCAAACATTCCAACTTAATCCCCACTATTCTGTCTGCCCCACAAGATTGCATCAAAGAATATGGCTTTTTCTGGGGGACATAATACATTCAAACTGGCACAAACAGTTAAGGGGAAATATCTTTTAAAGAGAGTTAATTGGAAACAAATTCTTGTTTAAGAAACCTAATTATTAGGCATCCTGCAGTTAATACAGAATTACATTTGGCTGATGCAATTGACTTAAATGCTCAGGAAAAAAAAATTTTTTTTGACATGGAATAAAAAAACAAGGCTGTAGGCCCAACCATTGACCATACTGCAGCACATCTAACAACTGGCTTTAGAAATGACATCAAGTATCTGGGTCACATTACATGAGTGACTTTACAGCTTTACTTCTCTGTTGATCATCTGTATCAGTGCTATACAGTGTCCGTTATCATTCCAGGCCTAGTGTGTGCTGGCTGGTGGTTAAGCATTTTCACAGTGTTCTAGTGAGGTAGGATTTCTGTCCTGGCCCGTTTCCCTCTCCTACAATCCTTAGCCAATCAACCAGAAAATCCTGTTGACTCCCTCCAAACATATCCAAAATCTCATCACTCCTTTTCTGCTGCTGTTGAACCTTGTCCAAACTACTCTCATCTCTTACCTGACCACTCCTTGCCCTAGTCCCATTTGGTTTATTTTCAACACAGCAGCCAAAATGATCCTGTTAAAATACATCAGGTCATGTCACTCCCCTATTCTAGGCCCCCTATGATTTCTCAGTTTCTTTTGAGTAAGAGTCAAAGTCCTTGCAAGCAATTTGTCAACCTAGATTAGTTTTTAGTAAAATGTGTGTGTGTGCATGTGCAACTCAAAAAACTTATCAAATTATACAGATTTTTCAAAAACCAAGGAAATTGCTTCCCCAAAATTCTTGTAAGGAAAGGTATATATTGTTTACACCTGAAAATGTACAACATTCTCTGATTTATCAATAAATTTTTTGCAATGGTTAATGCCTTACTGTATTCAAGGAAATTCTGTCTGACACATTATTTCAGATGGTTTCAGTTTATTATGTGGACTTTTTTGAAGAGACAAGCTGAAGGATTTTGGAAGGCAGAGAACCAAGGAGGATGAGAGTCCAGGAACCATATTTTATGAAGAATATACCCAATGTGAGGTAGATTCTCAGAGGTATCTTTAGCTAATTAAAAATAAAAAAGCATTAGTAAATTATTATCTTTTTTTTTATTGTATATGAATGCATTCTTTCCCTTCTCTATCATTTCCTTTTAAACTGTTTCTATTTGTAATTAGAGACCTTAACATGATGTTGATTTTAACAGCTATGAAACAAAATTAAAGTCCAAAACATTACAGGACATAAATGCATGTATACTTTTATACAGTTTCCATAGACTGTTCTAGCTAACGCATTCTTCTTATCCACCAAATATTTATTTCCAGAACCAGAATTGTGGGTTTATAGTAGTTACAACCCAAAAGTAGAATTTCAAAAGGATTTTAGTTGAAAAGGCTACTATTCATTATGTTTATTGGTTAGAATTTTTTTCTTGGTGCTGAATAGTGGGAGTGGAGGGTTTAATTTTTGTTTTGGATATTTTTTGCCCATAACAGTTTTTGTTGTTGCTGTTTGTTTTTTAACAAGTCATTTTTTCTGGAAGATATGTGTTACCCAAATTCTATGATTTGTGTTCTGCTTTGCAATACTATTTTTTTTTTCAATACTATTTTTAATTGTGCTTTTCCCCCGATGGTAAGATGAAAGCTTAATAGTTTTCAGTAATAGAGGTTTAAAATTTAGCAGGAAAGGGAAGGATAGGAGCATAAATGTGTGCCAAGTGGCATAGGCAAAGAGAGTTCAATTGTGGGATTGATGGATATTTATGCACATAATATATCTGCATTTTAACGACTTTGTCACCTTAGACAAATCATGGAATCTCTCCAAATCCCATTCCATTCCTTTAACATTATCGCAAAAATAATAATCCTTAGCTCACAATGTTGTTACAAGGTTCAGAGACAATTAATGAGAAAGCATTGTCAATTATAAATAAAATATATATTGTTTTTGTCTTTTTGTTAGGTAATTCCATTGTTGAACAGACATGGATACTGTGCAAACTCAATGGAAATCCTTATTACTTAAAAGAACACAAAAATAGAGAATAAAGAAACTTTCACTGCTTTAATTGTATTTCAAGCAAGTAATCTATATTTAACACAAGGTTATAATTAGGCAATGCTTTAGATAACAGGAATTAACATTATAGGAACATCACTTGAATCTTCAGAAATTTCCAGCTAAATAACTCATCCCAAAGATAAAATGATAAAGAAACAATGTCTTACAAAGACTGACCCAAACCACTAAGGCTATAAGGAAGTATTGAGAAAAACTATGGTCTCTCTCCCTACCTTTCATTAAATGCTAACTAACAAACTGAGGTGGGAAAAACATTTTGAAAATTGTAGCTAATTTGGATACACATTCTGATAATGTTAGTCACAAAATCATTCAGTGTATATTTTCCTCTTAAATCCTATGTGGCAATGGTTAAGGTTTAGTTTATCTTAGTTCACTTAATAGTGATTCCAAATTCTCAAACAGACATGATTTCCTAATTTAAAATGTTAATCAAATTAGATACTATCTTTCATTGATAGCAAAGTGAAATCAACCAGTATTTACTGAATGTTCATCTATAACGTGGATTGGGTTTCTAGAATGATAAAATAAAAGGAATAAATCATGACCTCTTGCCTTAAAGGGTAATATATGGGTGTGGATTGTAATCTGAAATAAACTGAGAAAGTTTCTTAAAGGAAACAACCAAACTCGGTCTTTAAAGAATAAAATAGGTAGGAGTGAACGGCATAAACACACCTTAGAGGCAGAAAAATAGAGTATTAACTAAGAGGGGAGATCAATAGATGAGTTGGGGGGGTTAAAGACTTTATGAAAGGCAATCATGGGAGATATATGACAATAGGTTTGTTTGGGACAAAATTGTTTAGGCTTTGAAATATCAGGTTTCAATGTTTTAACTTGAAGCTGGCCTAAGCAATGGGAAGTCACAATTTCTGAGAAAGGCAATAGTTTTACCTGAGTAATGATGAAAAGTTAGAAATGGAAATGTGAGTTAATTTGATTTTTTTTTCCTTTTTTTAAAAAATGTGGTTGAGAGATAAGTAATGTAACTGTAGCAGTATTTGGAAGGAAGGAAAGAGAATATGCACGTGAGAAATCCTGAGGAAATAGAGTCATTAGGATTTAGAAGTGAAATGTTGAGAGAGAAAACAAAACTAGCCAACAATGAATGAATGTTTTAAATTCCAGGCAGCTTTGAGAATTAGGGTATTAAGAAGATGAATTGAGTGTTGAGACAGCATGCCATTATTTTAAAAACCTGTTGAGTTTGAAGTAGCAGGATATTTAAATGGAAATGTCCGGGGAATCATTGCAAATGCAGGAGATGCAGACAAAACCTCCGGAAAGCAGTCAGACGAAATAATAATTTAGCGGTCAAGGACACAGAAGTGAGAGTTGAGGCTGGACCTGGGTGAGACCTCTGATGGAAAGCTGACAAAGACAATATACAAAAATGTGATAAAGGAAATTGGGGAAAGACTGCACCTTGGCTGTGGGAGTCAGAATAAAAAGCATCAAGGAGAGTCATACATGATGAAATTCAGGGAAGCAGACATTTCAACAAGAATGAAACATGAACTGTGTTGTCTGCTGCAGTGTGGACAAAAAACATGGGACAGAGAAGAGAAAGGTGGACTGATAACTAGAAGGATTCGATTAAGAGATTAAATTCAGAAAGGTAGGGATTATAAATAGGATTATAAGGAGTTAAGAAATTAGTAATTGAACAATTGGAGACAGCAATTAATCTGCTACTTATTCTGGAATGTTTGCAATTCAGATTTTCAATTAATCAGACAATTATTGGATGATTTCATCTACACATCTCCAGAAATTAGAATTACCATGGAAGCCCAGACTTCAGACAGCCACCATTAAAAAGTTTATGCTCTGCTGCTGGATTCATGTCACGGAGGGTCACAGGGAGCAAAGACTACTGTGAGAGCCCCTGTGAGGAGAGCCGGCCCAGTCTGTGAAGGGCAGGTAAGTCTTCTTCAGAGGAGGCATTTGCCTGGAGAAATAGATGTGGAGCTGGGAAAGACCTCGGAGGGCTTGGTGTCAGGTAGGCAGCCCAGGTAAGAGAAAGTATCAAACAATTGGGAAGCTGCACATGTCAATGTGACTGGAAAATAGAGTATTCTAAGGGGATTTGGAAGAAATCTGAAGAGTGGTACAAGGTAAGGCTAAAAAAGGAAATCATGGCCTTGTGAATATTGCTAAGAATTGCAACTTTCCCCTAAGTACATGAATAATTGGGGTATAATATAAGCAGAGGAGTGACAATTAGCTCTGACAGTTACAAGATTGGTTTTGCTATTTCCTTAGTTTATTAGAAAAAAAGAGAAAGTGAACAAAGTCAATTGCCAGTCCTGGGACAGAAATCTATTTTTATTTTTTCCAGTTTTAAATTTTCTGATGCCACAAATGATAGAAACTTTGTACTTCATATATACGCTGAACTTTAGGCCCCTGTTTTTGGTTGTCTCTAAAGAAAAAAAAATCTGAATGGCCTCTAAAGTTAAAATACAAATGTTTTAATGTTTTGGTTGCTAAAATAAATACCATGCAATAGGATGGCTTAAGTAACAGGAATTTATTGGCTTTCAGTGTTGAGGCTAGGAGAAGTTCAAAATCAAGGTGTCAGCAAGGCATTGCTTTCTCCCAGAAGACTGTGGAGTTCTGGGGCTGGCCGCTGCTGATCCTTGGTCCTGGGCTCCTCTGTCACAGGGCAATGCACATGGAGGCCTCTCCTGGCTTCTCCTTTCTCTTCCGGGTTCCATTGACTTCTAGATTCTGGTTGCTCCCTGTGGCTTTCCCTCTCTGTGTTTGAATTTCATTTTGCTTAAAAATCCTTTAATAGGATCAAGACCCATCCTGATTCTGTTAGGGTGCACCTTAACTAAAGCAACCTCATCAAAAGTTCCTGTTTACAATGGGTTCACACCCACAGGAATGGATTAAATTTAAGAACATTTTTTTCTAGGATACATAGTCCCAACCCACCACAATGAACAAGTTTCTAACTGTTGGGAGTGATTATCCATCATAAAATGAGCTTTATTTTGTTATGAGGCCCAATCTACTAAGACTCTGAGCAAGCCAATGGGAACAAAAAGCAGGGTTGCTGAACAGAAAGACAGGACTTCATGATGGCTTCTGTTCACATAGATGCTAAAGGTAACTCTTACCTGCATCTGAAGAAATCTAATAATTTCACCACAGTAGATGAGAAATTCCTATCAGTGGATTATATCACAAATAAATACTGACTGACTGTGGTGCAAAGTAACCAATCACTGGGGAATCACGTTCCTGTAAAAGCAGCTTCCCAGAAGAGAAAAAATCACGTTTCCACCCAATTATTTCAGTTTCAAATGTGTAGCAAGAATAAATATGTCAGCATTCTTGTGCTATAAATTTCCTTGGATCCTAACTATATATATAATTTTATAGAATTACTGACCAGAGGAAAAAAATCATCAGTTGTAAAAAAACAAAAGAAAACAAAAAACACAAAGAGAAACTACTTTAAAATGACAAAGAGCTCATTTTTAGGGACATGGTTTCTTGAAATGAGTAATCATACTTGAAATTCATTACCTAAAACTGCTGCTCTTCTTAGAGGTGAGATTGATGCCCACGAGCCCAGTGTGTGTGTATGTTGTGGGGAATGGGAGAAGGAAGGCAAAGATGCTTTTTTTAAAGAACTGCTAATTTAACTTTTGTAAAATTAATTGGCTGAAACATGAAGTAAGAGTGCAGAATTTTACCATTTGGTTGGCTTTATTAACTGAAAAGTCAGGTGTTGAAATACTTTTAAAGCTCTGTTTTTCTGTTCTCTGCTGGTGTCATACGGGCAGATTCTCATTTGTTAATTATATTGGGTATAGGAAAAATAAACTAAATTAAAAGAAATAAAATATCCTTTATTGGTTCCTCTTCATGGAAGCATATGCCTGCAAAAATATACAGACATTTGTTGTCACAAAACCAGCTTTGTCCTGGTCATAATCCCACTGTCACAAATTACTGTGAAAATTATTTCCTTTTTCAAGATGCTGAAGATACTGCTTTCTACTATAAATATAATATCTACTCTAGCATCATCACCCATGATTATGCAATGGCAACTTAAAAACCTTGATTCTTATCATTTCATTGCACAACTTTCCATAATAAAGTACCGAGATAACTTACACATTTAAAAACCGCTGCTTGTATACTATGCAAGATTGCAAATTCTGACTTTAGAGCTATCCTCTCTACTTCTCTTTACCCCATTGTAAGAATGTTAAATTAAAAAGACTGAATTTAAACTCATGAGTTATTCCTATAATTTATGATGATGTTTACTTGTGAGAATCCAAGTAAATATTTTGTAGAACTGTTCCTTCAAATATATTAGAGATACAGCAGTTTACACTCCATGTAAAAACATTATGAACTTACATCTATGCCATGGATTTTAAACACAAATGATGCTGACTTCAATTTATCAGACTAAATGTTGAATATCACTATACACATGCACACGCATACAAGTGTATGTATGTATTGGTATATATACATATAGGTGCATATATAGGGATATGTATATACACAGTATATAGGTGTCTGTGTATGTGTGTGCATGTATGCATTAACACATATATAAATACCCATTATGAAATCAGATGTATCTTTTTATACCTTTTTACATCCAAATTCTTATATTCAATCTTTCAGAAATTTCTAAAAATTGATATGAAGTTTGCATGGAAATATGGTTTAGGGAAAGGTGAAATGAAGACAATAATCCTTTTTACATGTGGAAGCAATTAAAAAATAAATGAGATGATGCTTATGGAGTAAATAATTGTGATTTATTAAATATGTTTGTAAAAACTTTACTATGAATGAGGATGAAAAAATAAAGAATCACTATAAGGTAAGAAAACATATTCTGATTTAAATTGATCCTCAGTCTTCAGAAATAATTTAAGAGTTGAACAGAAACAAATTCAATAAAAATATAAAAAATATAACCATTGTGGAATTAAGTGAAGGGGTAATGGCAGGGAAGTGAAAACTGGAGACAATTTTGCAGCTGAGCTGTTGTTGCTGAGTATTAGTGACTCGAGTCACAGTCATCAATAAGGCTGAGTGTATGGTGCATGCCTGAAATAGAGGCCAGGTAAAATCAAGACAAACAAGGCATCCATCATGTTTCCAATACCCAGAGACGCTGTGCGGTAAGTTACCTCTGTCTCAAATTGCAACGATAAAAGGCTAACAGCCCTAGGAGAAAATATTGCCACATGTGGAAATGGTTCAGGGAAAAAGACTTCACTTGTTAGAGGCACTGAAAAAGATGCTTGCAACTCATGCATATAAGAAATGAGGAAAAGGCAGAGGATTCTTAGAAATGGAAAGAGCATCAAGGTGAAAAGAATTAAGGATAACATAATGAAAAATAAAGAGGACTTGACTTTTACTTAAAAGCATGAACTCTCCACACAAAAGGAAGCTTGTGGGACATTGCAAATGAGCATTGCTACCTTTGTCTGTCCACCAAACTCAGCTTTATGAGTAAGTGAATTATTTAGTAGCTGCAGTGGGCTGAATTGTCCTTCCAAAAGATACATCCGAGTTCTAACCTCCAGTACCTTTCAATGTATCCTTATTTGTAAATTGGGTCTTTGAAGATTAATCAAGTTAAGATCATTAGAGTGGATTAGAGTGGGTCCTAAATCCAATGACTGGTATTCTTATTAAAAAGGCAAGAACACACAGAAATAGATACATGCAGAGGAATGAAGATCATGTGAAGACGGAGGCTGAAATAAGAGTGATGCATCTGCAAGCCACCAAATTCCACGATGGCCGGCAACCACCAGAAGCTAGAAAGAGGCCAGGGAGGGTTCCTCCCTGGATCCTGACACCTTGATTTTGGACTTCTAGCCTCCAAAACTGTGAGAGATTAAATTCATGTTGTTTTAAGCCACTGAGTTTGTGGTAATTTTTACAGTAACCCTAGGATACCAATACTCTAGCCAAAAAAGTGAAATAGGGATGATTCCCCTGGTATTTCTTCTATAGGCCATGCTAAGCTATTAGCAAGCTCCAGAGAAGGAGGTAGCATTCTCACCTTAGGAACTGTTAACTGAGTTAACTTATAAGTTATATTGAATTGTTCCTTGTAAACTACGTCTTCACACCCCCCAGGTTATCTAATTCACCTGTCCCCTCTCCCACTTTAGAGAGTGAGACTTTTTTACAAAAGTTAATTCATTTATTTAACATATAGTGGTTTTCATGTGCCAGGCACTGTACTAAACCCTGGAAAAAAGTTTAGTGAGTCAAAGAAACACGGGACCTATTTTATTGAAGTGTATAATCTAATGAGTATGGCATATGTTTACTGATCCAACAAATAGAAAGTAATATAATTAGAAATTTTAGTAGCTATAAGGCAATGAATGGGGGGTATGAGGACTACAGCAAAGGGATGTGATAAAGTTTCAGAGTGTGTAACATTTAAGTGGAGAACTGATGTGTGAGTAAGAGTTAAATTGGTAAAGTGATAGTGAGTGAAATTCTAGGCAGACAGATGAGCAGGAGAAGTACCCTGAGACTACAGGGAGCATATGGGTGGAATCTAGTGCAGGCAGTGCAGGTAGTGAGGAGAAGAGTATTTCCAGATGAGTATGGGAGATCCTGCAGGGTCATATAGGTCTTGAAAGCTAAGGTCATTGAATCACCAGTGGAAATTGTGTTTTTATTTATTTATTTTTTTAGTGGGAATGTACTACAATGACTATAGGTGCACTTGATAAAGATCCTTCAGATTGCAGAGGTGAATGGATTGGATACAAAGGGCCGGGGTGCAGGGTGCTGTTACATGTTGTCAGTAGGGAGACATAGCGACCCTTTAGTGGAAGACTTGAGTGATTAGCATGATTAGCCACATCTTTTTCTTCATTTCTCCAACCTCTGAGCATTAGAGAGAACGAAGCCCCAGTCTGTGGCCTCTTCTCTTCTTTACGTGTGCTTACTTCCTGAGTGCACTCCATCTATGTCTTGATTTCCTCCGAATTCATATCTCAGTCTTGGACCCAACGCTTGAACCCCAGAAACTTGGTTCTCCTTGAACTTCAAATAATCATGTCAAATGCCCTAACTTGTCCAGCTGAACTCCTGATTTGGAACCCCCCCAACTTGCTCTTCTCTCAATCTCCCCAATCTCAGTAATTCGGAGCTTGATTCTCCAAGCTGTTCAGCCAGAATTGTTCGTAGAATGTCCAACTACTCCCTTTTTCTCTCATACTGCATCAAATCCATCAGCAAATCCATCAGCAAACCCTCCAGTAGTGTTGCAATATATTCCAAATAAAATCCAATGTCCATACTGGGGCAGATTTTATTTTCCAGTTGTGGCTGTGATATCTACCATACTATATTCTCCTCAGCAATGTGCTCTTGCCACTCCCTTATCAAGAGGTAGAGTCCCTCTCTCCAACTCCTTGAATCCTGTAGCTCTGTGACGGTATTGGCTAATAGAATATGGCTGAAGTGATGCTGGGTCAGGTCCAGGCATTGCCCTTAACTGACTTCTTGTTTAGTGGAATGCTCAATTTTGAAATTCTTGTTCTTGGGATGCTCCCTCTCAAAACCCAGCCACCATCCTCAGAGAAGGTTGATACACATAAAGAAGCCATACATAGTCTCTCTGTTTGACAGCCATGAAGGAACATCCAACTGAAAACCAACACTGACCTGCCAAGTGACATTCAGCCCAACTGAACCTTCAGATGACTGCAGGCCTGGCCCAGCTGAAATCTGTGAGTAACCAAATAAGATATTGAGAATGGGAATTCCCCACCCTTGCCCTACTGAGTCAGCCCATATAACCATGGGAGATAATAATATATATATTTTTTAAACCGCTGCATTTTGAGGTGGTTTATTGGACGTCAATAGATTTTCAAAAATTATATTAATGAATTAGTCCACCATTACCTCTATGATTTCATCTCCTATCAATTTCCTCTCACTCACTCTGTTCCAATCATGCTGACCTCCTTAACATTCCTCACATGTGCAAAGCACATTCCTAATCTTTGAAATTGTTCTATCTTTTGTACATAATGCTTTTTTTCCCCCCAGATATATATCTGTATGATTGGCTTCTTCTTCCCTTTACTACTCTATTCAGATGTTATCTTATTAAAGAAGCCTTCCCTGACAACCCCCCGCCTCCCCAAAATTTCACCTCTCCCAACATTCCTTTTGCTGCTTAATTGGGTTTATCCTTCCTATTATATACTGTAGAGTGACTTACTACAGCAGCAATATGTCATGGAAACACAGGTTCAGAGCAGGACACAAACTTTTAGCAAATGATCCATTTATTGTACATAATAAAGAGTCCAGGAAGGGCAAATCTCCTTCTTGTCCCGGCCCGCGGGACGTTCAACGGAGGCTCCGAGTCCTGTGAGGGAGGAATGGTATGGGACAAGAGACACAAGGAATGACAGCAAGACAGGTTTCTGATCAAGCTGCAAAACTTTATTGAAGAGGCAGGGTATATATGCCCTGGAGGGAGAGGGGGTGGCTAATAAGGACAGGTAGCGGTCTGGGATTGGTGATTGCTGTTGCTAGGGTGGATGGCAGATGTAGGGTTAGCATTTTTGGCGCGAACTAGCACTTTTGGCGTGAACTACTTTCGTAAAGAAGGCTGAGGGTAACTTAAGCTATTGTTGTATAAGCCCTGGCGGCCATGTTGCACATCTCCGGCATAGCTGAAGGTGGGCTTCATGCATGCTACCTTAATCGCCCTCTACACTTCTCATTTACATAGTCTCAAAGACCAGGGAAAGTAGTCCAGTCATGGCTGTACTCCCTTGAGCAGCTGAAAACTCTTCCAGGTTGGGTCAATAAATGGCAGCTCCACATGCCTATCTATACTTTTTGTGTATGGCTTTTATCCACCTCAAGAGGAGGGGCCCCTGCCATTGAGATTCCTGTTCTGATAAGCATTTGGGGCTTCTTGTTCCCAGTTTTTGGGTTGAAGGTCCCACCCGGCCTTTTCATTAGACTTAACATCTCCCTCAGGTAGTGTTAAGGCACACAATAGGAAAGGAGGTGGGGGCATCCTTAAGGATGGCCACTTCCCCAAAGAAGGAGGTGGCAGTAGGTGAGGGCTGGGGCATGGCCACTTAACAGGTATCTGTGACTTTCACACCATTTACCATAGTATGCATTTACTTGTTTGTTTTTTGTTAATTATTTTTCCGCTCCATGAAGGAAGGTCCTTTTGTTTGTTTGTTTGTTTTTGTTTTTACTGCTATAGCTCCAATACCTAAAATATTAGTCAGTTTCTCAATACTTATATTTTGAATGAGTGAATTAATAAATGGATGGGATGGATGGATGAAAGGAGGGAAAGAAGGAAGAATGGAAGAAAGGAAGGGAGGGAGGGAGGAGGGAGGAGGGAGGGAAGGAAAAAGAAAGGAAGGGCAAATCAATGAACATGAGAGCCATAGGAAAGGAAAATGTACCAAAGGGTCTGCCTTGTCCAACTGTTACCGAGCAAGGGCACGCTGCCCAACACACACAGTGGCCAATGCTATGACATCAGTATTTTGAGATAAGAAAGAGCTTTAAAGCAAGGCCAACCAGCATGGAGATAGGAGTGACGGCTCAAATCTGTCTCCCCAGTCTGAGTGCTACGGGAGATTTTATGAGAATGAGGGGTTAGAGATGGGGACAGAAGAGGGGAAGTTTCACTTGGCATAGTCCAACTGGGTGATTATAGAGCTGTCTATATGTGGAAGGGTGGATTTAGGCTTCATCTTCCTTATTGAAGGAACTCTTACCTTTGATTTGCTTGCAATGTCTCCCTGTCCTTGTAATCTTGGTCCTGAGGGAAATGGCCTCTATTCCTGGTGTCTCAAAGGTCATCTGAGGGACAAGTGTCAGTGTTTTCTGCACATGCTCAAGTTATATGACCTGCCGTTAATCTCAGAAGAAAAGGTTACAGGTTCAGGGGACATCTCCCCACAAATCGGTTTTGTCCTGCCCACCATTTTACAACTATATGTATTAAGGTGGAGAACATAGTAAAGAACTAAGTTTGGGAAAATACTTAAAAAAAAAACTCTTAATTTGAATATAAGTATATTTTAGTACAACTAATTGTAAATTAGCCACTGGAAATGAATGTCTCAGAGGCTACTTCTGATTGAGGGTAAAATCTAGGTTTATATAATGTTTGCAGTATACATGTGGAAACTTTTTTTGAGTGATTAAAAAAATAGAGTGTTAAGAGAAGAAAACATAGAATAGAATAGGGAGATAAAAATGTTCAAATTACAGTAAAGTATAAAGGGTTAGGAATAAAGGAATGAGAAAAAGAAACTTTGAAGCTAGGTATAAAACCATGAGGTTAAATGACTTACCAAAAACATCAAATTAAACCATTGGGTTTTGTTTTTTTTTTTTAATTATTTTTATTATTTATTTATTTTTAAGTACAGTCATCCTTACTCCATGTCTGGCATTCTTTTTGCAACTGGAAAACTGTTTCTGTAGTCAACTGTATAACTACAGTGAGATTTGGTAATTTAATATAACAAGGCTGTAAACAGCAAGGACCATCATAACATTTGACTTACAAGGCATGTTTTAATGGAAGAGAGAGTGTAAGAAGAAATGTTGGCAGTGTGGGCCACTGGCTTCCCAGGAGGCCTGTCTCACATTGTTTACTGGGCAAAGAAAAAAGAAGTAGGCAACCAGGAAGCAAAATGAAGAAATCTGTTATTGGATGGGAGGTGCCAGGAGACTTTCAAACAGAGTGGGAGGGATGCCAAAAATGACAACAATATCATATTTTGAATGGGAAGACATTATGTCCAGAAAGGTTGAATGAAAGATTTCTCTATATAGAATTAGACCCAATCCAGAGCACAAAAGGCTTGATTTACCTTCATGTGCCTCTAATGCCAGGCAATTAGCTGAAACCAAAATCAATTTGCTAAGAACTGGGCTTAGACTAAAAAAAAAAAACTACAGATTCTGGCTTGGCAGTTGTAGCTGCATTCACTCTGTTGCTAGGAAAATCAGGAGAAACAAAAAGTAATGCAAGTTACTTCTAAGGTTCTGTCCCTTACAATTCCTTTACAAAAACAAATACAGTAGCCCTCATCCTTTTGTTGTTAATGTTTATTGTTTAGTCAGCATAGTGTTCTTAAGCTTAGGGAACACTTCTGTCTCTTGAAATGCCAAAACAAATGTTCCTGAAATATGTAATTTTCGATTTTGGGTTTTTTGGGGTGTGTGGTCATAATGCTCTATTTTGTCAGGATTTTTTTTTAATTTCTTTGTGTTTTTTTTTTGTTTGTTTGTTTGTTTTTGACTTTTGGGATTCTGGGGATTTCAAGATAGAAGTAAAATAAAAAGTGTAAAATGGTGTTAAACATGATTACCTAGAATAGTTCTTATTGTCATGTATCAGAGAATGGTTTCTCGCCTGCTATAAGCTCTTCAGGCTAGTGTGACCTCTATGTATTTCAGTTCAAACCTATTGGGTAAGGCTCAGACATTTAGAAAAAAAATGTCTGTAATTGTACAACTCTTGATTATATCCCTTTAATACAAAATAAAAGTAACGCTTATTTTTCTTTAGTGACACTGATCTGTAATAAGTCCTCAGGCACCAAAGCATTCATACTGCTTTGTGTAGTAATTACAGTCTAGACAACAAAATATAGTGGAGGTAACATGGATTTGAGAATTAGATAGATCAGAATTAGCAGCCTAAATCCACCACTTACTAGCTGTATTCCCTTGGACTGTTACTTAACTTTCAGTTTTTTCATTTGTAAAACGGAGATAATATTGTATATCATGTGGGATTATTAAGACTAATGACAACATATTAAATGCTTAGCACAGTACATGCCACATAGTGCTCCGTTATTATTTTTAAAATCATTCTGTTACTGCATACTATTCATGCTTATGATTCCAAATGAATAACCATTCATACTTAAATTTCACTGTATATCCTAGTTTCTTAAAGTCTTCAAAGCAGTGCTTTTCTTTGCAAGTACACAAAAATCTGCATTAAAATGAGAATCAGTGAGGTGTAACTTTCTCCT
This sequence comes from Choloepus didactylus, assembly GCF_015220235.1. Taxonomy (NCBI): domain Eukaryota; kingdom Metazoa; phylum Chordata; class Mammalia; order Pilosa; family Megalonychidae; genus Choloepus; species Choloepus didactylus. The sequence goes on from NC_051316.1 coordinate 60,655,956, forward strand.
GGAGATGAAGGTCATAGGTTTTTCTTTTAGCATAGATTCAGGGGAAACAGCAGCTAAGCCAGGAAGGACTCCACTGGATTTCCCCCTGCTTTTTGTTTAGAGGAAGTCGGGCCTGTATTATAGAAGAATATGCACTACAGGGTTGTTTTGGCAGGTTAGCCATTTGCTATTTCTGAAGCATATATGTTGCTTTTGGTTTCTAATATTCCCGAGGTTCTTCTCATTGCTGAAATCTCTCCTTTGTCAAGCTCCATAGGAAACTGATATAGTCCATGCTCAAAAGACACCCAACCAAAAGCTATGAAGCTGCCATTGACTTTACATCTCCACTGGAGGAAAACATAATAATAGTTATAGAATGTCAGGCCAGTTTTTAAAAAGCTATGTCTATGCTCTTACAAAGGGCTAAGAATTCAGCTTTTGAAATATCTCTCTTGGTGTGGTAGTTCTTTGATAAAATGGAAGATGCCATTGAAGGAAGGCTACTAGCTCTTTCTTATTTTTCTAATCCCTTTATACTTTTCCTGAAAGATAATATCGTGCTGTTGCAAGATCTTCTGGGAGGTTATGGAGTTGGTTTAGTGGTTTCCCCCTGACCATCCCATTCCAAAGACATAAGAGCAGATGAGCCTCTAATTCATAAATAAAACCAATTGGAGACACATCGTTTTTGCTGCCCCACTCATAAAAGCCACCCAGAAACTACAGAAAATCATTAAACCTTTATTGTGGAGAAATTTCAGTACTCATAAAGACAATATGTAGAAGTTTATGAATTGTTCACTGTGAACTTTTTCTCCAGGTGACAGGGCTCTGTGTAGTTGTAGTATGGGATTATTTTGTATTAGGGTACATGAAAAACTTCTACAACAAAAATATTATCAAATTACTCTGCTTTAAATGAGATTGACGTTCATTTCTCTATCATAAAACAGCCCATGGGTGAGAAGGCTACAGTGGCAGAGGGGCTTACAAACTTGAGGTCGTGCAGCTACCCACACTCCTTCCATCCTCTTACCCTACCATTGCCCTTGGTATTAGATGTGTCTGTGTGGTTGAAGCTCACAGCATCCATGACTGGATGGTAGAGAAAAGGAATATGTGTGATGCGGAAAAGAAATATGAGAGCAAGCAGCTATTTCCTTAAGACTTTGAGGTTACCTTTGTTAATTTCTGTCACATCCCACTGCCCTAACTTGCTCACAAGTACTCAGCAAGCTGCAACAGAATCTGGGAAATGAAGTACCTGGAGACAGCCACATTCCCAGGTAATCTTGGTCAGAGGATAGGGAGGAAGTGTTGTATTGCTGAAAAGAAAAAGGTGAGAAAGGATACTGGGGGTTATTTGGAAGTCTTTTCTGTGACTATTGTCTGGGAGACTAAGCTAGAAATTTTCATTAGGAAACTTGTTTCAGTCCTAGAATACTTAGTTGTGGAATACAAAGTTGCAGTACTCTAGAATGGTTAAAGAGCAAGATAGGCAAACTTTTGGATTAGTGGGCTGACAGATTGTATAGTTTGATATGCTTCTAACCAAGTTTCCTTGAAAATACACACACACACACACACACACACACACACACAGAGAAACAAAAGCTTCATACTAGTGTTTTAATTAAAGCAGAGAACACAAGTAAAAATTCAAGCAGATCTTAAACAAATGGCATTGATGACAGAGATGGTTTTAAAAGTTCAATCTTGAACAATCTATCGCATACCAGTATAGTCTTATGAGTCAGAACAAACAGCCAAAAATGAAACAGAAAAAAACTGATACCCCTAATATACCACACTTAACTGCAATCTTAACAAAAAAAAAAAAAAAAGGAAAAAAAAGGAGCCAAAGAAGACACTATGACTACAACCTGTGAGAATCTTTCTGATTTTGCCTAACTGTGAGAACCACCTACTAAAATGGAAAGAAAAACAACTCTCCCTTGAGTACACAGAAGTTATCATTTTATCCAGTCAGAACTAAAATTCTGTCTCCAGCCTTTGTCAACAGCTCTTTTCTCACTTGCATTGGGAGAATCTCTGCCAGTGTGTGTCACTGCAGGTAGTGGATCTATGCATTGCCACCTCACTCCCTGGATGGCTTTCTTACCTTAGAGGAAGCAGTCTGAAAAGTGCTGAGACTAGGCCCAGCATGCTGAGAATGGGGGTTCATGGACTGGAGTGTTTGACAGGAAATTTCAAATTGCATCTGACTCTGCAGTTCAGTCAAAATCCAAAAAGGTAGGACAAGAGGAGACCTAACTAACTTCAGGCCAGTAAAGCAGCATCAAATGACTCTAATGCAATTTACAAATTGACCTGTGAAGTAAGGACTTTACACAACAACCTGACCATCTTACTAAAAGCTGACAGGAGGAAGCTGCCAGCATCCCCGTGGACGGTGGTGACTAGGGACAAGCCACTACTTCTGGACTGGACTGGTCTCCTGGAGTCGAAAAGGAAAACAGAAACAACAGCCAGCCTGTGAATAGAAACTACAGAAAGGAGACAACTGTTTAATGATTTTGAGACTGTCATATCTCTGGAAAATTTCCTCTATAAGGTACAGGGATGTATTAGAAATTACCCACTTGGGATATTGAAAAATATTCAAAAACTCTTTTCTCTATAAATATAATTAAGGGTTCATAAAGGAAGAACGGCTTGAGCTGAAGGCAGAGATGCAAAGGGAACTGGCAAGCAGGCAGGCAGGAAGGAGCCTAGGAAGGAAAGAAAGAAAAAGGGGGGTGGGGGATGGAATCTAAAATACAAAATTAAAAAGAAAATCTTCTTTGGAGGCAATGCAAATTCAAAATATGTAAAATGACTAAAGGAAAAAATATTTAATATTTTCACTCACAATGCACTGGAAAATAAATGAGAAAGAAAATAAGAGATGAATGTTAAGAAAGGTTGTGGATATTGATCTAAGAAGGTGACAGAAATTCTATCTAAAAATTATAAGTTTTCAGGGGAAAAAAAACAGGAATAATAGGAATAAAGGTGATGGGGTATTCCACAGGGAAAACTTTTAAGAAAAGCAATTCACTCTCCAGATATAGCCTGGGGAGGAAAAATATTTGAATTTCAACAAATTAAGAAAAATTCTGAAGGCAAATAATTTTCAGAAAAAAAATATTCTGAAGATAAAATAATGTTAGCTGTAAAGAAAAAAAAAAAATTAAAACTAGTCTCAGAAGTCTATTTCCTAACACTGAACACAAGAAAACACTGGAAATTTGAGGGGGAAAGTTTAGAATCTAAAATACACATGGCTAAACAAGTTGTCATTGAATTACAAAGACATCAGGGAAAAATTTTCAGCTCTACACAGACTCTAGAAATGCCATCTCCTTTGTAGAAGATTATTTAAATAGCTAACCTAAACATAGAAATTGTGAACTGAAATGAACTATCAGACCTAGAAAGCTTTTGTGATAGAGTAGGCTTAAAACATTTGATTAAGAACATCAATTGTGAACTGACTCTATTTCTTCCAAGTTACAGGGTATTGATATGAAGTTAACCTGCTTTGGATGTTAGGCCTTTCTGGTTCTCTCTGATTAGTATTTTCATTGTTTTCTCTTGTTCTATGATGGTAGTTCAGCAATAGACTAAAAAATATATTTTTGATAAATTATTTACTAATGCATTGCATTTCCCTGTCTGCGTACTAGATCCTCAAATAATGATATGAATTCCCCTTTTATTTTGAATGTTTTTAAGGAAAACTCTGGAATTCTCCAATGTATGCTTCATTGACTGACTATGTTTCCAAATCATCAAGATGCCTTAATTCATTTGGGGACTTGAAATGCTGTTTGTTTCAAACATATCAGGGACCCTTGAAACCATCGGCTGATACCTCTGAAAACCATCCTCCCTTGAAACAATTGCATATTAACATGTGTATAAAATTGTGTTCCTTGCTTGGTATTTAGCTTCAAATGAAATGATCCCACGTTACAGGCAGACAATGACCAATGAAGTTTCCTAAGTTCCTCTAGCTAGAATGTTCTCTGTTCTATCATTTCTAGAATGCAGAAGACATCATTAAGGCTTGGTGTTGGGTAGAGAGTGAGAAAAAGGTTACAATTGTGGGAGCAAATAGTATAAAAGAATTGCCAATGAGCACTGAGATTATTAAAACAAATTCCGTGGTTACGTGCAAAATATTTTTGATTATATGTATTGGTTATAAACTGAATGGAAAAATCATTTTAAAGACTGCACATACATAAATGAAATTTTAGTATATAAATTAACAAAAATTTATTAATTTAGATCCATCATTGAATATTGCATTACCTTAGACTGAGAACTAAAGAAAGTACTGGCAGAAGAAGGTAGACTATGTACATTATTTTGAAAGGGATAATCCTATGTTGTATTTAATCATTAGAGCTATACAGATGAAAGTTTCTATTTAATACATTGAAAGACAGCATGGCTAGTTTTTAAAATGACATGTATAACTTCCACATAACATATAGAAAACACAATAAAACATAGTTTCTGTAATTAATGTCCAAACAGAAGGAAGCAGAAAATATAAATTGTTAAACATTAAAATATAAATAGGTTGACAATGCTGAACTTTAACTGAGCCCTGTGCTCTGGAAAACACCAGTGGTTAAGAAAGTCCTTCATGCTTTGTGCTCTGGAAAATGGTTTACTGCAAAGAACCAGCCTTCCCCATATGACTTAGATAAAACTGATGATGACTTCTTTGTTTATCTCTGAAAATTTATCTCAAATTTCCATTCTTTGTCTCATAAATGATTAGGTGAACTGTCTCCATGAAACTAGCTAGACACAGAGATAAATACTTCCTATGGATAACTTACTGACACTCCTCCAATTATAAAAACAATCCCAAATGTCAAATCAACCTTCCTATATCATATCAGCTCTTCTCTGTAAATATCTAAGGTGAAACCTCCTTCTAGACACTCTGATCTCTGGATCTGGGGTGCTGTTTGTATTGCAGGTTGACAGAATAAAATCAATTTCCTTAGTTATTTGTTTTTTGTCTTTCAGTTTTGTGATGTAACTCAGATGGGATTGGGAACCCACCTCCAGGCCCCTGTCTTCTCCATCCAGGTACTGAGGCTTCTTGTTCCCTTTGTGGTCCTTCCATGACTAGAAGCTCTGGGCCAGTCCAGCTCCTGATTTCTGTGCTCCAAACATTTGTCCATGGTAGCACAGTAAGGATTTGATTTAGATTTTTAATTTGAGCACCCTTTTGGTTTCACTTCGTTGCAGATTTTTGTTAAAACTTGGTACTATGGGCAATTTCAATCCACTATGAATACCTTCCAAAATAAATAAATAAATAAATAAAACCCAAAAAGCAGATTCTATGCTCTGTCTCTACAGCAACAATTCAGTCCATTTCCTCTATATGGCAGAATTTTACTTTTACAGAATTTTAAAGTATGTCTCTCACCACCAGTCCACTCCTTTCAGCTCCTTCACCTCCAACAGTCACAACCTTTCCTCATCCAGAACTCTGCATGATGCCATCCCAACCATTACCCCCTTAATGTGAAGTTTCCTTTGTTCCCTCTTTAGCCCCTGCCCTTCTTCTTTATCCCTCCTCAGTTCCATTAAACTCCCCTGCTCCCCAACTTCCTAACTTAAGTCTTGTTATTGGCCCTTCACCCCCATGAGTAAAAGTCAATAAGCTGAACACCCATCTGAACAAATATTCTTTAAGCCTTGGTCTAGCTCAGATGCGCAGGATATTGTAAAAAATTTTCAGACACTTGTACGAGTAGGGAATATTTTAGTGATCAATTCAGACTGGTCCTCCGGGTATATTCTCATATGCTTCTGAAACCATCAGAGAAATCCCAAAACCCCTGAGGTGAGGATTACACACAGGCTAAAACCATAGGGGAGAGCACAAATATATTACTCAAAGACACAAGATTACAGACAACAAAGAGATGGCTCCAACTCTAACAGTAGATAAAGATTGGAAAATGTTTGCAAGGATTACTCTGGCATACCTTTGGCACACCAAATCACTTCTATCTCAATCACTAGTTTTGTTATGGCTTACAACCAGGAATGAGAGATATTATCCAAAAACATAATGTAAATTGATGGAACAACTCATCCCTTGAAACATGTATACTGGCTCAATACAATGAGGGCTCTCAATTGTAAGAAAAGCCAAAAATCAACACAATGCAAACTCTTTGCTTTACAACTTAAACAATTAGAAGGAAATAAGCCAGGGCAATTTACTCCCTTCAAAACCCGTATAGATAGTGACATTTGCAGATATTTTATAAAAAGGAACATTGTATTTAGGATTGCCTGGCCTTAAAATGCAAAAGTGAACTCCGCCCATCTCCCCAATGACTTTCCTTGAAGCAACCCTCTGTCTTGTGACCACAACTAATTATCAACATGCAAGGGGACATAATCAGCCCATGAATGGAATCCCTCCACTTTCCTAGTGGAAACAGGGCAACACATTTCTCTTATTCTCCCACCACCCTACCAGGAAGTATGCAAAACATACTTTAGAGACCCCCGGAGGAGAGATCCATGGCAGAGGCACCCATGGATGAGGCAACCATGGAGGAGGTAGCCATGGCTCTGGGAGTCCTAGGGCCACATCCACATGGTAAATAGCTCCCTGTTTGCACCTGAGGCTGAAGAGGGACCTTTGTCGTGGTTCACCAGGTGTTTTGATTCCTGATTGGTGAACAGAGAGCTTTCATTTTCTGCACTGTTCCCATGTAGTAGATTCTCTACTTCTCAGCTTTGCTTACCTAATGCTTATCTGGTTATGGGTAAAAACCCAGAGGAAGACAGTTGTTAACTGAGCTTTTGAAAATGCAGTCACTACAGTTAGTGAACTTGAAAGATGTAGTTATAGACTTCACCTAGGAAGAGTCGGCCCTGCTGGACATATCCCAGAGAAAGCTGTTCAGAGATGTGATGCTGGAGAATATCCATGATCTGCTCTCAGTGGGACATCAGGTCTGCAAATCAGATGTATCTTCCAAGTTGGATTGAGGAGAGGAACTGTGGAAAGATGGAATTGTATTTTTCCAAAGCCAGAATTCAGGCAAAGAAACTGGTCTTAAAAAAATACAACATGCTATGCATGCAACATATCTGCAGGAAAGACACATCTAACATCTTGTCATTGAAACAGAATTCTCAAAAGAATGGCATTGTATGTAGTGAATTGCCAGAATATTTTACTCACAATTCCGGAGTGACTCATCATGTATTAACTTACAAGGGAAAGAAACCCTACTTCATCAATCTATTTGGAAAAGGCCTCTGTGACCAGTTGTCTTTTAATCAACAAAACATTTTTACACTTAAAGTAAGTCATATGAATGTCATCTAATTGGTAAATCCTTTATTCAAAGCTCTGGCCTTACACATTACAATGGAACTCACACTGGAGAAAAACCCTATGATTATCATCTAAGTGAGAAAGCCTTCACTGAATATTCTGTCCTCAGAGAACATGAAAGAACTCAAACTGGGGAAAAACCTTATGAATGCCATCTGTGTGGGAAAGCCTTCACTCAATGTTCTTCCCTCAGAGAACATGAAAGAACTCAACACTGAAGAGAAACTATGAATGCCATCTGTGTAGGAAAGTCTTCATTCGATGTTCTGTCCTTAAAGAACATAAGAGGGCTCACACTGGAGAGAAACCCTATCAATGCCATCTATGTGGGAAATTCTTCACCAATTATTCTAACCTTAGAAGACATGAGAAGACTCACACTGCAGAGAAACCCTATAAATGCCTTTTATGTGGGAAAGCTTTCACTCAATATGTTCATCTGAGATGACTTGAGAGAACTCATATTGGAGAGAAATCTTATGAATGTCATCTATATGGGAAAGCCTTCACTCTTTGTTCTTATCTTAGAATACATGAGAGAGTTCATGCTGGAGAGAAACCTTATTAATGTCATCTATGTGGGAAAGTCTTTACCCATTATTTTAACCTTAGAAGACATGAAAGGACTCATACTGGTGAGAAACCCTATGAATGTCTTCTGTGTGGGAAAGCTTTCACTCAGTGTGTTCACCTGAGACAAAATGGGAGAATTCACACTGGAGCGAAACCTGATGAATGTCATCTATGTGGGATAGCTTTCACTAGATGTTCTGACCTGAGAGAACATGAGAGAATTCATTGGAGAGAAAACTTATCCATGTTATCTATGTGGGAAAGCTTCAACCACTATTCTAATCTTAGAAGACATGAGATGATTCACAGTGGAGAGAAACCTTATGAATGTCATCTATGTGGGAAAGCCTTCAATAGAATTTCTAACCTTAGTGTGCATGAGAGAATTCACAATGTTTTGAAATCCTATGAATGTCTTTTATGTGGGAAAGCATTCACCCATTATTCTAGCCTTTGACAGCATGAGAGAACTCACACTGAAGAGAAACCTTATAAATGTTATTGTGCCAGTTTGAATGTATTGTGCCCTCCAAACACCATTATCTTTGATGTAGTCTTGTGGGGCAGATATTTTGGTGCTGATTAGATTTGCTTGGATGATGCCCCACCCAGCTGTGGGTGATGACTGATAAGATATTCCCATGGAGGCATGGCCCCACCCATTCAGGGTGGGCCTTGATCAGTGGAGCCATATAAATGAGCTGACTCAAAGAGAAGGAACTCAGTGCAGCTGTGAGTGACATTTTGAAGAGGAGAAAGCTTGCTAGAGAGTAACGTCCAGGGAGAAAGCCATTTTGAAACCAGAACTTTGGAGCAGATACCAGCCACGTGCCTTCCCAGCTAACAGAGGTTTTCCGGATGCCATTGGCCATCCTCCAGTGAAGGTACCCGATTACTGATGTGTTACCTAGGACACTTTATGGCCTTAAGACTGTAACTGTGTAGCCAAATAAACCCCCTTTTTATAAAAGCCAATCCATCTCTGGTGTTTTGCATTCCGCAGCATTAGCAAACTAGAACAGTTATCTATGTGGGAAAGCCTTCACCCATTGTTCTGGCTTTATAAACATGAAAAATAAACATGGGAGAGATACAATAAAAAAAAAAAACATACCTTTAGTGGGACTTAATAATCAATCTACCACATGGCGTGCTTTTATCTAAACATCTTTTGCCTCAATAGGTCCTCTCACTACCCCCTCATATCTTTCTGCTTAGCTCCATTTCTCCAGTGAATCTTGTGGGAAGAAATGTATTTTCCAATTGGAATATCAGTATTCTTTCCTTTCCTCAAAGTCCCTGACTCTACAACTACCTTTATTTGTCCATTAATGGTTCTCAGTGATCATAGGACATTTCTTGCTCCTGTCAAAACCTCCAAAACTCTGTTGAATGGAAACAAAGAGGGTTCTTACCCATTTAAAATGGAACCCACATAACTAAACTCTTAGGGGCCTTTCCCATGGAATTATTACTTCTCCCATGAAGTTGAAGGAAACTCCATGGCTGAAAAATATGCTAAAATATATACCTCCCAAGGAAACTCTTCCTCAGCCACCAGTATACTTCCCCTTGCTTGACAACATTTAGAGACATAAATTCTACTTAAGAAACAATTGATAGCACCTGAGGCAGAAAAAGCTAATTGAAAACAGGCTGGATATTTTAGCCACTCAGGTAGTCTTTAGGGCTATGAAGACTTGGTCTCTCCTCAGTCCCTCATGTGAAATATAGATGACAGCCTCTATAATATTGCACATTATGGTAAAGAGTATGTTAAAGTTATCCTCTACAGATATTGGTGGGGATGCTTTAGCAGTCATTTTGATCAGGTAATCTCAATTTTTCCAGTTTGCCAGAAATGTAATAATCTTGGTAAAAATGTAAAGATGGAGCAAGGGTGAGATCTGGTTCTTTTAAATGAACCAGTGAATTGAAATTTTAGAGTTGAAGCTATAAGCTCTGTATTTGTGTCTGTGTGTCTGTGTGTGTGTGTGTGTGTGTGTGTTATCAGTGAGGTTTCTCTAGGGAAAGAGAGAACCCCACTTCTGATACTAAAGCTATATTAGTAGGTTCTCTAGGGAATTAGAACCAACAGGAGATATCTGTAAATATTATAAGATTTTATAAAATTGCTCATGCAACTATGGAGATACATGAGTAAATATCCCATAGGGCAGGTTGCAAACTGGAATGCTGATGAAGGTTTTTGATGAATTCCCCAGAAGAAGCTATCCAGCTGAATTAGAGATGAAAATTTTCTCTTCTTCTGAATGCTGAAGTCATCACTTCTCCCTTTAATGCCTTTAACTGATTGGATAAAACACGTGTCATTGGGGAAGTCAGTCTCCTCAGTTGACTCCTCAGTAGATGTAATCAGCCATAGATGCAATCAACTTGATATTTAAGTCCACAAAACGTCCTCACAGTAATAATGAGCCCAGTGATTTCTTAACCCAACATCTGGACACCATTACCTGGCCAAGTTGACACGTGAACCTAACCATCACAGTGTGTTTGAATATATGTTATGTATGTATAACATTATCCTACCGGAGGATGGCATCAAAATAGATGACAAATTCCTTATTGGAGCTCTTTTCTGATTGGCTTAGAGATAAACACTTACAGAAGTTGAATATTCTTTAAATTCTTACAAATAAAGATTGAACTTCTAGTATGTTCAATGCACAAAAGGTAAAAATATTCTTAAAGAAACTACTACCTCAAATATTTTGAGAATTTGAGTTCATATAATTTGGGTAAATATTTGGCAAACAAGACAAGTTTAATATTATTGCTTTGATAAGTTATTGGTGGTATGAATAAATAAAAGCATACATTTGTGTTCTACTTAAACATGTTCTCTTTAAACTCTATAAGTTTATGAATTAAATAATGTAGCAGGACATCTACTAGATGTTTAAGATTATGAAAATGTAAATTTATTTTTAACCAAATAGAATCATTAGTCTGACAAAATTTCTTCCAACAGTAACTTTATATTATACTATCTCAGCTTGAACACAGTTTCCAAGATCATTAGGTAACTTAAAACATTGGACTTATATGCTAAGAAGAGTTAATTAATAGATACTCATAAAACAAATTTCTAGGTAAGATAGGACACTGAAACATAATTTTGAATTTGTCTATTTTTGCCTTTTTTATCATATAGAAAAGCTGTATATATTTGGTTCTGAAGGAAATGTATGACTATAAAAGTTGTGAGTGTATATTCATTCTTTGAAAATAGGATTAATCTTTGTGTTTACACATATCTTGTTGAAAACTTTATTGGATTGACTCTATTTTGTTTTGTGTGGCACAGAAATAACCAAAATTCCTGATCAGTTGAATTATTTTTGTAATGAATTCTCATCAGATCTTCCACTTAGTAAGTAATAAGTTGACCACAGCCATTTTAAAGTCTTTTGTCACCTTAGATTTTTATTTTACTCTGATGCTTCCCTGAAAGCACTTGCAAATCAGAAACAGGCCAGAGTATTTCATCAACAACAACAAAAAAACTCCAACTGTCTCAGAGAAGAAGACTATGCCAGGAACTCTTACACACATGCTTCTTATAGCATTGAATAAAATAACTTTGGGGCCATACCAGCACACTTGATGAGGATTTCCAGAACTCCCATGGGAAAGCAAATGGCTTCATTAGACTACCAATCCCAAATCAAGCAAGACAAGAATTAATTACATAGGAATTAATGAACAGATGGAGGAACATTATAGGTTTTGTTTGGAATATTACTTATGCTTTCATGTTCAATTTTCTGTATACTAGGAACCCCTTCTGTTTACTGGTAACAATTAAATACACAGTGCTTTTTTCATGTAAAGACAAATGACACATTTATCTTTTTCTCCCTGCCAGATCCCTCCAGAATGGGGAAACTTTTATTGAGTTTATTGAGTGTCCTTATTTTCATTGTAATATAGATATTTGCATAGACTTAATAAGAGTCTGTCCTCCTTGTTAACAGGAGCCAATTAGAAACTTTGGTCATACAACCAATGCTTTGACTAGAACATCATATATGAGAATGATGCTCATTTAATCAGATATTACTAGATATTTTTAAGGAATTGGGCTAATTTTATGGAACCATGCTTACAAAGCCCTCTTGGAAACTCCTTGCCTGGTGCCTGGCTTATAGAATTCCCAGCATTACAGGTTAGTAAATTCTCTGTTTCTTTGAGATGTAGGTAAATCATTTTAAAACCTGAATAAGTCTTTTGACAGTTTTGCATCCCAGGAATGTCTTTCTTGGAGGCCTTCACAATGTGAACATCAAGAAGGATGGCCCTGTATATGCACATCTCTTTGGGAGTTTAGGCTAGGCCCTGCCTCCAAGTTGTAACTTCCTGCTTTTTCTAAGGCTACAAGGAGTTTTATTTTTTTCTTAAAGACAACTAACATGTGTGGAATGCATAAGCATTTAGGATTGTTACCTATTCCTAATGAACTGGGCTTTCATCAATAGGAAATGTCCCTCTTTACCCCTGATGTTACTCTTTCTCATAAATTCTACTTTTTCTGACATTAATATAGTCATTAATGCTATGTTTTTGAGTATGTAAGAAAGGGTTAAGTTTAGCTTTCACATAGAGACAGCATGGAATAGGGAAAATGGGGGCAGAACCAGCTTAAACAAACCCTGTGGTAAAGGGAAGACAGAGAGAGTCTGTACCAGCTCCTTATATGGAAAAGTAACCATGGTTATTGTAATGTAAAGAGATATGGGGTAAAATCAGAGGCGGGGACTCCCAGCAGGAAATTTAAACTGAATGAACTCTCTCAGATAGGCTGTACAATTCAAAATCTCAATAATGAGCTAGTTGGCTCTCTCAGATAGGCTGTACAAATTAAAATCTCAAAGATGGGCTAGTTAGTTCTCTCGGATAGGCTGTGACCTCTGTAGTACCCAGTCAATGGGGAAACAGGGAAGGACTTGCACATTAGGAATAGGAGATTAAAAGATCACTATGTTCTTCCTCCTGCGTGCCAGCCCACCACGTTTTTGGCTGTGTGCCCTATCTTGCAAGATCATAAATAAATTCTTTTCTCCTCCAGAACTGAGTGAGAATTTATTCCCTTACAGGTACTGCTTTATTTTGGACAAGTATAAATATTTTTCCATTCTTTTACTTTCAATCTAGTTGTGTCTTTATATTTGTGGATCATCTCTTATTAACAGCACTTATTTGCATCCTTCTTCTTTATGCAGCCTGAGATACCTGATTTTTAGATTATATTGTCTATTTTAACGTAACTATTGACATGCTTGATATTAGGTATATTATCCAGCAGTGCATTTCCTATTGTTCTCACTTGTTCTTTTGTTGTTTTTCCTTAATTTCTACCTTTTTTTCATAAAAGAAACCATATTTTGTTTTCAGTTTTATCTCTGCTTTTAGCTTTAGGTCATTGTTTTATTTTATTTTATTTGTTTATTTTAATATTTGCTCTAGAGATTAAAATATCCATCCAGAATTTATCACAATCTATCTTACATTATTATTAGACCATTGTACCTATAAGGAAAAAACCTTCAACAATTACTTCTATTTAATACTTACCCATCCTATGTATTATTATGGTCATGAATTTTACTTCAAGAAATGTAAAATTTTCCAGATGCTATTTTTTTTTTTTGCTGAAACAGACATTTGTCTTTTTAAAAAATTAAAAAGCCATAAACTTGTGTATTTATTCACATTATTGGTAAACTTTATTTCTTTAAGTAGCTCCAAGTGTGTTTTCAATGTTATTTCACTTCAACTGAAAAAGATTCTGATCATTTCCTATAAGTCAGTCTGTGAGTGATTAAATTTCCTTGGCTTTCATTTATCTCAAAATGCTTTAAATATTGCCTTCATTTTTAATAAATACTTTTTCTAAGTATCTGTTAATTAGATCTAAGTTGACAGTTTTTATTTTCCTTTTAGCACATTAATGATGCTCTTTTATCTTCTTTCATTGTTTCTCATGACAATTTTGTGCTTGCTCTTATTATTTTTTTTCCCAATGAACATAATATTTTTTTCTGTTACTAATTAAATTTTGTTATTTGGTTTTCTACAATTTCACTGTGATGTGCCAGAATTTTCTTTGTATCCATTCTTCTTGCAGTTCATTGACCTTGTCAAAACTGTGAACTTAAAATTTTTCATCTAATTTCAAAACAAAAGTTTGACCATTTTTTTCTTCAAATGTGTTTTTCTGCTGAACCTCTTTCTTCACCTGTTTTAGAACTCCATTTACACATACCTTAAAATATTTTCTACTTTTCACCAGACAATTAAGATTTTGTTCAGTATTTTCAGTATTTCATCTCTCTATAATTAAGTTTGAATAGGTTCAATTGCCCTATTTCAAATTGAATAGTTTTTCTTCTGCTGCACCCAAGCTAAGTATAAGCTCATATAGTAAATTTTCCATTTTAGACATTATGATTTACTGTTCTAGAATACATTTGTTTTTAACAGTTGGCATTTCAAATGTCTCTATTGAAATTAGTCATATGTTTAATAATTATTTCCTTTTTTTTTTTATTCTGGTAAAACCCTGAACAACTGTAGTTATTTAGATAAAGATTTGTTAACTCCACAATATATGTCATCTCTAGGTCAGTTTCATTATTTGGGTTTTTTTTTTTTCCTTTACAAACTTGAACATATTTCAGATAGATTTTTAGATAAGACTCTCCTTATTCAGCATCCTCTTCAATCCTGAGTATCCTTCCATTAACTGTTTTTTTCTTTTGCTTTTGGTCAAACTTTCCTGCTTCTGCACATGTCTCATCATGTTTTACTGCATGATGAATTTTGTGGATGCTACATTGTTAAAATTCCACTGTTGTTAGCCTTAAAGAGCTTTGAGTTTTGTCATGGTTAGGTAGATAATTTACTGGTAGGGTCAGCTTGCTGCTGCCAAGACTCAATTTTAGTTTTGTTAGAGGGGCCTTAGTGTAGTCCTTCCTTTAGTATTAGAGTAGCCTTCCTGTTAAGGTCTTGATTTTCCAGGGCTGAAGTGAATGTATATGTTATTCAGCAAGTTATCCTCACTCTGGCTGGTTGGAAATTCAATGGCTTCAGGTACTGAACGACCCTTGAAATCTCTGCTGTGCACATGTCTAGCTATGTATTCTCTGTATAGGTCCCTCCTTTCTCATACTTTGCTTAGAAATCATAGCCGTCCCAATAATCCCAAAGTAACCAGTTTTCATTGCCCAGGAATACCACTGCTTTTCGTCTGGGCTCCACTTCTCTGTGCATATTTTGTAAAATGTCCCTAGAAAGAACGTTGGGATGAAGGTACAGCTCACTGTGTGTTTCCCCCTTTGAGGACCAGAACCCCTTATATTTATTGTGAAAATAGTCCATATATATATATTTTTACTTTATGATTGTTTTCAGCAACCGGGTAAGTTTGAGGCATATTTTTTCTAAAAGACCATGAAAAAAAGTCCCTACAATTAGTTTTTAACTAGATAATATACAACCAAAATTATTAGAAATATAGTAAAACCTTATTTTCAAAGTCCCGGTATACTTTACATATTTTAACCCATTCTACACCACAAGGAAACACCATTTAATATAAATTAAAAATTATACATATTCCCTGATCATGATTAAATAAAATCAGAAATAATTGCCAAAATTCCAAAGGAAAAAAACAATCTTGTAAAGATTTTACAAGTACAATAGGACCATTAATATGATATCAAATTTAAACAATAATAAATCTAAATCATTTGAAACATTTAGGGCTCCTAAAATAATTGTCTCAAGAGGTAACAAGTGTATTATACATGATATGATGAAGATTGCAGATGATCATAGTGAGGACTTGACAATTTAGTAAAATTTAAATTTAAACAATTTCATGTTTTCTTCTTTCTCATTCTTCCCCTTCAGATTTTTATTAGTTATATTTTTCTTTGAGGATGCAGAATTATAATGAAATATGATTACATACCCATCTTTACAATCCCAAACTTGCTGTTCCATTTCTAGAGTGAATAATATTTACGTCTATAATGTTGTCTTTGAAAATTGGAAGCAACCTATGAACATATCCTGGACCATTTAACCATATCAAATTCTATGAACTTTTCAATACAGAAAAAATGGTTTAGTGGATAGAAGTTGGGAATAGGTAGGGGGGCCTAGGTTTTAGAGGGAATGTTAACTTCCTCATATTAAAGGATAGTAAGTAGGGATACTGTCTAAAACTGACAGGTCAAGAAATATAATAAGGCCATATAAAGCATGAGGAATAGAGATGAGGAAAATATCAGTAACATGATTTCTTCATGTTTCATAGTGGTAAATAAATAAACTTGGTTTCAAATCAATAAATTAAGAAATAAATATATAATTACCTCATTTAGAATTATGAAAATAACCACCAAAACTAAAAGCAGAAATTAAAATCCTCATTTCCATCGCTATCCCAGGATCAGAGGAAATGATTTCTCTTAGCTAAAGAAAATCTACAACTTTCTGTATATTAGGATAAAGTAATAAAAACAAATCCATGCAAAGATGCATCTTGACAGAATTTTAAAAAATTCCCAGGATAAAGAAAAAAAGTTATAAAAGTCTAGTAAGAGAGAGAAAAAGAAAAAAAAAAAAAAAAACATATGCTAAGTTGCATTTAAATGGTTGATGCCAGACTTCCTTTCACCAAGTCTGAAGACCAAAAGACAAAAGAGTAGTGCTTGAATAAAATGAGGGATAATAATTTTGCAGTGTTTACATCCTTGAATTCTCTAATCAAGTGATGTTTATTGGAAAATATGTTGTTTTCTCCAACTGCTAGTTTGCTAAGGAAGAAAAAAATAACTTTATATTGAAGAATATATTTCCCAGCTGATCAAAAGCAATTATTTACTAACTATATAAATGAGGAAAGAGATTTGGCATGAGATAGGAGAGGGCTAAAGTATTTATAGTATAATCATAAAAATGAGGAAGGCTCTAAAGCAAGAAGAATTTAAGAACAAAACAGCTTTGTGCCAGAACAAGCGTGCCAGGAAAGACTTGTTCAAAGGTTCATATTTATATATGCCTAAGAAGCAGCATCAAGAAAGCTGGAATTATAATTTGTTCAGCTGTGGCTTAGAGATCCAGAAATATTTATTAGTAGTCCTCAAAATGCCATGCTCCAATGTAAATTTAGTACAATAAAAATAATCCTATAAATATGTACTTGTATATAAATTCCATTGAAATATACTGATGTATACAGGACCATGGAAAATTGCCACAAATACACAAAAAATGGTCAGATTTAATTGTGTGTGTTTTTAGAATTAAAACATGTTTTCAACAAAGTTCTTTTCTCTTCCAACTGTATTGCACCCTACACATGGATATCATATCCTTCTACCTCCTACATCTTTTCTCTGGCAGTTAAAGGAATAAATTAAAATAGTGAGCTATGCAATTTAATATTCTGGTGGATATCTCATGTATAATGTACAAATATTTGTGACTACATTTAAGCTCCTATCTTCTAATATATGTTTTTGTTGTAAGATGTAGATATTTGTTAAAATATTTCTAACTAAGCCTTCATAATTGTGAATGCTAAGAAATGTTTTATGAACATATTCTAGTTTAACACATTTTATTAGTATTAACTGAAGGTTTTTGTGTTTTTTTTTTTCCCAGTATCAGTGAGAAGACTGAATGCATTTGTAACTCACCTGCCTTTGGGAATACATATATATAAATTTGTTTATTAGGGAGTTGAAGATTCAAGAATAATACCAAAAGAATGAAAATCATTTTTACTTATAAAATGGATTTTTACAGATTTCAGATATAATCAATCCCTTTTAAATACTAAAAAATATAAAAAGCCAGGCATGTTAGGAGAAACTGGCCAATTTAAGAATATATTGGAAATGTATTGCTGACCCAATAACATATACTATATTCGTGTTGCATAGTTGAAACTTTGCCAAACATTGTTGAAGTAAAAAGTTTTAAAAAACAGTTTTTTACCCATATCTGCTACTACAGTTTGGTTAAGAAACTGACTTAAAAAGCATAGCATTGTTGTTTTATGCATTTAACAAGATATTTTGTAAAATGCTCTTTCATCTATATTGAGTCTTCACAATATTTGTAGCTACATATTGAATAATGGAAGAGCAAAATATTAAGTTACTGAACTTCAGTAATACAACTAACAATGGAAACATGTAATAACCAATGCAGGAAAGAAAAATATATAGGAAAATAATTGTGTTTTTGTTATGTTTCATTCATGTATGTGTGTGTTTGTCTGTTTGTGTGTGTGTCTATTGCAAAGGGTCAACCTAAAAGTGATCTCTGTAGGTTCTTTCTAGTCACCCAGAAAGAAGAGTGACTATAACATCTCAGTTTGCCACTCTCTGGTATTTTTCTCTTCACTTAAGTTCTTTCTGTGGCAGGCAAGGAAGAAATAATTCATTCTCAGTAGACATGATTATTTTCAGAGACTCAGAGCATCTGATAATTCCAGAAGAGGCAGTCAAGATATGGAAAAGTTGAACAAATGTTTTGAAAGCTAGAGATGGGGTACCAAAAACTGGAGTCCAAGAACAGGCAGGTAAAGGAAGCTCTTTTAAACACCCTTTGCTTTATCTTGAAACCACAAAATGCTAACCCCTGGAGGTAAAAATGAATCAGGAATAGGCTGGCCAATCAAAGAACTGCCGAAATGCTTCAAATAATCTAAACTCCTATGAACAGCTTAAAGTGATACGGAATTGCTATTGCCCTAGAAGTCTGAAAAGACAAACAAAAACCTTTATAGTAATATAAAATAATTCTTGTCTTTGAATTATTTCTGTAATCTGTTATACATTCAGCACTTCATTACCTGATAAATGACATATAATTAATACTGTAGCTGTATTCAACTACAGATTAAAGAATATAAATAAATATGAGGAAAATAGAAATTTATCATAGTTAAATTACTTAATAAAGGCATAGAAGAGCAAGCAAGGCAACCAATAATTAAGGGAGCAAGATACCAGACAGAAGAAAAATAAACCAAACTGAGCTAAACCATCTCTGAAGTTTTTTTTTTCCCTCCAGGTTTACATGGATTCCTAAGAGTTGGCTGAGCTGCCAAATGGAAAGCTTCAGCTTGGAGGCTTTGGTAGAATTGTGGACTAGGGAAAGAAAGATGACGTTTAGGACTACAAAGGCAGCCAGAACTTGAAGGGACAAGATCTTGCAGAAAATAGAACTGCAGAAAAGTGAGACCCAAATCTGTCCTTCCCTCACCCCACCCCCACTCCCAAGAGGATTTTTCTGTTTCCTTAGCTATGCATTGAGGTGCTTAGGACATAAGCAAAATGTCTTATGAGGTAAGAAGCAAGAAGCAATGAAAGCTAGGAAGCAGTGAAACTAAGATAAGTTCTGCAATACTACCATTGTACTGGGTATACAAAGATGAGAATTTAGAGACCCCTGGATTACTATTTGAGACCTCAATTGTACTGGATATACAAAGATGAGAATTTAGAGACCCCTGGATTACTATTTGAGACCTCATAGAGGACACATCCTTGGAAAAAGGAAAAACCAAAAATGACATACCTTAAGAAAATTACATGCAACCACTAGTTATTTACATCCATAATTGAAACAAGTCACTCAGACTAGATGTAAATCACTATTGTAGGACAGTAATAACAATCAAACTTCTAGAACAGCACATTCCAATAATGCTTTCTGAAATTATTGAATCTGCACTGTCCAAAAGTGTAGCCGTTAGTCTTATGTATCTATCGAACACTTGAAGCAGGTTTAGTATAGCGAGGAACTGAATTTTTAATTCTACTTTAATTGTTTGAAATTTAAATTTAAATAGCCAAATGTAGTTAACACACACTGTTTTGGACAGTGCAGCTCTAAAATTTTTCATCAACAGTTCCCAGCATTCAATCAGAACTTATCAGGCCTAAGAAGACATAGGAAAAAATGATGGTAAGATAAATGGAAAATATAGAAAACAGAAACAGAGCAACAGATGACAAAGTTTCTGGAGTTTTCAGATGCATGTAAATTTGGTTTCTTAAGGAAGCTAGCCAAGAAGAAATGTTGTAGAAAATGGGAGAGGCAGGATAGGAAAGGTAAAGGAGCCAATAAAGGTGTAATTTTGAGTGAAATCTCAGTCTCAGGCTGATAACAGGAAGCTCTGGCATGTAAACTACATTGCAGAGTTTGTCCTCTCACACCAAGAGCTGTGGTTTTTTATTCCTTTACCCATCTGTCATTGAACACAGGCTATCTTGGGAAGATGGGATGGGGGGAGTGTTATGACAAAAATTTCTACGGTTATAAAAATCAGTTTTCATTAAACTTGAAGCAGGTGTGCCTGGCAGTGTTTTGGTTAAGACACAGAGAAGCATCATGGAAAAATAGTTCCTGACTTTAGTGTTCCTCTTTAAATATCAAGTTTTTAAAGTTATTTTTAAAATATTTAAACCTTTTTCTTGATCTTAAAGATGGTATAGATTGGGGTTGGGAAGGGAGGGTTGAAGGGTGAGTAAATCTAATGATAATGAAATAACCAGAGACTGACACAATTTTCCCACCATACTTTGTTCTGAACATTTGTTGTACCCTTTAAGATATCCATCTTTTTCTTTTAAAATCTAAGTCTTTCACTTGAAGGACTTTATTGCATAAAAAGCTCCATAGGTCAATAAATTTAGAGGAAAGTGAATACTTTGTCCAAAAAAGGAAAAAATAATATTTCAGGGCTTTAATTTTATCTTTTGTAATTGTATAAAAAATGAAAAATAAACATACACAGCAGAATTTTAATGTGAAGACATTAAAATTAAAGCTAAAACTCATCATCAGGAGTTTTGGAGGCATTGTTAGTTTAGTTAGTTTAGTGTGTATGCAGAGTTCATTACCCACTTCTGCTATTTTTATCCCGAATTCCCTTTTAACCAACTGTAGGCTGTTTACAATATACTCCTACAATTTAATGTCTGGGCAGAGTCAAGTTTTCTTAAAAAGCTGCATTATGGGTGTCTATTGGTTTCCTAGGGTTGCTGTAACAAACTACCACAAACCTGCTGACTCAAAAAACATAAATTTAGGACATGGAGCAAGATGGTAGCATAAGGAGGTGTGAAATTTAGTGAGTCTTCTGGAACAACTAGCATATACCCAGGAACAGCTAGCAAATAGTCTGGAACAACTGTTGGGAGACATCTATGATCAAATAAACATCATACACAAGTCTGGAATGGATGGAATGGCTGAGATTGCAGCATAAGAACTGTAAGTATAGCTCCCCAAACTCTGGAGCTGGTGCCCCTCCCCCATTGGTGTGGCAGGCTCAGTCGGACAACTTCCTTGTGGGACAAAGAAGCAGTCTACTAGGAGGAAGGGAAGGTGGTTCAACCAAGCTCCAACTGTAGTTTTAATTAATGAGCTTGGACTACTGAATACAAGTTATGAGTACAGATAAACACAGAGCAAATAGGAAAGGAACCCAGAGGTTCCTCCCAGCAGAAAGGTGGAGAAGCTGACAGAAAAAATTCCATAAATAAATTAAAACAGAGGCTTTTGAAATTGGCTGAGCTCAGAATACTGGAAAAGGGCTGTGTCACAAGAAAAGGGGCACATAAAACTGGGCACCAACTCCAGTTCTTGGCTGGTAACTAGGGGGTGGCAGACTGGCTCTGAAAAGGGGATTTCTTTTTTTTTTTTCTTTTTCCTTTTTTTCTCTCAGTCTAAATAGCCCATTAGAGAAAGGCTCAGGCATTTTCAGTTGTTGGTGCTGACCCAGGCAAAGGCAGAATTAAGATGGATAGTCAATTGAAGAAATCAAGTATAGGAGATAAAACCCTAAAGGGCTTATCTTCCATAAGAAAATGGGGAGATGGGGCCCAGTTCAAGTGGCTGCCCTCCCTCAGAGAACTCAGACCCTAGGGCCTGGAGGGGGGGAGAGAAAGAGCTTAAGCTTGGCTTCTGACTCATCAGCCACTGGCAGGGACAGGGCCTAGTGAGAAATAAAGGCAACACACATCTTTGCACTAGTGTGGAGCTGCAGGCTGATAAGCACCACCTGCTGGGCAGGATAGGAAAAGCACAGCATCTAGAGGCCTCACAGGATGGTCTGACAACTTTCTGGGCCTCATCCTCAGGGCAACCTGATACTGATTACACCCTCTTCCTGAGACCTGGGCCTGTCTGGTCTGGGAAAATCTGGGGTAATCAAGGAAACTAGATGCCTAGACAACAAAAATTACAAATCACACTAGAAAAAACAAAGACATGGCCCAATCAAAGGAACAAACTTACACTTCAAATGAGATACAGGGGTTGAAACAACTAATTAGAGATCTTCAAACAAGCATGCCAAATCAATTCAAAAATCAAATCAATGAGTTGAGGGAATATATGGCAAAAGAGATGAAGGATATAAAGAAGACATTGAGTGGACATAAGGAAGAACTTGAAAGTTTGAAAAAACAATTGGAAGGTCATAGGAATGAAAGGCACAATAGAAGACATGAAAAACACAATGGAGACATAGAACATCAGATTTGAAGAGGCATAAGAAAGGATTCAGGAACTAGAGGACAGACCCTCTGAAATCCAACACATGAAAGAATAGATAGGGAAAAGAATGGAAAAATAAAAGCAGGGTTTCAAGGAATTAATAACAACATAAAGCAAATGAATGTATGTGTCATGGGTGTCTCAGAAGGAGAAGAGAAGGGAAAAGGGGCATAAAGAATAATGGAGGAAATAATCACACAAAATTTTCCATCTCTTATGAAAGACATAAAATTGTAGATCCAAGTTCAGAATAAATCCAAATAGACCTACTTAAAAACACATAATCAGATAAATGTGTCAAAGATGAAGAGAGAATTCTGAAGGCAGCTAGAGAAAAGCAACCCATCACTTACAAAGGAAGCTCAATAAGACTATGTGCAGATCTCTCAGTAGAAACCGTGGAGGCAAGAAGGCAGTGGCATGATATATTTAAGATACTGAAAGAGAAAAACTGCCAACCAAGAATTCTATATCTGGCAAAACTGTCCTTTAAAAATGAAGGGGAGAAAAAGCAGATCTCTTGGAGGCGGGGCAAGATGGAGGACTGGTGAGCTGTATGTTTTAGTTACTCCTCCAGGAAAGTAGGTAGAAAGCCAGGAACTGCGGGGACTGGACACCACAGAGCAATCTGAATTTGGGCATACTTCATACAACACTCATGAAAACGTCGAACTGCTGAGATCAGCAAAATCTGTAAGATTTGCGGCCAGGGTACCCGCGCCCCTCCCTGCCAGGCTCAGTCCCGTGGGAGGAGGGGCTGTCAGCTCCGGGAAGGAGAAGGGAGAACTGCAGTGGCAGCCATTATCGGAAGCTCATTCTACTGATCCAAACTCCAACCATAGATAGACTGAGACCACACACCAGAGAATCTGAGAGCAGCCAGCCCAGCAGAGAGGAGACAGGCATAGAAAAAAAAAAACAACATGAAAAACTCCAAAATATAAGCAGAGGATTTTTGGAGTTCTGGTGAACATAGAAAGGGGAAGGGCAGAGGTGCATATGCAAATCCCGAAGAAAGGCTGATCTCTCTGCCCTGTGGACCTTTCCTTAATGGCCCTGGTTGCTTTGTCTCTTAGCATTTCAATAACCCATTAGATCTCTGAGGAGGGCCCTTTTTTTTTTTTTTTTTTTTTTAATCCTTTTTTCTTTTTCTAAAACAATTACTCTAAGAAGCCCAATACAGAAAGCTCGAAAGTCTTGCAATTTGGGCACGTCAAGTCAAGAGCAGAACTAAGAGAGCTCTGAGACAAAAGGCAATAATCCAGTGGCTGAGAAAATTCACTAAACACCACAACTTCCCAAGAAAGGGGGGGTGTCCGCTCACAGCCATCATCCTGGTGGACAGGAAACACTCCTGCCCATCGCCAGCCCCATAGCCCAGAGCTGCCCCAGACAACCCAGTGTGACGGAAGTGCTTCAAATAACAGGCACACACCACAAAACTGGGCGTGGACATTAGCCTTCCCTGCAACCTCAGCTGATTGTCCCAGAGTTGGGAAGGTGGAACAGTGTGAATTAACAAAGCCCCATTCAGCAATCATTTCAGCAGACTGGGAGCCTCCCTACACAGCCCAGCAGCCAAGAACTGCCCTGGGAGGATGGCACTCACCTGTGACATAGCACAGTCATCCCTCAACAGAGGACCCGGGGTGCACAGCCTGGAAGAGGGGCCCACTCATAAGTCTCAGGAGCCATACGCCAATACCAAGGACTTGTGGGTCAGTGGCAGAGACAAACTGTGGCAGGACTGAACTGAAGGATTAGACTATTGCAGCAGCTTTAAAACTCTAGGATCACCAGGGAGATTTGATTGTTAGGGCCACCCCCCTCCCCGACTGCCCAGAAACACGCCCCACATACAGGGCAGGCAACACCAACTACACACGCAAGCTTGGTACACCAATTGGGCCCCACAAGACTCACTCCCCCACTCACCAAAAAGGCTAAGCAGGGGAGAACTGGCTTGTGGAGAACAGGTGGCTCGTGGATGCCACCTGCTGGTTAGTTAGAGAAAGTGTACTCCACGAAGCTGTAGATCTGATAAATTGGAGATAAGGACTTCAATAGGTCTACAAACCCTAAAAGAACCCTATCAAGTTCAGCAAATGCCACGAGGCCAAAAACAACGGAAAATTATAAAGCATATGAAAAAACCAGACGATATGGATAACCCAAGCCCAAGCACCCAAATCAAAAGACCAGAAGAGACACAGCACCTAGAGCAGCTACTCAAAGAACTAAAGATGAACAATGAGACCATAGTACGGGATATAAAGGATATCAAGAAGACTCTAGAAGAGCATAAAGAAGACATTGCAAGACTAAATAAAAAAATGGATGATCTTATGGAAATTAAAGAAACTGTTGACCAAATTAAAAACATTCTGGACACTCATAGTACAAGACTAGAGGAAGTTGAACAGCGAATCAGTGACCTGGAAGATGACAGAATGGAAAATGAAAGCATAAAAGAAAGAATGGGGAAAAAAATTGAAAAAATCGAAATGGACCTCAGGGATATGATAGATAATATGAAACGTCCAAATATAAGACTCATTGGTGTCCCAGAAGGGAAAGAAAAGCGTAAAGGTCTAGGAAGAGTATTCAAAGAAATCGTTGGGGAAAACTTCACAAATCTTCTAAACAACATAAATACACAAATTATAAATGCTCAGCGAACTCCAAATAGAATAAATCCAAATAAACCCACTCTGAGACATATACTGATCACACTGTCAAACACAGAAGAGAAGGAGCAAGTTCTGAAAGCAGCAAGAGAAAAGCAATTCACCACATACAAAGGAAACAGCATAAGACTAAGTAGTGACTACTCAGCAGCCACCATGGAGGCAAGAAGGCAGTGGCACGATATATTTAAAATTCTGAGTGAGAAAAATTTCCAGCCAAGAATACTTTATCCAGAAAAGCTCTCCTTCAAATTTGAGGGAGAGCTTAAATTTTTCACAGACAAACAAATGCTGAGAGAATTTGCTAACAAGAGACCTGCCCTACTGGAGATACTAAAGGGAGCCCTACAGACAGAGAAACAAAGACAGGACAGAGAGACTTGGAGAAAGGTTCAGTACTAAAGAAATTTGGTATGGGTACAATAAAGGATATTAATAGAGAGAGGGAAAAATATGGCAAACATAAACCAAAGGATAAGATGGCCGATTCAAGAAATGCCTTCACGGTTATAACGTTGAATGTAAATGGATTAAACTCCCCAATTAAAAGATATAGATTCGCAGAATGGATCAAAAAAAAGTGAACCATCAATATGTTGCATACAAGAGACTCATCTTAGACACAGGGACACAAAGAAACTGAAAGTGAAAGGATGGAAAAAAATATTTCATGCAAGCTACAGCCAAAAGAAAGCAGGTGTAGCAATATTAATCTCAGATAAAATAGACTTCAAATGCAGGGATGTTCTGAGAGACAAACAAGGCCACTACATAGTAATAAAAGGGGCAATTCAGCAAGAAGAAATAACAATCGTAAATGTCTATGCACCCAATCAAGGTGCCAAAAAATACATGAGCGAAACACTGGCAAAACTAAAGGAAGCAATTGATGTTTCCACAATAATTGTGGGAGACTTCAACACATCACTCTCTCCTATAGATAGATCAACCAGACAGAAGACCAATAAGGAAATTGAAAATCTAAACAATCTGATAAATGAATTAGATTTAACAGACATATACAGAACATTACATCCCAAATCACCAGGATACACATACTTTTCTAGTGCTCACGGAACTTTCTCCAGAATAGATCATATGCTGGGACATAAAACAAGCCTCAATAAATTTAAAAAGATTGAAATTATTCAAAGCACATTCTCTGACCACAATGGAATACAATTAGAAGTCAATAACCATCAGAGACTTAGAAAATTCACAAATACCTGGAGGTTAAACAACACACTCCTAAATAATCAGTGGGTTAAAGAAGAAATAGCAAGAGAAATTGCTAAATATATAGAGACGAATGAAAATGAGAACACAACATACCAAAACCTATGGGATGCAGCAAAAGCAGTGCTGAGGGGGAAATTTATAGCACTAAACGCATATATTAAAAAGGAAGAAAGAGCCAAAATCTAAGAACTAATGGATCAACTGAAGAAGCTAGAAAATGAACAGCAAACCAATCCTAAACCAAGTAGAAGAAAAGAAATAACAAGGATTAAAGCAGAAATAAATGACATAGAGAACAAAAAAAACAATAGAGAGGATAAATATCACCAAAAGTTGGTTCTTTGAGAAGATCAACAAGATTGACAAGCCCCTAGCTAGACTCACAAAATCAAAAAGAGAGAAGACCCATATAAACAAAATAATGAATGAAAAAGGTGACATAACTGCAGATCCTGAAGAAATTAAAAAAATTATAAGAGGATATTATGAACAACTGTATGGCAACAAACTGGATAATGTAGAAGAAATGGACAATTTCCTGGAAACATATGAACAACCTAGACTGACCAGAGAAGAAATAGAAGACCTCAACCAACCCATCACAAGCAAAGAGATCCAATCAGTCATCAAAAATCTTCCCACAAATAAATGCCCAGGGCCAGATGGCTTCACAGGGGAATTCTACCAAACTTTCCAGAAAGAACTGACACCAATCTTACTCAAACTCTTTCAAAACATTGAAGAAAATGGAAGACTACCTAACTCATTTTATGAAGCTAACATCAATCTAATACCAAAACCAGGCAAAGATGCTACAAAAAAGGAAAACTACCGGCCAATCTCCCTAATGAATATAGATGCAAAAATCCTCAACAAAATACTTGCAAATCGAATCCAAAGACACATTAAAAAAATCATACACCATGACCAAGTGGGGTTCATTCCAGGCATGCAAGGATGGTTCAACATAAGAAAATCAATCAATGTATTACAACACATTAAGAAGTCAAAAGGGAAAAATCAATTGATCATCTCAATAGATGCTGAAAAATCATTTGACAAAATCCAACATCCCTTTTTGATAAAAACACTTCAAAAGGTAGGAATTGAAGGAAACTTCCTCAACATGATAAAGAGCATATATGAAAAACCCACAGCCAGCATAGTACTCAATGGTGAGAGACTGAAAGCCTTCCCTCTAAGATCAGGAACAAGACAAGGATGCCCGCTGTCACCACTGTTATTCAACATTGTGCTGGAAGTGCTAGCCAGGGCAATCCGGCAAGACAAAGAAATAAAAGGCATCCAAATTGGAAAAGAAGAAGTAAAACTGTCATTGTTTGCAGATGATATGATCTTATATCTAGAAAACCCTGAGAAATCGACGATACAGCTACTAGAGCTAATAAACAAATTTAGCAAAGTAGCGGGATACAAGATTAATGCACATAAGTCAGTAATGTTTCTATATGCTAGAAATGAACAAACTGAAGAGACACTCAAGAAAAAATACCATTTTCAATAGCAACTAAAAAAATCAAGTACCTAGGAATAAACTTAACCAAAGATGTAAAAGACCTATACAAAGAAAACTACATAACTCTACTAAAAGAAATAGAAGGGGACCTTAAAAGATGGAAAAATATTCCATGTTCATGGATAGGAAGGCTAAATGTCATTAAGATGTCAATTCTACCCAAACTCATCTACAGATTCAATGCAATCCCAATCAAAATTCCAACAACTTACTTTGCAGACTTGGAAAAGCTAGTTATCAAATTTATTTGGAAAGGGAAGATGCCTCGAATTGCTAAAGACACTCTAAAAAAGAAAACCAAGTGGGAGGACTTACACTCCCTGACTTTGAAGCTTATTATAAAGCCACAGTTGCCAAAACAGCATGGTACTGGCACAAAGATAGACATATAGATCAATGGAATCGAACTGAGAATTCAGAGATAGACCCTCAGATCTATGGCCGACTGATCTTTGATAAGGCCCCCAAAGTCACTGAACTGAGTCATAATGGTCTTTTCAACAAATGGGGCTGGGAGAGTTGGATATCCATATCCAAAAGAATGAAAGAGGACCCCTACCTCACCCCCTACACAAAAATTAACTCAAAATGGACCAAAGATCTCAATATAAAAGAAAGTACCATAAAACTCCTAGAAGATAATGTAGGAAAACATCTTCAAAACCTTGTATTAGGCGGCCACTTCCTAGACTTTACACCCAAAGCACAAGCAACAAAAGAGAAAATAGATAAATGGGAACTCCTCAAGCTTAGAAGTTTCTGCACCTCAAAGGAATTTCTCAAAAAGGTAAAGAGGCAGCCAACTCAATGGGAAAAAATTTTTGGAAACCATGTATCTGACAAAAGACTGATATCTTGCATATACAAAGAAATCCTACAACTCAATGACAATAGTACAAACACCCCAATTATAAAATGGGCAAAAGATATGAAAAGACAGTTTTCTGAAGAGGAAATACAAATGGCCAAGAAACACATGAAAAAATGTTCAGCTTCACTAGCTATTAGAGAGATGCAAATTAAGACCACAATGAGATACCATCTAACACCGATTAGAATGTCTGCCATTAAACAAACAGGAAACTACAAATGCTGGAGGGGATGTGGAGAAATTGGGACTCTTATTCATTGTTGGTGGGACTGTATAATGGTTCAGCCACTCTGGAAGTCAGTCTGGCAGTTCCTTAGAAAACTAGATATAGAGTTACCATTCGATCCAGCGATTGCACTTCTCGGTATATACCCGGAAGATCGGAAAGCAGTGACACGAACAGATATCTGCACGCCAATGTTCATAGCAGCATTATTCACAATTGCCAAGAGATGGAAACAACCCAAATGTCCTTCAACAGATGAGTGGATAAATAAAATGTGGTATATACACACGATGGAATACTACGCGGCAGTAAGAAGGAACGATCTCGTGAAACATATGACAACATGGATGAACCTTGAAGATATAATGCTGAGCAAAATAAGCCAGGCACAAAAAGAGAAATATTATATGCTACCACTAATGTGAACTTTGAAAAATGTAAAACAAATGGTTTATAATGTAGAATGTAGGGGAACTAGCAATAGAGAGCAATTAAGGAAGGGGGAACAATAATCCAAGAAGAACAGATAAGCTATTTAACGTTCTGGGGATGCCCAGGAATGACTATGGTCTGTTAATTTCTGATGGATGTAGTAGGAACAAGTTCACAGAAATGTTGCTATATTATGTAACTTTCTTGGGGTAAAGTAGGAACATGTTGGAAGTTAAGCAGTTATCTTAGGTTAGTTGTCTTTTTCTTACTCCCTTGTTATGGTCTCTTTGAAATGTTCTTTTATTATATGTTTGTTTTCTTTTTAACTTTTTTTTCATACAGTTGATTTAAAAAAGAAGGGAAAGTTAAAAAAAAAAAAAAAGAAAAACAAGGGAAAAAAAAGATGTAGTGCCCCCTTGAGGAGCCTGTGGAGAATGCAGGGGTATTTGCCTACCCCACCTCCATGGTTGCTAACATGACCACAGACATAGGGGACTGGTGGTTTGATGGGTTGAGCCCTCTACCATAAGTTTTACCCTTGGGAAGGCGGTGGCTGCAAAGGGGAGGCTAGGCCTCCCTATGGTTGTGCCTAAGAGCCTCCTCCCGAATGCCTCTTTGTTGCTCAGATGTGGCCCTCTCTCTCTGGCTAAGCCAACTTGAAAGGTGAAATCACTGCCCTCCCCGCTACGTGGGATCAGACACCCAGGGGAGTGAATCTCCCTGGCAACGTGGAATATGACTCCTGGGGAGGAATGTAGACCCGGCATCGTGGGACGGAGAACATCTTCTTGACCAAAAGGGGGATGTGAAAGGAAATGAAATAAGCTTCAGTGGCAGAGAGATTCCAAAAGGAGCCGAGAGGTCATTCTGGTGGGCACTCTTATGCACACTTTAGACAACCCTTTTTTGGTTCTAAAGAATTGGGGTAGCTGGTGGTGGATACCTGAAACTGTCAAACTACAGCCCAGAACCCATGAATCTCGAAGACAGTTGTATAAAAATGTAGCTTGTGAGGGGTGACAATGGCATTGGGAAAGCCATAAGGACCACACTCCACTTTGTCTAGTTTATGGATAGAGGAGTAGAAAAATAGGGGAAGGAAACAAACAGACAAAGGTACCCAGTGTTGTTTTTTACTTCAATTGCTCTTTTTCACTCTAATTATTATTCTTGTTATTTTTGTGTGTGTGCTAATCAAGGTGTCAGGGATTGATTTAAGTGATGAATGTACAACTATGTAATGGTACTGTAAACAATCAAAAGTACGATTTGTTTTGTACGACTGCGTGGTATGTGAATATATCTCAATAAAATGAAGATTTAAAAAAAAATGAAGTGGAGATTAAAATATTTTCAGAGAAACAGACACTGGGAGAGTTTGTGAACAAGAGACATGTTTTTAAAAGAAATACTATAGGGAGCACTACAGGCAGATAGTAAAAGAAGAGAGAGGTTTGGAGAAGAGAGTAGAAATGAAGAGGTATAAGTAAGAGGTGAGAGAGAGAGAGAGGGAAAATGATATATATAAAATCCAAAAGACAAAAAGGTACATAGTAGACATTACACTGAGTGAAATTAGCCAGAAACAAAAGGATGGATACTCTCTGGACTCACTAATATGAACTAACATTGATGAGTGAAATTTGAGAGTTTAAGTTGAGAACACAGGTTGTCAGGAAATAGAAAGAAGTTAGAAAATTAGTGTTTTGAAGTTGAAAGAGTAAATAAGTTTCAACAGGATTGATTATATAGATCCAGAAATGGATAGCATAATACTGCGTGATGGTAGCACAATATTTTAAGTACTCTGAACAAAGATAAGTGTGAATACAGTTGAAAGTGGAAGGCTATGGAATGTATGACACCAGAAGGAAAGATAGAAGATAGAGACTGGAATTGTATAACTTAGTGAAACCTAGAATGGTCAATCATGGTGATTAAATGTACAAATAAAAGAAAGTTTTTAAAAGAGGGAGAACAAATGAATGTCAAAATTGCAAGGTGTTGAAAATTGTATGGTCTAGGGGAAAAGATACAATCAATACAAACTAGAGTCTATAGTTAACAGTTACATTGTAAGATGCTTCCATTTACTGTAACAAAGGCAATATACCAAAGCTAAGTGTCTATATGAGGGGGATATAAGAGAGTGATACGGGATTCTTGGTGGTGGTGGTGTTGTCTGACCTTTTCATTGTATCTTATTTTATTTTTACTTCTCTTCTATCTTTAATGTTTTTATTCATTTTTTTCTCCTTTTCCTCTTTCTTTGGGGAAGAAATGGAAATGTCCTCATATAGATTGTGGTAGGTAATGCATAATTATGTGATCATACCAGGGATCATTGAATGTTTTCTTAGAATGGATTGTATGGTGTGTGAATAAAACTGTTTAAAAAATAAAAAGAGGGATACAAGTGCTGGAGAAAATGTGGAGACAGGCATGTACTTATTCACTGTTGGTATAGATGTAGAATGGGGCAGCCCATCTAGAGGGCAGGAAGCTAACTATGGGGTTGCCAGATAGTCCTGCAACCCCATTATTGGGTATATTCTTGGAAGAACTGAGAGCAGAGACATGAATGAGCATTGCACACTGCTGTTTATGGTGGCAGTAGTCACAATTTGCAACAGGTGGAGGTGACCTAAGGGTACATCAACCAATAAATGGAATGGTGAACTGTGGTGTATACTTACAGTGGAATACTGAACAGCAGCAAGAAGAAATGAAGTTGTGAGGTGTGCAACTAGGTGGATTGATGTTGAGGACAGTATGTTGAGTGAGAGGAGCCAGAATCAAAAAGACAAACATTATAACACCTCACTTACACAGTTTAACTATAGTGCGCAAACTCAGAGAATTGAATCTGAGAGCATAGGTTATCAGCGGAAGGCTTATGGTAAAGGTTTCTAGATTGTAAGCTCTTATAGCAGTCACATCTATTCCTGAGTTGTAATGGTTATTTATAAATTCTGAGATGCTGAGCTCTTTGTGTATAACCTGGTTGGTCTCTGGAACTTCAGGTATCTGTCTGACACCTGAGAATCAGAGCCAGAGTTTGGTAGCTGTGAATGTCAGCAATATCCCATGCAGCAAATGTT
The DNA here is from genome assembly GCF_015220235.1 of Choloepus didactylus. Lineage (NCBI taxonomy): Eukaryota > Metazoa > Chordata > Mammalia > Pilosa > Megalonychidae > Choloepus > Choloepus didactylus. The sequence goes on from NC_051316.1 coordinate 60,688,619, forward strand.
AAAGATGCTGAAAAAGTTATCAGATTTTACTTAGAGATATGAATAAAATGGACTTGGTTAGGACTAAGATAAACCAGACCAAAGGGAAGAAGATGATATTGACTATGTTTTAAAACTTTGACTTCTGTGTGAGACCAAAGAAAGAGCTGTTTATTTGGTGGATTATCTATATTTTTTGTAGCATGCTATATAATGTAACTTGTATGGTCAGTTCACTAAAACACCATAATTACATGGAACTTTGAATACGGAGTGAGATCTGGTTGGTATCTACAGGTTAACATGAAACCCTGCTACATCCCAGAGTAATTTGGGCATATAAAATAAAAGTATTTGCAAAGCCCCCAAGGGACTGGGGAAAAATTGGAAACATTAAACTTCCCCACCTGAGGAATTCCTGATGTTCTTGCAAACATTGGGGACTACCATTGTAGTAAGGCAATCCCTTGATCTTGGGGCTTGCCCTTATGAAGCTTGTACTGCAAAGAAGAGGCTAAGCCTACTTATAATGGTGCCTAAGAGTCACTCCCAGAGAACGTCTTCCGTTGCTCAAATGTGGCCTCTCTCTCTAAGCCAACTTTGCAGGTAAACTCACTGCTGTCTGTGAAAGAAGGGAGCCGACTCCGTCTCTCTGTTCCTGTAAGAAGTTCGTTATTTGCTTTTTAGTACAAGGTTATATAGCATAAGCATTCTTTGGACTACGTGACTGTTTTTCCGTTTCACAAGGGAACTGCGTTTTTTTTAAAATCACAAGACTCACATGTTTACAGCCTTAGGGAACAAACTTCAGGGTCATAATAACCTTGAGTACAATCTCTTCTAGGCAGGGTGGGAAGCAGAGGCACGGAGGGAACCCAGCATCATTCCTTACCTTAGTTGCCTGCCTTCAGGCACACACTGCCTTGGCCTTCTCCTAACCTTTTAGGAGGCGGCCTCCCTGACTGACTTGCCAAGCCAGGAAACCTTCTGTGCCTCCACAGCTGTCCCCCCTGTGAGGGACATGATTCCCAAGGGGGTAAATCTCCCTGGCAACGTGGGACATGACTCCCAGGGATGAGCCTGGGCCTGGCATCGTGGGATTGAGAAAATCTTCCTGACCAAACAAGGGAAGCAAAATGAAACAAAATAAAGTTTCAGTGACTGAGAGGTTTCAAACTGATTCAAAAGGTCATTCTGGAGGTTATTTTTATGCATTATTTAGATATCCCTTTTTAGTTTTTAGTGCATTAGAATAGCTAGAAGGAAGTACTGAAACTGTTGAACTGCTATGAAGTATCCTTGATTCTTGAAGATGATCATATAACTATATAGCTTATACGGGATGACCATCTGATTGTGAAAATCTTGTGGCCTACACTCCCTTTATCCAGTGTATGGACCACTGAGTAGAAAAAAGGGGGGCAAAAAGTAAATGAATAATAGGGGGAGAAAAGGAGTATGAGATGTTTTGGGTGTTCTTTTTTATTTTTATTCTTATTTTTATTTCTTGGAGTAATGAAAATGTTCAAAAAATTGTTTGTGGTCATGAATGCACAACTATATGATGACACTGTGAACAACTGATTGTAACCTTTCGATGATTTTATAGTATGTGAATATATGTCAATAAAATAACCTTTAAAAATGAAAAAAAATAAACATAAATTTATTATCTCACAGTTTTGGAGGATAGAAATCCAAAATTAAGGTGTCAGCTTGGCAATGCTCCCTTGGAAGTCTCTAGGGAAGAATGCTTTCTTTCCTTGTCTAGCTTTTGGTGGCCTCAGAAGGAATGGCTGCGGCAGTGTAACTCCTGTCTGTGTGTTGGTCTTCAGGTGGCAGTCTTCTGGCTTTGTGTCTCCGTCTCTGGGTCCAAATTTCCCTCTCCTTATAAGGGCACAAATCATATTGGATTTAGGGCCCACCCTTATCAAGTATGACCTCATTTTACCCAGCTACATCTGCCAAGACCCTGTTTCCAAGTTAGGTCACGTTCACAGATACTGGGCTTTAGAACATGAACACACCTTTTTGGGAGAACACAATTTAAACACAACAAAGTGACTAGGATTGAAATACAGGGAAGCTGGGGGATGGGCACACAGAAGTCAGCTGAAGTGGTGTCCAAGCACTGACAGCAAGTTCTAAGGTAGGAGTTTTAAAGTTCGATATACAGGCCAGTAGCATCAGCCCCATACAGGAACCTGTTGGAAATGCAAATTATGATATTAATCTTTTCAATCTTGTCTTTTATCTCTTTTTTGCATAATATTGTTTAAAATATTGTTTTAAAATCCAGGCTGGGGAATCCATTGTCTGAAGCCCCACAAGTCTCTTCCTGATTTTTTTTCTTTACATCCTCTTTTTTCTCCTTACGTGCCATGTTATTTTTAATCCAATAGTGGCTTTCTGACATCATAATATTCTGGTTTTCCCTTGTCTCACTTAGGATTTCTCATGTATACATGAGCCACTCTATGTATTTTAACTAAGAATTTGAAGCTTAAACTACAATTAGAAGGGCTGGGAGACCCAAGGTTTTGAGGTTGTATCTGGTTTTTAGAAGACGGAATGTGCAAGACTTTCAAGGGTGGTGCCATAGGTGATGGCAGCTTTGGAAATACCCGAATGGATGATTCTTAGGGAAATGCCTGGACAGCCCTGGAAAAAAAATGTATATCTGTTATATACAAATGCTCATGTCTGCTTTAAACTTTCACTGAAGAAAATGGCTTATTTACTTATTTATTAATTATTACACAAGTTCTTCTTATTAGCTAACTCGAATCCAAACGTACTGGCAGAGAGGCTAGGAACAGGAATTTCCAGTCCTTCAAACCTTTTGATTCAGAGGGAATTTTAGAAGGTAGGAAGAAACTGTGCATCAAACAAAGTATCTGGGCACATCTTCTGATGCTTTTCTTTTGTTTTATTCACTGTTTGCCTAAATGGTTTCCTTTTCACCTTTATAAACTAAATGTGGGTTTGGTAATAATGAGTATATCATATAGCAACCCCTAACAAATATAGACCTTGTTTAAGGAGGACTCCGAAGAGAGGGAGATCCTGCAGAAATCTAACATAGTCTTTGGAAGTGAAAGTTTTGAGGAAAAAAAAAAAAAATCCCACTTCTGTTGTTATAAGTCGTGTCACATGGGTGATGTTTCTTAATCTCATTAGCACACTGCCTTGCACATAGATACAGTTTAATAAATGTTACTGTTATGTCTATGACCATCTTCATCAATACTTAGGTTTGTCTACTCTGAAACATAGAACCCTGATTCTAATAGGGTAATTGGGCCCATTTAGTTCAAATAGATGCATTTATTTAATACCACATGAATTCTTTCTTTAATCAGAACTTTATAAAGATAACAAAGAGATATGTTTGAGAATGCCTGAACCCAAAGTTTCTAAAAAGAGCTATAAGTATTTTACTTCACATGCTGTTGGCTTTTAGATAAAACAAAGTACTCTTTCTGCACGGCTGCATTTTGTTCCTCACCCTTCTTCCAGTGGCAGATCGGTCAAAATTTATTTGTTCAGTCTCAAGAAGGGGCTCTACTATGGTTCATTATGTCAAAGAGATTTCACTGGACAGAGATGGTCTGCATTGCTCTTGCTATTCCAAATATCTAAATCCTATGGGACACAATTCTGGTTTTGTTTCCGTGAGTCTAGAGGGTAGAAAAGAAATTGGAAATCTCCCATTCCTTCCCCCACCAAAGTGCCTCTTTCTACAAAGTGGACGAGGTAATCTGAAATGTTTGTGTTCAGGTTCTATCTGCCTTGCTTTGTAAAATGTGGCAATCGGTTAAGAGCTCAGGGATAGCAGTAAACACCTTTATTCATTTTTGTTTTCTTGGCTAACGGAGTTGTCCTTATGATCCATTTTATCTTACTGAACCTTACCCTGACCTTTGAGACCAACAGTTATTAATAAAAAAGCATGCAATTTTGCAAATCTTGTTTCTATCTTCATATATTCCTCTCAGACATGTTTAAGGAAGAAGTAGTGTGAGACAATTCAAATATTTCTGGTGCCCTTTGAGCAAGTTTTTATCTCATTTCCTTCCTAAAACATCGATATGAAATAAAACATAAAAACACTATGAAATTATTTGGATAAAGGTTTTTGATTTCATACAGCAACAAATTTATGCTAATCTTTAGAGAGAGTGGACAACTGTGTAAAGCTAGCCATAAATATTTATGTATCTGAGTACCACATCTTCCTGTCACAGGATTCTTGTTTCAGGGATCCCATTAATGTCATTGAATACTCTGATTTTTCATAGAATTTAAAGCTAACAAGTTGCCTTCAAATAATATTATATACATTTTTGTTCTTTTTTTTTTTGTTTGCAATGAGGAGCAAATATATTCTACAAACTTTTTTAAAATGTAAACTAATAAAAGATATTATTTGGTGTATTAATAATCACAAGGTGGGTGAAAATAGTTAACTTTTTATGACAAACATAATTTTCAACATAAAGTGTACAAATATTGCTTTTCATAACAAATATTTAGTTCCTAATTTTCCCATAATAAACATTCATAGTCCAAGGTTATAAATCACTAGTTCTTATAATTATCAAAATTACAAAACTTTCAAAATCATAGGAAATGTTATCTTTATTTTTAATAAACAGAAGTAGGAAATCAATCTTAACTAACTTATCTAAATGTTTGAGAAAATAGATTTATTAAGTTGTTTGATAATTTTAAAAAATCTAATACGCTTTCATATCTAGCTAAATAAAGGGTGATGGTTAATTCATTTGTTTGAATTCTCAAAAAAATGTGGGTCAAGACCTTTTTTACTGAATATGTCTAGTCTAAGCTGTAGAGTCTTATGAATCATATTTCAATTTTAAATTTAATCAAGGTGGAATTAACATTTTGGAGCACATAATTTTTACGACAATATCCTTAAGAGTTTTTTGTTCTGGTATTATTCAAAATCCAGTCTTTACTGATTATTAACTTCTATCAAAGTTTTTCTTGCCCTCAGTAATTTCTTTGAATTCCTTTGATGTCATTCTTTTGAGAAGTCGAAATTTTTATTGCTCAATCAGTATTTTTTAGGCACTTTTACAGTAAATAAAGGCTTTTAAATTCCTTTGGGAAATCTCTCTCTCTCTTTCTCTCTAATTTTTAAGTTTAAAACCAAAAGTTTGTTCTTGATTGAATGTGGTTCCACTAACCATCTTCCGGTTTAATCTTTTCATGCATAATATTGTATAGGTTGAAATGGTCTTTATTTTTTTTACATTTAAATACTGAAAAAGTTAGCTGACTCAAAAACTCTGTTATCACTGCTATGTCAACATTAACTTGACAAAATAGAAATGCAAATGCTTCAAAAGAAATAGATAATTGGAATATCATTCAGCAGTAAGAAGGAATGAAGTCCTGAAGCATGCAACGACAGGGATGAACCTTGAGGACATTACGTTGAGTTAAATAAGTCTGACATAAAAGGGCAAGTATTGTATGATCTCACCAATTTGAGCTAATTATAATACATAAACTCAGAGAGTTAAAATCTAGAATATAGGTTACCAGGAAACAGAATAAGGTTAGAAAATGGGGAGTAGATACTTAATGTGTACAGAATTTTTAACTAGGTTGAATTTAAAATGTTTGGAAATGGATAGAGGTGATGATAGCTAATGAGTTGCCTTCAAATAATATTATATACATTTTTGTTCGTTTTTTTGTTTACAATGAAAAACAAATATATTCTACAAATAGGGTGATTGTAATTAACAGCACTGAATTATTCTGTAATTGTGGTTGAAAGGGGAAGTTTAGAGTAGAGTACGTCACTAGTAGGAAAGCTGGAGGATAAAACAGGGGCCTGTATAATATAGTGAATTCTGTGGTGGACATTGACTGTGATTAATAGTACAAATATACAAATGCTCTTTCATGAACTCAAACAAGTGTATGTCATTATTACAAGGATTTCATATAGCATGGTTTATGGGAAAAATGCACCTATTGCAAATTATGGACTATAATTAGCAGGAATATTTTAATATTCTTTCATCAACAGTAACAAATGTACCCCACTAATGCTAAAGGTCAATAGTTGGGGGAATGAATGAAAAGCATGGGATTTTTTTTCTGTTTTGAGTAATGAAGATGTTCTAAAATTGTGGTAAGGAATGCACAACTATGTGATGATACTCTGAACCACTGTACACTTTGGATGGATTGTATTAAATGTGAATATATCTCAATAAAGCTGCTAAAAAAGAGAATAGATAAAATATGATAATAATATATAATTAACCAGAATGAATGAATAAATAAATAAAAACAAATAGCTTAATTGAAAAAAGAAAGAAAGGTAAATTCCCTAGTAGCTGGGAGTGTGTTCAGGTGCCTCCATAGAGACGGTGTATGTGTGACCATTAGCATGTGAAAGGTAGGAAGCTAGAAATGAGATCCCTTTGCAAAGCTGGGCAACAGAAAGTACTGTCCCTCCATTAATGGAAATTAGAAAACCTCTATATATCACTTTTTTGTCTGTTTAGGAATCAGCTCTATGTGTGAAAAACAATTGAATTTTCCCTTGTACAGAAAACCTGGTGGAAAATTGACATTTAACTGTCACAATAATAAAGTTAAAGACCCAATGACAGGATCAATCATGAAAGAAATTTATGAAAGGCAACAAAAAGGAGACACAATTCCTCAGGAAGGGGAGATAATAAAATGTTCTGAAAAATCTGTAAAATAAGCAGGAGACCTTTCAGCCTCAGCAGAGGGCAAGGTGCAACTTTCTTTGGTCTTCCAACTCTGGGTTGCCACCAAAGTTCAACCCCAGTGAGAACAAAGATATGCACTTGAGGTGCATCAGTGGGGCAGTCAGTGCCACACCTTCCCTGGCACCCAAGATCTGCCCCCTAGGTCAGTCTCCAAAATGCATTAGTGATGACATTGCCAAGGCATTGGATGACTGGAAAGGTCTGAGGATTATGGTGGAACTGACCGTTCAGTACAGACAAGCCAAGACTAAGTTGGTACCTTCTACTTCTCCTCTAATCAACAACGCCCTTAAGAAACCACCCAGAGAAAGAAAGAAACAGAAGACATTAAGCACAGAGGAAATATCACTTTTGATGACATTGCCAACATGGCCCAACGGATGCAGCACCATCGATCTTGAGGCAAAGAACTCCCTGGAACCATTAAAAAAGATCCTGGGGACTGCCTGGTCTTTGGGCTACAAAGTTGATGGCTGCCACCCTTATGATATCATAGAAGACAATAGTGGTGCAGTGTTAAGAACTGCAAAGGAACATATTTCAATAAAGGATCATTTGATAAAAAAAACAAAAAGGAGGAGGGCAAGGAAATGCCTAAAAAGATGAAAAAATAAGAGGTGGCTCTGGAAACAGACTGCCCTGGGTTCAATTCCCAATTCCACCATTTGGATGGTATTAGATACTTTTCTTACCTACTATTTATCAGCGTTCCCACCTGCAAAAAAAGAGATAATTATAGTATCTACCTCATTAAGTTGTCAAACACCAAAGATCTGATAATATCCTGTTCATAAACTCTGTCCATAAAGGGACAAATGCAAAGAGAATAACAGGAATAGAGTAAAAAATATTCTATTATGTCTGAAAATTTCTAAAAACAACAACTATTATGTAATCCTTATTCAAAGAATAATTATTATAGAAATTACCAAATATTTTTAGGGCTGAGAAAGAAAAAAAATTAGCATATATTTAAATTTGTGGAATAGAGCTATATTGATAACTATATGACAATTTACATTTTTAAATATATCTATTATAAAAAAGGTTGAAAATTAATGAGCTAGACTTCCAAAACCAAGAGTTGGATAAGAATAACTAAATAAGCCCAATACAGTGAATGGAAGGAAGTAATAGTGGTAAAACAGAGATTTGCAAAATGGACAATAAAGAAACAGTAGAAAAGATCTAGGAGACCAAAAACAAGGAGGCACAAATATCCCAAAATGGTCACAACCAAAAAGAGGTGAAAATATAAAAATGTTTTGAAAGCAAATAGACAATTTTCTAATAATGTGTAAATAATCAAAGGTGAAAGTGTAAAAATGTTTTGAAAGCAAATAGACAATTTTCTAATAATCTATAAATAATCAAAATGAACAAAAATAGAAAATGTGTTTCAACTTATTATTGTTTAAAGAATTAAAACCCTATTCCAAAATCAAACTAAAAATACCATCATTAATCATTCTTGATCATGTAATAAACTGAATAAACTTAAAGAAAAAAAGAACAGTAAAGAAAGAAAAAAAGGAAGAAAAGAATAAATGAAAAATAAAGAAAAAATCCTTTCTCAAACTTCCAAAAGCTAGTAAAAAAGGAAAAGTTCTAAGCCTATTCTATGAAGATAAACTTATCTAGATAAAAACCAGGTAAGGTCAATTCAAGGGAAGAAAACTACATTCAAGGTCATATTTAAATAGAAATGTAAAAAATCATAAATAATATCTAGGACACAATATCAAGCAATATGGTTAAAATACATCATGATCCATTATGGGTTTTTTCAAGGAATGCAAAGATGTTTTTAAAATCTGTTTAGATTTCTAAATAGAAAACTGTTTAATATAATTTACCCCATTGGCAAAGAAGCTATTGCATGAAAATTTTATTTGACATAATTAATCATAACTATTTGACATAATCATAAACACATGATTAAAAAAAACAAAAACAAAACTCTCAGCAGTTTAGGGATACAAAGATATTTCCAAAGCCAGATGAAAGTAAAAATCCATAACAAACACAAAACTTAGAGTGAAATATGAGAACATCCCCTTTAAAATCCATAACATTAGATGGATATCTGATAACAGGTCTTGTAATCAGTATTTACTGCATCCTACCCAGTAAGCTAAGACAAAGAATAAATAATAGCTATCATAATAGTAAAGAGAAAAGCCATTTATAGACCATATCACCATCAATATAGAAAATTCATTAAAATGTAAAAAGGCAGTATTAGAACTAATGAGAGATTTCAAGAAAATTGCTGGATACAGCATCAATATGAAAAGATCAAGAGCATTGGTGTATGTCACTAATGCATTCATTCAACATCAGAATACATCAGTGAAGAGAAAAAACAAAATTATCAGGACTTGTGGAACTTACAATCAGAAAATACAGTTACAAATTCTCAATAACCAATCACATAACTCATTTAATTATTTCAAGTATTTGATAAAATTTAGTTCTTCTTGCCTTTTTTGGGGATTTAAATCACATATAATCCACCATAAAATCAACTCTTTTAAATTATACGATTAAAAGCACAATTCACTCTTTTTAATATATTCACAAGGTGTGCAAACATCATCATCATCTAATTTCAGAAAGTTTTCTTCACCCCCAAAAGAAACTCTGTTTCTGTTAGCAACCCATCTCCTCCTCTTCTCCCCCTCCCCTCCAGTCCCTGGTAGCCATTAATCAACTTCCTGTCACTATGGACTGCCTATTGTGGACATCTTATATAAAAGGAATCATGTAATACCTGGCCCTTTGTGCCTGGCTTCTTCACTAGCCTCACGTGATGGTGAGAAAGCAGGAAAATTTGAGCTTTCATATGTTACTGTTTGGAATGTGAAGTGGTGCAGCTGTTTGGAAAACACGAATTTACAATGTGAAATTACACTTCTTCTAAAGGAAATGGCCAGATGCTCCCTGTAGAGACCTCTGAGTGAGTGCTGCATACAGCTTCACTGCACAGGCTGTAGCTGAGAAATGCTTTGCTGCCAATAACCCACCTTGTTATTATCTCAGTGAAATGGTAATGCATTCATTTCTCCTTTTGCAGTGATGCCCAAGTAGTCAAGACACAATCGCATGCTCCCTTCTCCTCATAGAGGTGTAATATAAATTCTATGATATTAGGAATGAGAAATTAGAATGCCTTCTGCTTCATTTATAAAACCTAACAGCTTAATTCCAAAAACTCTGGACATTTAGTTAATGAGATATGAGTCAACCATTCAACATTAAAAAGAGAATCTATAATTTGGACTCTTCTAGAGAGCAGAGTGAAATGTCAAATTATTTTAGTCTACAGACAGGCTTTTTCACAACTTTCATGATGTAAATGTTTCATAATAATGTCAGAACTTCTGCTCTATTAAGTTAGCATGCAACTGATCTGATACAAATTGCCTTTGACACTAAATTGTATTGATGTCTTACCACAGAGATAAACTTGGCTGTGGAAAAGTGGGCCATGTCCCATCAGCAACAAAAGAACAATACTTGGGAAATGAAGTGTCCAAGCTACTTACCACTCCTGGAATTACTTGCCTGTAGCAGTAGCTTTAAGGTGTACCTGCTTAACCTTGAGTAACACAAGTAGAGAGACCTAAATTGGAATTGACACTCCGCTTTTGTATGGTAATGCTCTATTTACTTCAGCTTCTCTTTTTATTCAGCTTTCAAGTATATACAGTGTATTCATTAAAGGCACTCTAAGCTGCAAATTCTGTAGAACCGTAGGTCAGAGGATCAGCTGCCTGGTCCAGACAGCAAATGCAAGTGTTGACAAATGAGATTGCTACAAATTGCTGCATTCACACAACTTCCCAGAGAACATGCATTTCTACCCCAAATGCCAGGACTGATTATAGGCTACAAATAATTTGATAATATCCCCCATTATAACATCATGTATATGCATCTGCATTTACAGAAAATTTTTATAAATACCATAGTGCCTTTAGTTTGTAAGTCATGGTAGATTTTTCAACAGATAAATATTTATGGAATCTAGGAAAAAGAGAAATTCAAGAATACTGGAGACGAGAATAGTTTTTGTTTTTAATTATTTATTTTTTAATTGTAACAAAATATACATAACATAAAAATAATTTTAACCATTTTAAGTGAACAATTCTTTCAACATTAAGTACATTGACAATACTGTATAGCTTTCACCACTATTTCAGGCTATTTTATCCTCCCAAACCCAAACTCTTACAATCACACTGTTGATATTTTTAGTTCAGAATCCTCCACATTTTTCTAACAGTTAATTACCGTTTTGACATTAAACCTATTTTTATCTCACATTTTCTTTTTTTTAGGTCTCAATTTTAATACTTTAAATCATTAAATCTGCATTTACTGATATATGTACGTAATCCACAATATTGGTAACATTAAAATATATCCATTTAATAGTAAAGCCTAACATCTCTTTTCTAAGTTCAAAGCACACAAAAGTGCAAAATAACCTTCTCACATCCACCCTGCCCCTCCTAATCCACACTCAGCCAACAAACGCCACTTTATCAGAAGCCAGTGCTTTGGAATTAATACTGAGATAAGATCCTAACCCTGTCATTCAAATTGTGTGGGTGCTGAGTTCCTAAACTGAAAATACAAAATCCCAGAATGCAGGACAGGATTAAATAATGACCTGAGATGATGTGTCCATTAGCCAGAGTTTTTCTCTAACTTTCACCAACATCTCCCCATATCCATTTCATTATTGAGTTCTATTCTAGTTACAATTTTTCCCCAATTTCTTCTCTTCGTCTGCACTTCCATCCACAATGCCAGGCCCACCTTACCTGTTTCCTAGATGTTCATTAATCACCTCCCTGCTCCACCATCTTGCCTGAAATTCAAAGTTGTTTTTGGCAACATAAAGAATAAATGCCCCTCCCCCAAACAACATTTATTTGCCAATTGAATGTTTAGATTACTAGGTAATTGCTTAATATATCTGGCAAAAGTTTAGACAATTATTAAAAATCAGAACCTATGTGATTTGAAAAATTGGTGCCTTTATTTAAATTCATCTTTTTTTTATCTTTTTTGGTGCCCTTTATTTGATCTTGTGGGGGGTTGAAGCATTGAATTCCCACTGATTGAGAGACATTAGGATGGGCATGTGTATCTGTTTGTTTCTTTTCCACCAGAAATATTCTCATAACTATCTTGTTTCAGTAATTCTCTGTGAATTTTGAAGACTACTAGGTTTAAAATTTTACTCCCATGGTGTTCATAGGTTCTCCACCCAAAGTAATACTACGACTTTTATGATTGACTATTGAGTATGTCAATAGTCATGTAGTATTGTTTTACTCTGAATTTTACCTACGTAGCAAGAAACACGTCCTTTGTTACAGAAAAAGTAGATAAAGAAGAACAATCTATTGAAAAGTTAATGTAGCACAATTACCTGTTGTGAAATCAACTGTTTTCTCAGCTGTAGTCTAATCATTTAAGAATAATACGTACCACCTAAAAAGGGGCAATAAGGTTTAGGATTCTTAAGATAGAAGCTTTGTTTACCACTAGGGGAGCTAACTAGGCTTTATTTTAAAGAACTTTGGCACCTAGAGTGATTATGAGAAGTAAAGGAACAAAGCTCTGAGAAATAAAATGATAGGATCTTACAATCTGGGTGCTTTTTGTTAGATGAAATGGAAATGTGGCTCTGAGTTTCTATAGGCAAAGGAGGTTAGATCTGTGCTTAGATGTAATGCTACAGAGACATCAAGTGGCACTTGGCTTGTGAGGACCTGGTAGAACTGCATCTAAATCTGCAGGTTTGATACCACAGCAAATCTCCACCACCCAAGGTAGTGGTAGAAGAGAAGATAGGCATGCCCAAACCATGGTGAGAATTTGTGTCCCATAGATGGTGAAACACGATGCATTCAGCCACATAATTGTACAGAAGATGTAATAATACTAAGAATAATAATTCTGCCCTGTCCCCATTTTTATAGAACCATGAAAGCCTGGGGCCCCTTGCCCATCCTTTGGATGTCAGCAGAGCCATAGTAATAACTGCCATTGAAAATTCCGACTGATTTTATTAATCTGATTTTGAAACCCAATTTAATGTGGTTTTGAGCATTGAAGAAATGTGATAATTCTTGCTTCTCATTTGTGGTAGTTCCATTCATTCTTGTTTCATAATTTTAATGTTTTGTTGTTGTTTTCAGTATGTGGCAAGCTCTCGTTATACCTTTGCCTGTCACACACCTTAAATATTTGGTATAAAACTTCTTGAATACATATTCCAGAGTAAATAAAGGAAATTATGAGTTACTCTTCTTTAGATAGAGGGCAGTTCTGATTGCTAAGGGCAATTCTGATTGCTACGGCTGTTCTGATTTCTAAGTATTTTCTAGATCTCTGGATATTTTCACAATAAACAACTTTTCCTGCCCTTGGTTTGGGGAATATAAAATTATGTCAATAAACACATGGATTCCATTAGCTGAAATGTGAAAATGTTAGTGTAAATTAACAATCACTTTGTACTTACTTGTAATAAAACCGTATTTACCCTACAAAAACCTATATAAAATCAGAAAATTTCTTAATTAGTTACAAAATTACTTTGTTATTGTAAAGAAGTATTACAAGGTGTTAAATCAAAAATCAAGCAAAAGTCCATTTAAATTAAAAGCCTAGAGAAATGGACTTGAACATGATGCTTTTCTCTCTTGATGACTTATTTTGTAATCAATTGGAACTCTCTTTGTTCTTTTCGCCCTTACAATCACTTTGCCTAATGCAAATCTAGATCAATTTGCATGATATAAACATTAATGCAACAAACAAACCGGAGGCGGGGCAAGATGGCAGACTGGTGAGCTGTATGTTTTAGTTACTCCTCCAGGAAAGTAGGTAGAAAGCCAGGAACTGCGTGGACTGGACACCACAGAGCAATCTGACTTTGGGCATACTTCATAAAACACTCATGAAAACGTGGAACTGCTGAGATCAGCGAAATCTGTAAGTTTTTGCGGCCAGGGGACCCGCGCCCCTCCCTGCCAGGCTCAGTCCCGTGGGAGGAGGGGCTGTCAGCTCCAGGAAGCAGAAGGGAGAACTGCAGTGGCAGCCCTTATTGGGAAACTCATTCTGCTGATCCAAAGTCCAACCATAGATAGACGGAGACCAGACACCAAAGAATCTGAGAGCAGCAAGCCCAGCAGAGAGGAGACAGGCATAGAAAAAAAAACAACACGAAAAACTCCAAAATAAAAGTGGAGGATTTTTGGAGTTCTGGTGAACATAGAAGGGGGAAGGGCAGAGATCAGGCCCCAGCTCAGGTCCTGAGGCGCATATGCAAATCCCGAAGAAAAGCTGATCTCTCTGCCCTGTGGACCTTTCCTTAATGGCCCTGGTTGCTTTGTCTCTTAGCATTTCAATAACCCATTAGATCTCTGAGGAGAGCCCCCTTTTTTTTTTTTTTTAATCCTTTTTTCTTTTTCTAAAACAATTACTCTAAGATGCCCAATACAGAAAGCTTCAAAGACCTGCAATTTGGGCAGGTCAAGTCAAGAGCAGAACTAGGAGAGCTCTGAGACAAAAAGCAATAATCCAGTGGCTGAGAAAATTCACTAAACACCACAACTTCCCTAGAAAAGGGGGGTGTCCGCTCACAGCCATCATCCTGGTGGACAGGAAACACTCCTGCCCATTGCCAGCCCCATAGCCCAGAACTGCCCCAGACAACCCAGTGTGATGGAAGTGCTTCAAATAACAGGCACACACCACAAAACTGGGCGTGGACATTAGCCTTCCCTGCAACCTCAGCTGATTGTCCCAAAGTTGGGAAGGTAGAGCAGTGTGAATTAACAAAGCCCCATTCAGCCATCATTTCAGCAGACTGGGAGCCTCCCTACACAGCCCAGCAGCCCAGAACTGCCCTGAGGGGACGGCACTCACCTGTGACATAACACAGTCATCCCTCAACAGAGGACCAGGGGTGCACGGCCTGGAAGAGGGGCCCACTTGCAAGTCTCAGGAGCCATACGCCAATACCAAGGACTTGTGGGTCAGTGGCAGAGACAAACTGTGGCAGGACCGAACTGAAGGATTAGACTATTGCAGCAGCTTCAAAACTCTAGGATCACCAGGGAGATTTGATTGTTAGAGCCACCCCCCCCCCTGACTGCCCAGAAACACGCCCCATATACAAGGCAGGCAACACCAACTACACACGCAAGCTTGGTACACCAACTGGACCCCACAAGACTCACTCCCCCACTCACCAAAAAGGCTAAGCAGCGGAGAACTGGCTCGTGGAGAACAGGTGGCTCGTGGACGCCACCTGCTGGTTACTTAGAGAAAGTGTACTCCACGAAGCTGTAGATCTGATAAATTAGAGATAAGGACTTCAATTGGTCTACAAATCCTAAAAGAACCCTATCAAGTTCAGCAAATGCCACGAGGCCAAAAACAACAGAAAATTATAAAGCATATGAAAAAACCAGACGATATGGATAACCCAAGCCCAAGCACCCAAATCAAAAGACCAGAAGAGACACAGCACCTAGAGCAGCTACTCAAAGAACTAAAGATGAACAATGAGACCATAGTACAGGAGACAAAGGAAATCAAGAAGACCCTAGAAGAGCATAAAGAAGACATTGCAAGACTAAATAAAAAAATGGATGATCTTATGGAAATTAAAGAAACTGTTGACCAAATTAAAAAGATTCTGGACACTCATAGTACAAGACTAGAGGAAGTTGAACAACGAATCAGTAACCTTGAAGATGACAGAATGGAAAATGAAAGCATAAAAGAAAGAATGGGGAAAAAAATTGAAAAAATCGAAATGGACCTCAGGGATATGATAGATAATATGAAACGTCCAAATATAAGACTCATTGGTGTCCCAGAAGGGGAAGAAAAGGGTAAAGGTCTAGGAAGAGTATTCAAAGAAATTGTTGGGGAAAACTTCCCAAATCTTCTAAACAACATAAATACACAAATCATAAATGCTCAGCGAACCCCAAATAGAATAAATCCAAATAAACCCACTCCGAGACATATACTGATCACACTGTCAAACACAGAAGAGAAGGAGCAAGTTCTGAAAGCAGCAAGAGAAAAGCAATTCACAACATACAAAGGAAACAGCATAAGACTAAGTAGTGACTACTCAGCAGCCACCATGGAGGCGAGAAGGCAGTGGCACGATATATTTAAAATTCTGAGTGAGAAAAATTTTCAGCCAAGAATACTTTATCCAGCAAAGCTCTCCTTCAAATTTGAGGGAGAGCTTAAATTTTTCACAGACAAACAAATGCTGAGAGAATTTGCTAACAAGAGACCTGCCCTACTGGAGATACTAAAGGGAGCCCTACAGACAGAGAAACAAAGAAAGGACAGAGAGACTTGGAGAAAGGTTCAGTACTAAAGAGATTCGGTATGGGTACAATAAAGGATATTAATAGACAGAGGGGAAAAATATAACAAACATAAACCAAAGGATAAGATGGCTGATTCAAGAAATGCCTTCACGGTTATAACATTGAATGTAAATGGATTAAACTCCCCAATTAAAAGATATAGATTCGCAGAATGGATCAAAAAAAATGAACCATCAATATGTTGCATACAAGAGACTCATCTTAGACACAGGGACACAAAGAAACTGAAAGTGAAAGGATGGAAAAAAATATTTCATGCAAGCTACAGCCAAAAGAAAGCAGGTGTAGCAATATTAATCTCAGATAAAATAGACTTCAAATGCAGGGATGTTTTGAGAGACAAAGAAGGCCACTACATACTAATAAAAGGGGCAATTCAGCAAGAAGAAATAACAATCGTAAATGTCTATGCACCCAATCAAGGTGCCACAAAATACATGAGAGAAACACTGGCAAAACTAAAGGAAGCAATTGATGTTTCCACAATAATTGTGGGAGACTTCAACACATCACTCTCTCCTATAGATAGATCAACCAGACAGAAGACCAATAAGGAAATTGAAAACCTAAACAATCTGATAAATGAATTAGATTTAACAGACATATACAGGACATTACATCCCAAATCACCAGGATACACATACTTTTCTAGTGCTCATGGAACTTTCTCCAGAATAGATCATATGCTGGGACATAAAACAAGCCTCAATAATTTAAAAAGATTGAAATTATTCAAAGCACATTCTCTGACCACAATGGAATACAATTAGAAGTCAATAACCATCAGAGACTTAGAAAATTCACAAATACCTGGAGGTTAAACAACACACTCCTAAACAATCAGTGGGTTAAAGAAGAAATAGCAAGAGAAATTGCTAAATATATAGAGACGAATGAAAATGAGAACACAACATACCAAAACCTATGGGATGCAGCAAAAGCAGTGCTAAGGGGGAAATTTATAGCACTAAACGCATATATTAAAAAGGAAGAAAGAGCCAAAATCAAAGAACTAATGGATCAACTGAAGAAGCTAGAAAATGAACAGCAAACCAATCCTAAACCAAGTACAAGAAAAGAAATAACAAGGATTAAAGCAGAAATAAATGACATAGAGAACAAAAAAACAAGAGAAGATAAATATCACCAAAAGTTGGTTCTTTGAGAAGATCAACAAGATTGACAAGCCCCTAGCTAGACTGACAAAATCAAAAAGAGAGAAGACCCATATAAACAAAATAATGAATGAAAAAGGTGACATAACTGCAGATCCTGAAGAAATTAAAAAAATTATAAGAGGATACTATGAACAACTGTATGGCAACAAACTGGATAATGTAGAGGAAATGGACAATTTCCTGGAAACATATGAACAACCTAGACTGACCAGAGAAGAAATAGAAGACCTCAACCAACCCATCACAAGCAAAGAGATCCAATCAGTCATCAAAAATCTTCCCACAAATAAATGCCCAGGGCCAGATGGCTTCACAGGGGAATTCTACCAAACTTTCCAGAAAGAACTGACACCAATCTTACTCAAACTCTTTCAAAACATTGAAGAAAATGGAACACTACCTAACTCATTTTATGAAGCTAACATCAATCTAATACCAAAACCAGGCAAAGATGCTACAAAAAAGGAAAACTACCGGCCAATCTCCCTAATGAATATAGATGCAAAAATCCTCAACAAAATACTTGCAAATCGAATCCAAAGACACATTAAAAAAATCATACACCATGACCAAGTGGAGTTTATTCCAGGCATGCAAGGATGGTTCAACATAAGAAAATCAATCAATGTATTACAACACATTAACAAGTCAAAAGGGAAAAATCAATTGATCATCTCAATAGATGCTGAAAAGGCATTTGACAAAATCCAACATCTGTTTTTGATAAAAACACTTCAAAAGGTAGGAATTGAAGGAAACTTCCTCAACATGATAAAGAGCATATATGAAAAACCCACAGCCAGCATAGTACTCAATGGTGAGAGACTGAAAGCCTTCCCTCTAAGATCAGGAACAAGACAAGGATGCCCGCTGTCACCACTGTTATTCAACATTGTGCTGAAAGTGCTAGCCAGGGCAATCCGGCAAGACAAAGAAATAAAAGGCATCCAAATTGGAAAAGAAGAAGTAAAACTGTCATTGTTTGCAGATGATATGATCTTATATCTAGAAAACCCTGAGAAATCGACGATACAGCTACTAGAGCTAATAAACAAATTTAGCAAAGTAGCAGGATACAAGGTTAATGCACATAAGTCAGTAATGTTTCTATATGCTAGAAATGAACAAACTGAAGAGACACTCAAGAAAAAGATACCATTTTCAATAGCAACTAAAAAAATCAAGTACCTAGGAATCAACTTAACCAAAGATGTAAAAGACCTATACAAAGAAAACTACATAACTCTACTAAAAGAAATAGAAGGGGACCTTAAAAGATGGAAACATATTCCATGTTCATGGATAGGAAGACTAAATGTCATTAAGATGTCAATTCTACCCAAACTCATCTACAGATTCAATGCAATCCCAATCAAAATTCCAACAATCTACTTTGCAGACTTGGAAAAGCTAGTTATCAAATTTATTTGGAAAGGGAAGATGCCTCGAATTGCTAAAGACACTCTAAAAAAGAAAAACGAAGTGGGAGGACTTACACTCCCTGACTTTGAAGCTTATTATAAAGCCACAGTTGCCAAAACAGCATGGTACTGGCACAAAGATAGACAGATAGATCAATGGAATCGAATTGAGAATTCGGAGATAGACCCTCAGGTCTATGGCCGACTGATCTTTGATAAGGCCCCCAAAGTCACTGAACTGAGTCATAATGGTCTTTTCAACAAATGGGGCTGGGAGAGTTGGATATCCATATCCAAAAGAATGAAAGAGGACCCCTACCTCACCCCCTACACAAAAATTAACTCAAAATGGACCAAAGATCTCAATATAAAAGAAAGTACCATAAAACTCCTAGAAGATAATGTAGGAAAACATCTTCAAGACCTTGTATTAGGCGGCCACTTCCTAGACTTTACACCCAAAGCACAAGCAACAAAAGAGAAAATAGATAAATGGGAACTCCTCAAGCTTAGAAGTTTCTGCACCTCAAAGGAATTTCTCAAAAAGGTAACGAGGCAGCCAACTCAATGGGAAAAAATTTTTGGAAACCATGTATCTGACAAAAGACTGATATCTTGCATATATAAAGAAATCCTACAACTCAATGACAATAGTACAGTCGGCCCAATTATAAAATGGGCAAAAGATATGAAAAGACAGTTCTCTGAAGAGGAAATACAAATGGCCAAGAAACACATGAAAAAATGTTCAGCTTCACTAGCTATTAGAGAGATGCAAATTAAGACCACAATGAGATACCATCTAACACCGGTTAGAATGGCTGCCATTAAACAAACAGGAAACTACAAATGCTGGAGGGGATGTGGAGAAATTGGAACTCTTATTCATTGTTGGTGGGACTGTATAATGGTTCAGCCACTCTGCAAGTCAGTCTGGCAGTTCCTTAGAAAACTAGATATAGAGTTACCATTCGATCCAGCGATTGCACTTCTCGGCATATACCCGGAAGATCGGAAAGCAGTGACACGAACAGATATCTGCACGCCAATGTTCATAGCAGCATTATTCACAATTGCCAAGAGATGGAAACAACCCAAATGTCCTTCAACAGATGAGTGGATAAATAAAATGTGGTATATACACACGATGGAATACTACGCGGCAGTAAGAAGGAACGATCTTGTGAAACATATGACAACATGGATGAACCTTGAAGACATAATGCTGAGCGAAATAAGCCAGGCACAAAAAGAGAAATATTATATGCTACCACTAATGTGAACTTTGAAAAATGTAAAACAAATGGTTTATAATGTAGAATGTAGGGGAACTAGCAATAGAGAGCAATTAAGGAAGGGGGAACAATAATCCAAGAAGAACAGATAAGCTATTTAACGTTCTGGGGATGCCCAGGAATGACTATAGTCTGTTAATTTCTGATGGATATAGTAGGAGCAAGTTCACAGAAATGTTGTTATATTAGGTAACTTTCTTGGGGTAAAGTAGGAACATGTTGGAAGTTAAGCAGTTATCTTAGGTTAGTTGTCTTTTTCTTACTCCCTTGTTATGGTCTCTTTGAAATGTTCTTTTATTGTATGTTTGTTTTCTTTTTAACTTTTTTTTCATACAGTTGATTTAAAAAAGAAGGGAAAGTTAAAAAAAAAAAAAAAAAGGAAAACAAGGAAAAAAAAAAGATGTAGTGCCCCCTTGAGGAGCCTGTGGAGAATGCAAGGGTATTCGCCTACCCCACCTCCATGGTTGCTAACATGACCACAGACATAGGGGACTGGTGGTTTGATGGGTTGAACCCTCTACCACAGGTTTTACCCTTGGGAAGACGGTTGCTGCAAAGGACAGGCTAGGCCTCCCTATGGTTGTGCCTAAGAGCCTCCTCCCGAATGCCTCTTTGTTGCTCAGATGTGGCCCTGTCTCTCTAGCTAAGCCAACTTGAAAGGTGAAATCACTGCCCTCCCCCGTACGTGGGATCAGACACCCAGGGGAGTCAATCTCCCTGGCAACGTGGAATACGACTCCCGGGGAGGAATGTAGACCTGGCATCGTGGGACGGAGAACATCTTCTTGACCAAAAGGGGATGTGAAAGGAAATGAAATAAGCTTCAGTGGCAGAGAGATTCCAAAAGGAGCCGAGAAGTCACTCTGGTGGGCACTCTTATGCACACTTTAGACAACCCTTTTTAGGTTCTAAAGAATTGGGGTAGCTGGTGGTGGATACCTGAAACTATCAAACTACAACCCAGAACCCATGAATCTCGAAGACAGTTGTATAAAAATGTAGCTTATGAGGGGTGACAATGGGATTGGGAAAGCCATAAGGACCACACTCCACTTTGTTTAGTTTATGGATGGATGAATAGAAAAATAGGGGAAGGAAACAAACAGACAAAGGTACCCAGTGTTCTTTTTTGCTTCAATTGCTCTTTTTCACTCTAATTATTATTATTGTTGTTTTTGTGTGTGTGCTGGTGAAGGTGCCAGGGATTGATTTGGGTGATGAATGTACCACTATGTAATGGTACTGTAAACAATTGAAAGTACGATTTGTTTTGTATGACTGCGTGGTATGTGAATATATCTCAATAAAATGAAGATTTAAAAAAAAAAAACAAACAAACAAACAAAAAAAACATTAATGCAACCACACAAAAGGAAACAAAATGGTGATGGTAAAATAGAATTCTAGAATATTTGAACAGAATAGTGAAGATGAAACATTAAAATACATGCAATTCAAAAGAAGACAGGAAAATGAGAATAAAATGAATAAACACATAAGACAATAGAACGTAAATAGCAAGCAGGCAGACTTAAACCCATCCATACTGATAACTACAGTCAACTTACATTGTTTTAAAAGGCCAAATACTAGATAGTTAATCAGAGTGGATAAAATCATGACTGAACAACATGCTGTCTATACATAATATAGACATGGTGTTAAAAGTAAAATGATGCAAATACCAATCATAAGAAAGCTGGAGTGACAGTTTAAATATCAGAAAAAATAGATTTGGGGATGAGGAAGAAATTATAACAGATAAAGAAGGAAATTTTATAATTATAAAAGGACCAATTCATTATGAATGCATAAAAAATCCTAAAAGTGCATTCACCTAATAGCAGAAATTCTAAATGCATGAGGATAAATCAGACTTTTCTGTTTCTTGTGTTTCTGTGTCTGTCTTTTCTTGGCTCTCCATGAAAAACAAAACAAATATTTGAACACCATTTGTTTCTTAGTTTAAAGTTTGGGTGAAAATGATCCACTATTCACTTCCACCAGTACTTCATATTTACCTCACAGTAAAAAGAAATGAAATCTCCTCACTAAAGTGTAAGTCTGTTTTCAAATGCAATTCTTGTATACTTAGTGATTTCATTTTAGAGAACTTAGAGAAGCCACACATTAATTTTTTGCAAGGCAAGTAATTTTTTTTCTCTGAGTCATTATATAATCCATTTATTTTGCATTTTAAAAAAGGCAATAATATGAAAACTTCACAATCCAAAGCATTGCATGTAAGTCCTTCTGGAATTCTTTATTCAAGCATGTATCAGATCACCTGTAGTATTTAAAAAGCTGAGTACACTCCAAATCCACTTAATCAGAGTCATCAGATTATCATGTGGGGGATCTCTGTGAGTGATTCTGGTGCACACCCAGGAAGACTGAGACAACCAAAATGAATAAATATAATTTTAAAAACTAATCCTCTTTTTAAACTATCATTCAAAGCCAAAATGGTGTGTAGTAGACCAAAAGAATGGTATAATAGCACTGAGTCACCTCAGCTCTGCTCTTATTAATATCATCCCTATTGTAAATAAGGTTCTGCATTACTTTTCATGTATTAATACTCCTTTCACTTTGAATCAATGAAAAGAAACATGTTTAAATGCTGGTAATTCTGATCTATTGCATGCAAATATTATCTCCAAATAAGTAAACCTTAAACTTCGTACTCTATTTTACAAATATTTATACTATTCACCTGAAGATTATATTTAAATGACTCAGTTCTAAAAACAGCCATTGATCCATATTAAACCTAAGAAAATATGATCTTCTTCAGTTTCTTAAATTGGACCCCAAGCATTCAATGTTAGTGAGATATAATATGTTCCATATTAAAAAACAGTAATTGCCATAGATCAAAATATATCACGTTTACTTAAATCCATGAGCTAATAATGGTATTAAAGAAAATAATAACAATAATTTCCCAATTATTCTAGGGAACCCAGACATTATTTTGAAAACTGGAAAGTAAGGATGATTATCAATCATTTATTTGGCCTTTCCAATACAAACTGTGTTTCTGGGCTACTAATTGAATAAGGAATTTTCTCTTTATAAGAGTATTACAGTCTTAATGAAGAAGAAATAGTAGAATTAGAACATCAACATTTGCAACCAATAATGAAATTACAAATCTAGGCAATGATCACCATTGGCTATTAATAAAACTAAATAGAAAACTAGATCTAGATGCCCCCTGATAGAAAAATACACAGCAACTGTGGCATTGCCAAAAATCAGTCTTGAATTGAGCTAACCTATAAATTCAACTACTCATTTACAGGAAATGTATGGGACAGAGGAAAATGTTAAATGTCATCTCAAGAATGTAGTCTCCATCTACACAGATCATAAAGTAGTGTTTAGACAAAAAAAAATTGATATTTTCAACAGATAAATTGCAAGTAAAAGACAAAAAAAAAAGAGAGTGAGGGTCATTTATACGATCTTCACTTTACAACACTGTAGCCACTAACTCATGTGGCTATTTCAATTTAAATTAATAAAAATTAAAAAAAAATAAAATTCTGTTCATGATCGCACTAGCTCCATTTCAAAGACTCAGTAGCCACATGTAGACAGCATAGATATAGAACATTTCCACCATCACAGAAAGCTGTAGTCAACAGTAGTACTAAAGAATAAAAGAATTATCAAGCAAATATAATGTGTAGATTTATTTGAATCCTAATTCAACAGATTTAGCACACGCACGCACGCGCACACACACACACATTTATGAGACAAGTAAGAAAATTTTAGCGCCATCCTGATACTTGATTATATTAAGGAATTGTTATTTTAATGTTGAAATGAAATGTGGTATATTTAAAAAATCAGTCCTTACTTTTTTTGAGATTAATACACAAGTATTTACAGATGAAGTATTACAATGTCTTGGGCTTGTTTCAAAATTATAGCAATTGGGAAGAGTGGGTGGGGATGTATATGAGACAGATGTGTCCATGCATGGATAATTGTGCAATGAGTGTTGCCTGCAATGAAACTGGATGTTTTGCAATGAGAGTGCATTACATTATTATCTGTTCCTTTATGTTTGTTTGAAATTGGCCTTAATAGAAAAAATTTTTAAATACTGTAGTGTTAGGATCGAATTGTTTAAAGCATGTAGATTACACATACGAGTTGAAAGAGCAAAAGCAAAAATGTATGACTATAAAAGTCAAGTTTTTGAATAATGACAGTCAATATCAATTCATGAATTATTTAGCTACCAATGGATATATTTATAAACCGACTTACCTTTTCATTAAAAATGACCATATGAACAATACACTAGAAATAAAATCTTTTGAAAACTTTTAAACCTATTAGAATTTTTGAAGGAAGCTTCAAAATGTACAAGGACATAGATTTTTCAAATTCCTTTTAAGAACAAAATTTTGAAGACAATTGTTCAAACATGAAAATGCATAAAACTACCAGGTTTTCTTACTTAAAATGTAGATTTACATTTCTGCTTCCAGAGAGTCTAAATCAGTGGATCTGAGCTTGAAATAAAAGAATTTGCCCTTATATGAAGCTTCAGAGTAGATTCCGAAGTTATACATAAAATAAAACTTTGAGAAATGCTGCTTCTCAGACTCTACATTGCCATCTCAAAATTCCTCCTACTGCCAATTGGATGTTTACTCCAAAAATATAAAACCACTCAACTTAGCAGCTGTCCCAGCTTAAACCTTCTTTACTTTCCTTAACCATCAATCCCTAAGACCCATTCCCAGACACTTGCAACTCTATAACATGCCAATAATATGATTTTCTCCCAACTTTATCTAACTCTATTTGGTCTGCTTGCTACTAAAATTAGAAGATACAGCTGAATAACTGTTCTCTTCATGATTTCTCTGATGAACTTCTTCCCAAATGGTTAGAGAAACTTGACATCTTTCAATACAAATATAGAAATGTAGTTTTTTTATGTCAATCATCATAAAATAGTTATGCTTAAGTCCACACAAGTCTCCATAATGTAGTGAAACAAATCACCAACTTTTTCTACACAAACATATTATTTGGAAAATATTGTTTTGTTTTGTTTTTGTTGATAAGTAGACTAGAAAATGAAAGCACAATTGCGTTCATAGCTCCAAAATTGTATTTTTTGAGCCCAACCAAAGAGTTATTTTATTATTTCCATAAGACTTCTAAGCATTTCACTACTTTGGATGTGGCTGTGATTTAATTATCCATTTTCTCATTTGCCTGATTGACAATATCAGACTTACAAAGGATGGTGATCATCATTTTTAATCTTTGTTAAACCACCTACTTATCGATTGAAGAGTCAAAGGAACATGTCACTAATGCTGTATTGACTGGGGGATTCGAGGTCAGATCAGAAGGAGACAGTGATGTACTCGTGAGAAGCAAGAGATTTAGAAAATAAACTGTCACTCATAGATTCTCACTGAGCACCTTCTCTTTTTGCAGAACTGAGACAAAAAAAAATTAGAGCGGTTATCATAAAGAAAGAAGCATGATCCTGCCTGTAATAAAGATGAGTGAGTTTTATATGATAGATAGGATATACATCACTTCCTTTCCCAGGTGTTTTATTATCACATTTTTATTTTAATTACTTCCTCACTGGTCTTCCTGCCACTTTTTTTCTACCCTGATATTCACTCTATCTATCAGTGACAAATTAATTTTCTGAGAGCTGTTTCTTTGTTTGTGTTGTCACTGTAATAAAAATTTCCAGTGTGTTCCCATTTAGCTATTGATCGAAACCCAAATTGCTTGGGTTAACAAGCAAGACCCTTTGTGATATGAGACTTAGCCAGTGATAGCAATCCGATCCCCACCACCCCCTCTTTTTGTCTCAAGCCTTTAGCTTTAGCCAAGTTGGGGCACACTTTTCATACTTTACATGGCTCATGTGAAATGGTATGTCTTTTTATTATCAGTCACTCGATGTGGTGCAATGTTTTCTCTGATGCTTTCTCAGGTCACATCTTCACATCACCTGGAAAGAAGTATCCTGTTGATGACCTCTTAAGCCACTTGATTTTACCACTTGCCACATGGTTTTTTTTTAATGTAGACTTTTGCATGCTGTCAGCAACCCCATTTGGCCTGACATTTTTGAGAAACCAAGTAAACTTTCTAAGAAATTGACTTAACTGTTTCATCATTGCTCAGATATAGATGTTATATCAGTAGTATAGCTGATACACAGATTATAAACTAAACATACAAAGGCTATACTAGTAGTTAACCATTTAACAGCTTCCATACTTATGGCTGATATTTAATTTACATATAGACTTTTTGTTTCAATCCAAAATAGACAAATTTAGATGGCTCACATCAAGCAAATTTTAGTTCAAAGTTTCTGGATACTGTGAATCCAAAGAGGGAACATTGTTGTCCCTGAAATTTCGACCCTTTCTTCTTAAGGAAGTACCACTGCCTTTGTCTCCATATGAAATCTAGACATACATTAAAGAACTGGCATCAAGAAAAGACCCCAATTTTTTATTGTTAAACCTCACAAATAAACTAACATTTAAACTACATTTAATAAGATTACCAAACTTCCCTAGGAAATATAGAATAACCTTTGATTAGACTGAATGACTTAATAAAAAGGATTTTAAATTTAAAATTAATACTGCTCTTCGATTGTGCCACTCCCCTGAGTTCTTCTCAAATTGTATATTGCAGAGAAAAGACTGACATGATAATTTATGAGGAGATATATTTTTTTCTCACTTCAGTCCTCTATAAAGGTGAAATGTTTGCATATATTTCAGAGGACTCTTTCTCTACTTTGATTGACCTATTTTACTGTTTCCATACCTATTATCTGCTTGGTGTGTTATGGTTAGACAAGATATTTTTAGTCTTGTTGATTGTATCTGTATACTAGTGTGCTAGTTTGAATATATTATGTTCCCCAGAAAAAGCCATGTTCTTTAATGCAATCTTGTGGGGGCAGATGTATTAGTGTTGATTAGGTTGGAACCTTTTGATTGGGTGTTTCCATGGAGATGTGACTCACCCAGCTGTAGGTGATAACTCTGATTGAATTATTTCCATGGAAATGTGGCCCCACCCATTCAGCATGGGTCTTGATTAGTTTACCGGAGTCCTTTAAAAAGAGCTCACAAACAGAGCTCAGAGCAGATGAAAGGGACATTCTAGAGAGAAGCTAAGAGCTGACACTGATGCTGACACTTGGAGATGCTTGGAGATGTTTGGAGATACTAGCCCATAGTTTGCTCCAGAGAAGCTAAGAGAGGACAAAACACCCCAAGAGGAGCTCAGATGCTTGCTGATGCTTGTTGACTCTTGGAGATGCTTGGAGATACAGACAGAAGGACATTTGGAGATGCTAAGCTAAAAGAAACCCAGAGATATTTTGGAGAAAGCTATTTTGAAATGCAACCTGGGAGCAAAGGAATAGCAGACACCAGCCATGTGCCTTCCCAGCTGACAGAGGTGTACCAGATTCCATCGGCCATTCTTCAATGAAGGTATCATCTTGATGCCTTAGTTTGGACACTTTTATTCCCTTAGGACTGTAAAATTGTAACCAGAAAAAAAAAAACCCTTTATAAAAGCCAACCCATTTCTGGTATTTTGCATAATGGCAGCTCTAGCAAAGCAGAACAACTATATTTTTGCTTGCTTTGTTTGTTTAATCTAGTAGTCACAATATATTCACCTGTGGCCACTTCTCTAATAACCGTGACTATATCATGTGTTTTAAACAAACAATTAGTTCTTAGGTATTAGTATATAATAAAAATTAGAGTGAATATGAATTTTAATCTTACATAGTTCTGGGATGATGGAATGGCTGTTTTAAAATAAATATCACCATTTTGCAAAACATTACCTTTTTATATGAATTTTTGTAATAAGATGAAAATTCATTCTTGGAGTTATCTATAGATTCTGTTCTCTTTGATGCTAAGGCTTAGATCTATGAAGAGAACTATGTATAATTTAGAGATTTGGAAATTCCAATATAAGATTTTACCTGGAAAGTAGGAAAATATTTGCCTAGGCTTATGCCATTTATACCCAGTGGTAAGACATTAGCAGAGAGACAACAGATAGTTGGCATAAATATTTTTAATTTTAGAATGTAAGCTTTATATGAAATTAGATCCACTAGGGTCTCAGAAAAGTGGATAAAACAATAAGAGAGGGAACTGTGTTTACAGTACAATATACATTGCAAAACTTAAAGAACAAAGACTTTCTATATCGATATTCTTAAATTTGGTCATGCTGTATTTCTCCATTGTAAGCCATTTTGCTTTGAGTTCTGCTCTGTCTTTTCTCGCATCATTTCTTTTTTCTTCAAGCATCAGAGATCTGATCTTTCCTCTACTCTTGAACTCAGTATGTCCACATTATTTCTGTTTTCCAATCAACATCCTGCTTTAATATTTAGAACTTGGTAGTACTTAGAGATTCTTTATAATTCCATTGCCTTCTGCATTCATATTGAAATTCCTAACACATAGAGGGAAAAAATATTGTCAAAGGACATTGTTTACTTACCTCCAAGCACCAAAATTGTGACCCAACTTGGAATTTGTGGATAGGAATTAAAATTTTAAAAATTGAAACATCAAATTATTTTTGAATATAATTAAACACTCTCAAAGGAGAGCCATACATTTTTACTAAAAATAATTAGAGGTAATAAGCTGTAATGCTTATGAGCTGAATTCTAATACCAATCTAGTTTTTTCCTACCATAGTAGTTCTATCCTGATTTTTTCCTATACACTTTGTGCTTTATAACATTTTTACTGTTCAAAAAATGTTTTTGTTTTTTAAATAAGCACTTGCTTGGAGTACAGTCTTATGAAGTTGTGAAGCCTGCTAGCTAGCAATTCCTAAAATGGTCTACCAATAATCTCAGTGGAAAGTAAATATGAAAAATTATAAGCAGAGGTCTTCATGTTTAACTCCATCTTGTAAAAACCATGGAAATCACCATTTGTGTCCTTCAAAAGTAACAGGGAAGTAAAGAATTGCTAGAACAAAAAATGGAAGGTATTGGCTGCAAGAAATGTTAAAGGAAGCTCTTCAGGCAGAAAAAAAATGATACAGTTCAGGGACTTGAATCTTAAAAAAACAAATGGAAGATCATCATAGAAGGACTTAATGAACATACAGTTAAATAATTTATTTTTCTTATTTTTAATTGAATTAAAAGAGAAATTTTATTTAAAGTAATAGCAGTAACATTGTATTGGTTAACTATGGCATACAGTTGAGTGAAATTAATGACAGCAATATCAAAGGAATGTAAAGGAGAAATAGGGAATACTGTTACAGGGCACATGAAGTGATAGTGTTATGTAAAGATGGATTTAGAATAGTTAAAAATGTATATTGTAAAATATAAGGCAAACTATACAAAAAAATTAAAAGGAGTATGATTGATATGCTATGAGAGGAAACAAAATAGAATGATATAAAAAAGCTCAATTAAAACTAGAGAAGACAGAAAAAGAGGAGGGAAATAGATTTAGAAAAACCATATGCAAAAAAATAGAAAACAGTGGCAAACATTGTAGATTTTAATCTAACCATATCAAAATCACTTTAAATGTTAATAATCTAAATATGCTAATTAAAAGACAGTTTGTCAGAATGGATAAAAAAATCAAGACCTAAGTACATATTATCTGAAAGAAACACATTTCATATATAAATACTCAGATAGGTTAAAAATCAAGGCACAAAGATACATCATGCTAACACTAATCAAAAGAAAGCTGGAGCACTTATGTCAATTGCACACAAGGAGTATTTCAGAACAAGAAAGATTATCGGGGATAAAGGGCATTAAATAATGATAAATGGGTCAATCCTCCCAGATGACATACAATTTAAATGTGTATGCACCTAACAACAGAGCAGCAAAATACATTAGGCAAAAGCTGATAGATTTGCAAAGAGAAATAGAAAAAATCCTTTATTATGGTTGGAGACTTCAACACCTCTCTGTCAGTAGATCAAACAGGCAAAAATAGATCAAACAGGCAGAAAAGTAGTAGGCAATAGATGACCTGACCTGTACTATCAATTCACCTGATCTATTTGACCTTTAGGGAATGCTCCACCCAACAAGATTGGAATACACATTCTTCTCAAGTTCCCATAGGACAATCAGCAAACATAAAATTCTGGGGTATAATAGAATTAAACTGGATATCACTAACACAAAGCTGAAAAACATCCCCAAATATGTGAAAATTAAAGAGCACCCTTCTAAAAACTACATGGTCAAAGGAAAAGTCTCAAGAAAACATTTAAATTATTTTGAACATAACTGAAATTGAAACTGCAATTTATCAAAGCTTGTGGAATTCATGAAAGTAATGCTTAGAGGGAAGTTTATAGCCTTTGAGGCACTGAAGCCAGATCAAAAACCAATAACCTAAGTTTCCACCACAGGAAACTACAGAAATAAGAGCAATGCAAAACAAATAATAAAAATTTGAGCAGAAATCAATGAAATTGAAAGCATAAAACAACAGGAAAAATCGAAGAAACCATAAAATATTTGTTTGAAAAGACTAATGAAATTTATAAATCTCTAGCTAAGCTAACCAAGAAAAAAAAAGAGACAAATTCCTGATTTCAGAAAAAAAAGAGAGGTCATCACTACTAATACCATGGACATTAAAAATGATAATAAAGAAATAGTATGAAATAGTCAATGCCCACAAATTTGATAACTTGGTTGAATGAAATAGACCAATTACATGAAATATAGAAATTACCAAAACTCACACAAGAAGAAATAAATAACCTGAATAGCTCTATATATGATAAAATTTTGAAACAATAATTATTAATCTTCCAAAAAAGGAAAAGCCAGGTTCAGATGGTTTCACTGATGAATTCTACCAAATATTTAAGGAAGAAATAATAATAATTCTTCACAATCCTTTCTAGAAATTGCAAACAGAGGTGAGACTTCTGAGCTCATTCTGTAAGGGTTGAATTACCCTAATACCAAAACCAGATAAAGTCACCACAGAAAAGGAAACTTCAGACCAATATTCCTCATGAACAGAGGTGAAAAAATCCTCAACAAAATATTAGCATATCAAATCCAACAATGTATAAAATGAATTACAGTCAGGTTTGATTTATTCCAGGTATGCAAGGCTGGCTTCACGTTTGAAAATCACTCCATCTAAACCACACAGCAACAGGCTAAAGAATAAAACTCACATTATCATATCAAGTATAACAAGGTCATAGGATACAGATCAATATACAAACACTGAATGCTGTCCTTTATTTCAGCAATGAAGAATTGAGATTCATAAATAAGAAAAGTGCCATTTGCAATATCACCAAAATAATGAAATACTCAAGCAATGAGTGGAGTCTATAAGAATAAAGGCTAAAATATGTACATAAGACTGCACTCTAGTTGGGTTGATAAAACTGTTTCCCAGGTTTCACAGTTCTGAAACCACTAAATATGCACAAAGAAACTGAAAAATTATGTAAATATACAGCAGATGGTGGGGTCAGGTTTCCTCACTGTTGTAGTGGGAGGTTATAAATAAGCAAGGGGAGAAGTGTAGAATTATCCATGTAGAAATGGATTAGAGTTGTAGTCATCAGTATGAATTCATATTTAGCTTAATATAGATATGGATGGATACATATAGGAATATTTATAAATGTGTGTATACATGGGTTAGTATCCACACATCTATTTCTTTGCTTTATCAGCTGAGATTGTCTAGAAGCAACAATACCCCAATAGTAATGAGCACACCCAGAGTCCATATCTTGGCCTATAATACCATTCTCCAATTAGTCTTTCTTGGAAAAATAACAGATTCTAGAACTAGGGCTGTAAATATACAAGATGAGAAGCAACAGTGTCAAAAAGTTTACATCAAGTAGTGTCAAAAAGTAAGGAGTGCTCAAACAAAACAACAAAAAAAAAAAAAAAAAAACAAAAAAAAAATGAGCCAACTACCAACAACAAAAAATCCCATAATGTTAAGGGCATATTAAAGAGACACAGGATAAATAAAGGATAAATAAATAATTGGGGGGGGGGGAGGGAGAGGGTGTATAGGATGTTTGGGGGTTCTTTTTTATTTTTATTTTTATTCTTATTTGTATTGTTTTTGAAGTAAAGAAAATGTTCAAAAATTGATTGTCATGATGAATGCATAACTATATGATGATACTGTGAATCACTGATTGTACACTTTGGATGATTATCTGGTATGTGAATATATCTCAATAAAATTGCATTTAAAAAAAAAGTAACACAGGTGCCATTTGAATGAACTCCCAGTGGCCAAACTGGAGCCATTTGAGCAACAAAATAAATGAAGTAGTATTAGATTACAACCCAAACCATAAAATGAATATACATGTGTCCATACTTATAAAAAAATAAATGATTAAATAAACAAATAAATGATGGAGAAGAAATAAATCTCTTGTGCAGAAGAATTCCAAATAAAATATGTAGCATAACTCCCCATGCCCTAATTGTGGGCTGTGCATAGTGACTTACTTCCAAAGAGAACAGCTGAACAAGAAAGAGAGAAAAAATAACTTTACCGTGGCGAAAACTGACAACCACCAACTCAGTCATGTGATCAAAGTTAACACCAGCATAATAAATTATGTTGATATGTACCTTTGATGTGATGTGATGGGAATGGATATTTATCTCTATGGTCTTCCTCCCCCAAACCCAACACACAACTCTAATCATTAGAAAAACATTAGACAAATCCCAAGCGAAGAAATTGTATAAACTACCTGATCTGTACTCTCCAAACTGTCAAGATCATCAAAAATAATAGAAATCTGAAGAACGCACAGTCCAAAGGAGTCTAAGGAGACATGATGACTAAATGTAATGTGGTATCCTGGATGAGATCCTGGAAGATGAAAAGGACATTGGGTAAAACTAAGAAAAACTGTATAATGGATCGATTTCCATTAACACTACATTTGCATTTTTTTTTGATTTTGACAAAGTTACCACACTAATGTAAAATGTTAACAACAGGGGAAACTGGATGTAGGGTATATGAGAACTCTCTGTAATCTCTTTGCAATTTTTCTGTAATTGTAAAACTATTCTAAAATTCCATTTTTTTTTTAAATCTAGAGGGTGAAAGGAATAAAAGAGTGTGACACAGAATTATATAATTTGAACTGCTTTTATGAACACAGGTAACTGAAAGTTATTCTCATATATAAAAACATCTAGAAAATACCACAGGTGACTTTTCTGAAAAATAAAATCTCTCAAATAAGTAATCTTTGAGAACAAGATTTTACTCAAAATGAAAATTCAGGAACAAGGAAACGGTGGTATTAAGAAAATTATTGATTGAACATAAGTAATTGTGATAATTACAGTCATAAAACAATGTAAATATCAAACCTATTTGTAAATTAGATAATTATAATAATTAACCCTTCTAAGATTTCATGATTGCATTTCCTAATATATTTCCTTTGAATCTGGAAAACATATATAAGCAAAGAGTGAAGATTATCAACCATCAAATTACCAATGTTGCTTAAGTTGATGGGCTATATTGTGGTCTGCAGAACTTGTTTGATCTTAACTCCAAACCACCACAGACAGGAAAGGAAAAAGTTGCTTTCACTTTACTCTGTACCCAAGAAAGAGAAGCAGGATCAAGGTTGGGGTCAAATAAGATGAATGGCTCTGTGTTGCAGACATTTGGCTAAGAATGAAACCATTAGCCTGGATAAGGCCTGAGAAGCAGAACACAAGTATTCAAAGGAGGTAACTAAGGAAAATCCACAGAGCCTGCCTATTGTTTGGATGTAACTCTCTTTATTCAACGATGAGTAAACAGGGAGAAATAACAGCATAAGGCCTAAAATATAGATTCTACAAACAAAAGATAATTAATGTAGAAAAAGATCCAAAGGAAGACACTTTGACATGCGTTTTAAGAAAAACATAATGGGAAATAAAACAAATTAAATGTAAATATATTCATTATTAACTGAATGAACTAAATGAAAGTAAACACAATCCCCAAAATAAATAATAAAAAGTGGCAACAAAGGACAGGTATACATATATACATACACTGAGATAAGTTAAAAAGCTGGCAAAGATAAAAATAAATGAAGGAAATTAAATTCTTGCCTTCATTCCCTTATTTGAAAATCCTAAATCTAAAATATTCTGAAAACTGTAAGTAAAACCTAAATTTAAGGGACTTGAGGCTATGAATACTCTTTCTTCATCTCATTTATTATGCATTTTTATATGGTTTCTTTTATTACTATTCGTCTTTTTTATCTCAAAGTCTGTCCAAGGCCCTGGGTGTATTATGTAATTTATAATAGAAACATTACCTTTTACCCTTTTAAGTAAAGAAATTCTGAATTCTGAAACAACTTTGGCTTCAAGGATTCCAGATAAGGCACTATGGACTTCTATTCAGAGAATAAAAATGTACATTGAAGATAATAAAGAATAGAGTTGACATTACAAAAGTAATTAAAAATAGTCAGTGATATAGAAGTAAAGGATAAAATGGAAAAATTCCCAAATAACAGAGAGGGAAAGGAAAAATTCTACAAATATGATTTAAATTGAAATAGGAGACAGTAAACAAAGAACAGACCTAAAGAAAATTTGCTTTCTGGTGGAAAATAACAGGACAGCTGAAGAATAAACAATAAAGACATTTAACAAGAAACATTTACAAACATCTGAAAAAAAAGTGTGTTCAAATATTTAAAGAGTTCCTATCACTCAAGGAAAATCACTTTTTAAAAAATTTTTTTTTAATTTTGAAATACATTCAAAGTTATAGGAACAGTTGCAAAAACAATACTAACCCCATACACAGAATTCCATCATACCCTGACTCCCTCCCCCGATAGCCCAATCCACCAACTTTAACATGCTGTCACATTGCTATTTCTATCCCTCCCTTCCTGTCTATCATCCATCATCTATTGCTCTGTCTTCTGAACATATGAGAGCTAGCTGCACACATCCTTGAACAAACACTATAATTCACATATACCCTTCCCATGAATAAGAACATTCTTTTATGCAATCCCATTAAGCGCAGCTAAGAAATACAAGAGATTCAACAATGATACAAAGCTTACATTCTATATTTCCTTTTCCTTATGTCTCAACTGTGTCCCTTTGAGCCACCTGTCCTCCATCCTCCAATCCCATCCAGGTTCATCCCTGGCATTCAATTGTCATCTATTTAGACTGTCTTTTTTTTTTCTGTTGTGGAAACATATATACAGCCTAAACCTTCCCATTCCACCTCCTCCCTAGCCTTCCATTAGTGGGATTAATCACATTTAGAATGTTGTAATGCTCTTTCCCTCCATCCATTACTAAAAATTTCCCTTCACCTCAAACAGCAACCCTACACTCATTTCTTAATTCCCCATTGCCCCTTCCCCCATTTCTTTTAACCCATACTCTATTTTTCATCTCTATGGACATACTCTCTGATAATTTCTTTGTGTTTACTGTGGAGCTTAAAATTAAACTTTTAAATCCAAAACAATCTTGTTTTTCTTTGATATCACCTTCATTTCAATAGGGCACATAAACCATGTTCCTATATTCCTCCATTCCCCCACCTTTATATATTTGTCTAAAATTACATATTTTACATTGAGTTCAAAACCACTGATTTGTCATTAGAGTTTTTGTATTTTATATCATGTAGGAAGTAAACAGTGGAGTTACAGTTCAAAAATTATTGACCTCTATTTGTATTCCATTGTGGTTGGAGAATGTGCTTTGAGTATATTCAATTTTTTTTTTTTTTTTAATTTATTGAGGCTTGTTTTATGTCCCAGCTTACGGTCCCTTCTGGAGAAAGATCCGTGATCACTAGAGAAAAATGAGTGTCCTGGTGATTTGGGATGTTAAGGTTCTATATATGTCTGTTAAATTTCTCTATATCTCTTTCTCCTTTCTTTGTTTCTCTGTTGGTAGGGCTCCCTTTAGAATCTGAAGTAGGACAGGTCTTTTATTGGCAAAGTCTCTCAGCATTTGTTTGTCTGTGAAAAATTTAAGCTCTCCCTCAAATCAGAAGGAGAGTTTTGCTGGATAAAGTTTTCCTGGTTGGAAATTTTTCTCTCTCAGAATTTTAAATATGTCATGCCACTGCTTTCTTGCCTCCATGGTGGCCGCTGAGTAGTCACTACTTAATCTTATGTTGTTTCCTTTGTATGTGGTGAATTGCTTTTCTCTTGCTGCTTTCAGAACTTGCTCCTTCTCTTCAGTATTTGACAGACTGATCAGAATATGTCTTGGAGTGGGTTTATTTGGATTTATTCTATTTGGAGTTCACTGGGCATTTATGCTTTGTGTATTTATATTGTGTATAAGGTTGGGAAGGAAAATTATTTTTGAAAGACTAATGACTCTTCATATACTTATGAAATTATTTTATTGCATTTTGAAATTAACCTGTTGAGTGAAAGAAGCCAGTCTCAGCAAACTATATAGATTCTATGATTACATTTATTTGACATTTTCAGAAGGACAGAACTATTGTGATAGAGAACAGTTCAGTGTTGCTTGTGAAGTTTAAAAGTGCAAAATAAAAAAATTTTCAGTGTCTAGGCAAAAAATAAGTTCAATGTGAAGGAACAAACAGCCCTTTCTCTGCTTTTAATCAGTACCAAAAGCCAAGAAAATATAGCAATGTTTATAGTTTCCTGAAAGGTAGAGCAAAGATTTTTTACCCAAAAGTTAAGTTACCATCTAATACTTCTGTTATGTGCAAGGGAAACAAACATATATGATATCAGATATGCAGTAGTAAAGGAAATATATCACCCATGTCACTCTATGAAAAAAATAAATAAAATTAATTGAGACAAAATAAGGCCCAAGGAGTGGTAATTTAGGCTAAAAGAAATTGTGGTTGGCATTGTTTCAGTGAAACATCCAAGTTAAATCTAAATACATGTTAATATGATTAGAATCAAATGCAAAGTAAAAACGGAATGTTTCAATTGCAATATATATTATATTAATAAATATTAATAGTCTGACCACTTATTAATGCATTAGTCAGAAATTATTGATATGCTTGAAAAGATAATGGATAAAAATGTAGACTTTATACCTTTTAAACTTAAAGGATCTAGTAGTAAAACTAAAAATATCAAATATGTCTTTTGAAACATTGGATTTCCTTCAAATACCACAAACACAAGGCAGGTAAATATGTAAAGAGATATAGCAAGTTTTCTGAAATTATAGTGTAATAGAGGGATTATTAGTCCTACAACACAGATATGTGGCTAACATTTTTAACTTTCCTATTTTCCCAGCCCAAACCTTCCCTCTATCTTTCCATAGTGATAGTCCTTGGAATAATATAGAACAGAAATTATTTACTTGGCAGAATCTTGTTAGAGAGAGAGAGAGACCCTCCCCACCAAAAGTATGAGAATTTTTATATGAAATCTTGTTTGAAACATAGACAGGGGAACACAAAATGGACAGAAAACGTAGGTTAATAAATAATTTAATTGAGTTATTCTTGAATTGATTCAATTAAGTTTTCACCTATTCCTGAGAAATATTTTATTGAGTTTAAAAAAAAAATAAGTTGTTTCAAGATGGTAAATGAATATTTTTCTGTCAAATTTGGGGATTCATCTATATAAAATTATAAACCATAGTTCTATAATTTGTTCAATTAACACTGTTATAAACACTAAAGTTTAATTCCCAGGATCTGTGAAATTTACTTTTCCTCTTTAGTATAGGTACATATATATAGTTTAGCAAATTTTGACAAACAATATGTTTTTTTCTAAAGCATGGCTTTAAGGTTTTTTGCCAATCTGTCTCTCCCTTCTAGATGTTCTCTAATGTTCTCCACATGTAAGATGTGTCCTTCTAAGAAATTCTGGGCACAGTAGTATGGTTATGATCCTTGAAACTTACACTGGTATTTCATTTTTCTTTGTTTAATTTTCTTTTGTTTTAATGCAGCTCTGAAACTTTGGAGAACACAAAAAATGCCATTATATCTAAATCTTTTCTCCTGTGTTATTTTAAAAACATTATTCTTGAAATTAATTCATTAGATGATTTTATTTTTTGTGTTAGCTGAACAGATGAAAACTTTTTTTTTTTCAAGGTTAAAGCTATAATAGAGAAAAATACACTAAGAAAACTACAAATAAGTTTATTCTATGAATAGAGAAAAAGTAGACATTTGATTCCTTTTCCTATTCTTTCTCATAGGAGGAACAGTCTGTTAGTCTTCAACAGTCTGTAATTTACTCTCTATAGATTATTTAGTGCCATAAACATCTATATTTGTTGTTGGAGTTTTTCCTGTCAGAGGTTGTTTAGAATCGCCTTCTTCCCTTTAGACATAAAGTGTTCATTCATTATATATGTTTTCATTTCTGAACAAAATTCAACATTTGGTTAAAGCACTTAAAGGATTCATGCTCTTAAATTACTTACATTAGAAGTGGTAAAAAAAAAAAAAAGTCCACAGTTGTTTATGTTTTCCTTTCCTCAAAACATAGGCATAATACTGTCCTTTTTTACTCCATTTAAGGGAAAAATTAATTTAATAGACTGTGTGGTTGAAGGCATAATAAAGAAGTAGCTGATTTTTAATATTTATTTTTTAGTCGTGAAATTTGCAAATATTTTGTTGATATATGGCATTATTGAAACTTTATTTTGCTTTGTTGGGTCCTTTTTATTGATGTGTTCAGAAAAAAATCTGAAGTGTACATGAAAATAGATTATATAACAAGACAGAAAATATAGACATAGCTCAGAAAATGGTAAAGAAAGAAAAATACAATGGAAGACATCAAAGTTAACTCTAAATTCGATCCCAGAAATCCTGATGAAACTTCAGGTATCAAGCTTCTGTTTCAAAAGTTTACTTTAGTATATAGTCAAGCTAGAATTTTAGTAAAACTGCTATGTACACTTCTGGAACAAAGAAATCTGTCAAGTTCTGTGAACAAGGCCATTAAAAAAACAATTCGGTGAGGAAATAAACATGTATTGAACCTTTGGATGTGAAAAGCATGGTATGCACTGTTAAAAAAATATATGTAATGGCTGCATTATTGCAAATGAAAATTTTTCTTTTCTAAAATCAATAGCTTTATAATCCTGTAAGATTTTATAAGTTTTTAATCATATGTTGAGTAAATATGATAGTAGTCAAAATTAATTAAACTTTCAGCATCCTTAATATTATTTGCATGACAGAAAAATAATAAAAGAGAAGAGACCAGGTAGCTGATTGGAGCAAGTTTGAAATTTTACTACTGCGTCCAACTCATACTAAATGTCTGTTAGAATGATTCTAAAATTTCTGTATCAGATAAATAGACTCACTGTTACTAAAACAGGCAATGGAGGTGACAGAGGATTAGTGATTGTCAGAGGTAGAAAAACAATGAGTTTGCATTTGATTAAGATTTGGTTGGCTTTGACACAACTAGATGGACATTCACAACAGGTAACCCAAGAAAGTTGTTTGTGTTGGAGGTTGGAGAAGTGGCTATTGGAATCATGGGTAAGAATCTGTGTACCAAACTGTGAAGAAGGCTTAGGAATGGGACGTGGGAATATACCACTCAAGGATTATATATAGAAGATGTTGCTGTATAGAGGACCAATAAAGTGTAAGTGGATAGAAATAGGAAGAGAGTGTGATTTGAGAGGCCAATGGGGGAGAAAGATAATTTTAAGACTTCTTCAAAAATGTTAAATACTGGAAAGGTCAACCAAGAGAACTAAAAAATAACCAATAGATTTTATGTGACTTCACCAAATTTACCTAAAGAGTGAAAGCACAGAATATATTCACAAGGCATAAAAGGAAGATTAGGAAATAAGAGCAAAGAATATCTTACAATATAAAAGAATATAAACATATTCTTTTAAGAACATCAGCTGTAAAGTGAAGGCAAGTGTGATTGCTGAGTCCAAGGATGGATTTTTTTTTAATTGGATTTGCACAAATCTTTTTGATAATATATTTACCCATTATCCATAACATCTTAAACTCATTTTTGAAAAACAATTTAAATATTAGAAGTTTGGATAAGCATATTGTTTCCTAAAACTTTCTCTTTCTCATTTTAATCCCACATAATCAGCATTAGGATAATGTAATAATAGAGCAGCAGGCAGAAGGGGTTAAAGGATTGGAAATCATGCCACTTACAATTATTTCTTATTGAGAAAAATATGAATATGGCTAGCGTACTCCCACTGTTGATATTATTCAACTATAGGCAATCAAAAGGAAAAACATCAGGCCAATGTTTCTCAAAATGTGGTCAACAGCCCACCAGCATCAAAATCATTTGGCCACTTTTTTACAAATATATATTCCCCAGTTTCCACTGAGGCATAGACAGAAATCCATATTTTTAATAGGAATCTAAGTCATATTTACGGTCAGGAAACTGTGGTAAATAGGTAGCAATGGAATTGGAGTTTTGATCAGATGGGCCCAGTAATATTTGTTTGTAGCAGTATGACAGAAGTTTGGGAGCCCCGGCTCTGTAATCTCAATTTTCTCCTCACAATGTTGATTTGTGTAGGGGAGGTTGTAAGGTAGTATTATATCTTTAAGGTCCATTCTATCCCTAATAGCCCATGATGACACAAAAGGAATAGAAAATAGCCATTGCTTAAATAATTATTACAGGAGCTATGATTTAACATGAGATTTAAAATGTCCTATTTCTACTTCTATATTTTTTTCTATTTCTTGTTTCCTTTCTAATCATCATGATTGTTATTAATTTGTTAATAACATTAATTTTACAAAAAAGGTTTTATTTTCTAATCTTGCCAAAATGCATCCTTCTCAGACAGCAATATTGATTCTTTTACCTAATCACTCCCTGGAAATTTAAGAAGTTTTTAATAGTCTAAATATTTCTCATGTTTTGTCAGAGTTCTTAATATTCATGAAATAATAGCATGTTAAGATAAAAAGGACTTGGGGATTGTCTATCACAACCCCTCATTTTAGACTTCTGTTTCTGGCCAACATGAAATACAAGAATCGAATTTACACTACCACCTAAAACATTTTAAAACCAGACAAAATACTTAAAACAGTGTTCTTGCTTTTGCTTTTTTAATGTGTTGAATATCCATCCAATGATGGATAGTTGTCTCAAAGAGAAGGGAAATCAGCAAAGCTACCACCACTGTTGCCTCAGCATACTGCTTAGAGAGTTTCCAGGCAGCAGCACAGGAAGGGGAAAACAAAGCCAAACCAAATGTTTTCCTTGAGCTGAGGAAACAGAACTCCACTTCCATCAGAGGCCAAGGAGGCTAGAATCTGAAGGACACAGTACCAGAGAGGAGAGACTCATACAGAGAAAGCCTTGAAGATCTACAGAAGGCAAGGCTCACATCTTCAGATTAGTATTAATCAAGTATGTATGTGGAAAACTGCCACAAGCTGGGAAATTAACTGCATGAAAGAAGAAGCCAGAAAAATCTTCAGAACTCACATAGGGCCATAATAAGTCCTGTTTCCACCACCTCGAATGAACAAATCTCATAATTCTCAGGGCATTGGGTAGAGTACTAAAAAGAGTTTTGCTCCAGTAGTGAGGCAAAACTAACCCTACTTGCTATCTAACAAAGCTTAAAAGCAAGACCAATGGATGAAACTATTTCCAAGTAATGTAATGCTGACCTAGAACAAAGCTCAAGAATATTTATAGGAATATAAAAATATACACTATACAAAAGTCACAATGTCTGTGTCCAGTAAAAAATCACTAAATTTTAAAAGAAGTAGGGAAATACAACCACACTCAGGAGAAAAACCGACAAATAAAACTGACCCAGAACTAACATTAGTGTTAAAATTAGCAGAAAACTACTTTAAAATAATTATTATTCCTTTATTCTGTATGTATTCCATATGTTCAAAAAGCCAGAAGAAAAATTGAATATACTCAATATGGCCATGGAATAAAACAAAGTCCCAAATTAAACTTTTCAGGCTGAAAACTATAATACCTGAGATGAATGAATTGGAAGAGATAGCAATATAAAAAAACAAAGTTAAACATAGAGGGAAAAAAGACCAGAAAAAAAAAAGCGTCAGTGCACCGTGGAGAAACACAAAATCACTAATATAAGAATAACTGGAGTCTGAAAGGAAGCAAGGAATGGATGGATTGGATGATAGCAGAAAAAAATATTTGAAGAAATAATGTTCAAATATTTTCCAAATTTGAGGAAAAGTATAAACCCACAGATCCAACACTTTATTTTAGAGTTTCACTGAGATTGAGAAACTCTTTTATAAAGTCCCTTAGCAGTGATAGATTAAGGATAATAGCCATAACCATGTCTACTAATCCAGGCCATTTCCATCACACCGCAGCATCTATTCTTTGATACTTGGATTGTGTCAAATGAAATTCTCCTTCCTTATGAGCCAGATTTTATACCTGTGTGTTTTTACTCTGGCAGTGATATGTTTGTTTACACATAGCAACTTTCATACACACACACGCGCGCGCGCGCTCACACACACACACACACACACACACACACACACACACACACACGTCT
Source organism: Choloepus didactylus (assembly GCF_015220235.1). Taxonomy (NCBI): domain Eukaryota; kingdom Metazoa; phylum Chordata; class Mammalia; order Pilosa; family Megalonychidae; genus Choloepus; species Choloepus didactylus. The sequence goes on from NC_051316.1 coordinate 60,731,395, forward strand.
TGCTAGCCACCTAGAATAGTTTTGAAATGCATGGACTATGGAGATTGGCCTAATTTCAAATCTCAGCTCTTCACTTATTAGCTGAGTGATGTTAACTAAATTGCTTACCCTCTCTTTTGAATCAGTTTTCTCATCTTTAAATGTCTAATAATGTTATTTACCTTATTGAGTTGATATAATGATAAAATTAATTGATATTTACAAAACACCAAGAACAGTGCCTGATTCATGGTAAGCACCATATTGTTCTATAAATAAAAAGTTCATGGTTTGACATCCTAATGTTCCCAACTTCTTCCCTCTTGACTTTGACATTTTTAATACATTTTTATTTCTTCCCTTTTTTTTTTTTTGCTTTTCATATATCCTTTTTCTTTTACAAATTATTTTTAGCATAAAAATTATTCTTACTGTAGAAAATTAAGGAAAATATTCTTATTCTTATAAAACTGAATCCATTCTGTATAACATGTTGTGCTTCACATTTTTTCACTTAACTTTGAGTATTTTATATATTATTAAATATTTTGAATTTATTTTTATGATTGTTACTTAATATTGCTAGCTTTTTTTTTTTAGTACCCTCTATTATAAATAAGGCTACAATAAACACTCATAATATTTCTGTATTCTTTCCTTTAGAGTCAAGGGCCTTTCTCGACAATATCTGACTCTGACTTCTTCAGCAATGTTACTACTTTCCAAACACATTCCGGTGCCCTCTTTCCTAAATGAACCTTCTTGCCATGACACTAGGTCCCTGACTACTATTTCTCTTGACCCTCCTTTACCTAATTCCTCAAAAGAATTGTCTGTACCTGTTGTTTTTCTTTCCTCATCACTCATCTACTACACAGGCTCTTTCACAAACCACGACCCTATCATGATCACCACTATTCTATTGACACTGCTGTTAAACATCACAAACACCAATTGGGACATTTTCAACTTTCTGCATCATATAAAATTGCTGAATAAAACCCCACCACCCCTTTCCCAAAATTCTGTTCCCTTGGCCTTTAGAACTATCTTATAATGGATTCTTTCAGTTGTCAGCGACTGCAAACTGCACTCAAAATGGTTTAAAAACTGACATGTTTTTATTCACATAACGTAAACGTCTATATTATATAACTTCAGGTACAACAGAACATAGGGCTCAAGTGGTCATCAGGAATCATCTTCTCCCATTCTCTTTTGGCTTCATTCTCTTATGGTCAGTTGCCCAGCAGCAGCTCCTAGCTTAAGCCCTCATTCACTCAGCAATTCCAGAACAAAAGAGCCTTTCTTTGCCAATCTGTCCACCAAATTTCCAGAACAAAATCTCATTGGCCTGCCTTCATTCACATGCTTATCTCTAAGACGATCATGTTGCCTAGGAATATGGAAAACGCTATAATACATGTCCTAAAACTACCTCTGATTCATCCTGCCTCAAGCCAAAATCAACTTTTTCTCAATTTTCTATTACTACTACTTTTTTACTAAGCTCTTAATTATACCTTTTGTTACCAACTCCATAACAAACAACAGGGCCTATAGATTCACAAGTTGTGATGATTCTATACACTAGCATATGTTGCATTTATTGCATTTCCATTATCCTACTCCCTGTTTCAGTTTCCATAACTCTCATCTCATCTTTTTTGGCTAGTCTTCTTGACATTTTCCTACCGTGGTGCATTGAAACTATTATACTATTCCTAAGGCACTATTTTAAATGTCACTCTCACTCTCACTGTTCACAAATCTTCAAAGGTTTCTCATCCTCTATTCAAGTCTAACCACCTTAGATTGGCATTTAGATCCTTTCATAATGTAACATTTGGAAATTGTCCAGCATCTGATCACAGTCTCCAGCTACCTACTTCTTTTGTGAAGTTGCCTTTCTTTCAGTCCAAATTAAAACAAAGATTCCCCAAGTGACTTTTAATAAGACACTTGACCTTTCAGTGTTTTTAGAGAAAGGAGAAACAAAAAATGTAGCTTTACATATTATTTCACAGATTACATTGTCAAACTGTGCAGTGCAAAGAACTTTGAGTTTCTCAGATTAAATACGTTTTGCCAATGCAGAGTGTTACATCCATTGAGCCAAAAATAGCTATATGTTACTAGTTAGTCGTAGACCCCTAGTTGAAACCCCAGGTGCCGTCTAGCAGACAGCATTCATTGTTGGGTTTTAATTTACTACATCCAATTAAACTTTGCAAGTTTAATGCCACACGTTTCTGCTGTCCATTTAGATGGGTAGATTTTCATTAAAAATCACAAATAGTTTAATCTGTCCTCTTCAGCAAGTTCTGAATTGTCTTTTGGTATTGATCATAATACATCTAAACAAATCCTTTGGGAAACGATAGAAAACCAACAGAGCTTTTGTGTTATTCCTCCTCTAAAGAAACTCTCTTTTGCAGGTTTGCTTTTTTGAGTGAGGTTGGCAATGTGTTTCCAGCTCACATCCTGAAATAAATTACAGCATGAACCTGAAAACAACATCTTTGCTTTATACATAGAAAACCTTCCTTATTTCACCATGTGTAGTTCCAAAGAATATCTCTCTTGGAAGTCTGTGCCTTCCTGGGAGACACTCTTGTTCTCTACAGATAGTGCTGTCTAAATATTGTTAAGCAGACTAGGTTGCCTCTTTAGCACCGTAGAAACACAATCCTGTAACCTCACTTTCAACAGCTCAGTCCGAGCTCCTTGGCTACTATATATTGGAAAAAGACTTCTTGTAGACTTTTAACAACATTTTCTCAGACATCTGTGACTCGTGTTCCAGGAGACTTTCTTTCTACCTGTGTTTCTCATTTTTCTAGAACATCCCATCTGGTAAGAGGATTGGTTTCTCCATCTCTAAGTACCCCGCCCACTTGAGCTCCCACTGACTCTTACAGAATGCTTATTATGTTTTAGGAAATGTTCTTAGAATCACATACAAAAACCCCTGCCTCCTGTGAGGAACTTTTTTCTCATGATGTTTTATCCACATGTTAAACCTTGTCTTCCCTTTTCTGCCCAGGCTTTACCCCTTCTTCAAGGTCCCCCAATGCCACAGAAGCTCTCCTCCAAATTCATGGCACTTGATGCTTAATATAACCCCTTGAACCTAATATACATTACTTTATATTCTGAGATCTTTTTTCCTACAGATATGTCTTATATCTAAAATGGGATTATAAACTCCTTGGGGGCCTAGGGGAAATTCTGCTTATACCGTTGATCCCCAAGTTTGATTTGATAGAGCTCTGCTTTGTTAACTCCAGAAATATAATGCATGATATATTTCTCTCTGAGTATACTGCCAAACAAATTCATTCTCTTCCAAACTCTTGTTTAGAGACATATGTACATAGAATTAAAAAATTAAACTGTCATTCATTCATTCAATAAACATTTGTATGTTGTTTATCAGCCAAAGCCACAGTATTAAATTGTTAAACATATTAGTTCATCATTTCACTGCTATATTATGCTTTAGTTAAATTGTAATTTTAATGGCAAGAGCAGTTTCCTCTTTCCTACTTTTCTATTACTGGTCTTTCAATCATCACACTCTTTTAAAATTATACCTAAATGATTTATTCCTGAATTCAATCAATTGAAAAATATTTATCTCAGGCATCAATATTAGTCCTTGCCTGGCTGTTTATGCTTCATGGGATCTGTAGCACTAGGTAAGATTTTTCCTTCTCTCTTTCTATACCATATTATCTCAGACTATGTATTCGAATTGGGATATAAAAAGATATACAGTACAAAAATAGGCAGAAATCCTCATATTGACTCAACTGGGAACTGTTAACTCTTTAGCATGGTAAATATAATTTCTCAATGCAATCCTAGTCAAAATACGAATTTTGGAGTAAGATGTTTCAAAATAAATTTTTTAAACTAGTACTCTAGTGATAGGAGTAAAATTTATTATAGGTCACACAGCATGTGTTCATAGTGCAGACTGTGAAAACAAACTAAAATTGAATGCCACCTCCACCAAATATTTGCTAGAAAGCTTTGAAAATATTATTTAAGTTATCTAAGGCTATATTTTTCAACTCTAAAAGAAGACACTTTACAGTATAGAATTGACATAATGATTAAATGAAGACACATATGTTAAGGAGCCCACAGAGCATCTTGTTCATTTTCCCAACACAGTAAGTGCTATTAATTTACCTTAATTTATTCATTACATTTAATATAAATGTCACTAGGACCTACATATTACATAAAAGAAACTGTGGCTTACTTAATTTAGGTGGCTAGCCAAGGAGTAATATGTCACAGTCCAGATTTAATCCCAGGCATTGTGATTTCAAATCGTAAGCATTTCACAGGTTAATTATTATATCCCCTCATGATTTATGATTATTTGTCAAAAGAAGAATATGGATATGTAGAGATTATAAACTTTAAGACAACTCCTTGATTTCTACCTTCAAAGTAAAAAGCTAAGGAAGCATGAAAATATTTGAGCACTTTAAAAAATAATAAAAGGTCCTCAAAATATGTGGTAATTTATATTTTCATGTTTGCTTTAGCCTTGATATATATATAAATCTAAGAATGCAGACACAATGACCTGCAAAACTCTATAAACTGTGCATGTGCGTTTGCATGTCCCCAAATCTAGCCTTAATTGAGGCCTGTCTTTGAAGCTGTAGTCCTTAAAATTCCAGTGATCTAAACTTACCCATATTATTAGGAGATCAACATGAACATTCTCATGTCCTATTGATCCAAATTAACCATCTTTTTTAAATATTAGAAACTTAATTGAAATAAACACATGCACACACACACACATCCTAGACTTTCAGGGGAAAACAGAATTTATTTTGTATTTTCTCCAATTTTTCCTAAAATGCATATTTCCCACAAATATTCATAAAGTAATAGACACCCATGATGTAAGATGGATAACATTTGTTTAATATTACCCATGTTAAAATTCATATACAACTTCAATTCATATGCAATTGCACCAGTGCATGAAAATTTAACAATATCCTATATTTGCTACTATAAATCACAATCTCATTACTCTCAAAATTAAATGTAATATTTTTAAAAATCTGTGATGAATTCTAAAATCCTGTGTGAATGAATCCAAGAGTTGAAAAAGATTTTTCATAAATATCTATATATCTTATTAATCCAACTAAATTGGCTGCTGTGATGCACCATCCAGATCTCTATTTGTGATTGAAAGACATATTCCCCAAACTACTGACAGTGCTTCCAGCTGACAGCTTTTAGCTGTCAATCATCTTCAGAAATGGCTCTTGGCTTGAGAGAGCTGCCTGGTCCAGGGTCATGCCCCATTTCCCCAGGAAAGCTCACATTCACTGACTGATCCACCCTGGTGTCTAAAGTTCCATCCTGCTTGCCATGATGAAGGCTATTCCAGTTTCACAGCTACCTATGAAGTGGTCTGGGACCATTGTTGGGACTGCATCTCAGCTCTTCCCCTCTACTCAATCCTTTTCCCTTGCCCTCCCCTCCACAGGTGTCTTTCCCAAGAGCACACCAGAGGAACCCAACCTACAACACCAAATATTCTTTTTCATATAGCCTAGATCACCAGCACTTCTCAAGGCACTAAGTAAAGACAAATTAATTAAAAGACATATTTATTCCCCTCAAACAATATAGGGAAGCACGTTGAAAATTGAGTCATAAAATCATTACAATGTGTCATTATAACTTTATTTAAATAGCAAGAAAATCTGGAATTTGTCGCAAGTAGTAAGGGCAAGAATTGTTTTCTGAAATTTTGTTGCTTGTTTCCAGGATGGGCAGGGCCATGCTGTTTTTCACTGCTGTAACAGAAGCTTTATTGAGGATCTGCAATGTGCCAGGCCCTGTGCTTGGCTTTTTTTAATTTGGTTTTGTGTTGTTTGTTTGTTTGTTTCCACTATTCAATCACAAGAGTTACCACAGTGCCTGGCAAATCACAGGAACTTCTTGGTTGAAATGAATGAGAAAGGACAGCACTTGGGGTCAGGAAACACTTCAACCTAATTGTCAGTTTGGTTATGTACTATTTTTAGAAATTTTCCCTCAACTTTTCTGCTCTTAATGATACTTAGAAGCAAATTAAAGACAGAAGATGGTAATAGCTGTATTAGAAAGTGTGTGATGAGGCTTCAATGAAATCGTTTATGCAAAAAAGTAGTATCAGCAATGAATAACTATATGAAATTAGGAATTATTCTTATCTCATGCATATGGTTTCTAATAAGTACTAAATTGCATATAATTAAATGTGAAATACATTACCAAAAGCTACCATTTCTGAAATGTTTTAGTATGTATAAGGAGAAAGGAGCAGAGAAGAAAGAATACAGTGGAGGAATCAAGTTGGACCCTTAAAAGCAGGTAGAAGCTAGTTGAAAAGTATTTTCTCTAAACACTGGCTGTTACCCATGAAGTTAGAGAGATGGAGGAGTTGAGGGTGCTTTCAGAAGTTATGGTTCTTCAGGATGTCACAACTTCTTGCAAACAGACTCAGATTCAGAACATACACACAATGTTTCAATGGTCATATTTTTCCCAGACATACTCACAAAAATAAATAACAAAAAGGTGATAACCTTCCCCCCAAATTGTACAAATGTCAAAAAATATAGCCATCCTCCTGAGTGTTATTGTATCTTGCTGTCTAACCCAAGCAGAAACATCATTCCTTCTGTCAAAACACACTGAAAATAATGTGTGAAGAATTGGAGGGGCTCCCATATTTTCAGTGATAAATTAACACCATGATGGTCCCCATAGTCAGCTACCTGTTCTCAGCAAAGTTGAGCAAACTGAAGGATTATCTAGAGGATGCCAAGAATTAATAACCTGTGAAAGCAGTGGTCATTGTTAAATGATGCTCAAAAGTTATCACAGTTTGCAAAAGGGCTGATTAAGAAGAATTTTCTCACTATAAATATTCATGTGTGTAATTATTTCTTGCTTTCCAAACATTGACATTCAGTGCTTAAGAAACTGACATTGAGATGTTTATGGAAAATGAGTTTATTTTGTAGTAAAAGTAATGCCTACTTATTAAAGAAAATTTAGAATATATGAATAAGTAAATCATGGAAATCTAAAATCACCTATAAACCCAATCTAGTAAAAAACACCATTAACCTTTTAAAATTTACTTCCAGATATATACAGACAGATAGATAGATTATTTAGCTGAGTTTAAGGCTTTTGCTCTTATAATAAAGCAGGCATTGTGGCAAGTACTATACTAATACCTAGTGCATTTAATTCTCACAGCATTTTTATATGTAGACACCAATCTTATCCATATTTTGCAATCAAGGAAACAGGCACAGAAAGGTTAAGCAACTGGCCCAAGATTAGAGTTGGTAAATGATCAAGCCAGAGTTGAATCAAGCAGTTTGGCTTCCTAGCCTATGTTCTTATACAACATGTCTATAACAAAGCCCTTATAATTTGGCTTGCTGTGAGTTTTTCCCTGCTATATACAATATAAGAGGAAACTTCCTGCAGTTACATTTTGTACATATTTTCCAACTTATCTCCATTGAATAAATTTTGAGAAATGGAAATTTGGTCAAAGAGCACACCCATTTTAAAAACCTTGATACATATTGTCAATTTGTCCCCAGTTAGGTTTTATCAACCTTATTTTCATTTGTATTCAGTTTTGCCCTCTAACAATAGATTGTTTTCCACTTCCTCCCCCAAGTCCAAGTTGACGTGTATTGAAAGTAAAACTTACATCATACTATTTATTTGTTGGGAGACCTTGTATGGTATATAACCACCATATCTAGGAATACTTGCACAAGACTTCGTTTTCTAGTTATTTTTCATAGCACTTTGAGAAGACCTTTTAAATTCATTTTAGTTTAATTTCATAAACTTTATTTATTCAGAACATAGCACAGGCTACTCTGTGAGGTACAATATAACACACTGAAGGTAAATAACATTGTTTTTCTCCTTAAATAGCTTAACATCTGTAGTATAATAAAAAACTTGGCTGATCTTTGTCCCCTGTTCCTAAGGATGCATCCTCTGAATCTTTGGACTTTCCTGTGATAGGAGTGACTTTTGTTATTCATGGTGGGCCCAGGACCACACCTGATAATAGTTCCTATGCTAAGGAGCTAGCAGACCACACCTGCATTCTTAGGGTGGAGACTGGCCACACAAGGTAGACCAATCATGTGATTAAGGGCTTGGGGCTTTGAGTCAAGTGATATAAGCCAAGAGGTTGGGGGGGGTGGGGCTGCAAATTGAGCTCAATCATGTGAGTTCTGTGAGGCATCATTCTAGCATATTATCAAACCTAATGGGGTGGTGGGAACCCCCGAATTTGTAACCAGTTGGTCAGAAATGCAGGTGGCCAGGGCCTCCCAGAAGTTGTGACTGGTTACTGAAGGGCTCTTAACTTGTGGAATCTGGCCTAACTCCTGGTAGTTAAGAGTCAGTTGAATTGACTGAATTACAGCAGCAGTATTTGAAGCTAGTGGAAGCTACGGTGGAAGTTGCAGGGCTTTCTGCAAAACTTTTCACCATGTAAGTAATAATTTATCCATGTAAACAGTTTGTGTATAAGGCAGAAGAAAAGGCTTGTTAATTACAGATACAGAATATTAGCATGTTGTAGGGAAGTGAATAGAAACACACTACTAATTCTGATTGAAGTGGTCCAGAAACCTGCACCATGGAGTTAACTTTAGAGTTGAGACCTAAACAAGGAAGAACATTTAATTAGGTGGAAAAATAGTAGAGCCAGGGAACTTGAAAAGGCAAGCCACAAAGATATAAAAGTCCACTTTATTTCCGAGAAATAATAAACTGGAATTGTAAGAATTTTTATTATGAATTGGGGATGTTAGTGGGAGATAGGTTTAGTTTTTCCATCTATACATATAAATTTTATCAGCTATTTTTATAAACAAATTGTTCTATCAACTTTCTAAACAACACTGCCCCCAAGAGGACCAGGTATTTCCATTGGCAAAATTTGCTCCACAAAAAAATATCATTCAAAAGAAGGTGTAGAGAATCAGAGATGGTGACATAGAGAGGAGTGGAAGCTAAGTAGTCCCCCTGGAACAACTAAAAAAACCAGAAACAACTAGTAAATAATCCAGAATAACTGCAGAGGGACAGATGTGACTGTCCACTCATCATACACCAACCTGAATTGGGAGGAATGCCTGAGATCACAGCATAAAATCTGTAAGTAAGAACTGTGGATCCAAATCAGGAGACCCCTCCCCCACAGCCCAAGCTACAAAGCCTTGTGGTGCCAGAGAGAAGCTTTCTCCCAGCGAGCGAATATAGCTCAGCTGAGCTCCAACTGGGGTTTTAATTAGCAAGTGTGAACTGCTCACTATGAGGTACGAATCCCCAACAAATAGACAGAGGCTTTGGGTGATGGCTAATCTTGGAAAGCTGGAGGGTAGCCTCGGACTAGCTCTGTTCCTTTTTCAACTCAGTGGAGAAAGCCTTGGCCATTTTCAGTTCCCAGTTCTGTGAGCCAGACAAGGGTGTGGCACAGGCAGAGAGAGACCATTGAAATGCTAATGATCTCCTCCTAAAGTGACCATCTTCTCTAAGAGGAAAGGGGTGGGGCCCGGCTCTACTACCTGCCTTTCTTTCAGAACTTACACCAGTCAAGAATTATACGCTAATCTTTGCATCAGGCAGAGAGCGCCCCTGCATGGCCCGGCGGCCTGGGGCTTCCCTTGAGGGACGACGCACACTAGTGAAGTAGCACAGCCTTCCCTCAGCAGAGGTCCTGGAAGATCACAGCTGAGAAGGGGGGCCCGCTCGGAAAACCCAGAGACGCTACATCAATGCCGGTGGTTTGTGGGTCAGTGACATAGAAAATCTGGGGCAAAACTGAAATGAAGGCTTAGACTCTTGCAACAGCCTTGAATCTCTGGGAACACCTGGGAGGTATGAATATTAAAGTGGCCCTGCCTCCCTGACCACCCAGACACATGCACCACGTTCAGGGCAGACAGCTCCAACAACAAACCCAAACTGAGTTCACCAACCGAATCCCACAAAACTCATTCCCCCACATACCACAGAGACATAATTGGGGAAAACTGACTTGAGGGGTATAGGTGACTCACAGTTGCCGTCTGCTGGTTAGTTGGAGAAAGTGTACACCACCAACTTGTATTTCTGAAAAATTAGATTGGCATTTTTTTTTTTACAACTTGAAAGAACCCTATCAAGCAAAGCAAATGCCAAGAGGCCAAAAACAACATAAAATCTTAATGCATATGATAAAACCAGACGATATGGAGAACCTGATACCAAACACCCAAATCAAAATATCAGAAGAGACACAGTACTTGGCACAATTAATCAAACAATCACAATTGAGGAACAAAAACCTGGCACAGGATATAAAAGACATGAAGAAGACCATGGAACAGGATAAAAGGGACATAAAGAAGACCCTAGAAGAGCATAAAGAAGAAATTGCAAGATTAACTAAAAAAATAGAAGATCTTATGGAAATAAAAGAAATTGTTGGCCGAATTAAGAAGACTCTGGATACTCATAATACAAGATTAGAGGAAGTTGAACAAAGACTCAGTGTCCTAGAACTCCACAGAACAGAAAATGAAAGAACAAAAGAAAGAATGGAGAAAAAAATTGAAAAAATTGAAAAGGATCTCAGGGATACGATAGATAAAACAAAACATCCAAATTTAAGACTCATTGGTGTTCCAGAAGGGGAAGAGAAGGGGAAAGGTCTAGAAAGAGTATTCAAAGAAATTGTTGGGGAAAATTTCCCAAACCTTCTACACAATATAAATACACAAAGCATAAATGCCCAGTGAACTCCAAATAGAATAAATCCAAATAAACCCACTCCAAGACATATTCTGATCAGACTCTCAACTACTGAAGAGAAGGAGCAAGTTCTGAAAGCAGCAAGAAAAAAGCAATTCACCACATACAAACGAAACAATATAAGACTAAGTAGTGAATACTCAGCGGCCACTATGGAGGCAAGAAGGCAGAGGCATGACATATTTAAAACTCTGAGAGAGAAAAATTTCCAACCAAGAATACTTTATCCAGCAAAACTCTCCTTCAAATTTGAGGGAGAGCTTAAATTTTTCACAGACAAACAAATGCTGAGAGACTTTGCCAATAAAAGACCTGCTCTACTTCAGATACTAAAGGGAGCCCTACCGACAGAGAAACAAAGAAAGGAGAAAGAGATATAGAGAATTTTAACAGACATATATAGAACCTTACATCCCAAATCACCAGGATACTCATTTTTCTCTAGTGATCATGGATCTTTCTCCAGAATGGACCATATGCTGGGACATAAAACAAGCCTCAATAAAAACAAAACAAAACAAAACAAAACAAAACAAAAAAAAACAATTGAACATATTCAAAGCACAATCTCTGACAACAATGGAATACAAATAGAAGTCAATAGTTTTTGAATTGTAACTTCACTATTTACTTCCTTCATGATACAAAATACACAAACTCTAATGACAAATCGATAGTTTTGAACTCAATGTAGAATACGTAATTTTTGACAAGAACTATATAAAGGTGGGGGAATGGAGCAGTATAGGTACATAGTTTATGTGTCCTATTGAAATTAAGTCGGTATCAAAGAAAAACAAGATTATTATAGATTTAAAAGTTTAATTTTAAGCCCCACAGTAAACCCAAAGAAATTATCAGAGAATATGACCATAGAAATGAAAAGTAGAGTATGGGTTAAGAGAAATGGGGGAAGGGGCAATGGGGAGTTAAGAAATGAGTGTAGGGTTGCTGTTTGAGGTGAAGGAAAATTTCTAGTAATGAATAGTGGGAAGGTGATAGCATTACAACATTCTAAATGTGATTAATGCCACTAATGGAAAGCTAGGGAGGGGCTGGAATGGGAAGGTTTAGGCTGTATATATGTTTCCACAATTGAGGAAAAAAAAAAAGACAGTCTAAATAGATGACAATTAAATGCCAAGGATGACCCTGGATGGGATCTGAGGATGGAGGAGAGGAGGCTCAAAGGGACACAGTTGAGACATAAGGAAAAGGAAATATAGAATGTAAGCTTTGTATCATTGTTGAATCTCTTGTACTTCTTAGCTGTGCTTAATGGGATTGCATAAAAGAATGTTCTTGTTCATGGGAAGCTTGCTCTCATATGTTCAGAAGACAGAGCAATAGATGATGGATGATAGATAGGGAGGGAGGGAGGGAAAGAAATAGAGGTGTGACATGTTAAAGTTAGTGGATCGGGGTATTGGGGGAGGGAGTCAGGGAATGCTGGAGTTCTGTGTATGGGGTTTGTATCATTTTTGCAACTGTTCCTATAACTTTGAATTTATTTCAAAATAAAATTTAAAAAAAAAAAAAGAAGGTGTATCAATCACCTGCTTTGTGCCAGATATGCTTCTAGGCAGTGGGGAGAGGATGATTGTTCAGACCTTTCTTTCAGCGAGCTTACATTCTAGGGGAAGGAGAAGAACAATAAACAAATATTAAAAAAAAAAAAAGTCGCCACAACCCAGCTTAGCCCTAGGACCAAGAACACGTCAGGCACAGAGTCAGACATGAGTTTAATAGGACATACTTAGAGGAGTTATGGTTCCGTGATGGTGCAGGCCGGGAAAGATGGAAGTTAGCACTCCGCAAAAGCAGGGGATGCCAGGGAGTGGTTTATAAGGGTTAGGACAAAGAGGTATGAGAACAGAGTTTTGTCAGGGTCTTGTGACACAAGGGTGTGGAGCTCTATCAACAGAGATCGGGGAGCAGTGTTTCAACGCTTTGTTAACAATATATTTTTTCCTCCACTGGGGAAGTCTGATGACTTTTACCATCTGTCCCGTCTATGTGAAATCACTATGGAGGGGAGAGGGCCTGGGCCCTGGGCCCCCACAAAAAGTATTGAGAGATATAACAATAATAAAGCCAGGAGCTATGATAGACAAGATGCAGCCAGCTTAGCTGGGGGGTACATTGCAAGCAAAATGGAGACCAGTCACCAAAAGGGAAGGCTAAGTGATTGTGACAGTGACGATTGCTTCCTTCGGCCTAAATCATAATTGCGATCACCTTTAGCCACCTTTGCAAGATTATCTGATATCTCTTCATTCATATTTATTCTTTGTTCAGGGGCTGTGGCAGAAAATTTAAAAAGTATGACTTTATTTTTGACTCACATCTTCCCCAGTCACTAAATACCCTCTTGCCCAGCAGTCAACACGTATCATCCTTTAGTCCTGGTTTTAGTAAGCCAGCCTCACATGCCAGCCTCAGACTTTTTCACCTAGAGATTAAAAAGGTTCAAGAGCTCCTTAAATGTTACATTCACAGCAATTTGATATTTCAATGCCAGACAATGTCTTTTTCTCAAGGTTTTTTTCCTTCCTTGAGAAACAATTATATAAAGAGGCCACAGATCAGAATCCAACTTTCAGTCAGTCCATGTCCTGTCTTCCACATAATTCTGTTTCAATTTGATTCCTATTGACATATATCAGCAGTTTCATGGACTTTTTTGTTTTCCTTTTATCCTGGGAGTTTTCTTTTTGTCTGAACATACATTGTGGAATAACACTATCAATGTAAAATATTTTTTCTTTGCTTCAAGGGCATTTGTTATTTATCTAAATAATAATAATAATACCACATAAAATGTATATATTTATATTATCATAACTGTTAGCTATTTTGACAAAAAATGTCATTGCATTTTTTTTTTTTTTACCCTAATGGGTCCTTAGCTATACTATAGAGTGTAGTCACCACCAAATCTCATTATGGAAAATTCTATAAATGAACATTTTAGGAATTGCATCAGGAGCTTGGACCCATTTACATGAACATGATGATAAAGGAAAAGGAGACAAATTAGCCAACTATTTCTAAGACAGCTTTTCATACATCAACCCTGACCATTTGAAACTATGTTTCCTGAATTTTTGAAATACTTCTGTGGATGCTGTAAAATGAATTTTAAGTATTTGTTCAAATCTAGCTTGGGGAAGGAGGTTCTTTGGGGTATTCATGCTATTTGGAGATTGCCACTTGATGTATTGCTTTAATCATTTTGTTATTTTAATCAATGTGCACATGTGCTCAGAAAGATCTGACGAGCATAATATAATGAACGCCAAAAATAACAAGCAGGCAAACCTCTGGGCCCTTTCCAATTCCAAAATATAACGTAATCTCTGAACCAAATGAAAGTGTCCCAGGTCCAATTTGTTCAAGGCAACATGATCAATTTATCTCCTCCGAAAGAGAAATAAAGAGAAGGAAAATGTAAAGGAAGTTGGAGCTTCAAACATATTCAGAGATGCTCTGAACATGTCAGATAAATGTCATTTTCATGTGAGGAAAAGGACTTCAGAAATAAATGTTTCAGCAATACACAAAGTGTCTTTTTAGTATGTGTTCCAAAAGAAGTGAAAATATGTTTAGGCATCTGGAAGTGAATATACCATAGTGGAAACTAGTTAAATTTTTGAGTTCTTATTCAAGTGATATATAAGTATTCTAATAGTTATGATACTTTCACCATTTATTATATGTTTACTAAGTGCCAGAAAGTGTGCTCAGAACATTAAAACATTATCTCATTTTAATCCCCACCAGAATTTAAGAGTAGAGAGAGTTCTTATTATCTCCATTTTACAATCGAACACACTCTAAGGCTAAGGGATTTTAAGCAACAGACAGGGGATTCAAACAAACAACAACCAAGTCTAATTAAGCTCTTAGATCTTCTGCCATTTTATTGTGTATTGAAATATTAATGATCTTGAATCCCAAAAACATTGTAAACTGTTGATTACATTTAGAATGTAAAAATGAGGAAAACATGTTTTTGTAACAAATGATAAACAGTCATTGGATGGAGGATATGATATGGATTGGCTTGATGCCACCCAAGAGGGGCATTCCCTCGATAAAAAATACTAATGATCAGACTTCTGAAGCATAAAAACCCAGTGCAGACACCATCTTGGTGAGCATCAGATAGAAGGAGGCTGACGCTAGTTTGCTCTAACTCCCGGCTCCGAATCCTGTGCTGGGCTGCGCTGCCACGCTTGTTGTCGCCCTCCCGCCTCACTGCAACCAGCGCCTCCAGCAGATGGCTTTGGACTCTCCACTGATGCCACATGGGACCCGGCTCTCCAAACCTCTCCTAAAGGTACCCGCTTGCCTTCTGTCAGCCCTCAGGCCAAAGAACTTCGGAGACTCAGGTATCCTCCGCCTTTAAATTCCAAGGAGGATTCAAAGTATTGTCACAATGAATCTGCTCTTAAGTCATGTTGAATTTACTTTTGAGTCATGCTGAATTTGTTTTTGGTTTCTTATAATTACACTTACGTGGCATTTCAGAAAGGCTTTCACCTCTCTAAGGTTTTCATTCGTGTGTGTGTGTGTGTGCGTGTAATTATGCTTTAACTGGGACACAGATGCTTCATCACCGGGCCTCCTGACTTTTTCACCTTCTCCCCTTCTTTTACATCACTTTCCACACCCCAACTTGGCGGATCCCTAGGCTTTCCTGGATACTTTCACATTCATTGTATTTATTTATTTTTTACAATGACAATATTCTTTTGTGCCTCCTCTTCACCTTATGCCTCTTCATGTTTTTAATAATCAGTTCAAGGATCACCTTCTCATTAAATCTTTCCTTGAACTTCCCAGTTTACCATAGGATTCAATGAATCTTTATGTCTTGTACCTAGAGTAATTGCTGATTTTTTTCTATACTCCCCAGGGACTTTTGATGGCAGCAATTTTTTTTTTCTTTCATCTCCATAAACCTATCATCTAGTTAATATCAAATAGATAACTAAAAATGAATGAATGGTTTTCTTTCTTGTTGCTTTATTGCATCTCTCATAGGAAACCTATTACTAGAAAATAGAAGGAATGAAAGGAACCAAAATTTTAACCATTACTAAAAAGAATGCATTATGCTTACTTTTCCCTATTTTAAAATACATATGAAGATTCCAGGGCTTGTAGCCCATCTTAATCAGTTTAAATGTTATTTTGTACTTGCTTCAAAATTGCATAAATAGGGTGGCTGGATTATTTACAATGACTTTCAGACTATCTTCTGGTCTTCAATATTCATGCTCCTGATTTCAGTATATTAATATGAGAGCTTTCTGAATTTATTTTAAAATAAAAGTATACTTTCCATTTTTAAGGAGAATGAAAATGAGTTCAGAAAAAAATCATTCTAAAAAAGGCAGCATGATGAAGGCTGAATGTTTTATTAGACATTGAGATATTACTGGTGCTAGGAAATGTAAATCTTCAAGGTTGCTCTGTTGGAATGGCTGGCTATCCTCCAAGTTATGGATGTTTGGAACATCATATTATTTATTAAAAGGAACTATTCAG
Source organism: Choloepus didactylus (assembly GCF_015220235.1). Taxonomy (NCBI): domain Eukaryota; kingdom Metazoa; phylum Chordata; class Mammalia; order Pilosa; family Megalonychidae; genus Choloepus; species Choloepus didactylus. The sequence continues at coordinate 60,747,811 of NC_051316.1, forward strand.
AAATTGTTAGAGCACTTAATCTGTCAATGGAGCTATGTATAGAATATTTTTCATTATAAAATATCAGTATCAGAAGATAATTTAAAAGTGGTCCACAATTATCACTTCCTGTAGTAACATCATCAGTTAGACAGGTTTATAATAATGTCATTGAGCTAAAATGATAGTGGAGAACGTAGGGTAGGGTAAGGAGGGGGAATTGCCACAGGATGATACTTTTCCCTCAAAAATCACTCCTATTCTTTTGCAAATTTACAAATCTGTAGCTAGATATGTGGTTGGAGGGACACTGTTCTGATAAACAAGCAAGTCCACCGAATGGCAGCTTAGCCAGTTTTATACCTAAAATAATCTCATGGAGCTATTCTTCAGAGTAAGACATTTAGTTAACATTCTAAAGCAAAGAATAATTCTTGCTGGTAATTGGTAAAGAACAAATGTTTTATATTTTCAGTAATTTATATGTTAAAAATAAGAAAAGAAAAAAGACACCTGCCCTACAGGAAATACTAAAGGGAGCACTACAGGGTGATAGAAGATAGGAGTGCATGGTTTGGAACACAATTTTGGGAGATGGTAGCACAACAATGTAAGTACACTGAACAAAGGTAACTATGAATACGGTTGAGAGAGGAAGGTGGGGAGCATGTGAGACACCACAAGAAAGGAGGAAAGATAAAGACTGGGACTGTGTAACTTGGTGAAATCTAGAGTATTCAACAATTGTGATAAAATGTACAAATGTGTTGTTTTACGAGGGAGAACAAGCAAATGTCAACCTTGCAAGGTGTTAAAAATGGGGAGGCATTGGGGGAGGGATGCAATCAGCACAAACTAGAGACTAACTAATAGAATCATTGTATTATGCTTCCTTTAATGTAACAAAGGTGATATACCAAGGTAAAGGCAGATAAGAGGGGGGATAGGGGAGGCATGTTAGACACTTGACATTGGTGGTATTGTCTGATTCTTTATTCTACTTTGATTTAAGGTTATTTTTCCTTTTGCTGCTTCCTAGCTGTCATTTTTTTTTTCCTCTTTCTTTTGCCTCTCTACCTTCTTTGACTCTCCCTCCTGCCTTGTGGAAGAAATTTAGATGCCCTTATATAGATAGTGGTGAAGGTGGTGAACACATAACTGTATGACCATGCAGAGAACCATCGATTATTTACTTGGGATGGAATGTATGGTGAGTGAACAAAACCATATTAAAAAATAAATGGGTTGATGACAAAACCTCGAGAACAATATACTGAGTGAAATAAGCCAGACACATAAGGACAATTATTGCAGGGTCTCACTGATAGGAATTAATTATAATATGTAAACTCATAGACATGAAATATAAGGTACCAAGATATAGGACGAGGCTTAAGAATGGGGAGTGGTTGCTTAGTATGAGCAGAATGTTCAATTAGGATGAACTTAAATGTTTGGAAATGAACAGGGGTGTTGGTAGCAAGATGTGAGAATAACTAACAGCGCCGAATGGTGTGTGAATGAGGTGGAAAGGGGAAGCTCAGAGTCATACATGTCACCAGAAGGAAAGTTGGAGGTCAAAAGATGGGAATGTATGAAACTGAATCCTATGGTGGGCAATGTCCATGATCAACTGTACAAATACTAGAAATCGCTTCCATGAACCAGAACAAATGTATGACAATACAATTAGAAGTTAATAACAGAGGGGCATATAGGGAAGAACTATATACCTATTACAGACTATATACTACAGTTAGTAGTGTTTCAACATTTTTTCATAAACAGTAACAAATGTACTATATCAATACTAGGAGTCAACAATTGAGGGGGGTTGGTTAGGGATAGGGGAGGATTAGAGTTTCCTTTTTTTTTTCTTTTTTCATCTTTCACTTTATTTCTTGTCTGGAGTAATGAAAAGTTTCTAAAAATTGGACAAAAATTAAGTGTGATGGATGCACAGCTGTATGAGGGTACCCAGGGGCAAGTGATTGTACACTTGGATCTTTGGATAATTGTATGGTATCTGAACAATCTCAATAAAAATTAAAAAAAAAAAAAAAAAAAAAACTTCTTTATTTAAATTCTCAAATTATTGTTTCCTTAAAAATTTAAATAAACTTGTCAAAGTGGAAAAAGTATGCCCATGAAGATATCAGCTATATAAACAGGAATTCACATGTAAATAGACTGAGAAGGAATATGTAGATATAAAAGCAGTTAAAGTGGTTGGAATAAGAGAATTTTTGTAGTTTCTTAAACATTCTTTAATAATACTGCACCATGCTATTTATGTAACAGTGAGTCTGGGAAGATATATTCTTATTATATGTATTATGTTATATACACCACTACGTTACTTTGAAATCACTTTTAAATTACTATATTACTTTTTAAAAACTGATGACTGATCCTTATGGAACATATAAAAAAAGAAACAAAAATTACATGTAATTGGCAAGTCCCCTACAACCCATCCTTCTGACTGATTAACATCAAAACTCTTGATAAAATACAAAATAACTACTTGAACTCTGAAAAAAAGTAAACAAAAGCAAGCAGATTCTGGATGGGAGTCAAAACTTGGAGAAGTGACTTAATAACATTTTTTTCTCTTTCTTTTTTGAATCTTGTCCCAATGGTGATTCCAGTTGTTGGGTCCTGCAGGGGACACAGGACAGACATTTGAAACTCCAAGGGAAGCCTCCTCATCTTTCTAGCAAGAAGAACCAGGGTGATTTGCAATGGAGGACAATAAAGTCCAAGGACCCTCAAGCTGAAAGAGCCAGAGAAAGGGCTCCTCTAACTTTGCATATGCACCTGCACAATTGTAAAGCTCGCCCTGAACTGCACTTAAGTGGAGCAGACCCAGATAAATATAACAGAAGCATTGATAGCTGAAGTAAGATTTGAATCACTGTCACGAACCTATGAACCATACGTGCTCAGAAAGACCCAAATCAGTGTTCCAAAGATTTTAAGAACTGATGTGAGATTTGAGCTGTTGCCCTCTAAAGGCAAAACAAAACTTATAATCTGAAACTAACTGGGTTGATTGCCTGCTAAAACAAAGACAAAACATTCTTAAGAGGATGATACCTGAACCCACTATCGATGCAACATAATATTCAAAATATTCAGATGTAACCCCAAGTTATTCAACATACAGAGACCCAGAAGAATAAGACCTATACTCAAGTAAAAAGATGACCCAAATATTTACATTAACAGGTAAATATTTTAAATCAGTTAATATAAGCTACCTACATGAAACAAAAGAATACATACTTGAAATTAATGGAATACTTAGAAAAATAACTTTAAAAAAACCAGCTGTTTATTTTAAAACTAAAAAGTACGATGTCTGAAATTTTAAAGTATTACTATATGCTATCAATAGAAAAATGCTGCTACAGCACATGGACAGTGGGCTTGAAGATAGATTAGAAGACATTATACAATCTGAAAAAATAAGGAGAGAGAGTATAAATAAAATGAACAAAGCTGAAAATATCTGGGAGAAAAATAGCATCAAGAGGTTTAACAAGTATATCTCTTGAGTACCAGAAAAAAACTGAAAAGTAGAAAGTCTACAGTCTACTCTCTGCCATACCACCACCATTACTATCAAATGGAACCCAGCAATAATAATTTTTTACACACACACATGTGCTTGCACACACACATTTGCACATAGATCATCACTATCCCAGCCAAGATAAAACATAGCTAGTCCCTGAAGTCCTCTGACGGAGTGCTCAAGACAGCAGCAAAGTCTAAATAAGCATTTTGGACTTTGTATAAAAGAATGTTTAGAATGAAATTTGTGGGAAGTTTCCAAACATAAGCCACCACCTTCACTAAGACCACAATGAGTCACTGCAGAGTGAAGTGGAAATCTTTAGATTTGCATTAATAAACTGCTTCTTCTCTTGGTTTACTAGGAAGTCTTGCTAGACACAATCAAGAAGATGAAAATTTAGATTGTGTCTTCAAATACACTAACAAGTGCTCAGTGCAGGGGTGAAAAATGAAGAAAGTCATGATGTCAAGCTCTGGATGGTACCCGTGTATCTCTGAGCATGTGCAGGAAAAGCTTCAGGCACTTAGGTCAGGGAAACTTCATTGGTTCAGTAGAACTCAGCACTCCTGTCCACTGGCCTTCACCCCTACTCTTTTGTTTTTGTTTTGAGTGCCTCTTATGCCACTTATTTGTAGATACATATGATATTTTTAGATGAAGCATTTGTCAAATACCATTTTCTAGAAGATATTTGGTCATATATAGAGCACACACACATATATAATGTATATACACACATATATACATAGGATTAAAATCTGATCAGGAAATTAAGTTTAAAAATTTTCTGTGTTTATAGGAGCCCATTGTGTATAGACTAAGTTTATGCCTCAAGACAAAATTTATTGCAAAGGATTAGTTTCAAGTGTGAATCCTTGTGAATAAAATGAGTGTCTTTTTTTTTTTTTTTTTTGCTGCTGCCACATGCTGACGCAAAATGAAACTGAGGTATAATTTTCCCAAGAAAGCTGCTTCTTCATGGAAGGTTAATCTTTTAACCATTTCTGTGTTGTCTTATCCAAGGAGTCTAAATAGTTGTGTTTAAATGCATAGCGTCCTATTTCATGATTTTTGGCTGTGAAGTTTTGGAGCTACCAGAGAACTTGATTAAGAGTCAACAAAGATAACAACAATAGCACCTTTCATTATCATTTCCTGTAGATCATTTATCAGCAAAGAAATGTTTGGTGAATTCAGTTTGTGTGTGTGTGTGTGTGTGTGTGTTTGTGAATAAGGTAATTAGTGGAATCACAAAAGAGAAAGTGTGTTCTTCCACTCTGACAGTCATGTTTAATTGCCACTTTTGTAAACAGATGACCCGGTCTGTGAGTTCAGATATTCACAGTGAGCGAAGTTAACCCCTCCCAAATAGTAGTCATTTGGAGTCAGGAGCAAGAGTCAGATTCTAATATAGCTTGTCAAATTATCTTGTGACTATTATTGTAAAATCAGTGGATTAAATTTCTAATATATTTGGTGCAATACATAATTTATCTATTACAGCCCACACAGATTTCTAAGAGTTTTTGTTTTTTATTATTGTGTATTCAGTACACGTTTCAAATGTTAGTAGCACATACATTTCCCCTCTTTATCTCTCACTTGGTCCAGGTAAAATAAGAATAACAATAACGCAGGTGAACAGTTTCATTTGTGTCAGATACGAAGCATGTATTTCTTTTCAAAATCGACATGAAAAATATTAGCTATTTCATGCAGCACAAAAATGACAGAATGTAAGAAAGGCTTACGTGAATACAGTTCCCTAAAGAAGGGTGAAAAATGCCTGGAACATCCTGCAGTGGGTTTATCCACCTACAACCACACAGGGACCAATTATACAGATTGAGGACTGCTTGACAGAATCAAGAATGAGTTCAGCAGGCCCTGAGAAAGAATCGAAGATTAGATCAATACATTTCTGGCATAAATGAAAAAAGAGCTAATTAATACAGGAGGCCAACCAATACATTAGGCAATCATGTTAAGGGAATGATGTGGGACATAAGCTGACCTAAAAGTTCGTCTAATCACGGGGAAGGCATTGGGTTAGCTTGGATTCCACAATTAATTTACTAGAAGGTCTGCTTGCTAGATGCATGGGAAATAATGAAAATCAAGATTATGATTTTAAATATATTAACAAATAACACAGGAAAAACAAAAAGAAAATGTCAAAATGACAGGTGTATGGCTACCCTTGTGTCAATAACAAGCAGATTAATGAACAAAATTTTAATGTTAAGGTTATATTACTAATGCCTGAAAATTTATACTAGTAATTCTATGGACATAATTCTTCATAGAGGCTCAAAATTATGATATGTATAACAGCTAAATCAAATTTTATCATGAAAAATTATCAAGGTTTCAGAAAAAGCAATTCTTAAGATTTGATTTGAATGTGCTAATTTAATACTGAATATCAAAAGAAGATATCATAACACATGGGGACTGGTTTTTAAATGTCTAATTAATTCTAAATTTTATCATATACTCTTCAATAAATATGGATGTGTAAATTGTATGGAATTTTGATCATATCTAAATTAGTATTCCATGAAGCTTTGGGAATACTTTCGGAAATCTAGTGTCTACATTTTGGAGTAGTTCTCTTTACATGGCAATGCTGTTGTTTAGATAATGGTTAACTAAAAAGAACATGTCTCTCTGGGCAGTGATTGATGAAAGATCCAAAGTTAACTGACAAATTGCATATTTTTCTCTCACTTCCCCAAACAAGTACTGCTTTATCTATCAGCTGAAATATTAACAAAATCATGTAACCATGAAAAGTTAAAATAAATAATACACCAACACAAAATAATAATTATACATGTATCACTCACCTAAGTATTTGGAATTGAATTTTGAACTTAGCTGACCATGATTCTCTGCATATATATAAGTGATTTACATTAATAATGAGTTGATGATTTTATTTGTTTCCTATTGCTGTGTAACAAATTACCACAACCTCAGAGTCTTGAAAAAAACATCAATTTATTTTCCCTCAGTTTCTGTGGGTCAGAAATCCAGGCATGGCTTAACTGGGTTCTGTGCTCCAGCTATGATTTCACATAGCTGAAATCAAAGTATCGGCAAGACGGCATTTTCATCTGGAAACTTGACTGGAGAATGATTTGCATTCAAAACTCCCTCAGGGTGTTGGCAGAATCCATTTCCCTTTGGCGGTAGATTCATGGCAGCTTGCTTCTTCAAAGCCAGCCACAAGGGATACTGTCTTTGCTTCTTTAAGTATCTAACTTCAGGGAGACCTGGACCTTCTTTTAAAGCACTCACATGATTAGGTCATTTCCACCCAGGATAATCTTCCTTTGATTTACTCACAAACAACTGATAGGGACCTTAATTGCATTTTCAAATCCCTTTTCCTTTGCCATGTAACATAACCTGATCACAGGAGAGGCATCCCATCATAGTCACAGGTCCTGCTTACACTTGAGGGCAGGGGATGCTATGAGGCATATATATGAGAGGCAGAGCTCATGAGATCCATCTTGGAATTCTGCCTACCACACATGTCTAAAGTCTCCCTTCTCACTCTGTATCCAAATCTCTGAGCAGTTCACCTAACTGGAGGATGTCTTGCAATTTTTAACGATGGATTTTTGTTTGCACTAATTTGAGATTTGAAACTGCAGAATTAAGGGCACAGCTAGGCATATTGTCTTCGAAAGATTTGCTTAAACTTCTCTGTTCAAATGACTTCTTGTTTTAATTTCAATTTGTAGTAAAATTTGTACACAGTGAATCATACAGATCTTAAATGTAGAGTTCAATGATTTGTGATAAATCCATATGCCTATCATGCTAGCTGTTTTCTATATGTTCTGTTACTACTTTGTGTCTTCTTTTCTCTTTCCTTTTTTTCTGCTACCTATGGGCAGAATTGATTGATTTTTTAAAAATTATTTAGAGCTCTCTCTCTTTGATTTATTTATTTATTTATTTTACAAATTAGTGTTTGCCTTAGGGATAACAGTATACAGTTTTAAATGATCTGGGTCTCCTTGAAATAATATTTATGCTTCTTCCCATGAACTATAAAACCTCTTAACAATATAGTCCCAATTTCTTCCTCCCATCCCTTGTGTTATTGTCGTCATATAAGAATTTTACATATTCTGAAATCACACAACATATGTTTACTATTTTTGCTTTGAACAGTCAGTTGTAATTTAGAGTAATTAAATTTAAAAAAAAATTGTACCTTCATTTACTCTATTTCCAATGGTCTTTATTTCTTCATGTAGCTCCAAGTTTCTGCTTATATCCTATTCCATTCCTTCTGAAGAGCTATCTGTAAAATTTCTTGTGGAGTAGGTTAGCTATCAATGAATTCCTTCAGTTTTTATATTTCTGAAAAAGACTTTATTTCTCCCTTCTATTTGAAGAACACTTTTGCTGGGAGTAGAATTCTCAAATGATGCATATTTCTTTGCTTTTCTTTCCTTCCTTTCCCTTCCCTTCTCTTCCCTCCCTTTCCCTCTCCTTCTCTTTCAACACTTTAATGATGTCATTCGATTGTCTTGATGCTTGTGTGGTTTCTGATAAGACTAGTGTATTCTGATACTTGTATCCTGAGTTTTCCTGACAGTATTTAATTGATTGGCATCACCTGTGCATGTTCACCTCAATATTCAGTCAAGGATTTAAGGGGATTCTTATGCAGTTTTCTGGAACTCCTTTTCAGAATTGTCTTCTTGCTGGTACTCTGTACTTCAAATTCTAGGTAGCACAGTAGTGCCAGTTTTGGATCTCTGTCTCTTTATTTCATTGAGATACATTTTGGGACTCTCTTGAAAAGATATCTTGAAATACTTCTAATTAGAAACTGATACAATTGTGGTGCTCGCTTAATTTGCTGCTCTTGTTGCATGAAGCTTGTTTCTGCATTGTCTGTTGCATCTGAAAACATAAATTGCATGTATTTTATTTTAGCTATAAGCTGAATTCCAAATAATATTTTGTTTTGTTTTTCTTTTTAAGACTAGATGTTAGCAAGAGCTTTCCTTATATCTGGTTGCCACTGAATTCAAGTGGTGAAAATAACCCAAAGTGACTTTATGGCATTTTAGCATAAATCGTCAAGTGTTTATGTAAAAATGTATAAAAAATATATTGAAAAAATGGGTAAATTAGATTTAAGATCATATAATATATTTAAATTTGGAAAGTACAGTTTCAATCTATACATCTAAATTAGTTTATTTCAACATGTATCTTGAAGTATGAGTAGGATTTTACCATGTGAGGAAGGAAAAATTTGTTGGGCATTCGTGTAAACCTTATAGCATGAGTAAAGCCTTAGAAGCGTGTCCATACTTGGTGTCTTAGAGAAATATCTATAAGTTTTGTGTGGTTTGACCTTGGGAAACATGGCTATGCAATGGAAAGTGGTTGTTGTAATGGGGAAGTGGTCCTCTTCATAGGAGCTAAAGCTAGAAAAATAAGTTGGGGCTAGATTACAAGGCCTTCAAAGGTATTTTGAATGTTGAAGTTTCTGTGACTTTCCTTTGATTTTCCTTTTGACTAGTGTCATCGATTTATGACTGAGTCTGGGGAGAAATCTATGGTTCAGAAAGGAACAGCTATGAATCTCCATTAGTGAGCCTAACTAACTTTCTTGATCTATTTCAAGAGTCTTACACAACAGTACCAAAAATATGTGCCAGACCCTCCCTGTGAGTGCAAAAACAAAGTGTTTAAAGGCCTATTTTTATTTTTTTATCCCTTTTCTCCTTTACCTCCAGACTGTTTTCCATGGGCAAAAATTATTTAGAATGGGCTGATCACTTGGAAACATGATGCTGGTATCCAGCCAACTTGAAGCATTTTCACTACTTCAGAAAACTTCCATTTCCCTCTTCCAATAGGAAAGACTCTTTGATGTGATTATGGGCTGAACAAAATCCCAAGTCAGTGTTTTGTAAGCTTCATATTAGACTGTTGATTCCCCTTGTCTTAGTTTGCCAGGCTGCTATGACAAATATCATGCAATAGTTTGGCTTAAACAATTTGTTGACAAACTGTTTTGGAAAGCAGAAGTCCAAAATGAAAGCATCAGCTGGGCCAATCTGTACTGTTCCTGTGCTTGCCTGCTACAGTTCTCAGGGCTCCCTGGCTTGCATCTCTTTCCCCTGTCAAATGGTGATGTCTCTCCTTGTGTCTGCTCTTCTCATTTCTACTGACTTCCTACTTCTTGTGCGTTCTCTGATTTCTTGCTTCTAGTTTCTTCTCTTTAAAAGGTCTTGAGTAACAAGGATTAAGGCCCACTGTAATTCAGTTGGGCCACACCTTAACTAAAAATAGCATTTTCAAACAACCCTATTAACACATGAGCTCACACTCACAGGAACATGGATTAAGATTAAGAACATGTCTTCATAAGGGTACTAATCCAGCCTACCACAATCATTCTTCTGGATGACTAACCTTGCATTTGATTTTGCAGAGTTTCAAATTCCTCTCTTTCCCTATGGGCATGACTTCTGTCAAGTTATACTTTAATATTCTTATCAAAACCCTTTGGAATGCATAGAACTATAATCAAATAAATGGTGTTAATTCATAAAAGGTAAATAAAAATGCATCTATAGATAGATAAGTAAATTAAGACTTTTCTTAGACTTTTCTTAAGATAAAACTTACAATAAAGAAACTGATATCACTAGATGCCAGAAATATAGAAGAAGCTACAAGTCATGGCAGTATTTGTGTAAGCATATTATGACTACGTTGATGGGATAACACTGGTCCCTGGAGCAGGTTTTTAACCCTGGACAAGGATTGAAGCCCTCCTCTGAATGATGCAGTGAAGTCTTCCTCTTGTAAAACTAGACAGTAGAGCATGGAAATAATGAATTAATTTGTCTCTTCTATAGAACCTAAAGAAATGTCACAGCAAGGATATTGCATAAAGCCTTTGGTAACATGCTAAAGCATTCTTCAGTGCCATCATTAAGACGTTATGACCCAAGTTTTCCTTCAAATCAGATTTTAAAAAACATGAAATTGACAATATATTTTCAAAGGATTCAGAGAATGATCAAAATAAGTAACGGCAACTATCTAACAACAAATATTAAGAAGCATAAAGATTTTCATGGATATTTCAAGAAATGGGGAAACTACTGAAAAAATCCGTTAAGAGGAACAAAAAAATATAATTGGCTATAATTTGGATCACATCAGTAACCCAAAACAATTTTCAAAAGGCTTTCTTCAATTTTGCATTAGCAAATATAATATAACCTTAAGTATGAGAACTGAAAAGTGCAAAATACTTGCCTACCTTTCAACAGCAACAGAAGCTGTCCACTTTATTGCTGAGTCTAAAGGGAATTAATTAGTAAACTTCCTTGATAGCTATCACTTATTTTTTGAAGTCATAGAAAAGGAGAAAGGAATATAGACCTGGAAAAAAAAGAAAGTGTTGGAGGCATAACATGCAAGAAAGAAAGAATAATCCTTACTGAAACAAATTTAACTTGTAATTAAAAAATGATACTAGTAAGTGAAAAAAACAGGGTCAATCATTTTAGATGTTCTTCAGTGTGGATCAAAGTAGGCAAAAGAAGTGTTCATCTTTGAAGTTAGGCTTCTGCTTGACTTCACATACCCGTAGAGCTTTTTACTTTCAGTTTGCTTTAATGAATTTACCATTTATACATTCAGCAATACCTATGCAGACATTGTGCTAATTGCTACAAGGGTACAATAACAGACAAGCATAAGTTCCTAGAACTCACAGTCCAGCAAGAAGGGCAGGGATGAGAGATACACAGGACCACTGCAAATAGTTGTATAAGATGTGCACTGACCAATGGTGTCACACCTATGGCTGTGCTGTTCTCCTTGTAGGCATCATGAATTTGAGTAATTATTAAAACAATTTTTGGCAGATGAAAATAAATTATCTTTTTCTCCCTAGTTTAGTGTTTTACATTTTTTTCTCTTTGTATACAAGTATTGGTGGGCAGCCATAAGCCAGGCTACATACCCAGTAACTGAAGAAAGTTGTCCCCACACATTAAAGTGGATTTACCTTGATGAATTAATTGTAGCCCAAATTCTGGCCTCACTTTTTTCACGCTCACAAACTTGATCAGGAAAAATTAATCACAATTATTCCCTTGGAAGTCAAATAAGAACTAAGTTCCCAGGATGGATAAATAAAACAGCATGAAAATGCATTGATATTTACGGACAACAGAACTACTATGTGAATCAAACTACTTGAATTTATAGAGATAGCATATTCTCCCCTTGCATGCACATTGACAAGGAAAAACCTAGTCATAAATAGCAGGTGATTTAATGAGGATCATAATAAGTAACATATTTACTAGCAACAGGGCTTAGGTAGCCTATTGTGCATATATACATATTCATAATTGTATTTCTCTTGAAACTGAGCCCATAATACTCAAAGCTTATGATAAATGCCAAAACACCTTTACAATTAGGATGCTATCATAAAAGGGGCAGTAATACCTGAAGTCCATTTACTTAGACTATCTTTCCTCTAATATGTATATATATTTGGATGGACATTAGCACCATTAGCCTCTCTAACTCTCCTTTCTTTCAGCTTCTTCAGATTTACACATACTTTCATTGTATGTGTTAACTTTCCACCTATCTCTGATAAGACGTGTGATTTCCTTGTAAATTATTTCAAGTTGATTTTAAATTTGTTAGAGAACATACAGTTGTTGAGTGGGGTTGAGATGGAAGTTATACAAAGCTACAGAATAATCACAACTCAAATTCTCTGAACATCAGTCTTAATGACTAATGATTTGAATATTATTATGGCTAATTGCATCTTTTTCCCTTCTTGTAGCAATTATGACACTTTGAATTTCTGGTTTATTTTAAATGGGGACTATTTATTTAGAATAATAAAGAGATTTTATGAGATATATGGTTTTATCTCATCCTTTAAGGTTCTATGACTTATACCATTGCCAACACTAAAATATTGGTCTTTGAATATCACATGGTAATTGAACATCATATTTCAAAATGGACTGATTCTTTTAACAGGGATGGGGAAAGAATATGAGCAGTATGCCAAAGCAACTAGTCAAGCAAGAAAAAGGAATTGTAAAAAAGCCATTGCAGAAATAAAACAGCATATAAAACATTTAAAACCACGCTTTCTTCAGGTGATAGATTAATTGGCAAATTGGCAAACTTAAACCACTTCTTCCTTTATAAGGTTATTTCCATTTCTATTTTATTTTTTAAGCCCCTATAAAATTATTCCTATTAATTATCAATGGAACAAATATAGCCAACAGTCACATTATGGAGTCAAATGCAAAATGTGCATGCTATATTAAAGTGAATCACAAACTGATTCAAAGAAATTTTATGCTTACGGCTGTTTGCTATGACCAACACTTTAAGACCCCACAGTGTATGTATTTATCTTCTAGTCCAGTGAGTACTTCTTAATAGAAAAAATAAGAAGCAAGTCAGGCTACCCCTAAGGTCATATCTAGGTTCAAACTTCAGATATTTTTTTTTAATCAAGTTGTTTTGGTTTCAAGTGAGAGAAATGATATCAAAATTTGTTCAAGATTTAAAGCACTGTAAAGGATTGTATCATGTAACCAAAAAATACAGGTGATATTGGTTTGGGATACTACATAGCAGAGATAGAGTCCTCTTTTATTTATTCTCATGCTATCTCTGTGTTGGACTTAGGTAATTCTAATCATACAGCATCCTTACATCTACCTTCTATTTTCCGATATTTCCAAAAATATTCCTAGTTGACTTCCATTCTCTTGGCTTATGTCTCACACACATCCCCCTATGTTTCGCTGTGGCCAAGAGGGAAAAATACATCAATTGGTAAGGTCTGGATTGTGAGCCCATACCTTAGCTAAGACAGTTGGGCCAAATGGAAGATTCATGAATGAAAGTTCAATCTGTATCTCTTTGCTTCAGTATTCACAATCCCATCATATTTTGGGTTTTCATTTATTTTATTTCAACCACAATGGCTGCACAAAGAAAAATATTGCTATATTTGCTTGTCCAATGAACTATCATCTAGTGGACAAGAATTCCCCCTTTGAATCAAACCAAACCTGTGGGGAAAGGATATTATAGGATATTTGCCCTACTAGAAAAATCATCCTAGCACAAATATCCCTTTCAAAACTTTACAGTGTGGAGATGGTGTTTCAATCTGATACCCTCATGAATTTTGATCTTAGAATATTGAATCCAGGGAAATCAAAGGGATGAACTCTCTAGAGCAGGCTGGTCCAAAACAACTTTCTGTGATGATGTTATCTCTAAGCTGTGCTGTCTCGTATGATAACCACTGGTCACATGTGGCTATTAAGTATTTGAAATGTAACTAGTGTAATTGTGAAACTAAATTTTACATTTTATTTCATTTTAATTACTTTAAATTTAAATATCCACATGTGGCTAATGGCTACAATTTGGGCAACACAGCTCTAGACAATAAGCAGCATGAGACTATTCCTCTTCTGTTCTCTGTCATATTCTCATGCAGTACAGTTCTGGAGCACAGCAGGTATCTAATATTTGTTGTTGCTGTTATTGTTGATAATAGCACTAAGAGCCAACATTCCTTAGGCACTTATCATAAGCCAGACACTGTGCAAAGTTCTTTAAACACTTGAAATACATATCTTGTTTTCAGAGACACTCCACATCTAATAATAAAGAGCATTTCATTGAATGTTTTGTTTGACAATTAAAGACTACAGCCCAATGTAATCTATGAATATGAGTAGACTCAATTAAACAAAATATAGATAACATTACCCTAACAGAATGTAGTATGTACACCACTACTACTCTTAATAAATCAAATCCTGATCCTTCAAATTCAGCAATGGGAAAATGCTATTCATATATGGGTGGAAGCTTAGACTTGCAGCCCCAGTTCATTTCCTCTGAGAGACTATTTCTGAATCACAATTACCACACACCCTGTCTTCTAATGCATTAGCAATGTTTTAATCATGACTATGATTCACTTTCAGATCTCTCACAATTTAAATATATCTAACATCAGACTAGTTTTGAGGGATGCTCTTTCCTCTTAATTGCACCATCCAAAATTGAGTGGAGGATTGTTCCTTTGATTCCCCATTGCACAGCTAAGAAAATGCAGAGAAACTGAGATAAGACTACAAATCTTGGGGACTCCAAAACAACCACCACCACAACAAAAACAAATAAGCAAAAAAGAAGTAAATCTGCTACACAGAGGGGCATATGACTAGATTATAGGTCTTACAAAATGAGTTAGAAAAGGGGATAAGAAAGAAAACTCTCAATTGAGAATTCCTGGGTTATTAGGTATGAGAACTTTAACAGTTCTGTAATCACTCCATGCCTTAGTTTTCCCATCTGTATTTGGGATAACGATAGTGCTCACAAAGTGATATTGTGATGATTAAATTTAGTACATGCAGTGCACTTACAACAGAACTCAGCAGGTGGTAAGTGTTTAATAAAGATTAGCTATTAGAGTAATTATTAATGCTATCATCAACATGATCAAAATATGGTCTCTCTATTAAGATGTTTCTAAGCATAGTTTCTGGAGTTTTTCTATATGACAGGGAAACCATCTGCTTTCCAAACTGCATTACATTCAAGCACAGCTGGATCCCCTCTCCAAGTCCAGAGAATAGACAATGAGGTCCACTTTATCTTATTGCTCAAGTTTCAGAATTCCAATCTGATATGAGTAAGATCAATACTGGTAATAATAACAACTCTTTAATGGTGATTATTTCTCCCAGCCTTACCCCATGACCTCTGTTAGACATCATATCAGAATGTTTAGATAATCTCCCCAAACTGTAAGCACAAAATCAGTTTCAATATATTGCTTACAAGGGTTGAAAATTCTAAAAAGCAGATACATATTCACCACTCATGTAACATGATCCCCACAACCCCGTGTGATCATTGATAACATATTAATTTTATAAATCAGAAAGCTATGTATCAATAAGGCCAAAAGTTAGGTACAGAGTTGGTGTTGCAAATAGGAAATAGGGAGGGTCAGTTCTTGAACCCAGGTCTTAAAAGTCCAAATCGAGAGTTCTTTTCTTTCTTCCTTTCTAAACTGCAAACTTTCTGATAATGAAGTTTAGTGGTCAGAGTTAATTTGTTGGTAAATAAGGAATGAAAAAATGTGATACTTTAATATATGTCTTTATTCTAGGCTTTGATGTCACTCACAAAATTTGATACACTGTATTTTTTCTATGTGGATTGTCTTGCTGAATCCCAGAAAACGAAAAAAACTTCATAAACTTTTCAGAAAAAAAAATCAAGGGGCTCACTCTTTTGTAGGGAGCATGCAGTTTTAACTTCAGTCTACTTTAAATGAAAAATGATGAAAAGACCATCAATTACATTTTATTTTTTACTTAGCCATCTTGCTTATGTTACAAATCTGTTACCTAAAAATATATGTTATTACTATTGAAATTCAGATGTTTTTGTCTTATTTCCATATCAACTATTGTTTTCTCTTTGGGAATAATTAATTTTCATTGCTGTACTTTCATACTAGAGGTGTTTTCTCACAATTTCTTCTTCAATCTCAAGTTCTTTAATTAGGGAATTTAAAGAGTATGATAAAAGACACAAAGAAATTTGATGTCAAAGCAAGTTACCTAACTGAAAAATATTCAAGTGAATTCTATATTTGTTCGTCTTAAAATAAAATTTCAAGAGAAATGGTGGAAAATTTTCAGGCTCCTGATCGTTTTAAAAAACAAACACACAAAACACAAAAAAGCAGCAGTGAATGCCATGTAGATGAATAGATTTTTAAAAACTGCATGTGTGGCTGCTTACTGGAGTCCTTCTAGCTTACCTTATATTTTCTTTCCAGCTTTCTTTCCTTTGGGTGAAGGGAGGGTACATTCTTTAATAGAGGGGCAGTCTGAATAATTTTAGTCTTATACTACATAAAAGGGTTTATTTAATCAAAGGCTATGAGTTTGTGATATCATTCCTGACCCACAGCACAGGACCTGACTTTTTAATGCATAAAGATATCTGGTTACCATGACTATAATTACCATAATTTTACACCTATTAATTTTGTCTGTAGAATTAATTTCCATAACTTATGACTTGAAACAAAAACATCAGCCTCGTTCCATAGTTTCCAAGAGCAGAATTATTATAAACCTCATAAATGTCAAATGTTATTGTTTTTTCTTTTTGCTTTCTCTGTATCCTCCAAACTGGTTCCCTCTTATTAAAATTCAAACAGCTGTGAAATGGCCAGGCAATTTGAAGATGAAAGTAAATGTGAAGTGACCTTCATCCATGCTGAACAAATAGAATACTACAAACATACTTTCCAGTTGAAGTTACACAAAGCAAATTAAGAAATACCTAGGGCTATAATTTACTTCAAAAATGTGTTTTAAATTTCTGACAGTTTCATTTAACTGACTAATTAAATTTGCTTGTAGGCATTTTAGAGATGGAGTCTAATAACTACACTGTCATTTGGGAAGAAATGACAATTACCTTTTTTGTGTGTGCGAAATATGTTTGTAATGGTCCAGGTCTCCTACTAAACATTTGACAAATATCTGTAAGTGGTTATGCCTAGTTATATTAGATTATAATGCCAATTCTATTAAAAGACGATTAAAAGAATAGCTTACAAGTAATAGCTCGGACCTGTAAATGTGTACTTTCTAAATGATCTGCTAAGGAGAGAATTTAAAATAGATTCTATTCCATGAACAATATGCATTTATTTATATCAATTGCTCATTTCATAGAAATTAACATGGAAGGATGACCCATCTTATGATTCTCCATCTTTGCGGGCTGCTTCTTTCTACAATTGACCTAGAGCAAATCCCACACCCAGGATTTTGCATTTCCTAGATGTCAGTTACAGATTGCTGTTGACGACTTAGAATTCAGCTTCCTAGTACAATAGCTCATACGTTGAAAGGGCTAACAGAGTTTTGAATTTTTGTATTCCCCTCTGAAGAAACCAAAAATATCAACTCTTTTTTGAGGCATGTTGTAAGGCTTCAAGGAAAAACATTGGCTAGAGTTTTTTACAAACAGTGTCTTCAGGTGAATGTTGCAATAAAATACCCTACAATCTTCTCTAATTATGCTCTGGAATTGTGCATAATGGTCAAAACACTGATTTTCTCTTTTTATTCTCTTTAGAAACAATCCAGGCTCTTGGCATGCAAAACATAAAACACCTGACAATGTTTAATAATTATCTTCTTTCATTATGTATAATTGTGTTATTCATTTCATGAAAATGACATTTAAGAGAAAAATGTGAAAGCAGCAATTATATAGTTATTTTGCCAAGTACCAATTCTTGTATGTTCGGTAAAAACCAGACTAGCTCGGGGTTTAAAATTTCACTGAATTAATGTACAAAATTATCCACAGTTATTTTAGTTCCTCTGTTACCTCTCGTTAACCTGTAATCTCTTTGAAGTCATGAAGCGGTATTTGCTCATCACGGAATCCCCGTTAGCCCCTAGTACAGCACCTGACACAAGGAGTCATTTGATATGCATTTGCTGACTTGAGTTGACTGAAATTATTAAAATGAAACTAAATTAATAGACTGTAGCTTTCAGGGAAGAGGGAGAGTTAAAAGAATGAATCTGCTTTGGCCTTTATTGTCATTACTGCTCTAATGATTTCATGTTTTTCTCTCTGATTAAAAAAAATATACAGAAATTACTAGCAAAAGCAAGAAAATATTCTGATTATAGCAAAATGTACACTGTTTCAGAGTTTTCCAGAGAAAACAAGGAGTATCTACCCTTCTGATCTCCCTTGCTGCATAGAAAATTCAGATTGTTATCAGTAAAGCCCGTTTTACCATCCTAACATCATTATTAATCAGCAGCTTGGAATCAAAGCATAGCCTTGGAAATAAATTCAGTCTACACTCTAAACCACACCTTTACTTGCACATTTTAGATAGTCCATTGTTGCCATATTCCCAATGTTGAACCCTATAAGCCAACGAACACCAGAAATATAGCTGTAGTCACACAGAGTTAGGTTTATTTTACCTTGCTTCAGTAAGTGAGAACATGTGCCAAAGGAACCATGGGTGGGGGGATGTCTCAGTGAGAGACAGCTGTGAGCTTTATCTTAAAGGATTTGTACTTGTGCTGCATGATTTTAAGGTGGTTTTAGGGAAGTAGGTGTCAGTTTGGGTTTGAGTGCCATCAAAAAGTGAAGGTAATTTGGACATTGAATATCTTGTTCTTTTTTTATCTAGGAGATGTAAAAATTAAAGTAGAGGGTATAATTGTCATTAACCCTGAAATTAGCCAGTAGAGGGGGATGTTTAGTTGTTATTGTTGCTAGTGGTGGTGGTAGTAGTAGTAGTAGTAGTAGTAGATATTTTGGTTGTTCATTATACTTGTCTCTGTCTTGTTCTGCCATGGTTCTGGCTACAGAGTGGCCCTATGAGGTTTTTTGTTTGTTTGTTTGTTTTTATGTTAAACCAAAGTTTTTTATATTCAGTTAGAAACACAATGGCTTAATTGAGAACTTTTGGCTCTCAGTTATTACAATTTTGATTTTTAATTGTTGATTGATACTAGACAGTTGGTGAAGAGTTTGTCCTTTTCTTTCAACTTCCTCTCAAACAAATTGACTCATTATTAAGACAAGTTTATCCTTTCTACATCAGATTTCCACTTTAGTCCACTTAGTAAGAGAGCTCCTATAAATGGAGAAAATTATCTGAGCCCTCTCTTCTATGACATAGACAAAAGCAGACTATTTGCTTTCTAGACTTCTAGCAGAAGTCTAGGGTGTGAAATTAAATCTACTATTCATCTTGGGAACCATTTTTCATTTGGGATTCTACAAAGATTCATCAGACTAACTTTGGTTTAGATTTGATAGTTGCCTGTTTGATATTTAACTGTATAATTATTCTTGGTCTAATAAACTCCTTTTCTTACATAAAAGTAAGTTGAGCTAACTGTTTTTAATTTTCAGAAATGCAAAATACAGGAAGCTGACCCATCCAAATCAGGAGAAAAGCAAAAGTTCATTTATCAAAGCAAATTCTTGAGAACAAAAACTAGAATCCACCCACCAATGCTGATCAGTGATGAACCAAATTAAATACATGGGAATATGGAGGTATACACTATGTTCACTTAACCAAAAGGACTTCCTGACATACCTATAGCAGTATGCCTATAGAAGTAGATATGAGGAAAGTGATGAGTATGTGTGGGCCCAATATTATAAAAAGCAGCTGACCAAAAAGGCATTTTCACCGTGATAATGAAAGACTCTAGTTAAAGATACACATACACACAAAATACTGGCTTAAATCCCAGGTGTAATAAATTTTCTAGGAGGAATAGAGGACTGCCTAAGTATCTAATAGTAAACAAACTATTTAGGACATTTTCCGTTTTACAGAGTGGTATCCATAGCATTTTGCTTTATGTTTATCATAATTCCACTTAACAACTAGGATAAAAATAAAGGACTAATAGAATGGGCCACGAAAATAGATTAAAGTGGAGGCTTCTCATTTCATGTTACTCCCAGATGACCAGTAGTATAAGACAATGACTTGGAGTGTTAAAGATACAGATGCAGCAGGTATTTAATTGGGAAGGCATCTTGCAAGGAGTGGTTTCCATCTTTAATCAGCGATTTTTATATGGCTCAGTTATACCTCTGAAGAGGATATGTGTGGGTCTAATAATTAAAAGGGTGTAGAGCAAAAGTAACACTAGCATAAATATTACTGAAATTATAAAAATGATCATCTCAAAATATCTTCTTTTTAAAAAATTCCACACTCAATATCTTCAAACATTTCTGGTTTCATTCTTAATGACTGAAAATGCAGAATTTCCTCAGATTATCTGTCTTAAATGGGCACATCATAGTATCCCCTGAATTCTCACTCATCAAAACAGCAGCTAGTCCCACAATATCCAGTTCTATCAGCATACAATTAAGTTTTTAAGGAGTCTCTGGATCTAAAACTCAAAATGAAGACTCATTTTGGTTGCAAGTTATGGAAACTCACAATATGAAAAGAGGAAAAGAAAAAAAAAAAAAAAAAAAAGGAATGCATTGGTTCATGTAACCTGGATGTCTGGAGATTGACCTTTAGGTACAGCAGGATCTAGGATCCCAAATAATATTCAACCTCAGTGTCTCTATCTTTTGGTTTTGCTTTCTCTTTACTGACACTAATCTCAGATAGGTTTTCTACTCACAAAGATCCAGATACTCACCCACAGCCCAAGGGTCTCATCCTACCAATGTAGCAATGTAGCAGATGTTGGCACCCTACCTGTATCCCCCTGGCACTCACGGTTCTCATATACACCAAGAATTTCTAATCCCAAGCACCTGCAATCTCTCTGTCTGAGGGCTTCCAGTGACTGCAGAAGCAAGAGCAAGCTGGAAGTGTGAAGTTTACACTCCCTGGAGCAGCTGTCAGCAATCAGGTGTATTCTGCACCATCTCCCAGAATTTCCAGTGGGATTGAGCACACCCTCAACTGACCGCCTTTCCTTCCCTGCTCACTTCTTCCCATACAATTACCAGTGTTTCTTTGCATCAACTCTTAAATAACCTACTTTCCCTCAAATCCTAGTCTCAGGGTCTGCTTCTATGAGCATCCAACCTAACACAAGCAGCTCCCAAAGAAATTTGATCCTCTAGATTGTGGAGAAAGATCTGGGGTACTGCAGGGGCCAGGACTGAGTGCATGTCCTCCCCTGTTCTACTTAGTGAGTCAATAAATATGTTCCATACATAAATGAATGTTTCTATTACCCAAGGAATAATACATGTTGGGCAGGCAAACACCATATTTCAACACGAATCTGGAATATCTCACATGAGAAAAACAATCATACAAGGCAGGGGGCAAGGGATATCTATTTCTGGGTTTCAAAAGACATCAACCAAATTATTATTTGTTTCAGCCACACCTACCACAATCATTTAAAGTAGCATTCTGAGTCTGAATAACCAAATATCAGTTATAACATATTTTAGAGCTATTAATTTGGACTTGTATCATAATGTTTAATTAAGCCCCTATTGGAAAACTAACTGAAAAAAAAAAAAAAAGATGGCAAGGTACATAAAATGGGCTTATAAACAATGGTGAATAAAGTCTATTATTGGTTCGAGAGGGAAAAATCTTAGACCATGGTAATAAACAGCAACAATAGTTAAATTGGACCGATGGGTTCTGGGAGATCTGTGGACAAGCTACACCTAAACTAAGTTTTTTTGTATCACCTTCTGTGGAAAGTACCATAAGGTAGGGGTTGTGGCCATAAATGGAAATATGGTAGGATTATTATTCTTTTTACTTCTTTTCTTTCGTTTTTTCTTTTGAAGCCTGAGTCAAACACCTACTGTAATCCTGAGCTGTGAAATTGTATCTCTATTTAATAGTCACTAAACTCTGGTGTGAGACATGTTCATGGAGATCATTCTGGAATCAGACACAGAAGTGAATGAGCTTAATTACCTGAATCACATCCATCTTGAAGATTTTAGTGACTGACTTAAATGATAACCACTATGGTCCAAGGCTTAAAATTTGTCCTTAAGAACTATTAACAATCAATACATTTCCAAGCTAATGCACTGAGACAAGCTGAGTAAATTCACGCTCACTTCTGAACACTGGAACACTACTTTGTTAGAGAATCCATGTGAAGATATAGACAAGGCAATTTATACTCAGAATCAGAATAGCCCATTGGAAAGAGTCTCTCATCTTACCAGGGTAGATGTATGAGGTTCTGGACAATTGGTGTGCATGAGCCTGGCACCTTTTATGCCTTGGCTTCTCAAGTACGGACTACTGAACAGGTTACAAGTTTAGTAGAATGGAACAGGTCTCATTACCACACTTAAAAGTCAAAAAAAGATAATAACCAACCACACCTTAGTTTTAGGAGGAAAAGTACATATAATCAGGTGCCTAGCAGTCCTTTATTCAGTCAAAGGAATACAAGAAGTGCCTTGATAAACTTTGCACAATGGAAGAAAATGAAAATTATGCAAAAGATAGGATAATAGATTTACCTTTTCTACTTAAATTTCTCTTGGTTCATAGGTGATATTTTCATGGTCCTATATATATATATCTTTGCTGTCTCAATTTCTGCAATATATTATGGCTTACTATTATTAGGGGTGTGTGCCAGTTTGAATGTTTTATGTCCCCCAAAATGCCATTATCTCTGATGTAGTCTTGTGTGGGCAGATGTATCAGTGTTGATTAGATTGTAATTCTTTGAGGGTTTCCGTGGAGATGCGACCCACCCAACTGTGGGTGATTACTCCGATTGGATAATTTCCGTGGAGATGTTACCCCACCCATTCAGGGTGGGTCTAAATTAAATCACTGGAGCCATATAAATGAGCTGACAAACAGAAGGAACTCAGTGCAGCTGAGAGTGACATTTTGAAGAGGAGCTACAGCCAAGAGGGACACTTTGAAGAATGTACAGGAACTGAGAAGAGAGGAGCTGCAGATGAGAGACAGTTTGAAGATGGCTGTTGAAAGCAAAATTTTGCTCTGGAGAAGCTAAGAGAGAAAAAACACCCCAAGAGCACCTAAGAGTGACATTTTTGAGGAACTGCAGCCTAGAGAGGAACGTCCTGGGAGAAAACCATTTTGAACCCAGAACTTTAGAGGAGATGCCAGCCACGTGACTTCCCAGCTAACAGAGGTTTTCCGGACACCATTGGCCATCCTCCAGTGAAGGTACCCAATTGTTGATGTCTTACCTTGGACACTTTATGCCTTAAGACTGTAACTTTGTAACCAAATAAACCCCCTTTTATAAAAGCCAATCCATTTCTGGTGTTTTGCATTCTGGCAGCATTAGCAAACTAGAACAGGGCGAGAGTACCTGTTTATGTCAACTTGATGGGTTTTAGCAATGAAAACACCAGAAGTTTGGAATGTTCAATACTTGAAGAGGGATTAACAAAATTTCACTTACTAAATTAAAACAAACAAAATTTAAAACCTGAGAGGTAAACAATTATAGACCTGCAGGAAGAAAATCAGAAAGGAATACAGGACAGGTGTGATCAAAAAGTAGTTATAATAAATTTTTGATTCTTTGGACACTTTCTAAATATTCTCTAGGTTCTTGTTTGAATGGACACAAAGCCTACTGAAAAAGATGAGGGAAACAAGCCAAAGGACAAGAATAAAAGAATCACAGACAAAGGCAGCTCTATAGAGATGCACACTTGTCTTTACTCCCCAAAAAGCTGAGGAAATCATACCCATAAATCTCTGTAGGTATGATGGAAAGCATCCTGGAAAGAGAGTGAGTGGTGTGGTCTTGGGCAGGTAATGTCAACTGGCTGAACCTCACCTGTGAAATCAGAGAGATGCACAAGGAAGTCTTCAAAGTTATATTCCCTAATTGTATGATCTTCCATGAAAAGAATTTCAATTCTATTATAGGCTACAGGGAATTTAAAATAAAATGAATATTCTCCATGAAAGCTATTCAGTCAAATGAATTTTTTGCTGTAAGCCATTTTGAGAAAATATGTTTGATGCTCTGTGCCTTCCGCAGAAATGAACAGAAACTTAGCTTTGCTTTGGGGTGATTTTAAAGGGAAAGGGGCATGGATCTGATCAAACTCTCACTGCTATGTAATGCCTCTAGCCTCCCCTCCAACCATGCTGAACTTCAGAACTAGAAAAGGAAATGGCAACGTATTCCTGGTGCTCAGAATGCCGGGGTATTTTGTTTGAGCTCTGGGACTGATTAGAAGTATAGTCTAAAACAGTTTAATAATCTCTTTGTGTCAATAATTTTTCACATGCAAAAATTTAGGTTCAGTTCAATTCTGCTTCTGTCTTTCACAGATACATGAAGAGGATTGGAAAGACAAACCATAAAAGGCCTCGGGTACTCCAAGGAAGGGGTACACACACATAATGCTCTTTTTAGATCATTATGCTGCTATTTTAAATGTGTATGTGTATATATATATATATGTTCTAGTAACATATATACAACCTAAATTTTGCCTTTGAGCTACATTAAAATACATAATTCGTTCGTTTTAATTATGTTCGCCAAGTTGTGCTACCATCACTACCATTCATTACCAAAACTTTACAATCAGCCCTAACAGAAACTGCACAATTTAAGCATTAACTCCTCATTCCCTACCCTTACCCCATCCCCTGGTAACCTATAGTCTAGTTTTTGACTCAACAAATTTGCTTATTCTAATTATTTCATATTAGTGAGATTCATACAAAATTTGTCCTTTTCTGTCTGGCTTATTTCACTCAACATAATGTCTTCAGGGTTCATTCACGTTGTTACATGTATCAGAACTTCATTTCTTTTATGGCTATCTAATATTCCATTGTATGTATATACCACATATTCTTTATCTGTTTCAATGTTTGTGGGTATTTGCATTGCTTTCACCTCTTGGCTATTGTGAATAATACATTTATGAACATTAGTGTATCCGTTTGGTTCCCTGATTTCAAATCTTTTGGGTATATCCCTAGAAGTGGGATTACCATGTCAATTCTTTACTTTTAACTTTCTGAGGAACTGCTAAACTGCCTTCCACAGTGGCTGCACCATTTTACATTCCCACTAACAATGAATGAGTGTTCTTATTTCTCCACATCCTCTCCAAATTTCTTTTTTGTTTGTTTTTTCAGTAGTAGCCATTCTAGTGGGTGTGAAATGGTATCTCACTATGGTTTTGATTTGCATTTCCCTACTGGCTAATGCTGTTGAGCATCTTCTCATGTACTTATTGGTCATTTGGATATCATCTTTGAATAAATGTCTATTCAAGCCCTTACGCTTTTTTTAAAAAAGTATTGGTTGTCTTTATTTTGTTGAGTTGTATGATTTCTTTATATATTCTGTATATTAAGCCCTTATCAGATTTGTGGCATCCAAATATTTTCTCCCATTCTATAGTTTTGTCTTTTTACATTCATTATGAAGCCCTTTGAGACACAAAAGTTTTTAAATTTTGACAAAGTCAAACTGTATTTTGCTGCTGTTCAGTGAAGTGTTCTATATATGTCTGTTAGGACTAGTTGTTTTAGAGTATCTTCAAGTTTTCTATTTCCTTTTTGATCTCTTGTCTAGATGTTCCATCCATAATTATTAATGTAGAAGCATCTATTTCTGCCTTCAAATCTGTCAATATTTGCTACATATACTTGAGAGCGCTGCCATTATGTCCATATATATTTATAATTGTTATATCTTCTAGTTTATCAGTATATAGAGTCCTTCTTTGTATTTCATTAACAGTTTATGACTTAAAGATTATTTTATTTCATATTACTATAGTTACCCCAGCTCTCTTTTCATTACTAATTGCATGGTACATGTTTTTCCAACCTTTTACTTTCAGCCAACTAGTGTCTTTGAATTTATGGTGATCCTCCTGTAAACAGTTGGGCCATGCAATTTTTTTAATCCATTCTGCCAATCTGTGCCTTTTGACTGGAGAGTTTAATTCATTTACATTTAAAGTAACTACTGATAATGCTGGACTGTCTTCTGTGATTTTGCCTTTTGGTTTTTGTAAGTAGTATACCTTTATTTTCCCTCAAATCCTCCATCAATGGCTGCATCCATATTTATTTGATTTTTTTATATTATACCCATTTTGAATCCCTTCTTATTTCTTTGTGTATATATTTTCATATGTTTTCTTTGTAGTTACCAATGAACTTAAATGTACTACTACTTATTTTTACTGGGTGACTCCTTTTGACTCATAAACTCAACATTCTGATAGTAAAAATATATGTAGATTCTCACATCTTATTTATTTTAGCAAATCAGTATATTTTCTGTATTTAATTATAGAAAGTTAACTTAGTTTTCGAAATTTACTTGCAAATACACTTTTTCCATTTGGCACTATGGTTTGTTGCCTACCTAGCTGAATATTTGATGTCAGCTTATTCTAAAGTTGTCCGTGTACTTAATTTACTTGTGTGTTCATTTTAAGTAAAGTGTGCACTGTGTATAAGAATTTATATTTTGGAGGTGCTTGATCTATCTACAAAGAAAAATTAGGAATTGCTTTATTATAAAATGCTCCTAGAAGTCTTAATTGTGTTTATTTTTAAAAACAAACTGTAATGTTAGACTTGTGTGCATGGAAATAATTAAGGTACATCATTATTGTAGTTTGAAAGTTGTGCATGATTAGACATATTTTGTTTTTACTGTAGTTCTTTACTGAATGATCTATTTCCTGTCCCAAGGCAAGCATGAATAAAATTAGGTTAAATGTAGCATGTGACATCACAGTCTCTTAGAAATTTGTTTCATCTATTTCATTTTTACTGAACACTGTATCTTTGGTTATCCTGTTTAAAGAAAAAGGACAAATAAAACATGGCCAACAACAACAACAACAAAAAATGTAGTTTCTATTTGGAAAGCATTACATGTGTTACTAGGAAATGCAAGATTGCTTTGGACAACATTTCAAAATGTGTATTTTCACATAATGTCTAATATGTTTAAGCTGAATAAGTTTCTTAAAGTGCCTTTTTCAGATTTTCTTCATTTCTGAATTTCAAATCATATTTCAATTAAATCTTATTGACAACACTAACCATTTCTTTTTATCTGTAGGTTTTAGACAAGAGCAGCAAAAGGGTAAAAGAAAAATGACAATCAGCACAAGATTTTGTATCCTGTTCAAATATCAAATCTTAACAGTACCAGTTAATAAATTAAATATTGCCAAGATTTTTCCCTTTCAAAAATAAATCATGCAACTAACACTTTTGTCTTCAGAAAATTTTGAGAAAAAAACTTAAAAAAATTTTTATATCTAGAACATTTGATTTAAGCTCAAATTATGTGGCTGTGTATGTGAGCTCATATGGCAATATTAATAAGAGCAGCTACTTATTTGTCAAGCATTATTTTAATAAAGGGTGTCCTTTATTTATTTATTTTTTTTTTGCCAGGTACTTGTTTTAACTCATTTAAACTTTACAACAAACTCTATTTTTATTTCATTTGAAACATTAGGAATATAAATCACAGAAATGTTGAGTAACTTCAAGTCATATAGCTACTGAAGGCACAAGTGGAATTTGAATACAGTTTGGCTATGGGGGCCATGATCTTATCAAAATTTTGTAAAAGCCACATTCCACTGACATCTTGGGGCTCAGTTACTGTATATTAATAGGGATTTTTATCATCATTGTCCTCTACTAGAAAATATTCAATAAAGTGCCAAGTAACTCTGAATCGGCATCAGGAATTGAAACCAGTACCTGAATGCCAGCTGAAAGCTGAGAGACACAGTTTTAGTTCCGGTGCTTATATCAACTTACTGTTTGGCTCTTGAACAAGTCACTTAACCTCCCTGGGCCACAATTCCTCAATGGCAAAATAAAATCTGCTGGCATACAGGATCAGTAACTTTTTTACCAAATGTTCAAATTCAGATTCTACAATTAGAAAAGTTCAAATTCTATAGTTGCAAAGTGCTTTAATTTGTCTAGAAACTAACATGAACATATCCAATTTAGAGAGCAAATAAATTTTGCTGTAATAAGCATAAAGAAGAAAATGTGTATTGCATTTACATGACTTGGACTTTTGTTAAGGGCCAGTTTGGTTCTTAAGAAAAAACAAAATAAAAAATCAGGATATGCAATCAAAGGGAACTAATGCAAGCAATAACAAAAAACAATGGATCACGTGTTTATACTTTGAGTTAAGTACACTACTGATGGAAAGAAATGAAAGGTGCCTTCATAGGAAGAATTGAAAATGCCTCAAAAAAATGATATGAAACAAAATTTGTTAATGCTGCAGTTTAATCAAGATAAATAATGGAGGCTTTTTCCTGATTTACTGCAGCTAGAATCATTTAGGAGAAACATATAAGTATCATGTTGAATTAATTGAGGGGCTTGAATATACAGCTTGCTTCAATCTCAGAGTGGTAAGTGTAGTCATAACAGAGGATAAAAGTTATAAGACAATGACACTATGATCTGTCTCTGCTGGAATGATAAACTCTGACTCTCAAGTAGTGACACAATGCAGGAAATATTGGATATTAGAGGCATTATGAATATCTAGGTTTTATATTTTTCTGTACTATTTTTAATATTAGTAAGTGAAGGTACATAGGTGAACTAAGTGACAAAAGAGAACATATCTGCAGCAGTGCAGTTTTGGTTGATGTAAAGATTCAGACCCTCTAAAGCTTTGCAATGTCATCCCTGTAATGGTGGGCAGCAGGACTAAGCAAGCATCTCCCTGGAATCTCTGGATGCCTTCTTCTATGATCAATTAAAGCCATATCCACTCAGAAGAATATCCTGATATAATTAGGACCTTAGTTTTTAGCCAGATTCTTATGCTAATAAGGTTTACCAAAGCATCCAAGCATTACACTTAAAGAGTACCAAGATATAGAGTTAAAATAGGGGCTCAAATGCCATTATATTTTTGAAGTCCATTTAGCAAATGACACATCTAGAAATCAAACTTTGCATTTCTATAAAATCCCACTTGTCTCAAGCCACTTCCAAAGGCATTATGGACTAGAGAACAAGACAGAGCAATAATCTGTATCCCCAGTTTTTTGAGAAAGGAAAACTAAGGCTAAGATAAATCACAAATTATTTGATGTCATTTAACTTTATTATAGTAGAGCTAAGATTTTAACCAAAGTATTTTGTTTTTAAATTAAATCTTTTTCTACCTCACCATGATAGCTTGTAGCAACCTATAACTGTCTCTAATGATACAACAATATTTTGAAGAGTAAGCCCAGTAAATTCATTCTTAAACTTTGACTGAAATATCTCAGCCTATTTAGAAACAATACCTGCAGATGTGGTAATAATGCAATTTCTAGATGGAATAAAATAGTTTCTTTACAATAAGAAAACATCTGGCTTATAAATTTAATCTGAGAAGATGCTCTAAAGACCAAGTGTCTTGGTCTGTCACTAAAGTGTTTCACTTCTCAACCATGATCTACTACAACTGTATGATTAGCTCTACAACTATATTGCTACTATGAATGAAATAGAAGGATTCTATTTCTAGGAAAAATTCCCAGACTTGTTAAAGAATGATTCATTTTAATTGATGATATCTTTATTTCTTCTTTGCCTTAGGCCATATTTTACAACAGAAAGACTTTTGTTTGAGACAAAAAGATCTGGAATTGAATCTATATTCATTCACCTACCATCCATATGATAGTAATCAAGCTACTGAGGAGGACCTCTCTAATGGTCAGTTGACAATTTCATAGACTTTCTTTATCCCTAACTGTTGCCAGATTCCTCTCATCTCTGCCTGCCTACCAATAGCTCGTCTCATCTTCTTTGCTTGATCCATCACCTATTTTTTCCTCTGGAACAATGGGTGTATATAATCCTGAGTTACAGCCATTTTCAAACAGAATGATGCAATTAATTCTCAAGTGAAAATGCTGTTTGGTTAGAACTTTTGGACCCTGATCATCACTCTGGGTACCTTAACCATCATTCTGCTGACACTTTCTGCCAACCTTGGACATCAAACTTCTTCCAGATCCCTATTCTGACTCTGTGTCCTTTCTCTTCTCCCTTTCTCTCAGTGAACATGTAGTACACACTCATATTTCATCAGGGCTCTTGGCTGTCAGCCTTGGCATTTCCTGTGTTGCCCTATTTTCATCATGATCAGGAAATGGATCAAAAAACATACTTCAAAAACCCTTATTTATTTTTGACAAAGAGAGCTTATGCAGACTCAATCATTTCTATTTGAAATTTTCAAATTTGTTTTTAAAGAAAACACATATTCACACACTTCTCATTGAACAAAATATAGATTTCAGAAATATGTAAATGATTTGCTTTATTATATGCACTGTTAATATTGCTTTCAAAAATATTTTGACTATTCCAGTTATCTTTTTAGATCTGTTTTCATCAGTTTTTCACCTGTGCTTTGCCCCACAAAGGGTATCTGGCCCTCTGGTTTTGGTTAGATTTGGTCATTGGAAGCTCCTGAGGAAGTCAGAGTGAGAGAGCAGAGAGAGGCTGAAACATAAATACCTCACTCCTCACAAGGCAGAGGGAAGACGGAGGATGCATTTCTCTACTTGATAAACCCCTTTCTTGCAATAACAGTTCTCACAAGATCTTGGAAACCACACATTCCCCTTTATCCTTTCAGTCTTTTGCTAGCCCATTGTTGGTTTCTTTAGTTCTACACACACATTTATAAATGATACTGTCATTGCATTCCCTAGAGCCATGTTTTTTCCATGGGGCCCTAACTGATACACCTTCCCTATGGTATATCTACTACAAGTGTTAAGTACCTTTTATGGAAATATTTGGACCCTGAAGAGACAGGGAGAAAAGAACTGGTAGAAATGGTTATGGCTCATCTGACAGGATCTTAAAGTCTAATTTCTAGTTTAAGATAGCCATACCCTATAGATACATAAAAATTCTTAGAAGTAGTCAAATTTAATGCAACATTTTATATTCTTCAATAAGGTTTAAGACTTAATTCTGCAAAGTGAGAAGATATTAGGGGTGAAAGAATGAGTGAGTGATATTTTCCATTTTAATCCCATTTATATCATATTCAGATATTTTAAAAAAATATATTTTTCAATAAGTCTTGGAAATCCCCTGCTCAAAAATCAGGTCTATAATTATGATCTTGGATGCCAAATGATTTTAGGTTTTTCCTTTCCCTCTGACTCTCTTTGAAGCTGCATCATTAAATCATCGTTTGCACATCCTTTTTCTCTGCTCTTACAAAACTGATGAAAAGCAACCACATGGAATTTCTGAATAATCAAGAAAGTAGTCACATCAGACTTTCAGAGGAGATATTCTGTCCCTTGATTGCTCATCTGCAAGACAGGATTTCTTTCTTCCTGTATACTGTAGTAATAATCCATAAATTCTTTCCTACTGTCTCATCCAAAATTTTGACTTTACAGATATTTTTTTTTTACTTTATTGTATTACTTATAAGAGAAATCTATAACATTTGTTTTAGTAATTATACATCATCAAAATTTCCAATTTTCTAGAAAGATATTCTGGTAGAGTCCAAGTCATAATTTCTCAAGATATCATTGGATGCTGTTGTAGCTCAGACTGCTAGCTCTTCTCTAAGAATGGTTTTAGTCTTTCCTTTTTCTGGGTGAATCATATGGAGAAAACCACCAGAGAGATCATGGAAGACACATATGAAAAACAGAAGAGTGATCATCAGCTTTGGTCCCTGAATGACTACATGGAGCAGACCCCCTCCTACCTAACCAGAATTGCTTTTTTATTGTTACTGAGCAAAAATACTTATGTTTCTATTTGAAGCAAAATACATTTTTTGGTCTATTTGCTACAAATGATAGCCTACATTAATGAACTCAAATGACATTACCAAATTAATTTTTGGTAAAATGTTTTAAATTATTTTAACATTGGTTTAGTTAATTTATTTAACTATATATTCTTCTTTAAATATCACGTTTTTCTATTTTTATGGATGCTTTCCAAAAAAAGTTTGTTTCATAAACACATTTAATAACTACATAGAGCCTTATAAAATACATTCTGCTAGGCTCTTGGGATATAGAACGAGCAAAAACAGACATATTATTTGTCTCATAGGTCTTGATGAGTGGTGGAGAACAGACATTAATAAAATCATGACAGAAAATTTATATTTACAAATGGAGATAATGGTTTTGAAAGAAAGAGTAATATGAGAAGCCATAAATGAGGAACTTGGCTTTGTCCTGCAGAGATGATGGCTGAAATCATAAACAAGAGTAGGATTAAACCGGGGAAACAAAGATATACCTTGCATTAGAAACAGTGGAAACACTATGTGGAAGGATCCTGTAGCTGCAGGGATTCAAGGACTTGGAGAAAGCCACTGTGTCTGGAGCACAGATAGATATAGGGAGAGGGTAATAAGATAAGATCAGAGAAATGTCTAGGCCCCAACCTCTCCAAGCATTGAAGTGGCTGCCAAACTCTCCCCAAACACCTTGGCATAGAAGTGCTTTCATGGAAAACCTGATCATTGCCCAGCACTTGGAAAGGGTAGAAATGCCACTCTAGCAAGCCCAGAGGATAAAGCTTCAATACACAGATGACTCTCAGACCTTGAAATATAATGTTGGGTTTAAAATTTGCTTGGGACCTATGATCCCTGATATCCTTCCAATTTCTCCCTCCTGGAATGGAAATGTTTCCCCTACGCCTGTACCACCATTGTATTTTGAAAGCAGGTAACTTTTTATCTAGGTTTCACAGAGGAAGTGAGGAAATTGAGGAGGGAAGAAGAATTTTGCCATAGGTCTTCATAGACCCATAGCTGATTTTGATGAGACTTTGGACTTAAGAGTTTTTACTAAAATGACTTCTGGCTTTAAAATGTGATGGGTGAATGTATTTTGCATGTGGGAAGAATATGTCTTTTTAGTATCTGTCCAGAGGATGGACTGTGGTAGACTGAATTATGTGCCCCAATTCAGACACATTCTTACTCTTAATCAAAATTCCTGAGGGTGTGAACCCTTGGAAGTAGAATCTCTTGAAGGTGTTATTTTTTAGTTAAGGTGTGGCCCAATTTAATGAGGTTGGTCTTAATCTGAATTACTGGAGGCTTTATAAAGAGAAAGCATTGGAAAACAGAGCCTGGGAAGTCCACAGGAAGAAGCAGGCAGTCAGAAGGAACACAGAAAAGAAAGAAGAGACACTACCACGTGACGGAAAGCTAAGGAACCCAAGGATTGCTGGCCAGCCAGAATGCTATGAACCCCGGGAGGAAGCAAACCTTTTAGACTCTGAAACCATAAGCCAATAAATTCTTGTTGTTTAAGTCAACCCACTGTGTGATATTTGTCATAATAGCCTGAAAAACTAAGACACTGGCTTTGTCAATGTCTCCTATCAGTTATTAAGATTGATTTCTATTATTACTGTTGACCATTCTCTCCTTGTAGTCATTTCCTCTTCCATTGAAAACCTTAGTGTGACATTCTCTTAGTTTACACCTAACATAGCATATTGCATTTTCCAAAAGTTGCCAAAGCAAAATTTCCAGTCCAAAAAGCTCTTCTAGAAGCTTGTCACAAGAGATGGAGTCCATTTCCTCTTCCCGTAAAATTAGATGAGACTTTGTTGCTACCTCAACAGGTACAAGGTAGCAGAAATGATGCTACTTGATTTCCAAGGTTAGGTCATAAATGACAGTACACCTTCAACCTGGCTCTGCCTTTTGAAATGTTCATCCTTGAATTCAGCCACTATGTTGTAACAAGGTCAGGCCAGAGAGAGAGGTCACAGGTGGGTGTTCCAGCCAGAAACCCAAGAGTAGGTCTCAATAAGTCAGCCACCACCAGATATGTGAGTGAGCACGCCTACAGGTGATTCCAGCCTCCATATTTCACATTGCTCCAGTTGATGAGTGGAGCAGGATTGACCTAACCCCATTGACTCTTTCCAAATTGTAGGTTCATGAGCAAAATAAAATTGTATTTGTTTTATTCCTCTAAGTTTTGTTGTAGTTTGTTTCAACCCAACAGGTAACCAGAACAATAATGTGGTGATAATTTTTTCCCCAAATTAGGCTTTCTTGGTTCAAATCCTCACTCTCTCATTATAGCTAGAACAGGGATTCATGTCTTTATAACTTCTAGCTATGTAAGAGAGGGCAAGTCACTGTACCTCATTTTCCTCATCTATAAAAGAGGGAAAATAATAGTAAATATCTTACTGTGTTATTGTGAATGTTAAATGATATAATTCATGTAAAGCACTTAGTACAGTTTCTGGTACATAATAAATGCTTAATTAATAAATAATTATTTTTATTTTAACACTGAAACTTTAGGGTTTCCTGACATTTTACTTCTTACTTCATTCTCTTTGTATTTAACTTGGCAATAAGTTAAGAATTGTTCTTAACTACTCACATTATTTCATTTGATTTCTTTTGACTTAAAAATATTTGAAGGCTATCATTAAAACCACTTATTTAGTACAAAGAAATTTTGGAAAATTGTCTATATGCTACAATATTTTCTTCTCACTTTAACATATCTGATTCATGTAGAATTTAAAAAAAAGAATCAGATGCTCTGTGAACTTTAAGTAAAAAGTTTGTGAGCAATCTTACAGTTAGATGATTTCCCATAAAATGAATACCAAAGAAACCTTGAACATAAAGGATAATGAGACAGTAATTTGAGGAAAATTATTATTTTGCAAAATTTGTTTAGGAAAAGAGAACTGGGTTACATTTGGGGAGATATAAAGGCAAAAATATATATATTTTTTAATTTAGAATGGCAAAAAAGACATTTTAACTTTTGTTTGTGTGTTTTTAAATTCTCATTGATTATGGTGTTTGCTCTTGATATTACCCAGTAAACCACTTCAAGTGTTTTATCAAATGAAATATATATTTCTTATAAAAATATAATTTTTTTCTTCTAAAAATATAGAAATTATAACTACCTTGTAATTTTTAATGCAATTGTACTGAGATATATTCACATAATATAGCATCATAAAAGTGTACATAATCATATGTTTCACAGTATTATCATATAGTTGTGCATCCATCACCACAATCAACTTTTGAAAATTTTCATTACTCCAAAAAAAAGTAATAAAAATAAGAATAAAGATAAAAATAAAAAAGAACACCCAAAGCATCCCATACCCCTTAACCTCCTTATTATTTATTTATTTATTGTCTTTGTTTTCTTACTCATCTGTCTATACATTGGTTAAAAGGAGTGTCAGTCACAAGGTTTTCACAATTACACAGTTACAACTTAAGAACTGTAGAGTTAAACAATCATCTTCAAGAATCAAGGATTACAGTTCAACAGTTTCAGGTTATCTCCTTCTAGCTATTCCAATGCACTAAAAACTACAAAGGAATATCTATATAATGCATAAGAATAACCCCCAGAATGACCTCTTGACTTGATTTGAAATCTTTCAGCCACTAAAACTCTATTTTGTTTCATTTCTCTTCCTCCTTTTGTCCAAGAAGGCTTTCTCAATCCCATGATGCCAAGGCCAGGCTCATCTTCTGGAGTCATGTTCCATGTTGCCAGGGAGATTTACACTCTAGGGAGTCATGTCCCACATAGTGGGGGGACAGTGAATTTACCTGCAGAGTTGGCTTAGAGAGAGAGAGACCACATATGAGCAACAAAAGAGGTTCCCTGGGGGTGACTCTTAGGCATAATAATAGGCTTAGCTTCTCTCTTGCAGGAATATATTTCATAAGGGCAAGCCTCAAGATTGAGGGCTTGGCCTATTAAATTGGCAGTCCCCAATGCCTGTGCATGTATCAGTAATACTCCAGGTGGGGAAATTTAATATTTCCACATTTTTCCCCAGTCCCTAAAGGGGGCTTTGCAAATACTTTTTAAATCTCTGCCCAAATTACTCTGGCATGAGTCAGGGCATCACACTAACATGTACAAACCAACAAGACCTCACTCCTTATTCAAGCTTCCATGTAATTATGGTGTTCAAATAAAGTGACCATACAAATTATAAGGTACATCAGTCTATTTACCCTTAGGCCACCTCCATCCCTTGCAAATCATAAATACTGCCACCATAAATACCAATGTGTTACAGAAGATATAAATTTTGTACCAAATAAACATCTGGTTTATTTGTTACAAAAAATAGTCTGATTTGCCTTATCCTAACCAGATCAGCTTCATTTATATCTTTAATTGAAGTTTGATCTCTTTTTTAGTTTTCTTAACAGTTGCTGTATGGGGTAATACTGACTTTCATAGCTGCAGAACTCTACCTCTGAGTCTCAGGTGTCACATATCTTTACACAGAGAGCCCAGCCTCTCAGAATTTAAAAATATCCATAAAAACTCAGGAATAGATGTGACTGCTATAAGAGCTTACAGTCTAGGAAACTTTACCAAAAGCCTTCCCCTGATAACCTCTGCTCTTGAATTCAATTCTCAGAGTTTACACATTATTTTTAGTCCATATTAGTGAAGCATTATAATATTAATCTTTTCATTTCTGGTTTATTTCACTCAACATACTATCCTCAAGGTCATTCCTCTAGCTGCATGCCTCACAACTTCGTTCCTTCTTGCAGCTAGCTCAACATTCCATTGTATGCTTACAACACAGTTTGCCCTTCCATTCATCAGTCAATGTACCATTAGACCACCTCCATTCATTGCAAATCATGAGTATTGACCAAAAATACCAGTGTGAAAATGTCTAATTCATGTCCCTGTTTTCAGTTCTTCCAAGTATATATCTAATAATAGGGGTGCAGGATCATATGGCAACCCTATACTTGGATTCCTGTGGAACCACCACACTGCCCTGCAGATGGGCTGCACCATTCTACTTCCCTACCAACAGTGAATAGGTACAGCTTTCTTTTCACATTTTCTCCAGCACTTGTATCTTTCTGTTTCTTTTTTTAAACAATTTTATTCCACACCATACAATCTAAGTAAACAATCGATGGTTCCTGGTATAATCACATAATTATGCATTCACCACCACAGGCTATCTGAGGACATTTCTAACTCTTCCACAAAGAAAGAAGAAGGCGAAAAAATGAAGAATAAAAAAACAAAAATAAAAAATACAAAAATAAAATAAAAGGAGAAAAAATGACAATAACAACAAGAAATATGCTTTCATGGAAGCATATTTCAATGTTCCTGATAAATATAGATTCCAATTTGCATTGATTGTATTTTTCCATATACCATCCCACTTTTAACACCTTGCAATGTGGACATTCATTTGTTCTCCTTCATGTAAAAACATTCTTATATTTGTACATTTAATCACAATCTTTGACCACTCTAGGTTTCACCAAGTTACATAGTCTCAATCCTTATCTTTTATCTTTCCTTCTGGTGTCATACATGCCCCAGCCATTCTCTTCCAACCCTACTCACACTCAGCTTTGTTCAGTGTACATACAATATTGTACTACTGTCTATCATTTTGGATTTTGGATTTTATATGTCTTATATTATTTTTACTTTTTCCTCTCTCTTTTTACCTTTATTGATAGTCTTCATTTCTGTACTCTTCTCCAAACCTCTCTCTCTCATGTCTTTTCCTATCTGCCTGTATTGTTCCCTTTAGTATTTCTTGTAGAGCAGGTATCTTTTTCAAACTCTCAGTGTCTGTTTGCCTGAAAATATTTTAAATTCTCTCTCATTTTTGAAGGACAGTTATGCCAGATATAGAATTCTAGCTTGGTGGTTTTTCTTTTTCTGTATACATCATACTACTGCCTTCTTGCCTGAGAAATCTGCACATAGTCTTATCAAGCTTCCCTTGTATGTGATGGGTTGCTTTTCTCTTGCTGCTTTTAGAATTCTCTCTTTGTCTTTGACATTTGACAATCTGGTTAGTAAGTGTCTTGGAGGAGGTCTATTCAGGTGCATTTTGTTTGGGGTATGCTGCACTTCTTGGATCTGTAATTTCATGTATTTCATAGGAGATGGGCCCAGGTCTCAGGAGAAGGGTGTAATCAGTATCAAGTTTCCTAAGGATGAGACCCAGCAGGTTGTCAGACTTTCCTATGAGTCTCTAGACTCTGTGCTTTTCCTACCCTGCCCAGCAGATGGCACTTGTCAGTCCACAGCTCCCCTCTGGTGTGAAGAGGAGTGATGTCTTTAATTCTCAGCAGACCCTGTCCCTGCCTAGGGTGTAGTGGAGACCAAGGGTGAGTCAGAAGCCAAGCTTAGGCTGTTCCTGTTTTTTTTTTCTTTCCCAACCCCCTGGGATCTTAATTATCTGACTGTGGGCTGCTACATGAGCTGGGCCCCACCCCTCACTTTCCTGGAGAAGATAAGCCTTTTAGGGAGTTATCTCTTTCATGTGACTCCTTACTTTGTCTCTCAGACCTATCTTAACTCCACCCTTGCCTGGGTCAGTGCCAGCAATTGAAAACACCCGAGGCTTTCTGTAATGAACTACTTAGAATGGTTTTTAAAAAGAGGGGAAAAAAAAGATCTCCTTTTCAGAGCCAGTCCCCAACATCTCAGTTTCACCAGTCAAGAGCCAGAGTTGGTACCCAGATATATGTGTCCTTTTCCTTAGGGCACAGTCTTGCCAGTATTCTGAGCTTGGCCAACTCCAAAAATCTCTGTTTTTATTTATTTATTTTTCCCATCAGCCCCACCTCCTCTCTGTCAAGAGAGACCTCAGAGTTCCTTTCCTGCTTGCTCTGGGTTTATCTATGCTCATAGATTGTATTCAGTAGTCCAAATTTGTTAATTAAAACTGTGATTGGAGCCAGGTTGAGCTACCTTCCCTTACTCCCAGCAGAGACCACTTCTTTTTCCTACAGGGAAGTGTTCCAACTCAGCCTGCCATGCCAGGAGGGCAGGGTGCCAGCTCTGCAGTTTGGGGGGGATGGGGCTTTACATACAATTCTGAGCTGTGGTCTCAGCCCTTTCATCCATTGCAAATTGGTGTACGATGTGTGTCCAGCCACAGATGTCCCCCAAGCAGTTGTTCCAGACTATTTACTACCTGTCCCTGGCTGTTTACTAGCTGCTCTAGAAGACTAACTAAATACCATCCTTCACTGTGCTGCCATCTTGCCCTGCCCCCTGTATAACTAATTCTTAACATCAGTGATCTCAGTGGGAGTAATCCATGCTAGTGACCCTAAGTGACACAGCAGAGATTCAGCATGTCAGGGGTGGTTATTAACAGCAAAATGAATTTCCAAGAATAGTAATAGAGAAAGAATTATATCTGTGAAATTTCTCATACTTCATCTTGTCCAATGTAGTTATGTGCACCACTTTATGGTTCAAGCCTAAGAAATGACTAATATTTATGGAACACATACTATCTGCCAAGCACTGTTCTTAGCTATGTAACTAATTTATCTCCATTAATTTTCAACAACATATTGGAATCATTATTATCTCCATTTTTCAGAGGAGAAACAGGCACAAAAGTTTTAAGTAACTGTCTAAATCTCCCTAGGTACTATGAGTTTGGGGCTGGGATTTCAAAACTTGACCATACCTTCAGAATCCTGCTCTTAGTCCTATGCCTTTCAATGAACCATTGGAGCCTGCGGTATATGGTCTAATCTCTTCAGCATGGTGATTAAGAACTTCCGTGATCTGGTTCTAGTCCTTGTTCCCTACCTATCCTGATCCCCTTGTCTGTACACTTACCAGACTCCAACTAGCCTAGAAAAGTGATCATTTCACAAGCCCTCTTGTTCTAGTTTGCTAAAACTGATGAAATGCAATATAGCAGAAATGGGTTGGCTTTTACAATGGGTATTGATTAACTTACAAGTTCACAGTTTTGAAACCATGAGAATGTCCAAATCAAGGCATCATCAGATGATATCTGAACTCCTCTGTCACATGGTGATGCACATGGCTGGTGTCTGATGGTCCTTTCCAGGGCTTTTTGGCTTCAGCTTCTGGCTTCTCTGTCTGTGGCTTTTCTCTCTGTTACTCTATGACATTTTTTATGTGTCTTTTCTGTCTTTTATCTCTTATAAAGGACTCCAGTAAGAGGATTAAGAACCACCCTGAACAAGATCCTGCTTACAATGGGTCTACACCCATGGGAATGGATCAGCTTTGAGAATATGTTTTCCTGGGGTATATACAGCTTCAAACCATCACACCACTGAAGGTTTTCCTATCCTATTGTTTTTTCCAAACTCTTATATATGGTATATTTTTCTTCTTCTCTTTAGTTTGTCAAAAATCCTAACAATTCTTCTCAGCTTATTTAAGTTCTGTCTCTCCATGGAGTCTTACCTAATCTAGCCCTTATATACGTGGTTGAAACGGGCCCCTTCTTTCTTCTTCCTTAGTAAGCACTCTTGATACCTCTTAGAACTTAGAACTTTTTATTCATTTCCTAGACTAGCTCCTAAGCTTCCTAAGAGCAAGAATTATTGTATCTACTTTTTAAAAAAAAACTTCTTTCCCTAAAATGACTAGTAGAAAGCCTTGAATAAAATCACTACTCAAAAACTCTGCTGGATTGAATAGAATCAGGTTGATGATTCCATGTTTATCTACAATATAGCAAACATTATAAGGTATTATGCAGGATCACTGTTTAGGAAACTTCAGGGAGTATTTTTATATTAATATGTTTTAATGTTCTAGGTTCTATATAAGATACATAAAGCAGTGGATCTCTGAAGTTACTTTACGTGGTAAATACAAATGACAATTATTTTGTAGTTAGAATGTTTCGAATTATACAATTAATCTTGGATTATCAGAGATGTCTCAAAGTCAAGCTGAGGTAGTCACAAGGAAGCTGAAGGTTACAGTGTTATCTGATTAATCTAAAATGGTCTTGCTATTCAAACACGGATAATCCAATTAGAAAGAAAATATTATGTGTTTTGTGCCTTGGGATTATTGCATTATTTTTCTCCTTTCTTCATAATCAACTACATGCAACCACATGAATTTTTTTTCAAAATAGAGATGACACGATATACCACCTGAAGATAACGTGATAAATGTTCATCTCCCTGAGAAAACATTTGCATTTTATGTACTCTATACTGCAGACTCATACATTGCTGTTGTAAATGTGTCAAGATAACAATATTTTCCTCACTTGATATTTGAATTCCTCTAACATCTAGTTCTGTAGAAGTACAGGATTCCCCTTCATGGTCATTAGTCTTGTACTTAATTTTTTTTTTCTTTTTTGGTATATAAAGAATTTAATCCAACCATGTTGTTCAATTACCTCTCTTTCTTTCTCTTTCAAAATCAATTAAATTTTACAATGAAAATTTTCATCCTTATGTCAACTAGATTAAGATTTTTAGTTTGTCTAAATTAATATGGAGCTGCCAGATAATCTCCCATTTCAACAGGTACCTAAAATGACTTCTGTATTGACACAGAAATGTTTATGCTAAAATTTACAGCTAACAATGGCTATAGCATGGAGAAACACTCTCAAGAGCAAGAAAAAATTTTGTGGCTTGACTCTCTGTGAGTAGGAATGTTTGATTATGTGCATACTCATGGAGTTGTAGAAACTAGGCAGAACATCCAGGGAGTGCTTAAGTTTAAGCAGTGCTACAAAGGGATACTCACCATGTGCATTTTCTCTTAAAAAGGATTTCCCTGCTGTGTATAATCAAACATTTCAATCACTTTTGAGGTATTAGCCAAC
The DNA here is from genome assembly GCF_015220235.1 of Choloepus didactylus. Taxonomy (NCBI): domain Eukaryota; kingdom Metazoa; phylum Chordata; class Mammalia; order Pilosa; family Megalonychidae; genus Choloepus; species Choloepus didactylus. The sequence continues at coordinate 60,789,723 of NC_051316.1, forward strand.
AGCTCAAGTAGGTTTAGTTTCTTAATGGGGTTTAATCAGATTTTTACTGAAAATATTTTTATGCAAAATAGTTCACCAAAGAATAGTTCTACAATCTATTTTTCTCTTTTGTGACATGTCAGAGATCTGGCCTCTTTAGGCAGGCTTCTTTGCAATGAAAAGCTAGGATTTAATACCATGCCTTTAAGCTGCATGAAGGGAAGCCCATGAGAACCTAATAGCAGAGCTTCCAAAGGAGGGCCAGTGCATACATTCCACACGGGAGAAGAACTCCAGCTGTCCCATACTCACACCCTTTTCCTGAAGCCCTTTTTCATTAATAAACTTATTTCTACTTTGGCCCTGATCTAAGTCACTTACCTGGATAACTATAACTGATAGTGAGTATTCCCTTCACACTGTCCTTGTTATTCTAAAGAGGCTTTATAATTCTATTTAGTTCTTCTGTATTTTGGCTCTATGCCCAATTGCTGGTATTTAGGTACCAAATTGCATTTTTTTTTTTTTTACATTTTTAATTAAGGATGGGGTCTATAATTAACCATCTGTTTAACGGTACAGTATTTTGATTTATCTTTCTGGAAAGGTGTTTAAATTCTAAAAATTGATGGGAACATGTCATTTCTCCCCAGGGGCTAAAACATTGCCTCAGTCTTGTCTCACTTACCAAGCAAGGAGGAAGTTTAATCTGCTTTGGTTTGGAAATGTAACACCGATGTCACGTACATACATGCAGAATTTCACAGTGGAGATTGTGAGCAGAAAAACAAAACAAAACAAAACAAAGAAAATTGTTTCACAATGTTTCTTGGATTGTACTGAGGGAGAAATTTAGTTCAAACATCCAAATAAACAGTACTTTGTAAATGTATTCTAAGTGAGATTTAGCAGCCTCTATGAGTCTTTGATTAACTTAGGCACTTCTCCCATTCGATATAAATATGGCCTGTGGCTGGGTACCTTTCATAGATCATTTGTACTATTCAATACCATCTAAAGAATATTAATCTGGGTAAATTGAGAGAGAGAAGGCTAAAAAAATCCAATGTAAACATGTAGCAGGGTGAACTTTCCAACCTCTCTTTGTTGGGGCAGAGTCAAATCTATTACTTAGAATTGGGCAACAAATAACACAGGAAGGATTTGCCACGGGGTTATCAGTTTTCATAACAGTCAGTGACAATACTGGGACCTGGTTGTATATTTGAGAGCTGAGTTTAAGTTAAGATGAAATGCCCAAGATCAGGCATTAGATAAAGGTGTCCATTATATTATTAATTTTAATTAAATTCTTTTCTGCCTTATGTTCTTTGATGTGAGCTAAGTAATTAAGCCTGTTTTACTTTCTAATTGGATTATAGTTCATGTCTTGCTAAATCCATAGATAAAAGAATGTTCAGGTCCTAAATATATGCTGCTTTGTTGCAGAGATACTGTGTATAAAATGGTAGTCTGGAAGTAAGAATACATTTTTAAATGTATTTGTTCGACTAAAGTGATAGTGTTGATCTTTGCAGGGAGATTGTAACATATGATTTCTTACGCTATGTAGTGAGTCCTGCTGAGATCTTAACTTTTCAAAGCATGACTGCTATAAGGCTGGTCAAATCTTGTAGGAAGAAATTTTCTAGTACAAAGAATTTGGGCAAATACTAGTATTTAAAGGGAGATCCTAGGGTCCAGAAGACAAAACATATACCTCCCTATCCCTGTGTCAAGATAAGGCTAGACTCTGATGGATAAATGGCTATTGAGACAGATATGTGAATTTGAAGACTGCAAGTGGATATTGAACCATTTGTCAGACTGTTGAGAGCTTTGAATTTACTGTTGAAAATGGCTTTTGGAGTTGAAAATAATAATAGCTAACTTTGACTGATCACTTACTATATTCCAGAAACTGGAATATTGCATTTTAAGTATTTTATAGTAATCATCTAATTTAACTCTAACCTCTGGCCATTGGAGTAGATATTTTACTTAAGGCTACTTTACAGAAAAAATAAACTGACTTGACTGATAGAGTGTCAGACCTGAGTCTTAAACCCATGTCCATCTGACTTCAAAGCTTATGTTTGAACCACTTTCTCTCTCTGTAGCAATTCTAATTCAACCATGAGAGTCAGGAACCTTTCTCAGATTCCGTTTTCCTATTTATAAAGCGAGCTTGAAGTGCCTAAAATTCCTGGTAGTGTAGTATGAATTTGTCACATTCATATGTTTATAGGTTAGTGTTGTAGCAGGGAAAACAATAGACTAGTCAATATAATTATTCTTTTCTCCTAAACCACGGCTCAATGGGGGCATTATCAGGTACTTAAATACAATAGCATTCATTTAACCCACTGACAAATTCTGATCAAGGCTCCCTCCTTCCCTCTTACTCTCCTGTGGTTTGCTTCCATCTGTAGGAATGATCCAATTAAATTGTAAGGTAGAAAATGTCAGTCCTTTGCTTAAAACCTGCAATGACTTTCCACTTCATGCAAACTGTATTTCCGATTTTCTCCATACTTTACAAGGCTCCACATGATCTAACAAAACAACCTTATGCCCAATCACTTACCTGCTCACCCACTAAATGAGCCAGAAAGGGCCTCTTTGGCACTTCCTCAAACATTGGCAAACTTCCTTCTACTTCAGGGCCTTTGCATTGACCATTCTGTCTTCTCCATATATATATACACGTATCTTGCTCTCTCACTTCATTCAAGAATCAGTTCAAATATGGCCTTCTCTCAGATGCATTCCCTGACTCCCCGTCCAAACTAGTATGGAATAACACAAACATTCCACCAATACCATGCTCATCATACTCTGTCCTTTGCTTAATTTTTATTCATAGCATATACAATACTTTAATCATAATGTTAAATTAGCATTTATTTATATTTTTATAATTATCTTACTCCTACTGAAAATAAGTTCTATGAGAGCAAGGGAAAAATGAATTGATTTGCTTTGTTCACTGAAGTTTCCCCAGAGCAGAAAAGAGTCCCTGGCACGTTATATGAGTCAACTTAAAAATTTCCTATGCCAGATAAGTTCCAAAACCCAGAGGCAATAACCTCTTCAAGAACATCCCCCTTCTCCATAATGTTGACACCCCTTTCCAATACAAACAAGTTAGGGCCATCACTGCCAAGATGTCCCTGAAGATTGAGACTGATCAAATGAGAGGGAGGGGTAGCAACAGACAAGATAGGATTTAATAAAGGATTATGAATCCTGAATCTTTATATAAATATATGTATATATATTTAGTCTCTAGGGTATTAGAACAACTAGAAGGAAATAACTGAAATGGTGGAACTGAAACCCGTAACCTTTGAAACTTGCTCTGTGACTGCTTGTTAAATTGTACGTTGAAAGCTATCGCTTTTATGTATATATGTTGCATTTCACAATAAAAAATATGAAAAAATTAATAATAAAATCAATGAAGGAATATAGGAATGAATGACTGGGCATTGATTAATGCTAAATGTGTGGAAGGTACTGTCTTAGACATTATGAAATAAGTTTGCTTTATGACAGATATTTGCCAAGGACCTTTCTCCGTCTTGTTACCACGTTATACAAAATCTTCTATAAGCTCTGAGCCATTTCCCTACTAACAAAGGGATAAAGCTACAACTGAGAAAGAGAAGATTTCCCTGCTGAAGAAGTTCCTAGAGTGGAGCTGTTTGAATAAATTATTGGGTTATTTCTATTACATACGTGCCCCCAATCTTTGGAGCCTGGCACATTTAACAACTACTCTAATCCCAGTTTTACATTATAAAGGCAACTCTTTTAGCACATAATGCAGCTTAAATGAGTAAATATCAGATTTGATGCTGGTTCCTGTCTGTTCTGATATCCCAGAATTGAATCACCTGCAGGAATAAAGCCCAGCCTTTACCTCTGCTTCCTGGTATTTCCACTCCCATCCCTGGGCCAACTGCTCCTAATGCCTGCTCCTCCCACATGGACCTCTGGATATGCCGCTATCCCTTGCTGTTGGAACCTCTGATTGCTCGCCTAGCCCTGTGATTTTGTGTGGTTTCTGGCATCCAATCTGACCTGTCATCTCTCTGCTCTAGTTACCACATTCCTTTAACTCTAAAGTTTGAATTGTGTTTCTCTTTTTTTTTGAGTTATGTTTTAATTTAATAAACACAAATTATCATGAGCAAAGCTACTGAGTAAAGGGAGACATTGCTAACTATATTTAGTGTTGATAATCATATATATTTAACGTACACTGACATTTATTTTCACAGATGGTTAGGTGTATCTGTCCTTCCAAGATGTACATGGAATAGTTTAGCATTTCTATGAGAAGCTGTGGCAAGTTTTCTGGATGTGAGAATCGGGACTTCAGTTGAGACCTAAAATGGCAGAATGATAGCTTATCTGAATTATCAGGAAAACTGCCATGGGTGACTATGATACTGTTCTATTAATCTTCCATGAGACAATAAATTTAAAGCATTTGGTAAATTTTCAAGTGTTTTTAATACATAGACTACAACTTGGGTACAGTATACTGTTCAAAGTCTACACAATTTTTCAAACTTTGAAGACATGAGTTTTTTTATTTCTTATCATACAGTATTGTTAGTACTTTGCATATGCTTTTATAAATGTGTTATGAATGAAAACATATTTTTATACATGGTAAAGACTTTCCAAAGGCATTTATGAAAATAATAGATGTGACATATTGGGAGTCTGATGGAATTGAACTATAATTTTAAATAATTAGATTGTACTTACACTGGAAAACTGGAGATTTGCTATATCAGAATATGATAGAAAAATAAATAATTTGTACTTTTTAGAATACCCTTCTGTCCCTTTATTTTATATTTTCCTTCTCCTAAGTAAAATGTGAACAATGTATCTTTTGAACTGGGTAGAAGAATTCAAAATTATTAAAATGATTTTCCCAGAAAAAGACATTACACATTAAATAAAATCTTACCCTAGTATTCCTAAAATGGGGCACCATGCTTGGCCATCACACATGGCTATCTGGGAGGATTCAGTTGGGATGTCTCTGCTTTCAGTCCAAGCTTCCCGATGCCTACTCAGCATTCTCCTTCCCCATTGTTAATATTCATTTGTTCATTGGCTGAAATAGATGTTCTTTGTGCTTTATGAAAATCCTATCTTTCTGTTGATAAATACTCTTAGAATCCCCAAATTCATGTACATTATTTTCATTGCTAAATACAAGAAATGCTTCTTATTATCTCCAGAGAAATTTCAGACACTTGATTGAGATGGAAATAAATTTCAAGTTTGTTTTTGTTGAGATTGAATATTTCCCATTGAGTCATCCTATCCTGTCCTTAATAAAGAGCATGAAGATATCTAACAATAAGTTTCAGATAGTCAAGGATGCATCAGGGCCCCAACAGGGATATTCAGTGCTCCTAAATGAGGCTTGTCTTTTTTAAAAAAGATGGAAGCTAATGACTATCAAACAATTCATTAAACTTCTATTCCAAGGCAGCAGTGTAGCAGTGCAAGCATTTGCTGGACCTCTGTTAACTAGATTGTCATTCCATTCAAAATTAATCTAGGAGCTCTGAGACTGTACTTTCATACGAATATTCTTCATTAGGCAAATATGAATAATAATTAACTTGAGTGAAAGTGAAATCTTAAGTGCATCCAATGTTTCCTTTAGGGTAAAGGTTTTAATGTATTTCATGGAGATGTGTAAGTCCTTTAAAAAAATCATGGTTTAAATTGTATTCAATTTTTTGTCATTGTTCTTTGGTTAGTCAGCATGAGTTTTAATGCAGGCAAGTTGTAAAAGTAACTAGGTGGCAGGTGCTTCTTGGGAAATGCTAGAAAGAATCTAAACAAATATATTTTCTAGTGAAAAGAGCTGTTTGGGAAAAAAGAAAATAACCTTATTTACCAAAATAGTCAAAATTTACTGCTTTTTTACTAGGAACAATCACCTTCGGGTAAGGTCATGATTATATGACTGGATTGTTTTAACTCTACATTCTCACAGTCAGAGAAAGGGAGGATAGTATGACCTAAAGAACTCACACCCCTGGGAAAGGCTTTGCCTTAAGACTGAGAAGAAAACTAATCGTAAACTCAATACCCAGAGCTTGCAGGATGTTATTTAGCAAGCTAAGTCTCTTGTAGCTAAATACAAGATATGAGTGTAAAGAAATGTGATGGATTAAAACAACAACAACAACATGGAAACATCCAAGGGATTATTATCCCTTTTTGTGGAGTCATTTTCAAAGACTGCACACTATACATAACCATGCTTCCACTGCCCTAAAAGATTTTGGCTCCTAGTCTCAGAGAGAGTTAAGAATGTTAGAGTATAACACAGTAGAAAGAGCTTAAGCTTTGAAGTTAGTTATGTGTGTTCTGATGCCAGTTCTGCCACTTGCAAAGCACACTACATTGGACAATTAACACAATGTCACTGAGCCTCACTTTCAATAACTTCCCATTACCGTTGTTGCCAAGAGGATGTGTGAAAAAATGTATTAAGTATGTACTACCCACTTGATGCTCAATAATGTGTTTTCTTCCTCATTTTCTTGTCATGTATAAAACCCAACTTTGCCCAATCCCTTGATTAAAACAACTCACTACATACTCAAATTTGTTTCTCACAAATTCGTATGTCTCACTCCTACATACAACCCATCCTCTATTCAAACTTAATTTCTTAAATATACCTCCCATCCTGTATCTTTTCTGTCCTTTGTTCATGCAATTTCTTCTATTAAAATACTCTCCCCTCAACTTCAACTTCATCTGTCACAATTTTACCCATCCTTCATCACCTTCCAGCAATACGGACTGTTCAAAGAATTGACTACTTCTACTTGGGTGTGAGTTCTTCTATGTTTTCGAAGAACTGAATTTCTATTTCTTTGGACAGTTTTTCACATCATTGGTCATATTTAGAATACTTATTTTTAATTCCAGGGCAGGTGCAATGGATTATCTTGAAGTCTTCCACAGTAGACACATCCAGTTGATATTCAAAAATATAATTTTGGGTCACTTTCTGTGAAATATGAACAACAAAACTCTTCTGTATTCCATTCAAGATCCATAGTACAGATTCTCAAAAAGCTCAACAGTGCAGAGAATGCCCTTTTCTATCTAAATAAGAAAATTGCATGTTTTTAGCTATTGTGCCATTTGTTAGAAAAAGACCAATAAAAGTATTAAGAAAAACTTTTGTAAATCTCATTTTTGCATTGTATCTATATTAGTCTTTTAATGTGATATTTGATTGTTTTTGAAATCAAAATAATTTAGCTCTCTCACCTTCCTTGTACTGCTTAAAAAAAAATTCCAAACAAATGTACGTCATATCCTTGATGCTGTTCTGAAATCAACTGATAAAAGATTTGCAGCTGCCATTTTAGACTATTGGATTTAATTAGAATTATCGCATATTTTATTTTCATTATCTTTAATTGCCATTCACATTTTGGATGATAAATGGAGAATAAATGCAAAACTCGATTTCCTTCATTGTAATCTTTGTGTAAGTCACTCCACATGTTGGTTGGTTCTGTTTCTTTTTGCAGCTAAGATTATTTCATATCTGACTTTATCATCTCACAGTCACACATTTCTTAGTACCCTCTCTGCTGTTAACATGTGTGCTCTGACTTTGCTAGCAAGACTGATCTTTTGGATTTTCTGTTGCACTAGGTAAAAAACAAAATAGCTCAGTATTATCTCCATAGATAGTCAGCCTTCCTAAGTCATTTATCAATTCTTATTAGCATGTATATGAAAGTAATTGAAATTCTGTTATAATCACCCACTGAAGTGACTTGAATTCTTCCCTGTGATGCTTTCCTGTCTCTTTTCATTATACAATAACTTATTTTGGTCATTTATGAACACTTTGAATATTCCAATTTGGTTTTGTGTGATACAAGGCACATGAATGCTCTGCAATGAGGCCACAAAATATTTTATAGAAAAGCACAGAAGTTCATTATATGCCAACTGTATTATTACTATATGTGCTGCAATGTGGAGCATGTGAGATTATAGAGAGATTAAATGGAGAGCTTCACATTTATCTTTTTCTACCTAATAATGGAAAAATGCCTCTGCCTTAACTTACCAAAATATGTTCTGTATGGTATTACATTTTTCTCCATGTGGTATCCAGGTTAAGTCTGACATAGGCTTGATGACTTAATGAGAAATAAAATACAGAAGTATTTAACCCTAGCTCAGCAAAACAAAACAAAACAAAACAAAACATTCCTAATATGTTAAAAGAATAGACCACCATATACTCGCTTGCTCCCTCCTTGCATTCATCCACTTAAGAGTCAGCAAGCCTGGGGGCCTAGGGTCTTCCAAATATTGGATTCCTAAATCCATTTGGATTGAAATGAACACACTTTAAGTTGACCTCTGTGAAGAATAGTGGAGGCAAGAGAGTTTGCATCCACTTACTGGTATCTTTGAAAGTTTATGTAACTTTTGTACTGCTGTGCTTGCTGATTTCGCAGCGAACCGAAGTGAATGCTGATTAAATTCTACACAAGTCAACATTTCCAACAATTGATTTATGATATGTCTTATCTCACTCAAAAAGTAGATTTTTCCAAGAACAGGCTTCTTGAATGCATTCAGTAAACCATATAACTAAATATTTTTAGGATCTTGTCTCTCTTCTCCAGGCATTGCTACTGCCTTACTTCAAGTGCTCTATGATAGTTAGTTTTATGTTTCAACTTGGCTAGGCTACAGTCCAGTTATTTAGTCAATTACTAACCTAGGTTTTAATGTGGAGATATTTTGTAGATGTGGCTAATAACAGTAATTGGTTGATCTTAAGTAAAGGAGATTTCCCTCAATAATGTGGGTGGGCTTCATTCAGTCAGTTGAAAAGCCTTTAGAAGAAAAACTGAGGTCTCTAAGAGAAAAAAATCTGCCTCAAAACTGCCAACATTAACTGTTCCCTGAGTTTCCAGCCTGCCAGTTTGCCCTACAGATTTCAAACTTGCCAGTCCTCATAATTTCATGAGTAAATTCCTTATATGAATATAAATAAAAATATAAACATAGATACAAATATAAATATAAATATACATACATACATGTATACATACATACACCAACATGTTCTATTTCTCTGGACAACCATTGATTAATATATGCTCATAATCTCTCTTCCTAAATAATAGTTCTACAGAAGACTCTTTCTAATGTCTCTCTACTACCAGACAGATATTCATAAGACAAAATCCCAGGAATACAATTTTCATATTCAGTCCCCTCCAATGACACCACATTAATGACAGACAAAGTCTATGCTCCTTAACATACAGGACCCTGCTTGGTCAGGGAAACCTTTCCAATTCCTTTTCTTACCACCACTGCCTTTGTAAATTACCTCTAGCCATTTCCTGTAGCTCCCACCACATACTACACAAAATGCTCACTCTTATCTCTGCTTTCTTGAATCCTCCCTCTGCCTAGACGTTCCTCTACTCACCACCTTGTCAAGATCCTACTTAAGAATCAGATCCTGTGACTCTTTCTCCAATATCTTTTCACACCCTGTTTTGCAGTTTCCTACACATAGTATATGTGCAATGAGTCTGAATGCAATTTTTATTTTTTGTCTACCATAGGATAAGAACTTGCTTTATGAATGTATTATGTGTCAAATAGTGGTAGAGTACTTTTATACAGTATGAATGGTGATATCTAATTTGTGAAAATCAGCTAATTTTCCTCCTTCCTTGAAAAATCCAGAACCCCAGGAGCTGGTTCCTGCTCAAGAAATACTGCTTCTGCTCTAGAGCCCTTACCAATTAGAATGCCTCCAAACCTTTACCCCACTTTCACCTTTCACATTTGAAGTCCTTTCCCCAGATTTCTTCCTTCTGTGAAGTCTACCTTGCAAGAGGTCCTTTCCAATCCCCAATTATTGACCTTTATTCTCTGTGTTTCCATTACAAGTACAAATGGTTAACACTAAATAAACAATAATTTGTGTTTTAGTACCTTTTCAGTTATAGTTTGTGTTCATCGGGAGCTGGATTAGTACTGCTTATTTAACTGGGAGAAACAATTCCTACATGCATTATTACATCAAGGGAAAAAGATAAAAAATAAAAATTCTCAATAAGTGACTTACATGCAGACTTAGGTGCTAACTAAAAGAATGTGTATTATTAAAATATTAGTTTTTGAAAATAGAAATATACTCATAAGCACTGAGAGACTGTAGGTACTTAGAGACCATAAAATTTCTACCTTGGTTTAAAAATGAAGAACTAAGACACAGGCTAGTTAAAAGACTTGCTCCAAATCGCATATGTGGTTTGCAAAGAGTCAGGATGAGAAATCGGCTCTCATACATTCCCACCTTAGGACTTAGGACTTTTTCTAGCGTCATACAACCTTTCTAGAAAATAAAAGTGGCCACCTGGATGCCTGGCCAGGGATCCTATCTTCAATGTAGCTACGAAAAGTCTGAGTTCTACTCATTCAGATATTTGTGCTCCCACCTGAAATTCAGAAAAAATTCTCCTTGCCCCTATTTCTTACATCTCGATTATATCTTTGGATGTTGCAATTAGGTTTCCTTTTAACTGTCCTAAGAAAGTAAGTGTCCATTCATACTTAATATTTGTTCAGATCCTGCATGGTAAAGAAACTAGATGTTACCTCATTGAGTATAAGTATAAGTATGGCTTGATACAAGCAATGGAAATGATTGAATTTGATGCAAACTTGCTTTATGTGAATTATGCAACTGCTCCTGGCAACTATCCGCAGTTGAATTTTTATGCTCTGTTAAGCATCCAATCATCAAGACAGCTACTGCTACCCCTGCCATCAGAAAACTACATTTCCTTCTCCTTACATTTAGGATGTGCTTTAAAGCTCCCATTTATTCAAGCTTGCTCAGGCCAAGTTTTAGATTTTTCTATCTTAGTGCTGTGCTGATTATTCACCCATGTAACTACACGGAGATTAGCACAAAATGGAGATACGGAGGACCAACCATAACAAAGATGCTATGAATACTCAAATTTTCAGATCTGAAACTTTCTACTTTAAGTGTCTAGCACATAAATGTCAGAGAAAAGCACTAACCTTTGAATTTCTGAAGTGAACTCTGTTGCCATCCTGTGGGAAGTTAAGGAAAATACCTTTTCCTTTCTCTAAGGTAGCATATTTAATGATAGGCACAAGAGAATGGCATTTAAAATTCCATAAGTGCCTCTTCTCAACGTGAACATGGAGTCTGACAAAATAGATATGTTCTTAAAACAATCATGATTAACAAAAGTGTGTGTGTGTATTTATGTATGTATGATGATGTGAGGACAGAGAGAAGGAAGAATAACTAGAAGATAAAGCCAAAACATTCAAAGTTGGTTGTATCTTAACGGTGGCATTTTAAAAAACTAATATGAGTTATCTTTTTATAGTTAGGAATCAAATTATATTCATTTGGATTAAAGGTATCATAATGTTTAGACAATTCAGTAATGTAATAAATTATATTCTTTTCTCCTTTCTTTGAGATAAGTTGGATATATTTGATATATAATCTCCTATAGACTTTTCTGGTACAGTTAGACAGATATAAGAAGAAAAGAGATTTCCTCCTACTGCACATGAACACAAGGGGTTGGAGATACATCTATATGCTATGAATTCTCAAAGAACTTATTTTCATCTCATTTACTTTGTCAGCAACATTTATTGGGTACCCACTATGTGCTTGAGTCTAGAAACATAGAGACGAGATATGGTCTCCATCTTTAAGAGCTACTGTGGGATGAGCAGATAGTTGCAGAGCAATTACTCCGGAGAGCTGTGCGAAACCGGGGCAGTAGAGGGAGATCCTCTCACGGAGACAGTTTGGAGGGGGCAGAGATGCACTCAAGTGGCCACCAAAGGTTATAACTCAAACTGAATTTTGAAGATTTAAAGAACAATTATAGATTTAATTATAAGAAGAGACAGAGGGAAGAAGGTAAAAAACTTCTTTAGACAAGAAGGAAAATAGCCATTTACTTTCCTAAATACTTTAAATTTCAAAAGCACCTGCTCAGTCTCCCTAGCAAGATGGCAATCTAAAAGAACTATGCCTTCTCCCACAGTCAAGGAGCCCTTTCCCAAATATTGGCTCTTTGAATTCCTGGGATAAATTAAAAGATAGCAAACCATTTTGAAGCACTGAACCTTAAAATCTTTTATCAGCCTCATAATTCTGGGAAGGCAGGGGAGTCTTGGAATTTAGGGTATGAATGTGTCCCACCTGTATCCTGCCTATTACTGTATAAACATTGCAAGCTAGGCTTATAATAATGAGAGAAAAATTCCTCTTCCCTTTCAATATCAAGAGCCGTCATCGCAGCCCCTAACCCCTAAACATGACAGGGGATGGGCCGAAGCATGTTTGAGTGAAATCAGCTTCCCAAGTGATCTAACTCTTAAAGCAAAGATCTTTATGTGGGAAAAAGTCCCTTCTAAACTTGTGACAGTTCTTTTAAATGATCAGCATCATACGCCGTGCAAGTTGACAACTGGATGCCTGGATTCTTCCCTGAAGAGAAACATCAATAGATGGAAAATACAGAAAGGGAGGAGACTCATCCTTTGAGTAATCCCAGGGATCTGTAACTATCAACAAACTAAGGGACATGTAGACCATTAAAAATATATATATATATACATATATATATATATATATATATGTATATATATATATATATATATATGGCAAATGTTTTCTGTTTTCAACAAAAAAAATGCAGATTATTGATTTGACAGTGGCAGTAAATTGGTATCAAAGTTCATTCACTTCTCTAGCTAGCCATATGAATTAGACAGAAACTTTTTCTCAAGGAGATGGGACACCCATCTCATGGAAAGAGATAAATGTATTGTCTCTTACAATCCAACAGAAGATTAACAGCTCACTAGGTACAGTGCGGACATGCAGCTCAACCTCAGAAACTCATGGAACAAGGAACTTCAGTGCTGCCAGGACCCTCTACAGGTGTCTCTATTTATATGTTAGCCCATCGCAAACCTTATTTTTCCGGCAAAGTGAGAAACAATGGCCCACAGTTGTTCCTGAGCCTCATGCCACACAATCACTGCTGGAGAAGAACTGATTTTCTCACTTCCAGGTGAAAATCACAGGCAATGAATGTACCCAGATTTTGTCATGGGACTGTTGGATATGGTACAAACTCAGGATTTGGGATTAGAGTGGTGGCTTTCAATCCTGGAGTTGACAAACAAATTATCTTAACTGAGATACCAAACTGTTCTTGTCTCAGGTTCCTTGTCTATAAAGCAGAGACCTCTGCCTTATGTACTGACAGGACTCTGAAAATTAAAAAGCACTATGTAAATTAATAGTTATTAATACTAAACATTAAAAGAATAGGAATTTTTAATGGTTTATGCTAATGCATAATTTTCCTCCTTGCTTTTTCAAGGAGACCTCCTAAAGAATATAACTTGGTTCAAAGTTGTAGAAACTTGAGAAAAGTGACATTTTAGTACTTTTATATTATCTCTAAAAGAAGTTTCTTATAACCCTGCATGAAAGCCTGTCTTGGGTATGTTTTGCTAGACAAAGATTAGATACTTCACTAGCCCAATTATTTAGAACATTGAACTTTCAACTAAAGGAAGTCTAGAAGACAAAACTATGACAGGTTGTACACTCCCCAAATAACAAATAAATGGGAACATTACTTAATTAACTGATTCTTAAAGTACTTTTCAATAGCATCAATTCAATAATTCTTAAATCTCTCAAAGTATTTTTGGAATAATGAGAAGAATAGTCAAAAAGGGTTGTGTCCAGAATGTAGTTTGGATTTCATTCTAAGTGAAATGTAGACCCAAGAATCAAACAAAAATCTCTGTAAATTGGATAATGTATTATACAGGAGAACTAAGAACCTATTGTGTGTTTACTCCTATGCCAGGCACAGATTACATGGAGCAATTTTGTATTTTTATTGGCCTCTACTTTTCCTGTACTACTAGCCTAGTACAAATTAATTTTCTGTAAGCAGTGATGGATTTTAGTTCCATATCTGATCAATGGTCTAGACGATTCGTTGTGAAGCAGAAGGGTTTGCAGTTGACAGATACTAGTCCCAGCCAGAAACCAAACCCTTATTTGGCTTCATGCTCTAACCATGTAAGCTAAATTAGCAGATTTCCTTACAACTTATCTTGGACTTAAAGCATTCTGTTTTATCTGTTAATTTTGCATTTGGAGACATACAATAGAATAGGGGCCAACAAACAAGTAAAAATAGACCTTAATTTTAGTTATATTTGAATAATGAGGAAAAGCACACCTAAGCATTACTTTCCATTTTAACTTTATAATTTCATTTACCATAAAATCAGTTATTTTTAGCTAGCGCTTATTAATTTAGCTCCATGTCAGAGCAACTTAATATTTAACCATATTTCCATGATGCCCTTCAAAGAATACAGAAGACCACAAATGTTATTAGCACCAACAAAAAATCAGATTTACTTTCACAGTAATACATATTTTATAATACACAATGTCTTATATAGTAGGAAAGCAAATTACAAAAGCTGTTGATAACCACTACACTTCTCCAATGTGAAGAAATCTTTTATAAGAAACAAAGGTAGAACCGTCTCAACTTTATTTTTCTGTAATAACAGCAGAATGCTGCTCCCAAAACACAGGAAAACAATCACATACTTATGAGAAACCAAGTCTAGACGATACAATAATATGATAACTATAAATCAAAGTTAGTGGTTCCCATTCTTGTACACATTGGCTAATATGAAGGGATTTCACAGATCAGATCTCTTCTTTTCACTGTGTGAATTCTTGACCTGCATTTTAAGCTCAAAGACTGCTGTACATTGAAGGATTAAAAATATGCTTTTCTATAGAAGGATAATTTGGGTATAGCCCTCTTGACTAAGTAACCTTTTTTTTCTGGAAAATTATTGAACTACAAAAAGCATAAAATCTAATCCAAAAAATAACATAAAGTATCCTTTTGACCTAATTACCTGATATAATTATCAACTCTCCTTTTAACTCCTCAGGTATCACAATTCTTTATTATTTTCTTCTTATTCTTTTAATCTAGTTTTACCAAGTCGGAGACTGAATATATGTCACCTATTAATTCACATAAAATTTGAAAATTAAGTATAATAGAGTGATTTTATACACAAACACACCAAATTTTAAAATCTAATAGTTTTATATTTGCATTAATCTTCACTAAAATACAATAATTTTCTACCCTATGCTACATGATTTGTGGCATTTTCCCAGGTTTTTGTATCTTGTCCTTTACCTAATTTCTCACTACTATTCTGAGCAGAAACCTATGCACATTTAACATAAGGTTGTACAAGGAAAACAATTTGGACCAAGAAGGAAAGAAAATGGAATGCTTCCATTAAGAGAAAGGAGAGATGTCTGAGGAACCAGAGCACAGATGCTGATATCTGAGTCCTGAACAGAATTACACAATGAGCATTATTTCCCAAAGTTTTCTGTCTCATCTTTGAATCTGATTTGTGTTTTGGTTTTCTGTGCCCTGATGATCAGACACCCAGAATCATTACCTACCCCACATTTCTGGATGGGAGAAAGCTGCATTAGGTCTCAGGTCATAGGGCCCAACTACTGACAGGGTCTGTCAACAATCATTGCCAGATCCCTTGACATTGATTGCTGTCTGCAAAGACCTCTGCAATGATAAGATTCACTTCTGGCTGAATTTGCACATCAGACAAAGAGTTCCTGAGTACTACTTATGTCCAGGCATCTTTCAGGTCCTGAGAACCAGTAACAATAAGATAGGATCGCAGCACTCATGGAGCTTCTATTTTAATAGAAGATACAGACTACACACATGAATATGGAAATTAATAAACAAGAAAATAAGACTTAGCGTGTGGCTTAGCCAGTGATATTAATAGGATGATGTGGTGATTGGCTTTTCTACTCATATTGGATAATCAGTGAACGACATCCTTCACAGCGAAGGAGTGGAGACAATAAAGTTAAGGACTTGGATGACAAGAAGGAGCAAGCAATGAGAAGACCAGGGGCAGGAACAAGTGCAGAAGTTCCAGGAAAGGAATGAACTTCTGTTATTTAAACATGGAAAGAATAACCAGTCATAGCAGTAGGTGGCATAAGATTGAGGTTGAACCTCCAGGCAAGAGTCAGACCTATGGGGATTTGTAAGGCAAAGGAAGATTTATACTAGGTGTGGCAAGCTTTCTGGACGTCAGGGACTGAAATTCTCATGAAGATCCTCTGGACCTTATTCAGATTGTCTGCATTCTGGTGCTGACGGCCTTATTATAAAACCTTCCAAAGAAAAAAATAAGAAAAGAAAACTCCAAGCTCTGATGGTTTCACTAGTGACATCTTCCTACCAAAGGCTTAAAAAAAAATCACCCCACTTTGCTTGGCTCACTTTCTCTGTCAGTGGATAACACCATAGACGCTTTGGGGGATGTAGAGAATGAAGCATTGTTTATCATCTATAAAACTTTTGCACAGCAATTGGTAACTACAAATCATGGATAGTTATAGCTCTAAATGACAGAAATCAAGATCCTTCACCTTGGAAATCAATTAAGTTTTTGCTTCTCATAGGCTTTATAATGTCAAGATTGCCTCTCTCCTTTTCCAGTGAGTTAACTATAAATAACTATGATATATAACTTAATTATATATATAACATGCATGTTAGACTGCGCCAATAGGTGTAGGAAGCAGTCACTGGAACATCAATGTTGTACTTCTAAATGTAAGTTGGCAGATTCATTCTCACGTCACAAGGACCAAAATATGAGGGTAAGCAGACTCTAGAAAGATGCACACAAGTGCACACACCTATGTAGTTCTTCCACGAAAGCATTCCTAAAAATTGCCTAAGAATGTCTTATGGTTATCTATGCATGGGTACTGACCATTCCTTGCTATTATGGCTAGCTGGACCCTGAGTGAGCCATTGGTGATTTCTGGAGTGAAACTCTTCTGCTGCCACAATGTTCTAGTGCAATGAGAAAATTTTTACCTTCATTTTGCAAAGTTTTGGTGGCACACAGAGCACATCTGCTCAGGCTTTTAAAACAGGGTTGAATTCCCACAGCCTTTTCCTTTACAGTGTTTCCCACACCCTGATTCCCCAACTGCCACCCCACTTGACTGATCCTTGAGTCCTGATATTGAGTCTGGCTCAACATTTCAAACTCCTTAATTCCATTGTGGCACATTATTTCTCATGGACCCGATTGTCCCATCTCACTCTGCTTGTTACTCCTCAGTGCCTTCTCCATGTTTGTGTAAGTTTGAACCCAATCACTATCACCAAGGTTCAAGTATTTTCTAGGCAGCTCCTCAGCAATCAACCAAATCAGTGGATGCAAATAAACACCTGGGAATAGGGTAGTCATCTACCCTTAAGTACTTGGCTATATACGTCCCCCTTCTAGTCTCAAAAATCCTGTAGCTCTGTATAAGTGCAGCCATATGTACATCTCTTTTGATTGGGTTGCATGTCATCTCTTTCGATTTTTTTTAAGAAAAGAGGTGATTTTTTTTATTTATTGGTTTAAGCAAAAATTCTAAAGTGTTATAATAGCTTTTTAAAGTAGAATATCACACACGCATAGAGACAAATGCACAAGAAGTAAATGTACGGTTTAGTTAATGGTTATGCAACACCCATAGAGGTAATCAGCGTCTTGGTGCCCATAGTAACTGTTGGCTCTCCGTTATAGTTTGACAACCTAGATCTGCATCCTTAAATATTAATTTTTTTCTCTTTTGGAACCTTGTAGAAGTTGATTTAATTTCTATACATATTTTTTGTCTTGGTTCTTTTCTTTTCCATATTACATTTTTGTGATAAATCCATGTTGTTGCATGAATAAAATGCAGAAAGACGAATTAGTTAGTACATGTTGCTTCTTCATAGATTTCACTGAAATAAATTCTCAAAATTGAAAAAAGGAGTATGGCTGTTCTTAGGCAACTGGATTAGAAGATTTTGGTCATTTTTCCCTCTACATTAATCTTCCAAACCAGAATAAAGTCTACTTTAATATATGGTTTGGTGTGCATAACCTAAATGTCCTTTCTCCTTTTTCATAATGCTTTGAGGATTGAGGCCCATACTCTAGGGCTTGTACTGCCAGCTGGCTTTTGGTACAACTCACTGACAGAATGATCAGCATGGAACATAAGCCTAGAAACAGTCTTTGAAGTAAGTCAACTTGCTCTCAAGGGAATCTATCAAAGCCGATTTGGTTGGCCACCCCAAAATACAAAATTTCACCAAGATTCTCACATAAAGGTGAGTGTCTATTCTATTTGATGTCTAATATCTTCTGATTTGGTCTGGGAGAAAAGGAGAAATGTCAGCAATAAGAATCAGTATAACATATTTTAGTGTTTCTAAAAAGTTGAAATAAGAGAATTCAAAGATTCCCTGTTTTCTGTCTCGTAATACGTTTCCAAGTGTCTTAACTTCCCAGGGTTTCCATAACAAAGGACCACAAACTAGGTGGATGAAAAGAACATGAATTTATTCTAGAGGCTAGGAGTCTGAAATCAAGCTGTCCAAAAGAGCCATTCTCCCTCTGAGACCGGTCATGGATATACTTTGTTGCCTCTTCCTGGCTCTTGGTGGTTTGTCAGCAATCCTTGGTGTTCCTTTGCTTGCAGTTGTAGCACTTCAGTCTCTGCTTCTGTATCCATTCATGTCTGTCTATCTGTGTGTCCAAATTTTCCTCTTCTTATAAGGACACCAGTCATATTGAATTAGAGCCCACCCAATTCCAGTTTGGCCTTATTGTAATTAATCACAACTTCAAGGACCGTTTTGCTGAATAAGGTAACATTCAAGGGACCAGGGGTTAGGACTTCAACATATCTTGTTGGGGGACATAATTTAATCATAACACCAGGTGTTTACTTTTCGATACAATAAGCAAATGGTCTGTGAGATTCAGCTGAGTAAAAGATATTCTATTATGAGAAAAACCAAATTGTTAATATTCTCTGGATCAATATTGTAGACATAGACCTGCTGTGAGACAGACAATCTGTGTTGCTTGTCTTATTAATACACACATTAGGCACCTACACATGACATCTTAATCAGGGAGACAAGCCTCTTCTAAGTTTGCCCTACATTGTTACTTTTCTGACTTTGCTTCATGTCTTTTTATTTCCTATTTGGAAAGGAGTAATTTGTTAAATGAAATCCTGGTCTCTGCGGCAACGCAGTGATTTCTTATTTATCTTTATGGCAAGTGTGCTGTAAGTAAGGAAAGGAGGGAAAACAGCAAAGCCTATCTAAGAATGAGGCAAAAACATACAGATAAGTAAAATAACATCAATGGGCAATATACATTTTGAATTGCATTGCTGTAAAAATTGTATTAAAGTTGAGATCACAATATACACCTAAACCTTGAAACATATCCATTCATGTTTAGACTAGGATTTTGCATATACTTTTGATAAGGTATTTTAAGACATTAGCATTAATTCACTTTTCATCTGTTCTTTCCCGCATATGGAACAAAAATAAAGTTATCAAAGTTTTATTAATTTAGTATGTACAAAGGCTTTCTTATACATATCTCTTTTGATCTCCTAAACAACCCTACCAGTTGGATGGAGAGTTAATCAACAAATATTTGTTGAATATCCTCCAACAGCATATTTACCACTGTGGCAATTACGGCCCATATTCTCATGAAGTTCTCCTTTGGTGGGGAAGTTGAAGAACAAATTACACCAATTAATTGTAAGTGACTGAATAATTATAAGTGACAAATGCTGTGGAGAAATAACGCTGCTACCACATGGTGATGAATATGAAAGAACTTTAAAACTTGAAAACAACATGGTTTTTTTTTTTTTTTTTTTTGGTCTTTTTATTCTTTCTTTCCATCTCACCACTTCCTTGTTATTTTCAGGTGCATGCTACACATTTTTTGTCTTCCTTAAATGGCTTTCATTTTTCCCTCTTTCTATCCAACTTTTTTTTTAACTTGATCTAGAGTGTTCTTAAATGTTCCAAGCACCAAGAAAATGGCATTTGGCTTTCTTAGATGGACCTGCAATGATGATGTGACAAGGTAATTTTGTTGTTATTGTCACTGATGTCATTGCCATTGTGTTCCTATCTCTCCCAAGCCCCAGTCACCAATCCAGACAAGAATATTGAATTTGGAATGATTTTAATATTCTCAGCCTTCAGGGGATAACTTTTCATTTTTTTCTTATTCTCCCTTTATCCACTGTGATATTTATCATACAAGTTTATTATCATTTTAAAAAGTGGAATAAACATGTAAGTGGGGGTTTAGTCTCCAACTTTTAAGAAAAAGATGGACCAATTTCAGCATAAAAATCAACAATTGCTAGGCAAACCTAATGGCTTGAGTCAAGCCCTTATCTAGACTATCCTCAGTAGAGAAAATTGAAAGATTGAGCACATTCTGATAGGGTTAGGAAAAAGTTGCAATAGGCTTTTCAGCTCATTGAATTTTTCATATAAAGTATTATCTTAATTATCATGCTGATTTCATATGAAAAATGGTATTATTATTATCACCATATAATGAATGATGATCTGAGGCTCTCAATTTTTTGACTTGACCAAGGATAATGAGTGGTAAAAATGATACCAATGAGGCATATAAGCAATGCAGGAAATATACAGAGGGAGTATTTTAGATTCTAAGGTTATCTTCTACCAACGGGAGAACCATGTATCAAGGGAGCAAGGACTCTCATACTGAAATATATGGAAGCCACAGATGTTTTCACTCAATCAAGAACATTTCCTTCATGTATTTTGCAATAGAATATAGAGACATTCACCTTTAATGACAAACTTAGTTCAATGCTTGTTGGTTGCTGCAGTTGATAAAAATACTTGCTAAGATCTCCAGAAGTCTTCAGAGCTGCACAACTTCTTCGTAGCAGAAAAGTATATCATAGTACAGAGGAGATAGTGGCCATTGGCATATCAAGTCACAGTACACTGTCATTTATCCAATAGCAACTAATGCCAGGAATGCGTGGCCTTCTTAGGACTAAATCTAGGGCTGTGGCTTGGAAACACAGAGGAAAGATCTAAGAGGCCAGAACCACAAGAGAAAATATCTCTATATTGCAGAAGCAACAAACTCCATTACTATCCACAATGGCTAATGATGCCTGGAAACCTTTCTAGCAAGCAAAAGAAAAAATATATATCAAGCTGGCCACAGATGTCCAGAATACTCACCTTCATTTATTGTGCAGTCATATAAGAGAAATGACCTCTCCAAGGGGGTAGCTCTGTTGCAATATGAATGATTGAAGTTCTCTTTAATTCTCCAATCTACTCGCAAAGCTCAGTGGGGACTCTATGCTGTACTTCTGAAAAAAATGTCTTAGTAAATATAAATACACCATTTTTCCTCCTTAGATTTTGTCACTGACTTTTTCCTAGATTTTTCTCCAAAATTGGAATCACTATTGCCTTTCCTCTACCAAATATTATACATGCTATAACTGTATAATTTTGAAAAATAAAAATGCTCATTTAAAAATTACTAAATAAGGACATTTCTCCGACTCTAGAGATACGATGTGTTGGTTTTCTTCTCTTTGGTGGGAGATAAAATTTTTTTTAATTAAATATGTTTTTAGCTAACTGAATTTTATTGGCTTTTTCTGTGTTGGCATCAAAGTTAAGTGTAGGAATTACCCTGTAAATGATCTGCTGTAGTTACTTTAAAGAACATATTTGTGACTGTGGAGATTAGTCTTTTTTCTAGGAGATGAATAGCAGGAAAAATGTTACATCCAAAAAAAGGAAGGTAAATTAATTACATGGAAGGTAACTGTGAATGGTTTCAAAAAACAGATCAAGCCAGTGAATTTTTGGGTTTATAGAGTTACCATGGAATAAAATAATGCTGCAGAGGGTAAGGACACAGGATTAAAAAAAAGAAAAGAGTTTCAACATTTATAAGTATAAAGATATGAAATCCCAGGCATGAAGTTTTTTCTCAATCAAAGCAAGCCCCTTTATTTGAATATTGCTTGCATGGCAAACACCTAACTCAGAGTAGGTACTCAAAAAATAATTGTGGAAAGAATGGAGGAGGGAGTGAAAGAAAGAAATTGAATAAAGCAAAAATAAAAGCGAATGTTAGAACAGACATTTGCATACTGATGCTCATAACAGTTTTATTCACAATTGTCAAGACATGGAAACAGTGTCAACAGATGAGTGGATAAAGAAAATGTGGTGTGTATATATATATATATATGTATATATATATATATATATATATATACACACACACACACACACACACACACAAAAATACACACACACATATATATACACATATATATGTGTATGTATACAATGGAGTATTATTCAGCAGTAAGGAATGAAGTCCTGAAGCACGTGACAACACGGATGAAGCTTGAGGGACATTATGTTAAATGAAATAAGTCAGAAGCAAAAGGACAAATATTGTATGATCTCACTGACATGATCTAATTATAATACGTGAACTCACAGACATAAAATATAGAATATAGGTTACCAGGATATAGAATGAGGCTAAAGAATGGGGAGCAGTTGCTCAATATGGACAGAACGTTTAAGGTGAACTTAAATGATAGGAAGTGGATAGAGGTGATGGTAGTACATTATTCTGAGAATAATTAATAGTACTGAATGGTTTGTGAATGTGGTGGAAAGGGAAAGTTTAGAGTCATATATGTCACCAGAAGGAAAGCTGGAAGTTAAAACATGGGATTGTATAACACAGTAAATCTTGTGGTGGACAATATCCATAATTAACTGTACAAATATAAAAAATACAAAAAAGTTCTTTCATGAATTAGAACAAATAAACAACCCTATTATAAGGAGTTAATAGTAGAGGGGTATATGGGAAAAATATATACCTATTGCAAACTATGGACTAGAGTTAATGGTAATATTTTAATATTCTTTCATCAATAGTAACAAATGTACCATACTAGTACTATGGGTCAGCAATGGGGGTGTGGGTTAATGGGTATGGGAAGATTTTGGTTGTAGTTTTTATTCTTATTTCTTTTCTGGAATAATGAAAATGTTCTAAAATTGATTCATGGGGATGTATACACAACTATCTGACGATACTGTGAGCCAGTGATTGTATACTTTGGATGGTTTGTATGGTGTGTGGATTTATCTCAATAAAACTGCATTAAAGACAAACAAACAAACAAACAAAAAGTTGCCACTGAACATCCCAGAACCTTCCCCGATACTTTTCTGAAATTGTCCTTAATTTTATCTGTGTTTTATTCCTGTTTTCCCCCACTTAATATCTTAATATCTTTTTCTCTTTTTGTGACTTCATTCAAGCTAACAAATTCACCAATGGTGAGAGGCAGAGCTCAATACCAGTTAAGAACAGACTCTTGTCTATCTCTGACAACTCCAGGGCAGCAGCCATTGATGGACTTGACCACCCCCTCACTCTGCAAATGGGAGGGTTAACCTCAGTGTTAACAGGACATTTAAACAGATTATACAATGGGTGAAGGCAGTGTCCTCTTTGAATGGAAGCAGTAAACTCAGAAAAGACCACAAGGACTTGTTCTTACAGAGACATTTTTTAGGTAGTCATCAATGTATATCTCCTAATTAACAGAAAGATGAAATTCTTATGTGAATAAAATTATAGAAACAAACCCATATTGGATGGCATTATCCAGTCAATAAATCCAATGAAACCCAAAACAACCAGTCACTATACTTGTGCCCTTTTTGGTAAGTCATAAGGTAGATTTTTTTCCCCCAGAAACAGGAGGCTTCCATATTAAAATTTTCTTTCTGATAAGCAAGAATGAACTGATCCATATGGTCTAGAAAGAGGGGATAAGCTACTCAATAAGAGTCAGAATGTTACCAAAAATCACATGTGGGGGTGGGGGGTGGGGAATGGTGGTCCTGTAGTCTTATGTTCCTCCTGTGTAATTTATACAAGATACAGGTCCCACAGCTGGGAATTTTCTACTCACCAGTTGCATCTATCACAGCTACACCTCCCATACCCCTATTCAGCAATGGCTGAGGAATATAAGCTATCCCATTCTCCCCGAGATAAGAGAAACCTTAAGAAAAGACAATCTGAGTACATTAGTTTACCACAACTTAAATTGAATTTAGTCAGCCTCCCAAAGAAAACAAGAGAATTGCTCTGACCCTTGACTTACTCATATTCACATGGTCATAGAGACAATGCTTCAGTGTACTACATTAAACCTTACTCAAAACAATGGAAAGAACAAACATTCATATCACCATGAGCTAGATTCTGTTGTATGCAATAATGCTATGTTTGTATGATAATGTAATTCTAACACAAACACCATCCACAAGATAATATATTTTCCTTTTTTGCAAAAGATGAAATAAAAGCTTCCAAGAAGTTAATAATTTGCCAATGATCACACAACTAGTAAGTTCTGAGATTTGAGCCTAGTTCTATCCAACTCAAAATCTCGTATTTCCCCTCTAGTATGTTCTCTTTTCAGCAGATAATTACATATTGAAGGACACTGAAGAATATATCAATGTACCATTTCAATAAATAGAAACTACTCACTAATTAGTACACAATCATCAAATGTTATGAAAAGAAAGACATCTAATATTCCTAATTTCAGAGGCAATATATTAAGTACAATTTTCAAGAAGAATTTCTATTTATATGCAGTAATTTTTTTTAAAAAATTTACTAAATAAAGAAATATGTACTACTAATTGCCAGACTTTGTTATAGTATCAGTGATGGAGTAGTGAGCAAAACAACAAGTCTTTCCTTGTCATCATGGAGCAATAGTATACATACATTCTTATGTGTGTGGGCATGTTTGTGTGTGGCCCACAAATGTCAAAGAAGTGTTTTAGAAATGGATGCTTGTAGGGGAAAAGTGAAAGGTATGGTAGAGAAAAGGTTTGGAGTTAAGAAAATTAATAAATTCAAGAACATATATTGACCATCTGTAAGTTAGGTGTTAAACCCTAGCCATAAGACTTAAACTAAAAAGAATAGAGAAGAGGAAAAAAAAAAAAAAAAAGAATGTGATTATTTTAGCCCAATTGTAGTTTTCATTAGTTTTTAATATTTGTTAAGATTCATTTTTTCTTTTTATAAATATAATATGAATATTTTTAGGCCTCATCCACTTGGTAAACAAATAAAGTCAGTATTTGAATGTCATTAGTTTGTTAGCCAAGATCTTCATGCTACATAACTCAACCTCTGTGTCCCAGTTACTTCTGGCATTTCAGAAAGGGTTTCTCACCTACCCACATCTGCTCATCCATATTCTTCAGTTACAATAACCTCTTCTCCAGAAGTCCCAGTTACTTCTGGCATTTCAGAAAGGGTTTCTCACCTACCCACACCTGCTCATCCATATTCTTCAGTTACAATAACCTCTTCTCCAGGTCTCCAGTCTTCCTGAGTGTGGAACTGTGTCATGGTTTCAAAATGTAACTTCTCTCTCCACAATAGATCAGTACTTACCAATGGTGAGAAGCAGAGCCCAATGCCACGCTCTTCCCTTTATTGCCATTTCTCCCGTCATCTCTCCAAGCATCTATGCACTTAGTTCCCCTTTATTCAAGTCAACTCATGCAAATCGGTGCCTGGAAGTAAGACACATCATCTGCTCACCCATACGTTCTCTTCATAAACTCAGTTGGGATCCCATTTTCCACAAGATTGGGACTGTCACTTAATTTTTCTAGGCTTTGCTTTTCTCATGTTTAAAATGGTGATTTTAAATTGATGGCTTTTCAAAAAATATATTCTTCAATAGAATCTCAAAACTTGTAAAAAAGGTCTAGATTTCCTTTAAAGATAGATAATTAAAATTATTGTTTGTAGGGCATATTTTTGTTTGTACTTTTAAAATCTTTTTAAGATTTTAAAATTTATTTCTCACTGTGAATCTCTTTGGGACTTTACCCAAAATATTTATGGTGCACTCATATCCAGTTGAAGGATTTGGGATAGGGGAAAGAGTGTTATTATAAAGTGTCCTTGTACAACATAGGAGAATATTATAAAGATATTATTATGAAATCTTCAATGTATGAGTAAGAAATATGGAAAATAAAGAAAAGTCTATGTTTTTGCTAAAAATTTAACTTGACAATGAGGCAAACAGAGCTGTGTGTGCTGGGAATGAAATAATATTTATGCAAATAAATATGAAGTATATAGCTAAGGAAAACATTAAAGAACTGCTAATCCATATAAAACTTAGATTACACATTACACATATGATACAGGGATAAATATTGCTGTCTAGAAAAATAATGATAGTAGCTTTGAATGACATTTTTTCTTAATGATTTTTTTTCCTTCTTGCTTTTACTTAGGCTCAAGTTCTACAGCTTGATAGAGAAGAATTTGATTCAGACATATCCCTCCCTGTGTGACCTCCCACCCTAGACTACAGTAACTGTACAAGTAAGTCAACAAAAATACTGGGAAGCATCCTTTGATATAGGCAAAGTTTCACAAAATGAAAAGAGATGAACTATTCAGCTTGTTCTTAAATATTTATTTCCAAGAAGTCAAGACCACTTTCTGTGTTTCAGTGCAACACCACCAACTCATGGACCCTTAGAAATGCAAATCAGAAATCTAGTGCTCTCCCCTGGGGAATACACTTAGAATATTCTTAGATCAAATGTCATAATACATCTATAACTCCTTGAAACCTTAAAGCAATAAAAAAAAAAAAAAAGGAAAAAGAGGACATAAATTGAAATAAGGTCTATTATTTTGAGGCAGTGATGATTATAATTATAACCTCTGGTCATGATTCAAACAAAAATAAATGCATTTTTCTTGAATTAAAAAAACCTTGTTTAGTTTCTGTGTCATCCCTTTTATTTTACTAGGAAAACTCCAGTGGAATAATAATCTGCAAATAATCAGGTTTCCAAGGAATTTTTCTTGGATACTACATCTTTTTATTGGTTTCTCAGTAACAAGGGACAAAATGTATTTATCAATTTTACTCTAATTTGTAAATATTATCTTTTTAGGCTAAATTTCTCAAAATACCAATTAACTTATTATCTTGAAAGCAGATAAGTATTATGGATAGCAAAATGCCTTGTCTTTATAGATATTCTCACTTATCAAGGAGGATTGGATACTGCTTAATGACAAATAATAAGTTATATTATTGTCTGTGCCTTTGTAGGGTGACATATTTCTTCTATCTTTGCCATCATTGCTTACTGCTAATAGGAAATCAGATTATCCATATGCATCATTGGAAGAGACGTGAAATAAGTAAGATTATGTAATAGAGAAAGAGATGCTAGAGTCAATGACTTTTGAGAGACTGGTGGAGGTGAAGCATATTTAAAGCATCTTTTGCTGCTCTGTAATACCCATAATAACCAATTGCCCATAATTCCAAGTTGTTATTCTGTGTATGGTCATCTGAGTGACAGGGCAAACTTTAAAGTGAATTTTATCAAATGGAGGAGGGTATGCAGAAAGAAATATCCTTCACCCATTCCTTCATGGCTAGTACCATTACATTGGTTCATTCTTGTTCTATGGCTGGAGGCATGTGTCAAAACCTGCTATAGAGAAGAATGACAACGTAACTATAATAGAAAGTTTCAAATTAAAATATTTTTCCTAAAAACACACAAATCATATGTTTCTTAAATAAAAACTATCCCTTTAATTTTTGTATTTTTTCTTCTTATTGATTTTCACTGTGCCATGTATAAGAATATGGAGACTGTCTATAACGGTTGAAGATCTAGAAATAGCAATATTTACCATTTTGGTTGTTAAGATTAAGCATCGTATATGGAAAATTGTCTAATATAGTAAAGCATTTAAAGATTCTTGATAAATGTTAAATAACCAGTTTAATGAAATAAAATGGGTATTTGTATTCAGATTGCAAAATGAGATCTTCTTGGCTACTGTGTTGCCAACATGATTGATTTTTTTAAATGTATTTATTTTATAATTAAATATAACAAAGTGAAGTAATATTCATTTATATGTAGGCTCTGTAGTAGTTACAGGATCCTAGTTTATATCAGTTAGTGAGATCATCTACAGAAATTCATAGAATTCTATAGGAAGTTTTACATAAGGAATATTGTTGGTAGATTAATTGCTTTTGTACAACTTTAAAATATAAATCTATGTTACTTCATAACTATTTTCTATCTCAATTGTCTTTGTTTCATTTCAGTTTGCACATTAAAAACAGATGCACCCTTTGAAATTATCAGAAATCTTGTGATTATTAATTAAGTATATCAGTTATGAAGATATTAAAACAGTTAAAGAAGTAATGCCTCCTAAAAGTGGTGGGATTTCAATTTATTATAGAATTATAAAATCCTGACCATTGAAGTACAAATATGTAGACTGTGAGTAGAAAGAAGGCTTAAACAAATTTACGAAGGCTTAAACAAAGTACTGCAAAACGTCTAAACAAATCTATACACGCTATTTGGTTTTTTCTCTTTTCCAAATTAAAATATATTACTACAGGAGTATTTTTCAAATAAATATTTCAACACTATATGATTCTATTTATTTGACATTCTCAAAAATGATAAAACTCTAGTGATGGAGGACAGGTAGGGATGGGAGAAGGCTGTGACTATAAATGGATGGCACCAGAGATTTTTTCAGCATGGTACAAGTTTCTGTATCCTGTTGGTGGTAATGGTTACAAGAATATATACATGTATTACAATTCATAGAACTATATACACCAAAATGTCAATTTTACTGTATAATAATTGAAAGACAAATTTAATAAAAACAACTATTTTGAAAAATGTATTCCTTAGAAGTTGGTGGGTTTGGATAGTCTATTCTTCTGGTGTCAGTTTTAACAAATTATATATTCCTAAATGACTAACTATTTTGATGAGATTTTGAGATGAATAAAGAAGGTCTTTTATTATTCTTTCAATCTACTAGGCTATGTCTCAACTTTGACTATCATGTGTCAATTTTCCCGGCACATTTATTTTACCCTTCCAAATATAGCTCCAAATCTTCTATATCAGAAAAGTTGTGTTGAATTATATCATTCAAATTTTACTCTGACTATTATGTTTTTTTCTTTCAAGGACATCAAGTATGCCTATATTGGATGTTGTATTTGCTCTGTTGTGTTGTCTCCAGGTTTTCCGATTTGCTACTGCTGTTGTTATGCAAAATACCAGAAATGGATCTGCTTTTATAAAGGGGGTTTATTTGGTTACATAATTACAGTCTAAAGGCCATGAAAATGTCCAAATGAAGGCATCAACACAAGTTTACCTTCACCAAAGGAAGGCCAATGGCATACAGAAAACCTCTGTTAGCTGAGAAGGCACATGGCTGGTGTCTGCTGATCCTAGGTTATGTTCCAGTTCCACTCTCAGCTCCTGTGTGTTCTTCAAAGTGTCTCTCTTGGCTGCAGCACCTCCTTCCATCTGTGAACACTTTTATAGGAGTCCAGTGATTCAATTAAGACCCACCCTCAATGGGTGGGGTAACACCTCCATGGAAATTATAAAGGCCTCGCCCACAGTTGATTGAGTCACATCTACATGAAAACACTCAATAAAAGGATTCTAACCTAATTAACACTAATACATATGCCCCCACAAGATTGCATCAAAGAACAATTATGCTTTGGAGGACATAATACATCCAAACTGGCACACTAGGGAAGGTTTTTGGTAGGCAGCTCTCATCATTGAGTCCTCTCCAGAAATTGTCCCAGCTGAAAAGAGCTCCTTTACCCAAGGTTCATGCCCCATCTCAACATAGCCCATTTCCAATTACTGGTTGATACAGAAGCATAAAGCCCTAACCCCTGGCTCCAATTTGGTATAACTATGATGGCTATCCCAATTTCAGTGTACCCTACTGGTTCATCAGAGGCTTTTTTTTTTATGATTATACTAGAGCACAAATTTTCCCTTTGATCAGGTCACAGTTTCTTGTGAGCTATTTTCTGCAAGTCTTCCTCATTTCCTTGACTCATTAAGCTTTCTAATAGAATATCTTATGGCAAGGCAACTGCATCAGAACAAACAAGAAAGAAAGCAAGAAAGTGCCAGTAAGATAAAAGTCATCATCTTCAGTAACCTAGTCTTGGGGGTGAAGACCCATCATTTTGCCATATTCTGTTGCTAGAAGCAAGTTAGTAAGTTTAGCCCACATTCAAGGAGAGAAAATTATACCAGAAAAAGACTATCGGGATATAGGGATCTTTGGAAGCCCTGTCACAGCTGGCAATGCATATCCTATTAAAGTTTGTTGTTGCAGGTATAAAGTGGCTGTTGGATTATAAAAACTTGAACTAGAAGGTATACTGGTAGAAGGAAATATACGAGCCATATTTGTATTATAAGTTTGAGAAATATGGAGGGTATAGTAATACAGGATAATGGAACTGGATGGGGTTGCTGGAGGCAATTGACCCATTAGAGAGAAAAACTGTCAGTGTTAAAATGGTTAAATATTATCAGTTAAAGACTAAATGTGAAAACCAGAAGGCCTGCCCGGCAGCATACAAATCTCATCTCCCTCAGCTGGAGGGAAAAGAATACTGGAGACCAACTCAAGACTTAATCATAGCAAACACCAGTGCAGGCTCCAAAGATGGTCAAATTCCTAACCTAGACATGTCTGTTAAGCGAACCTCAGGTTCCTGACTGGGAAATAATTGAACCCTGTGAAGTTTCATGGAAACATCTGGGTTGAATCCTTAGATTCCCATGAGCCCTGTGAGCCTGCATAAAGGATCCACTCTTGCCTGTGAAGGCATCTCATATTCTCAAGGAAGTCTTGGGAATGTAGTTTGCAGGTGTCCAGCACCATATGCAAAGCACAGAAGGACAGGGAGGGGCACTGAAGGCAAACATCCCTGTCCCCTCCAACTTCGTTCCACTATATTCACAACAGCTTTTGTTATCCTATGGACACACTAAGCTAGTTCCTTTCCAAGCATTTGCACCCACAATTCCCTCTAGCCGTGTTCTTCCCTCAAATAGTTATAATGCCTCCTCTTTTACGTCCTTCAGTTCTCTGCTCAAAAATTTCTAACTATTAGAGAGGCCTTTTCTGAAAACTCCTTCAAAAATAATCTGGAGAATTCACTAAAATGTCTCCCAAATAATCTCCCTTTAGAGTGCCTCATAAAGAGAGTCCTGTTGTCTCATTCATCAGTGGATTCGCAGATTCCCAGTTCTGGCTCAGTGCCTGCCAGATCATTCTTGCTCATTAAAGATCTCTTGAATAAGCAAAGGAATGAAGAAATCACATAAAAAGTCCTGTACCATGATATTGAGTTTTATAATTTTTTCACCACTCTCCTAGATATTATGGTGATAATAAATAAATACAATAATCTCTCTCTATGAGAGCAAATTCTCTCTTGAGGCCTGGATACAAGACTCATATTTATTTTTGGTTGTCCCATTAACTGATCAGTGACTTTGAATACTCACAGAGAAATGCAATGTTGTAGAGCAAAGAAGAGCTTGATTAGGGGAAGAGGAGAATGTAAGTTTGTATTAGGGTTCTCTGAAGAAATGGAGCTGGTTTACTTGACCATACTGGACACCGTAACATAGCCAAGTTGACCACATGAAATTAACCATCACAGGGCTTTTCAATTAAATTGCTGTGTGGCTTTGAAATTCTTGAACTCCTTGGGTTTTTCATTTTCAGAATTGGAGGTTATTTGTGATAATCTCAAATTTTCCTACTAGCTCTAAAATTCTATGATATTTATGCATGCTGGTTTATTCAGAACTTAATAGTTGCATATTTATAATTTCAACTCGAAAAGAACTGATTAGACCAAATAACTAGGAAGTTCACTGGTTCTAGATTTAGACAGGGCTGGATCCAAGGCAGTGGTGTGCTGGAAAGCCATCTTAAAACCAAATAAAAAGCTGCAATTGATAGCATTTGTTAATTGTCCATGGTGTAACACCTACCTGGCTGATTTCAAGCTACCAGCATAAAACAACTGAATTTAAAATTGGGAAGACATATGAACAGCTCTAGCATACCAGTGGCAAGTGATCAAATTATGTCCTAAGACTTTGTCTTTCTTCACCTCTTGGCTCTGTTTCTCTCTATGATGATGCTATTTTTCATACTGTAGACAGACTTCCTCCATATCTTAGGGATACAGCTTTCAACAGCACTTGTGGAAAGAGATATAATTTCTCTTAATATCTGAATTATAATACCAAAGACATATCTTAATAGCCCCTACCTAGGTCATGTGTTCATTCTTGGACAAATTGAATGAAGAACTCTACTTCTGTAGGACCCAGGAAGAGAGAGGACTATTTCCCAAAGGAAATATGTCGCTATTACAAGATATATGGAGAACAGATGCTAAGCAGAGTAAAACCAAAACAAATAGGCAAACAAAAAGATGTCTTTTGCAAGTACCAAATAAGTAGAGAATCATTTAAAACAGTATATGATCTTGTGCCATAAAAAAAGCATAGTAAAATCAGTAATGAAAGTGTCAAATTGATCAAAAAAACTCTGTGATGGCCAGGAAAGCAGGGAAATGAAGAGATGAATAGCATTTGAAAAAGAGAAAAGACCAGAGAGGGTAATCAAGAAAATGTAAACAACCTGAATACTTTCACTGAGGAGCTTCCCAAGGGGCTGAAGGGATCAGTTGCATGGAGTAGGATTTTTATTTATTTATTTATTTTTTGAGTAGTAGCCAAGGGCTAGCCTGGATAGAGGAGGTAGAGACAGGTTATAGAGTGCTTTGAATATCAAAATTGAAAATGTTGGTATAAGTTAAAACTCAAGGCCCATCATTCACAGGAATAGAATTGATGAAAGAACTTGTGACTGTAAGAGTTCTTCATCTGACTTCAGAAAACACATAGTCACATATTTTAAAGTTGTTTTACAACTTTGTTTTGGATTGCTAAAGCTGATGAAATGCAATATACCAAAAATGGGTTGGCTTTTACAATGAGGATTTATTAAACTTACAAGTTTACGTTTCTGAGGCCATGAAAAATGTCCAAATTAAGGCATCAGTGGGACAATACCTTCTCCCTGAAGACCAGCAAACAGCGATCCTCAACTCCTCTGACACGTGCCCATGCACAAGACGACATCTTCTGGTCCCTCCTTTCTCTCCCGGGTTTTGTTGCTTCCCAGTTTCTGGCTTCCCTAGCTTCCTCTCTGATCTTCTGTGTGTGTCCTTGTCTCTCAGCTTCTTTGGGACTTTTTCTGTCTCCTCCCTGCCTTTTATCCTCTCATAAAGGACTCTAGTAAGAGGATTAAGACCCACTTTAAATGAGGGCACATCTCAATTGAAATAACCTAATCAGATGGTCTCACCTGCAATAGGTCTACACCCACAAGAATGGATTAAAAAACATGATTTTTCTGGGGTACATACAACTTCAAACCATCACAGGCTTCGATGTGAAATTTAATTTGATCAGGTGCTTCTTCACATCAGACAAGTTTAAATCCAATGGCTTAAACCATAGGTCAAGGATTAATCATAAGCTATGATAGGTTCATAACTAGGAGAATCAGACTTTTTAAGTTCAAATTATTTGAAAGATAATTGTGCTGGCTGCCTGCATGACAGCATAGGCATAAAGTTCTAAGTTTTTGAGTATTTTCCCAAATTGAATGGCAAACAAGAAAAGGCTATATGTTGTCTTTCAATAGAAAGATCTTTTATGTTTCTGCTACAAGTGAAAGTTGATTTACTATAAATTCCTAAACTTATTACATTTTTTTATGTACTGGACAACACTTCATGTATTAGAGACAATACTCAAGGATGGCCTTATAAGCAAGGTAATATAGGAAGCCTGAATGTAATTGGAGGGATTTCTGAGCAGTGATTCCTGTAGGGTAGCAGCACCATCGCCTGCTATTCCAGCATTATGGCTTTATAACTATCATGATTGAGCTGTCTTTTCCATAGAAGTTTCCCTGGGTGGTGTCCCTTCTTTGGTGAGTCCTAACCAGCAGGTATCAAATTTATACTAAAAGCTTAGGAGTGATAGGTATGTCATCTGCTGAGAACAAGATGATATTCTCGAAAAGGAAAATGGTACAGACGTTCAAGTAGGAAGAAAATGGGATATATCAGAGACAAACTGTGTCAATCTTCTTCACAATTTTGCCAGCCATTTTGGGCAACTGAAAGCTGAGTTGTGTCTAACAGCAAGTTCAGAAACCTGCACAAATGTTACCATTACCAAATAACTGTATTTTTCTGGGTCTCAGTGACCTTGCCTATGAGTCATGATAATATTATTTTCACCATGCGCATTCCACAGAGGTTCAGAAAACATGTTTAGTATAAAATTTGCAGTCTTAGTATAAGAACAAAGAAGGCTAGTGCTCCAATGTTCACCCGCAGAAACTGGGGGCATGTGTCAGAGGAAAAGCTCAGTATAGGAGACAAGTTTTGAAAATGTTAAAATGAAGGTGAGCAAGGTTACAAAAAACCAGAAACTAGGAATACTCATCAGAGTTAACCTTTGCTACCTGCCCACTTGGAGGATGCACTCACATTTTAGAAATTTATCTGTCCTGCCTTCAATTTTTGCTTTAATAGAATAAAAACAGGCTTAGAAATGTAAGCTCCAAATAATCGCTAGCTGCCATCCCTGAGAAACAGGCCCTGAGGCCATTCTCCGACCCCGTTTGTGGAGCTGGACAATAAGTCCCGTGACACTCATCTGTTTACTCTCACTAGGTCAGAAAGTCTTAACCCCACCAGGGAGTCTCGCCCCCAGACATCTCCTGGAGTTTCCTGGTCCAGGCAACCAAGAAGTTACACCTGAATTCACCTTTGCTCCACCTCTTTCCTACTTCATTGGACTGTAGAGTTATTCTCTGTTTCCAGCTTTCAGCTATAAAGTGTGAGCTGTTTCCTCCAAAGTAAAGTCAGTTGTAAAGAAAGCATTTTAACTATTTTTTTAAAGCGATGTTTAAAAAAAATAAAATTGGGGGGGAGGGGGGAATGACACAAATCCTGTGATAGAAGGAGCTGACTCACCCAGAGCTATAATAACTATTCTAATCAGAGATATTAATTTTGATAAATAGGTTGTGATTAGTATTCATGTGGCCTTGCTCCTTTAAAGAGCTCAAAGCAATTTTTTTAAGCACTGACTCATTATCTATATATTGAAAAAGAAATCCTGGAAATAAGTAGGAAGGGATGGAAGAAGCAAATACTTTCGAAAGACACTTCATTATTTTCACCATTTTCTTTTTATTCCTTCTCTGGGCTGTACAAGATGGAGGATCTTATTCCAATTATCTTGATTCAAGTTTTCTTCCAGGGATAGGGAATCAAGTTTTGGTTAACCCTTTGAAGTCTTACCTTTTGATGGTATAAGGATTGATGCAATTTTTAAAATTCTGGTTAATAGGAAGAAGGGGAAAAAAGGGTAACAAAACACGGTCTCTAAAGACATAAAGTCTCAAATTTGCTGTTTTGAGTTTCTAGCTCCACAGCCTTAGAAAATTCCTAGGCACAAGGGATATATAGAGTTTTATATCCCTTTATGTGAATTCTGGGCTGTAAAACAGACCAATAATTGGGCAGCTCATAAAACTGCAGAAAGCCAAGGCATTCCTGGAATAATTTTTAACTCTAGTGCCTGTATCAGGTGATTTAATTTTTAAAAATTATCTTTCCATACAACTAGACAAAACAATATCCATTTACTATAGTGAGATTGACCTATGGTTGTAATGGAAAAAGGCATTTAGCAGGGCAAATGAACTTCTGACTCGAATAGCTCAAAAATCTAATGATTACTCATAGACCCTGTCTATATAACACATGAAAAATTATGAATTCCTTTCATCAACCTCATCTTTTACTTTCACCAACTATTTATTTGGACCAATTGATGAAGAGTCAAGAGCTTGACCCTCCTTTGTCACTTGTCTAATTAAACCAACTTACATATTATTTGCATACCATGAAATCATGCAAACCTAAAATGCATATGCATTCTTAAAGCTACAGCCTGCTAAGAGATGCAGTTTAATTGAGAAAGCCATCATCTTAAATTTATGCCTGTGTCAAGTAAAATAGATAAAGAACAAAGTCAAGGATTAGCTGATAGACATCTGAATGATGACTGTGTAACAGATAAATTAAAGTGTTGATTTTCAATTTAGGTGATAGCCTGAGAATACTGATCACACTTTCTTTGTGTTAAAAATGCTAGCAAATTAAGTGTTATTATCATAGTAAAGAATTAGAGAAATCAATACAGATTGCTGTTGATTTTAATTAATGAGGGCTCCTTTTTCCCATCCATTCTATTTATTAAAATTTATCCTTTAACTTAAATGATCACAAGGCAAAAACTATTTAAAAACAATTAAACACCTCACTTCTCAGTTACACAAATTTGTTTATTTTAAATCGCTTCATTCAACATATTTTCTAGAATGTGCTCTCTAATCTAGTGTCAAAATAAGTACAAACTCTTGGCTTATTTTTACGTGGGCTTAGATAAACTGTTGTTTAAAGTACATACACCCCTAAAGTACATTTCATAAACTCTTGGTATATTCATGAACCTTCATCATCTTCTTATTCCTTTCCCTCAACACTATAATTATAGAGGGATTCTACCACATTAAAGGTAATAGCTCCCAGGAATAAAGTGGCTATTTTATATTAGGCTTTATGGATTTATCTTTAATCTTTAAAATAACCCTGTCATTTAGGGTTTTTTATTACAAGCAACAACTTAAATATGTTTAAGCAAATAATAAGGTAAATAATTGATCCATATAAATGAGAATTTCAAAGTTAGGTATGATTCCAGGCACATTTTGATCCAGAGATTTATAGTCATCACAATCCCAAGTGTTATTTCTGTTCTTCTTTTATTTCCATGCTTTTTCATATGTTGTCTTCATTCTCACACTGCTTCCACTCTGCTTAACAAACATCGCCATAGCTTCCCAGGCCTCAGGTTTAGCCACTCATCTCCATCCCTCATCTGAAGAACTAATGAACATCTCATCTTGCAACTTCATTAGAAGAATTAAAAAAAAAAATCTTTCCCAGATGCCTCAGGTCTCATTTGCCCAAATAAGATCATATTGTCCTTTTATCAGTGGGATATGCTAATTGGTTTAAGGTAGTTTGATCTAGCCACGCAACGAAAGATAGAATCTATGTTATCCAAATCATATATCTGCGAACAGAGAAAAGGCTCTTCAAAGAAAATCTGACAGCAATAGAAGAGGGAAATGGATACTGGGTATACAAACAATAAATGTGCACTCACAGAAGTATTATTTCCATTTAACAGATGGAGAAACTGAGATCCAGAGAGATTAAACGTTGCTTGCATCAAAATACTATAAATAGTAAGTGATTCTATACTGGAAAAATAGGTTGTTAGAAGAGACAAAGCCATATTTTTACAGAGAAATTTAGAAAGATTAAACTTTACCTTGTCATCTGGCATAATCTTGGCTCAACCTCAATTACATCTATTTCTATTT
Organism: Choloepus didactylus; assembly: GCF_015220235.1. NCBI lineage: Eukaryota > Metazoa > Chordata > Mammalia > Pilosa > Megalonychidae > Choloepus > Choloepus didactylus. Next base: position 60,827,418 of record NC_051316.1, read on the forward strand.
AAATAAATCAACTGTGAGATGAACACAAATATATTTACTTATATGTTTTTTTGCAGTGACTGAATGATTAATTATTGACTATTGTATAGTAGGAAAAGTAAACAAAATAAAGTATCCTTAGACTGTACAAAAGAACAACAATTATCATCAGTTATAATGAGCCAGATTCCAGTTTCTGGTTGTACTTAATATACATAGAATGTTCCAGTTGTTATCGAGAATTTCAATTTGATAATGTGATAATGGAATTCCCCATGGCTTATAATCTGGAAGATGCTCCTTACTAAAATGTAGATACATACATGAAAATAGTACTATTATGCAAAAAAAACAGGGCCTCTGCACATTTCATAAAATGCCATCTTTTTGCTCCTTTTATTAATCTTACTGCCCCTATGGACTCTATAAGTCATCCCTTTCCAAGTGATTCTACTAAAAGTTTCTGCTGGAAGCACCACTTTCATGTCTTCATAATTTCAAAATACTTAGATGTCAAGCTGCCTCAGGAAACCTCCTGAAATTCCAACACACTGAAATGGAAGTCCAGTAGAAATGCAAATGAGTTTACTTCATGGAAGATATTCAAACTGGTAAAGCAACATAAAATGGAAAGCACACTTTATTTTTAAGATATCAGTCACATTTTTTTCTCCCCTTGGTGTTTAGAAGCAATTGAGAAATTGACACCAGAGCCACAGGGGAAGAAAAGTTATGACTTGATTAATGTCAACCAGATTGCCGAATGTGGCTTAAAACCAGGACCAAGGAACTTAAACATTTGGAAATGGATAGAGGTGACAGTAACACGTTATGTGAGAATAATTAAGAGTGCTGAATTGCTGGTGAATATGGTGGAAAGGGGAAGTATAGAGTTATGTTTGTCACCTGAAGGAAAGTTGGAGGTTAAAACATGGGGATGAATAACACAGTGAATCTTGTGGTGGGCGATGACTGTGATTAACTGTACAAATATAAAAAAGATGCTTCATCAACTAGAACAAATGTACAACGCTATTACAAGGAATTAATAATAGAGTGTTATATGTGGAAAAATATTGCAAACTATGGACTGTAGTTAACAGTAACACTTTAATATTCTTTCATCAACAGTAACAAAGATACCACACCAATACTAGGGGTCAATAATAGGGGATGGTGTAAGAAGTATAGGAGGATTTGGGTTTTCTTTCTTATTTTTATATCTTTTTTTGAAGTAATGAAATGCTCTAAAATTGATTGTGGTGATGAATACACAACTATGTGCTGAAACTGTGAGCCACTGTTTGTATCCTTCAGAAGGATTGTATGGTGTGCAAATGTATCTCAATAAAATTGCATTATAAAAAACAGGACTAAAGATGGGGCTTCCTGTGCCCTATTGCCTCCTCTAACAACGAAACCCTGGAACTGTAGTTTAAGGCCAACTAGCTGTATGATGAGACAATGGCAGAATCTGCCAAGAGACCATATACCAGATCACACAAGGAAAAGAGCTGCTGGCAAATGAGCAGCAACTTTTACCCAGATCTCATGAATCAACAAGGGAGGAAAATAAAAGTTTTCCTTTAATAGTTTTTCTTCCAGGGAGTGGAAAAGATATACCCTCCCCTCTTTAAAAACTAAAACAGATACCCTCCCAAACTGATACTTGCCTTGTCAGGTCAATAAGATTTTGTATTCCTGCAAAAGCCTTCCTGTGTAGCTCTTATTTTCTGGAGGTAACAAGGTTAAACTTCTAAGAGATCAGCCATGGAGTCAAACCGCCCAGGATTGTGTCCTGTCTCTGCCACTTCTCAGCTATGTCACATTGAGCTAGTAACCTGTTTGGTCCTCAGTTTTCTCATCTGTAAAGTGTGGCTAATCATAGTACCTACCTCACAGGTTGTTGGAGCATTATATGAGATAATGAATGTTCCCTGAGTGCCTTCTGGTTCAACAGCCTGAGGCCTTTTCCTTGTTGAGTTCAGGTATTTCCTTTGTACACAGCAGCTTTGTGCTTCCTTTTGGGAGTTCAGGGCTGGTACAATTATCCATGGCTTGCTTCCAGGATTGTGGCAGCTGTGCTGGAAACATTCTCCATGGATTTGTTTCTGGGAACAGAATGAATAGCACTTGCATATGACATCCAAGTCCATTCCCCTAAAACCCATTCCTGCACTTGCTGGGAAGTGGAGAAGCTCCCTAAAGTGTTCCTATTTCAATTCTTGCTTTGTGGGAAGTAAGGAAGTCACTCTAATCCATCATTCCCAATAGAACATTGCAATAGCCCAGGTTCTTCTCAAAGTTATTTTCTCCAGGTATTTCCCTAGTGTTACAGATTTATTTCCTCTTCCCTGGGATCGTCCTGCACACTCCTTAGGATGGGGGGAAGAAATAACCTAGTGGATTACACCTGCATGTAACACAAGCTACCTCTTCTTGTCCCAACACTGGAACCCCTTATCCAGAAGTACCAGTGCTGTTGTGAGAGACTGAATACACAAACCAACAAGGGCCAGACCATCTATGATAGTGGATCTCTGCAGCCATCAGTCCAGGAAGCCAAACCACAACCTCTTTTATCATTGGCCAAGGATAGTGAAGATGGTCAATGACTGTCATCGCCTCTAATTGCTGTTCCACTTCCAACTCAGGACCAAATGTAGAAAGCAAATTATGGTCCCCAAACCAATCACACAGAATGCCTGGCTTCTAGTTAGGCTTCCTCCAGCTTCCCATGCCAACAACCTTCAATCAGAGCATCCTGAAGCCCTCCTCCCTCCCTTTGTTTTGTTTTCCACTGTTAAGCTTTCCCACTCTCCTGCCAGACTTTCAATCTCTGGCAAAGTCAGTGATGGTATACTCCCTTACAATAGCAAGCTCCAAATAAATAGCCTCTGTTTGTTCTTATTTGGGTTGTCTTTGTTTATTTCCACACTTGAAAACATGAAATCCTACCCTAATGGAGATCTTGATTCTTAGACCTTTTCAGCCATATTCATATATAATGACTATTAGAATTAAAAAACAGACAAACAAAAAACACCAAAACTTTGGCCCAAAGACAATGACTTCTCTTCATACTGGAATTCATAAAGAAGGCATTCTACAGAATTGTAAATTTAGGAATTTTATTTCTGTTTTTATTGGATAACTGTGACTTCTTACCATATCTCCATAATGGAATTCTTTAAAATTCAGAAGCCCAATATATTGACATTTTAGCTCACTTTTCAGATAAAATAAACAAAAATTAGCTGCAAATCAACATGCTATATTGAGTAATTTCTGAAGTCTAAAGTACTTTAACTTAAATAACAAAAGGATTTCATATGTTAAATACATTCAACAAATATTTATTGAATGATATTTATTGAACACATTATGTCCCAGACACTCTCCAAGGTGCTTGAAACAAAACAGACAAAAACCTTTCAAAATATAATTACATTATATAATATGCTATGGGTTAATAAATGTAAAATTATAGAGAATGGGGTAAGGAGATCCCAGCCTGCTACCAGGGTGGAGAGGCTAATTTTAAATAGATTGGTGAGGGTAGGTAAGTCTCGTTGAGAAAGTGAAATTTGTGCAGATTTAAGAAAGTTTGCCAATCAGTTATCTAGGGAAATATGTTCCCAAACCACAAGTATGCCTGGTGTGTTTGAGGGATACACAGGAGACCTTGATGTTGGAGCAAGGTGACTTTGTGGGTTGGGGTAGCATGAAAGGATAAAAGGTGATGAGTTCAGAGGCAAGAAGGAAAGAAGAATCAGATGACATAGGGATATAAAACCTATAAAAGCAAGTGGAAATATTTGGTTTTTCTTCTGAAAGAAATGGGTAGCTAGCAGGGGACTTTGAGCAAAATTACAATTCAAATAATTTCACGTGATTAAGCAGAAAGAAGCTTGCTGTGGAAGTCAGCACCAGGCCTCTGTTTCTGCCACAAACTTTGAAGACATCCTCTAAACAGACATGCCTTCAGTTTCTTTACTGGTATATGTTGGGCCATGCGATCTATGATCCCTATTGCTCAAAAATCTCTACTATCTGGTAAATCTCTGTTGAATTGAAGGAGTCCCAGTTCCTCAACTGAATGGGAGATTGACTAATGTTAGGGCCTAATGTAATGGCAGTTGAAGAAATGTCCCAAGTGCTCCTCTTCTCTCATGTATTTCCCTAATCCTGCTAAGTTTTCATCAAGATTCCCTTTTAAATTTTAAACTTGATTATGAAAGTGTCTTTGCATCAGAAAGAAGCTGACAAGAGAAAATTTCCTGTAACAAAGAAGACACAATTTTCCTGTAACAAATATTTCTACCAGGTAAGGTAGACTCCTCTGGAAAAGACAGAATCAAAATTCTCCAGGTGGCCCAGGAACTAAGCCTATTATCTCATTCGACATGCTGCTATTAGCATAACAAAGTCAATCAATGCATTTTGGTCAATAAACCTCTCAACTATTAACAGGGAAAAATGTGAGCTTCTAAATGAAATATCTTGAGCTAGATAAGGTGCTTATTATAATGAGAAGAGCAATTTGCATTTTAGCAAGGGGAAATAAGATAGGTTTTTTAAAAAACACAGACATCTTCACTCTCACAGTCAGCCTGATTGTAGAGGATATAATCATTACCTCTTTTCAGAAAATTGCATTTAATAATTTTTGCATGTTCACACAATTTTCCACTAAAAGGCTAAAAATAAAGACTAAAATAAAGAATAAAAGTTGAAAAAGTAAGCAAATATTTCCCACATTTTGAACTTCTTTTAGTATTCTATAGTATGCATTGCAGCGGGTGTGTTTCACGCTTACTGTGGGTGGTGGGCAACTCCTGTTTAAACATAGTGAGGCTACAGAGATGGCTGATAAGCTATAATTCTTGAAAAGGAAAAAACCTACTGCAAGCGCTCAATGTTGGCACACAAAGTTGAGTTAAAACAAAGCCGCAATGTATAGAGCAGATCCTTTACAACATGTCACCCTCTCCCAAGTAAAAAGATTCTGATCAATTTAAAGAGATAGAGGAAGAGAATGGGGAGAAAATGCAAAAGGAAAACAGCGTGGGCTGCTGCTCCTATAATAAGCAGCCTAATTTTATTCTATTATCTGTTTGATGGTTTAAGCAGAATAATGTGACACTGATATGGAAGTGTGAGAATGAGACAGGACAAGAAAGTATTTGTAAGAGGCATAATTTCAGGCACCCATGGGGCTTCACATAAAACTCATTTGCACACAGCACTCTCTTATGAATGATGGATAAATGTAACTCCTAGGTACCGGTGTATTTTTTAATCCTAATAAGTCTAAGATAGAAGAATGAAATCCAGGCTAAAACTGTCTTAAAAATTAGAGCAATTTCCAGATAAATTGATCAGACACTGATTGTATAGACTGTTCCCATAGGGCACTAATGCAGAGGCTCTTATCAGTCATCCCTGCAATACTCATGAACAATATTGTCCAAAGAAGCAAAAAAAGTGAAAATGGGCTATCCGCTGTAATCAATACTTGCACGTTTTCAATTAAAGTTTACATGTCAGAAAACATATTTCGACTTTAACCTTATAAGCAAAATCTTCCTGAAAAGGAGAGAGGGGAAGAAAAAAAGAAATTAAAACCAGAGATCAGAGCTGATCAAAAATGTATCAGCGCCATCTGGTGTCAAAAGATGAAAATAACTGCAGCATTTAACAGTCAAATAATCTCCCCTTTTAGGGGCCCCACCAGGTGCAATGGGGCTTTGGTATAGGCAGACAGTAATTATTGCGACAGGACTGCCTACTTACCATTTGGTTTTGAAACTCATAGTACCAAGGGAAATGAAGTTGGTTGAAGCAGTAAATTTGCTATTACTCATATTTTCAATATTTGAGGGAAAAAATATGTTTTAACTCAAGAAGCCATATAATTGCTTCAGTTTTCCACTCTAATTGACTTAAGTAAAATTCCCTAAGACAGGAAAAATGTTTTTGTACTTTTTAGAAGTTATGCTTCTTTAAAAATACAGAAGCAGCAGATGGGTGGCATATTTTTAAGGGAGAAATTTTGAGGCTTATAATGCTAATGCACTAAGATAAATTTAGCAATATATTTTAAAAACTGCGTAGTGGTATTTGAGTGTCTTGGAAATTTATGCACGTATCTATTAATAGAACTTGAAAAATACACTGCACTCTGTCCCTTTCTGCAACTGATTTTTACTACATCTGTATGTTAAATATAATAACTCAACCTTTTCCCATTTACTCCCGGTATACTTTGAGCCACAGAGGCTTTTGACAATTTCAAACACCAGTGCAGTATTTCACAAATGAGAGTACTTGCTACTCAAGAATTTTCAACCCTCTCTGTGTTGCTCTCTGTGGTTCAGTTGTATTAACAGGAGTCCTAATAGGATGTGTTTCTTTCTTTGAATAAATGCATTCTGTAAGATTTCAGTTGTGCTCCTTTCATATAGCTGGCCAACTAACATATGATAGAAAGTGCACATTTAAAAATCATATACAACTTGTCATATAAAATGAGATATTTGAATAAAATAACCTGTGTTTCTTTAATTATTAAAAAAGTGTACTACTATTAAAATACAAAAGTATTTAATTGGTGAAAAAAAATGGTCTTTTGAACAGTGTATCTTTAATATCCAGTAATAGATAACTGATATTATTGCCTAAAAAATGCAATGATTTTACAAGGTTACACCATAACTAAACACCTGATTTCCAAGCAATGGTGAGGAGTTTTATGTGCTTTCCACCTGCAGCCCCAGGCAATTATCCCTTCCACAAAAGAACTGGACCAGGATGTACTAAGAGGTCACCAAGGAGTTGGCCAAATATATCCTTCTTGCATCCCATGAGAGAACTGATGGAGGAGAGGCCACACTGCTGGGAAGGACTTTCTCAGCACCTGGCAATCTGCTCTGACCTCAGGTCTACTGCTGGTGAGAGCAGCAAGGAGCAGGAGGGGGCTGGAGTATTATACAGGCATCCACAAATGTTCAAGAGAAATGACACTATTCATGACAAATAAATAAGTTCAAAAGTTGCTCATAGGGAACGTAAGTCTTGACTTAGGACAAATGCAATAATTCAGTAACACAAAAGTATGATTCCAGCAATTTAAGAATAATTATATTAAATACATTGCACTGAATGCTGTGTTCTAGAAATTGCACAAGAACAACAACAAAAATTATGTTGTTTGCATAAAATCAAAATTCATATAATTCAAGACTAATTTCCCTACAGTAATAAGCATGAAGAAGGGGAAATGTCATCTTGGAACACATAAATTTGCAAGAAGTGAAGTGCCCTTTATGCTTTGAAATATGCATTTATGCCTAATAAAAACTTGTACAAATTTTTTCATTGTCATTTTTTCAAACATCAAGAGTTCTTTGTGCCCTACGACAAACAATAAGATTGTTTAGAGGCATATTTTGCAGATCAGTACTAATTTTGCAGTCCTGTCACAGACGATTATTTCTATTTTCACCATGGTACATACTTGTATATAGTTTGATTTTTGCAAACTTAAAGGTACATGCCTTACTGGTTTTTCTTTTTTTCTTTTCATTTTCTAGTATTATCCTTAACATTTAGGAGCACTATCTCCTAAATTAACATTTTTACTTGGTGTAGCTTGACATTTTTCTTAGTATTTTTTTAAACCCTTTAATTTCTGGCTTAGAGTCCAAAGTTACTAGTTTTAGATACTTTTGTCAGCACTGGCAATACTGCATAATTAAAGAACACTTGGATGAAATTATTATATAGTATAAATAAGACTTTACATTATAAGAATAATTGGCATAAAAATGCCCTGCAAAATTCTATTGCACATTAACAATAGTAAGTTTTATAGGATACTAAACAGAGAATGGTAGATATTTCTATTTACCAATTAGTTATTTTACCATATAGCAAGAATAACAACCAAAGATTCACTGGCTTTGGAAAAGATTTGCATTATTTCAAATTTTATGCATAAAGCAAGAATAGAAATTCTTCAATATCACACAATCTGCAGTTAATATAATCCAAGTTAGACAAATGTGACCCACATAGTGCTCCATGTTTTATAAAAATTAGCCTAGTTAAATTGACAATAGCTCTATTAGGCAGATGACATTATGCCCATTTCATGGATCAGGAGACTAAAGCTTATGGAGTTTAAACAACATCCAAAGGTAGAACAGTTAGCAACTGACAGATCTGGGGTATGAACCTGCTTTTCTCTGCTCATCCACTACTCAATATTGCGTTGTAAAAGATGACCCATCCTATACATAAGTCCATGTGTTCCACTTTTAGCTACATTCTTTAAAGAGACAAGAGAAACAAGCATCAGAGGAGTTCTTTAAGAAGCTTAAAATCCTAAAGAGATTAACAATAACACACAAAAACTAAGATAATGTATGCTTTAGTATAATGGCATGTGGTATTGGCTATTAATATCTTAATAAAAATGGTAGGAGGTAATCAGCTGGAGGAGACAGAGAAAGCTTCATGGAATAGAAACATGAGCCAAGCGGTCACACTTACATATTATTTGAGCACTCACCATTCCTTGAGTATCTACTACATGACAGGCGCTGATCAGGCATTGTGTTTAAAAAGAGGAATATACTGATCTCAGTCTAATGGATGGAGAAATGCAAGCTAATACTAAATTATAGTGCAGTGGTATGAAGACTTTGATAAAGTACAATGTAAAATCTTGTAAAAGCACAAAACTAACAGCCTTGCATTTCGGATACATTGCTTAAAACTTCCTCCAGGAGTGAAATACCTGAGAAGAATTTTAAAGATCAAGTAGCAATTATGCAGATGAAGAGAATGGGAATGTTAAAGGCATTACATCATAAGAAACAACATGTGTAAATTTTCAGCTATGAGAGAGCAAGGGATACTTGGTGGAAATACAATTTAGTTCTAAAACAACTGCTCTGTAGGATGCTAGCTAAGAGTGGTGAAAGATGAAACAGGAGGCGGAAGCAGGGATTTTTATATTTAAGACAATTTGAAGGCATAGAGGATTTTAAGATCTGCATTTTAGGAAGACCAATTTGACAACAATATGGGAACAGATGAGGGTCTTGGCATGGGAGGCAAAGAAAAGAGATACCAATTTTTGCAATTAGTCCAGAAAAGCAGGAATCTTTGAATGATACAGTAAGACAAATAATGTTCAATATATATGACAAACAATGATATAAAATAGTCCATTAATGGTAATAGTTGGATGAGAGAAACATATATTTACCTCTTTATTTTGTTTGGATTTGAATTTCCCATAATAAAAAGATAAAATAAATATACAAAACCACCTAAAATAAACAAATTGAATTATTAATGCAGTGTTTATTGTATTATAATAAAAAGTGATTACAGATAAATGCCAAGAAATTAAAAGATGTGCTGGAATCTTAAACCATTGACTGGATGATTTATAAAATCATTGCAATTAAAAATTTCTACATTACAAACCTTTTATAGTTCTATGAAAAATTTAGAGTCATAGACTCTCTTTAAAGATTGTTTCTTTAAAATGATATAATTAGCAAAGAACATGTGGGAAGAAAAGTGAAAAATTCTTATCTCAAAAATAAACAAGCTTTTTTTTTTTCAGAAATGGAACCTATAATAATTTTCTCCTACTGATGAACAATAGGAAGACAAGAATCATATATAAATAAACCATCCTCAATGTCCTGGGTTTTATTTTAGTAAAATGTATCATGTTCCTTGTATGTTGATGTATTTTGTAGCTGTCCTTATGAAAACATTTATTTAGTGTATCAACTCTCCTATTATCTGCCTCTTGAGAAGTTATCATAAACATCATCATAAAGACCTATAGACAAAATTCAAATGTCATTTGTTACATACATAAAGACATTGTTAATTTTTATTGTCAGGGAAATAATATTTCTAGACTAAATTATGATAAAAACTTGACAGTGTACTAGGAAGCCAAATAGCAAAAAGTTTGTTTAGCTTAAACAAAATGCATTTTTAAAGCTGTAAGTAAATAGTTTGTTTAGCTTTGAGACTATAGGATAAATGTATAGAGAAACAGCATGGAAGGATAATTCCTCATTGGAGGAACTTGCAAGAAAACAAGGAACCCTGAGTCTTCCAAGAACCTTTTCCTGCGTTTACACAGGAAATTTATACCACTTCCTAATTCTGTTAGGCAACAAGTGATGCTAAGCTAGATGATATAATATTAAGAGGTACATATTCAGCTTTAACAAAATACATAAAATTTTTGGACACATGACCCCCACTAGATTTGCAACTATTGTAGTAAGTGTATATAAGAACTATGTACAAAGTGCCACTATGATTGAGCACACTAGAATGGCACTAATCCCACCCTGGGAGTGCTGCAAAGTCTTCTTTGGGAAAACAGTACCTATGATAGATCTTGAGTTTGCTGATGGAATACTGTGCAGCTGCTGAAAGGAATGAAGTCGTGAGGCATGCAATGAGGTGAATGAAATTTGAGGACATTATGTTGAGTGAAAAGCCAGAAACAAAAGGACAAATATTATATAATCTCACTAACATAAGCTAACTATAATGAGCAAACTCTGAGAATTAAATTTGAGGGCATAGGTTATCAGAAGATAAAAAGTGGGCAGAGATTATGCAATCAATGATTGAGGAATACAGAGTGTTCAATAAGGCTCATTGTAAAGGTTCAAAAATGAATAGCACAATACTGTAACTGTAATTAACAAAGTGGAGTACAGGTATGGTTGAAAGGGGAAGGCTAGAGTCATGTACATCACCAGAAGGAAAGCTAGAGGATAAAAACTGGGACTGTATAACTTAGCAAACCCCAGAGTGGAAAATGATGGTGATTAATTGTACACATATAAGAGAGTTCTTACATGTACAGAACAAACATACATCACTTTCACAAGGTGTTAATAATAGGGTATACGGTGTTATATAGGGAAAATACAATTAATACAAACTAAGATCTATAGTTAATAGTAATATTGTAATACTCTTTCATTAATGCTAGCAAAGACACTATACCAAAGCTAAATGTCAAAAATAAGGGGATGTAAGGGGGATTGGATATTTTTCTTTTGAAGAAATGAGAATGTTATCATATTGACTGTGGTGGTGAATGCATAAGTATGTGATTATACCAAGAGTCACTAATTGCACACATAGGATGGATTGTATAGTGTGTGAACAAAACTGTTTAGAGAGAAAGAGAGAGAGAGAGAGAGAAGCAAGGTAAGTATATAAATTATGTCCAACCTTGTAATTAATAAAACTCTGGTAAATGTGTAAAGATGAGACAGGACCAAACTTCTCCTATGGTTTATGGCTGATGACTCCAATATAAGCAACTGTCAAATGTTTTTATTTCTGAAAATAGCTTCATTTGGAAAATCACTTAAGGAAATTAGGGCCCAGATTGTAAGCTCTTACAGCAATCACATATATTCCTGAGTTTTAACTGTTATTTCTAAGTTCTGAGATGCTGAGCTCTTTGTGTATAATCTGCTAGTTCCCTGGAACTTTGGGTATCTGTGTGACACCAGAGACTCAGAGCTAGAGTTCTGCAGTCTGAAAGTCAGCATTACTCCATACAGCAACTGTTAAAGAAGCTGAAAAAGAGATCAGAATTCAATTAGAGATATGAATGAAGCTGATGTGGTTAGGTCTAAGGTAAATCAGAATACAGGACAAAGGATGATATTGTTTGTGTTTTAAAATTTTGACTTCTGTATGAGAATAAAGAAAGAGATGTTTATTTGGTCCAACATTTAAATTTTCTGTAGTACACTATCTGATTTAACCTGTCTGGTCAGTTTATTTAAACAACCTAATTACATGAAACCTAGAATAGGGAATGAGACCTTGTTATTCTGTACAGGTTAATGTAATATCCTGATACATTCCAGAGAATTTGGGGCAGAAAATAAAAAAGTATTTGCAAACTCCCCTGAGAGACTGGAGAAAAAATGTGGAACTATTAAACTTCTCCACTTGGGAAATTTCTGATATTCTCTCAAGCATTAGGGACTCCCAATTTAATAAGCCAAGCCCTCAATCTTGAGGCTTGCCCTTATAGAACTTACTTCTGTAATAGTGAAGCTAAGCCTACTTATGATTATGCCTAAGAGTAACCCAAGAGATGCCCAGATGTGGTCTCTCTTTCCCTAAGTCAAACTCTGCAAATAAATTCACTACCCTCCCCTCTACATGGGACATGACTTCCAGGGGTGTAAGTCCCCTTGGCAACATGGGACATGACTTCCAGGGTTAAGCCTGGCCCTTGGCATTGTGGGACTGACAATGCGATCTTGAGCAAAAGGGGAAAAAGAAATGAAACAAAATAAAGCTTCAGTGGCTGAGAGATTTCAAATAGAGTTGAGAAGTCATTCCAGAGACTACTCTTCTGCAAGCTTCAGCCACATATAGCAGATTGGCACAGTATGCCAAGCCCCAGCCAACAGTATTCCTGAAAACACTAAAGAACATCATGGGCTATACCTGAGACTCTATAAAAGTTTTACTTTTTAAGTTTATTTTTTTCAGAAACATAAAGCCTCCAGATTGTTCCTATACCTGATAAGTCCTGAAACCCAGAAGTACCAGTCTCTCCAAGAACATCAACCAATTTCATCCCTCTACCCCATAATGCCAACACCCCTTTTCAGCATGAAGAAGTTAGAGTGGTCATTGCCCAGATTTTACTTAAGATTTAGAGAATGATCAAATGAGAGGGACGAATTGTAACTGAGAAGTTAGGATTTAACAAATTATAACTACTGAGTTATTATACAGATATTTCTTTTTAGTTTCTAGTAAATCAGAATAGCCAGAAGAAAATACCTAAAATTGTTGAACTATAATCTGGTAACCTTGATCTTCGATAATGATTGTGTAACTATATAGCTTTTATCTTGTGACTGTGTGATTGTATAAATGTTGAGACTGACACCCCGTTTATCCAGTGTATGGTTATATGAGTAATAAAATAAAGACCAAAAAGAAATGTAGGGGGTTAGGTGTATTCACTAAATGCATTTAAAAAACAAAAATAAAAATTATAGTATTCTTCTAATCAGTGAAATGAACTAAACTTCTCTAATCACCATGTAAGGATACACTGTCTTACTGCTACATACTACTAAAAAGTAGGAGAATGGAAAGAGAATTAAACTTCCTTAATTTTATAATGCACAGGTACTAGAAATCCAAAAGAATTTTCCTTTACGGTGAAAACAGTAGAAAGTCAAGAACATGTCAAAGATGACCACAAATATTGTATTATTATAATAGCACTATGTTAAATGTCCTAGCGAATACAGTAAGATAAGGAAGAAAAAAAAGAAATAGAGGCATAAATATAAAACTAAATTGTGATTTACTATGACATGGTTATCAAAGAAAATATAAACTCGTTGAATATACAGAATTTGCATTTTTTTTGCTTAAACACAAATACTAGAAGAGCACCTAATAAATAGTTGGCAGTCAAAAAATCATTTTCAAATGACTAAATCAAGGATCTAAATAGAAAACCAAGATAATAAACTGAAAAACTAATTGAATCAGTTGATAATTTTCAGGGAGGATAAATAAAAGACATACAAAAACTATGAGATTTCTATATACCAACAACTGATTTTAAAATGACGGATGATTACAATATCAATTTAAACTTTCATATGCATAGAAATTAACTTAAAGTAAATGGTGACATTTAATAAATAGAAATACACAATAAAAATTGACAGAAATGCTATACTCCAGATAGGAAGATTCAATATTTAAAAATTGATAGTTTTCTCAAAAAAATCAGAAGTAATGAAAATAAACATTTGTATGGCAATTTGTGCATTTTGACCTCTAGATTACAAGGTTCATCTGGAAAGGAAAAATTAGAAAGAACAAAATTAATTTTTAAATAAAATGAACATTTTTAAAGAATCATCACAGAGCAGATTTGCAGTACCAGAAATAATGATTATATTATAAATCAAGAGAAATTAAAACAGCAAGATATGGTCTAGGATAAAATGAAATACTTAATGCAAAACAATTAATGATCCAGAAATAGACTTACGAATATATGGGAATTTAGTATATGATAAAGGTTGCATTTAAAATAAACATATTGTAGCCCCTTCATTAACATAATTTGTTATCTACATTGATGTAAAAATTTTAAAATTTGGTAAAGAGGCTAGCTTTACAACATATGGAAATATGAAGTCAAGATAAGTGAAAAACTGCACATTAAAAAGCAACAATGTTTGAAAGAAATATCAAAGAATAACTGCAATTTTAATGAAGGACAAGATTTCCTAAGCCACATATACCTAAGAAGCCATAGAAAAAAACACCAACAAATTTGATGACAGAAAAACAAAAATCTGCCTTAAAAAAACTAAAAGTTATGAAACCCTGATATATGAAAAAGTTGAGATTTATTATTATTGGTATAAAAATTTATTAATGGAATAATATTTAATGTATTAATATCCAGACAATACGAAAAGTTCTAATTAATCAAAAAATTAAAAAAAAAAAGAATCATGGGAAGATACGCACAGTATCATAACTAATCATAGAAAAACTAATTTAACTAGAAAAATATTTTGCCTTTCCAATTGAGGGTGTGGAAAACACTGAAAATATCCAATATTGGATAGTGTTGAAGAAATGTGCATTGTCATAGAATATTGTTGTGAGTGCATATTGGTACAGTATTTAGAAGATCAATTAGAGTTAACTATCAAAATTTCAAAAATGTGAATTCTTTCACCAAATTCTTCCACCTCTAAGGAATTTACATGGGCAAAATTACTGTTTACAAAATAGCTTTATTTTCAGATTTTAGCTACCCTACTCTATGATCTCTTTTGTATAGTAGTCAAATTCAGGAGAGAAATGCAGAAGTAAAACTTCTCAAATAAGTTACTTTACGCTCTAGGTCATCGCTGTTCAATAGAAATGCAGTGTAAGCCACATGTCATTTTAAATGTTCTAGTAGCCACATTTATAAAACCAAAAAGAAACATGAATTAATTTTAATAATACATTTTGTTTAACCCAATATATCCAACCTATTATTTCAAATTTTAACCAATGTAAAATTTATTTATGATATACTTTATAGTATGCTTTCCTACTAATTCTTCAAAACCTGGCTTGTAATTTACAATTATAGCACATCTCAGTTATGCTAGCCACATTTCAAGGGCTCAATAGTCACATGTGGCTAAAGGCTATTGTATTGGACAGCAGATCTCTAGGTGGCACAGGGTCAGACATGATTTTCACTGAAGATCAGTGTTCTGCACACCAAGAATCATTTGCCAATGCTCATAGCACTGGCTGACATCAAACCATCTGTTATCCTTTTTAATGCTCCATTTAATACGAAGAACTGAATGAACCCACCATTGTCAACTTGCTTTGATAAACAAGAGGCATCCCAGAATAGTGGAAAAGAATTGAAGTTTGTGATTAATAAATATCTGTTGAATGAAAGGGAATGGGCTTTAGGAATTATATATGCACTTAAAAGCTGTGTAATTGTAAGTCGTTTTGTGTCCCTCAACCTTAGAGCCCACAGTTTTAAAATACCTACTTAATAAACCTGATAAATAAATAGATAAATAGATAAATAAACCTAGTAATGCTGTTGTGAAGAATCAATATGATGATTTTCTAAATTTCCTTATTTATACTACCTTCTTCCAAAGAGAATCAAGGAGCAACTTGTAGACATATGTAGAATTTAAACAATATACATAGATATTATTTTTAAAATGAAGAAATTTTACAAAGCGGAATTAAGACAAGAAAATGAAAGCAGAATTAGCCTCAAGGCTTAACATACTCCTTTAAGATTCTTTGTAACTGTAAGAACTGTGCCACAAAATTCACTTAGAGATCTTTTTTCAGCCAAAGAAATGAGAAAAACATTATGTTTATGACCTGTATTGTTCTGGGGCTGTGAGCATTGGCTTAAGTCAGACTGTCTGAAACTGAATCCTGGACACATCATTTTCTAGGTTTGTGACTTTGGACCTGTCTACACCTCTGTTTCCTCATCAAAGAAAGAGGGATAATAGCAGTACCTTCCTAATAGTGTCGTTAAGACAATTAAATGAGATAATATATGTAAAATTCCTGGAAGAACGTATGCCACATGGTATGTTATAAATGTTAAATTATGATTACTTTTTTGTCCATAAAATTAAAAAGAAATGTAGAGCTAATGCATTTGTAGCATCCAACACATGCCTGGCACATAGTAGTTATTTAATAGAAGTGTTAATTAATACATGTATGCAATTAAACAATTGGAATCAAAGCTGCATTAAACACATTTTAGTGAATACTAGGGAGTCAGCACTGGAGTTAAGGACATAAAAGAAGTCTAACTAACAGACAAATATTAGTCTGTTCATAAGAGATTTGGATTGCCATCTCTGTTGATTCTGATGATACTGCAGCTATTATCTCATAGTAAATGAGCACATTAAGAAAAATCTCAAGAAGTACTACCTAATGAGGGGAAAGAGGCATCTAAAATGGAATAAGGAGATGATATTAACAGTTTAAACAAATTTTGTCCCTTCAGTAAGTGACCACTGTAAAACAGTGCCATATTATCAAGGGTAATTATCATTCTAGATGCCCCTCTCTTTTTTATGCTACACACATTTCTATCCTATAACATTCTCTTACTTTACAATTTAACTATCAACTTAGTTGTACTTTCAACATGGACACCCTCAATACAGAGCTGTTTACTGAATTGAATTTACATAAGTATATTGCCAAATTACAGTGACTTATAAAGTAAAGGAAAACAAAAATATTTGTAATAGTTGGCACATCTTTATACCAAAACTATTAGCAAAATAAATGTTTTCATCCTTTTCAAAGGATAAATTGCTCCTGTATAATAACTTAATTAATATGTATATTTAGAAAAATACAGACAAGAGATCATGGACTAAAGTTTACACATGACAATCAGGTTGACATAAACTGACTTGCAGATAAAACATATGTGATTTGGAAAGTAATACGGAAAATAATAAATAGAAACACCCTCTAATATCTTTTATGCTTGTCCCAATTTCTATCTTGAATTTTATATTCCCAAATTTAGGGATTTTTTTTCAGTTTTAAAATCTTTTAAAATAAATTGCCTTACATTTGTTCGCTAATCATTTTTTTAATTTGCAGTAATCACATTACAGTGAACTTCAAAATTCAAACTGTACATGTCTCACATTACATTTACTATTTATAATGTGGGAGAAAGAATCATTGAATTTTCTGCAATGCACTTTTAATGTGCTATGTGAACATTCACACCTTACAGGTGAGAAGGATCACTGCACAAATTTTCCAAATTGAAATTTGAAAATATATATTGAAGTCTTTAAAAGACACATATGGAGAGGCGGGGCAAGATGGCAGATTGGTAAGCTGCATGTTTTAGTTACTCCTCCAGGAAAGTAGGTAGAAAGCCAGGAACTGCATGGACTGGACACCACAGAGCAATTTGACTTTGGGTATACTTCATACAACACTCATGAACACGTCGAACTGCTGAGATCAGTGAAAACTGTAAGTTTTTGCGGCCAGGAGACCTGCTCCCCTACCTGCCAGGCTCAGTCCTGTGGGAGGAGGGGCCATCAGCGCTGGGAAGGAGAAGGGAGAACTGCAGTGGCAGCTCTTATCGGAAACTCATTCTACTGATCCAAACTCCAACCACAGATAGACTGAGACCAGACACCAGAGAATCTGAGAGCAGCCAGCCCAGCAGAGAGGAGACAGGCACAGCGAAAAACAGCAAGAAAAAATCCAAAATAAAAGAGGAGGATTTTTGGAGTTCTGGTGAACATAGAAAGGGGAAGGGCAGAGCTCAGGCCCTGAGGCTCATATGCAATTCCTGAAGAAAAACTGATCTCTCTGTCCCCTGGATCTTTCCTTAATGGCCCTAATTGCTTTGTCTCTTAACATTTCAATAACCCATTAGATCTGCGAGGAGGGCTTTTATTTTTTTTTATCTTTTTTTTTTCTGTTTCTAAAACAATTACTCTAAGAAGTCCAATACAGAAAGCCTCAAAGACTTGCAATTTGGGCAGGTCAAGACAAGAGCAGAACTAAGAGAGCTCTGAGACAAAAGGCAATAATCCAGTGGCTGAGAAAATTCACTAAACACCACAACTTCCCAAGAAAAGGGGGGTGTCCGCTCACAGCCATCATCCTGGTGGATAGGAAACATTCCTGCCCGTCGCCAGCCCCATAGCCCAGAGCTGCCCCAGACAACCCAGTGTGACGGAAGTGCTTCAAATAACATGCAACACCACGAAACTGGGCATGGACATTAGCTTTCCCTGGACCCTCAGCTGGTTGTCCCAGAGTTGGGAAGTTGGAGCAGTGGGAATTAACAAGCCCCATTCAGACATCACTTCAGGAGACTGGGAGCCTCCCTACACAGACCAGCAGCTCAGAACTGCCCTGGGGGGATGGCACTCACCTGTGACATAGCACAGTCATCCCTCAACAGAGAACCAGGGGGTGGACGGCCTGGAATAGGGACCCACTTGCAAGTCTCAGGGGCCACACACCAATACCAAGGACTTGTGGGTCAGTAGCAGAGACAAACTGTGGCAGGACTGAACTGAAGGATTAGACTATTGCAGCAGCTTCAAAACTCCAGGAACACCAGGGAGATTTGATTGTTAGAGCCACCCCCCTCCCTGACCGCCCAGACACACGCCCCTAAACAGGGCGGGCAACAACAACTACACATGCAAGCTTGGTACACAAATTGGACCCCACAAGACTCACTCCCCCACTTACCACAAAGGCAAAGCAGGGGAGAACTGGCTTATGGAGAACAGGTGGTTCATGGACGCCACCTGCTGGTTAGTTAGAGAAAGTGTACTCCACGAAGCTGTAGAACTGATAAATTAGAGATAAGGACTTCAATTGGTCTACAATTCCTAAAACAACCCTATCAAGTTCAGCAAATGTCAAAAGGCCAAAAACAAAGGAAAATTATAAAGCATATGAAAAAAACAGACGATATGGATAACCCAAGCCCAAGCACCCAAATCAAAAGATCAGAAGAGGCACAGTCCCTAGAGCAACTAATCAAAGAACTAAAGATGAACAATGAGACCATAGTACGGGATACAAAGGATATCAAGAAGACCCTAGAAGAGCATAAGAAGACATTGCAAGACTAAATAAAAAAATAGATGATCTTATGGAAATTAAAGAAACTGTTGAACAAATTAAAAAGATTCTGGATACTCATAGTACAAGACTAGAGGAAGCTGAACAACGAATCAGTGACCTGGAAGATGACAGAATGGAAAATGAAAGCACAAAAGAAAGAATGGGGAAAAAAATAGAAAAAATCGAAATGGACCTCAGGGATATGATGGATAATATAAAACGTCCAAACATAGAACTCATTGGTGTTCCAGAAGGGGAAGAAAAGGGTAAAGGTCTAGGAAGAGTATTCAAAGAAATTGTTGGGGAAAACTTCCCAAATCTTCTAAACAACATAAATACACAAATCATAAATGCCCAGTGAACTCCAAATAGAATAAATCCAAATATACACACTCCAAGAGATATTCTGATCACACTATCAAACCCAGAAGAGAAGGAGCAAGTTCCGAAAGCAGCAAGAGAAAAGCAATTCACCACATACAAAGGAAACAGCATAAGACTAAGTAGTGACTACTCAACAGTCACCATGGAGGTGAGAAGGCAGTGGCAAAATATATATAAAATTCTGAGTAAGAAAAATTTCCAACCAAGAATACTTTATCCAGCAAAGCTCTCCTTCCAATTTGAGGGAGAGCTTAAATTTTTCAGACAAACAAATGCTGAGAGAATTTGCTAACAAGAGACCTGTCCTACTGGAGATACTAAAGGGAGCCCTACAGACAGAGAAACAAAGAAAGGACAGAGAGACTTGGAGAAAGGTTCAGAACTAAAGAGATTCGGTATGAGTACATTAAAGGATATTAATAGAGAGAGGAGAAAAGTATATATGACAAACATAAACCGAAGGATAAGATGGCTGATTCAAGAAATGCCTTCACAGTTATAACGTTGAATGTAATTGGAGTAAACTCCCCAATTAAAAGATATAGATTCACAGAATGGATTAAAAAAAAATGAACCATCAATATGTTGCATACAAAAGACTCATCTTAGACACAGGGACACAAAAAATTGAAAGTGAAAGGATGGAAAAAATATTTCATGCAATCTACAGCCAAAAGAAAGCAGCAGTAGCAATATTAATCTCAGATAAAATAGACGTTAAATGCAAGGATGTTATGAGAGACAAAGAAGGCCACTACATACTAATAAAAGGGGCAAATCAACAAGAAGAAATAACAATCATAAATGTTTATGCACCCAATCAAGGTGCCACAAAATACATGAGAGAAACACTGGCAAAACTAAAGGAAGCAATTGATGTTTCCACAATAATTGTGGGAAACTTCAACACATCACTCTCTCCTATAGATAGATCAACCAGACAGAAGACCAATAAGGAAATTGAAAACCTAAACAATCTGATAAATGAATTAGATTTAACAGACATATATAGAACATTACATCACAAATCACCAGGATACACATACTTCTCTAGTGCCCATGGAACTTTCTCCAGCATAGATCATATGGTGGGACATAAAACAAGGCTCAATAAATTTAAAAAGATTGAAATTATCCAAAGCACATTCTCTGACCACAATGGAATACAATTAGAAGTCAATAACCATCAGAGACTTAGAAAATTCACAAATACCTGGAGGTTAAACAACATACTCCTAAACAATCAGTGGGTTAAAGAAGAAATAGCAAGAGAAATTGCTAAATATATAGAGACAAATGAAAATGAGAACACAACATACCAAAACCTATGGGACGCAGCAAAAGCAGTACTGAGGGGGAAATTTATAGCACTAAATGCATATATTAAAAAGGAAGAAAGAGCCAAAATCAATGAACTAATGGATCAACTGAAGAAGCTAGAAAATGAACAGCAAACCAATCCTAAACCAAGTACAAGAAAAGAAATAACAAGGATTAAAGCAGAAATAAATGACATAGAGAACAAAAAAACAATAGAGAGGATAAATATCACCAAAAGTTGGTTCTTTGAGAAGATCAACAAGATTGACAAGCCCCTAGCTAGACTGACAAAATCAAAAAGAGAGAAGACCCATATAAACAAAATAATGAATGAAAAAGGTGACATAACTGCAGATCCTGAAGAGATTAAAAAAATTATAAGAGAATACTATGAACAACTGTATGGCAACAAACTGGAGAATGTAGAGGAAATGGACAATTTCCTGGAAACATATGAACAACCTAGACTGACCAGAGAAGAAATAGAAGACCTGAACCAACCCATCACAAGCAAAGACATCCAATCAGTCATCAAAAATCTTCCCACAAATAAATGCCCAGGGCCAGATGGCTTCACAGGGAATTCTACCAAACTTTCCAGAAAGAACTGACACTAATCTTACTTAAACTCTTTCAAAACATTGAAGAAAATGGAACACTACCTAACTCATTTTATGAAGCTAACATCAATCTAATACCAAAACCAGGCAAAGATGCTACAAAAAAGGAAAACTACCGGTCAATCTCCCTAATGAATATAGATGCAAAAATCCTCAACAAAATACTTGCAAATCGAATCCAAAGACACATTAAAAAAATTATACCATGACCAAGTGGGGTTCATTCGAGGCATGCAAGGATGGTTCAACATAAGAAAATCAATCAATGTATTACAACATATTAAAAATTCGAAAGGGAAAAATCAAATGATCATCTCAATAGATGCTGAAAAAGCATTTGACAAAATCCAACATCCGTTTTTGGTAAAAACACTTCAAAAGGTAGTAATTGAAGGAAACTTCCTCAATATGATAAACAGCATATACAAAAAATCCACAGCCAGCATAGTACTCAATGGAGAGACTGAAAGCCTTCCCTCTAAGATCAGGAACAAGACAAGGATGCCCGCTATCAACACTGTTATTCAACATTGTGCTGGAAGAGCTAGCCAGGGCAATCCGGCAAGACAAAGAAATAAAAGGCATCCAAATTGGAAAAGAAGAAGTAAAACTGTCACTGTTTGCAGATGATATGATCTTATATCTGGAAAACCCTGAGAAATCAACGATACAGCTACTAGAGCTAATAAACAAATTTAGCAAAGTAGCGGGATACAAGATTAATGCACAGAAGTCAGTAATGTTTCTATATGCTAGAAATGAACAAACTGAAGAGACACTCAAGAAAAAGATACCAATTTCAATAGCAACTAAAAAAATCAAGTACCTAGGAATAAACTTAACCAAAGATGTAAAAGACCTATACAAAGAAAACTACATAACTCTACTAAAAGATATAGAAAGGGACCTTAAAAGATGGAAAAATATTCCACGTTCATGGATAGGAAGGCTAAACGTCATTAAGATGTCAATTCTACCCAAACTCATCTACAGATTCAATGCAATCCCAAACAAAATTCCAACAACCTACTTTGCAGACTTGGAAAAGCTAGTTATCAAATTTATTTGGAAAGGGAAGATGCCTCAAATTGCTAAAGACACTCTAAAAAAGAAGAACGAAGTGGGAGGACTTACACTCCCTGACTTTGAAGCTTATTATAAAGCCACAGTTGTCAAAACAGCATGGTACTGGCACAAAGATAGACATATACATCAATGGAATCGGATTGAGAATTCAGAGACAGACCCCCAGATCTATGGCCGACTGATCTTTGATAAGGCCCCCAAAGTCACTGAACTGAGTCATAATGGTCTTTTCAACAAATGGGGCTGGGAGAGTTGGATATCCATATCCAAAAGAATGAAAAAGGACCCCTACCTCACACCCTACACAAAAATTAACTCAAAATGGATGAAAGATCTCAATATAAAAGAAAGTACCATAAAACTCCTAGAAGATAATGTGGGAAAACATCTTCAAGACCTTGTATTAGGTGGACACTTCTTAGACTTTACACCCAAAGCACAAGCAACAAAAGAAAAAGTAGATAAATGGGAATTCCTCAAGCTTAGAAGTTTCTGTACCTCAAAGGAATTTCTCAAAAAGGTAAAGAGGCAGCCAACTCAATGGGAAAAAATTTTTGGAAACCATGTATCTGACAAAAGACTGATATCTTCCATATATAAAGAAATCCTACAACTCAATGGCAATAGTACAGACAGCCCAATTATAAAATGGGCAAAAGATATGAAAAGACAGTTCTCTGAAGAGGAAATACAAATGGCCAAGAAACACATGAAAAAATGTTCAGCTTCACTAGCTATTAGAGAGATGCAAATTAAGACCACAATGAGATACCATCTCACACCAATTAGAATGGCTGCCATTAAACAAACAGGAAACTGCAAATGTTGGAGGGGATGTAGAGAAATTGGGACTCTTATTCATTGTTGGTGGGACTGTATAATGGTTCAGCTACTCTGGAAGTCAGTGTGGCAGTTCCTTAGAAAACTAGATATAGAGTTACCGTTCGATCCAGCGATTGCACTTCTCGGTATATACCCGGAAGATCGGAAAGCAGTGACACGAACAGATATCTGCACGCCAATGTTCATAGCAGCATTATTCACAATTGCCAAGAGATGGAAACAACCCAAATGTCCTTCAACAGATGAGTGGATAAAGAAAATGTGGTATATACACACGATGGAATACTACACGGCAGTAAGAAGGAATAATCTCGTGAAACATATGACAACATGGATGAACCTTGAAGACATAATGCTGAGCGAAATAAGCCAGGCATGAAAAGACAAATATTATATGCTACCACTAATGTGAACTTTGAAAAATGTAAAACAAATGGTTTATAATGTAGAATGTAGGGGAACTATCAATAGAGAGCAATTAAGGAAGGGGGAACAATAATCCAAGAAGAACAGATAAAGTATCATGGGTAAACTTAACATTCTGAGAATGCCCAGGAATGACTATGGTCTGTTAATTTCTGATGGGTATAGTAGGAACAAGTTCACAGAAATGTTGCTATATTAGGTAACTTTCTTGGGGTAGAGTAGGAACATGTTGGAAGTAAAGTAGTTATCTTAGGTTAGTTGTCTTTTTCTTACTCCCTTGTTATGATCTCTTTGAAATGTTCTTTTATTGCATTTTTTTTAATTATTATTTTTTTAATTTTTTTATTTTTCATGCAGTTGATTTAAAAAAAAAAAGTTAAAAAAAAAAACAAGGAAAAAAATATGTAGATCCCCCTTGAGGAGCCTGTAGAGAATGCAGGGGTATTGGCCTACCCCACCTCGATGGTTGCTAACATGACCACAGAAATAGGGGACTGGTGCTTTGATGGGTTGAGCCCTCTACCATAGGATTTACCTTTGGGAAGACTGTTACTGCAAAGGAGAAGCTAGGCCTCCCTATAATTGTGCCTAAGAGCCTCCTCCCGAATGCCTCTTTGTTGCTCAGATGTGGCCCTCTCTCTCTACCTAAGCCAACTTGAAAGGTGAAATCACTGCCCTCCCCCCTACATGGGATCAGACACCCAAGGGAGTGAATCTCCCTGGCAACGTGCAATATGACTCCCAGGGAGGAATATAGACCCGGCATCGTGGGATGGAGAGCATCTTCTTGACCGAAAGGGGGATGTGAAAGGAAATGAAATAAGCTTCAGTGGCAGAGAGATTCCAAAAGGAGCCGAGAGGTCAATCTGGTGGGCACTCTTACGCACAATTTAGACAATCCCTTTTAGGTTCTAAAGAATTGGGGTAGCTGATACCTGAAACTATCAAACTACAACCCAGAACCCATGACTCTCGAAGACAATTGTATAAAAATGTAGCTTATGAGGGGTGACAATGGGATTGGGAAAGTCATAAGGACCACACTCCCCTTTGTCTAGTTTATGGATGGATGAGTAGAAAAATAGGGGAAGGAAACAAACAAACAGACAAAGGTACCCAGTGTTCTTTTTTACTTTAATTGCTCTTTTTCACTTTAATTATTTTTCTTGTTATTTTTGTGTGTGTGCTAATGAAGGTGTCAGGGATTGATTTAGGTGATGAATGTACAACTATGTAATGGTACTGTGAACAATCGAATGTATGATTTGTTTTGTATGACTGTGTGGTATGTGAATGTATCTCAATAAAATGAAGATAAAAAAATAAAAAATAAAATAAATAAACAAAAGACACAGACCATCCATAACTCTATAATCCAATGGTTCCACTTTTATGCCTCAAATCATTTATGTACATGGAGATTAGTCAAAGCATTCTTTATAATTGCCCCAAATTATAAACCAAATGCATGTGCAACAATAGGAATTGATCAAATAAACTAAAATATATTTGTATATTTAAAAATATTTAACTCTTTAAAAATATTGTAAAAGCATATATAAAGATATGGGAATATGGTCATAAAATTTCAAAATGCACATTATAAATTTATAATCCTATATATATATAAATAAAAACACAGGAGTATATAAGCAAAATTTTAGCAGTGCTTATCTCTGCTTGTTGGTTATAGATAGTTTTTATTTCCTTATTTGTGACTTTTGGTATTTTCTGAATTTTCTTTCATAAAGATGCTTCTATCTGGAGGTTTTGGAGGGGGGGGGGAGAAACTTTCCAAGGGAGGAAAATATGCAATGAAGGAATTTGCTTCCAATATTGGCAAACACATTATAACAGCTTTTTGCACACAAAGAAACAAGTAAATGCATTCACAACACTCAAGTCATATTATTTTCTTCACTTGGTCATGTCCCTTTCACCTAGCTCAAATATTGAACATTTAGGCTTAGCCTGATGGCAAAACCCTGCTCTATAATCTGAAGGTTGCCTGGTGGTGATGAGGGTCCTTGACCTCCTATCTGTCCTTGCATTTATATACTTATAGTTTCTGTTGTCTCAGTTCACTTTACTTTTATATAACTTTGGTATGATGAAACATATAAATCAGGTACCCCCAACCATCCTAAACCATCCTAGATTTTAATCAGTGATGACAAAATAAATCAGAAAAGCTTTGTACTTGTGAAAAATTAATATTCATTGTGCAGGTACTGAAGGAAAGGCAGTGATAATATCATGCAAGTTGTTAGGTCTGTGGATGTCACTTCTGTACCATCTAAATTGCAGTATTCATCATATTTCTCTCTATGGTGGGCTGTATAAAAGAGATCATGAACAAAATTTTAGAGCTTCCAAGAGGCTTAGTGGAAGCTAAAAACCATGTTAAAGGACTCAAAAAATCCTTGATGCTTTAATATCATCATGGGCAAGGGAGTACTTGAGAGACAATGCCTCAGAATAAAGACAGGTTGGCAGGCTCTCTGCCATCTAAAAGCTTTAAGACAAGAGAAAACCTAATTTGTTCACTCCCTTAAGAAATTGAATGAGAAAAGAGAAGAAAAGAAAAGAAAAAGGAACTCTTTTCTCCGTAAAAATCCAGCTAACTGTTCACTCGTCTTAAAATGTAACCTCACATATTTAATTAAAGTGTATAGTTGTTTTCTATGTTGTTCAATTGTCACACACATTTTAAGGTAAGCCTTTCCTTAAGCTGTTTCCTTTGAGCTTGAAATGCTCTATATGAATCCACGTCTGAAAGGAGGTGAAGAATATAATTTAAAAAGGAACCTCCCAATGTCTTGCTGCAAACTGAGATTCATCCTCATGATTATGTTAGAAAAAATGAATTGCAGATATTCTAAGCTGATTCCCAGTTTTACCTTCTAACTGTGGAAAGGAATTGTGTGGGGTAAACAAACCCGCATACTAGAACCCGTCTCCTTGATGGGATTGATGACCCTCCTCAGGAAGGATTTTCAGAAGTTGTAAAGCTATTCATAATTGCCAACACTGGCCAACTCTGTGCTTTAGCCTACTCACCCTTTGTCACCTCACCTTCTTGCATAATTGCTAATAAGCAAGGAAAGGGCTGAAGTGAGGTGACAGAAAGGAGTTACAGAAAAAATTCACTTTTTAAAATGAATGCATGAGGAAGTGAGTTGGCAAGCAAAATATGTAGAGGATTTAATATAAAAAATGAAAACTATGGTAGGCACCTTTTACCTACATTACATCATGTAAGGATGATAATAATGAAAACAAATGATAGTGTGAAACAAGTTGCTACATGGTGCATCATGGGAACACAGGCTCAGGCACAACAAAAGCTTTCAGCAAATGACCAGTTTGTTACTTACATAGCACAAAAGATCCAAAAGAGCAGGGGAAGAAATTCCATCATGGCAAGTCTCTCAGGGAAGCCAACTGCTCAAGTCAGCGTCGGTGGGTGGCAATTCCGCAGGCCCCACTTTGCGTAGGAGGGGAGAGACCCTGTGCTGTTTGTTGAGTATTTACACACCCCAAGGGTAGAGCACACTGCCACTGAGCAAAAAGCATGTATAAAGCAAACTTTGGGCAGAGCTCCCACTCCAGCAAGCAGCTGGGGCAGTTTGCTCTTGGTTTCAGGTTCAAAATATAGTCAGGCAATTCCATTAGACCTAACGTCCCTCCCAGGCTGTGGAATGGAAACATGCTGAAATAGCTACACACAAAAGGAAAAGGAGGGAGTAGGTGAGGGCTACTAGATGTGTTGCTGACTCCTCCAGCAGACAGCAGCCATGTACAGTGGTACCTCGGTACTAAACTGTTTTGAAACTTGTCGAATTTGGTACTTGATGCATTTGACGTGAAAGTTTTGTCCTGGTACTCGTCATTTGTTTGGTACTCAACGCGCGAGCATCAGTTGCCTCATGACTCACTGCCCTTTCCGGCCAAAACAAAGGATCACGCGTTAGTCATGCAGTAGCTCCTGCCCTGTGTTACATCCCTTTTGGTCTTAACTTCTGCAGTCATTTTCTGTACTTTTGCACTTTTTTTCTCATCTCAGGTCCTAAGAAAATGAGCAGAGAAAAAAAATTACTTTGCACCACCACTGAGCAAAAGAAATAACAGACAAATATGAGATCAATATTCACATTACTGATCATGCTAGGGAATATGGTATGCCTAGAACAATGATCTCCACCATCATTCAGAATAAAGAAGCAATAAAAAAGGCTGATGTTGAGGAGTTAGTGGAGGAACATCATAAAGAGCTCAGCACCGAGAAGCTGCAGGAACTAAAGAAGCAGCAGCAACAAGACGTGGCTGAAGAGATTTCTTCAGGTGAAGAGGAGATAAGGGAGGAAGTCCCCAGTTCCTTGATAAAAGAAATGTGTGCAAAATGGGCAGAAATTCAAAACTTTGTAGAGAAGTGCCATTTGGACAAAGCTCTGACAAGCAGAAATGTGAATTTATTGAATGAACAAAGAATTTCACATTTTTGAGGAATTCTGAAAAGAAGATAGAAGCAGTCCTCATCGGATAAGTTTTTAGTGAACTTGACAAAGAGTGTGTCAGAGCCTGTGGTGCAAGTTGAAAAAAGGCAGAAAAGAGAAAGAACACCTGCAGTGCAAGTGCCCGATGTTCCACTGGAGGGGACTCTCCTTCCAAGCATCACACCATGTAATGTCTCCTCCCCACCACTCTCCTCCCACCATCCCATTAGGCCATGGACTCTTCTCAGTACAGGTAAGTGAAGTTTTTATTTTATTTAATCTAAGTTTTTATTAATTTTTAGGTTTATTTCTCATGTAAAGTAATGATATACAACCATATCTTTTTACATATAGCCTTAAAAATGTTCCTTGTCTTTGGTTTGGGAATGCATTAAATTTATTTACATTATTCCTTATGGGAAAAATTTGTTTGGTACTCATCATTTTTGGTACTCATTGCACCTCCCAGAACCAATTAACAATGAGCACCAAGGTACCACTGTATTAAATATTTCTTATACTAGAAACTAAATTGCCTGCTTTAGGTATTTATAGAGAGACAGTGATATAATTATGCACTAATATAAATTAATATATTTATAAATATATGCATTCAAAGTGCTGTGCCTACTATTTACATATCAATTACACACAAAGAACTTTACATTCATATATATATAGATAGATTTATGTAGTATCATGAAATCCTAAAACAATTCTGAGAGATGATAAGTTTATTGTCATCAGTTTACCAATGAAAAATTAAGCTTCCAGAAGGTTTAAATAACTTACCATATGTAACATAATCAGCAGAGTTGTGTGGGAATTGAATTTAGATCTTTCTTACTCCTTTGCTCTCTCCACAATGCCACAATTCCACATGTACTTGAAAACTAAAGACGTGGTCATAACAACTGACATCAGAGGCAAAAGATGGCCTCTATCTGAGGTGGTCTGGAAAGTTGTTTCATGGTAAATAAAGCGTTGAAGGATGAAAATATTTGAAAATGGATTTTAATATATGGGCATACAAACAAAGTTAGGAATAAGCAGATAAAGAAATAAGGAAGCAGCCAAGTGAAAAAAAAAATGGGGAGAGGAAAGTTCAAGGTGTTTTCATTGGACAAAAGGTAAGCCTGATCATGGTGAGGTGAGGGTTAGTGCAAAGGTACAATAATGAGAGAGAAGACTTAATCCATGTGTGGCAAGTAAAGAGATGGTCCATGATCAGCAATAAATTGGAATTCAAGACTGAATCCCAGAAGAGATGTTAAAGATGTTAAAGAAAAATCAATAATGATTTAGATGAGATCATTGATGTTATATGAATGAAAAGGAGAACATTTTTGAGTACCTGGAAGCTTACAGAGGAGGGATGCATTTTAGAAAGAGGGTTTAATCAGCTATATAATTTGCCAGAGAGAACTCAAGGATAATGAGATACGAAATCCAAGCATTTCTTTTATATCAGTTCTTTCCTTCATAATATTTGTCTTCCTACCATTTATTCATTTCAAAACATAGCTGGTGTGTGTGTGTGTGTATGTTTAAATATTCAAGTCTCAGATTCAGAAGTGTTTCTCCTAAATGTACCTACCACTTTCTCATCCAATTTCATAATCATTTAGTCAATTTTCCTTGTTTATTAACTCACTATTATGTGTCATGTACTGTGATGAGCAGCTCAGGTATGCATATATATCAAGAGAGACCATCACAAAGACTACTAGGACAATCAAACTCGTATCATCCTCACCTTCACAAGCATACTCTTTGCCTTCTTTTGCACTCTGCAGCTTCAATCATATGTTTTCTTAGCTTGCTTCTCTTATTAGAGTAAAAGCTGTTTTATCAGCAACCTGTCAACTAGAAAGCTCTATTTATGGGTACTTTTGCTCATTTGCAGTGCTCAGTCACCCTCCAAGTTATAAAATGTGAATATCCTGTCTATATATACAAATAACCATTTGCAGAGTGCTTGCTTCTCTTCCAGCTCACCCGAGATTGCTCCATCACCACCACAACTCAGAAACTGTCCTACCATAAAAACAAAACCCTGGGATTGCACTGCCTTGAGTTGCTACTATGGTTCAAGAAATGTCAATATCCACTGAGCATATGTTATGAATCAAGCTGTGTTGTCTGTATTGCATGCATTATTGCTTTCAAACCTCACAGGGACACATAAGGTAGAAATAGAAATTTTTACCTCCATTTTCCAGGGAAGAGAAGAGATAATGCAAACTGTATGAGGTCCCACACCTCAAGGCTGTACCTGATATGTGAGAGAGGTTATGCTTGGAGATTGTTGCATCCTTGAAGGTGTTTTGATTATCAGCCTCTGCCAATTGAGGAGCTCCAATCGAGGTCGTAAATACAAAATGCCAGGACCTCCGTTGATTAATACTCATCTTCTTTAAATGTAAAGGGATTATTTTAATGAATTGAGTCATTTTAATAAGATACCTGGAAATGTAAATGCTTGATTAGCTTGAAAAGAAAGATTTCAAAATCATTTTCACCAAAGAAAAGAAAACTTTCCATAAGGTATTTGGTCATTGCTTTCTTTTTCTTCCAACAACATATAATAGGTCACCTGTCACTCCTTTTCTTTGGCTGCCTTACAAATGTTAATTTCAATTCAAGTGTGCATGCATTTTAATTGCTTATAATTTAATGTCTTAGCATAAATGAAGTTCTGCTATTCAAAAACAAAGCCTTCTGCAATGATCCTGTTCTAATTTTACTCTATTGTTACAGGATTCACATTATCCTAGACTGCTCATGGGTCTCGCTTGCATATTTGTCATAAATCTATAGTGAAAATATGTAAATAGGTTTTCAAATGAAGGTGAAGCATCTAAAACTTTCTTAAAGATATTGAAAAGTATATTTTTGCCAAAGAGAAATGAATTAGATTAATTGAGTAAACAAATAGCATTCTTAATTTACAGGGCTTTAAGGTGTTTTCCATCCAGCAAATGAATGCCATAATTAATTCATTAAATATTTTATTTAGGAAAGAATATTTATAATTAGCATCCTGGGAAACAAAGACTTAAAGGCAGAAGTAGACGAGCGAGCAGTGAAACATAAAGAAGAAAAGAAAATGACTTTCTGGAAAAGAAAAGGCAAAAGATGAGGGCTGCCTTAGCAGTAATCAGAGATTTTGCCTACCCTTGCTTCAAAGCACTCTGAATTTGAATTCAGGGGAAGATGATGGGGTGAAAGAACCTACTCCCTCTTTCAGAATTCTACTTTGACAAATACAATTTTTCCTCTAAGCTATATTATTTGTATTTAACCAAAAAAAAAAAAAAAAAAAAAAAAAAGGAAATTAAAGAGATGGCAGGTGCCCTTTTAGGGGCCTGGAATGTTCTGATGAAACTGGTGTAGTTCCTGGATTCACAAGGCTTATTATAAAGTGAAGGACACAGAAAAACCAGCAAACATTTATAATCAACCATAAAGAATGTCTTGAATTTTTTAATGAAAAAAAAAAAGAGAGAGAAAAAGTAAGCAGAGGCTGTTAACCTTGAATGTTTGGTAAAGTCTTCCTGAGAATTATGACTTCTGGGCAAATAGCTGAAAAATTAGTAAGCATTACTTAGGTCACTACATGATAAGGAATGAAGAAAGTGTAGGAGTCCTCTAGAATGAGAGAATCAGAAAGTTAAAGTATCTGCCAAAAAGAAAAACGTATTGCATGCCCAAGAAACTAATGCTGGTTTAGTGTGACAGAGCAGTATTCTTTAAAGTATATTTTGTTTCATTTTGTTTGTTTTTTAAGCAGTGGTACACTTTCTTTAAAGGAACACTCATATGGAAACCAATATGCAACTCCTCCTACCCCCATATGTAGCTACCCTGATTGAATGTTAGGTTGTGAGGTGGTCTTGAAGTGACACTCTGCCCAATTGCTCCTGAAACCTTTAGCACTTATAACTCACACACACACATACTACACTCACATGCAATACATGCTACATATGTACACACACACACACACACAGTCTCTGAAAGTGCTTTTTGGAGACCTGGCATTCTTTGGGGCACGGTTTGTAAACACCTGAGCTAGAGTGTGATGGTGATGACTAAAAGAAATGGAGCTAGAGTAGTATATGGCCATGAAGGACTTTGTAAACCATGTGTGAAGTTCAGATATGAGTTCATCTATGAAATTCAATATAAGTTTGAATTCATATTTAGGCAATGGAGAGACAACAAAGACTGTAGGAGAAGGGGGTGATCACATTACAATTTAGAAAAATTAATCTCACACTAGTGGCCAGGAGGTAGTCTTGAGGCTCTTCAGAAAACCAGGTAAGAGATAACAAGTCTGACCTAGGGTAATGACAATGGGGTTGAATGGAAAGAAAACAAACTTGCGAGGTATTTAGGAAGAAATGCTATCAGGATGTAGAAACAGTTTGAATGGTAGTGGTCAAAGAGAGAAAGGTTTCTGCCTTGATTAACCATGTGGACAGTCACATAATTTAACAGAAGAAAGGACATACAAGGAAGCTTAGATCTGTAGTAAAAAGTATAAATTTAATTGTGGAAATGTTGATTTTGTGTTGCTTGTGGAAAATTTGTTGTATTCGATTCTTAATAATTGCAACTTACTTGGGTTCATTGATATACATACACACATACACACACACACACACACACACACACACACATACAATATTTCTAAATATTTGTAATGATTTTACTTTCCAAGCACCCCAACTCACTACCCACCCTCTCCATTTACTCCTACATGAGTGAGAAGTGGGGGAAGTATAGTAGAAAACTTAAAGTTCCCAAGTAATGACATCTTTATGCTTTTTTCTGGGCATGTTCAATATTTATTACAGTCATTTACTGGTTCAGACTTAGATCTGAATGGTCAAGAATGATGAAAGTGCCTCTGCCTCACTCAGTTGAGGTTATACTTAATGAGGTTACTGACAACAAAGAAAGTTATTCCTCTCCCTGCTATCTTCCCTTTTGCCATAGAAGCTGCAGGTATGGCAATATCTGCTTAAGCGTGTAAAGTCCATGGTAGGTATGGAAGGTGTATTACTGATTGTGGTTATGGCCCGCAGACTCCAAATGCTGGTGACTTCAGTGAGTCTGATCATTTACCTTTGGTGCCCATGTCCCAGCTCTATTTTAGGATCCATTTTCTTGTTTTGGGGATCCAGCAGACCCCCACCACAACCTTAATATTGGGGTCATGCAGGGAAAATAAATCTGCTTCCTTTAAACTCCTGATGCAGATCCATCCAGCTGCAGTGGGCAGTCTCCAACAGGGACAGGGAGGTACTCTGCCTTCAGGTCCTTTTCTCACCTTGTCTTAACCCACAGAAAACATAGCTTTGGCTTGGTGGACAATTGTGGTAAGCAATATTTGCCTTCTCCCAAATTGCTATGCCACCCTGTCCTCTTCCTAAGTTCTTTTTCCATTATTCCAGTGGCACTGAGACAGACAACCAGGCAGGAAACAAAGGGAAGTAGTGCCCAATTTCATGAGCACTAGTGTTGCAGTGCTCAGAAATTTGGAGTCAGCAGATTAAGTAAGCTTCCTTTCCTATCTAAAACTTGAAGGACGAGGAGAGAAGGAAGAAATAGGTTCTGCCTTTATGAACTCATCTCTCCCTTAGGATTCCTCTCGCCCCAGCCATCATTCTACCATGGGAGGTGGGAGGCAGGAGTGGCAAGGGGTGGAGAGCAAGGATTTTGCTATACAGGTTCTACAGGAATGCCATCTTTCTCAAATCTGGAGGTGGTTTACCTAGCAGCAAAGAGGGCATTTCTTTGACCTTAGAATCTGAAATACATAGAAACTTTTATTTTCATCTATGAACTGTCTCCACACAAACCTTACACAGGTTAGTAAGCCTGGAGAGTAG
The DNA here is from genome assembly GCF_015220235.1 of Choloepus didactylus. Lineage (NCBI taxonomy): Eukaryota > Metazoa > Chordata > Mammalia > Pilosa > Megalonychidae > Choloepus > Choloepus didactylus. Next base: position 60,861,741 of record NC_051316.1, read on the forward strand.
GAAAAGGTATCAGCTCCTTTTGATATCCCAAAGATAAGGAGCCTGCTACAGACATATAGACAAGGAGCTCTGTCAACTCCAACTCTGACAGAAACTTTATCTTGCTACTCTCCCTTTTTCTCTCCAGATCCTTAAAGGCCCTTGAATGAATTTGTATCTGATAATGGCAATTGTCCCAATATTAGAAAATTGTTTTAGACTACTTTATTTCCAGCATTCATCTCATGATACTTGGGACCATTGATAGAAAAACCTGAAGAAAAGTGTTCCATTAACACAAATCATTTTTATTGATTCCAATCACTTCTATTAAAATATTCTTTGTCCCATCTCCCATTCTTTTCCCTTAAGAAAACCTTGGCCAAATCTAGTACCTTTAGGGTCACTTTTAATGACTACACATGCAGCTTAGGTCAAAATTTTGTTAAAGAGAAAGTTAAGACTAAGTGACCAAATATGAGCAGAGCAGTGTGGGTGGATTGATATTGTTAGACTTGGAACTCTATCCAGTTCAGAGTCTAAGTTCTGGACAATGAGATTCAAGAGAAGTGAAACGGGCAAGAACTTTAACACTGAAATACCTTGAACTATCTCTGGCCCATATTAGAAAAGCACTGATGGGCTGGTAATATCTGGGTTGTCCATTAGTTATTGTGTAGGTGCTGGGCTTGGCTGGAAGTGGTTCTGCTACGTTCGGAGTGTCCACAAATTGAATGCCTACAATGCAATCAAGAAGTGTTAGATTATGTTGACAGATTCTCGTTTTGGCAGAAGCTCTGAGCAAGCCAGAGGTTAGATGGCCAGGTCAGTATCAACACCTTCTCTCATCCCTCATCCTGCTACTCCCCACCCCTACCCCAGAGCAGGCCAGGCTTTGAAATGAAGAATTTGGACGAGGTTGGGGAAGAAGTCTGTTCTTTCATCCCGAGCATTTGAACTGGGCGACTTGAGGTGAGGTGAGGGTGAAGAAAGGGGAGGGTCAGTATGGCATTGTTTGGTACACCATTTCTGGAACACCTCTTCCCTGGCCCTTCCTTTAAGGCCTAGCTCCTCTGGTATTGAGGGCTGGGAAGGAAAAATAGGTGACAAATTTGTTTACAGTAGTCCGTGGTTGTAGTTCCTCTCTTACACCCACTTTGATGCTGCTCTGCTGGCCAATAATGCCTGTTCTGTGGCAACTGTTCATGCTTGGGTCCTTCAGAGAGTTCTGTGCCCACCCCTCCCCCAGGCCACAGTTCCCTAATGTGGGAGGTAGGCTATTTGTTGTATAGCCAAAACTCTCACATGACAGGGGTATCAGCAGGTTACCTCAATTCCAGCTGGCTTCAACAGTGTTCGTTTGACCTCAAGAGTGCCATGCATTCCTGCCAAACCAATTATTGGATGTTCAGGTTACTCCCTGCCTGCTTCTTCCTCTTTCCTGCCATGTGTCTCCAATTCTTCCTCTTGTTCAGAAACACCCAGGGATTGGATTGGCAAGTTAACACAGATATTGAATTAGCAAGGAAATATCAGCCTCTCACTTCTTCAGGAAACTTCTCAATTTGGAAGTAGAGACTAACCCCACTTTCATAAGCATTGCAGTGTTCCCAGACAGACAAAAAGTTCAGTGACTGCACTCTCTCTCTTCACTCCTCAGTAAGATTCATCTTCTGTAGATTGGGAAGCAGTGAGATGCGAAGCAGGGGATAGACAGCTAGACTGGGGGTAGCCAGTCAAATCGCCTCTCCATGAGCACTGGGGAAGTGTCTTTCTCATTTGTCAGTAACTTTCAAGCTCTGAAGACCTCTTTGTTTTCCGCTAGACTTCTCGGACAATAGGAAACTTCCTCTTCAAATATGTTTTCCAATGTTCCTCTTTTAAGACTTGTTAATGGAGATATGGAATTTTTAATATATTTGACTCTTAAAAAAGTCCAAAGTCAAACCTGAATTTTCAAAGTTGAAGTAAATATAGCACAAAAAAATCTACCACCTATCTCTGACTGTTTGTATTCCCTGATAATTGAAGGAAGACTGTTATTTGGAGGAATTCAATATGTATTAAATGAATAAATAAGTGAACATGTAAAGGAAAATTTTGTAAAATTTTTGTGGAAACACCTTTCTCTAAGTCAGGTTTAGAATGAAATTTTGCACAACTCCCAAGACCATTTAGAGTACCTTTCCTAATAAAATTATCTCAGATTCCAACAAACAAACATTCTCTGGAATCCTTCAAAATTAATGTATGCTATGTGTGAATGTGTTTGTGTAAGTGTGTGTGCATGTGTGCAAACACTCAGAGAGACTTTATAGAAGCTAAGAAGTATAGCTGTTAAAGGAAGTAAACTAACATTTTTTTCCAGCCCCTACTGGAATTAAATTACAAATAGTATCAAAAATACTTATAGTAAGCAGATCCTAATAAGAGTTGGAAAAAATGCTCATTCATATTCCTAGCAGATATGCTTCCCAGCTCCACAAAGTATATTTAACTGGGTCATTAAATATATCCATGTGGGAATTTGGAGCCACTCGTCCTGTTATATGGAAGTGGAAGGAAATTCTGAGGCCAGAGAAATAATAGAGCTGGTCAGAAACCAAGTTTTGAACATTCTGATCCTGTGCTACATCTACCAGATGGCTGTGACACGTTGTCCAGACTGCCATCCTTTTAAATATTTATTACCTGCCCAACTGATCACCTTTCTCTTATCTCCTTGTCCCATGCACCAAAGAAAATGCTAGCTGTTGGGTTTCCCTCCAGTTCAATTTCCTTCTTGCATCCCTGAAGCAAAGCAAAGAAGGAATGAGAATCTTCAGTGAATTGCAACCAGCAGGAGCTGCCAGTGGACTGAAAAGAGCTGGGGAGCAAGCGTGAAACACTGTTCAGTGTTACAAGGGATGGAAAGACCAGGAACAAAAAAAGAGGAAAAAAGAAGTCTCTATCCCTCTTCCTGCCCCCACATGTAAAATGTAAAAACAGGCCACCCTGAATTGTGAAATGCAAATCTAGCCAGATCATTTATAATAATAACTTATCACTGTTGCATAGCCCTTCACATTTTCAAAGCAGTTTTATATATTATGTATATTATATCCTTTGCTCCTCACAAAAACATACATAGGCAAGTCAGAACCACTATTGTTTTCCTGTTTTAAACATGGGGAAAGGAATACCAATGCATAATCGAGGAAAACCTACGTGTGTAAACTCATTTCTTTGTAATGAGCCTACAATTGTATCCTCCTTTTTAACAACTTTATTGAAGTATAATTGACACACAACAAAAACTGTACATATTAAAACATACAATTTGTTTCCCATATGAATGCATGAATGAAAACCATCACTAAAATCAGAATAATTAACTTATTATTTGCTCCCAAGAATTTCTTTATACTCCTTTGTTATCCCTTTGCAACTCCTCTCCTGTCCCCCACCCTTCATCCTGAGGCAACTACTGATTGGATTTCTGTCACTATAAATTGGTTTGTTTTTCCAAGAATTTTATATAAATAGAACGATAGACTATGCTTTCGATTTGCCTGGATTCTTTCACTCTACTTAAATATTTTGAGAATCATCTGTGTTGTACTGTGAATCAATCATCCATTACCTTTTATTATTGAATAGTATTCCATTGTATGGAGACTAGGGATATATCATGGTTTGTTGAACTTTTCACCTCTTTATGGACATTTAGGATGTTTCCAACTTACGGAAATTACATATAAAACTGCGATGAAATTAATGTACACATCCTTGTGTGCACATATTTTTCCTTTGATCTTGGGTAAATACCTCTCAGAAGGATGTATGAATGACATGATAATGCTTAACTTTGTATAAAATTTCCAAACTATTTTGCAAAGTAGTTGGACCAGCAGCAGCATATGAGAGTTCCAAATCTTCTTCAACATTTCATATGGTCAGACTTTTTAATTTTAGCCATTACACTAGATGTGTAATGCAATCATAATGTGATTTTAATTTGCATTTCCCTAATGACTAATGATGTTGAGCAACCATTCCTCTGCTCATTCGCCATCCATCTATCTTCTTTAGGGAAGTGTCTTTTCAAATTATTTGTCTGTTTTTTTATTTGGTTATTTGTTTTCATATTGTTGAGTTTTGAGAGTCTTAACATATCCTGGATACAAGTTCTTTGTCAGATATGTGCTGTGAAAATGCTTATTCCCAGTCTGTGGATTGTCTTTCTGTTCCCTTAACAGTAACTTTGGAAGAGCAGAATATTTTAATTTTGATAAAGTTAAATCTATCAATCTTTTCTCTTATGGACCATGCTTTGTATTATACATAAGAAATGTTTGCCTAACACTGGGTGACACAGACTTTTGCCTATGTTGTCCTCTAGAAGCATTATATTTCCAAATTACTGTCACAAAGAAAAATGTCATTATCAAATCTGTAGAAATAGAAAGAGAATAGGAAATATAAAAATTCATATGCCAGTTTTTTGACAAATTAGATGAAATGTCAAATTCTTTTAGGTCATGATACAAGGAAGCTTAATCATGAAGAAATTTGTCATATTTGTAGCATCATATCTCTTTTAAAATTAAAAGCATAGTTAAAATCTCCCCAGATGGTTTCAGTGGCAAGTTTGACGAAAATGATAAAGAAAAAATAATACCAGTTCTACATAAACCATTCCAGAGAATAGAAGAGGAAGAAATACTTCTCAATTCATCTTATGATGGTAGTATTTCTATGATATAAAAGTTATCAGAATACAGGAAAGCCATAGACCGCAATGCCCCCATAAATTAGACAGAAAAACCTTAATTAAACATCAATAAACTGAATTTTAAAATATGCTAAAATCAAATTCAAAAATATCAACAAGTAGGGCAATTATCCTGGGAATGCAAGCATGATTTAACATTTGAAAATCAAGTGGTATAATTCATCATATTAACAGAATAAAATCGGTATGATCATCTCAATAAATACAATAAAGAATTTGACAAAATACTGCATGCAATAATGTTAAAAGCTTTAGGAGAATATTAATTGAAAGGAACTTTGTTAAGTCGATTCATAACATGTATAAAACCTATAGCCAACTTCATACCTCATGGTTAATTCTTTCCCACTAAAATTAGGAATAAGTTTGAGACATGTGCATCACCATTAGTAATTACCACTTGTCATGGCCCAAGAGGGCTTTTGTAGCCAAAGGACTAAAGAAAGCACCAGAGACATTCTGAGACATAAGCTTTCATTATAGGTCTTACCTACAGGGTGGGGAAGTCAAGTCACGTTGCTCAGAAATCAGGAGACTCTGAATGGATTCAGGAGCTGCTCTAAATGGTGGCCAGTTCAGAGCACAACATAGAAATAGCTCACCCTTTGGGGGGCTGAATAAGCTGGTTATAAGGACTCGGCATTCCAATGGGTATGAGAGCATAAGGCAGGGAGTGGGGTTGTGCAATGTAGGGAGGGGTTGATTGTAATCAAGATTATAGATTATCTTGTAGATAACAGTATCTCAGGGAGTCTCAGGGAGGAGGCAGTTTCAGGTATAGATTACATTTAGCACCTGATATTACAAGGAGAGTAGGTCAAACCTTGACTGACTTAGGTCACGCAAGCTGCAATCTTCAAGGCCCTTGGTGAATGTCCTGTGCCTGGGGTTCCCACACCACTGTAAAGGATTTCTGAACCAGAACAATAGGGCAGGAAAAGGAAATAAGAGGGATATGAATTGGAAAGGAAGATAGATAATTGTCTTTGTTCACGGAAGACATGATCGTCTGTGTAGAAAATTCTAAGTAATCTACAAAAATGATTACCACAAATATTAACTGAGTTTAGCAAAATCAAAGGATACAAGCTTAATTTACAAATTCAACTGTTTTTCTGTAAACTGTCAACATTTAGAAATTGGAAATCTAAATTATCATTTAAAATAGCATCAAAATATGAAATATGTAGTTACATATATAAAATAATTCTGCTCATCAGCTATAGTAGAAGAAAAGAATTAAGGGAAAAATATATTTTACTGTTGAAGCAAACTAATTGTTGGCTTAAAATTTTAGATCTAAAATGTTCAAATTCCATGTATTCTCATGTGAGGTCCATGAAATATTAATAAATTTTATCTTTTAATTCAAATATGCCTGGTATAATTTAATCTCAACCACTGAAAGAAAAAAAAATAGAATTGCAACCAAACAACAAAAGGGGCAAAATAAAATAAATACCCCTTGATCAACCCAATGAAAAAGTAGGAATCGGAAATAACGAATCAAAGAAAAAGAATGTTAAGTGGAAAACAGTAACAACATGTTAGAAATAAGTCAAATGATATCAGCAATTGAAATATATGTAACTGAATAAGTGAATATGAAATTGATTACCAGATTGCATAATAACGCAAGAATTCAGCTATACATTGCTTTTTAAATATGTCTCTAAATATAAGGAAACAGAAAGGTTGTGATAAAACTGATAAAAAAGTACATACAAGCATGCTCTAACCAAAGTATGCTAGTATAGCAATGACAATGTCAGGTAAGGTATACTTTATGGTAAAGGGACATTATTATGTTAATTAGTATACTTTCAGAATGATAAAGACAATTCAGCTGGGCAATACCTAGTGCATAATTAACTTCATGCATTTAATAACAAAGACTCAAACTGAATAAGGCAAAGGGGAAGAAAGAGGTAAAGTGGAAGGAGAAAAGACAGAAGTATAAGAAAAAATGAAGACTTGTGCTTGATCCAGGATTCAGCTTGAAGCGCAGTGCATGTTTTGGATGCTATACAGACGTTCTTCAGCTTATGAGGCACAAACACAGATAACCAGCCTGCTGAAAATGCAAGAAAGGACAGCTTTGTTAGAACAAAGGGCCTGGACAGCAGAGGGGCCCAGGGCTTACCTAACCTAGGCTCCTGTGAGAGTCAGTGGAGCACACTGAAGTGTGGGTCTTGGGCTCTTGCCTTTATTGTGACCAGAGGGGAGGAGTATGCTGGGGATTGGTAGCTTTAAACTATACATGAAAAGCAGAAGTGGTGAAGGTCATCTGGAGAAGCTGAGGGCGGCTCTTATCATTCAAACCATATAGAGGTACAGGCCTTGCTAGTTGAGGACTAGCTGGGGTGGTTGCTCAAAAGGGGAACTTATGTCTAAGCCAGGCAACATGACGAAGCAACAAATATAATTTCTTTTATGTCATTACCTGGGGATGCTAGCAAATAAACATTTTTGGCCTTGGGCTTCAGAAGTCCAAGATCGGGTGTATTTATTTAGTGGAGTGCGACCAGCACCTGAAAACATTGAGGCCCCTTGTTCTTATGGGAAATAGAATTGGGGTTCATCTGTACACTTAGCTATTTGCTGAGCAACCTGATCTCTGAAGCTGCAAGTTCTTTCACCTCACAAATGGTAAGATACAATGAACTATGAGACAATTTTTTAAATGAATGAATTAGAGCATCATGAACATATATTATCATGGATAAATATACTGAAATCATAATATTAAGTAAACAAGTAAATGAAAATATGCTATAAGCAATATGACTAATTTAGGTACATTTTAGAAAACCTGCAAATGAATAATCTATTTTTGAGGCATTCATATATTATGAAAGTATATTTAAAACTTTAATGGTATATATTACATTATATATACATATATATAATCTTTTGGAGGTTTGGGATTAGTGTGAATGCTTAAGGGAAATAAAAATAGCTCTTGTGGTTTGCTTGTCTCATGGAGTAACTTAATAAAAGGGATCACCCATCCCATATCCGCCACCACTAACAGGAACTGAACCATGTGTTTCCCCTACTACATGGAGAGTAGCCTTTTTCTCTCAGGATCTGTGAGACAGAACAGAGCTTGGCATTGGAACTCCTCTGCCTAAAAGCTTGAGGTGAACTTGGATTTTAGGATGCAAACGATTTAGAGTGAAACTCTTTCCTATGGAAATAGGGTAGACTGTTTTCTGAGTTGAGTAGGTGTTTAAAACTGAAAGACCTAAAGTGGTTTTATATAGTGCTTTGTTGTCACGTTGGTGGTGACAGGACCAGTATTGTTGACGAACATGTTATATTCTCAACAATGTCATATTTGAAAAAAAAATGGAGTCTTTGGAGTGCCGTTTCTTACGTGGCAAAAAAGAATTTCTAAGTCAAATGGAATTAAAGCTATCTATATAGTGTTGCACTCCATGCACTGTTATCTGTGGAGATTACCTCATTCTTCAGACAGCTGATGAGACCATATCATCTCAAGAGAAATAGGAGGGATCATTAGCCCTTAGGAAGGGTTGTGATACAGTTTTTTTGATGATTTAATATATATCTGAGAGACTCAAGCATGAAAAACTTTAAGAACAAAATTTTTGATTGCCTCATTGGTTATAGAATACACTCTGAAAATATGCAATGTGTGGGCCTACCGATACCAAGGTTTTCAGTATCTTTTATATATGTATTTTATGTATGTATGTATATATAATATTTCAAAAACAGTATTTTTTATGTAATTAAGGGTCTACAACTTACATCGCTTTTCTAGGAGGCAAGATAAGATATTCAGCTTCATAATGTCTATTTATAAGCTTAAAATACACTTACATTCGCCAATATCCATTTTATTTGGGGGTAGATTATAAAATGCTGGCATTTAAACCCACAGAATTATGCACTTATCATGTGTTCACATCCTTCTCCTTAAGTTCTTTGAAAGAAATCCTGACTACCTTCATGTCTTCCTAGCTGAGGGGAAAAAAGCCTGAGGTAGAGAAGCACTTAGGCTGAATGTGGCCAATGTTAAAAAACAGGACATTTGTCTGCAGGCACAAACAAAGCAAAATTACTCCATGGCATAATTCATCAACCAACCTATCTAACCCATTCTTGGGAATGTAAAGCTCAGGTTGCTAAACTGCTTCAAGATTTGAGATTATAAACAGATAAAGTAAGACAAGATGCCTCTTTTGTGTACATCCTAAAATGTTGTTAAGATTCCAAATTTGTGTAGAGGATCTGACATTTCATTTCTTCAAATCCATGTGTTTCTATCACAGAGAATAGCCCTCTTCTGAGAAAGCACTGTGTCAGCTAAAGGCATAAGACTTCATGAAATTTGTATTTGACAAGAGTAGACAAATTCTTAAAAAATAAAACAGAAAACGTAAAAAACTTTTTCTGAGTTGAGTCAAACAGAAGTGCTTTGTCTTTGAGTGGCATTTCCTAGCGAAGATGGGGAAAAAACAAGCTCAGGATAAAGATATCTGTTTCAGCATTTCCTAGAAAAAGCAAATAATTTCATGTGTGATTTTTCAGGATGCTTCTTGAATTGATTTGGCATTAATTATGTGCTTGATAGTAAAAATTACACATTGTCTTTGCATAAAAGCCAGGTGTGTGCAAAACACCCGGAAGCATCTGCTATCTTTTGCACCCATGTCAAAGGGGGATAGCACTTTAAAATAAGAACACTGCAACAGAATGGTTCAAGTTTTCACTTCCAGTTGCATAAAAAAGGAACTGAATAAAAAGATCCCTTTCTCCCTTGTTCTTTCAAATGGAATAGGTACTTTTGTTGCCAAAGCAAATCATACAATATTTAATGGATAAATATATGATAACATTAAACATCCAGAAAATCCCATTTTAATTTTAGTCACCAAGAAATCCAATGCCAGGTTTAGCATCCTATTTTCTACCATGGGCTATTAAAAATGGCATGCTCATGATCATGCTTTCCTAAGGAGACTTACTGTCATTTTGGCAAGAATTACAGGTTTATAATCATTTCAAGACATGAGCCCTTGAGATGAGCAAAGCTTGATTGATTAATCAGTGAAGTTATACAAAATGTCAGCTTTGCAGTAGAAACCTTTATGCTTTTAAAGCCCAAAGTCTAGGACAACCTTTAGAGGGCAGGCACCTCCAAAAGGGGTGTGGATGAAGCAATGAAAAGCTTGCCTGGCCTTGTTTGCAAGGAAAAGGTTTGCATGAATTTACCTTGCTGTGTTTGCCTAAAAAAAGGGGGATAAAATATTTGGTAAGATGAAGTTGCTGAGTTACTTCTATAAGTAAAGCAGGTTCAACACTATCCACAGCAGGATTTTTCTTTCCCTGGATATTATAATTGGGCTTCTTTACATTTTCTGTAAGATCAGCTTTTTTTAACAAAAAGAATGAAACACGTAATCATTCATTCATCCACAGGTCAGGTGACTTAAGTCCAGGCAGGGAGTAAGCATAATGATTGATTTGACTCTCTAAAATGATAAGGCACATAATTTCTTGAGAAAAAAATTCAAGCATCTTATGTTGTATTTGCCAGCCCAAAGAACTGCTTAGAATAATTGATAGATGATCCCCTTCTTTAGACTTCTATGGTGGGTGAGACTTCAATACAGACATTATTTTTTTATGATATTCTTATAATGTTTTTTTTTTCCTCATATTTTGCCCATTTTCAGCATTTCTGGAGCAAAGGAAATATTGATGAAATTTGAATAGGTCTAAACACTTATGGAAGCAAACAATTTTTAATTCGAAAGGCTTTGTTACTTAAAATACATCACAAACTACATCAGTTAATATAAGAAAAAATACATATTTAAATATGTAACACAGTCATTTTTAAGTGAACTTTACAAAAAAACAATAAGAATCCCTATTTCTCTATATGTCCTGCTCTTTCAATCAAACCTAAAGATGATTCTGTTTAAGGGATATGTTTTTATTGAAATTCATCTTTGTCATGGGTTCAACAGTGACGGGAAAAGTAAAGTCATTATCAGCATTTTAGTGAAGTGATTTACAGAAGAATACTTCACATTCTGTTCCAAATTTACTTCAATATTAAACTTTGACAAAATGCATCACCCAATCTGTTGTCTATGATTATATTTCTCCATTAGCAATGAGAACATGTGGAAAATGGAGGAATTTGGTAAAATAAATATTTCAAGTTTTTAAATGTACACAGTGAAAATAAGGGAGGGTTTAATTATTTTTCCACTCAGAATTATTTGATTGAATTGACAAAGCTACTCATATTTGACACAATTTTATCATAATCTCTCAATTAATACATTTATTCAACCAAAAGGTATTAATCAACTACAATAAGCCAGACACAGCTATACTTGCTAAATATAATGGTGAACTAAATAGACATCATCCAGGCACTGATAGATTTTTTTAAAAAACAGATATTACTAAATAATGAAAATAAATACAGAATTGTTAAAATGTGTTAAATTCTAGTTCAAGGATATTTGGATGTCAACATGGACTATTCGAGCAGCTTGAAAAAAGGAAATACTCTGTTTTAAAATTCCACCTTATTTTGGTACAGTTGACCTCTCATTTTCAAGGGTTCAGATCTAAAATTCTGAATTTTTTGTATGAAGTTCTGCTGCCTCAGATTACACTAATAAGGCATGGTCTAAAGTGAAACTGAAATTGGATAAGTAACCATATTACGGATGATCCACTCACAAATTTCTTTATATAAAAACAGACATAAAGTTTGTAGGTATTTTATGAAAACCAATTTGATGCACCAGAACTAAGGAAACATCCAAAGACCACATTAATTTCTAAATTATGGGAGACATACACTATAACCTTACCGTATATTCAAAGAACACAGCATCGAATCACCAAATCCAAGCTAGAGTGAGTTACAGTATAATGCAGATTTTCTATAATTAATTCAATTAATTTCCTTTAATTAATTGGACTCAAAGTATTAAAGAAATGAGACCGATATTAAGATATGGATCGTAAAAAGAAAACAACAGTGCTGAGTTTTTAAAAGTATGTTTGTCCATTTTATTTTACAATTATGTTGTTAACTCATTGGATGTAACTGTGGACCTTTGCATTTCTAAATAATGAACTAAGAGAGAACATATGAGGTACTCAAAAAGTACAAATTGAGACTAATGACTGTATAAAGTTATTTTATCTCAGATAAAAAGCAAAGCCATGTGTTAGAGTCATAATTAACCAATGGAAGTATGTCAAAATTCTGTCTTTGTAGTTTTCCAAGATACAACAATTATTAACAAAATGTGTTATAAAGGTATTTTGTTTTGGTTTTCCTTTTTCCTTTTTCTCCACCACAAGACTTTTATGTATCAACTATTTTATTTTGATCTAAAAGTACACTTTAAAATAGACACTATACTTGGTTTGTAAATGAGAAAACCAAAGTTCAAGGAGAACTGACTTATTCACAGGTATCAGAAAAGTTGAGGTAAAACACACGTCTTGATTCTTTTACCAATCCTCTGCCCACTTGACTACTTAATACATCTCTTATCTTTCGGCTCCTCCTCATCTCACCTAGGAGATTTAATATAAGGGTCCACTTCTTTGAGAAGACTTTTCTCACCATCCACTGTTATCAACTTCAGGCTAGTTTCTCCTTCCTCTATGCTCTCCTAACACTCTGAACAAACCTCAATAATAGCATTTACCTCAGTGTTCTGTTACATCCATGAAAGGGAGAATATATACTACTAGGGAGGAAGTGCCATATCTTACTCATTTTTGCACATGCCCAATTTCTTGGCAACCCTGAATCCACATATTCAAGGAATTCAACAAATATTATAGAAATTAAATTGACAGCATTTTAGTTTTTAAAATAGCTTAATTAAAATAGGAATCAAAATAGAGGGACTGCTGGACACAATGCCTTCACATTTCTCCTCACATGTAAAACAAGCAAAATATTGAGCATTATGACTTTTAAAATCTTGCTTATGAGAAAAAACAATTATTGCTCCCTCAAAACCATAGTATGCCCAGCAATGATTTTTCAATGACAGAAATGCTAATTTACCAGGGCTATATCATCAATTGTTGAAGCACTTCTCTTAAGAGTGATGTCACTGCATGCCAAGTTGGCAATTATTTGAGGAGTTATTTCAATAACTGCACAGATCTTTGTCTGATGAATGAAACTGCCAATGGATTTATAACTCCTGTTATGGAAATGTATCATTGGAGATTTGCTGAATGGTGTGTCATAAATTCCAGACACCTGAGAAATTATGACAGACTTTGATTAGAATGGCTACTTTCATCTTCCCTTTTTCACTAAATTCACTTCTCATTATCTACTGCTACTACTGCCTGCTCTGAGACGAGAGAGGAAGACATCTATATGTGACAGAATATTCTGTTTGCTACAGCCACCCCTTCTTTCATTGTCCATACTATCTACATTTCCTTCTGGACAATATTTAAACATGCCAAAGCAGATTCAAGGAGGGAATAATGTCAGAGAGGAAAGTTTCTTTGGAGACTATAATGTTTCTGGCAACTGGAGGCCGATCCAAAAAATATTGAGAAACAAAGCAATAAGACTCAGCAGAATATAAGTTATGGGCCAAATACTTTATGCACTGTTAGGAGGGAGGCCTCAGGCTGAGTGTCATTAGATGCACAGTGTGTGAATTATTGTCCCATAACTCAAATCTCAAGATATCCAGATATGAGTACAAAAGTACAAATATTTTTCGTTGTTTCTCTTAAAGAAGAATACGGTATTTTAAAAAATGAGTATAAAACAAGCACTGCTTAATAATATTCCCAAATAATTTCAAACTTTTTTCATAAGCATGTTGAAGTGAACTATATTTAAAAAAAAAAAAAAAAAGCACATAAGCCAGAGGATTGTGGGAAAATGTGGAGTAGCTTCAAGAACTCAGCCCTTCCATGAAAACAACTATTAAACAGGCAGAAAGTATCTGAAACAATTATTTTGAAACTCTGAAGACCAGAAGAACACCATATGGCATCCAGGGAAAAGTAGGAGGGAACAGAACAGTAAATTGCATCAACTACTGGCACCCATCCCCCACTCTTGTGGCAGGCCGCTGGGGGGTCCAGCCCCTGGATAGCTCTCTGGTGAACGAAAGGGACATAAAAATCCTCTTCCACAAGACCAGCAGAGGGTATGGTTGATTACGGAGCACAGCTTTTTTTTTTTTTTTTTTAATTCAGTTTTATTGAAATACATTCACACACCATACAGTCATTCGTGGTATACAATCAGCTGTCCACAGTATGATCACATAGTTATGTGTTCATCACCACACTCTATCTCTGAACATTTTCCTTACATCAGAAAGAACAACAATAAGAATAAAAAATAAAAGTGAAAAAAGAACACCCAAACCATCCCCCCATCCCACCCCATTTGTCCTTTATTTTTTATCCCCATTTTTCTACTCATCCACCCATGCACTAGATAAAGGGGGTGTGATCCATAAGGTCTTCACAATCACACTGTCACCCCTTGTAATCTACATTATTATATAATCATCTTCAGGAGTCCAGACTCAGAGCACAGCTTTTGATTAGCAAATTTGGATTGCTGAGGGCCTGGCTCTGAGAAGCAGCAATTGTTTCAACCTGCCTGGACAAAGTCAGCAGTGAACACTGTTTCAAACTCACTCTGGAAAAAGGCAGCAATAGACATTGTTTCAATGTTCCCAGGACAGCTAATGCGAAGGTGGAGACTTAAAGATGCTGTGCTTCCTCAGGGCTGGGGGACAGTTAGTTGAAGCACTGCATTTGCTTGGCAGGCCAGGAAAGCTGGCCAAGGATGGCTTTGGGGCGCTGTCAGCACCTTTCCTGATCCCCTCCTCAGGGCACTTTGGAGTCAATCTGCACCCCACTGTGGGTTCCTGGCCCTGTTTTGGCTGGGAAAGATTGACTTAGGAAAAACCTTGCTCAATGTGCCCCTCCTCCCAGAATTTGCCCTCTAGGCAAAAGCATCATAAGACAATGAAAGGAATGTAAGAACACAGAGTCAGACAATCTGGTGCAAGACCTACCAGCTTTAAACATGCAGGAGAAAGAGGTCTGTCTCCTGGGAAACAGAGGGGACAACCAAACTCCTGTAAGCAGGGGGACTCCAAAACAACTAATAAGCAATAGCCGAGGACAAGACAGAGGCCCAGAAATACAAAGTAAACCTTACACACTGCATTGGCCTTGGGCAGACCTTCCTGAAAAGAGACCCGAAGCTCAAGAAAATCTCTGATTTATTACTATCTGGTTACAAAATTAAGAAACAGACATCTTGGAATAAATCCTAGAATTAATCTTAAATGTTTAACATGTACAGGGTGCAACAAAAGAATACAAGACAAACAAAGAAATAGGAAATGATGGCCCATCCAAAGGAAGAGGAAAAAAAACAGAAAACACCAATGAAGAAGAGGGGAAAGTGAACATACCAAACAAAAGATTTAAAAATAATCTTAAAAATGATCAAGGAGATGAAGGAAAATATGGAGAAAGAGCTAAAAGATATCACAAAAACAATGAATGAGCAATATGAGAATCTTAGTAAAGATACAGAAATTATTAAAAGGAGCCAAACAGAACTATTGGCATCAAAGACCACAATAACTGAAATGAAAAATGCCCAGAAGGGTATGAAAACAGATTGGAGCTACAGAAGAAAGAATTAGTGAACTTAAAGACAAGACACTTGAAGTGAGTCAGGCTGAGAAGCAGAAAGAAAAAAGAAATATTAAAAGTGGAATAGCCTAAGAAACTTCTGGGATACCATCAAGCACACCAATACACACACTGTTGGAGTCCCAGAAGGATAGCAAAGAGAGAAAGGGGCAGAAGGGAATATTCGAGGAAATAATAAACATTCTCAACATAGCAAAAGCCATGTAAATGCACATAATGCACATCCAAGAAGCCCAGGGAATACCAACGAGATAAAGATGAAGAAAAACACAACCTACCATATATTGATCACATGATCAAATGCAAAGGACAAGGAAAGAGTTCTGAAAACTGCAAGAGAGAAGCACCATGTTATGTATAAAGGAGTCCCAATTAGATTGTGTCAATTTCTCGTCTAAAACCATAGAGGCAAGAAGGCAGTGGGTTGAAATACTTAAAGTGCAGAAAGAAAACAACTGCCAGCCAAGAATTTTATGTATGGTCAGACTTTCTCTCAAAATGAGGGAGAGATTAAGACATTCTCAGATAAACAAAAGCTGAGGAAGTTCATCACCACTAGATCTGCCCTACAAGCAATGTGAAAGGAAGTTCTTCAAATTGGAAGGACAGTAGACAATGGTTCAAAGCAGCATAATTCCACACCAATGCAAGGTGTTGGTGATGTAAGGGAATCCTGTAATTTATGCATGATTTTTCTTTAAACCCACAACTTCTCTAATAAGGAAAAAAAAAATTTCAAAAAAAGAAAGACATACATTACAAAAGTTGCCTTAGACATAAATTATGCATCAAAAATAAGACATATATTACCATACACTGATAATTATCTAAAAATTATTTACTTGAAATGGACTTTTCCCCTAACATATGAAAAATTCATTTTGAATAGATTATTAAGATTCTTAATTGCAATTAAATAGTTCATGAAGATAATTTAAAATATTAGGAATTCATAGATGGTGAACCTTTACAATGTGATCTCCTTGATAGGAACCAAAAGAAAAGAAATCCCTCTCAAGAGCTGTACCCATATAAAGAAAAAACAGGATGAATTTCAGTTGATGGTAATAGAATCTGAAGATTATCCAAGGATTCTGATCTTTTTTTTTTCTTATTTAGAAATGATAGAAACAGAAGATGATACCCCAAATGAATTGATGTTTCTCCTTTCAACTCACACTATATATTATGCCTGTAAGATTTATACTGTAAGCCAGAATGTAAATTTTAATGCATATCAGAGAGACCCCTGAAATATCTAGTAGAAAGATGTTTCAGGGGGCTGATTAGCTCATTTGTAATAAAGGATACCAGCCCAAAACTTCCACTAAAGCTCCTGCATTAATAACCAACATAGGGTTTATCATAAGACAGTTACTTTTCTATCCACTTTACATATATCAATCATCTAATTGTCACCACATCCCTATGAGGTGAGTACTAAAAGAGTTCACATTTATTAGTTGAGGAAACAGAGTTGCAAAGATTGCACAGTAGATAAGTGGTAGGTGGAGCAGGGACTTGAAGTCAGGCAATCTGTCTCCAGGGTCTGTGTTCTTTACCACTCTGCTATACAAACCACAACAGCTTCACTCCTTTGATAAGCCTGTGTGGATGCTAGTCAACAAAATATCTCAGTTAAATTTCCTCCAACATGCATTTCAATTATCATTGTTACAGGAACATCTCCTTGATTTTGTAGACCACTTTCCTTTACTTTCCATTTCTCCACCTCCCATTCACTGCCTTTCCCACATTCTCAAATTCATATTTTGTAAAAAGATTACCCTTAATTGCAAGAGTAGATCTTTGGAAATTTCAAAATTATTTCAAGGAATAAAATGAAAACATCCCATCATTGATATCTGTGGAACTCAGTTAGAATAAGTGGAAAACCCAGCAATCTTTTTCCACGTTCTTAATCTGGAATTGGCATTTAAAAAATCAGTAGGGATTTTGAATTTTAATATGTTGTGAACCAAAGGGGGAAAATGCAATTTAAAATATTGTTGGTGATTTGTGTCAACTTTAGAACCTCCAATGAGCGTGCATTGGAAATTCAAGGCAGTAACAAATGCAAATTATCTTTCCTCATTCTATGAATGAGTATTCTGAGTGCTGTACTCAGAAACCATCACAAGTCAAATACAGTGAAATCAAGTCAGCAAGACAAATTTACGCTTAATTTTAGGTAAAATGTAATCAATAATCCCTTAAAATGGCTAATAAAGCTAATAGAAGAAGAAATAAAGAGAAAAACAGCGAGCACTTTGGTCATATTATGTAACCTGTGTGTGAGAAAAACAACTTCCAAAAAGTAAAAATTGAGAATCTAGTTAATAGGATACATTTTCCATCTTCAATTTCTGAAGCCATAGGAGAAAGTTTGAGAGAGAATAAAAATGATAAATCTCCTTGTGTTACAAATGTGACAGATCATCTCTAATGAGAGACACTAGATATAAACAGTTTAGCCTAAACTCCTCAACTACAGACCTGATGTTGGAGAAAACATATGGATCATCTAAAAAAGCTTCAGCACTATGAGAAACAAAACTCGCAGAGTTTCAAAACTCCTTAAGGATGGAGATCTCCTCAGCAGGAATACTGGATTGGAATCAGACAACAGAAATAAAAGAAGTAAATGAAAAATAAAGCAAGCACCCAAACTTGCCCAGAAGGCTTTGCCATCCGTAGATTAAAATGAAGAGTTTCAGAAAGGCCAACCAAGAGTAGTAAAATACTTCATCCGTCAGTGGAGCTCTAATGCCTTCTAGCCAAGACAGCTACCCTTGTAAAGTTCATAGTACACAGTGTAAGAAATTCATATGCTCATTTCTCATAGCAGAGTTTCCCCTAAGGCATACAAGACAAAGAGAGGAGGCCTCCAAAAGAGGGAACAGGCTCTCTGCTCTGATACCGGTTTTCTATAATTCCTGAAGATGTATTAGATGGCCTTCATAGCATGAAGCAAGCCCGAATAAAGTGATTCTTAGCATTATCAATCAAGAGAAATGCTAATTTAAATACAGTAAAATAAGGACTTACTTTTTAACTCTCCCTCAGGTTGGCTGTTGGTGGTATACATATCCGAAATGTATACCAAGTTCATTAGCCTTTAGCGTTTTGGAGCAAGTATATTTGTGTGGAGGCATGGAGTTTGTGTACATTTTCATATTCATGGTTCTACAAGATTGTTCACAGATTTATAAAGACTACAGTGGTAAAGCTGGTCACTTTGGTTTACTATGCAAGAGGTGCCCTGTGCACTTTATGCACAAATTCTTGCTTCATTATTATGTGCGATGAAATCATACTTATTTTTATTTTTACTGAAGTTGTGTCTAATCAGGATGACCAGAACATTTAGTGTACTTCTAGAATGTCATGCCACACTTTTTAAATCATATATAAACATTTTGTAAGTGTAGAAATTTACATCAGACTTTAACAGAATCTTCTCAGGGAAGGACAAGATGCAACACTTTGTGAGAGAAAGGCACTGTCCCATAAAAGAATTTCAAATAACCCTTTAAAAACTGAACCCATGTAAAATATATTTATTTCTGTACTTGTTTCTAAGCAAGTCTTAGGCTCTTAAGTGGTTTCTTGTTTCATTCACCATTTCCTCTGATTACTGCAACAAGGAATTGGCATGTGGGACTAGGAATGGTTCTCACTTCAGATGACCGAGATCTCACCAACGTGTGTCTATTCTGCACAGCAGATTCGAATGCTGGCCATTCAAAAGGATATGTTGGAGCCTTTTTTATGTAAAGTCAACTTGTTGCATCAGTCTCCATTCCACCCCCAAACAAGGAGAAAATTGGAAAAGACCCACAGATATGCTATTGTTCTTCTCTCTGTCAGGATTCATTCATGGACTCTGCATAGATTCAACTCAATTTTATACCCAAGTCTCAGATTCAATGCTGTCTATTCAGAAGGGCCTTATACAACACCCACACCAAAGCAATGTGTATTTCCTCCTTTATTCTCTATCTCAACTCACTCTTCATACTGTTTATGGCATTTATATCTTCACTAATTTCACAGAATCAGATAATTGAAAGGATTCATGAGACTCTACAGGAAATATGAACATAAGGATTTAATAAAGGTAAAGAATATTGGACAAAGGATAAAGAAAGCATAGTCAGACACCAGAGTGGTTTGAGATATCCAGGCAGTTTCCAGGATCTTTTCTCAGTCACTCAGTATGCCCTTTGTCTTCAAATTACCAACCCTCATGATACACACAAGATACTTCGGTGCCAGGGAGCTAAAACGCAAGTATACTAAGGCTTTTTTAATTTCTTCCTGGTCACACAGCTGGAAAAAAAGGGCATAAAACCAGCTAAACTAAGGGCAAACTATGAACCTTTACAATTTTAATAAACAATGTAGACAAGTTGGTACAGAGTGCCTCCAAGGGAGTCTTAGACTTTATACAGCACATTATAAATCAATAGTTAGTACCTTTCATTCCTACCTTGGCCAAGACCAAGATAGGATGCCAGACCTCTGATATGGAGATTAGTATAGAGCTATCACAGACCAGCTACAAGTTAAGCCTACATTTACACAATATCATCTTTATTTTATTTAGTTACTTTTGCATCTATTTATATGTTCTAGCAGTTACTGTTCATTATTTTGTAGGGTCTGGGACCAGAAAATAAGTGGAAACCCCAGGATAATGGTCTGCCCCATTCTTTATCTACCTTCTAATACTTCCAGCACCACAAGGGACTTCCAGGCCAGATCTGTGACCTGTGACCACCCTCCGGCCTAGGAGTGCAAACAACATTGTCTGCTTGGTGCAAGCTCAGAGGCTAATCCAGGAAAGAGGCTCAAACAGGAACTGGAAGAAGGTTTGAGGTCACTTGGGCAGAGAAAACTGGGGTTCCAGGTATCTGAAGCATGTCAAACTATGTTTTAGGGAGTGTGGGCTCCATACACTTGGCCTAACAGTCTCCATACTCACAGAGGAGGGAGAGAGCCAAAGGAGGACCGGAGTGTGGCTCTCTAAAGTATGGGGACTATGATGTGTCCCACTTGCCCAGATTTTGTCAGTACTGTCACCCCACTTTTCTATAAGCAGCCTACATGAAACGAGGGTCCAAGATGATTTTCTGAGCTGACATGAGTCCTAGGCTTAGCATGGCACCCATTGGGCACCCACTGAATGATGAATGGATAGATGAATGAATAAAGCAAAACAACTTCCAAGATTATAAATCGGATTGGTCCTGCCATCTTTGAAGGTGGCAGTGGTGCAAGAAACATGGTTAGGAATTGGAAGACTACAGGTTAGCAGGTAAACTCAATCTTTAAAAACAAACTGCTGTTATTAATATAGGTATTTATAGTCAAAGATTCAAATATAGATTCATATCAGCTGTATGGCTTGAGAAGATAGTTGTATAATTCATGTGTCAGTGACAAATCTAATGAATTAGTCATATAACTTGAATATTAGAGATACAACTTGGAATTTCACTACATGTTTTATTTAAAACTTGATACACTGTGCAAATAAATCTTTAAAATACACTTCTAAATCAAGCTGTAAATAAAAATGTAAAGAATAGCAATCTGTAGGAGTGAGGAGGGAAGATGATTGAATGACCCTGGATATTCAACTAGCATGGAAGAGAGAGGAAACTTGAAATGAGAATGACAGAGAACAGCTAATAAGAGAGGAAGCAGAAAAGGAAATTCATCACAGTCCCATGCCACCACTATCAATATTTATTGTCCTTGGCCACTCTACTTTCCCTTGTACTAGGTGCTATGAGATGCCATTCTATCAACACTGGTGTTGCTGAATCATCTGGAGCTGGAAGTGAGCCAGGAAACAGAGAACATAGTTGTCCAAAAAAGTTGCTTTGGTTATTTATAATGAACTGAGAAGAGCAAACTCTGCCAGAGTAGATGCTATTGCCACAGCAAAAAGCTGATTGAAGCAATGATTCAAACATTTTCATTTTTTTAATCTAGTAAATACCACTCCTCTATATTTTGTCTGTGTCCATCTCCCTCCCATATTTTATGCTCATGGAAATATGTTCGCTCCCTCCTAAGCCTCTTTTGAAAATTAAATTTCAACACCCAAAACTGAAGGTCAGTGTTTTCTCTATTGACATCTTCTCTATTTGTTTATTCTCAGCAATCTCAATTTTGTTTTGTGTCTAAGCCCAAGCTCCATTTCTGCTTTTCCTTAGATATCTTGCATCCATATATGGAAAAAGAGAAAGAAGAATCCTTGAAGATATTCAATAGCTCTTTATTCTTTTTTTCAAGTATTTAGTGTAGATATTTCATGCTATTTTAAATTGCTTATAAATTCTTCAAGCCTGATGGAGCTTGTTTTGCATTTGTTTCTTTTCTTTTCTTTATTTAGTTTTCCCTGCTTGGTTTCTTGATGTTGTTACCAGATTAGAGGAATATAAGTAGAATATATCTCCATGAAATATGCTACTTCATTTTTATATATATAATTTAAACTCACTTAACAAGCTCAGATGTGGCCTCTTTCTCTAAGCCAACTTGGCAGGTGAACTCGCTGTCTTCCCCCTGCATGGGACATAACTCCCAGGGGTGTAAATCTCCCTGGCAGCATGAGACATGACTTGGGGATGAGTCTGGACCCAGCATGGTTGGATTAAGAAAGCCTTCATGACCAAAAGGGGGAAGAGAAATGAATCAAAATAAAGCTTCAGTGTCTGAGAGATTTCAAATGGACTCAAGAGGTCATTCTGGAGGTTATTACGATGCATTATATAGATATCCCTTTTTAGTTTTTAGTGTATTAGGATAGCTAGAAGAAAATACCTGGAACTTCTGAACTGCAATCCAGTAGCCTTGATTTTTGAAAATGATTGTATAACTATGTAACTTACACAGTGTGATCGTGTGATTGTGAAAATCTTTTGGCTCATACTCCCTTTATCCAATGTGTGGTCAGATGAGTAGAAAAATGGGTACAAAAAAGTAAATGAATAATAGGGGGAAATGGAGGGTATGGGATGTTTTGGGTGTTCTATTTACTTTTATTTTTATTATTATTATTTTTGGAGTAATGAAAGTGTTCAAAAATTGATTTTGGTGATGAATGCACGATTATATGATGATACTGTGAACAACTGATTGTACACTTTGGATGATTTACCTCAATAAAACTGCAGGGAGGGGGAACCTCACTTAACAAACAGTTCTCTTGAAAATGACTGAGATTTTAAAATAATCAAGTAGATTGGTTTCCAATTTAGAACTACATAAGTTTTCTATTAAAAAAAAAAATCTTATCACTTGTCTTAGTTTGCCAGGGCTGCTATAACAAATACCACAGACCAGTTGGCTTAAACAATAGGAGTTTAGCACAATTTGGTGGCTAGAAGTCCAATGTCAAGGCACTGACAGGATCATGCTTCTCTGAAACCTGTAGTATTCTGGTGTTGGCTTGTTGGCAATCCTTAGCTAACTCTACCTGAATAAAATGACCATCTGTCTCCTACTCCATCCAAATTTCCTTTGATTATAAAGACTCCAGTCATGTTGGATTAAGCATCATCCTGATTCAGTTTGCCCTACCCTAAACTAATAACATCTTCAAAGATCCTGTTAACAAATGGGTTCACATCACAGAACTGGGAGTTAGGACTTGGGCATGTCTTTCTGGGGGCCATGATTCAGTCCATAGCACCTCTCTAAGCCTGGACACATATAGGTAAGATTGGGAAATACAATTAAAATCTCTATTCTTAACTGCCATGGTGCCATTGCTTTAAGTCTTCTTTGCCTGCAAGGCCTCAAACTATATGCTGTCTTCCCATTCAATTCCTCAAGGTCCAACTCAGATTGCCCTCAACCCAAAGCCCACTTTCACCCTCTTCTGCCATTCACCATACTTCCTGGCCATATCATCATTTATCAACAGAACACTTATTGCCAGATTACTTCTCTTCTATTTTTGTGTTGCTGTTTTTATTATTTTTAAAATATTGTTCTCACATGTGTATTATGTATCATTTCACTAACCAGATCATAAGCTCCACTTTGGTGGTGAACTTATCCTGCATATCACAGCAAATAGCTTTAAACCTAACAGGAAATCTATGTTTCCAATTAGATATTTCATATTTTTCAAACTGGTTGTACAGAGTTTAGTTTACTTAATCCTCATAGCAACCTAATAAATTATCATTTACGTATTGAAAATGTTAAAAAAAAGAACCCAAGAAAGGCAGCATTACACACAATGAGTGATAGGAAAAGACTCAAACCAAAGTCTTCAAGGGTCCAAGGACAGGGAACTTTCTACACTATTGGGGAAAAGCAGGAACTATATAGTTCTACTATTGGAGTTGAACATAAAAGTGCCGACATCACAGTAACAGTGTTTTACCAACAACTCACAGGTGCACACAGCCAGAGATGGAGCAACAGCTGTGTCTCTATGATGCACTCACCTCACAAGTTATGCCTGCATCTGTGCTACCTTTAAGGTGGTTTTATTAATACATTTAGTGATACATACGTAGTGCATAAATTCATATAACAAGAGAAAAGTCACACCAGTGATAAAAACTGGTAATATTTATGGTACTTGATATATATACCAACATGCTCATTTATTTATTATCTTGTGTGAATCTCTTGTAAATGGCTTTGAAGATGGAGATGCTTATTATAAGAAAGGCTTCAGGTATATTTGGAGATGGGAGAGTACAGCAGCCATGTAAAAATGCATGCTATATAAAAATAAAAACTAATTTTTCACTGATATGTGGTGCCAGATCAAGAGGTCATCACTTTTTTTTCTTTCTATCTGAGGTAGAGACTGGTGCTACTCTCTTCATTTAACAGATAATAAAATTGTTATGCCTCAGGTGATAAGCAAAACTAATGACAAAGTAAAAGGGAGTCTGGACCATTTAACGGCCAGTTGTGCCTGTCTAGTAGAAAACAAAATTCCATTTTTGAGTGTAGCATCCTGACTCAAAGGCATCCTGATTACCTGTGCACTGCTACTCCCTTTTAGGCAAAGCTGACTAGTGACAATTCAAGCAATAAACACTCAAAAACATTCTGCTTCTTCCTATGACTTGATTGATAAAAGAAAGGCTATTCTCGCCAAGGCTAAAGCTTCTTCCTTTTTTTTTTTTTCATAATCCACTATTATACACCTGAATAAAAGAAATGCATTTATTTGATCATATGTAAAATACTGGAGACTTAACCCTCCCTTGGAAAACCCTTCTTACATGAATTTCACAGAAAGTTCTTTTTCAAAATGCTTTGATTAAAGATCATGCATAATGATGAATGGATGTTAAATTTCTGCTAAATGTTTCATTAACTTTGTATTGCTATTAGGCTGATGCCAGCAATCATGGTAAGATTCTGCCTGATTATCTGTCAAAATGCTACATACCACTTCTCCTTCATTGTTAAGCCCCCAGAACCATTCTTCACTGGGTTCAATATATCATTCTCTATTCCCTATTTGGGTTTTATCTGATAAGTAATCTCTCATTTTTAGGCCTTATTTACCATACTCATCATCCAGTACATTCATTTGTTTTTGTTGTTCTGTAATGTTCAATCATCCAATTAACTACTTATCTCTCTCCAATTCCACCTTTGATGCCATGTGAGAGACACTTAAAAAATTCAAAACAGAGGTTAAATGACTTACAGAACAAAGCTCTTAAAGTTCTAGTGTTTTAACCAGAACAGTTTCAAGCTAACATTTTATAAAGTAATACATGCCTAATGTACTACATTCACAAAATAAAGAAAAGCAAACTAGAAAAATGCTGCACACACCAGTGATAAAACTGGCAACATTTTGGGTACATGTTATGTCTATTCTATGTGTTTAGCATCTTTTACATATGTCTATATATTTTTACATCTATAAACATGACATTTACTGTGCTAGAGTTCTGTTTTCTTTTGTACTTGGCAATTTAGCATTTATATAATGCATACTGTGTTGTATTTTTCTGTTTTACTTAGCTGTTTATCACAAGCATGTCTCCATTTCAAAAACATTCTTCTGCAACATTATGAATGCCAGTGTCATCATATTGGCCTCTTTGTTGTTTCTAACGATCCAGAAATACTCCTGTTGGAGGACTTTTTTATTTGTACTTTAAATATGTGCAGTTTATTGTTTGTCAGTTATTGTTTTATTTACACTTTTTTTTTAAATTCAGTTTTATTGAGATATATTCACATACCATACAATCATCCATGGTGTACAATCAACTGTTCACAGTACCATCTTATAGCTGTTCATTCATCACCCCAATCTATTTTTGAACACTTTCCTTACACCAGAAAGAATCAGAATCAAAATAAAAAATAAAAATAAAAAAAGAACACCCAAATCACCCCCTCCATCATACCCTAGTTTTCCTTTAGGTTTTGTCCCCATTTTTCTGCTCATCCATCCATACACAGGATAAAGGGAGTGCAATCCACAGGGTTTTCACAATCACACTGTCACCCCTTGTAAACTACATTGCTATACAATCGTCTTCAAGAGTCAAGGCTACTAGGTTGGAGTTTGGTAGTTTCAGGTATTTACTTCTAGTTATTCCAATATATTAAAACCTAAAAAGTGTTATGTACATAGTGCGTAAGAATGTCCACCAGAGTGATCTCTCGACTCCATTTGAAATCTCTCAGCCACAGAAGCTTTATTTCATTTCATTTTTTTTTTTTTTTTTTTTTTTGGTCAAGAAGATGTTCTCAATCCCACGATGCTGGGTCCAGATTCATCCCCGGGAGTCATATCCTGCATTGCCAGGGAGATTTACACCCCTGGGAGTCAGGTCCCACGTAGGAAGGAGGGCAGCAAGATCACCTGCAAAGGTGGCTTAGTTAGAGAGAGAGGGCAACATCTGAGCAACAAAAGGTACTTATGGGGAGACTCTTAGGCACAATTATAAGCAGGTTTAGCCTCTCCTTGAAGCAACAAGCTTCATAGGGGCCAGCCCCAAGACAGAGGGCTCAGCACATCAAACCGTCAGTTCCCAGTGTTCATGAGAACATCAGCAACAATCCAGGTTAGGAAGTCCAACACCTCTGCATTCTCCCCCAGCTCTTTGGGGGGGGGGGGGGATATATTTTTATTCTCCACCCGAATTACTTTA
This sequence comes from Choloepus didactylus, assembly GCF_015220235.1. Classification (NCBI taxonomy): domain Eukaryota; kingdom Metazoa; phylum Chordata; class Mammalia; order Pilosa; family Megalonychidae; genus Choloepus; species Choloepus didactylus. The sequence continues at coordinate 60,888,405 of NC_051316.1, forward strand.
GGATGTGTTGCTATTTCACTCTAATCTATACAGACCTACCATAGCTCGCTCCCTATTCAAAGTTCCACGTAATTGTAGTGTTTGAACAAACTGACTGTAGAAGTTACATTGTTTAGAAAATATAGATCCTACACCAAATAAACATCTCTTCCCTTGGTCTCATATGGAAGTTGAAGTTGGAACACAGTCAGTTTCAACCTTTACCCTTTGGCCCAATTTGCTCTAGTCTTAACCAGATCTGCTTTATTCATATCTCTAATTGCGGTCTGGGCTCTTTTTCAGCTTTTTTTTTAACAGTTGCTGTATACGTTAATATTGATATTCATATCTGCTGAGCTCTAGCTCTTACTTTCAGGTGTCACACAGATAACCAATGTTCCAGAGACCAATCAGGTTATACATTAAGGGATCAACATCTCAGAGTTTGGAGATAGCCATCACAACTCAGGAATAGGTTTGAATGCTGTAAGAGCTTACAATCTAGGGACCATTACAGTAATCATTTCCCTGTTAGGCTGTGCTCTAAGATTTAATTCTGAGTTTACACATTGTAGTTAGTCCATATTGGTGAGGCATTATAGTGTTTGGCTTGGTTTCTGGCATATTCAATCACCATGCTGTCTCCCGGATCCATTCACCTCCTTGCGTGTCTCCCAACTTCAACTCTTCTCGTAGTTGCTCAATATTCCATTGTATGCCTACAGCACAGTTCACCATTCTGTTCCTCAGTCGGTGTACCCTTAGGCCACCTCCACCCATTGCAAATCATGAATACTACCTCCATGAACACCAGTGTGCAAATGTCCATTCATTTCTCTGTCGCAGGACTTTTGAACTTGCCATTCCTTCAGCCCGGCATCCTATTTCACACAAATATCATCATGCCTTGCTCACTCACTTCACTCATTTCTCTCTCAAACTAGAAAACCCCATCTAAGAAATGAACTCCAATAACCTGTCCATTCTCATATGCATCTTTCATCATAACACCTATCACCACCTGACTTTATATATTGTTGATATTAAATCATATAAATAATGTATTTTTTGGTTTATTTCCTTTCTCCCCCACCAGAATGTAAGCTACAGGAAAGCATGGGTTTTGTATGTCTGTCCCCATTGTTTAAAACAGTGTATACACCCAGTAGAAAATCAATTTTGAAAAAAATGATTGAATGCAAGAATATTATTCCAATACATGATTTTGACAATAGTTTATATAAATAGTACAAAGAATTAGTTTCTTCTAGAATTTCCCAGATTTATTTCTAATGGAAAGTAAAAGAAATTGCAATATCAAATCAAACCAGCAACCAATCCCTCCATCTTAACAGTGAGTAAATTTTACATTGCAACTAAAGGGTTATTTCACCTAAACCAAGCAATGAAAGTTCAGTTTTCTTTGTATAATTATTCAGCTTATTTTTACTTAGTAATGTACTGGAGAATGAACAGTATATTTCTTTTTCAACTACTATGATGGTTGGGTTTTTTTAAATTATTTTTTTATTGTAGAGTATAACATATATGCATAGAAGTGATAACTTTCCAAGTGCAATTTAACAAGTAGTTAGAGAGCAAATTTCAAAGAATATTGTAGGCTACAGTTCCACAGTTTCAAGTTATTTACTTAATGTGAAATATGACATATATACAAAGAGGTAATATCTTTCAAAATATGATTTAACAAGTAGTTATGTAGGAAATTTCCAAAGTTGTTATGAGTTACAGTACCATAGTTTCAGTTATTTCCTTATTGTGGAATATAACATATATACAAAAAGGTTATAGCTTTCAAATTACAATATAACAAGTAGCTATAGAACAAATTTCAAAGGATGCTATGTATGATGGTTGTTTTTTAATTGCATGGGCTACAAGTCTCATTTTCCGTCTCCACATACCTCTGTGTTTCATTATGTATCATTATTTCAATATTTTGCAAGGACATTGAGGATAGGTATTTTGTTTTGTTGCTGATATTATTCTCTTTTTTCTTTTTATTGTTGTCCTTTTGTGAATCACCCACAACTTGGGGAAACAGGAAAGCCTCAATAAATATTTAGTAATTTGTCACTTGCTAATCCCAGCTAAATGACTCTGTTTATGAGTGCACATTATTATATCAGCTTGGTAAGAAAGCTAACATCAAAACTAACATAAAATATTATATATCTTATATTATTTCATCTTGGTGAAGTCAAATTATGGATAAAATATTTGCAGTTCAGTACCCATTTTGGAAAAACCATTAATATAGACTACTGTGAAGGAACCTAAATTTCTGACTGAGTTATGATTTTTAAAAGATTCAACTTGAATAAACATTCAATGGGTCTTAAGTTTATCATATTCTTTTCAATATCATTTTGCTTTGTCTTGGGCATAGGTAGTACAATATAAGCAGTTAATGTTAAAGTGTAGGACAAAGAATGATAGAATCAGTTATACTCACATTTTGGAACTGGCAATGATATTAGTGATAATCTAATTAGCCCTGCATTCACAGTTTAATGATAAGAAAGCTAAAGACAGGAAAGGCTGCACAACTTTCCCAAGTTCTCATGGCTGGTCAGAGGAAGAGTTGAGGCTCGAACTCAAATTTTAGGATAGAAGGGATCTTAATGAAACATCCAGCCGAGCTTGTAAAATTGAGACCCACAGAGGTAAAATGACTTACACATAATCACACAGAATATTAGTCACACACTGGTGAGCTAGAACTGTGCTCTCCAATACAGTAGACATGAGACACCTGGCAATTTAGCACTTGAGATGTGACTGGTGCAATGAGACGAATGTTAAATTTTGTTCAATGTCAATTAATTTACATTTAATTTTTAAAATGAAGCATTATAAATTTTTTACCATTAACATATTTTATTATGGCAGCATTTAACTTTAACCATTGTATCAATCCATGTAAGATATTATTGTTATGCTACAGTTCTTGTATACTCAGTTTTTAATGTAGCTTCTAGAAAATTTAAAATGTACTCTTATTATATTTCCAATGGACAGTATTGAACTGGTTTCTTAATAGGTGATTTTTAAATTACCTGGCCAATTGAAACATTTGATCAAAACATTCTTCTTTTGATTAAAATCTAAATCAAATGTATTAAACTGATAAAATCAGAACAGCTATGCAGGAAGCCACTTAAGTATGACTTGGTTTACTGTGCACTTCCAAGTGGTTCCTGAGGCTAAGGTTCCAAAGATCCAGCTACTGAGCTACAAAGAATTGTATTTTCAACCCAGAATGTATTTACAACTCCACTCTACAAGTCATGCTTTAAGTCCAAGAATTTAGGAAGGAAAAGCAAAACAACCCTAAACACTATTTTCCCTGATCTCAAATAATTCTCCCCAAACACTTGATTTCATAATGTGTGCTGGATAAATTCACTAAGAAAATTTTATCATTTTATTTTAATTGTTCTTATTGTAATTACTAATAGTCTTCTCACTTTTTTTTACTAGAATCCACACATTTCTATAGCCCCAAGGTCTCTACTATTACTTTACTTTTAATCAGCCTTTTTTATTTTCAGATCTTCAGAACAACATTCTCTGAGGACAGAGTATTTTTAGCATTGGTAGTGAGTATTTCTGTATCTGGTGGTTTCGTCTAACCCAGTGAGCATAACAGCAACAGAAGCTACAAGACAAGTGTGTATTTCAGCAGATTTCAGGTAAGTTTGTCAGTGAGTTGTAAAAATATCTTATGTAGATATATTTCTTCCCATACTCAACTAGGATAGTCAACTGAGTGGGGCATTTTTCATCCATTATTCATGATAATGCATATTTAAAAAAATTTATCACTATAAAAATAGGTCGTAAGGCCATACTCTTTAACAACAAAAAGACAGAGAGAGGCCATATAATGCTAATTGCAAAGTTCCTGGAGCCACTTCTTAGGTTCAAATCCTTCATTTCTTTATTTTTATTATTCAGAAATACCAACCTTAGACAAATTACCTAACTACTGTTTTATTTCAGTTTCCTCATCTATAATGGGGATGTTATTTATACCTTCTTGGTATAGTTGTTAGAAAGATGTGTTAAAATATATAAAATTTGTAGAGCTGTGCCTAGTATGTAAAGCTACTGAATATTAGGTAGTAATTGTAGTTTTTACTTAAAGTTGGAAGAACACATGTTTTATGTCCTCAAAAATAATTTTGACATTTAGAAAATTCCTTGTCATATGTGTCTCAATAGAAAATAATTCAGTTGAATATTTATGAATTCCTTCCATCACCCTTCTATTGCCTTTATAAAACAGAACAAATAAAGAGCCTAAAGAAAAAAAGTATGCCAGTCCACTTAATACCTAGAAAAGAGAGAGGAGAAGGATATATTAAGTACTGAGTGTTCAGGGACTAGAGAAAATGAAGACTTGTAAAGGGAGGGTAAGGCTGTGTTTGGCAAAGAGGCTCCAGAGAGTTTTGGAGAGAAAATTGCATAAAACCAATTGAGGAGGAGAGAACCAGGAAGTCCAGGAAGTGTTGCTGGGATTCTGATTTAGATTCCTTTTAATGTACTTTTAAAAATTGGAGTATAAAGAATGGAATACTCTCTCTCTCTCTTTGAATTGTTTGTCCTTTTTTTTCTTGATAAGCTAATCTAATACACAGCAAAGTAAGTCCAAAATTCCAACAAAGTTCAGCTAAAATATTTATATTTGCCCCACTCAACACTCACACTGACTCTCTTCCCCTGACTTCTATTGAAAAACATACATTGTTGGTATTTAAACCAAGGACCTGAATAAATCTCCATCAGTCCTCTCTATACTGCTTCCTGTTCTTAATTACATGGGAAAAATTAGCAACAACAACAACAACAACAGCAGCAAAAAAAGAGAATACTGGATGTGGTTTATTTTCTCTACTTTCATGCCTCAGTTGTGTTAGAATTCCTATGCTTGTTTACTGGGCTCATTTTCATTAGACACCAAGATCAAGAGCTAATGCTTATTTTTCATGGATCCAAAGGCACTGCTGTGACAAAGTTCCATAGTGCTTCCTTGATGTTCATTGGAAGCAGTCTCTTAAGACATCAGTCAAGTGATGTGAAAATAGCACAAATACACTCAAGCATCTTATATTGTCAGTGTTTTTCTTGGCAAGTGCGCTTCAAGAGCTCAGTGCATCAAAGGAGACAGGAAATTGTGCCACACACTTGACAACTCCCTTGGGAAATGAAAATTGAATGGTCCTAAGCAGACTCAGCAACGACGACAGAGAATGAGTCTAGGGATATCGTCAGTTAAACATGAGAATCTTCCTAGAGAGCAATTTGCCAAACAAAGGAAATAAGACTAGACCCATTAAGCAAGAAAGGTGATATAAAAATGCTTATTTTCACTTAAAAGATCATGCTTGTTTTGTTCTTTTTTTTATGGTATATCAATAAGAAATAATGATAAGATTATTGTTGATAAGCAATATTGAGGGCTAAAGCCTGAGTGGGAGCAAAAAAGGGGGAGATTTCAATAAGGTATCTTGGAAAAATATCCATTAATGGCATGATTTGTAAAATGCTAATTAAAAGACCTAAAAGAAGTGATCCTTTTTGGTACCTGAAAGAGCCAGATTGCTTGGATGCTTGGTTGTAGGTAAAGAGTGTTCATAAGGTGTTTTTATTTCTTAGTTTACTTTTTGTGTATGTGGTTGTCCTTAAAAGAGAATTTCAGTATATTTCCAGGTTGGCTAAGGAAGATTCAGAATTATTTGAACATGTCTGTTACATGGTAGGTTTTCCAGAAGCCTCTGTTTGCATGAAGATTTCAAAGTATCCTTAAAGCAAACAAGGGTCAGAGACAATAAGCTTAATGCTGTGTAGAAAAAAAATATATAGTGGCAGATAAGGGAACTATTCTAAGTGGAACACAGTGTCTATTGGTCACAACTGTTTTCTGTCCAAGTCAGCATTTCCTCCTGTGTGAATCCTACAAATCACAGAACCTGTAAATCAAACAAGCATGCAAATAAAAATAACCTGAAAGAGCTGGATACCTAAAACCATATAAAAATTATCCTTGCTTTGGAACACATCTAACAGAGCGTAACACAAAAGGAGAAAGATATTCTTCCCCAGTTTTCAGCATTCTTCCCCACATGAAGCTTTGACTTTCTGAAGACTTTGATACAAAGTGTTGGTGCCTAGAGGAACACCACTAGGCCATGGTAGAAAACAAACAACATCCCAAAACAACATCAGAAGATTACTGGTGAATATATGTTAAATATATACTGGAGATGCATCAGAGGCCAACTCAGGTAAAACATTTATTTGAGTCTGGGACCTGGAGAAAGTAGGAAGTCAGTATCCTTGGAATGCATTTGAACCCATTGTGTTTGAGCAGTAAGAACTAGAAATTAAGGGAACTGTTCTCATGGAATACCCTTTGATATTCTGGGGAGAATTAGAGATCTTTAGGTGAGGGGAAGAAAGCATGGCAGAGTTTGGATCCTGGCAATCCCTCAGTCACCTAAAACAGGAACTCTAATCAAGGTCCATCAACTCCAGGCCTCCAACTTCAATGATAGAGATGACCTGCAGCAGAAACTGGGACCCCTCATCATGGAGCTCACTAAGGTTCCACAGGCTTTTGCTGTAAAGGTCCAGATACTATGTATTTTAGGGTTTTTCCACCCAGATGGTTTCTGTCATAACTCCTCTACTATAGTAGTGTGAAAGTAGTTAGAGACAATATGCAACTGTGTTACAATGAAATCTTTATTTACAAAATAGGTGGGATGTAATTTTCTGACTCATGAGCTAAATCCGTATTTTATCCAGGAGCTGGATAAGTTGAAGAAGGATTCAGCAGGAGCTGCAGTTGCTGAGAGCCCAGCTGCTGCCCCATACCAGCCTGGTGAAATAGTAGATAAGCAACCATGTGCTTGAGCTGCAACGGCACCATATGCCTTGCTCCAATGCCCTGAACATAAAAATGCAAGATGGCTTCTGCTCCACTTCCACAAAGTACTGAAGAAATGTATTTAATTTCATTTGATGATTGTTGCCAGAATATGGAAATACAATGGATTTTGGTGCATTGCCCTTTTATCTTGTGAAATTTTAAATTTTCCCTATTAATTCTATTATTTATTTTGGAAAGTACTTAGGATTTTCTACCAAGACAATTATGTCTTCTGTGAATAGAGACAGTTTCCTTTCTGAGGTCTATTCTTTCTATTTCTTTTTCTTGCCTTACCACATTTAGTTAAGGCATCCATTGATAAAAGAAATTATATAAGACCTAAATAAATAAGTAAGGAAAATACCCTGTGCTCATGGATTGGAAGACTTAATATCTTTAAGCTGTCAATACTATACAAAGTGATTTACAGATTCAACATAATAGAATCAAAATTCCAACAGTCTTCTTTGCAGAAATGGAAAAACTAATCATTGAACTCATAAGGAAGAGTAAGTGCCTCTGACTAGACAAAAGCATTTTGAAAGACAGGAATAAAGTTGGAGATTCATACTTCCTGATTTTAAAAATTGTTATAAAAATAAAGCTACAGAATAATCAAAACAGTGTAGTGCTGGCATAAGGACAGACATACAGATCAATAGAGTAGAAAAGAGAGTTCAGAAATAAACCCACAGGTTTATGGTCAATTGATTCTTGACAAGGGTGCAGGGCCACTCAATTGGGGAAGAATAGTCTCTTCAACAAGTGGTGCTGGGAAAGTTAGTTGTCCACATGCAAAAAAGAATGAAAGTGGACCCCTACCTCGAACCACATACAAAAATTAACACAAATGGATTAACGACCTAAATATAAGACTTAAAACCAAAGAACTCTTAGAAGAAAGCACAGGGAATATCTTCAGTACCTTGTATTAGCCAATGAATTCTTAGACTCTATATCAAAATCATGAGCAACAAAAGAAAAAATAGGTAAATTAAACCTCATCAATAACAAAAACTTTGTGCATCTAAGGGCGATATCAAGAAAGTGAAAAGACAGCCTATAAAATGGTAGAAAATATTTGGAAACCATATTTATGATGAAGGTTTAATATTCAGAATATATAAAGATCTCCTATGACCCAAAAACAAAAAGACAAAAAACCCAGTTGAAAAATGAGTAAAGTGCTTGAACAGGTATTTTTCCAAAAACATAAAATCACAAATAAGAACATGAAAACATGTTTAATATCATTAGCCATTAGGAGAATGCAAATTGCACCCAATAGAATGGCTATTATTAAAAAAAAAATAGAAAGTAACATGTGCAGGTGAGGTTGTGAAGAAATTGGAACACTCACACTTTATTGGGGGGAATGCAAAATGTGCAGCCTCTGTGGAAAAGTTTGGTGGCTCCTCAAAAAGTTAAACATAGAACTAACATACAACCTGGCATTACCACTTCTAAATACCCAAAGAATTGAGAGTGGGAACTCAAACAGATATGTGTACATTAATGTTCATAGTTGCATTATTCACAACAGCCAACAAATGTAAGCAACCCAAGTGTCCACCAACAGATGAATGGATAAGAAAAAGTGCATATACATACAATGGAATATCCCTCAGCTTTAAAAAGGAATGAAGTTGTGAGACATGCAGCAACATGGGTGAAACTTGAAGACATCATGTTGAGAGAAATAAATCAGATACAAAAGGACAGATACTGTATGACTCCACTCATATGAAATAACTAGAATATGCAAATTCATAGTGACAGAAAGTGGAGTCCATGTTACCAAGGGCAGGGGAAGGGGAAATGGGGAGTTAATGCATATGAATGCAGGGTCTCTGTCTTGGGTGATGGCAAAGTTTCAATAACAGATGGCAGTGATGGTAATATAATATGAATATGACCAATGCCACAGAATTGTATGCTTGGGAGTGGTTGAGCTGGGAAATTTTTGTTGTATATATGTTACCACAATTAAAGAGAGAGAGAGAGACTAAAGAGAAAAATGAAAATTAAATGCAATATATAATCCTAGGCTGGATTTAACAAAGGAGGAGAAAATACCCAGAAGGATATTGAAAAAATTGTAATATAAATTGTATGCTTCACATCAATGTTAAAATTTTTGAACTTGATAATTGTACTTAATATTGGTTACATAAGCATCCTTAGGAAATACACATGGAAGTATTAAGAGAAAAGGAGGATGATGTATGTGACCTACTCTCAAATATTTAAAATAGGTAGATAGGTAGGTAGGTAGGTAGATAGATAGATAGATTGATAGAAAGATAGATATAGATGAGAGAGAGAAGGAGAGACAGAAGAGACAGAGAGAGAGGAAGGAAGGAAGGAAGGAAGGAAGGAAGGAAGGAAAGAAGGAAGAAAAACATGTGCCAAACTGTTAAAAATTGGTGAATCTGAGTGAATGGGTAGGGAGTATATTGGAATTCTCTGGATTATTGTGGTGAATTTTCTGTAAATTTGAAATTATTTTGAAATAAAATGTTTAAAAGAAAGTTATAGTTTTTACACAACTTTTCACCATGACCAGATTATTTTCTCAAAATGAATTCCTAGAATTAGAATGCATTAATTTAAATATTTTTGATACTTACTGACCAACTGCTCTCCTGAAAATTAATACTAATTGTAGGCTTCCAAAAGTGGTAAATGAGAATGTTTATTTTTCATACCTTTGTTCACAAAGAATTTTGTCAATATTTAATCTTTGACAATAAGATAGTTTTAAATCACATTTTTTCCACTTTTGTTTATGAATACATTCCATCTATTTCCAGTGCAGATGAACACATGCATGAACTTTGGTTCCCTTACCCTTCTATTAAGCATTTATTATTTGTCTTATTTATTAAATTTTCTTTATACTACAGATACTAACCTACTGTATCTTAATATTTGTTTTAATAATACGAAACTGCAATTTTTGATGGACAAAATATGGTTGAATCTCAGCAATTTCATATAGCTTAATCAATATTTGCAACTTTTTCTCCAATTTAATAATTCTGCATTTAACTACTTTGTTTTCATGTGAAAGTATTCTAAAGTTTTGTAGTGTAAGTTATCAAAATTTTCCTTTATTATTTCTGCATTTTTATTAGAAAAAAATCACATCCACACACTTTTATTTAAAATATACTGTATTTTTCTAATATCTTTTATGTTAGGTTTTTTGACAGGGAAGAGAAGAGATCAAAGCTCAGTTGGAGTGAGTTTTATTGTAGCCATGTGCAGGGGGTGCTGAAGCCTACAAGCGGCAACAACCCCAAAGTTTTATAGCTTTTTGGGAGGGGGGTTGGGAGAGTAATTATTGGTGGGTAAAATAAGGAAGTAAGGAGTTGATGTCAGGGGATTGGTTTGCTCAGGATAAGATAAGGAATTGACATCAGGGTAAGATAAAGAGATGACATCAGTGAGGTTATTACGTTAAGGAAAACTTTTGTTTTTGTCCTTGCTCAGACTGTTACATTAGCTAAGAGTGGCCTTCATGTAAATAGTCATATCCATTGTGGAAAAGCTTCCTGGAATATTTGCTAGGGGTGTGTTGTGTATGCGTTGGGGTGGGGAGTTTTGCCTAACATTATAGATTTTGGGTATTATTTAAATTCAATTATTTTATTCATCTGTAACTTATTTTGGTTTCAGTCATGGAGAAAGAAACAAATTTTTAAATATGTTATTTTCCTAGATAATAGCTGGTTATTTTGAGACAATTTATTGAATTAGGCACTGATTTTCAAGTAGTGCTCCACAAAAATCTAAATATCCTTCTATTTCTCCATAGATTCTATGCATTAAGATCCATATAAATAAGAAATGTACATTTCTTATCATATCACTCCCTTCTCAAAATCTTAACATTATTGTAAAGAAAAGACATGTACTCAATTTTGACATCACATGCTTTTCATTTAGGAGTGCAAACAGTAATTACAGTCCCCAAGATAAAGTTTTATAAGAATATCTAGCAAAATCATGTCTTTGAATTTCTTCTGTAATCAGGGAAATTGGGTTGGGCTAAAAAAGATTGAGTTTCTTTGATGAATCAAGCTTAATTTTAAATGATGCTCAATTTTGCATAAATATAATGCATCATAAATATTCTTTTTATTAGCAGCTTGACTTTATTATAAATTTTATTTAATTCCAGCACTAACTTTTTTGATTATGTATTTTTAGTGTATATTACTTACACAACATGGTTGCGTGTTCATCATCATGCCTGCTTCCCAAAGACAAAATAAATGACACTTTGATACTTTGATTCTTCTCTCATGTGCTCTTGAGCCAGAAGGATCTATCTCCAAAGTCTATTTTTTTTTAATTTAGGCCTTTGCTTATTCACAATATATAAACCACATCTGTGTGTGTGCGTGCATGTGTGTGTGTGTGTGAGAGAGAGAGAGAGAGAGAGAGAGAGACACTAAGAGACAGAGAGCAATTGCTTGTGGGAGAAGATTGTGGTTAGTCTTACATACAAATATAAAATAAAATAACTGAAATCACAGTAGGGTTTGAAGCACTTTTCAATAGTACTACAATAAAGGGGGTGGGGATAACACATGCCATCTTAAGCCAGGCATCCTTTCTTATTAACTACTCAAGGGAGTACACACCAAAGGGCAAATGGAAAACAAGTTGCCATCTTATTTTTAGTTTAATGTTGATAACGGAAGGCAAAGCTCTCTAGAAGCTGTGATTTATGTTTAAAGAAAAAGTGGATATTCACCTTCTCCCTACAACCAAATCTTAATCTTACCACCAGACATTCACTAAGCCCAAAGACATGACTGGGCCACCATGTACTCAAAATAAGGAAATAAGTGAGGACTAAATAGTAGTGCCATGTAAAGGTTCAGGCAGTCCTATGGTAATTTGACGTATTAGAGGTAGGCAACAAAAGGGAAGCAAAAGACAGAAAAAATAATTGCTCTCCGGACTTGCTCCGATATAAGACATGGGTCCTGTTATAGGAATAACCTTAAGGGGCATAATGAACTTCTCTTATATAATACTTCGTATCTCCTTTGTCTGACTTTTGGCTCTTGCCACTGCTTCAGGAAACAACTCTAAAGAAACTCAGATCAACTTTGCACTCATGCAAATTGTCAGTTATCTTTGCCTCAGGTCCAGACTATATACCGCTCACATCCTGCCCCAGGGCCTTTCTTCACAGTACCTAAGTGGCACATCTGCCTAAACTGCTCAGGGCTCATATGAACATTTGCATAAGTGAATGTTCATGTGGCTAACTTGACCAGTAGGAGATAGGAACCACTGGATATTAGCTTTCTCCCTTCTTCCCTTAGTCAGACAGTTCTGAGGGGCATTTCATTAGGTTCCTCAAAAAATGTTATTGACCCATTGCATTGGGCAACTTGATAATGTATAGTTGTATTGGTTTTCCCTCCTTCCCTGTTTTTTTTCTCCCTGTAACTCACCTTTAATCTGTTCACTTCTCTTCTCCAATAAACTGCTTATATATAAGCCATTGCCTCAAGCTCTGCTTTGAAGGGAATCCATGCTAAGTAAACAGAAGAAGAAAAACACCACTGGGGACTACCCGTTAATTTACTTTCACCACATGCTCTAGGAAATACAACCCAAATCGTGATGTGAAATATTATCCAATAAGATTAATATTTTTCCTCTATAGAAAGAGAGAGAAGAGGATGGTAAAAGAAGCATTTTCTTCTTCCCAATCCGTATATGACTCTCAAGTAACCTCAAGTTTGATGGAGATAACAATCTACGTACAAAAAAATTAAAGAAACAAAAAGTAAACCACTCAAGCAATATCAATTGCCTACAATAACAAAGTGTCTAAGTACTGCAATGTGCAATAAGTGCTCAGGGAAAGAGACGCTAGCAGAATTCACACTGGGGAGGTTTTAAAAAGGAGATCAGGTGTGGGCTAAAGAATAGGCAGCATTTACATAAACAGAGAAGAAGTTATTCTGGGAATGGGGTACAAAATGGGTAAATGGAAGCATTCTCTGTCTAGATAAAGAAATGTTCATGGTTAATGCCTGGCAAGATTGAATCAGAGATACAGGAAAACAGTTAAGTCGGTTTTTGCTTCATCCCAGTCCTTTTATAAGCAATCGACCATTCCTTCCACCCACCCCCACGTTCTTTGCCCAGACTGTGTTTATCTATCTACTTCTGGATTCTTGGTTTTGATTTCCCATTTAGACTTACATCTCTGGTTATTCTATCTGGCTTCTTCCTAGGATCTATACATTGTCCTGATTAGCATCTGTGATGTTTTGTTTTAACTGGTTTTATCTACTCCTAGCTATGAATTTCTACTGCTTGAGCCAAATCTGTCCTTTCCCCAGACAAGAAAGGACAGAGTTAGAAATATAAGGTGGAACCAGTTTGTAGAGGGTCTCAAAGGCATATCAAAGGAATTTGGACATTACTCTTCAAAGATCAGTTCGATGACCATCAACTTCATGAGGCTTTTCCTACAACCCTAGTGTAAATACCTATGTTCATCTCATTTTATAGAATAGTTTCCTAGGGCTTAATCGACAATAAAGGTGACTGGAAATATTTGAGGCCAGAATAGGAATAAAAAAAGAGATTCAAGACCTTCTTCTAAAATAGAATTAATATAGATTAGTAAACAATTAGAAGTGGGAGGTGAAAGAAAAGAAAACCATCATGACGCTTAGGTTTCCAATTTGGACAACTGGAGATCCTTTAAAATGAAAGTAGGAGTCAGCCTAGGTTGAAATCCAGACTCCAACACTTTTAGTTGTGTGACCTTAATCAAGATACTTAATTTTTTATGCCTCAGTTTTCATACCTGTAAAGTGGTGATGATAACTATACTCAACTAATACTGTTGTTGTGAGGAAGAAATGACTTCTTACAAAGAAATACTTGAATGTCTGGCCTAAAATAGGCCCTCTGTAAATGCTAACTATTAGCACTTAGATGTCAAAAAAAAACAAAAAAAAACAAAAAAAACCCCACAATTCCTTCTGCCAGTCCCAGTCCAACAAAACCAAACCAAATCAGATTAGTTCCAGTTACTCTGAGAAAAGGATTAAAACAGAGCAGTTGAAAAATATAATCCAAAATACTTTAATTCCACTGAATTTAGTTAACATTTTAATCTCTCATATATAAGGCTCTATACATTTGGGAATCTTTAAAGTCACTTTTGAGCATTAACCTTTCATAATGGAATGCACCAATTATTGTCTTAGCAATGATAATGTAGCAGTGGAGCTGCCTAGTTGCCCGGCTTCACGAGGCCCTGCTCACATGGACTGCAAAGTAAGTTGTGCCGGGCATAAGCTGTGCAGATAGACTAGGACGCCTGGCGTATGCGTTCTTAAAAAAAAAGAAGGCATCTTATTATATATGGCAGCTTCTATCCAAACAACCTCAGCATGAACAAAGTACCTTGTTTTCCTTCTTGGTATGAACTATATGCATAATATGTCAAGGAACTCCTATTTTCTTCAAAAATTATCAGTTTATTGAAATTAAAGCCACTGTTGCTTTAAGTTTAAAAACAAATCAATTTGAGCATGTTTTTCCTGCATCAAAAGCTTCAAGTATTCATTTCATATTTGGATTCTTTAGGAACTTTTCTTAGGTAATTTTTAGAATATGAATTTATAAATAAATATTGAGAAAGGAAACCATGAAATTGATAATATAAAGAAATCAGTGTAAGCAAGAAATGCCAATTGTTAATAATTACAAGAAAGCTAGAAAGTAATGTGAAGTTATTGCTGTTTTTCTTCTTGTTTATAAACTGCCTCACAAGCAATATATAAATGTGTTAAAAATCCTTTACAAAAGGGTTTTGTAGGAAGATATTTCGATGTGGAGGATATAGCTAGAATTTATCTCCTGAAAGTACAAATTTCATACAGCTCATTCACAATTTGCACAATTCTGCTGCTTTGGACAGGTGTATTTCTGCATGAATTTGCTAAAAGTTCTGTCAGCACAACAGAAGAAAAAAAAAGCAGGGAAAGAAGAAGAAAGCAGTACTTAAAATCCCTACTGCCTTCTCAAGAAAACAGATCCCAATAATTGGAGGTTCCATTGTTTCCCTGACAGTGCAGTAGGTGAAGTGATAAAAGATTTAAGGAGAAAGGTGGGCAATAAATAGGTAATTTATATACCTTATGGAATTACATATAAAAGAATATGAAATTAAATGCAATAGAAGTTTAGAGACGCAAAACTGGCAAAGCAGAAAGGTCTAATGGGGATATTCTCAAGGGCTTCTTCTGTGTTGTGTAATATGTAAACTATCTTCTTCATCTCCCTCCAGAAACTTCTGTTAAATATGCTTCAGTCACTCATGCTTTGTGGATTGGATTTGCAACAAAGTGCCCGTCCATCTTCAAGGTCAGCGTAAGTAAAACACTGTAAAAACAAAACAGACTGCCAGAGGAGCCCACCAGATAGAGGTTACACCAACAAAAGATAGACAAGGAATCTAAGATTATGGAGAGAAATTAAACAGAGCTTCTTCTGGTATTATATATCAGAAAAGTCATATTTTCTAAAATAGGCCTTTCTTCCACAACATGAAATTTCATTTTTAAAAATTGGACATTAGCTAATAATAACTGGCTTAAGCAGAGAGCACAATTCGCATGAAATGGAGCACTTCAGACTGTAAAGTTCAATTACTGTTGGGAATTGCCACTGAACACACAGGAAACAAAAACTGTCGCTGGTAGAGAATGTGAATACACAGCTGGTGCATTTGAATGGTTAGCTGTTTTCCTGTGATCTCTGTTGGCAGCAGAAAGACTTAGGAGCACGCAGGGGGCTCTACAAAGTATGCTAAGATGGCAATTTCTACTTCAGTCAGAAACCAAAATAGTTGTTTGTTTATGTTTGTTTGTTTGGCCTAGTTTCACAGGATACAGCTAAAGATCAACTTGGAAAACAATTTCCAACGCTTGGAAAACAATTTCAACCCTTAAAAAAGATTTTAAATACCTAGCCTCTGGCTTATTTTAATTGCTGCTGTAAATACTATTTGGGAAGGTCACAAGGACAGCCTGCAGATGGACACACATTGGAGGGCTAACCTGCACCTGGCAGGACACAGGGCTACACATCCCAGAATGTCATTGGTGCTGGGGTCAGCTACAGTCTGCCAGCCCAATCCTCAGCAGCCCATGGGGGAATGTACTTGGAGAGAAGGACGAGTGGAACATAGCTGCCTAACAGATGGCGCTAAAACCTGCCTCCTGTGGTGAGAGAAAAATCTGCCAAAACCAGGTGTTTCACAGCTTCTCCCACCCCACCACCCCCCATTTCCCAGCATTTCTCTGTGGGTCCATTGCAATGGCTTGGACACAAGCACAGCTGTCTATGAATTATCTAAGGAAATGGTACATATTTTTTAGTTGTATAAGATTTTGGAACAATTCTGGGGACTACCCATCTATATCGCAGGAAAGTCCTTTATTGTCAGGTCATTTCAAGGCTCAACGTGAGCATGAGAGGAAGTTTCAATTCTTCTCCTTCTAGGTTCTAATAGGAAAAATGCTGCTGAACTAGATTCCTTCACTGGTGAAGGCTGTGTTACCCTGGAAATATTGAGATTGTTCTATTAATAATCCTGCAGATTTGGTCAGCAAATTCTCTTTGCTCTCTTAAAAAAAGAAACAAACATAAAAATAAAATAAAAATGGCTTCTAACTCTGAAAGATGAGCCCAGATATGATGACTGGTGCAAAAGGAAATTAATGAAGACTGCTTCATACAGTGACATGTTGGAAGCACAAAGTGCTTCCAAATATATTTTAAAGTCTGTATGTCTTTTCCTACCATATGAGAAAGTCCAGATCTCATGGTTCAAAACACAGGGCATCCACTGGGTCCAATTTTACTAATTAGAAGGGGGGCCATCTTCCTAAACATTCACACTCCTCATGTGAGAGAAGACTAGCCGTCCTACCTCCCATCCATTCTATACTTCTGGCTGAACTGCATCAGAAACTTTTATGCCCAGTTATCTGTTCTCTTTAGGATGACATGAGCATGCAAGGCCTAAAATACAGACTGGGAACTGGATGAAACAAGTAGGATACTCACTAAGGACTTGAACAGTTTGACTATAACTCCCTACATTTGAGGATTACAGGATATTTACATGTAAAATAATACAGAATTCATTCATTCATTCATTCACTCATTGAACAACTATTTATTAGGTTCATAGTGATCTTCTTGTGCTCTAATACTTCAGAGTCCTATTAGGCTATGATTTCTTGGGCCTTCAACATTTCTTACAATGTTGTAGATAGATACATGTGATTGGCAGGTGTAATTTAAGTATTCCTGGGTCGCATCCTCACAGAAAATTTTTTATTGAAAATTATGTTATATAAGATATGCAAAACATCTGGCAAGTAACCAGCATATAATAATTATTAGTTTCCATCCCCTTCATTTTGAGAGACAGTGTGACATTATATTGCAAGTAGAAAGCCTAAGGAGGTACCTCAGGTTGAGTTGCCTCTTTGCCACTGCCTTTCAGACAACTCTGAGCCCTCATTCAACCTGTTTCTATATTACAGTTTAGTATGAGATTTTATTTGGGGGAAAAATATGTTAAAAGAATATCAGGAGAGGGAAGAGTGTTTAAGGCCATTGGAAAAGTGGAAAGAAAACTGGCTTTGAATTAAGATACCTACATTTTAATCTTGAATTTTCTACTTCTTTTGTAAAAATGGGCATATCACTTAATTTCTCAAGCATCAATGTCTTCAATTCTAAAGCAGGGATAATCATATCTACCCTTTGTTAGAAGGGAAGCTTTAATGAGCTAAATATGTGAAGAACTTAGAACACAGTTTGGCAGTCAATTATTCCTTACTCATTTGTAATTCCATAAATATATTTCAGATCCCTTTTCCAGGCATTGTGCTGGGTATTATGTGCTACAAAATTAAAAAATATTGGATTTCCAAATAAAACCCAAGGACTGGTGGTGGGTTGAGAGGAGGGATAGATGAGTAAAGTAAAATTTAAAGTCCTAGGATGGGAGTTGGAATAATTTTAAATGCCGATATACTCACACAGAATTGGGCTGGGCCATATAAGGCACTAAGTCTTATAGACAGTGGATATCACAAATATGCCTTTGTCCTCTAGAAAAAAAAGCAATTTGAGTTTTGAATCATCTCCTTGGTCTTAGCTGTAGATGAAACGGTAAGTTGATAAATTGAGTGATTTATATACTTTCTCCTATTCCAAAAAGCAGTGTAAGAGCTAATTTTAATAATGAAATTGGAGGTGGCTTGGGGAAGAGTGACAAGAATGAGAAACACTTTCAGTCAAGGAGTTCCTACAGACCCCACCAACATTTCAATAGTTCTAGAGAATTGTGCTTCAATATTACCCAGGAGACCAATAGTAATATAGGAGTTGAACTACAGAGTTAATATATGGGCAGCTCTAATCAGAGAGGGAAAAAAGTCATAGTTACTATGTTAAAACACACACATACACATAATCACAACCACATATGTGTATTAGCCTATATGTAGATAATAAGCTAAGCTGATGTAATGAAGATCTTCCAACAAGGTATGGCTCAAACAAAATACAGACTTCATTCTTTCACATATTAGAGTCTGGAGATATATGGGTGGTTCTGTGGACTCTTTCCTTCTTATTCCTCCTTCATCCCTGGGAATTCTAACAGCTGGCACTGCTCATCTCTCATTCCAGCCCGAGGAAAGATGAAAGAATATAAGCTGAAGGCAAAACTTTTCCTTTTAAGCAAGAGATATGGAATTTCCACATAAATTCTACGCAGTCTTTCATCACGAACGTAGTTACAAAGCCAAAACCAGCCGCAAAGAAGGCTGAGAACTGTACCCAGCTGCGACTCCGTAACTCTAGCACGCGGGGGTGGGGATGGGAGTGGGGATTTTGGAGAAACTAGCAATGCATTTAGTGAGGGTATATACACCCACTATGATTCAACTTGCATTGCTATAAAGAATGCAAACATTTAACTTTTTCACTTTCAACCATTATACTTAGGAGCTTATATAATTAATAATATGATTTTTTGCTTCCAGTTAGTATTTTCTTCATTCAAATAGCTTGCAACAAACACCTCTGAAGCAGACTGACAAGGAGTATTCTGACTACTGAAGAACTGGGTGAGCACATACTGGCATGCAAACTTTTGGCTTTACTTTTATTTTCATATTCCAAAGACTATTATATAACATCCCAGTTTATAACTGCAAATGTGTTAATGTGGATAAACATTTCTTAGTTTCTTTCCTTAATGATTTTAAGAATTGGCATTCTTCTTTATTAAAATCAAAGATTTTTTAAATTGTCAGTTTTAGAGAATAATAAGTACAGTGTTTATTGCCACCATGGAATTAGCATGCTTGGATCTCTGCTCAATGAAATTAAATTGAGCTATTGGGCCAGCATTTGTACGTTAAAACATTGTGCTAGATATTTCCTTAAGGTGCTATTAATCATGTTACAGTAACCTGCACATTTCTCCAAGCACTGAGCTACCCCCTCCTAACACTGGTGCTCCCATCCACTCCCTCTCCACCGCCCCCACCGCTGCCCCTCCCCTGCACACACTCAGGGCCTCATTCCCCTCTCTGAAGACTGCTTGGCCATCCTTAGTTCTGAATGCCCAAATTGCTACATTCTAACTCTATAAATAGCATTAGCTGGGTCTTGGATAATATCATTTTTGTGCTCATGCACTATATTAAAAAATTCTTTTCTATCTACTTTTCACTTAAATTTTTGAACTTTGATTTTTTTCTGCCTTCTCTCTTTATAAGCCAATTAGAAGTTCAAATAGTTTCAAAATACAAAACCATAAATTAATGTAGTATCAAATGAAATGAATGGACATTTATTTGAAGTACCCTTTCTAATAGTATCAATCCACACAGTATCAGCTTGTGTATGTGTTATAAATATAACTCATTACAATGAAGTACCTAGGTTAATTTGTATATCTAGATACACACACAAGATCCATTACTTCCCATGGGACTCAACTGTTAACTAAAAGAACTATAAAATCACAACATTTGATTTTACAAAGATCACAATTAGGAGAGCACGGTTCCCTTCTAGCTCGTTTAAATATTGAATTGACAGTGAAAACTAATTGTAAGCTTCATTTTCAGTACCAAGGAAAACAACTATAGCTGCACTGTTACCTTTTTTCAAGCAAATCTCTCTATCTAAGGCAAATAATGAGTGGATTCTACTATTCACAGCCTGTCATTCATAATTTCCAAGGTATTATTTGTCATCTGAGCTCTAAAATAAATGCATTATTTGGAATTTGCAGCAGGATGTGCACATCTAGCCTTCACCTACATCCAGATTTTGCTGAAAATAATAAGAAAACTATTTTATTGAGAAAAAAAGAAAAAGCAAACAATTTTTGTATGCTTCTGGACTCTAGAAAACTTTTGGAACACAAATATAGAAGGAAAAGCAGAGGAAAAAACTGAAAAGAAAGAAAGAAGAAAAAAAGTAAATTATTTCTCTAGATGAAGAGTCTTAAAAAAACTAAGGGGTTAGAAGGAAAATCTTTTGAAGCAGAAATCCTGTAAAACCTTAGCCACATGATTTTTGTCAAAACTAGATTTGTTGTGTCACACCTCCGTAACTCAAAATTGCAGTGCTTGGAAAATAGCTTGTTCAGACTTATTCCATATGATTTTCTTAGCACTATTTTTAAATGCATGTTTCCTAACTTGGGAAAAAAGTCCTGGGTTGTTACAAAGCTGTTTTTTTTCTGGGTCAGTGAGTAGTTTGGTGAAGTAGGAAATATCTTCCAGAGTGGAGAGAGGATTCGCCTATCTCCAAATGGCCAAAATAACTAACATTTTTATTAAAAAATAATTCAGGCATCTTGATTAATTTAATTTATCATGGCTTAAGTAATGTTTTATTTTGGAGGTGGAAGCAACGAATTGCAATTGACATGATTTCAGCATAGGTGTATTGTAAGCAGGTAAAATGGCATAATAAACCACACTCAATTTCTTTGAGTTTTTCAGACTCAGAGTCTTAAGCATTTCAGACTTGAATGTTGATCACTAAAAGAGTCAAGATTCATTGGTAATAATGTATGATTTTCTTTTAATAGTCTGCTTCAACTGATTAATTTTATTTTTCGGAATTTAAAACAATTTGCATTCATCTCTATTTGTCTGACTTATACCCTGTTTTCTATGTTCATGAAGGCAGACACTGGAAACTGATCTCCAAAAGACTGGATTCTTTCTAAAGTTAGCACATATTGTACACTTTCATAAAATAATGATATACAGACAAGCAAATTGCACTGCCATTATTACTTCCTAGTATGCACATTTCTCTCAAAAATTATCTGAACAATTTTCAGGATAAACTGTTATTAAGAGTTAAGAGTGATCTTGGGCAAAGGACCAAAATAAATATTGCAAAATCCAGAATAATCTTTTCTGATTCCTCCTGAAAACACACAATTCCTAGCATAAGAGTTATGTAAATAATGAAGCCCACTCAATTCAAGTCAATGCTGATTACTGTGACAGATCCTGGATTTCATTCTGATGAATTTGAATTGAATCAACTTTCAAGGAGGTCATGCCTTCTTGCAAGAATTCCTCGTTTGCTGGAACTTGTAGTTTGTTCAAAATGTTCTGCATATTTTCTGGGGGTTAACTCCCATACTCTACAAAAATCCATTGGAAAGAGCACTCTGCTCTTAATAATTTCTCTTAGTAATAAGAGAAATTACTTGTGGAAGCTGATCCTTTAGTTTCTGGAGTATTTGTCTATGGTTTAATTTTGATGCATTTAAAATGTTAATGTTTGTAATTCCATATACTCAATCACTAGGTGTTTTAAAGAGTTCTCTATTAAGAAAATATTGCCACAATAATTCTGCATTAAAGATATATTCAAAAACTCTGTAATTTAAAATAAGCATCACTTATTTTTCTCCTTTCTCTGTGGCTTGGCTGAACTTGGCTCCAAGCGGTCGATTAGGTCCAGTTCTCTTCTATGGGTCTCTCAACATACTTTGAGAAAAGGGGCAGCTGGGTCATGTACTTTTCATGCAGACATACAAGAAGAGTGAGCAGAACTGGCAAACTCTCACTCCCATCCATATTCTATACGTCAAATCATACCACAGGGCCAAGCCTGAGTTACATGGCAAAGGAAAAGAGTGAAGCATTTTGAACAAAAATTAAGTCCTTCAGTCTTGATATCTGGTAGTGCAGGTTTCCCACACTGCCTTAAAGGTACGAAATTTGAAGTTTTGAGTTAAATAAAACAGATTTGTGAGAAAAGCAACATCAGAGCATACACCCATTTGTTTCATTTGTTTGTGGTATTGAATTTATGAAAAATGACTGATTACACTAGTCAAAAAATGCTTCTTTAAAAACTTAAAGATTTTGGAGAAAGAATGGATGTGTTAACAATTTTAAATGACATAATTCAGGGGCCCCAAGTTAGGAGTATAACCATTCAGTTCAGTCCATGCTTATTCCAAGACAGAAGGAAAATATCCTTTGTGATTTACGATACAAATCCTAAGATTCACAATAGGCTCTCAGCATAATTCCCCAGTTGAAGGGCTGTCAGATATTCAGCCACTATGAACTCTGTATTTTATGCCCTGAGCTCCAAACCCTGAACACACACTCGACCCTGGCTTCCCGGGTCACTCCTGTGGTGCCCCTTCTTCCACAAGCCCTACACAATCTAGCAACTAAAGGTGTCATGTGCAAGCATTGCAGGGGCCCATGGGACCTTGTTTCATTCCACAGGCAGAAGCCATTCTAGGATAGCGCCCATGCTCTGCTGGAAATGGGTATTTTGAATATCACCTCCCAGTTTGATTGTGGCAAACATTTTAAGTCTATGATCTATTCTGATTGGAGACTGGCTTCCATTGTTCATGATAAACACCTAGAAGTAGCTTTATTCTTCTTGATATAATATAGTCACTTATCTTTGTTAATTAAAGAAATACAATGTTTTCAAGAATTAAAAGAAGTGCCAAAATAATTATAACATTTGACTCCGGTTGGTTCTTCAAAAATTTTTTTTTTTTTTTTTTTTGCTTAAAATAAGCAGAAAATATTTTTGTTGTGGAGAAGAAATGTGTTACTAATTAAAAAATCAGTATAGTGTTTCAGGTATCAGTAACAGTCAAAGGCTATGCTTATTTTAAAATTAAGTTAATGATGCTAAATATTAGACTCCAACTCGTAGCCTTCTACATGAAGTATAAAGCTATAGAGATATGCATGTGGTGGACTGAATTGTGTACCCAGTTTAGACCTGTTCTTGGTTTTGGTCAGCATGCTTGTGGGTGTAGACCCTTTGTAAATAGGTTCTCTTGAAAATGGTACTCTAGTTAAGGTGTGTCCCAACTGAATCAGGTTGGGTTTTAATCCAGATTACTGGAGTCTTTTATAAGCAGAGTAAAATTCAGACAGAGAGAGAAGAAGCCCCAGGAAGCAGACAGAAGCTGGAAGTCATCAGAACCTGTAAGAGAAAGAAGATACTGCCATGTGTATTGCCATGTGGCAGAGAAGCCAAGAAACCCTCAAGATTTCTGGTCAGCCTGGGAGGAAACAAGCCTTCTAGCCTCTGAAACTGAGCCAAAAAATTCCTGTTGTAAGCCAGCCCAATGTATGGTATTTCTTTTAGAAATCGATAAATGAAGACAACGTATATAAAAACATAAACCAGGGGAAAAAAAGACTCAGAGATTACAAGAGTGTGATCCTGTGATCCTAGCATTTGTAACACATACCAAATAGAAAACATAGAATGTAAAATTTCTTTTGTTTCATTTTTCTTTTTCTTTTTCTTTTCCTTTTTTTTTTTTTTTTAATTGATAATCTTTGTTTGGCCACAGCTTTCTCTTTTGGACAGAACATTTTTCATCATTAAAGAAGGAAAAAAAGTGATGTCATACTATAGTGAACAGTAACTTCAGAGCTGACTGATTAAATGTGGGCCTAACCTATAACCAGAGTTCTCTGGGCACTACATATCAGTGGGAGAGAAAAAAGTGAAAGTTCTGGAAAGGTGGGTGAAATAGGCTAAAGTGATAGAACAGTTGGGAGAGAAAGAAATAGACAATGATTTAGAAAGGGTTGAGGCCATCATCTATGAAATTCTTGCTGTTTATTTTATTAAACACAATGTTTAGGGCCGTGTACTTTCCCAATGCCTACAAAAGCTTTTGACATTAAAAAGAAATTTTAGAATGAGCCAGGCCCTGGCAGGAGGGATTGAAAATGCCTACTTGGCCAAAAGGAGGAAAAAAGAAAGGTAACAAGCTTGAGGTCACAGTGGCTGAGAGATCCCAAATAGTCGAGAGGCTATCCTGGAGGTTTCTCTTATGCAAGCTCCATCTAGACATCCCAAATGGCCACAGCATGCCATGCCCTTACCAAAAGTAGTCCCCAAATACCTAGATCCCTACCTGAGATTCTATAAAAGATTCACTCAGTAAGTTCTATCTCTCAAAAACTTAAAGCCACCAGAGTGTTCCTATGCCAGACAAGTCCTAAAACCCAGAGGCAACAGACTCTTTATGAGCAACAGTCAGATGCAGCCCCCTTCCCCATACTGTCATCACCCCCTTTCAATATGAACAAGTTAGGGTGCTCACTGCTTAGACACTCTGAAGATGAAAAAAGAGATTAAGTGAGAGGAAGGGGTAGCAACAAAGAAGATAAGATTTAACAAAGGTCTATGAATACTGAAACTTTATATACATATATATGTATTTGTTAGATGATGGGGTGTTGGATTAGCTGGAGGAGGTAAATAACATGGTGGAAATGTAACCTATAACATCCTTTGAAATTTGCTCTATAGCTACTTGTTGAAATGTGCTTTGAAAGTCTTCACCTTTCTGTACACCCTATATTGCATAATAAGAAAAAAACTGAAATAGTGGAACTGCAACCCATAACAATTTTTGAAATTATCTATATAACTGCTGGTTGAGCTGTTCATCAAAAGCTAACACCTTTCTGTATGTGTATTTTACAATAATGGAAATAACTGAAGATGTGGAACTGTGACCCATGACATTCTTTGAAATTTGCTAACTACTTGTTAAATCATACTTTGAAAGTTATCACTGTTATCTATATATGATAAAGTTCACAATTTTAAAAATGCATTAAAAAAAGAAGTTTTAGCTTCAAAGGCAAAAATAAAACCGCCAAATGAAACTCAATGGAGGATTGATTAAATGTATTATGTAATCATAAACTTTTCTGTTTATCTATAAATTGCATTTAATGTGGAATTGGGGTTCCTTTTTGTGTATTTAATATAATATGGGATGAATGGTTCTGATAATGTTCCCCTAGGAAATAAAATTATTCAGAACTGTGAAGGCTCTGACTTAATAAGTAAATATTAGATTCCAAAACTTAAAAAAGAAATTAGAACTGGTTTGAAGGGGAAAAAAGAAAGACTGAAATAGAGTAAAAGAAGAGAGGAAAGACTGAGGTTAAAGGAAATAGCCCAGTAAAAGACAAAATACGTCAAGGCAGACATGTAAAGGATTAATTTCTGGAGGGCAAAAGTGGAAGAAAAGATAAATCTAAACACAAATAATAAAAACAAAAATACTGAAAGGAAATATAAATTAAACATCTAAAAATCATTTGATGGGGTAGGTAGAAACCATAAAGGAAAATTGTTAGAAATGACTCTAAAAATGAAAAATCCATGACATGGAAAGGGTTAACATTTTAAATAAAGACATTTTTTAAAGAAATGAACATATCAATATAATCGGTCAAGTTCCAAAAGAAGAAATATAAATAAATAAGATGAAATAAATTGAAACTCACTGATAATTTAAATGAAGTTGAAAACAGGAATGTGCTTCTGTTTTGTTGTGTTTATAAATTTTCATTATCAAATTGAAAAAAGGGAAGAAAACATAAAGGAAGGAAGGTGTGGGAGGAAAGTAAGAAAGAGAAAAAGAGTAAGCGAGGAAAAAAGGAAGCAAGGGAAGAGGGATTAGAGGAGGGAGAAGGAGAAGAATATATGAAGGAAAGAAGAAGGTAAAATTCATACTAATTTTTAGCCACGGTATTAGGAAATGGGCAATCTCCAAAACTGCCGAGGGTGTCTGGTGCAAAATTTTGCAGTGCATGTAATATATTTTATAAATATGTTTACAACTCAACCGTCTAGGAATTTATGCTACAGAAATCAAGATTTGAACAAATATTGAGTGTGATGTATTCTTTACAACTTTTGTGAATATTGAAGAAAAATTGGAGGTCATTTAAATAATGAATTCAAGGAGTTGGTTAAATAATATATAATATGCATACATAGGAGATGCATTCTTTAAAATTAATATTGTTGAAGAGTATTGAAATATGTTCATGATATATCATTAAGAGTGAGAGGCATAGTATTGATACAAATATTGCTTACAAAATAAATGCATATCCTATTTGATGATATGTACTTATGTATTATATGCATATTAAAATGTTTACAGTCATTATTACATAATGGAGCATTCTGGTTTATTTTTCTTCTCTTCACTTTTATACAATTTCTATAAATTACTTACTACTCAAAGTTTAGGCAAGTAAAGTTACCCTATAGTTGTTAGCAATTTGTTGACTGAGAATTTGTGCGTATATATACACCTTTAAGGTTTCTTTTTACTTCATTTATTTTTTTCCCCTTAGATAATAGTGTTTTCTTATATAAATACTTTCTGATTTTCATGGATCAAAATTTCTACAAATTGGATTGTAATATTTTATCCAAGTGTCTACCACTAGAGATATGCTACCTAGACATTATTATTTTTTACTTAGTCATATCACAGAAAATAGTAATATTAGTAGTAGTAACAGTCATAATAATAATAATAGTATTAGTAGCTAATATTTATAAAGTGTATACTATGAGCCATTCACTTTTCTAAACATTCTGCATATATTTTCTCAAGTTTATAAAATGTAACTTTCCTTTATTCATTCAATTTGATTTCCTATTGATTTATAAAATCACAACTTCTCTTCCAGGAAAAAAAAATGGATTCCCAAATTTTAGAAAGTTACATTTGAGAGCAGAAGAGAAAATGATACCATAACGAAGCAGTAAGACTAGTACTCAGAATTGCTACCAGCATACTTGCAATAGTATCAGTAATTAAGAGCTACATACATTAAAACAAAAAAGACCAAAGAAGAAATGCCAGACAATGAAAACATAAGACACCATCTACTGATGCACTCAGTTTTTCCTACAAGTTTTCCCCACTCTAGGATTACTATCTCCAAAATGAATATTTCACCATTTGAGAGTTTTTCACTGTTTTCAAAACCCCCATGCATTTCCAACTGTTTTTTACAGGTTGCTTCCTCACCTCTTCAGTTCAATGGCCTTTTTCAATCAATCTTTGCCCAGCAGCAAATAACTGTATATTTTGTTCCAGTACCCTTGGATAGTAGAGAATTGAAGCTCATAGAGAAAACAAGACTGAATTGCCAAGTTCCTGGCTCAAAATAGACATAAAACCCAGCAATTCCTAAAATCTGAATACAGAGTGACTATTCATTAGTACTAATGGCTTAGCCTCTTTTATTCAATATTGCTTAATAATCAGGATCCCACAAATTCAGACTAATCAGATAATTAACTTATTTTTACCCCCTTCTTTCCCATTAAGACTACACATTCTTCTAGTAGAACAGTTAGTCAGTCAACATATCAGCATCAAAGGTCTTTTTGAGAAATGAATGAAATAGAAACACTCCCCAATAAACTGCACTGTATCACTAAGAGATAGACTAAGAAGAAAGAAAATTATAAAACTTAAAAGAGATAGAAGATCATTTCTCCTTCATATAATAGCTTAGAGATAGGCAGCAGTTGTGGGATAGTTTGGCATTTACATGGAGAAAAGAAACCAAGCTGGTTCTATCATGTGACCTTACTGAGCATGGCTTCCATATCTGAGATTACCTCATGGTCCCAGGAAAGTGCTTGAGCACCCACCACTTTTTATTTTATCCAGAAAGAGGGAAGAAGGAATAGAAAATTATATCCTCTTTTCTTTTGAAGACATTTCCCAGAGTTTCCATCTTACCTCCTTACATCTCATTGACAGGGCTTAGTTATATGACCACACCTGCTGCAAGAGGCTGGGCAACATCCTAAGGAGGACGAGTATTAGGTGACCGCAAGCAGACTCTGCTACACGCGACCCCACACCCACCCACAGAGTTTTGCACACTAATCCATATGCTTCATGAACTCCTCCTCCTGAAGTCATCCCAAGAATTCCTGTCACATAGATGCGCTATCATGAATCCCTTCTCACAAGATGAAAATTCCCTTAGTTTAAGATGCTGGATTTAGGACGTTATAGAGCTATTGGGTCCCTACCCACAGGAAACAACACCCAGCAAGGGAGAAGCTATGTGGTAACTGTATGGATCATCGATACGTAACCTGTTTGTATTCTCTGACTTACACTTTATCCCATATGGCAAGAATTTCAACCAAACTATAAATTCTGTCTTGCTTATTTGTAATAGAACACAGGATGTATTTTGCACCCTTGCTGCCACTGAGTTCTCTCAGCTATTATCTGATGATTGCCACTGTTTTTTCTTTTCTATCTCAGCCTTTTGATGTTATTTCTGCTCCCAGGATCAACACTGATGAAGTCTCTGTCATGAAAAAGTGCTTAAAGGAAATTTGTCACCGTCTAAGTGGCAAATGACTTTTTATGCTCACATTAGAAACTGCCAGTAGTGCCAAGAACTGCCCTTGCCTTTGGGGAGCAGTTAATGAACTAAAGGCCACCATGCTTCCAGATGGAGGAGAGTTCTCCAGAGTTCTCAGACTTTGCCTGTCCTTCATAATACACATATCCTTGAAATTACTAGTACGTCTTACTGGGTAACAACTCTGGTTCTTGTAAATCTGATTTGACAATCCAATTCTCTATGTTATTTCAATGTGACAATGAAGGATTTCATAGTAGTTACCGTGATCTTGTTAGTGAAGACACACATCTTATTGGGTGACACTGATTGCTCAGGTGAGTTTTGTACTAATATTATTAGCACCTGGAGACATTGTAGGAAATTGAGATTTTTGTCCAGGCCCTAGTAATAAGGAAATGGAAAGCCAACTGAAAACAGTCAACTTGTTGCTAGACAATCCAAAGAAAATCTCAATTGTTCTCCAATAGACAATACTGATTTCTCTGTTGATACACAAGCTCAACTTTTTTATTATGCAAGATAACAAGGTAGTTGATAACACAAAATAACCATTTCTTGGACAGAATTTCTTTTAGGGTTTGAAATTGCATCTACCTCCCAGTTTTTTCCGATTGATGAGTGCATAGCCTGTGGATGAATTCGAAGCACTAAAACTATGGTCTGCTAAAAATAATAACAAATAAACTTATTGCAGCTAGTCATTATTTTATGTACTTGTGTGTGTGTGTATGTGTATACACATAAACTGCTCATTAAAATCTTAAGAGGATGATCAAATTGGGTTTATTTTATGAAAGCAAGATTTGTTTACCATTCATAAAACAATCAACATAAAACTCCATATTACCAAATTAAAGGAAAAAAGACAAATTATTATTTCATTAGATGCTGGAAAATTCACTTGATAAAATTCAACATCCATTCTTGATTAAAAAAAAAAAGTCTCAGAAACCTAGGAATAAAGGAAATTTCCTAAATATAGAAATGGGCATCTCAAAAAAACTACATCTAACACCATACTTAATGGTGAAAGACAAGGCAAGGGTGTCTGTTCTCTCCCTTCCATTCAACATTTTACTGGAGGTCCTAGGCAGCAAATTCTTGCAATAATGCAAGAAAAAGCAATAAAGGGCAGATAGATTGTAAAGAATGAAATAAACCTCTCATTTTCTGACAATATAGTTGATTAAATAGTAAATACCAAAAAATGTAAAAGAATCCATTATATATAACAAGTGAGTTTAGCAAGGTCACAAAACACAGGATCTATATAAAGAACAAGTAGTATTTTTATATACTAGCAATGAAAAATTGGAAATTAAAAGTTTTTACAGTAGCATTTTCAACAGGACTAAAAAACAAAACATGTAGGGGTAAATCTAACACAAGATTTTAATGCTGAAACCTATAAAACATTGATGAGAGAAATCTGAAAAGACCTAAATAAATGGTGTGATATACCATGTTCATGGATTAGAAGATGCAATGTTATCAAGATGTCTGCGGACACAAAGGTGTCCATATCCTATCTTCATAACCCATGAATTTGTTACCTTCTATGACAAAAGGGATTTTCAGATGGGGAACTTGAGATGGGAAGATTGCCCTGGATAATCTGGGTGGGACCTGTAAAATAAAAAATGGTCCTTATAAATGGGAGACAGGTGTGTCAGACAGAGAGAAGGCAATGTGCTGACAGAAAAAAAGGCACATGAGAATATGTGACAATGAAGCAGAGTCAAAGGGTGAAATTTGAATTTGCTGTGCTGCTGGCTTTGATTATGAAGGAAGGGACTGTGAGTCAAGGGATGTTCACAACCTCTACCAGATTCTCCCCTGGAGCTCCAGAAGCAATGCAAGCCTGCTGACACCTTGATTTTAGCTTAGGAAGACCCTGAACTAAACTTGTAAGGTATTTCAAGTTTGTATTACAATTTGTAAGATAATAAATCTGTGTTATTTTAAGCCACTAATTTTGTGGTAACTTTTTACAACAGCAATAGAAATGTTTATATAGCATATATTCTTAAAAATTGATCCTAGAGTCACCTCAATCCCAATTAAAATCTCAGCTTTCTATTTTTCAGATATCTACAAGTGAATTCTAAAATTTATATTTAAAAGCAAAGTTCCTATAATTGTCAAATAATTTTGAAAAAGAAGAATTAACTTGAATTGGCCACACTACCTGATTTCAAGACTTACTGTAAAGCTATAGTAATCAAGGAAGTGTGATATTGGTGATGGGATAGACACAGAGAGCAATGGAAAATAATACCAAGTCCATAAATAGACACATACATATATGGCCATCTGATTTTAAACAAAGATGCAAAGGTAACTTATGAAGAATAGTCTTTTCAACAAATGGTTCTGGAACAACTGGATTTCCATAAGGAAAAAATAAAGATCCTTGATATATAATATACAAAAAATAACTTGAAATGGATATAAATGTAAAATGTAAATTTAAAAGATCTCTGTAAGAAATCATAGAAATATCACAATCCATTAAAAAAAAAAAAACAGAAAAACAAATTGACAAATCAGATTGCAACAAAGCAAAGAACTTCTG
Organism: Choloepus didactylus; assembly: GCF_015220235.1. NCBI lineage: Eukaryota > Metazoa > Chordata > Mammalia > Pilosa > Megalonychidae > Choloepus > Choloepus didactylus. The sequence continues at coordinate 60,919,762 of NC_051316.1, forward strand.
TTTTAAAGAAGATATTATTAACAAATGAAAATGCAAGCCAAAAATTAGAAGAAAATATTTGCAAAGCATATATTTGATGAAGAATTGATTACCAGAATATATAAAGAATGCTGAATAATTAATAATAAAATGAACAATCCAATTTTAAATAAGGGCAAAAGTTTTGAAAGCCACTTCACCAAAGAAGGTACTCAGATCATAAACAAGCACATAAAAATCTTAGCATCATTGTCATTAAAGAAATACAAATTAAAATCATTACACATCTATTCCAATAGCTAAAATAACATAAACAAACACAAAAAATAACAAGTGCAAGTGAGGGTGAAGAAAAACAGGAACTTACATATTGCTAGTGGGAATTTCAAATAGTAAGATTGCTTTGGGAAATAGTTTGATACTTTCTTTAAATATTAAACACACACTTACCGTACTATCTGAATATTCTGCTCCTAAGTATTTACCCAAGAGATAGAAAATATACAAAAACTTCTATATGAACATTCATGCCCATTATTCACAATATCCAGAAACTTTAAACAATCCAGATGTCTACCACCTGGTGAATGCATAAGCAAAATTTGGTATTTCCATTTGTTTTAGTTTCCTCATTGCTAAAGCAAATACCATGCAATGCGTTGTCTTAAACAACGGGAATAAATGACTCAGTTTTGAGACTAGGAGAAGTCCATATCAAGGCACCATCAAAGCAATGCTTTCTTCCTAAAGGCTGGCTTTCTGTGGCTGGCTGCTGGCATCCTTGGTCTCTGGTTCCTCTGTCACATGGCAATGTACATGGAGGCCTCTCCTGGCCTCTCCCTTCTCTTACAGGTTCTGTTGACTTTCAGTGTCTGGCTGTTCCCTCTGGCTTTCTATCTGTCTGAATTTCATTCTGCTTATAAAGGACTCCAGTAACAGGGTTAAGACCCATTGTGATTAAGTTGGGCCACGCTTTAAATGAAGTCACCTCATCAACAGGTCCTACTTATAATGGGTTCACATCTACAGGAATGAATTAAGTTTAAGAACATATTTTTCTGGGATACACAGTTCCAAACTACCACATCATTCAATGCAATAATGATCACCAATAAAAAGAAAAAAACTATTGGCACATCCAACAACATACATGACTCCCAAACACATTATGCTAAGTGAAATAAGCTAGACTCAAAAGGCTACATACTATATACCATTTATATGAAACCAAGGAAAACTCAAAACTACACAGACAGAAATCAGCTCAATAGATGCCAGGAAGTATGGTGGGGAAAAAGTTGACTATAAAAAGTCAAGAAGTACTTTGAAAGTTATCTCATTTCTGCATATATATATATATATGTAAAATAAAAAATTGTTAAAAAGTCAAGAGGAAACTCTTTGATGCAAATTCAATACTTTAATAGTAGAGATAGATGTTCTATTTCTTCCCACATCAGTTGTGGCAACATGTTTCAAGAAATTTCCTGTTTCATCTAAGTTGTAGAATTTGTTGGCATAAAGGTGTCCACAGTGCTCTCTCATGACCCTTTTAATATCTGTAGGACCTTCAGTGATAACCACTTATGCATTCTGGATACTAGTGATTTATGTTCTTTTTTTTTTCCTTAATCAGTATCGCTAGTGGTTTGCTGAATTTGCTAAACTTTTAAAATAATTTGTTAATTTTCTCTATTGTCTGTATGTTTTCTATTTCAGAAAATCATGCTCTTATTTTTATTATTTCCTTTATATACTTTTTTAAGTATTAAAAAGTATTAAAGGATTACTTAACCCTTTATTTCTAGCTTTTTAAGGTAGAAAACTAAATCAGTGATTTTTAGATCTTTTTTCTTTTCTAATATTGCCCATAAAGGTAAAAGTGCCCCCTCTAAGGACTGTTTTAGTTACATCCCATAAGTTTTAATATTCTATATTTTCATTTCTGTTCAGCTCAAAATTGTAATTTTTTTATTTAACCCATGAATTATTTAAAATTATGTTGTTCAATGCTCAGTTATTTGAAGCTATCCTAAGTATTTTATTGTTATTGATTTCTGATTTGATTTCATCATGGTCGGAGAATACATCCTGAATGATTTAATCCTTTTAAAATTACTGATCTTTGTTTTATTATCCAGCATATGGTCTAACTTAGTGAATGTATTATATGCCCCTCAGAAAGCATATTCTGCAGCTGTTGGATGTAGTACTCCATAGATGTCAGTTGGATCAAGATGTACTATAGAGGTTTTCAGAATCTTTATGTTGTTTTAGTCTTCCAGGCTGCCTAAGAAAATACCATGGAATGGGTTGGGTTAAACAGTGGGAATTTATTCACTCATAGTTGAGTCTGGGAGAAAAGTACAAATCAAGGAGTCATCAAGGCAGTGCTTTCTTCCTGAAGACTGGAGTTCTGGGGCTGGCTGCTGGTGATCTTTGGTCTTTAAGTTGCCACATGGCAAAGCACATGGTGACATCTCCTGGTCTCTTCTTTCTTTTCCAGGTTCCATTGATGTCATCTTCTTGCTTCCTGGGGCTTTCTCTCTCTCAATCTGAATTTCACTGTGCTAATAAAGGGCTCCAGTAATCAGATTAAGACCCATCCCAATTGGACTGGGCCACACTTCACTGAAGTAACCTCAGCAAAAAGTCCTATTTACAATGGGTTCACAACTACAGGAATGGATTAAATTTAAGAACATGTTTTTCTCAATTACAGACAGCTTCCAACCACCATATATGTCTTTACTGATTTTTTGACTTCTTACTCTATTTATTTCTGAGACAGAGTATTAAAATTTCCTAGACTGGTTGTGTAATTGTCCATTTCCTCCCTTTAATTTGTTTAAATATGCTTATGTATATTGAGGCTTTATTATCAGATTCATAACATTTATAATTGTTTCTTCCTGATGACTTGCCTTTTATATCATTATGCTATGCCCCTGTTTATCTCTGGTAATACATTTAATCTTGAAGGCTATTTTATCTGATATTAATATAGTGTATCTACATTTATAGTGTTTACTGTCTCTTTATACTGAAAATGCATCCCTTGTACAGGGCTGAGAAAAGCATGAGGCCAGTAAGACTCACTGGGAGCAAAATTTATTTTTCTGATTGCCCTTCTGTTTTTCATCTTCTATGCCTCCTTTCTTGCTGAGATAGCCAACCTTCAAGATGACTCCAAATAATTCTCACTTCCTGATGTTCATAGCCTTGTGTAGATCCCTGCTACATCATGCCAAGAGTGGTCTGTGTGACCAATAGCACACAACACACCTTGGAGATTAGGTCATAAATACTGTGGTCTTGGACACTCAATCGCCTGTCCTCTGTCTTTCCCTAACTTGAATTATTCACTCTGGAGAAGCTACATTGTCACCATGTCATTCAACATGTTTCCATGTTTTGAAAGCCTTGGGAGAAGTCCATGTCATGACGAACTGAATGTTGCCAAGTATGCGGGTGAGCTTGGAAGAAGACCTCATAGCCCCGTAGAGGCTTTAGATGACTTCTGCCCCAGCCAACAAATTCCCTGCAACCTTTTGTGAGACCCTCAACCAGAACTACCCTGTTAAGCACCTCTCAGATTCCAGACCCATAGAAATGGTGAGTTATTTTAATCTAAGTTAATTTGTTACACAGCAATAAATAACTAATATGCCTATAATAAATAATCTTTTGGATTATTGAATACTTTTAGTATTCCATTTTATTTTATCTGCCAGTTTTTCATTTGTCTATTTGTATAATTACTTTAGTCATTGGTCTGTGGATTTCAATATACCTGTCAAAATTTCCATACTACTTAGAGTTAATATTTTAACATTTTATGTAGAATATTAAAATCTTGTAACTGTGTATGTCTCTTTCCCCACCCTTGTCCTTTATGTTATAGTTGACATGTATTAATCTACATACATTGGATACCATACCAAGTAACAATTATAATTATTGCTTTATACCCTTGTATTTTAAAGAAATTAAAAGAGAAAAAGCAGCAATTTATATTTACTAAGATATTTACAATTTCTGATCCTTTTTTTTAATTCCTGAAGATTCAAGTTTCCCTCTGATTTCATTTACTTTGGGCCTGAAGGACTTTCTTCAGCAACTTCTGTAGAGGAGGACTGCTGATAATTAATTCTCTTGTCTTCCTTCATCAGGAAATAACTTTATTTTAAATTCATTGCTGAAGGATTTTTTTTTTTTTTTTTGCTGGATATGCAATTCTGTGGGGTTTTGACAGTTTATTTTTTCAACATCTGAAAGTTGTTGCTTCACTACTTTCTGACTTCCATGCTGCCAGTTGAGGAATTCACGTTTATTCAAATCATTGTTCCCCTGTATTTGTGTTGTTTTTCTCTGTTTTCATCAATGTTTATTTTATTTTGGTTTTCAGAAATTTTAATTTTGTGTCAAATATGTCTTTCAATTTATGTTGTTTGGGGTTTGCCTAACTTTTTAAAACTGTAAATTTATATATTTCATCAAATGTGGGAAGTTTGGGGCCATTATTTCTTCAAATACTTCTTTTTTTCTCAAATCACTTTCTCCTCTCCTTCTGGGACTCCTTTTGATACTATCCCAGAGTTTTATAAGACTCTGCTCACTTTTTCCCCATTTTTTTTTTCTTTCTGTTCTTCAGATTGGATATTTCTGATTGTTTTATCTTAATGTTGCTGACTATCTTCTGTCTTCTCCATTCTGCTATTGAACCCATCTAAAGATCTTTTTTTTTAAATTTCAGATGTTGTATTTTCAGTTTTCTAATTTCACGTCAATGTGTACATTGTGAATATCATATTGTATATGTTCTGATTTCTGTTATAATCCTTTGGAGAATATTTACCTGTATATATAAAACACACACACACACACATATTTGTTTGTTTGTTTTTAGGGCATCAACCCACCGACATATAGACCATCAGTTCTTTCTCACCTTCAGTAGGTTTTAGTTTAAAATTTACATCCCTTATTTAAGACTTTGCTATTCTGGCTTGGGTCTAACCCATACACATGTGTTTCAATTCGGTTAAAGACCAGCAGTCTCACACAGAATCATGGGATCCACATCTGTGGTTCTCTCCCTTTAAGGATTCTCCGTATATTCTATGGCCCACAGAGACTACTTTTCTGGATACTCTGGGGTTTCTCCAGGAGTTTGAAATGCTTGTACTGCTCCATGCCTGGACCTGCCATTTGGGAAAAGCTGTCAGAGAAAAACATTTGAAAAACCTACCCTTATGTGGGTCATTCTCCAAGTTTCAATGCCCTGCCACAATTTTCTTGATTTTGTTTTCTTTTCAGAGTCCTCAGGAATGTTTTTTTAAAAATGTGTTTTACAGAGTTTATAGTTGTAATAAGCAGAAGGGATGAGCACTAGGGAAATTATACCACCAGTCTGGAACCAAACTCTGCCGTCGAATCTGTGAATCTGCATTATATTCTGGACATTTGGTGGGGGAATAGATAACATCTTGGTGTACAGCCTCCATTTAAAAACTTGAAGTAAACTTTGGAGAATGGATAGCATCTCGGTAAGTTGAGAGGGGTTATTTTTAAATGAATTGGGCTTTTTATTAAGGTAAGAACAATAATTCATTAGTGTACAGATCTTATGACATTTTGGACAGAAGACATTTTGGACTTTAGTCTTGTTCAATTCAATTCAATAATGCCTCCTGTGAGTTCAGTTCTATGTTGGGAAGAGTGAGGGATATTGAGCTAAATAAATGAGAGCCTCTGCATTTCAAGTGCTGCAAGTATAACTAGTGGGGAAAAAAAAAAACACATGTAAACAAGTAGGAACAGTAAAATAATATAGTTCACATTGCTGAATAATTAATTGGCTTAGGGCCATAAATCACCTAAAAACGGTGCTCAAAGTTCTTTTAAAGAGCATCTTGTCATTTCTATAAAATATTTGTATTAAAAGCAATTTTAGAGATCATTTAGTCCAACGTCCTCATTTTATAGATTAAGAACAACTGGTGCCCAGAGAGGGTAACTGATTTGCCTAACTAGTTAACAGCATGCCTTGGACCACCACCAAGTATGCTCTTCAACCTTTCATGGTTGTCAAATACCATATTTTGAAGGTAAGGGTAACTGAGGTACAAATAAGATCAGTTACTAAGGAAGGAAACTAAGCTAAGTTTCTGTTAAACAAGTTTGATTTGTAAGGACTATTATTACAACTACAAAAATTTTTTTGTTTGCTGCTTCAGCATCCATCTTACTTTGGCTAAGCCACTTGCCTCTACACTGACATTTGGCCTAGTCAATGAACAGCTTTCCAGTTCTGGGGCACAAACTCCCTAGAGCCCAAACCTACATCTGCCGCCACCACGCACTTCACCCTAAACCAAAGCTGGTCCCAAATAATAAGCTAACCATCCTCACCGCCCTTGGACTCCCAGTCCCTTTTCCTTTCATGCATGTTTGTTTTAAACCAACCAGTCCTTGACTCCCATGGGAAATCTAACCTCCACCTCTGGACTACAATAAAGTCACAAGCCCGTGGGTCCTTCTCACTGCCTGTGTGCTCCCCCCCACCCCCAGCTGCTTGAGCCACTCATGATTTCACTTCCCATTGACCCCTCATGGCAACCTTCTCTCTCTGGGACCTGTGAGTAACACAGTATCTTTTCTCATGCATTATGACCTCGGTGTCCCATTGTGTCACACCTGACCTCCACCCAGAAGTAAATTTAAAATCAAACTTAATTCAGAACAAGTGGCCCAGTGAGCAGGGTGAAGTGGTCACACCGTGGAAATGAGACATAATGCCTTCTGGCTGCTCTTGGCTTACTAATTGTCTCTCCCAGAGAGCTAATACTATCTGGGAGGGGTCCGTGGCTGACTGACAAATATCTACGCTGCTTTGCACTGCCCCTTTTGCCTCTGCCAGGTGTTGCCCAAGCTTCCGGCATCAAATAGGCAGTCCTGTAGATCTGAGCCCTACCCAGAAACTGCGAACATATAGCCCTAGTTTGGCAAGAAGGGAAACCCTGTGGTTTCTAATGCTTCCCAGAATGGAAACAACTGGTGTTGGATGACAGTAACACTGAATAACATTGACTACATAATGAAAGTCTTGTCGTGGTTCCCACAGTAGGAGCTTGCAAGGCATGAGATGAGCATCCTTCTGTGCAAGCTATGACTCACAAGTGAGGTGGCTAAGGCAAAGTGCAAGTGTGCCAAAGGGTGAGTGCTAGACCTCTTGGTACATGGACCATGGCAGCTAGGAGACTGCTGTGGGAGACTCTAACCACTGTATCTGGACTGTGCTTCTGGGTCTTAAACCTGCCTCTAGCTGAAAAAAAAAAGGGGTAGGGGGAGGGGACGAGGGGCTGAGCATATTGTGCCAGCACCCCTCTAAGACACCAGAGAAAGTTTCTAAATTGCTTGAGAAAGGTAAGACTCCTATGCAATTTACATGGGCCCTGTTCATTGTTGTTACTTATCAGCACGGCCAAAGCTCTGGAGTTGTGTTCCTGCCATTACCATTCCATTACCACTCACGATAGTGAGAACAAACCCCAATCCCCATGAGGTTGATTGAGACCCATCAGAGAAAGAGAGAGAGAGAGAGACAGTTGCCTATGAGTCTGGTTGGCAGGAACTACAAAATTTCCCATCACCATGGATAAGGTCAAGCAGGGCCCCAGAAGACAGCCCAAATTGGAAATTAAAACTCAAAATTTAACTTGATTAGAGATTCAAAGCATACTTATGATTTTGTTCAAGGGGTCAAGGAGAAAGGGACAGTTTAGTTGCTGAGTCTTTAATATGGGGTCCAAGTTGCCACTCTCATCCCCCCAAAATGAAGCAATTGGCTGGTATCACTAATCCAGCCACACCCCTACTGATTCCTAGCAACAGCAACAGAAGACACATCAGCCCACAGAGGGTACTATTACCACCATGGCAGATGCCCACTGGCAAACAATTAATAAGGCCCTATTGTCACTTAAAAGATTGATATGATGCCAGGCATGGCATTTCTTTGAGAATTCAGACAAAAGAGACCTAGGGTTTGTTTCCAGTCCTTAGGAAGCCCTTTGAGTCATGGAAGATTGTCTTACAAGGAGCATCCCATTTTACCAGGCAGCCTTGGTCAGCCTTATCAGCGAGGCTTATCCCTATCCCTGTCCAGAGGCTATGGATGGGGTAGGTTGGCAGGACATGAGGGGTCTCACATTGGAGTCACAGATCCTGGCTTATCAGGCCCAGGCAGCTACTCTACAGGGGACCACATGGCCCTCTCCTGGAGGGTCCCCACGTCTTCCTGCTGTATATCAAAGGCCCAGTCCACCACACCCAGGGAATTGCAACTATTGAAACAATTCTTATTGAAACAGCTTCCCCTAGTGGTGGCACTTTTTGCCCTTACTTTCCCCACTATAGATACTGATGCTCTAACATGTCACCTGAAATAAGATCAATCCTTCGCTTCCCTTACTGAGCCCTCCAAATGGGATCCTTGTGGAACTCTTCCTGCCAATCAATGTTATGAATACCGCAATATCCAGCCTATAATCCAAGATCTCTTCAAAGAGGGATTCATCCATTACACGTACCTTCCCCCATACAATAGCCTTATTTGGCCAGTTCTTAAAGCCTCTACCAATGAAGGGCAATTAACTATCAATTACACCAGTCTTAGTGCATAAGTCCTGTACATCAAAGTTCCTGTTTTTAATATCATCTAATTAATAAAAGAATATACACAGGAGCACAGCAATTGCTTTGCTGTGACTGACTTGGCCAACATGATTTACTCAGTGCCCCCATCTCCACACACATAAAAAAAAATTTTCTTACTGCTGCCATCAAGAACATAACAAATGGTCTTAAGAACAAACAGACAAAGAAAAACTACTTAATACTAGCAATTAAGGCATGGCTCTAAAGAAGGCCATACTCACACATCCTTTACAGAAATGAGGCTGGGCCATAGCACCCATGAAATATAAGGGCAATCAAACACTGTCAAATTCCTGGGCATCATTTTGTCCTCTAAGGGCAGACAGATTCCCACTACCATCAAACACAAGCCAACTTCAGACACTGAGACCTGCATAACACTTACTAGGATTATTCATGTTCCAGAAGCAACACATCCCACATCTCACTCTCATTACAGCCCATATTCAAAAGCGCACATACGTCTGCTGCTTTCCACTGGGGAAAGCTCCAACAATGTGCTTAGAATTGGCAATAAGCCATTTCCCAAACCATGCCCCTTGTCCCACTGGGAATAGATTTTAAATTAGAGGCCTTGGCTACCTCCAAATATGCTTCTTGGAGTCCTTGGACTAAGCATGGAAAATCTTGGCTGCTTATTGGACTTTTCTACAAATGGAGGTGCTTACAGGGCCACATCAGTCAAGCCTGCAGACGCAGATACCTGTAAAGCCATGGGTGAGAGAAAACTCCCATGGTAAAATGGAAATGGTACCTACAGGAGAGGTTTAAACCTGACAAACAGGACCTTTCCAAATTGCAAGAAGATGTGGCTTCCCCATGTTCAGTATCCAGCCCATGGATCTTGAGATGCTGTTAATGGCACCCACATTGGCCCTTTGTTTAACCAAGTAGAGAGCCCCTGAGGACTCACTCTCTGACAGGGAAAGGGAGTCAGTGTATATGTCAATGGCATTGCCATCATTGCATGCAACCCAACTCCCTGGAGGGCCGTGGCTTATCACCTGGCCTCAAATACCCCACTTACCCAAGATGGCTGTTTGGGGTTTGCACTGTTAGCAGAGCTGGAAGTGCTCCAATTAGCCCTCCAAAATATCCTGAGCCACCAGTTGCCCAATCTCCAAATCTTCATTGATTCTTGGGTGGTGGCTGAAGGGCTAGCAGAGGAGTCAGGACAATAGAAACAAAATAATTTTGTCATACAAGAAAGTCCCTTGTAGGGTGGCTGCACATTTGGAAACAGCTTGCAGCCTTGTCCATCCCCATACACACTCGACTTACCACACCAGAATCACTGTTCAATGATACTGCTAAAAAAACTATCTAAAATTCATTCCTACACAACATAACTGGCAGGTACCTTGGAGACTGCCCACTCAGGCCCTTCAAGCTTCCCTTACCAACTGGAGGTCTGGGCCCACAGTACCTGCCCTGGTGGAGTGGGTACTTATAAAGGGATTGCCCCCTAGGCCCATCAGTAGACAAAATATTTAAATATTTTAAATAAATTTGGTGCTTTCCCTGTAGGCATTAAAGAGAAGTTAATGATCTTTAAACAGGTGGGTATTTTAAAGATATTTATGCTTTATCAAGACTACTTTGGCTCATTGTGGAAGACCAAGTTGGGGGAGTGAGACTGTGGGCTGTTAAGAGATTCTAAGCAGGAACCACAAGGCCCAGAAATAAAGCTGTGAAACTGAAAAGGGAAATAAGGTGAATTTGCAAGACTTTAAGAACATAGAATTGCCATTATTTAATGATCCATATTGCAGAATTTTTTAAAAAGTTTAAAGGGTGTGTGGAGAAGGGGAAGAGAAAACACAGAACATATGTTCTCCACTTTCAAAAGAAAATCAAAACCGTATTGCGTTCTTTTAATTCCGGATTGCCTTTCACAGCAGCTCTGGCTCTCTTTCCTTCCTTTCAACAGTAGATGCCTCGTTCTTCCTGCCTGCTATCCCCAGACTAAGTTCTTCTCACCTAATTACTTGTGAGCTCATTAATCCCCCAGCTCCCAGTCCAAGATCCTTTACTATGTATGTCTGAGAAGCAGGTTTTGCTTTTTTACAGGTGCTGCTGCACTGACTTGCAGGCAGATATTGGCATTCTCTTTTAAAGGAATCCAGAGCAATTCCCACTACGTTTTCCCATGAACAATGAAGCCCTAAAACCTGGGGATGGGAAGAACAGGTTGTTTTATCTTTCTACTTAGAATTTGAGCTCTTTCGGGGGAAATACTTCTTGTGGTTGCTGTTTAATGCTGTATCCCCAGCCCAAACACAGCACTGGGAGCACTGGGAAGCTGTTGGCAATAACTGATTACTTGTTGATTAATGAACAGCCCCCTTTATCACAGACTCAGGGCTACCATTTAGACAATTGCTTGCTACAAATGTGCTGGGACTTAAGGACAGGGTGTTTTAGTGGAACAGTGAAAAATTTGGGGCCTGAAATATTTCGTGAAGCTTTCAAAGTATCCAATATACTTACTTCTATAAATTTACATAAGAAGAATCTATTATATCTTTATTGAAATACACCAAATTTTCTGAATAAATCCAAGCATTAAGATGCCCAGAACTATAAAAGCAAATGTATTTGTTTCTGACATGTTCATCACATTACCGTAGCCAGCGATAGGTTTGTAGATGTATCTCACAAATTTGACATCTAGAAATTTATAACTAGTGGCAGTTTGTGAATTGGTGTTTCAGGCTTACTGAATATATTTAGAAGAAATCTAATCTATCCATTAGTGGTGCTTTCAATGAAGTGTAAGGAATCTTTATTTTAAAAGAAATGGAGTTTTAAGGAGTTATTATGGTTGCCGATCACCACTACAACGGGCAGGAAATAAGAATGTTCTTATAGTTGCCTCACAATATGGAAGTGTGCAATTTTGATTTGTTGCCAATTAAACATAATAAATTCAGAACAGTTACCAAAATAAAAAGACATATTTTTTTTTTACCCGTGGGCAAACATTATCTGCTGCTAATTAACTAAAACATTTTCCAAATGACCATAAAATGCATTATGTTTAAAATGTATTATGATTAGCTTACAGTAGCTTCATGGTGCAGATAAAAGCGAATTTAAAAGAAATTGTGTGATAGTATTTTGTAAAATTGTTAAAGTGTGAGGCATTGGGAACTTAAATTTTCAGTATTTGCATCCATTGTATGGTTAGCCTATTTGCAAGTCACTGATTTAATAGGAATTCAATTTCAAATTGGTCTTTTCAGTTATCCATAGTGATATTATACAACAAGCTGTTCTAAAGGGAGTAGACTAAAGAGGGTTTTATACTTCTTGTCAAGATTTCACTAATTTAAATTTGACTTCAAAATGATTAAAGGGCTTTGGGAAAATACACTATTTATAAGGTGTTCTAGTAATAACGTTGTTCTGAATTGTGTAAGATGAATTTTAAATTTAGGTCTGGGTGGAGGTCAGGTGTGACAAAGTGGGATACCGAGGCCAAAATGCACAAGAAAAGATAGTATGTTACTCACAGGTCCCAGAGAGAGAGAAGGGTGCCGTGAGGGGTCAATGGGAAGCGAGATAGGCTTGAATGTCTCAACCAGCCTGTGGAGAGCACACAGGCAGTGCGAGAGGGAACTGTGGGCTTTTACATTTATTGTGGTCCAGGAGTGGAGGTGTTTAAAGCAAACACTCATAAAAATGGAAAGGGAGTAGGGATTCGAGGGTGGTGGGGGTGATTAGCTTATCATTTGGGACCAGCTATAGTTTGGGGTGACGTGTGTGGGTTTTGTGAGTGGTGGCCACAGAAGTAGGTTTGGTCTCTGAGGGAGTTTATGTTCCAGGGCCAGAAATCTGTTCATTAACTAGGCCAAAGGTCAGCATGAAGACAAGTGACTTAGCCAAAGTAACACACAAAAGATTTGATGGTTTTAATCATATATCCTTTCATGCCTCAGCATCATTCATTAGGAGGATTCTGGCAGTTTGGGTGGCTGATATATTTACTGTCTGAGGTACAGCATTATTGAGCTAGCTACAAGGCACTTGGGGATAGTCAAACCAAGAGCTGGAAGCCTTTGTGTGGTCATTCTCCCACCCTTCAGGGGATAACTAGGAGGAAATCTTGAGTTTTTCAGGGTCTGAGGAATTTGTTAAAAAACCTTGGTTATATTGTGAAACACCTTGAATTCTTGATCTATATTTTCTAAGTTAGTTTTGACCAGCCCTGAGTTATTAATATACATGTAGCAGGAGGTGATTTTTAATGCCAATGAAACTCCCTTTTCTGGCCCAGAGGTAGTTTTAGGCTAGGCAGACTACTTGGGCCAGGGAATCTACTTGTTACTGAATTAGCTTATTAGCATATGAAGGCGTGGGAGCTTAGGCAAAGGAACTGAGGGCAACATGTGGACCTCTAGATTTTGGAAGGTTGTCCCATTGTGTGATATTAAAGACACAGGGCTTACCATGCCAGGAGGGGGTGTGGCAGAGTACAAGATGGCTTTACAGCTTCACTGTCAAGGCAGGGACATGACTCACAGTGACAAGCATCACATAAGGACTAAGGGTTCATGGTGAGGCAGTCTGTCATTCTAGTCAGGCAGAAGTTGCTGACCTACCCCCCATTTCTTAAGGTTGCATCTGGGTTTATCAGCTGGCTTGAGCACAGGAGTGGCTCTGGTTCATCTGGGTGATAGGTGCAGCAGTGGATGACCCTCAGTGAGGGGCAGTGTCTTCTCCATCGGTGAACACATGGGCTGGGATGATGTTGTCTGAGATGGTGATCACTGGGGGCCACCCAAGTAGCAATCCATAAAGGCTGGGAAATTTTGTCATGGCTTTAAACTACCATTGGACAGCTCTAATCATGAAAGCTCTGTAGGTTTTTATAAAATTGGTTGTCTTCACAGAGCACCATGACTTTTTAGGGGGCCATCAAAGACTCACTTATCAAAGGTTTTGGCTGCACATTCCCATGTGGCCTCTGCATTTTCCTTCACAGGAAGAATAAGCTTTATCTATACTTACATGCCAATTGAGTGTTAATACTTTGTAGACCCTCTTTGTGATCTAAACTCTTGTCTTAGAATAGTATGTTCAGCAGACCAGGGTAGAGAACAATTAGCCATGCAGGTTTGATTTGATTATACTCGTGAGGCCATTGGTGCTGTAGGAGAATCTTGTTTAGATGGCACCTGGGTGAAGAATCACTTCTGCATTGATGCCAGTGGACCCATTTGATATACAGGTTGGATAGCTTTGAGTCCTCAGCCATGCTCCATTGCATGCTGGGCATAGGGGATTGTGGAGTGACAGCCAGCAATCTCCTCTGTCCCATCTCTGGGTACAGTTTTAGGATTAGCTGAATATTGTTTGAGCACTCCTGGGCATGCATAGTAAGGACTTGTGGGTTGGTAAGTAAGCCTGTGACCCATGCAACCAGCAAAAATACTAAAACCCAGAGCCAGGATGAACATTGACATTGTGCCAGTCAGTAAGGACCAGCTTCTAGGGCTGCTACTTGTATCATGACCGCCAGACCTGGTGTTGTTTCTCCCTTGCTGAGGGACTGCACAATGTTTTTCTCTCATGGCTTGCTGTAAGTCATATTTGCCATCCCAGATGTTGTGCCTTGTTTGGGTAATGGGCATTCATGGCAGGATAAAAGGAGGTTGTTTTTTTTTTTTTTTTTAATGTGACGGGCATCTACTAGACGTAGCTTTGCTTCACCTTTAAAAGTGTCCCAGACTATTTCACAGCTTGGTTTGAGAGTGATAATCTCTACTTCCTATTGGCTCCAGCAGTGATGGGAAGTGGTCCTGTGTAATTAATATGGTAACAGGAGAAGGGCTTAACTCAATCCCATGGAATGTGAGGCCCTCTATGGGATGCCAATTGTTCTGAATAAGGCTAGGGGCTTTGTAATAAGACAGCCTTCCACCGAACTGCAAGGGGTACCACAGACCAAAGAAAGACTTGTACAAGTCCAGCTTGGTGAGTAAGAAAGAGCATTTATTGGTGGCTTGAATGGGCTCCTTGTACCTTGGTGTTGGGAGGAGAGACAGAAATTCCTTGCTATGATAGTCCACAGTGACAAGAGGAAAGGGAAATGTCTTATAAGATTTAAACCAAGGGAGGTAGGGTTGAGCCATTAGCACACTGCGGTTGGCCATGTATGTGTTCAAACTGAGGATTACAAGTTGGCCTATCAAGCTTCTACAGCACTTCATATCTTTCTTCTGGGTATAACTTCTGATGATGGTACAGTTTATCTTACTGAGTATAGCTTCTGACAACACTGTTGTTTTCTTAAAGCTAAGATTTACTGTTTTACTGATAGGGAACCATTTGTTCTCTAAGGCCCATTGAGAAGGGAAGAGTTGAGGGATAATGCAAAAGTTCATGTATGTTACACCAATGTGTGGACAAATGCAAGAATCATCTATGCATTTGTGTTTGCATGTACATGATCCAGTAGCTTTGTAATTCCTCATAACCTAATTGTAAAGTTTTTGTGGCATTCCAAATGACTGCCCACACATTTAAAATCAGGGTAAAATTTGGACTATGCAATAAGTGTTTGGGGGACAATTGTCTTTCAAACATTTGGAACAACAGGAAATTAGCCATGTATTATAACATGTCGAAATAATTATTGGTGGTTATTTATTAAAATGTTGAAGGTTAAGCCATAAATGATATAAAGCTAAATATAGATGAAAAATTTATGTAAACTTAGGGGATGAGAGGACTTTAAAAATATAATATAGAAACCATAAAATAAAATATTAATAGAAATGACTTCATTATTGATATGACTGTAAAATGGACACCCTCTTACCTGCTAATAACATTATATCATAAATATGAAAAACAGGCAAATATATTGAACAATAAATATCCAGTCTAGAAATTTGTCCAAGGAATAATAATGCATGTAAATATTTAGCTAAGGAATCATTCTTACTCTACAATATTGAAATAATGCCACTTATTGAAATAATATTGCTTATACTATTGAAAATTTAAATCAACTAAATAATATATATTAAATAAATTGTGAATGATTCATTTAAGCTTTGCCACTAAACCAATTCCTCTACAACTCTAAAGACATTAATAAGTATGTTTTAAGTAAGTTGTTCAACAAAAATGCCCAGATGATTATATGGTGGTCCTGCCAACATTTTTCCATTTTTCCTACAAAGATAACGAGAGAGATTGTTAAATGCTTTTCTTCAGTCCAGACATAAAATACCTGTGGCATTCTCTTGATCTACCAACAAATCAAAAGAAGAAACAAGGCCATTTCACTTGTTTTCAGTGAACCAACTATCGTACCTGGTGAACACTCTTTGACTGGAGGTTCACAGACTGCTTCAGCAGAAATTTTGCAAATTAACAAGGGATCGGTGTCAAATGCACCCACATATAGCTTCCATAAGCCAAATTGTCCACAATTTCAGATATAAAGATATTTACCCTTATCTACAACATTGAAGCAAATTTTCCTCATGGTGATCTCATCATCATATATATGATTTCTCTCAGAAGACCAAGATGTAATCAGTTCAAATTGGGCTGGAGTCTTGAGCACTTTTTAAAGCAACTTATAACAGTGACTTTTTTTTTTTTAATTAAATTCAGTTTTATTGAAATACATTCACACACCATACAATCATCCATGGTATACAATCCACTGTCCACAGTATGATAACATAGTTGTGCATTCATCACCACAATCTATCTCTGAACATTTTCCTTACATCAGAAAGAACCAGAACAAGAATAAAAAATAAAAGTGAAAAAAGAACACCCAAATCATCCCCCCATCCCACCCCATTTGTCCTTTAGTTTTTATCCCCATTTTTCTACTCATCCATACACTAGATAAAGGGGGTGTGATCCACAAGGTCTTCACAATCACACTATAACACTGACTTTTAAAATATAATGTTAAACTGTAAGCAAGCAAGAAATCGTAAAATGTAACCTTCAAAGCTAGAGACAGGATACAATGGAAGCTCCTATTCTCATCAAGGAGCAATTTTAAATGTAAAGGCTGCAAACCTATGTAAATGTAAAGTCTCTGGGCTCCTGAAAAAGACAAGAAAACAGGAAATAACAAATTACTAAAGTTCTCCAAACCTGTTACACGATATGTAAATGTAAAGTTTGCACCTTGCCACCTGGCTTCTGAAAAAAAACAGGAAAATAGGAAATAACTAAATTGACTCCCTTTGCCTCTAATGGGTTTAGCCAATTGGAGAATCACTGAGAAACTGCCTCAAACCTCCCAGATAGATGGGCCTTTTGTCTGTCACTCTTGTTGCGTGATTATCTCTCTGTTTCTGAACCTGGGTATAAAACCCAACTGGAGAAAGACTTCAGGGGAAGCAGATTTGGGAAAACTTCTCCCACTTGGGGCCGGCATAATGAACCATCTTTTCCTCTTCAGCCAGATTCCGTGTGACTTCTATTAGCTGCGCCGAGCAAAGGACCCATATTTGGGTAGTGCCCCTTCTTCAGACTTTGAAGGCTCCAAATCACATTTTGAATTTCATTTCCATGTTATTTAATTTTACGTGTATTTCCCAATTTGGTTTTCATCCTGCTCCCCCCCCCCCCAAAAAATAGAATTTAAAAAATTTTGAAAATACTCCTGAATAGCTTTCAATAAGCCCAGATTCTTTTACAAGCTAGAGATGCAAATTTTAGGCTAATTTTGCTTTTGCTGAAGTACTACACAAGTTACTTTCACTACTAGTGACCTCCAGACAGCATTTCTTCTAGTCCACTTGGCTGGATTGAGGTTCACACAAAGCTGAATTTACCCAGTTAGTGACAGCCAGACTTAGATAAAGATGAGATGCATTTGCTTTTCTGCTAAGGAGAGAGTAGTAGGAGAAGACATAGCAAGGATGTTTGTGTATGTGAAAAAGAAACGTTTGGAAATGAGAAATAACCTTGTGAAAGAAAAGTCAGTAGGTTCAAAGAAATTTTTGCAGATATGACAAATTTCTGGGATCTTTTTTCAGTGGAAGCTGTGATGGCATTTTGAAGTGCCCAACCTCCTGGGGAGTGTTCTATTCTCTCAGAAACTGTTTTCCTCCAAAAATATGCTCTGTAGCAATTATACAGCCTCAGATAAAAGCCAGAATTCTCGATATTATTCTAAGTTACTAGAAAATCTCCTGGAAAATACCATTAATTTATGTTGTTATAAGATTGAACATGGATGAAGGGAGAAATTGTCCTTAAATATTTCTACTGTTAGTATCTGGTGAGGTGAAACAGGTGTAAAATGCTGTTTTCCTTTCCCTGCTCCTTGTTGCCAGCTTTGATGAATGCAAAACTTGGTATCATGTCCACTTTACCAAACAAAGGCATCTGATAAATCTAAATGTGAAAGTAAACTTTAAGAGAAGTCATTAAATGGCCAATGGTTTGCAAATAAGATGTTTCACATGTATTTCTGAAACCCCTGAGATGAAACCTAAAGTTGACTATCAAAAAGTGAGAGAGAATAAAATAGTTTGATGAAGATAAGGTTAGTGTGCCCTCAATATGAAACCTACATTACAATGAATTAAATTACATGGGAAACTTGCATCTATTTCTAGGTTCATATAATGTCCTGATTTGTTTTTTGAAAAAATATTTTTATCAATTTATTTTGAAATTTACTGATTATCTTTTACTGAGTTTCTTTGTGTTTGTATAATTTAATCACCCATCTTGAGAATGCTATTTACATCATTATTTTTAAAATATGTCCACCCTTTGAGAATAATGGTGTGTTTAGCCACAATCTAACTGCTGATTCTGAATTTATAGGCACTATTTTGAGAAAATAGTTGTATATTCTTATTTCCTTTGTCTGGAGATGTGAAGCCTTGTAAAACCTTGGAGACTAACAAGGGGCAGACCTTTTTAGGAGTAATGAAGAGAGGAAGAAACAGTTACTCTGATTAATTTACACAGATATATTTCTGATAATCTCCTGAGAAGAAAGGATTGAAATATCACTTTTCTACACATTCAAGGGATCGTCTATTGGTGTGGTGTCCTGACCTCCTATATTAAACCAAAATAGAAGTCTCCTGACAATAATAGATAGAGGTGCTATGCAATACAGACTAAAGAGGTAAAGTATAGCTTATAGGTGACAGCACCAGTTGGCATTAAATAATATAACTTTAAGTTTGTCTAAATATTCTTTTCAAATGTTATTGTTGTGTTAAGTTTTCAAGTGTTGAAATAATCTTCCTAAATTTGTACTCCAAAAATGCATGCTATATTCATGTACGTAGCTTTCTGGGGATGAGAATATTTTTCAAAAGGTATGATAGAAACACCATTACCGGAAATAATCTTTGGCCCACTCTTCGTGGCCAAAAAAATGCCATGACTGCAATTATTCAGAGCATCATCCAAGCTTACTTTAAACCATATTGCCTCAATGAATATTAAAGAAGTATTCTGCCCACAAAAAGCTCTTTTTTGTTCTCTTAATCTTCCACATCTCAAGATTTAACTTAGTCCCTGGTCTCAAGCGGTATTCAATAAACAAGATATTGCATGCATAAATAAAAAAAATAAATGAACGATCTTAGCTCCATCCAAACAGAGATCATCCTCTGTGTTGTTTACCCAGAACAGGACCTGGCTAAGTAAACATCTGCTAAATGAATGAATGAAGTTGCATTCATTATTTATATATTCTGAAGTTAGGTTCTATCACTTTGATATCAGAATTTTCTTCAATATCCCTATAATCAGGTTAGGATTTTCAAGAAAATGTGATTTACTAGAGTAAGTTAAGGTACATGCTTACATTACTGTAAAGACCTTAAATTATGTAAATTCCCACATCTTCTGTCACTGAGAAAAAACATATACATACCCCAGTTTCATGGGTAAGAAAATAATGAGAATGTAGAATTCAAAAGTATTAAATAAATGATACTCCATACTCTCTCAACTGCCAGACAGAAACAGTAGGCAAATAATCTAACAGAGTTAGCCTACATCCCAATGTTAGTAATTAAAGTTGCAACTGTCTACTGTATTGACATGATCTTGACTGCACACAAATTTTCTTTGGACTTCAACTTGCTCTAGCACTGAATTGTAAATGGAGTGTCCATTCTCTTATCACTAGATATAAACTCTGTATTATAACAAAAGCATTTTCCAGGCTTTGTATAGCATTGACCTTCTTAAATTAGGAAAGGAATTGTCAAACATCCTGATTTAAATCAATAATACTTATATACAATTAACTAGTCTAAGAATAGGCTTTTGTGGGCATAAGTACTGAAAATAATAATTAAATTACTGTCTTCTTAAATATTTCTGGGTTTGCTTTATTGTCCCTATCCTTGATTATCAGGTAGCAAAGCATCAGCTATGTTTGTTTTCCAAATTGTATTTAGTTACATGTCTTTTAATATCGTCTTTATATTTTGTGCACAGAAAAGCTAATCTCAGAAACATCTGTCCTTATTTCTAAATATCTCTAGCACTGCTCCTTACGTCACTGAAGTTGCTGAAACCAGGATATGAGCATGAGTTCTGCCACTTTAAAGAAAAAGCTTTTGGAATAGCATTTATTCATTCGTTCTTTTATGCATTCAACAATTGATAACTTCGATGTTTCCAGTATTGTGCTAGATGGTATGGCTACCGTGATGAAGAAGCAATAGACCAGAGCTTTCAGATGACAGTTGTGATAAGTGTCACAGAGGTGGACATCTCTGTTGTGAACCCAGAAAACAGGAACTTACCTGACAGAGGAGACTTCCTTGAGAAGAGAGATCATAAAGCTGAGAATTACAATAAGAGTAGAGGTGGTAGGAAGAGCATTTTGGGTAGAGAGAAAACATCAAATTTTCTATTATGGGAGGAATATGTCACTATCAAAGAAACTGAAGGGGGTCAGCATGTGTCGGAGTGCAGAGAATGTGGGAAAATAAGACAAAGATTGCTAGCTACTCTCTGTTTTCTTTTCCTTTTGGTCCAAGCTAGAACATATTTCTCAGTCATTCTTGGGATTAGTTTTGGGAAATGGCTGAAACTACCCAAAGGAATATGAAAGAACATAATCTATGTTTTTCCAGGTCAAGGATTTTAAAAAGAGGTTGCATTTCTTCAAGTTCTCTTTTCCCTTCCCCTGGTTGGGTGAAGATGATCAAAGCCTTTGAGACTGGTAGAGCTATAAGAAGAAAGCAGCCTTTCTAAATTTACAAATAAGGGAGAGAAGCTGGCTAGAATCAGTATAAACACTTTGGACTGCTACGAGTAAGAAATAAGCTTTCACTATGCTTGACCCATTATATATTTTGGTGTTTATCTGTTACTGGAATTCAGTCTAATATAACTAATACAGAAATGTGCAAGTTAAAGTAGAGTGTTGCCATGACAAAAATTGATTTTGGCACTGGGTGGCAACAAATGATATAATATGCCAGAAAGCTGGAGACCTATGTTATGCAATGGCAAAGCATTTGATTAAAATATTGCCTACATAGAAGGCAAACTACTATGTGTCTATTGAGCTTCTAACTTTGGGGAAAACTTACAGAAAGAATCAAATATTAGTGTTTGCTGTCAGCTTCTTCTTGCATATAACAAAGCATTAAAAGAAAGATATGAACTCAGGCAAGGAATTTCTGGTTTGCAAACAGAAGTAAAAGGGAATAGAAAAAGTCCAGAAATTTGTTGCCTTACGAGTTATGACTATTTTTGGGAACCCCAAAGAAAAGGATATAAGACTGTGGAAGGTGGAGCAGCAAAGATCTGTTGAAACTTAGGTTTTTTTTTTTTTAGTTTTTTTTTGGGGGGAGATGGGGATGGGGCGTGGGGTACCAAATCACTTTATTTGGAGGAATGGCACCAATGAAAGAACTTTGTGGATGTTGGTACAACTTATAGAAAAGGTGACGGTAAACCCAACATGCATACAACTGCCGTGGTCACCATGGCTCTGGGGAAGATAGCGTAAGGCTTAGCTCTCATTATCACTGTTTCCCAGAGTGTGCTTGTCAAAGAGATACTCTGCCAAGCCAGAATCTGGGGCCCCCATCTTGCGCAAGTTGGTTACGTAATCACCCAATTCTTTGATGGGCTTCACCTGCTCATTCAGGTAGTGGGTCTCAACGAAGTCACATAAGTGGGGGTCGTTTTTGTCAGTGGCCAGTTTGTGCGGTTCCAGTAGTGACTGATTCACCCTTTTTTCCAAGTGTAATGCACGCTCCATTGCATTCAGCCCGCTCTCCCAGTCGTTTCATTCCGGTTTCTTGATATCCTGAAGGAAGATTCGGCTACCGTGTTGGTTGTGCATCTTCATAAGTTTCTCTGCATGTTCCCTCTCCTCATGAGACTGGTGAAGAAAATATTTGGCAAAGTTCTTCAAAGCCACATCATCACAGTCAAAGTAGTGGGACATCGACAGGTAGACGTAAGAGGCATAGGGCTCCAGGTTGATCTGGCGGTTGATGGCAGCCTCTGAGTCCTGGTTGTAGTTCTGGCGCACCAGTGATGGGGACATGGTCATCATGGTGGTGGCTGAGGAGAGGTGGAGGCGGCGGCTGCGGTGCATTGGAGCGGTGGCGGAGGGCTGCTGGGAGTGGCAGGCCGATGGAGGGCGAACGCTGGGTTCCCTTCAAGTACTGTTGAAGCAGGAAACCCAGGCGACTCTCCATGAAGAAGTCTGGCCTGAAACTTGGTTTTACAAAGGAATTTAGCTTGGTGGAAATTGTATAGAGTAAGAGTATAGCCTTCCCATCCATGCCTATTGTTCCGATTGTTTTAGGTAGCAATCAATAAATTGAGGAAGGTAAGGAGCTGGAGAGGCATCAGGGAAGAGGAAAAAGAAAAAAAGAATTAAAGCAGGGTTAAGAACCAATGCTGGAAAAAATTCGAGGGTAGTATTAGTACATGGGCATGATGGGGATCAAATGATTCTGATGCCTAAAATAATTTTGAAGAATTTCTCCAGGAAAAAAAAGCTAGAAATCATGAAATTTCCTTTGACTATTTGATATGTAAAGCAATTCCTGGACTCCAAGCAATGCATAAG
This sequence comes from Choloepus didactylus, assembly GCF_015220235.1. Classification (NCBI taxonomy): domain Eukaryota; kingdom Metazoa; phylum Chordata; class Mammalia; order Pilosa; family Megalonychidae; genus Choloepus; species Choloepus didactylus. The sequence goes on from NC_051316.1 coordinate 60,942,530, forward strand.
CAAGAAGTAGGATACAAAGGCTGTAGAGTCCCCCAAATTGGCATACTCTCTAATTTTCAACTTACGTGGTCATGGTGGAAAATAGACTAAGATTCTGGAGTCTCCCACAAAATACCTCCAACACTGAGTCAAAGAATCCCCCCCCCCCCACCAACAACAACACACACTAAGGCTGGAAGCTTTTACAGTACCAAAAATGATTTTCTGTCATTTTTGAGGACTAGTGATAGTAACTTCTGTATGTTTCATAGGTGTTTATTTTTTAATGGGAACTTTTATTTCAGTAACCCTGTCTGCTCCATCATTATAAATTGGCACTTTTGGGTTGTGAGGGGTAGGGATGGGGATGCATAACTTGTATTGGACTAAGACTGATTAGTCTATGAAGAAACACAACCCTAGTGGATGGAGAGAATTATGCATCTCCAAGACAGGTAGAACTTTGCAACTTCAAGTTGTCACTCTTTAGGAGGGGCTATTTTGTTCCATGTTTTGGAGAGAGTAAAAGTTAGGTATGTTATATATTTTGCCAAAGACCTTTATAGATTCACCAGATTTCATATCCTCCTTTTCTTGGGCACATGCCTCCATTGCAGTTATATGTGCCCAGGAGACTGAGTTCTTAATGGAAGGTGGCAGAAGTAATATGTGCCTTTTCCGGATCAAGGTTGTTAAAAAGCAGGTGCATGCCCTCCTAGCAGGTGTGTCTTTTCCACAGCTGGATGGAGATAGCAACAAGGCCTTTGGGAAAGGCCAAAGTCACAAGAAGAAGAAAAAAGAAACTTGAGTTCCTAAACCATTGTATAGAGGAGAGCCACCCATTGATCAGGAATATCACCCTGGACTGTTAAGAGAATGATAAGTAATGTCAAATATAATCGAGCCATTATGTATTTTTAATCTGATTGTTACAGTAGTTTCACCTATCATAACTAAAATAGGGAACACAGTGATGCACAAATCTGGGGCTAGAAAGGAGAAAGACCATGAAAGGCCTTATAAAGCAGAGTGACCATAGGTCCCAGTTTGCCTGGGAGAGCCTGAATTTAAGTTCACAGCCCCAGTGACACATCCAGTTTAATTTTACCCCATAAGTTTCCTTTTTAATAAAGTATTATTATCAATATTTACACTAAAATAAGCTCTTATGGGTTTGGAAGATGCACAAAGAGTTAACAGATCCCAATTGAACTCCTATTTAAACCTCAACGATGATCAGTGATAAGCAGAAAGTCCTTGCCAGACCCTTTCAGGTGTAATATAACCAAGTCTTCCTTTCAAGGACACCACACAGGGTGTTCTCTGATAAAATGAAGTGTGCTCAGTCACAAACAACTAGGAACAGGTGCATCCTTGGGTCTTGATCGGGTGACCTATTCCGCACTGCTACCCAGGCCTGTCATTTAGTAAATCAACCCCTTGCATGATGGTCCTGTCCGTGTTCTGAGAAATTCAGGAAACTGCCATGCAGCCAGTTGGGAAAATTAGTGGGAACTGTGGGATTAAGGATTAGGGCACATTTAATATGTGGTGGAAAAGGAAGCTGAGTAGACCTATAATATCTCACATAAACTTTAGCCTGAACATTCTTGCTACAGTAGTTTTGTCATTTATTTTATGGCATAAACATACAGCTATTTTTTGTTTGTCTATTTGGTACCCTCCCCCCTTTTTTTTCAATAAATGCTTTTGGCAGTAATGAATTTTTAAAATTCATGATTAATGAAAAACATTAAGTATTGATTGCGTTACTGGCACAAAATGTTGTTCTAACTTTCAATCCACTCTGGGGGACTGTGATGATATCACTGTCCAAAAGGAAACCAGAAAATGCAAATGTGCTGAAGGAGCATTCATAGCTATTCTAGAAGTTAGTAGCTATTTAGAGAAGTATGTACCTGAAGACCAGGATTTAACAGTTGTTGCAATAGAAGGTGTACTTGTACACCACTCTGTGAAGCATAATATTTCATTTAGATCAAGTGACTATTTATATAGATTAATTATGCACATTTTTTTATTTCAAGATTTCTTGTGCATTTTAGAAAGATGGAGAGAAAGCTGTTAATGTGTTGACTCCTTTAGCAAAATGAAAACATTTTAAACAGTTAATGAGGTCATTCTACAGCAATGTCTTCAGATGTTTCAAAAAGAAAATGTCTTTAATTCAATAATATTTTTGATTTAATTTATAGAATTGAAGTAAAGCTTTAAGAAATTCATTCTTTCAAAAGTGAATCATTTTGATATTGTTATGAATGCTATTTAAATTCTATTAAAAAGTTCAACATTGAAGATAAGGCAATGCTCCTTGCTGTTCTTAGAGTTCATGTGGCATGTTAGAAGGACTTGGAATACCCAGGTGGATATTGCTCCATAGCCTCTTAACCATAGGCAGTCTCTGGAAGCCCAGACTGCCCGTTCCTCTGACACTGCATGGGAGCATCCTCTCGTGTGGGTGTGTAAGGGAGGCAGGGAATATAAATCAATTCTTCTGTTTGCCCAGTTGTCTTTATCTCACGTCTGGTAATTGGAGTGAGGGACACGAGAGAAGGAAATCAGACTAGTTTGATATAACAAATTATTGCCACAGGTACGTTCTTCACATACCAGTTAATTACAAAAAAGGTAACTGATTGTAATGCTGAGAACAGACAGAGCAGAGCAAAAGCAGATTCAAAATGTGATTATTTATTAAGTCAAGTTGTTAAATCAGTTACCCTATACTACTGTTTTGTAATATAAGATTAGAACTGCTTAATCTACTAACATATTTAATTCTCATAGTATACATAATTAAGATATGATAAGGAGCTGAGTATCCAACACATACCATCACTTACTCAAGTTTATATTGCCAGCAAGTGCTAGAACCATTCTCAAACCTATATCTCTTTGGCGCCAACCCTTTCATTTTCACCCAACTCGGATCACTTCCCAACAATTCTATTTGTGAATTAGTCAAACCGGGACTGTTGAAACACGACTACTCTATATGGCCCTTGGGCTGAAACTGCGGCTGACCAGTAATATTCCTTATTTTAATGTTATTTTTTCACTTATCTTTGCTGAAAAAAAGTCAATTAATTTCCTCTTGATGTATGTAGGTCTCATCCACTGTACAGTTTTATTAATCATTAATCATTCTTGCTTCCGAGATTTTGCTTCATTCTCTTGGAAGAATCCCTTATGCCCATTCTGTTTGTAATTAATTACCCTTTCAGCCATCCAAGCAGCCGCCATCTAATTTCTGAATACTCTAGTCTTGTGGTCTAAAAAATTATTTTTTATGCAATGACATTTGTCTGTGCTAGGCTGCCTGCAATACAGAAACATCTTAGTGAAATGTGTGACCACGAACCATACCCCAAGTGTGGAATTTCAAGGTGAACCCACATTGTCCTAACAGCAGCCTAGAAAATATTCCAGTAATAAGCCATTTTAAAATGATGTCGATTTTCTTCCACCCTTCCTGATTTGTTGGTGCAGCATATTTGTGCTTTTCTATACCTAGTAAGCCCTAAGCTTCTTTAAGTCCAGAAAACTTGATCTATTCAATTTTGTATTGTATTTCCTACACCATCACTACCACCAGTACTGCCCAGTAGTCATTATTTGTTCTTCAGATTTCTTGGTATTAATCCCTTTAATTCTAGTCTTGCACATGTAGTAATGATCTGCCCTTGCTAGGAATGATCTCCTTCTTCTACACCTACTCAAATAACATGCATCCAAAATTTGGGTCCCAGGTGAGACTACAGAGTCCACCAGAGCAAGATTTTTAATATTTCACTCATTTGGTGCCCAAATCATTTATGGTTGGTCTTGAGATTAAAATTGGAAGTCTGCAGATATGAAGTCGACAAAGTGTAGTGACTTTTTTTTATGGTTTTGTACTGTCAATTATTTTTCTAGCATTGAACAACGAACACACTAACATAGCTGCCCAAAAGAATATAGTGCATACAGTAGAATTACAAGCCATGCAAGTTGAGAATTTGTAGATTTGGTTCCTTAGAGGTATCTTTGGATTCATAAACATTTTACAAGTTGCCCACAATGTTTACTGAGTTTTGTAATTACATACTCTCCATACTCTGTTATTTTTCTTTATTTTAAGCTGATTGGTAGATTTTGAAAATAGGCTTTATATTAGAAACAGAAATGTTAATTCAAAAGGAACTTCAAACTTGGAATTGTAAAGATTTTTTTAAAAGAGGAAAAAGAGAATGGAAACAATAGAAAATAAACAAAATACAAGAACCCCTGGATAGCCTGGTGAAAGAGTAGAGATTTTCCAATATGACCTTGGCCAGACCATTTATGTTTTACTTCAGTTTTTCTTATCTAAGCTGGAAGTTGTGTTGTAGTATTTTGTTTTGTTTTTGTGGATTTTTATGGAAGTTGCTATTTTACTGCTTTACATTCTTTTCTGACTCTGAGGTTTATAAATAACTCAAAAATTTTGTATAATGCTGGGTGGATTTTTTTTTTCCTATGGGAAATTATACCTGTAAATGGAGAAATTGATGCAATTTTTAAAATAAAATAAAAATAAAAAAATAAAAGCCTATCGAGTTTCAAACTGAGATGTGCCTTACTGAACATAAATTTCAAGGTCAACAGAAAGCAATGGAATATTATGCATCTCTCTGTCTTTATAGCTTTGAATTTTTTTCCAGTGCATGTGTATTGAACCTTAGCAGCTCTTGACTTTAAAATTTAAATAATTGTGCATGTGACTGGATTTTAAGATGAGCTTGTTTTGATGCTTTCCTGCTTTCTTTAGCTTGTTCTCATGATTGATACTATTAAAAATAATTCCTAAAATATTTGTGAGATGATAGACATATAACACCTCTTCCTTTTCTGATTTAAAAACAGCAAGTGTGCCTCTAACATATGCTTTTATTATTTTCCTTCATGTGCACAAATCTTAATGTAGCATATCTCTTAAAAGGTAAACAATGTGAGTAACTAAGAAATGTCCTAAATTATGAGATCATTTTACTGTTAATAATTCCATTCCAGCCATTTATAGTAAATTGGAAAATGTGATTATTTTTTGCTCATCCAGTAGTTTTTAAAATAGATCAGATGCTGTTAAAAAAGAAAAAAATAACTGATTATGTACTTCAGAAAGTAAATTACAACCAGGAACTTTTTCTTTCTTTTAAAAAATAGGTTGAATTCTGGAATCCAGAGATTTTCTTTTACATAAGTTTTCATAGAAGTTGAATATTGGCTTCTAAAATTGATTGTCTTTAAACTAGGAGCTGAACAATCCATGGTTACAAATTTGACACGCTATCAACTTCCTATAATTGCAACTATAGAATAGAGAATTGGTTAGAGAAGGATGGATATTGTGCTACACATTCAAGGTCAAAAATTAAAACCAAATCTTCATATTAAAAAATAATTATTTCATGGATTCAGGATTGTCCAGTGGCTCAAAAGTCATCTGAGTGGTCAGAAGACCAACTCATGTTTATGTCTTCATTTGTTTATTCAGCAAGCAATTATTAACTTCCTACTGTGTGCAAAGCTTCTTGTTAGTCCTGTATAAAGTGCTATGATTGAAAAAGAACACATTCTATAAAAAATCAGTAACAAATGGCTCTCATCTCATTTATGAGGGTTGGGAGGAGTATCCATGGAAGAGACATTCACACTGGGATATAAAGGACATGTATGAGTGAATGATAAATCCTGATGTGGTGGAAAAAGGTCTTTCCAGACAATGGGAACAGCTTGAACAAAAAAAACTCTATGCCAGAGGGATTCTGAAGCATTGGGAAAACTAAAAGAAATCCAGAGTACACAGAGTGTAGACTAGGTGGGGTGAGAGCGAGGCTACCATGGAGAATATTTTATATAGATTTCACAAAAGGAATCATTGACCCATAAAGCAAAAGTTAAAAAAAAAAATTAGGCAAACTTTAATTTCCTTGCTAATTCTAATTCTGGATGTCTGCTCTTCATTTGTTGATATTTGAAAAGTCATCCTTGCCTTCTTCCTCTATTCACTAGATTTCCACTTTTTGGACTAGATTTAAACAGATTTATTTGATGAGAGCAAAAACATTCCAAATTCTCCAATTACTATGAAGCTCCTTGAAAGATATGTAAAAATGAATACACAACAAGATGGAGTTGATTTCATTTTTTCAGGACTCTGGATTTTGTCCCTGCCCCGAGTTTTATTATTGTTTCCATGCTTTCTTTTTAGACCCTGGACCTTGACTCTGTGGAAATATTACAACTTCAGGGGAAAGAATACGAGTGGAAATAGAAATGTCTACAAATCAGACAATGCGCAGTCACTTTTATATTTAACAGCTACCCAAGCAAGACTATTTTAGTGGTACTTTGTGAAATATCAGCTCTATTTCTATTATATCCAAATATAAATCTCCTGATAAATGTGGGTGTTAGGGGATATAACAAATGTGTCGAATAACTGAAAGCATTTGCTGCTTGATGTCATTTTGTTCTTAAAAAAATTATTATTGTTGAAGTGAACTGTGTGTCAATGTACTTGATGCTTTTCGTGTGTGTGGTCTTATATAATTCTGAAAATAACTCTATGAAGTGGGTCTTATTTCCATTTGATAGATGAGGAAAGATGAGGTGTTAAAATTTCAAGAACTAGCTCAAGTTCACATAAAAAGTGACAGAAACAGTATTCCATCCTAGACCTAATTCCAAATCCTGTGCCCTTAAAGCACTGCACCACACTTTCCAGAAGAGCCCTTCTTATTTTCTTCCTGATCTTAGATTCTGAAATGCTTTGACAATTCTATACCAGTTATTCTAACTAAAAATTAATCTCCCTATAAGACATGTAAGTGTAAAATGGAGACTTGCTTGATTTTCTTTTAAATAGACATTTCTTTTGTCCTTAAAGGAAAGCAATGATCTCCTTTTCTGTCACATTTGTTGTTTCCTCCTTCTTCCTCCCAAATATAAGAATCATTATTTCTCCACTGACTCTGAACTTTCCCTCTTAATAATCACCTACAAACACTTGGTTTAGAACGTGACTAATATAAAAGTCAGTCCCCAAACCATACTTGCTGTTTTCTGCTCTGGTCTTTAGTACACTATTTTCAGGCACATGAATACCTATTAGGTTAAAACCTTCAGGTAATATGTTATTCTTCTCTAGCCCGTATTGATAACAGTGATAACATTGCTTGTTCTGTTCTTTGAAAATCAACCCTGGATTCAAGTCAAGGAAAGTGTAATACATTATCAGTTAAATATATAAACTATTTTTCAAAAAAAATCACCATTGTTTTTGGTATATGTACATAAAACTAGATGTACATAAAACCATATTCTTTTCATTCTGCTTTTACTTTATGATTACTCTTAGCAGTAGAGTGATACCCCTGCTAACTCTATGACCTGGTATGTTTTACAGAGGGAAAAATTAAGAAAAAGTTGGTTCAATATATCATAGTTTGGAAGTGCCTTTTTGTCTCGTATAATTTCATGAAGGAATTCCCTGTATAATCAAACAGCTGATTCCTTATACTCATTGCCTCTTCTCCTTTTTCGTTGTCTATATCTTGGATGAGGGCAACTTCTCACCTAGATAATTTCCACAGCCACTAAACTGCTCTTCAACTCTATGGTGGCTACACATTCAGCAGCCCAGTGTCCCATTATCATCTTCTATGTCACCAGTGAGGGCCTTTTTAGGAAGGCTGAAAGTCAAGGTTCCCTGCTCTCTCCCACAGCAGACGGTTGGGCTGTGATGGTCAAGAAGTTATTTCCACCCTGCCTCATGAGACTCACATGTTTCAGGGAGTTCCTGTACATGGTTCACCTATTCTTTCTGTCAATTCTGTGAGCTAACCTGAGATTCTTTTAATACATTATTTTTTTTGCTAGAACCCTACCACATCCACCTCCTAGGACATCCTCTGCCATCCATTTTGCACATAGCTGCCTCTTACTTGTTAATGTAGTCAGAAGTTTAATAGTCGATGAGACTTTAAATTAAAAAGCACAGTAGAATTGAAAAACATGAAATATTAAATTAAAAGGTTGATACAAGACTAGTGCTCACCATCAATACTCATAAATACAACTTGTGCTCAGATTTCCCTCGCTACTAACATCCTCCACTGAAAGAGCAAGATCTCTGGAAGGAGTGCACTCTTTTTCTTGAGATAGAAAAACTCAAGCTTGGTCTGGAATTCCAGTTGTTGTTATAAATTAAGAATACTTTCAATGACAATGAATACTTTCAATGCTGAAAACAACAAACAGCCTTTTTAAAAGGATTACCCTTGGCCAAATTAAGCACTTTGACAATCAAAAGGAAAGGAATAATTATAAGATATTAAAATTAGTTGAGTCTATGAAAAGGCCATAAATTCATAATGATACTGAAACAAAAGAAGATTTAAAATAAAATATTCAAAATACTAATTTAATATATAAGAACAATGATTACAATAGGATATAGTTATGCTGTCATTAATTTTAATAAGTGAAAAAGTGTTCATTGGCATGTGGATTTTTTTTTTTTAATCTTCATTTTATTGAGATATATTCACATACCATGCAGTCATACAAAACAAATCGTACTTTCGATTGTTTACAGTACCATTAGATAGTTGTACATTCATCACCTAAATCAATCCCTGACACCTTCATTAGCACACACACAAAAATAACAAGAATAATAATTAGAGTGAAAAAGAGCAATTGAAGTAAAAAAGAACACTGGGTACCTTTGTCTGTTTGTTTCCTTCCCCTATTTTTCTACTCATCCATCCATAAACTAGACAAAGTGGAGTGTGGTCCTTATGGCTTTCCCAATCCCATTGACACCCCTCATAAGCTACATTTTTATACAACTGTCTTTGAGATTCATGGGTTCTGGGCTGTAGTTTGATAGTTTCAGGTATCCACCACCAGCTACCCCAATTCTTTAGAACCTAAAAAGGGTTGTCTAAAGTGTGCATAAGAGTGCCCATCAGAGTGACCTCTCAGCTCGTTTTGGAATCTCTCTGCCACTGAAGCTTATTTCATTTCCTTTCACATCCCCCTTTTGGTCAAGAAGATGTTCTCCATCCCACGATGCCGGGTCTACATTCCTCCCCAGGAGTCATATTCCACGTTGCCAGGGAGATTCACTCCCCTGGGTGTCTGATCCCACGTAGGGGGGAGGGCAGTGATTTCACCTTTCAAGTTGGCTTAGCCAGAGAGAGAGGGCCACATCTGAGCAACAAAGAGGCATTCGGGAGGAGGCTCTTAGGCACAACCATAGGGAGGCCTAGCCTCTCCTTTGCAGCAACCGTCTTCCCAAGGGTAAAACTTATGGTAGAGGGCTCAACCCATCAAACCACCAGTCCCCTATGTCTGTGGTCATGTTAGCAACCATGGAGATGGGGTAGGCGAATACCCCTGCATTCTCCACAGGCTCCGCAAGGAGGCACTACATCATTTTTTTTCCTTGTTTTTCTTTCTTTCTTTTTTTTTTTTTTTTTAACTTTCCCTTCTTTTTTAAATCAACTGTATGAAAAAAAAAGTTAAAAAGAAAACAAACATACAATAAAAGAACATTTCAAAGAGACCATAACAAGGGAGTAAGAAAAAGACAACTAACCTAAGATAACTGCTTAACTTCCAACATGTTCCTACTTTACCCCAAGAAAGTTACATAATATAGCAACCTTTCTGTGAACTTGTTCCTACTATATCCATCAGAAATTAACAGACCATAGTCATTTCTGGGCATCCCCAGAAAGTTAAATAGCTTATCTGTTCTTCTTGGAATATTGTTCCCCCTTCCTTAATTGCTCTCTACTGCTAGTTCCCCTACATTCTACATTATAAACCATTTGTTTTACATTTTTCAAAGTTCACATTAGTGGTAGCATATAATATTTCTCTTTTTGTGCCTGGCTTATTTCGCTCAGCATTATGTCTTCAAGGTTCATCCATGTTGTCATATGTTTCACGAGATCGTTCCTTCTTACTGCCGCGTAGTATTCCATCGTGTGTATATAGCACATTTTATTTATCCACTCATCTGTTGAAGGACATTTGGGTTGTTTCCATCTCTTGGCAATTGTGAATAATGCTGTTATGAACACTGGCGTGCAGATATCTGTTCGTTTCACTGCTTTCCGATCTTCCGGGTATATACCGAGAAGTGCAATCGCTGGATCGAATGGTAGCTCTATATCTAGTTTTCTAAGGAACTGCCAGACTGACTTCCAGAGTGGCTGAACCATTATACAGTCCCACCAACAATGAATAAGAGTTCCAATTTCTCCACATCCCCTCCAGCATTTGTAGTTTCCTGTTTGTTTAATGGCAGCCATTCTAACCGGTGTTAGATGGTATCTCATTGTGGTTTTAATTTGCATCTCTCTAATAGCTAGTGAAGCTGAACATTTTTTCATGTGTTTCTTGGCCATTTGTATTTCCTCTTCAGAGAACTGTCTTTTCATATCTTTTGCCCATTTTATAATTGGGCTGTCTGTACTATTGTCATTGAGTTGTAGGATTTCTTTGTATATGCAAGATATCAGTCTTTTGTCAGATACATGGTTTCCAAAAATTTTTTCCCATTGAGTTGGCTGCCTCTTTACCTTTTTGAGAAATTCCTTTGAGGTGCAGAAACTTCTAAGCTTGAGGAGCTCCCATTTATCTATTTTCTCTTTTGTTGCTTGTGCTTTGGGTGTAAAGTCTAGGAAGTGGCCGCCTAATACAAGGTCTTGAAGATGTTTTCCTACATTATCTTCTAGGAGTTTTATGGTACTTTCTTTTATATTGAGATCTTTGGTCCATTTTGAGTTAGTTTTTGTGTAGGGGGTGAGGTAGGGGTCCTCTTTCATTCTTTTGGATATGGATATCCAACTCTCCCAGCCCCATTTGTTGAAAAGACCATTATGATTCAATTCAGTGACTTTGGGGGCCTTATCAAAGATCAGTCGGCCATAGATCTGAGGGTCTATCTCTGAATTCTCAATTCGATTCCATTGATCTATATGTCTATCTTTGTGCCAGTACCATGCTGTTTTGGCAACTGTGGCTTTATAATAAGCTTCAAAGTCAGGGAGTGTAAGTCCTCCCACTTCGTTTTTCTTTTTTAGAGTGTCTTTAGCAATTCGAGGCATCTTCCCTTTCCAAATAAATTTGATAACTAGCTTTTCCAAGTCTGCAAAGTAGGTTGTTGGAATTTTGATTGGGATTGCATTGAATCTGTAGATGAGTTTGGGTAGAATTGACATCTTAATGACATTTAGCCTTCCTATCCATGAACATGGAATATTTTTCCATCTTTTAAGGTCCCCTTCTATTTCTTTTAGTAGAGTTATGTAGTTTTCTTTGTATAGGTCTTTTACATCTTTGGTTAAGTTTATTCCTAGGTACTTGATTTTTTTAGTTGCTATTGAAAATGGTATCTTTTTTTTGAGTGTCTCTTCAGTTTGTTCATTTCTAGCATATAGAAACATTACTGACTTATGTGCATTAATCTTGTATCCCTCTACTTTGCTAAATTTGTTTATTAGCTCTAGTAGCTGTATCATCGATTTCTCAGGGTTTTCTAGATATAAGATCATATCATCTGCAAACAATGACAGTTTTACTTCTTCTTTTCCAATTTGGATGCCTTTTATTTCTTTGTCTTGCCGGATTGCCCTGGCTAGCACTTCCAGCACAATGTTGAATAACAGTGGTGACAGCGGGCATCCTTGTCTTGTTCCTGATCTTAGAGGGAAGGCTTTCAGTCTCTCATCATTGAGTACTATGCTGGCTGTGGGTTTTTCATATATGCTCTTTATCATGTTGAGGAAGTTTCCTTCAATTCCTACCTTTTGAAGTGTTTTTATCAAAAACGGATGTTGGATTTTGTCAAATGCTTTTTCAGCATCTATTGAGATGATCAATTGATTTTTCCCTTTGGACTTGTTAATGTGTTGTAATACATTGATTGTTTTTCTTATGTTGAACCATCCTTGCATGCCTGGAATGAACCCCACTTGGTCATGGTGTATGATATTTTTAATGTGTCTTTGAATTCGATTTGCAAGTATTTTGTTGAGGATTTTTGCATCTATATTCATTAGGGAGATTGGCCTGTAGTTTTCCTTTTTTGTAGCTTCTTTGCCTGGTTTTGGTATTAGATTGATGTTAGCTTCATAAAATGAGTTAGGTAGTGTTCCATTTTCTTCAATATTTTGAAAGAGTTTGAGTAAGATTGGTGTCAGTTCTTTCTGGAAAGTTTGGTAGAATTCCCCTGTGAAGCCATCTGGCCCTGGGCATTTATTTGTGGGAAGATTTTTGATGACTGATTGGATCTCTTTGCTTGTGATGGGTTGGTTGAGGTCTTCTATTTCTTCTCTGGTCAGTCTAGGTTGTTCATATGTTTCCAGGAAATTGTCCATTTCTTCTACATTGTCCAGTTTGTTGCCATACAGTTGTTCATAGTATCCTCTTATAATTTTTTTAATTTCTTCAGGATCTGCAGTTATGTCACCTTTTTCATTCATTATTTTGTTTATATGGGTCTTCTCTCTTTTTGATTTTGTCAGTCTAGCTAGGGGCTTGTCAATCTTGTTGATCTTCTCAAAGAACCAACTTTTGGTGATATTTATCCTCTCTATTGTTTTTTTTGTTCTCTATGTCATTTATTTCTGCTTTAATCCTTGTTATTTCTTTTCTTCTACTTGGTTTAGGATTGGTTTGCTGTTCATTTTCTAGCTTCTTCAGTTGATCCATTAGTTCTTTGATTTTGGCTCTTTCTTCCTTTTTAATATATGCGTTTAGTGCTATAAATTTCCCCCTTAGCACTGCTTTTGCTGCATCCCATAGGTTTTGGTATGTTGTGTTCTCATTTTCATTCGTCTCTATATATTTAGCAATTTCTCTTGCTATTTCTTCTTTAACCCACTGATTGTTTAGGAGTGTGTTGTTTAACCTCCAGGTATTTGTGAATTTTCTAAGTCTCTGATGGTTATTGACTTCTAATTGTATTCCATTGTGGTCAGAGAATGTGCTTTGAATAATTTCAATCTTTTTAAATTTATTGAGGCTTGTTTTATGTCCCAGCATATGATCTATTCTGGAGAAAGTTCCGTGAGCACTAGAAAAGTATGTGTATCCTGGTGATTTGGGATGTAATGTCCTGTAGATGTCTGTTAAATCTAATTCATTTATCAGATTGTTTAGGTTTTCCATTTCCTTATTGGTCTTCTGTCTGGTTGATCTATCTATAGGAGAGAGTGATGTGTTGAAGTCTCCCACAATTATTGTGGAAACATCAATTGCTTCCTTTAGTTTTGCCAGTGTTTCTGTCATGTATTTTGTGGCACCTTGATTGGGTGCATAGACATTTACGATTGTTATTTCTTCTTGCTGAATTGCCCCTTTTATTAGTATGTAGTGGCCTTCTTTGTCTCTCAAAACATCCCTGCATTTGAAGTCTATTTTATCTGAGATTAATATTGCTACACCTGCTTTCTTTTGGCGGTAGCTTGCATGAAATATTTTTTTCCATCCTTTCACTTTCAGTTTCTTTGTGTCCCTGTGTCTAAGACGAGTCTCTTGTATGCAACATATTGATGGTTCATTTTTTTTGATCCATTCTGCGAATCTATATCTTTTAATTGGGGAGTTTAATCCATTTACATTCAACGTTAGAACCGTGAAGGCATTTCTTGAATCGGCCATCTTATCCTTTGGTTTATGTTTGCCATATTTTTCCCCTCTGTCTATTAATATCCTTTATTGTACCCATACCGAACCTCTTTAGTACTGAACTTTTCTCCAAGTCTCTCTGTCATTTCTTTGTTTCTCTGTCTGTAGGGCTCCCTTGAGTATCTCCAGTAGGGCAGGTCTCTTGTTAGCAAATTCTCTCAGCATTTGTTTGTCTGTGAAAAATTTAAGCTCTCCCTCAAATTTGAAGGAGAGCTTTGCTGGATAAAGTATTCTTGGCTGGAAATTTTTCTCACTCAGAATTTTAAATATATCGTGCCACTGCCTTCTCGCCTCCATGGTGGCTGCTGAGTAGTCACTACTTAGTCTTATGCTGTTTCCTTTGTATGTGGTGAATTGCTTTTCTCTTGCTGCTTTCAGAACTTGCTCCTTCTCTTCTGTGTTTCACAGTGTGATCAGTATATGTCTCGGAGTGGGTTTATTTGGATTTATTCTATTTGGAGTTCGCTGAGCATTTATGATTTGTGTATTTATGTTGTTTAGAAGATTTGGGAAGTTTTCCCCAACAATTTCTTTGAATACTCTTCCTAGACCTTTACCCTTTTCTTCCCCTTCTGGGACACCAATGAGTCTTATATTCGGACGTTTCATATTATCTATCATATCCCTGAGGTCCATTTCGAGTTTTTCAATTTTTTTCCCCATTCTTTCTTTTATGCTTTCATTTTCCATTCTGTCATCTTCCAGGTCACTGATTCGTTGTTCAACTTCCTCTAGTCTTGTACTATGAGTGTCCAGAATCTTTTTAATTTGGTCAACAGTTTCTTTAATTTCCATAAGATCATCCATTTTTTTATTTAGTCTTGCAATGTCTTCTTTATGCTCTTCTAGAGTCTTCTTGATTTCCTTCATATCCCGTACTATGGTCTCATTGTTCATCTTTAGTTCTTTGAGTAGCTGCTCTAGGTGCTGTGTCTCTTCTGGTCTTTTGATTTGGGTGCTTGGGCTTGGGTTATCCATATCGTCTGGTTTTTTCATATGCTTTATAATTTTCTGTTGTTTTTGGCCTCGTGGCATTTGCTGAACTTGATAGGGTTCTTTTTGGGTTTGTAGACCTATTGAAGTCCTTATCTCTAATTTATCAGATCTACAGCTTCGTGGAGTACACTTTCTCTAACTAACCAGCAGGTGGCGTCCACGAGCCACCTGTTCTCCACAAGTCAGTTCTCCCCTGCTTAGCCTTTTTGGTGAGTGGGGGAGTGAGTCTTGTGGGGCCCAATTGGTGTACCAAGCTTGCATGTGTAGTTGGTATTGCCTGCCCTGTATGTGGGGCGTGTTTCTGGGCAGTCGGGGAGGGGGGGTGGCCCTAACAATCAAATCTCCCTGGTGATCCTAGAGTTTTAAAGCTGCTGCAATAGTCTAATCCTTCAGTTCAGTCCTGCCACAGTTTGTCTCTGCCACTGACCCACAAGTCCTTGGTATTGGCGTATGGCTCCTGAGACTTGCAAGTGGGCCCCTCTTCCAGGCTGTGCACCCTGGGTCCTCTGTTGAGGGATGACTGTGCTATGTCACAGGTGAGTGCCATCCCCCCAGGGCAGTTCTGGGCTGCTGGGCTGTGTAGGGAGGCTCCCAGTCTACTCAAATAATGGCTGAATGGGGCTTTGTTAATTCACACTGCTCCACCTTCCCAACTCTGGGACAATCAGCTGAGGTTGCAGGGAAGGCTAATGACCACGCCCAGTTTTGTGGTGTGTGCCTGTTATTTGAAGCACTTCCGTCACACTGGGTTGTCTGGGGCAGCTCTGGGCTATGGGGCTGGCGATGGGCAGGAGTGTTTCCTGTCCACCAGGATGGTGGCTGTGAGCGGACACCCCCCTTATCTTGGGAAGTTGTGGTGTTTAGTGAATTTTCTCAGCCACTGAATTATTGCCTTTTGTCTCAGAGCTCTCTTAGTTCTGCTCTTGACTTGACGTGCCCAAATTGAAAGTCTCTGAAGCTTTCTGTGTTGGGCTTCTTAGAGTAATTGTTTTAGAAAAAGAAAAAAGGATTAAAAAAAAAAAAAAAAAAAAGGGCCCTCCTCAGAGATCTAATGGGTTATTGAAATGCTAAGAGACAAAGCAACCAGGGCCATTAAGGAAAGGTCCACAGGGCAGAGAGATCGGCTTTTCTTCGGGATTTGCATATGCGCCTTAGGGCCTGAGCTCCGCCCTTCCCCTTTCTGTGTTCACCAGAACTCCAAAAATCCTCTGCTTTTATTTTGGAGTTTTTCATGTTGTTTTTTTTTTTTCTATGCCTGTCTCCTCACTGCTGGGCTGGCTGCTCTCAGATTCTCTGGTGTCTGGTCTCAGTCTATCTATGGTTGGAGTCTGGATCAGTAGAATGAGTTTCCGATATGAGCAGCCACTGCTGTTCTCCCTTCTCCTTCCCGGAGCTGACAGCCCCTCCTCCCACAGGACTGAGCCTGGCAGGGAGGGGCGCAGGTCCCCTGGCTGCAAAAACTTACAGATTTCGCTGATCTCAGCAGTTCGACATTTTCATGAGTGTTGTATGAAGTATGCCCAAAGACAGATTGCTCTGTGGTGTCCAGTCCACGCAGTTCCTGGCTTTCTACCTACTTTCCTGGAGGAGTAACTAAAACATACAGCTCACCAGTCTGCCATCTTGCCCCGCCTCCTGGATACTTTAAAAAATCTTTTAAAAGCATTGAATATGTAAAGATATATATCCATACATATACATACATACAGATATACATATATACATATACGTATCTATATCTATGTATGATTTATAAAACAATGGCGACTAATCACACTGAATATTTCAAAGACATTCAGTGCTACAATACATGAAGTGGAATAATATGTGAATAAGCTTAATGCTGAACGTAATTAAATAATGATATATCAAATTAATGAAATAGCTTGCAGCAATTAATACTGTAAAGGTGACGACTGCAGAAAATGAAAATATTTATAAAATTTTGATAATTTTGAAAAAAGGAAAACTTTTGCATTAATGTTACTACTGTGAAAGCTGCAAATACATGAAAAATGACTAGAAGGTAATATGAATAAATAGATATATTTACATTGTTGAGGCAAGGATTTAGAAGTGAATTGTTAAAACAATTTTTATAATGTTGATTTAATAGTAAGGCAGATATTGAAAAAGGAATGATTGCAATGAACCATCAAACATGATTTTCCTTGGGGAGAGCCTGATTTAGAAGGAGAAATTTCAGTAAGCAACACCTGGTGATACCTAAATCAAAAACAGTCATTAAGGAGCAAGAGGAATATATTCCTAACAGCAGGGATACAACTTGAGTGCATTCAATATATGAGAAAAATGTGTTATAATCTTGAAAACTACCTATATACACAAAAACTCAGTACAAGTTGCAGTAGCCAGTGTGCCCAGGGGAGTTACTCTACTTGCTGCAGAGCAGAAGGGTGAACCAGTTTGGAAGCAATGTGGAATGTAAAGGCTGTTCCTGTCAGTTTAGGGAAAGAATAATAAGCAGTTATTTTAAAGGAGGCTACTTAACAGCACTGTGATCCCAACACCTAACCACAAGGGAGGCTGATCTAATGGTGACAGCAGGTATTGTAACTGTGGTTTAGGAAGACAAAAATCACATAGATGAATACTACCCATGGCTTCTGCCTATTGAGTGGATGTGCCCATTAAAACACAGTTCCTATGACCATAGATCCTGAAATACATAACTTCTTAACCATTAGGAATGGTCCTTCCGACAACATGACATATCAAAGCTGTCATCCTTTTTACAATAATTCTTGTGGGTATTTATGGGTAGCTTGCACTTTTGCATTATCCCCAGAGAGAATGTGTTCTTTCACTTAGTGTAAACACAATAGGCATTTTTATACATGTGCATAATTTTAATATTTTTTTACTTTGGAACAATTTTAGATTTTCAGAAATGTTTATAGAGGGTTCCCATATAAACTTTGCTCAGTTTCCCTTTACATTAACCTCTTACATAAACGGTACATTTGTCAGAACTAAGAAATTAACATCAGTACATTACCATTGACTAAACTGCAGTCTTTATTTGGATTCCACTAGTTTTTCCCACTAATGTATTTTTACTGTTCCAGGATCCAATCCTGGATACCACAATGCATTTAGTATACAGTTTTCAAAAAGAAATATATTGTACCACTTTAAGAAATAACTTATAAACTAATCAGTGATACTGATTTTTTGCCATCATTAATAAATTATATTTTCTTTAAAACTGCATCTTCTTTATTTGCACACTTTCATTTCAGAGCAAAATAAACAATAAAATTCACAGTATACAACATCCAAGCCCACTGTCAAATGGGATAGGGCTTGTGGGCCTTGCATCTTGCCCTACACACAAGGACAGGAGAGAGGGGGACAAAACCCACCAGACATCAGTAAATGAAGCCAGGTTGCAGGCACTCAGGCTGCTGTGGGGGCCAGGGAACAGTATAAAATGAGTACAAAGTTTGGGGGTAGAAACACCTAATCTATTTCTTCCATGCAAGATGCCTCTTCATCACCCTCAAGGGGCAGGATTTCATCAGGAACAGTAGCACTGGATTCCTCTGCTGTCACTTCATCTTCATCAATGATCATGCAGTAGATGCAGTTTGAGTGGGTCTAGGGAGAAGCTAGAAGTAAGCAATGCAGTTTCAAACAACAGCACCATCAAGTCTTGACTGCCATGTCATTCTTGTCTTCCTCAGCCTTCTGCTGTAGCTTCTCCACAAAGGGATGGTTAGGGTTGATCTTCAGGTGCTTCTTGGCCATATGTAGCCCATTATAGATTGTCTCGAGGTGCCTGGGCTATCATGATCTGCTCCATGTGGACTGTCAAACCGTAAACGCTAGTTACAATACAGCAGGGTGAAGCTACAAGCCTACTGAAGATTTTCACCTTCTCAATCTTTTTATCCAAGATTTCCTTCATGAGCTTGCAGAGGTTTTCAGACTCAACTTTGCTCTCCTCCATTTTCTTCTTCTCCTCCTCATACTCAGGTAGCTCCAAGCCCTCTTTTGGTAACTGAGACCAGGCTCTCCCCTTCAAACTACTTGAGCTGCTGCTCAATAGTTTCAGACTATACACCAGCTCAAAGCCCCACTTCCGCACTCGCTCCACAAAAGCAGAGTTGGCCACCTGCTTTTTGCTCTCGTCAGTGATATAATTGATGGACTTCTGGGTCTCATTCATGTGAGAGACATATTCAGAAAGAGAAGCCATCTCATCTTCAGACTGGGAGGTATGATAACACAGCAGCACAGAAAGCCATAGCCAGTTAGTGGAGTTTTCATGGATTCCAAGATTCAGGTTTTTAGAGAAAGCCTCCTAGAATTTCTTGCAGTTCTCCTTGTCTTTCACCAGCTCAGAGAATAGCTCAAAGCACTTCTTGACAATATTTTAGTGAATGACCTTCAAGATTTTGCTCTGCTGCAACATTTCTCAAGAGATGCTCAGGGGCAGGTCCTCAGAGTCAATCACACCATAAATGAAGTTGAGAAACTCTGGTATCAATTTATCACAGCTGTCCATGATGATCACATGATGAACGTAAAGTTTAGCATTGTTCTTTTCCTTCTTGTTCTCAAAGAGATCAAAGGGAGCCCAGCAGCAGATGAACAGCTAAGCCCTGAATTCCAACTGATGTCCCACAGAGAAGTGCTTGACTGCCAGGTGGTCTTCCCAATCATTCACTGGTAAGGCTCTTGTAGGATTCTCCTTATTCTTCCTGAGTGATGTCATCAGAGTTTCTGGTCCAAATAGGCTTAATCTTGTTCACTTCTTCTCTATCAATGTATTTCTCCTTAATCTTCTTAGTTCTCTTTTTCTTGTCCTTACCATTATATCCTCCTCATTTGAGCCCACATCTTTAATATGAGCTTCTCTTCATCATCCTTATCTTCTTCTTTCTTACCTTTCTCTTCTTCTGCCTCATGATCACTGATTTCCTTCTTTTGTTCATTCTCCAAATAAAGGATGATGGGGTAGTCAATGCATTGTGAGTGCTTCTTTGCCACTTCTTTGACCTACTTCTCCTCTAAGTACTCTGTCTGGTCTTCTTTAGGGTTGAAGATCACTTTGGTACTCTGGCCAATAGGCTCCCCATGGCCAGCACAAACAGTGAAGGAACTCCCAGGCATACTGCTCATCATCACTGTGCTTTGTGATCACAACCACTTTCTCTGCCACCAAGTAGGCGGAATAGAAGCCAACACCAAATTGCCCAATCATGGAGATGTCTACACCAGCCTGCAGTGTCTCCATAAATGCTTTGGTGCCAGACTTGGCAATGGTTCCCAAATTATTTATGAGATCAGCCATTGTCATGACAAGGCCTGTATTCACCAGAGTCAGGCTACGTTCCTGGGTATTGGAGATGATGTCAATTTTCAACCAACTAGGAGGGGTCTTTCAGGCACTCACAGAAAATCTTGTCCAAAGCATCAGAAGCATTAGAAATCAACTCCCGAAGGAAAATTTCCTTGATGGAACAGAAGGTATTGATGATGAGACATGTAAGTTGGGCAATCTCTGCCTGGAAGATGAAGGTCTCCACCTCATCCTTTCCATGGTGCACTTCCCGAGGCATCTTGAGTGGAAAGAGCTGCAAGTACCAGAGGGAGCAGCGGGCAAAGACTATGTCCGTCTTGTGCGCAGCAGAGAGGGTGCATCGTGGTCACTCATTAGACAATAAATTATTTTTAAAGTTCGTTATTCCCACTGCTGCTATTATGTTTGGTAGGTCCATTTTGTGCAAACAATAAAACATAAAAGGCAAAATTACCTGAATTATCAGATCTTTTTCTAAGTCATTTTTGTCTTTTTATCCTGGATACATTTGGTTCTTCCCAGTTTATGTCAATTCTGTATATAAGAAAAAGTCTCACAAGTCTATGAAATTCCAAAGTTTTAGAAGGAAAATCTGTAAGGCATGTACAATGTATCTCATCTGCAAGCAAGTGTTAAATATGTTTGTCTATAAGTAACAGAACATCTAAATACAGTAGCTTATACAAA
This sequence comes from Choloepus didactylus, assembly GCF_015220235.1. NCBI lineage: Eukaryota > Metazoa > Chordata > Mammalia > Pilosa > Megalonychidae > Choloepus > Choloepus didactylus. The sequence continues at coordinate 60,963,273 of NC_051316.1, forward strand.
TACGGACTGATTATTCTCCTCCCCTCTTTCCCCACAAAAACAAGTCTATAATTACAGAATTTCTGTTATTAGGCCAACAACTCAGAATGTTAGTGCTGATATCACTGTTCTCTTGGTCTTTCCCTCTCTTGTATTTCCTTCATACAAGAAGCTGCTGAAGATCCCACTGTGATGACTGAATGAACAAGAGAGAGAGAGGGAGAGAGGGAGGGAGGGAGAAAAGGAAGGAGGAAGAAAGGATGGAAGGAAGGAAAGAAAGAAAGAAGGAAGAAAGGAAGGAAGTGGTAACACATGACTCTTTAAACAGGAAACAAAAACTGCCACATCAATCCCAAGACTTCTGCTTAAAACTTAGTTGCCAGAATATATCACATGGCCACCCAATATTGCAGAGGCTAAAAAGGTAAGGGTTTTGCTTTTCCAGGTCCAATAAAGAAGGCAGACAGTTAAAATAGAATAGAAAATGCCTATTAGAATAGCCAGTCAAACTTGTCTGCCACAATAAAGGAATTGGTTAGTTATTTTTTTATAACCAAAGAAGTGTTAAATCTTTTTTCTGTAATAATGAAATGTAATATAGATTCTAAGATTATCCATAATCGATAAGCATAGTTGTCATCATTCTAAGGAAATATCCCAAAACAAAGGGCTCTGAGCTCTTAATAGCTTAATAGATGTAAAACCTATTGGATTTTATTTAAGGGTTTCCTTTACTGAAGATATTTTCATGAATATCCATGTGTTCATTTACTAGATCAAACACTCCCTAAAATTAACCAAGTCATGTTACATACATTCACTTTCCCTTTTAGGAAACATTAAAGGTTAGGATGAGATAGGCATGACTTCACATATAATCTCATACAAATTTGGCATTTTGGATTAAAAAACCACCAGTATTAAATGTGAGAGTAGTTAAAAAAAAATTTTTTTAGAATTGACTATTTTTAATGATTACCCATTTTTTTCCCGATAGTGGAAAATATCTAGACACTTTGAAGTAAATTCAATGTAATCCAGAATTTTGTGCAAAGTAATTGTTTATACTCAGTCAAATTGAAAATATCCTGTAGACTTTAGCAAATGAGTCTGTCCACTATACCCACATACCCATACCCTCCTATCCTGCGCATCATTGGGTCTACAGGCATGCAACAATGGAAGAGGCAGATGAGTCTGCTTATTGATTAAAGTGCATATTGGTGATTGGGAGGGAGGAAGCTGTCTGGGTCGTGTGGATTGGCCCTTTACTAGAGTAGGAAGAGCATCTGTTATGTTTAGTTAAATATTTCTCTGAATGGGTAAGAAAATACCTGTTTTATTGATTTGCCACATCTGGTGATTTGTGAGTACACATATGCCCATGATTCCCAAATTTCTGGCATGAACATTCTCTTGAGGCTCAACTGTGTTTTTGGGATTTGATGGCAATTGAATAGTAAACAGAAAACCTCCAACAGATTTGGAAGATTTGGAAATAGAAGAAAACCTAAAGATTTTTTAGGTTGATTCCCTCATTTCATATTTCATGTCTTATTCTATTACCCAATTATTCATTGGTTAAACAAATTTTCTAAACATCTAATATATGTTTTAAACATGAAATGGAAGAAATGATAAGCAAATTATTAAGAGACTGTGTGGTAAGCACTAAAATGAATCTATGTGTAAGACATAGTAATAGCACATTATATATTCTAATGACCTCCCTCTTATGAACCAAATATAACAGAAAGGAGTATGTAAGAAAAAAAAATTTCATTACTTTTTTTCTGTGAATGTTGGAAGATAAATTTACCTATTCACACATGGATATGAAGAGTCCTTAATATGGAATAAATGTTCAGTTTGAACTGGAGGAAACTATCCTGTTCTCTGCATAAGAATTAGAACAGTCTCAAATAAGATTTACCTCAGTATATTTGATTTCCAGTTTTAAGCACTATGATTCTCACCTATGAAAGCAAACCCCCTTGTGAAAAATTAGTATTCCCTTCAGTCATAGAGAGCTTTTAGGTTTAGATTTGCTCTAGCTCATACATAGGATGTCTATAATTTTGGTACTCATTCAATAAATTAATATAGTATATGGAGTGAGATCCAAATGATTCCCACAGTGCCAAGATGTTTAGAGAACCCGGAAACTAGTGGAAACTTTTCAGTACCCATAGGTGTTTAAAAAGATGTTGTAACTTTAAAGACATTAAGAGAAGACTCATGAAGAAAAACATTTTCTAATTGAAATCAAAGGTTTCAATTTTAGACTTATCCTTTCCATTTCTTATAATAAAATCCCCTAATAATGTCTCATAGAGTGCAATTTTTTATAGTGAAGGGGAAAAGAAGAAAGAAGTTGAAAATGATACCATTATTGAAGGGACTTATCCAGCATACCAATTTTTGCAAAACTGTTCATTGAACTAGACTTGTGATGAAATAGTACCTATTTTTTTTTTAGGTCTGAAAACACCCATTGATCAATGTACTGTCCTAAATCACTGTGAACTAGACCTTTCTCTATGTTCTCTGCATTGACCCGGGGACCAAGGGACTACAGTCATTAAAGGACTTCCAGGAGTGTCCTGGTAGCCATTATCATGGACAATTACTTGAATGATTTAAGATAAAAGAAAATCACACTTCTTCCTCAAGGATTCTGACTTTATATTCAGAATCTGAAATAAGCATTTATTAAGCACCAAGGATCTGACACTAAATTGAGAAATACAGAAATTGAATAACTATATGGGACATAACTCTTTGGAAGAGTGGTTTGGAATTGTACTGTGCATAAGAATTACCTGGGGCTCTTATTAGCAAAATAGATTCTGCCCTCCCCGCTATGAGTTTCTGATCCAATAGATCTGGGTAAGTGACCACAATTAGCAATTAACATTCAATTATATTAGGTGATTCTGCTACTAGCATTCCATGGACCATGCTTTGATAATCATTGATCTAAAAGGAGAAATAATATACATATAAATATGAAAACCCAAGGTAAACCAGAATGCAAAACTATGAAAGGAGAGTAATCTGATTAAGGTAAGAATGCAGACTACTGAGTCACAGGCAGCCATTTAAGACCTGACTGTCTTTTCATAGCTTGCGGCTGATATTTAACTTCTCCATCTCTTAATTAACTCATCTAGGTAGTATAGAGAGTGACAATTTCTTCTTAGGATTATTACGAGGATTTTATGAGAAAATATATATCAAGTGCTTCACAGATAGCAAAGTTGAACTTTTTAACATTTCTCTACCTACCTTTCCCTATAAGAGTAGAGGAAATGAAGAACTAGTGAGTTGGAGATTATGGGCATGACATTTCTTATGATTTCAGCTAGCCCTAGAGACCAAGTGATTCTGAAGATGTATTACTGTGTGTTTACAGAGGAAGCTAACCTATCTGGACTAATTGTTACTTCATTTGTCTTGCTACATGATTTTAAGAATCTAAGACAGAAATTGACAGGTAAAGGTACTTTATAAGAATATACTGAAGGAGGAACCTAAGATGGCGACTAGGTGAGACAGAGAAAAAAATACCTCCATGGAAAACACTAGATAAAAAACCAGAAAGGACCCAGAACACCACTTCCAAAGTAACACCAGCCGGACAAGTTCTGCTAAAGCCACAGGGAAGATGCATTTGGTGAAACCAGGAGTCTGCATTCTGAAACGAGTGAGTGAGTAGGCTGAATCCCTTGGCCACGCTTCAGTGGGGGGAGACACTGGGCTGGCGTTTTTTTTTTTTTAAAGAGAGAAGCCCGGGATCAGCTGCAGATAAGACGGGAGTGGTCTGAACTAACGCCTCAGTGTCTGGGGTGGAGGATACCCTTTCCCACACCCACTGCCAATTGTCTTGGGTCCAGGGAAACAAAGGAGAGAAACCCAGCCTCGTGGCTGTCACCGCAGCAGGTGGGGCTGCTCCTGCCCGGGGCCGAGTGCACAGCACAGAACCGAGCAGAGAGGCCCAGGCTCGCGGCTGTCACCCCAGCGGGCAGGGCTGCTCCTGCCCAGGGCCGAACACACAGCACAGAACCGAGACAAGAAACCCAGCCTGACCGGGAGTCTTTCCCACAGCACTGCTCACATGACACAATATCTTCCGTGGACAGTGGCCTTGAATACACCCACAGCTGATTGTCCCGGAGCTGGGAGAGCAGAGCTGTGCAGAAAGGGGGAAATTAACACGTCCCATTCAACCATCTTTGAAGTGGGCTGGGAAAGCCCCTGCACAGCCTAGCATCCCAGGGCTTCCCTGGAGGCCGGCGCTCACTTGTGACATGGCACGGCCCTCCCCCCCTCAACAGAGGTCCTGGAAAAGCACAGCAGGGAGGGGGGAACTGCTCGGAAATCCCAGGGAACCTACGCCAATACCAAGGACTTTTGTGTCAGCGGCAGAGAACAGCCTTAAATCTCTGGGAACACCTGGGAGGTTTGATTGTTAAACCTGCCCTTCCTCCCTAACCACTCAGGCACACGCCCCTTATTGAGGGCAGACAGCACCGACAACACACCCAAATTAAGTGCACCAATTTGACCCCAAAAGAATCAGATCCCCACATACCACAAAGTTGGGGAGAACTGACTTGAGGGGAATAAGTGACTCACAGATGCCATCTGCTGGTTAGTTAGAGAAAGTGTATGTCACCAAACTGCAATTCTAATAAATTAAAGATCAAGTAAAGCAAATGCCAAGAGGCCAAAAACAACAGAAAATCTTAAAGCATATGATAAAACCAGATGACATGGAGAACCCGAACCCAAACACTCAAATCAAAAGATCTGAAGACACACAATTCCTGGCAGAATTAATCAAAGAACTACAGACAGGCAAAGAGAGCATGGCATGGGATATAAAAGACTTGAAGAAGAGCATGGCACAGAATATGAAAGACATAAAGAAGACCCTAGAAGAGCATAAAGAAGATATTGCAAGAGTAAATAAAAAAATAGAAGATCTTATGGAAATTAAAGAAACTGTAGGCCAAATTAAAAAGACTCTGGATACTCATAATACAAGATTAGAGGAAGTTGAACAACAACTCAGCCTCCTCGAGGAGCACAGAACAGAAAATGAAAGAACAAAAGAGAGAATGGGGAAAAAATTGAAAAAATCAAAATGGATCTCAGGGATATGATAGATAAAATAAAACATCCAAATTTAAGACTCATTGGTGTCCCAGAAGGGGAAGAGAAGGGTAAAGGTCTAGAAAGAGTATTCAAAGAAATTGTTGGGGAAAACTTCCCAAATCTTCGACACAATATAAATACACAAAGCATAAATGCCCAGCAAACTCCAAATAGAATAAATTCAAACAAACCCACTCCAAGACATATTCTGATCAGACTGTCAAATACTGAAGAGAAGGAGCAAGTTCTGAAAGCAGGAAGAGAAAAGCAATTCAACACGTACAAAGGAAACAACATAAGACTAAGTAGTGACTACTCAGCGGCCACCATGGAGGCGAGAAGGCAGTAGCATGACATATTTAAAACTCTGAGAGAGGAAAATTTCCAACCAAGAATACTTTATCCAGCAAAACTATCCTTCAAATTTGAGGGAGAGCTTAAATTTGTCACAGACAAACAAATGCTGAGAGAGTTTGCTAATAAAAGACCTGCCCTACTTCAGATACTAAAGCAAGCCCTACCGACAGAGAAACAAAGAAATGAAAGAGAGATATAGAGACTTTTAACGGACATATATAGAATATTACATCCCAGGTCACTGGGACACACGTTCCTCACTAGTGATCACGGATCTTTCTCCAGAATGGACTGTATGCGGGGACATAAAAACAAGCCTCAATAAAATAAAAAATATAAAAATGAATTTGTTCAAAGAACATTCTGTGACCAATAGAAGTCAATAACCATCAGAGACTTGGAGAATTCACAAACACCTGAAAGATAAAATGAGGGGGAGATGAAAACATTCCCGGACAATCAAAAGCTGAGGAACTTCGTCACCACTAGATCAGTCCTAAGCGGGCTGAAAGGAAGGGACACTGAACAATTGACTGAAACCACATGAAGAAATAAAGATTTCCAGTAAAGATCACATGGTAGATATAAAGACCAATACTACTGTATGGTTGATTTATAACTCCACTATTTACTTCCTACAGGATCTAAAATACATGAACTGTAATGATAAATCCGTGGTTTTGGACTCAATGTGAAATATGTAATTCTTGGCAAGAACTACATAAAGGTGGGGGAATGGAGGAGTATAGGAACACAGTTTACATGTCCTATTGAAGTTAAGTTGGTTTCAAAGAAAAACAAGATTGTTATAGATTTAAGAGATTAAATTTAAGCCCCATGGTAAACACAAAGAAACTATCAAAGAATATGACCAAAGAGATGAAAAGTAGAGTAGGGGTTCCAAGAAGTGGAAGAAGGGGCAATGGAGAGTTAAGAAATGAGAGTAGGGGTTTTGGTTTGGGGTGAAGGGAAACTTCTAGAAATGGATTGTTGGAAGGTGATAGCATTGCAACATTCTAAATATGATTAATCCCACTAAGGGAATGCTAGGGAGGGGTGGAATAGGAAGATTTAGGCTATATATATCTTTCCAAAATTGAAAAAAAAAAAAAGACAGTCTAAATAGATGACAATTAAATGCTAAGGATGATCCTGGACGGGATCTGAGGCCGGAGGAGAAGAGGCTCAAAGGGACACAGCTGGGACACAAGGGAAAAATAAATAAATAAATAAAATAAAATATAGAATGTAAGCTTTATATCAATGTTGAATTTCTTGAACTTCTTAGCTGCATTTAATGAGATTGCATAAAATAATGTTCTTGTCCATGGGAAAGGTATATGTGAATTATATTGCCTGTTCAAAGATATGTGCAGCTTGCTCCCATATGTTCAGAAGATAGAGCAATAGATGATGGGTGTTAGGGAGGGAGGGAGGGAGGGATAGAGGGAGGGAAAGAAAGAGACAGTGGTGTGACAGGATCTTAAAGGTGATGGATCAGGGTATCAGGGGAGAGGGGGGTCAGGGTATGATGGAATTCTATGTAGGGGGTTTGTGCTGTTTTTACAACTGTTCCTGTAAGATTGAACTTATTTCAAAATAAAATTTATTATTAATAAAAAAAAAAAGAATATACTGAAACACAACAGCCTGTCCTTACACTAATAGTGCAAACCACCATCTTCTAGGAATTGTAATAGGTATAAAATTGTATGATAAGCATCAGGGACTGTGATAAATTTAATCAAGGGCAATACAAGATTTCAGAAAGTAAAATGGCACCTCTGGAAATATAGATATGTGCAAGTTAAATTAGATCAATGTCTCATAACCTAAATCAATGCGTAATTTAGTAAACTATCCAAATATTTTATCCCTTGAAGTGAAACAGAGGCAGAGGGGAGCATAGCTGAATGCCAGCAGCTGTTTCTGAGGTGAAGTTTTTTATGTGTACGGTCAGTAAGGGGACCTCAAAGCATCTTGTCAAGGAGAAAACACTGGATTTAATTATCTATACTAAAAGCCACAAAGAGCATTTGTGTGTTTAAAAACTTGGTTGAAAAACATTTTCATGTTTTTCAACAAATTTAGCACCAGATAAGGATTTTTGAAAACAGCATTCAACTAAATGCAAAAGTGTGAAAGCAAAAGATACAATTCCGTCTTAAAGTGACTAAACAGGTAGACTAGGAAAAGTCTGCCACAACTCGACTTAGAAATGAGGAGAAAATAATAATATATTTCTGAACATTTGAAACAGAGACTGCTGAGCAGGAAAATGGATACTTCGCATATGCCTGGTATTCTAGTTTGCTAATGTTGCCAGAATGCAAAGCACTAGAAATGTACTGGCTTTTATAAAAGGGGCTTTATTTGGTTACACAGTTACAGTCTTAAGGTCATAAAGTGTCCAAGGTAACACATCAGCAATCGGGTACCTTCACTGGAGGGTGGCTAATGGCATCTGGAAAACCTCTGTTAGCTGGGAAGGTGTGTGGCCAGTGTCTGCTCCAAGTTCTGATTTCAAAATGGCTTCCTTCCAGGACGTGCCTCTCTAGGCTTCAGCTCCTCAAAAATGTCACTCTTAGTTGCTCTTGGGGCGTTTGTCCTCTCTTAGCTTCTCTGGAGCAAAAGTCTGCTTTCAATGGCCATCTTCAAACTGTCTCTCATCTGCAGCTCCTGTGCATTCTTCAAAGTGTCCCTCTTGGCTGTAACTCCTCTTCAAAATGCCACTCTCAGCTGCACTGAGTTCCTTCTGTTTGTCAGCTCATTTATATGGCTCCAGTGATTTAATTTAGACCCATCCTGAATTGGCGGGCCAACACCCCCATGGAAATTATCCAATCAGAGTCATCATCCACAGTTGGGTGGGGCACAACTCAGGGAAACACTCAAAGAATTACAATTTAATCAACACTGATACATCTGCCCACACAAGATTTCATCAAAGATAATGGCATTTTGGGGGACATAATACATTCAAACCAGCACACCTGGAGCCTCAAAAAAGTGAAGGCAGTGAATGTGATTTCACTTACCATTGATAGATTGCAATGAAAATGGGAAACAAACAGGTATTGTGTTTTAAGAATAAGTATATAAGTACAGAAATTTCTGGAGTTGATTATATTGTTCAGGTTGCTGCTATTTAGGCTATGAATTTGAAGTAGACATCTTAACAAATTAGCAGATTTGTGAGCATTCCATTTGGGCTTATTAACTGGATTTGAAACAACCAATAGTTGGTGTTAATACTATAGACTCAATATCTTTAAAACCAGAAAAGTCATTAAGTTATCAAAGAAATCAGCATCCATTCTAAACAATAAAGTGTGTGACTGTTTTTGAATGGTGACAGCATGCTATTGACACTCTTTTATATGCCTTGAATTAAGGGATGGAAAGCCATCTATGAATCTGAAAGCTCTAGCATTTGCACTACTTACAGATTTGGAGTCCAACTTTCCCCTAACTCATTCAACTGAGAAACATATTCAGCTATTGTTCTTATGTCTCTCTATATATTTGATGGAAAAATTATAGCTCTGCAACTTACGTCTTTACTCATGTACTAAGACCAGACATGGTGAACAGCTTTTACCTAGCCAATAATAAAACTGAAGTTTGTTGAAATTCACCATAAGTTTTAAGTAAGTCTCTCCCCAGTAATCATGTGGATTCAATACCAAGAACATTTTTGTCAAATATATCCACCGATGACAGTTTAGCTTGTTGCATTAGAAATTATCCACCAATGAAGCCACTAAACAAATTATCATCTTGAACCATGACCAAGTCGTGATAGAATATGCCCTTATGCTTGATAGCTACATGGACATATTGCTGAGAAAAAGGAGACCGCCATGGTGCAAAGTTATTGCTGAAATCTAAGGATGCTGCTTTTTTTTTTTTTTTGATGTGATACCAGGGAGATACATAAATGTGGAAAGTTTCCGCAAAACATTTTGCTTTCACCCAATTATTTTTTATTAAAGGAGACCCAATGTTGTGATGATGTCATGCTGGAGGCTTTAAAACTTTTAGACCTTGGAAGAGCTCAAAGTCTGCACAAAAATGATACTAGTCAGAATGAATAATGTATAGAACATTTGACAAGAGTTAATCTTCATTAGTGGGAGAGAATGACCTAAGAATAGTTTGTCTCAATTGGCCCTTTCCATTTAATATACTAAAAATGGGTTTAAGACCCCAGCATATGAAAAGGACTTCAGAAGGAAAGAGGTAGTTTGTGCACTATTTGTTTTCAAAATTCAAAACTTTTAAAATGGGAACAACTTGACAAAATATCCAACAAGGAGTTTTGAGACCATTAAGGTAAAATATAATTAAAAACCAGAAAAGAACACATTAACCTCTCTTCACTATACATGGCTAAGGGGGAAAAACAACTTTTAAAGATGAACATCTAAGTACAGCACGGTTCCCTTATTTAAGATTGGGTTATTGGAGCAATTGTCAACACTGTTCAGAGAAACACCAAGAATGAAACTCTATTGGAGATAAAGTGATGGAGACCTTGGCTTAAAGAATGCTTCAGTTGCAGTAAACATCACTTTAAAATGAAAATTAACAAAGATAGAGCAGGAAAAAACACTCCACTTTCATCTACAGTTTTTATTCTTTATCTATAGGAGTGTGATCTGTGAAGAATTTTATGCAAAATTTTCAGAGTTCTTTCATAAACAGTATCCCATTTAAATCATTTACAGTAATCTTTGAATATTAAAAATCTGCATCATATTATCTAAACTTTGAAATATTAGACAAAAATGCAGATTACCTGACCTCGTTGGCATTGCCCTGTTGATCAGTCTATTTACTGCATTTCCATTTTGGCTGAGTGTCTCTGAGACATAAATCAAAGATCAATATTTAACCTTGAAGATAAATGCCATGCATTTATAGGGCTCTTGATTTGCGTGACACCTTTGAAGGAAAGACTTAAAGATTGTGTAAGAATGAATGATTACATTACAGAATAGTTTTGTTTTCTTTTTACTTTTCTTCTTTATACTTAATTTTCAAAATTTTCCCCAATGAACCTATATTACACTTGCAATTTGAAAAAAGAACAAAACATTAAAAAAAATTCAGTGCATGTTATCTGAAACATTGTAGGCATTCAATAGTTGGTTGTATTTGTTAATGGTAAGTTAGATTACTGCTAATACTAATATATTACAAAGATAAGAGTATTTAATAAACCTATTTCTAATGCACCTATTTAGCATATTTGGCTAAGAGTGATTTCTATTTAGAATACTTTACATTTGACTATCATCAAGATATTTTCTTTTCAGAGACTGTAAGACTATGTGATGGAGAGACTCAGCTATATTCCAGAAAAGTGCTTCCCAACTGTGCACCATAAAACACCAATATTGTGACATCCTCTGAGGAAAAACAAAAACACTCTTCAGTTAAATACAGTTTTTTGAAATTTATTTCTAACCTTCTTAAGAATAATTCTAATTGTTGTTTGCCTATACAAGACCCAGAGAAAACTTATAACTATTTTGGAGTAATAATTGCCCAAAAATATATTTTTTCAATAAGACTTTTCAGTATGTTAAAAAAAAATCCCACAGAACTGGTATTTTGAAACAATACTTTACAAACAGACTTTTGAGAATGGTGACATTAGGTAAATGAAAATTTTAGACATTTTATGAAAAGCAGCAAAATCATTTCATTTTGCTATGGTCTCTCTACACAAATTAACTAAGAGCATGTAGAGCATCTATTTCATTAAAATGTTAAATATTTGAGCTACATTTAATACCCTATCAAATTTGATGTGAAGTTAGCAACTGATTGCATCAATGTCTTAAGCATTATTTTCAGTTGTGTTCGTCAAAGCAGCAGCCTGAGTAGACTTCTTTTGATATGTGAAAAACAATCAGCATTGTGGGTTGTAAGAAGCTGCTGACAGAACCAACATACATCTAAAAATTAATATTACTTCTGAATCACTGGATAGAGTTCATTGTGAGCACAATTTTAGTTAAAATGCGGAAAAGACTGAATGGTATAGGAGAGGTGATTTTATGCCTAATTGCTGGATAACTATAACCGAGAACTTACAATCATTACTGGTAAGCTTGGCATTAAAAGATCAAATTGTTTTGTGAAGTGACACTTTCAATTTGTTCTCCTAAATATTCCTGTGTTTGGACTGGTATGTGCCAGACTTAGCAAAGGATTCACCCTGATCAATACTACTAGAGCAAGGAGAAGATTGGTCCAATGATTAATTTCATGTTAGCCTCATGGGAATAAAATAGCTGAGCATGTTTGTCTCTATAATCCCTTTTCCCAGATGTAATTACAAATGGAATTGATCAACTCATGAGTTTCTACTGAGGCAGAAGTCGGCATATTAGAACTGCTAGGGTGTGTAATAACTTAATACAGATCATTGGTCCTTGGGGCTGAACGAAATTGGGTATTAGAATCTGATTGTAAAAGAAAACATTTTTCTTCTTCAAGTTCCTTCCTTCTTGTCAAGGTTAAACAACTTCCTCTTCCGTCATCTTTGTAGAGCCTTGTGAAGGAAAGCTAAGAATGGATGTTAATCATCAGCAGGGTAGAGTTGGAAGAACGGTAGGTTTTGAAGACAGACAGACTTCTTTGAAGATATTCAAGTTGCTATAAACTTCACTTCTTGGAGCCCCAATTGTATAACCTTTGTAATGCAGACAATGGTATTGAAGCATGCAGAGCTGTTATGAGGATGACACAAGATCACCATTTTGAAGGACACAGACATGTCCAGAGGAGTTTTGAGCAATTCAGAAAAGCAATTTCTCAAATTTTATATATTATTTTTGCTATGGAATTTCTAGAGCAGACCATGGTAGAATATTGTATTCAATATATATACCTTACTGAGTAGTTATGAAACTCAATACCCACAAAATACCTGTCACAGAGAGCAATTTGTTAAGATGAGCTTGCACTCCAAATGAATAAGGAGAAAATGACAGTGAGCTGAAATAAAATCTGCCCTTGATGTCCACAGTCCCGTTAGAAGTATATCCCTGCCTGCATAAACATAGATACCGAAATCACACAGATCTTTATGGAATGTGACCAAGCTAAAACCCAAAATAAAGAACTAGGCTCAAAGTATCTTGGCTAAATAAGCTACCTTTTTTAAAAAATTCAGAAAAGTGAAAGAGATTCAAATATCTTGGTTAACTAAGCTATATTTTTGAAAACTTAAACTCAGGTGTTGTTTTTCAAATATATACATATTGCATTTAATGCTGCCTTGTACAACTCTGATTCATTATGATGCTACTATCTATAAAGTTTCCTAAAATATTTGTATATGTGTATATATATCTATTATATGCCTTCCCCAAATTTTGAGTACTAGCATCCCCTTTCATCCAACAAGAACTGGAGCTAGTTTGACAGATTGTGCTGTAAATTTTCTGCCAAGGAGCTTTAATGCCCCAACATACTCAGCCAATGAGCAGTTCATCACAGAATCCTGATGTGAGCACGTTCTGTAATGTGTGCTTTATGCTATGGCGGCCCTCCTTTCTGCCATTCATTTTGTACTGGCCAATAGTTTTGACTTTTAATATCTGAGGAAAGTTGTGCAGATGAGAGGCTCTACCTACCACAAAGAACCATAATGCTGGATGCTAAAATTCAAGTTTGTACAAAAGCTCATATGGTCATAATCTGGAATGATTAATGAAACAAAGTAAAAAAAAAAAAAAAAAAAAAAGCAGTAGGCAGTTAGGTAGAAGGTAGAAATTTTAACATTATGAAGGGCATCATAAACCTCTTTGAAACTTGATAGGAGGGATCAAAAAATACAGAAAGGAGATATGGGTGTAGCTTGTCATGGTTTCAAGGAATTTAAAGAGAATGACAGACAGACTGGCAATGGAGGAAGAAAGGGCCTTTAAGGTGCACTCTTATTATAATGACCCTTCAAAGCTCTGATTCTGATTTCTTTAAAATCTCCACTCCTGGTTGCACCACTCTCTGTCTCCCTCCACTACTTTCTCTCCCTCCAAATACACACACTTATTTCCATCAGCTTTTCAGTAAGTAGGTACAATTATTATTTAAATGCACTCTTTATCATTACCTTGGTATCAAACAAAATCATTTTTATAAAAATTATGTGTGCTATTTCTATCTGTTTCTTAGTTGAAAGTTTTTCTTTAAAAACAAAATAATAAAAAGCCATGAATCCATCTTTATATTATGAATTCCCTGGTAATTTTCCAGCCACTTCTATCCTTTTGACTATAAGGCACACAGCCACGATCAATTATTTTTTCTCCTTTGTCTGAAATAACAAGTGACAGTTTTCTTCTAAATCTGAAAATGTGAAAATTGGTTTTGAGAAAAAAAATTAACTAAAGATTTTTGACCTAAGATAGTTTTCCTATCTTAGATGCGTAACATAATTTACTTTCAAGAGTTTTAGTGGTTTATGAGCTGTTTCATTTTCTTTTGAAATCAAGTGTGTATTTCTTGGCATAGTTTCTTCTTGCACACTGAAAATCATTTTTATAAATAAAACCAATAGTGATGGTATCAGTTAGGATACCTTCCATTGCTAGTGAAAGAAAAAAAAAAAAAAAAACAACCAAAACTGGCTTTTGATAAATTTATTCATACAACTGAAAAGTCCAGAGAAAGGACTAAGTTCAGATGTGATTTATGATAGAAGCTCAACTGATATCCCCAGAACTTGGTTCTTCCGTCTCCGTCTCTTGTCTATGTGACTTCTGAAATGTCTCCCTTCTCAGGCAAGGCAACCTCAGCACCTCTAAATTTTGCATCTTCATTTGTTCAAATATTTTCCAATTTCTTAAGCAAAGCCCCTAGTTAACTCTGAATGGACTAATTTGAATGACTTTAGCCAATGCTTATGGCCAGAAGTTGTACTGCACCGATCTATCGTCTAGGCTTAGCCCTGTACTCACAGCACAAATGCTGAAGCTACAGTGGGAGAGAAAAAGTTAACCCAAAATTGATACTGAATACTCTTACTAAAGGAAATAAAAATGGATGCTGAGCGACTCAAACCCAAAGCAAATAATACTCTGGTCCAAATCCCACGTTACCACAAAATATCTTTTCAAGTAAAGTGTTTTAGAGACATTAAATCTGGGCCTTTAACCTTTCATTCTTCTGATTCACACCTCCTCCCTGGTGTTTCCCCCTCTTGTTAATGTCTCTATTTTCAGGAGGGGGGAGGGGGGCTGCCCCTGCCTTTAGAAGGGTCTAGAAACACAAGATGGTGAATCTGAAGAGCAGCGGCAATGAGAACCTCCTGTAAGGGACCAGAACTATCTGATGGCAGATGTTGATTTACAGTTGTTTGAGTTAACAACAAGCCCTCTGCCTGGAATTCTTGCCCTAAAATTTCAGATTAGATGCAAATGGCTCTGCACAGACAAGGGCTTTGCCTCTTCCTTAGTGCATGATGGTCTGTCCCAGAGGAATTATTGACTCTAAGATGATATTGATTATAAAACATAGCATTTTTTATATACCACTGGGACAAGAAAAAAAGCAGCCAATTAAACTATGACACAGTATTGATTATAAGATGCTTCTAGATATGAGAAATGTTATAATGGAAGAAAAATGCACTCTTAGAATTGATGCCATATGAAATAGAATACAATTTACATTGGACCATACAGTGTAATTGTTTAGGGCATACATTTTGGAATTATACAGACCTAGATTTGAGACCCAGTGCTTCATATACTAGCTGTCTGATTGTGTCAAATTACTTTTCAGTTTCTTCATATGTAAAAATACAAATGAGATGTCAACAATGTTGATGAAATAGATTATGAAGATTTTAACTCAGTAACCTATGGAAAGCTCTTCACTCACAACTGTTCCTTGGTAAACATTAAATAATAAGTCAATTCCAAATTTTATTCTAATTATTTTAGGATATACACTGATAAAAGAAAAACTTTTCATGCAATTTAGGATCTCACAGATTAATTAAGCGATTCATGAATTGGGCAGCATCCCATTCAGAAAGTAATGGCAAGTTGCTCCTGGGTGGAAAGGGAAAGCTCATATAGGGCTAATGCAGAAGCTAGTGAGAGAATGTTCTGATTGGCTGACATGAAGTTTCCGTTTTTCAAAAGGTGGGGGCTTACAAAGTGGGGAGCAGATGAACATTGACTGGTATTAGTAAGCTTGTCCATTCTGATAAGCTCTCTATCTAACTGAAATGAGTTTTATTGCTAGATGTTGCTTATTAATGACCCTTTAGGATATGTTCCATTCTTTCTCTCTCTGAAAATCCCTGCTGGCAGGTCAATTGTTTTTATCCTCTGAAAAAGTTCTTCTCAGAAAGGGGTCTTCTCCCAGTATCGCCTGGTGCAGGCAGCCATTTTATTTTGCTCAACATTTTAAACAGTCTAAATAGATTTTAAAATATATAGATATTCAAACTCATATGGACCTGCCACTTTGAAGTGCTCACCCTCCTACCAACAGGTTCTTGGGATCATTTTGTCAAAAGCAGAGCTGGCTGCCAGGTGTCGAATGTAGCTGACTAAAACAACAAGCCAACATGGAAATAGCAGTAAAGCCTATAATCCTCTACTGAAATGGTATAAGGAAGACGTTAACCAGGAGGAGAGCACTAACTCCCCAGTACTCTGTCTTCCCCCCACAGAATGGTTCCACTGTGCGAGGTCAGATGGATCTGTGCAGATGTGGGGCTCCATCTCACTGCCAAGGGAACTTCAAACAAAATTCCCTGCCTGATGGACCTGGAGGCTGCAGGGGCAGGGGGACAGGGACTAGGAGTGGAAAGGTGTGAAAGAAGGGAGCCCACTCTGTCTCTCTGTTCCTGCAAGAAGTTCTTTATTCACCTTTTAGTACAAGATTACATAGCGTAAGCATTCTTTGGACTACATGATTGTTTTCCAGTTTCCCCAGGGAACCACATTTGTTTTAAAATCACAAGACTAGCATGTTTACAATTTTCGGGTACAAGCTTGAGGACAATAACAATCTTAGGGAACAATCTCTTCTGAACTAGGTGGGAAAACAGGAACACGGAAGGAGCCCAGTGTCATTCTTGAGCTTAGTTGCCTGCCTTCAGGCACACAATGCTTTGGCCTTCTCCTAACCTTTTAGGAGGTGGCCTCCCTGACTAACTTGCCAAGCCAGGGAAACTTCCGTGCCTCCACATCTTCCCCCCTTTGATTGTGATTGCAATTTTGTGTAATAACATAAAGTTCATTCATAGGGATACCATGGGGGTTCTGGGAACGGGCGTGACGTCTTCTTAGGCTGTTCTACCCGCACCAGAGTCCTAAAAGCAAAACATAAAATATAGCACTAAGTAAGAGCCATTAAGCTGAGAGGGTAGAGAAAATATGTGACCCCAGGAGCTTGGGTCTAGCCATTGCAAATGATTTTGTAGAGTGTTGATAGCATTGGTTTGCTCATCACTGATTTGGATGGCATGGAGAGTTTTTAAAATGTGTGTTTTTAGATTATCCACATCACTAGTTAAATTATCATGAAACACTCCCCACAATTGTTTTTTGACATTCCAAGTGTGGCGCATATGATTCCATTGCAAAGGGGTTACGCAGATGGACGCCAGCTGCCAATCACATCTTTTTTTTTTTTAATTAATAATAAATTTTATTTTGAAATAAATTCAGTCTTACAGGAACAGTTGTCAAAACAGCACAAACCCCCTACATAGAATTCCATCATACCCTGACCCCCCTCCCCCGATACCCTGATCCATCACCTTTAAGATCCTGTCACACCACTGTCTCTTTCTTTCCCTCCCTCTCTCCCTCCCTCCCTCCCTCCCTAACACCCATCATCTATTGCTCTATCTTCTGAACATGTGGGAGCAAGCTGCACATATCTTTGAACAGGCAATATAATTCACATACACCTTTCCCATGGACAAGAACATTATTTTATGCAATCTCATTAAATGCAGCTAAGAAGTTCAAGAAATTCAACATTGATATAAAGCTTACATTCTATATTTCCTTTTTTTTTTTTTTCTTGTGTCCCAGCTGTGTCCCTTTGAGCCTCCTCTCCTCCGGCCTCAGATCCCATCCAGGATCATCCTTGGCATTTAATTGTCGTCTATTCAGACTGTCTTTTTTTTTTTTTTTTTCAATTTTGGAAAGATATATACAGCCTAAATCTTCCTATTCCACCCCTCCCTAGCATTCCCTTAGTGGGATTAATCACATTTAGACTGTGGCAATGCTATCACCTTCCAACAATCCATTTCTAGAAGTTTCCCTTCACCCCAAACCAAAACCCCTACTCTCATTTCTTAACTCCCCATTGCCCCTTCCCCCACTTCTTGGAACCCCTACTCTACTTTTCATCTCTTTGGTCATATTCTTTGATACTTTCTTTGTATTTACCATGGGGCTTAAATTTAACCTCTTAAATCTATAACAATCTTGTTTTTCTTTGAAACCAACTTAACTTCAATAGGACATGTAAACTGTGTTCCTATACTCCTCCATTCCCCCACCTTTATGTAGTTCTTGTCAAGAATTACATATTTTACACTGAGTCCAAAACCACCAATTTATCATTACAGTTCATGTATTTTAGATCCTGTAGGAAGTAAATAGTGGAGTTATAAATCAACAATACAGTAGTATTGGTCTTTATATCTACCATGTGATCTTTACTGGAAATCTTTGTTTCTTCATGTTGTTTCAGTCAATTGTTTAGTGTCCCTTCCTTTCAGCCTGCTTAGGACTGATCTACTGGTGATGAAGTTCCTCAGCTTTTGATTGTCCGGGAATGTTTTCATCACCCCCTCATTTTTATCTTTCAGGTATTTGTGAATTCTCCAAGTCTCTGATGGTTATTGACTTCTTGTATTCCATTGTGGGAAGAGAATGTGCTTTGAACGAATTCATTTTTATATTTTTTATTTTATTGGGGCTTGTTTTTATGTCCCTGCATACAGTCCATTCTGGAGAAAGATCCGTGATCACTAGTGAAGAACGTCTGCCCCAGTGACCTGGGATGTAATATTCTATATATGTCTGTTAAAAGTCTCTATATCTCTCTTTCATTTCTTTGTTTCTCTGTCAGTAGGGCTCGCTTTAGTATCTGAAGTAGAGCAGGTCTTTCATTAGCAAACTCTCTCAGCATTTGTCTGTGAAAAATTTAAGCTCTCCCTCAAATTTGAAGGAGAGTTTTGCTGGATAAAGTATTCTTGGTTGGAAATTTTCCTCTCTCAGAGTTTTAAATATGTCATGCCACTGCCTTCTTGCCTCCATGGTGGCCGCTGAGTAGTCATTATTTAGTCTTATGTTGTTTCCTTTGTATGTGGTGAATTGCTTTTCTCTTGCTGCTTTCAGAACTTGCTCCTTCTCTTCAGTACTTGACAGTCTGATCAGAATATGTGTTGGAGTGGGTTTATTTGAATTTATTCTATTTGGAGTTGGCTGGACATTTATGCTTTGTGTATTTATACTATGTAGGTTTGGGAAGTTTTCCCCAACAATTTCTTTGAATACTCTTTCTAGACCTTTACCCTTCTCTTCCCCTTCTGGGACACCAATGAGTCTTAAATTTGGATGTTTTATTTTATCTATCATATCCCTGAGATTCATTTTGATTTTTTCAATTTTTTTCTCCATTCTTTCTTTTATTCTTTCATTTTCTGTTCTGTGGTCCTCTAGGACACTGAGTCATTGTTCAACTTCCTCTAATCTTGTATTATGAGTATCCAGAGTCTTTTTAATTTGGCCTACAGTTTCTTTAATTTCCATAAGATCTTCTATTTTTTTATTTACTCTTGCAATATCTTCTTTATGCTCTTCTAGGGTCTTCTTTATGTCTTTCATATTCTGTGCCATGCTCTTCTTCAAGTCTTTTATATCCCATGCCATGCTCTCTTTGCCTGTCTGTAGTTCTTTGATTAATTCTGCCAGGAATTGTGTGTCTTCAGATCTTTTGATTTGAGTGTTTGGGTTCAGGTTCTCCATGTCGTCTGGTTTTATCATATCCTTTAAGATTTTCTGTTGTTTTTGGCCTCTTGGCATTTGCTTTACTTGATCTTTAATTTATCAGAATTGCAGTTTGGTGACATATACTTTAACTAACCAGCAGATGGCGTCCATGAGTCACTTATTCTCCTCAAGTCTGTTCTCCCCAACTTTGTGTTATGCGGGGATCTGATTCTTTTGGGGTCCAATTGGTGCTCTTAATTTGGGTGTGTTGTCGGTGCTGTCTGCCCTCAATGAGGGGCGTGTGCCTGAGTGGTTAGGGAGGAAGGGCAGGTTTAACAATCAAACCTCCCAGGTGTTCCCAGAGATTTAAGGCTGTTCTCTGCCACTGACACAAAAGTCCTTGGTATTGGTGTAGGTTCCCTGGGATTTCTGAGCGGTTCCCCCCTCCCTGCTATGCTTTTCCAGGACCTCTGTTGAGGGGGGGAGGGCCGTGCCACTTCACAAGTGAGCGCCGGCCTCCAGGGAAGCCCTGGGATGCTAGGCTGTGCAGGGGCTTTCCCAGCCCACTTCAAAGATGGTTGAATGGGATGCGTTAACTTCCCCCTTTCTGCATAGCTCCGCTCTCCCAGTTCCGGGACAGTCAGCCGTGGGTGTATTCAAGGCCACTGTCCACGGCTGATATTGTGTTGCGTGAGCGGTGCTGCAGGAAAGATTCCCTGTCAGTCTGGGTTTCTTGTCTCAGTTCTGTGCTGTGTGTTCGGCCCTGGGCAGGAGCAGCCCCGCCCGCTGGGGTGACGGCTGCGAGGCTGGGCCTCTCTGCTTGGCTCTGTGCTGTGCGCTCCGCCGATCACATCTTAAGGTAAGGTGCCGGGCAAGGGCATTTTACTGTTCGCCTATTGTGAAAGAAGGGAGCTGACTCCATCTCTCTGTTCCTGCAAGAAGTTCTTTATTCGTCTTTTAGTACAAGATTATATAGCATAAGCATTCTTTGGACTACGTGATTGTTTTCCCGTTTCCCCAGGGAACCGCATTTGTTCTAAAATCACAAGACTAGCATGTTTACAACTTTCGGGTACAAGCTTAAGGACAATAACAATCTTAGGGAACAGTCTCTTCTGAACTAGGTGGAAAAACAGGAACACGGAAGGAGCCCTGCATCATTCTTTAGCTTAATGCCTGCCTTCAGGCACACAATGCTTTAGCCTTCTCCTGACCTTTTAGGAGGTGGCCTCCCTGCCTAACTTGCCAAGCTAGGGAAACTTCCGTGCCTCCACAGAAAGGTCCTGGGGCTTCAAGTTCTCCTCTTCCTCAGCAGAGCCACCTTAAGGAAGGCCTTGAGTAAGGAAAAGGGAGTATGGGTAAGAGCATGACCGCAGAGGGGAGGGTGGATGTTGAGGGAGGGTGGATGTTGAGTCCTTGGCTGCAACTCCCTTCAGAGACTACATATACACCAAGTCTCGGTGGGGAGGCTGGGCGGACTGTCAAGCAAAGCCTTTGTAATTGCCTGTAGTCAGGCCTGAAAAATCACACATGGGATTTTGGCCAGGAGCCCAAATCCTCAATTATTCAAGCACCTTTTTTATATGAAAAATTGCCAGAAGTCATTATCCATAAACTGGTCACTGTTCTCTAATCAAGAAATGTTGCTGGTTACACAGTGTCCTCTTCCTGGAATCACCCTTCGTCCCTCATGGTTGCCTTTTCCAAACAAGCCTTATTCTCTCATGCTCTCTTCAGATTTCACTTCCTCATTCTTGCTCCTAAGCTTCTTGTGATGGTTCATGGGGCTAGTCACAAATACTCTGTTTCATCCCGTTGTGGAACATGGAAAGATTGCATCTGCCTGCCCCTTCGACATTAGGCATGCCCAAGTATTATTTCAATCAAGATAATGTGAACAAAAAGTGAATTCTGGGCAGAGCCTTAAGTAATGGCCAGGAAGAAATTCTCCATGTCCCTATTCTTGCCATAGTTAACTTGGGAAACGTGTAGAGACAGAACTTTCTTCAGCATTGCTCGCTGAGTGAACACACTGAGCCAAGCCTTCCTGCACTGAGCATAGCTTAGGAATGAAAAATATACTTTTGTTGTATTAGGTCTTTGAGATTCGAGAGGTCACTTCTCACTGCAACAAAACCTAGGCCAGTGGTTCTCATCCAGAGTCAAAGATGCTACCTGAGAGATATTTGGCACTGTCTGGAGACATTTTTGGTTGTTACAAATTGAGTTGGAGGAGGATGGTGCTGGCATTTAGTGGGTAGAGGCCAGGAATGATGTTCAATGTCCTATAATGCACAAGACAGCTCCAGCAACAAAGAATTGTCTGGCTCAAAATACCAGTAATGTCAAGACTGAGAAACCCTGATCCAGGATGTCTTGACAGGTATAATTTTCATTTGATATTAGCCATTTCTTTCATGAAATTTGTAGATTAGTGCTTATGTATTATTAATAAATTAATGTTCTTTGATTGAAAGATAACCAACAAATTTCTTTTGGGTATTCTGGAAAAAAAAAATTTCAAATAATATAAAAATTGTGCCTGTGTGTGCTTTTGAGAAGCACAAACATATTTATTTAGGAAGTTTGTGCTGGAAAAATTTTAGAGACCCACAATAAAGTCAAGAAAATATAGATGCTGAGCTGAAGACTCTGTTACGCTTCAGGGATCTACACTTCATAATTTATGAAACACAGGTCATGTGTAGTTTATAGAAATCAAAACTAAATTAAATTAAAGTAAATGCATTTAACAGTGTTATAAGTTGGCCTTCCTTCATTTAGTTTCTGTGAAATACTTTTCAGCTATATAATAGAGCAATATCTAGAAGAGAATATCTAGAGATCAAATCTCTCTCTAGGCTTTGAGATATTTTCTTCTTTGAAATACCCAGTTTGTCTTCTGAAATTAATGAAAAGGGAGTCATTTTTTCTGTTATTATAATTTATCTACAATTTTAGGCATAGCAAACTAGGCTTTTAAGTAAAGAAATTTCAGCTGATATTTAATCTTCAAAAGCACTTTTTAGGCATAAAGAGAAATTTTCTAAGTTTCTGGCTTTTAAGCAACTGTAACAGCAGATAGAATTTCACTTTCCTATAGGGGAAGTAAGTGAGAGAGTAGCTGCAAAAAGAGGCTTCACTCATTACTGCAAAGGAGGGGCTAAACCTGCCTATAATTGTGCCTAAGACTCTCCCCCTGAGTGCCTCTTTGTTGCTCAGATGTGGCCCTCTCTCTCTCTAGCTAAGCCACCTCAGCAGGTGAACTCACTGCCCTCCCCCCTACGTGGGACCTGACTCCCAGGAGTGTAAATCTCCCTGGAAACACAGGATATGACTCCTGGGGATGAATCTGGACCCAGCATCATGGGATTGAGAACATCTTCTAGACGAAAAGGGGGATGTGAAGTGAAACAATGTTTCAGTGGCTGAGAGTTTCCAAATGGAGTCGAGAGGTCACTCTGGTGGACATTCTTATGCACTACTTAGATAACACTTTTTAGGTTTTAATGCATTAGAATAGCTAGAAGTAAATACCTGAAACTATCAAACCGCAACCCAATAGACTTGACTCTTGAAGATGATTGTATAGCAATGTAACTTACAAGGGGTGACTGTGTGATTGTGAAAACCTTGTGGCTCACACTTTCTTTATCTAGTATGTGGATGGATGAGTAGAAAAATGGGGACAAAAAACTAAACGAAAAATAGGGTAGGATGGGGGGATCATTCAGGTGTTCTTTTTTACTTTTATGTTTTATTCTTATTTTCACTTTTTCTAGTATAAGACAAATGTTCAAAAAATAGATTGGGGTGATGAATGCACAACTATATGATGGTACTGTGAACAATTGATTGCACACTTTGGATGATTGTATGGTATGTGAATACATCTCAATAAAATTGAATTAAAAAAAAAAAGAGGCTTCACTTACAACCACATGACCCTAACTTAATGTGTGTTTGTATTAGTCCGTGAACACTTATATTTGAGAATATATGAGTTTGAGAATGTGCCCATGTGGGAAATTATAACAAATGTGTATCAGATAAACAAAATTTGCTCCAAAAGTGTAGCCTAATTATTATTATATTATTTCTTCTTCTGGTAAACTCTTCCCTCAATCTCTTCAATTCCACAATTGTTCTAGCTAGCCACAGATACAAGCCACATAGGTAAAATGCAAATTTTCTATTAGCCACATTAAAAAATAAAATGAAACAAGTTAATTAATTTTAATAATGTATTTTATTTAACCCAATACATCAAAAATATTATCATTTTAACAGGTAATCAGCATTCAAAATTATTGAGAATTTTACATTCTTTTTTTTCATGCTGTCTGAAATTTGATGTTTTTTTACTATAGCACATATGAAATCAAACGAGCCCTATTTCAAGCACTCAACAGCTATATGTGACTGTTGACTACTGTACTGTAAATACAAATCTAGAAGAATTGTTAAAGAAATGTGTTTCATTGGCTAACAGAAGGACGACTTCAAACTTAGGAAATACCAGGAAGTGGAGGTGAAACAAAATGTATTGTGTTGTTCTAAAGGACAGACCTAGGACCAATTAATTGACATATCATTTGGTATTAAAATAATAACTAAAACTAGTTAAATAAAGGTATAGCTGTTTGTGGGGACTTTAAATATATGTTATTTGGTTTATAGCTGAAGAAACAGTCTTATAATAAGCACAGTTGTCTTATTTTCCCTGAATGTCATTAGCATAATTTTCTTAAATTCAACATCTGTTGTTTTTAATCCCCTTATTCAGACAGCAGGTGAGCCCACATCCATAAAAATATTAGTAACCTTGTTCTTGCCTTCATTATCATCCCTGTGGAGTGTTGTAATTGTCTTTCTTTAATCTATCAGTTCAATCTGCAAGGTACTGGCATCACCTCCAGCAGTTTGGGAACAGATCATTCCTCTTAAAAGCCTCTTAGACTCATCCATTCTTTCTTTTCCTCTTGAGAAACTTAACCTGCAAGTTGTCTCCAAAACCAGCCATGAATTTCCCATCTGCTAAGGCTCTATTACCTTCATCCTGTGGATAATGTGTAACAAATGAAAGCATGAGTCTAAATGTGATCCTCTGTCCTCAATTAGAACAGAGAGCAGTTAGATTGAAAAATAGCAACCTTTTTGAGACAAGGGGATGAATCCTTTTGAGATTCATCACGAATGGTTTGAGACAAATCAGTTGGTTACAGGTACTCAAGCTGTGGAATTCTTCCTTTTACATTATCAGAACTTTGAAAATGGTGTTGTCTAGTTCTTTGTTTTACTTAAGACATTTTTACTACTGAAATGCTGAGTAGAATTATTTAAAAGACTTCTATGTCCTACGTTTGTATTTGTTCACATTTCACATGGTTTAGAAAGGAATGCTTCTCTGAAAATATCTATATATCCATGTTACATACTTATCATTTGTTCATAACCTTGAGGAGGCAACATCTGAAACATCTATGCAATTACATCCCCTCCAACAAACATATATCTGATGATAAACTTTCAGCATGTGCTTATTATTATGTAGAAAGAGGTTTATAATGATGGCTGTATGTTATTTCCCTTCAGAGTCTTAAAAAATAATGCAGAGCCAAATGGAAATGTAGACCTAAGAGAAAAATCAACACTTTAGTCTTGCACTTCTGATAACCTTATCAACCATAGTCACAAGACATTAAAGCACAATAGATGAAGACACTTTCTACAACTAAAATGAATTGCTCTATATTTCTCTTAAACTCTTGTCATCTGTAATTCATATTGGTAGAATATTTTCTCCAACTCAAAGTCACACTTTACTTTGACAAATTGCCTAGCAGGTGATTTCTTCATTCTCTGAATAATTATTTCAACTCTGATTTCATTGTCACTTAAATAGGACAGAACTTGCCTTTATTTTTGTTTTGCTCTCTCAAAGGAATGAACGAGTATAATCCCAACTTGCTATTCATTAGCAAAATATGACTTTGCATTCTGTTTGGCAGATAAAAGATAAGCTAATCTCGAGGTGGGATCAGTGCTAGGGTGAGTGGAGAATCTTTAAAGATTTGGCCCTTCAGTTGCTAGGGAATTAGTCTGTAAATTTGAAATGTATTCAGACTACATTTGCATGTGTTCCCTAAAACAGCATTTCGCACTATATTTTCTCACTCTGATCTCTATTAAAAAAAAAGTGTTTTAGTTCAACAGTAATGTAGCAGGAAATTAAATGAAGAAAATTATGTAAATGCTTGTTTGGGGACAAATGAGATCCTAAAACTTTAGGACACAGTGGAATAGGTGTCCTCATTTGGACCTAAAAAAAAAAAAGATGACAAAAAAGTGCTATTTTGAGTTGGCACTCAGGATTTCAGAATTGCTTTCTTGTCTGTATCTGTTAGGAATGTACTCTGCAAAGAAACCTAATTGCTGTTAATAAACATGAGGTGTATTTGTCTCACTCAGTAAAATGCCTAGGGCTAGGTCATCAGCATGTGTATAAGGAGCTGATAATGCTATCATCTCAGGGATCTTGGGGATTATGTCAATCTATCCTATTTTTTTTTTTCTTTTTTTTTTTGCTGCACACCATTTGTAATGTGTAGCTCTCTATCCATGCTTGTTGCCTCAGTCATTAATTGGATGCTGTACCTTAAGGTGTCATATGGATGATCCAAGCAAGAAGAAGGTAAAAGGGGAGAAAGATCACATGATGTATGCATGGAGAATCTACTCCTTTAAAAAGTTTTTTTCAGAAACTCCACTCATTGTCTTCCATATGAATGTTAATGGCCCGATTTGGCTCACACTGGGAAGGTGAGTCCTTTAGCTATGGAGTTTCTATAATAGGAGAATGCAAAATAAAAGAGGTGGCTATATAACAAACAGGCTCAAATTTTAGTGGCTTAAAAAGACAATCATTTATTGTTTCTCATGTTTTGGTTCCGTGGACAGGATTTCTGCTGACCTAGGCCAGGTTCAGCAGATCTCAGCTAGACTTCCTGACTTCCTGACATGTTTAGGGCCTCGTTCTTCTCCCCATGGTCTCTCATTCTCCAGTAGGTTAGGCTGGATTTGTTCTCATGGCTTCTGGGAAGCAGGGCAAGAAAGAGAAGCACAAAAGATCTCTCGAGGCCTGGGATTGGTCCTGGCTCATCATTAATTCTGCCACACACTTTAAGCCTTGGAGAGTCACAAGGCCAGCCTAGATTCAAGAGGTAGGAAAATATTCCCCACTTTTTGATAAGAGTTGCTGCAAAGTTACACTGGAAAGGATGTAGATCAGACAAAGGTCATTTTGCCATCAATCTATATCAAATATGAGAAAAGGGCTGGGTGTCAGAAAACTTAGGATCTAGTTACAACTTTGTCCACAAACTCATCTTATGACCTCAACCAGTTCATATAAAAGCTCTGTCCCAGTCTCATCACTAGTTCAATGGAAATGAGAAGTCCTTTCTTACATTATCATGTGGTACATATGAGTAAATCACATAGGGATGCTTAAAAAAGGCACTATATTGATATATAAGGTCAGCTGGCATCCAATTTTGCTAGGTGGGAAGTATAAGCACATATGGCTGGTTACCTATGAAACTAGTCAAGACCTCCTATACCATCATCTATCTGTTTTCCACCTTCAAGTAGCTTACACTTCTGTGAAAGGATTTCAATTCAAGTACATATTAAAACAACTAGAAATAATAAATAGGCTAGTGGTTCTCAAAAATTAGCATGCAAAATATCAACTGAAGAGCTTGTTAAAACAGTTTACTGGGACCTATAGAGATTCTTATTCAATAGGCCTGGGTTGGACATGAAAATTTACATTTTTTTTTTAAACATTAAATATTTATTATTTAATAATAGTAGTAATAACCATGCTATTCTAAATGTTTTACATTCATTTTTTTTCATTTAATGTGCACAGCAGCCCCATGATTATTATTATTATTATTATTCCATTTTACAAATAAGGGGGTGGGGGCAAAAAAATGTTAAGTAACTAGTCCAAGGCAATACAGAGAGGAAGTGAAAGTAACAGGATACAAATCTAGACCAGTATGAATCCAGAGCCAATTCTTTCGACCACACCCACTCACTAGGCTAAGCTCTATCCATTTACATTGCCCATTTTGAGCAGAGGGAGGAATGGATTCAGAAGTACAGAGGTCAGAAAAAACACTGAATATTCTGGGCCTGCAAGCAGTTCAGTATGGTTAAAGCATAGTGTATAAGATGGGCAACGAGTGTCTAAAATTAATCTAATTTTATCAATAAGGACTGTAGATACTGTTGGTTATGACTTTGATTCAGGTGCTTGTACCAGCCAGGAAACACGAAATTGTACTGCACATTACAACCCCCAAAATCTCAGTGACTTAAAACAACAAATGTTTATTTCTTGTTCCTGTGAATGTGCAATAGGGAAGTCCTGCTCAACTGAGCCTTCCAGGGACCAAGGCTTGCGTGGGTCCCATCTTAACTCTTGGCTTCTAGGATTGCTTTCGCAGCCAAAAAGAGAGAATTGCAGGGTCAAGCACCAGCAAGTAAATGCTTTAGCCCAGAAGTGATGAATGTCACATGCACTCACATTTCATCATCCAGTACTGATTACATGATCACACCTAACTTCAAGAGGGCAAAGTACAGTCTCCCTTGTAACTAGAAGTAGAGCAGTACTGAATATAGGTAACCCTGAGTAATCCATAGCAGAGTGATTTTCATAGCATTGGGAAGAAATAGGGTGCAGTGCATACAATGTAATTGAAGTCATACACAACAAGGCTAGAGTCTCAACTCCACGACTCACTAGTTTATGTGATTCTGATTAACGTATTTTACTCTTAAAATTACAGTTTCTTTTTCTTAAATATAGGGACATTACCCTCTACCCTTTCAAGGCTTTTGTGAGATCATGGATAAAAGGCATGCTATCGATGCTTATGACACAGTCGAAGCCCAAGAAATGGTAGTTTCATTTTTAATTGATCAAGAATTTGCAATTTAGGAGTAATCAAAGGAAGACTTTACAAAAAGGACTGTGGTATAAGAACAGTTCACTGATTTGTTACCTGATATAATACATTATGATGATATATTCAGTGAGGCAACAGGAAATTAGAATCAAGATGCCATAAACAAGGGATTCTTTGCCTAGTTTCTCCTTTGAATTAGATTTTTATTGCTGCATAATAAATTGCCACAAACTTAGTGGCTTAAAACAGTTCCCATTTATAAGCTCAGAGGTCAAAAGTCCAGGCAGGGCTCAACCCGGTTCTCTAATCAGTTTCTCAGAAGACTGAAATCAAGTTGTTAACCAGGCCATATTCTCTTCTGAAGCTCTGGGTCTTTCTTCTTCCAATCTCACGAGTTACGGCAGAATTCAATTCCTTGCAGTGATGAGACTGAGGTTCCTACTCCTTTCTGGCTGTCAGCCGGTGGCTGCCCCCAGCTCCGGAAGGCTTTCCACAGTTCCTTGACCCATGGGTCCCCATAGGCAGTAGACAACATGGATGTTTGCTTTCTTCCAGGTTGGCAGGAATACGTCTCTTTAACGTCTTCCTCAGATTGCTAAAATTGGTTTCCACAGAGGAATAGGAAGTCAAATTTCCAATGATTCCGAAGAAAATGGACAAATTTGTCTTATTCCAAACTTATTGGCAGCCATTCATTCATCCAGCTCATTCCTGTATCAGATCCCTTCCTGATTGTGTTTAATTCTTGTGTCGTTTTAAATGAACAGCAGGGCAGTAGTTGCTGAGATAAAGGGGTGAGGTCAAACGGAGAGAGCTTGAAGAAGGGTCTCTGAGCTCCAGAATTCAGGGATTTTTATTCAGCTTGTGGCTTGTTTTCCATCATCACATCACTGGAGACTTGATTTTTGTCCTGTGTTGATTCCTGAATCACCTCAGCAGAGCCAATTACTTGGATAATGGCAGGATTTTCTGTTAAAACTCAGATATTCCAGGGAGAAGCAATTCTCAAGCCTTGTGAGTCACTTAACTGTTTTGAGGCAGCTGAAGTCCAAAGCTGAGACATCAGCAAGGCAATGCTTTCTTTCCAAGGTCTGTAACATTCCACTGCGGGATCCCAGCTAAGCTCTTGTATGCCTGCCTCCCCTCACAGAGCGATTGAAAATTTACATTTTTAAAAAATACTCAGATGTTGCTAAATCTGCTATTCTATGGGCCACACTTTGAGAACCAAGAACAGGTTTATTTTCCACAGACTACACATTACACATCCCATTGCTCTTTGGGGACAGTTCTCTTCCTCACTGAGGGACCCAAGTTGACAAAGTTTCCACCATCACAATCTGGCAGAAAGGAGGAAGATGGGGAATTGTACACCAGCTTTTACACGCTTGTGACTGAGAGTGAATATGACATTTCTGCTCATATTGCATGGACTAAGCAAGTTATGAATCCATGTCTCACTAAAAAGGAGTAGAGAAGTAGAACCCTATCTTCCTTGTGAAAAGAACTGTAAATATCAGTGAAAAGCATTAATATCCACTAGAAAAATTCCAGATTGCTATGTAGCTAAATGGTAACAGGAATAATGGCAGAGGAAAAACATTATCTCAAGATTTAGAGTTTGTCTTACTCACGGAAACATTGAACCACTTTCTGAGTTTTCTAAAGTTGCTGTGACAGATACCACGCCATGTGTTGGCTTAAACCACAGAATTTATCATCTTGCAGTTTTGGAGGCTAGAAGCCCAAAATCAAAGTTTTGCCAGGCCAAGCTTTCTCCCCGAGTCTCTAGCGGTCTGGTAATAGCTTTCCAGCAATCCTTTGTCACGTGACAATATGTCTCTTCCTGTCTCCTCTTTGGTTCCTACTTCTATTTCCAATTTCCTTTGCTTACAAGGATTTCAGGCAGATAGGATTAAGGCCTACTCTCATTTAGTTTGGCCTCACTTTAACTGATAACATCTTCAAAGTTCCTATTTGCAAATAGGTTCACGACATAGGTCTTTTTCTTCAATTCCCCGGAATCGCTGATAGAAATAAAGAAGGCTGGAGTTGTTTTTAATAGAAAGAAGGTAAATTCAACTTACGGTATGTTCAGTTTAAAGCAACCATATATAAAAAGCTAATTGAAAATGTTCAGTATTCTCTAGAAGTGATAGCCCTAAAGAGGTTAGGAAAAGAGATACAGAGTTGAGAGGCACAGGAACTGGAAATATACTTTATAACATTCATGGGTAACAGGAAACTAGCAAGGAAAGTTTTAATTAGCCCTTATTAAAATAAGTGATTGAATGCTTTTGTTGGATTGGTTTTATTATATTGTTGATATGATGTTTTAACTTAAAATATTTCTACTTTCCCTTGTTGGATTGTATACACTATAAAATGATTCTATCTTTTTATGCCAGTTTAACCACAACCACTGTGTAAACTATTCTAAACCTGTGCATGAAAATCAGCAAGGGGCAGGAATGCATTATCTTCCTTGCTTTAAAAGACCAAGTTATGAGCCAGTTATTTAGGAACTTCAATTTGTCATGTTTGACAACATTGTAATTGATTGCAATAATAAAACCCGTACCAAAAGCTGAATTACTTTGGGGGAATTTGCCTTGTTTTCTTAAGTGTTTTGCAAGTATGATAAGTAGATTGTGGTGCTTTTCCTGACATAAGTGCACAAGAGATATATGATCTCTTTCAGTGCCCACAGTGACAAAAGATCAAGCAGTTGGGCTACAGGCTACAACAAATTGAACATATTGAATTTCAATTGTGGTCTAATGCAATCTTAGGTTTGTTTCAGTCCATTCAAGTGATACCTTTCTCTGCTAGTGCCATAACTTTATTCGCAAAACCAGTCAATGGAGGAGGAATGTGTTTCATTATTTTAAGAGGGTGTTTACTGCTGAAATGCATTAAGATTTTATTTATTTGTGTTACAAATTACTAGTCAAGATTTCAGTGATCAATCTCTTGATTGAATGACTTTATAAGAAATATATACCAAACCAATATAATGCAGCTTCCTAAAATAAATGAAACGGTGTCTTATTTCACTCAACATCAGTGTCTATTCAAAATTAAGTGACTGTTCAAAATGTAATCATCTCAAAATTAAGAGATGGTTAAATTATAGCAGCATTTATTTGTATTTAGATTTTTCTTAAAAATGAAAGATACCTGTGGGTTGATTTCTTGAATTTTGGTGGAATATTCGAAGTGATAAAATACCACTAATTGACCTTGAGGGATAGCTTTATAAATCTGATGCAAATTAGCAATTTTCTTACTTGGAAGCTTTTTGATTTGTAAATGTCAGCAATAATGAATTACACCAAGCCTGGGTTGAAAATGATAAAAAGTTTCTCCAAAAAATGGCATAAATCTAGTCTTTCTTAATAATTAAGGAAGGCTAAGCAAATTTTAAAAGTACAATGTATAAAATCATAGGGAACATTTTCCAAACTGAATTAAAAAGATGCCATGTTTTGCTTCAATAATAGCATTTTCCTACCAAGAGCATGCTTATAAGAAACTGCTAGGTCATGGAGAGAGTATAGAAAAATCACTTTTTAAAGAAAACATTTTATTATTTTAATTTCAGCAACTACATAGGCATAAAGAATCACATCTTATTTTTAATTGCATATGCACTTCATATCCATGACATGTGTGATGGCTTGGAGGTATGTACCTTAGAAAAACATCTTCTTAAACTTAATCCATTCCTGTGAGTGTAAACTTTTATACATAGAACCTTTTGATGAGGTTACTTCAGATAAGATGTGGCCCAGCTCAGTCAGGGTAGGTCTTAATCCTATTACTAGAGACCTTACAGGGAAGGTCACAGAGAGAAAAAAAGCCAGAGGGAGCAACCAGAAGCTGAAAGTCAATGGAACCCGTAAGAGATGGAAAAGCAAGGAAAGGCCATCATGTGCATTACCATGTGACAGAACAGCCAAGGACAAAGGATTTCCAGCAGCCAGACCTAGAATGCTACAGTCTTCCGGGAGAAAGCAATGCCTTGATGACACCTTGAAATTGGTCTTCTAGCCTCAAAATTGTGAGCCAATCAATTCCCATAGTTTAAGCCAAACTATTTCATGGTATTTGCTTTAGCAATAAGGAGATGAAACAAGATGATACAGTATGGGTGAAATCTTACATTCCATTACCTACCTCTGACTCACTGAAACGAGAATCAGAAGGATAAGCAGGGTTAGTGAAATTACTTATCCTGGTGTTTGAAATTCATATTTGTAAGCTTTTGCTAGAGCAATGAGCCAGATGATGTGTTGGTTTCTTTCCAAGTCAGATTTTTTATGATTCTACAAAATATACACTTAGGACACATAAGATGTGCTTGAATCCAACCATTCATATATACTTATAGAATATTTATAGTATCAGAATACTTAGGTAATTAATTATTCCATTAAATAAACTGATCTCTTAAAAAGACTCCTGTGTTTCATACTTGGCACAGTTAGTAGCAATTTATGAACCAGTGCCGACTTATGGAGGGATTTCTAGTCATATACCATAGGACTCTCTGTTTTAACTCCTTGACTTTATTCCACTTCTTTAATCAATGACTTTTCTTTGCACATAAAAATAATGTAAGTGAATGGTGTTAAGCTGGGTAACAGAGAGTATGTAAATGACTGAATCAAGATCTAAAATTATTTAGACAGACTACCTAAGTGGAACATAATAGGTGAATTAAACGTATCTGAGACAAATTCAAATTTATAGGCAAAAGGACTTGAGTAAATTTTCTGGGGTGATGGTAATGTTTTAAATCTTAATAGAAGTTTGGGTTACGGGTTGAATTCTAGTTAATGGTACATATGTTCAAGTGTTTATGGCTGACTATACTAATGTCTGCCATTTTCTTTGGAATACATTGTAAAGTAAGATGGCTTGCTGGATGGAGGGATGTGTAGAAATACAGATATGTAATAAATAAATATAGCCAAAAGTTAATTATAGAATCTAGGTTGTAAGTATGATTATTCACCATATGATCATTTGTACTTTTCATTATGCTCTTAAATCTTTGTACCCTTAGAGCCTAGTGTTATTTTTATCATTTATGTCATAAAGATTTACTGAGAAATTTATTTGTGCTAAACACTATGCTGAAATTGAGGCTAAAATGTTGATCCTGATCATAAACAGTTCACAGGATAAAACTGGGAACAAACATATAATCCAATACTTACAAAACAATTTAGTCAGAACAATGACAGGGACAAGCAGAAGATATGGAAACCAATATGAAAATCACATCTGACCCATCCTGGAAAGAAAGAATGGAAAGAGTGGGGAACCTGAACTGACTCTTAAAGAGCACAAAAAAAATTGGTATGACTGTGATGAGGGGAGAGGAACATTGTAGAGAAAAAGTGGAGGAAATATATTTTGGAAGACACAGGTAGTGAACACTGCATGAGAAAAGCATGGAGGCCGGTCACAAAGAATGGGATGTATCTATATTGGCCCATTTTTGTGCAAAGAGTATTTGGCTTAACAGAATATTCTGTTTAGGTGAAGTGACAAGTAATCATCTCATACAATCAGCTGTTGTAGAGTAGGATGTCTAACCAGCTAGGTGAATTTCAGGATCCACCTACAACACTCACCTATGAGAAATAATAATTCTCTATCTTGCAGTTGGTTACTTAGAGAAAAAAAAATTTCTGAACCAGAATCTTTGATAGGATAAATAAACTTATCCTATCAATTGCAGTTGATACAACACAAATGTTGAAGCAGTTATCCATAAGCAACATGGTTGTCTGTTTAGTAATCAGCAACTAGTACAAAAGTCCTTTACCTGGAGTCCACGGTCTACAGATTTTAAGAGGTCCAAGAATTTGAATGGGAAAACTTTATACCTTACTAAACTTTAAGTGGAAATTTGCATTTCTTTTAATTACCAATGTAAGCAACAAACCATGGTAGTATTAGAAGTATCCATGACTTGTCATCAGTAAAAAATGCTGATATTTTCATATCACATTCCAGTTGTAGCAGATACATCAAATATCATTTATTCTCATCATGACTTTGAAATTATAGTAAATTAGAGTAAATATTAGAATCACTGCCAGGATCTAGTTAATTAATGTGATAATAAAGAAACATGTTCATTACTGTGTCATAAACTTTTAAAATGTTTTGATAACAGTAGAGGATATAATTGCTTTTCTTAGAAGTCCTATGTGTCATTTTAGGCTTTTAAAAACATTACTCTGAGAAGTGAGCCATAGGCTGAATCAAAATATCAAAGGCTCCATGCATCAAAAAGATAAAACAAAACTTAAATTTAAATTAAAAAAAAATAATTAAAGGAGACTTCAAAGGATCCTTGATGCCTATTAGGGCCATTTGTGTTGTTTTATTGTTTTTGTTTATTTTTATTCTTCCACTTCTAGAACTCTTTCTGAGAAACATGTTCATTTTTTACTCTGTTATGCCAGCTCTAGATAATAGTTCCTGACTTTAATTTTATATAAGGTTCTTTCTTTATCAGTGCTAAAAATATTTGTAAGTGGGGAGCCCATGGCTGCCTAGTGAAATGTGTTTTCCAAAATTTCAGGCCATAGGGACAAATCAAATGCGGTGTTATACCTCTCTTCAGCCAAACCTACCTTTGCTCATTCCATTGAGAAATTCAAGACTCTCAGGCCATCCATGGCCCTCTTTGACGTGATGGCTTATAAAAAATTTTTTTCCAGATTTTGTTCTCTCTCGAGGAATAGATGGGAAAGTATTTGAATATTTGCTACTTTTCTGTCATTTTCTCTGGGCTTGCCCGGGCTTTGGGGTCACCCTGTGCTGGTTAACTGAGATGGTGCCCCACTGGTGGCCAGAGTTATGGCAATGCCACTGCCATTCTTGTACTAATGTCTGCTCCTCTGCTTTTTGCAGCCCTCTCTGGCTGTATTTCATCTGCCTCAAGGCCAGATTGCCTTAGGCTAAGTAGCAAAGGGATCCTACTTCATTGCTGACTTTAAAGGCCTTCCATTCTCGATGGATAAAGGATGGATAATATTCATTAGTGCCTTCGGTGCCTCTACAGGCACATCCATCCACATTTAAACACACATTTTTATGTTTAGCCATTTATTCCTAGCTGTGAAATTTTTTAACGGCTGAAGCATTAGCATACTAATCTGGGTCTTAGGTCCGAGGAGATTTATGTTGAACATTTTTTGATGCCATTACTCACACTTTGTATGAAGCCAAGTAAGACTTCTTCTGAATTAGAGTAATACCAGATCCATACCCACTGGCCACTATACTAAAAATCTAATCATTTTAGCTTCTGTAATGTTGCAATATTAAAAAAAAAATAAGTTTAAGTCAATGTTGTCAGTGTGGTACTTGCAAATATGGGTGGCTGAGGAGTCAAAGAAAACCAGGTTGAAATCCTTGATCTGTCACTAACCAGCTGTATGACCTTGAGTAAGGACATAACCTGGCGTAGTCTCAATTTTCTTGACTATAGAATGGGGAATGTTGTGAAGATTAAATGAAGGAATAAGAGAATGAAAAGTCAATGAAGAGTGAATATGAATCTTGCTATACAGTTGGTGTTCAGTTAAAGAAGGCTATTATGATAATGACTTCATTAATAAATAGTGATGCATAATAAAGTTCAACCTCTCTTGGCCCAGATGGAGCCCAAGAAACTAGAGGCATTATTGTCAGAGATGGATGGAACATCTATTCCATCTACCTCATCGTACAAAGTAGGAAACTGTGACTCAGAAGGATTAAGAGACCTATCCAAGGTCAAGGTCACTGAGCTATTCATCTAATGGAAAAGCTAAGGCAAGACTTATTTCTTCTGGCCCAAATTCCATTCTGAGCTCTATGACACAATGCCAATGAACCAGAAGTAGTACATTTAATTGTAATGTAGCAATTGTCCATCTCCTATGTACAGCGGGAAACTTCATGAAGTTCTAGGAGCAATGAGTCCATAAAAGAAAGTAGATGTCCTTCTGCATTCCAAAGCTCCCCATTTAAGTGTGTTGCTCCCATGGAGCACAGGGACTCTCCAAAACCAAATAGCAGACGAATATGGCTTCAGATGTTTGCCTTCTCTTTACAGAATATGAGGAGCACTGACTGGATTAAGGTCATACCTGTTCCTCACCCCAGACTTTCAAATTCAATCCTACTCCATTGTAAGCCTTATCCCTTTCCTTGTAATATCCCCATCTATAACAAGTCTGTGTTACATCAGTAAGCCCTCTTGCCAGCCTTGATCCACTTCCCCTAGTTTGTATTCCTGTTTCCCACATCGGATACTTGGCTCAATATAAAGGTCCCACTAGCTTTTTTAAAATTTTACCTTTAGCTACAGGTCCTGACACCCTGATTAGAGTGTGAGATCTACAAACATGAAGATATTTTCTTTTGATTCTTTGTATCTCCTTTACCAAGCAAAGTCCCTAGTGATAACATATAATCGATAAAATCATACTGCTCTCAGATCTACAGCTACAGAGCAAATAAGCAAACCAGATCATGTCATTCCACTATTTAAAGCCCATCAATTTCTTCATACAGCCCTTAGAAAAACACTACTATCCTTTAATATTTACTTCAAAGTTGGCAGCACTCTGACTTCTCCCTACCTGTCCATTCTCAACTCTAAACATTTACTCTCAACTTTACAGCCACCATCTGACTGCCTTGAATGAGTCATTCTTTCTCATGTGTTGGAGACTTGGCAATGCTGGTCACTGTGCTAGGACACTCTCCCCTCCACTCATCATCCAACTACTTCAGAGTCATCCCTGTATCTCAACTTAAATGTTAGTTTCTCACCAAGTTCTACCTTGATTCTTCAGAGTAGTTTATACCTTTTAAATATCTGAATTATGATTTCTCTGATCAGCTCTTTTCATATACACTGAACTACCAATTTTTGCTTAACCCTTGTTTTACACTAGGCTTTTAAGACATTGGAATGGTATCTTGTCCCCTTTTCCGCCTATGCTTCTGAACTCAAATGTCTCAATCCCTCCCTCTTATTAATCTTCCCTGATGACTGCTCTTGTTGCCAGTTATTCCTTGAGTGACTCCCTTCCGTGGTCCCTGGTCTGACCCATATTCCCCTTTGGTTGTCCACACATGTTCATGCACATTCTTTCTCAACTTGCGTTTCATTATTATAACCTGGTTGGAGAACAAGCAGAGTTCTCAAGTTTTCACAAGTCATGACAAAATGCTAATAGTAGAGACAATTTAGTGGTCCACAGAGATCAGCTGATTCAATTCAAGGGATCATTAAGTGATTAGTGCATTCATCCAGTCATTCCTCAAGTATTAGTTGAGCATCTATGGGATACAATACAACATATACAATGTTGAACATCTGTATGATACCACGATGAGCAAAAGGGACAGGGCTTCTGCCCTCTAGCACCTCACAGTCTTTTGAAGAAGACAGATGCTCATTACATTATTTTACACACACCTTCTGTTTCAAGAATTATGAAGGAGATCACACTGTAACTATGAGAGAATTTATTATGGTGGCTCAACCTGGACTGGAAGGTCAGAGAAGGCTTTCCTGAAGAAATAGCTGTTACCTGTTAGAGGCACTAGAGTGTATTTGTCAAAAACACTGAGTACAGAACCAGACTGCCTTGGTTTGACTCCCTTCCCTTGCCACTTAATAGCTGTGTTGCCTTGGCCAAGTACTGTAACTTATCTAAGATAGTTTCCTCATCTGTAAAATGGAGATAATGTCACTAATTACCTCACTGCTTATTAAAAAGATTAAATGGGTTAATGTATGTAAGACACTTTAAACAGTATCTGGCACATAGTAAGTGCTATAAACTTGACAACTGTTTTAACTTTGTAATTTTGTCCTTCCAAATTTCCTAGAGTTAAATTTCTCTTTCTTTTCTGAAATTATGCTGATAAAATATGGCAGTGATGCTTTAAATGGCCTCACTAATTTAGTACTTTAGACTTGTAAAGACTGAAGTGTTAGGTTGGTATTTGCTGTGTTAACAAACTACCCCAACATTTAATATCTTGAAACAACATTCATTTTATTATATCTCATGATTGTTTGGGACCAGCAATTGGCAGGATATGTCTTGTGACTCTGGCATTGAATTGGGTCACTCAGTGGTCTGGAGGGTCCATCATGCTTGGCTTTTGCTGGGTCCTTGGATTTGGCTGGAAATCTGGGTTCAACTGGGTCCCTCATTCTCTCCATGTAGTCACAGGGTCCTCCTCATAGTTTCTCCAGTAAGGTAATCAGGCTCCTTAAATTAGTTTCTTCCAGTAAGGTAAGCAGGCTTCTTAAATGGTAGATGGCTTCCTCCACTGCAGGTGTTCCAGGATTTAGGGAGAAGAGCTGCCAGTCTTTTAAGGTCTGGTCCAGAAACTGATAAAGCATCACTTTCAACATAATCTGTCAGTCAAATGAGTTACAGAGACAGAGACTATCCACTTCTACTTTTCAATAGAAGGAGAGTCAAAGACTTTGTGGCTTCCTTTAATCTGCCATACCTAACATCCTCTGCCTCCAATGGTTCTTTCAAACAATACTAAACTTCTTGTAATCCCTCACACACCCTACTGTCTGCTACCTCAATGCCTTTGTGCATCCTAGTCCACTGTCTGTGATTCCCTTCTACCATTCTTCTTCAAGCTAACTTTAACTAATCCTTCAAATTTCAGCTCAATCATTTTCTACTCTTGTCCATAGCCTTAAGCCAAGATCAGTCCCTCTAACCTTTGATTGAATAGCATCTTGAAAGCACACCTCTCCAGTCTCTTGCTATATTTTATTGAAACCACCAATTTTCCTCACCAGTATGTCAGCTCAGAAGGTTAGGGACAATATCTGTGTTTTACTGATTTTTGGAAATCTAGAATCTAGCACAATGCCTGGCACACCACAATATATGATCTGTTTTGAATGATTGTCACCACTTTAGTTTTGACTGAAAATGTACTGAGATTAAGTATGAGATAAATTGATTTTAATTCAAATCACCAAGGCACTTTACCAAGAATATTTGGCTTCCAAATGGCCAAATACATCTTTACCAGTTTAATTTGTAAAATTTCAGTTTTATAAAGATATGGGCAAACCACTGGAAAATATTCAATGATGAAACTGTTTTTATAGATCTTTATTCAATTATGATACATACTCTATTTCCATTTTAAGGGTTGAATTGAAGTAGACTAAGAAATAATTTTTTAAAGTTAGACATCACCTGGAAGTCAATAAAAATGATGAAGAAGCTGTCTTCATGCTGACAGAGAAAAAGAATTATGTATGATCTTTCAAGTGTAGAAAATTAAGCTATATCTGGCCATAGATGCATTTGATCACAATCCAAAAATTAAAGTACAAGTAAGCCCCAAGGAATTTTCCATTATTTCTAGGTCTAACAAAAACAGCTTGCTAAATTGTTCTGCTCACAAAATTCTTCAGGCAACCTCTCTTATGCCTTTGATCTCTCTGTTTATCCTATTTTCTCCCACTGATGGTATTAAATGTCTTTGTAAATATTATATATATAGTAAAAGTGCATTTAAATTTATTAAGCATTACTATTTTTCAGGCATTGTGCTTAGTGCTTTACATGAAATATCTCATTTATTTTTGCAACAACTCTGCAAATTACCTACTATTTATACTGAGGAAATTCAAGCTCAGAGCGAATAAGTGACTTACCCCAAATCACATAATTAGTAAGTGACAGAGACAAGATCTCTCAAACACTAAAGACCTTGCTTTGAATCTCTAAGTGTCATTTCCTAAAGAGATTGCATCATGACATTTCATCAAATCTGCAAGGCTACTTTGTGGGCATCATTGTTTCTTCTTACAGCACAAAATGCCTTATTCTTCTCCATTTTGTTTTCACATCTATTACTCTACCATAACTCATTGTGTCTCTAATTGAAAACATTTCTGAATCTTCCACTTGTCACTTGCTTGTGCATAAATATCCACTGATGTACAAATAAGTGAATACGCCTGGTGTTCATCTAAATCTAATTGGATACTCCAAACCTAAATATACAGTTTTTGTTTTGTTTTGTTTTGTTTTTATAAAATTCAGTTTTATTGAGATACATTCACACACCATACAATCATCCATGGTCTACAATCCACTGTCCACAGTATGATAACATAGTTATGCGTTCATCACCACAATCTATCTCTGACCATTTTCCTTACATCAGAAAGAACCAGAACAAGAATAAAAAATAAAAGTGAAAAAAGAACACCCAAATCATCCCCCCCATCACACCCCATTTTTTCTTTAGTTTTTATTTCCATTTTTCTACTCATCCATATACTAGATAAAGGGGGTGTGATTCACAAGGTCTTCACAATCACACTGTCACCCCTTGTAATCTACATTATTATATAATTGTCTTCAGGAGTCCAGACTGCTGGGTTGGAGTTTGGTAGTTTCAGGTATTTACTTCTAGCTATTCCAATACATTAAAACCTAAGAGGTGTTATCTATATAGTGCATAAGAATGTCCACCAGAGTGACCTCGCGACTCCATTTGAAATCTCTCAGCCACTGAAACTATTTCGTCTCATTTTGCATCCCCCTTTTGGTCAAGAAGATACTCTCAGTCCCATGATGCCGGGTCCAGATTCATCCCTGGGAGTCATATTCTGCGTTGCCAGGGAGATTTACACCCCTGGGAGTCAGGTCCCACGTAGAGGGGAGGGCAGCGAGTTCACCTGTCGAGGTGGCTCAGTTAGAGAGAGAGAGGGCCACATCTGAGCAACAAAGAGGTACTCAGGGGGAGACTCTTAGGCACAATTATATGCAACTTTAGCCTCTCCTTTGCAGTAACGAGCTTCATAAGGGCATGTCCCATGATTGAGGGCTCAGCACATCAAACCGCCAGTCCCAATGTTTGTGACAACATCAACACCAGTCCAGGTGAGGAAGTCCAACACATTCGCACCTTCTCCCAGATCCTGGGGGCTGGGGAGGGGGAGCTGTAAATATATTTTTTATTATCTGCCCAAATTGCTCTGGAATGTGTCACTATTTCACTCCAGCCTATACTAACCTACTGTATCTCACTTCCTATTCAAAGTTCCATGCAATTGTGGTATTTGAACAAATCGACTGTAGAGTTGTACCGTTTAGAAAATTTAGATCCTGTACCAAACAGATATCTCTTCCCTTGGTCTCATATGGAAGTTGAAGTTTTAGAACACAATCAGTTTCGATCTTTACCCTTTGGCCTGGCTTGCCCTGGTCTTAACCAGACCTGCTTCATTCTAAATATACAGTGTTGCAGGGATATTAAAAACAGACAGACAAACAAAACAAAAACCTTGGTCTTTAATATCCCTTAATCATGTCATGGCAGGCAGCATTAACCATTTACAACAATCTTCCCACAAATCCTAGGTTAATTGCTTCATTCATTATTTCAATCAGCAAATGTTGATTGAGCATTTAATATGTAACAAGAGGTGTTCTAGGTTCTGGGTATTCAGCAGCGAGAAAAATAAAATCCAGGCCTTGTGTAGCTTATATTTTGGAATTGTGAGAGAGAAAACAACAAATAAATAGATAATATATCAAATGCAATAAGTGTTATAGAGAAAACTAAGATACTTTAAGGTTATAGGTATTGCATGGGTGTGCAGTTGTATTTTGTGTCACTGGGAGATGGCAATTGGGACAGAGACCTGAAGGAAATAAGGAATGAGGGTATTTGAAAATAAAAGAGTGCCCTGCAAAGAGGAAATAACAAATGCAAAGGGCCTGAGGTAGAAGCATGCTTCATGTGTTTGAAGAATAGCAAGGGAACAGTGTAGCTGGAATGGATTGTGCAAGGGGAAGAAGAGAACACCTAGGAGATGGGGGTATAAGGCCTCCATCTTATAAGATCTTGTAGATTGTAAAAACTTTGGGTTTTACTTTGAGTGCATCAGAAGGGTAATCCCACAGTTGTAAAAAGGAGTCACATGATCTATGTTATTTAAAGATCACTGTGCTGTTATTGGGGAATAGATTACAGCAACATTTGAGTGACTTGAAGGTTGGAGTTGTTATTTACTCATATGAGGAAGACAATGGGAGATGCGGGTTTAGGGGGAGAATCAATGTTTGGTATTGGCCATATGTTGTTTTTAGATAGGTGTCCCTCAACACATATCATAACATAGATGTCCAGGACATCTCTGACCATCAGCTGGATTCAGCACCACTGTAGGAAATGATTCCCTATTCTTGCAGGTTGTTATCATTATGAGTGACAGGAATCCGTTTTATACATGGGCGAGTTAACCTTGCATCTATCTGTATCTCCAGATTTTATGTGAGGCAGATTTTATGTGGTGCTATACCCACATCCCTTAAAATCCCTTTGATTGGCTTGGTGTGCCCAAACCTGCAACCTGCTCTAGCAGGTTGTTCTAGGGAGACTGGCACTGCCATCTCTCCCAGAAAGGCTGGGAATTACCATGGACCCCCTCCCCCACAATGTGGGCCAGTAGCCAATGACTGACTGACCAGAGGTACAGGATCCAGGCTCTCTTGCCTCAAGACGGAATAAACTTGAAGGTGCAATTTATATCCAAGAACTCCCCTCAAGATCAGTCTGCAGCTAGACTTCACCAGAAAATAAACCCTGGATTTACTTCCTCCCCTACCCTTTCTTGCTGCCTCCACTCCCCTGTAGGTTCCCCCGAGCACACTCACTTGATCTATCACTTGCTCACATGTGCCCCCCTCAGGTTCCACTTCTCAGAAACCCAACCCAAGACAACATGGATATGGTCCATACCTATCAGAAAGTAGTAATTTCCAAACTCAGGGGAGGCAAAGTTGATACTCTACTGTTATGGTGCTTCTGCTCTAAATCACAAATTTATTTCATATAACAAATGCTTTTGATAAGTACTATGTGCAAAGCCCTAGGGATTCAGGGAAGACAAACGTTGATGTGATTACAGTCTTTTTTGGAGTGATAGATATCATTTACAATTTCAACAGCAATACAGGATTTAACTAACAATTTCAGGAATAACACAAGGT
Organism: Choloepus didactylus; assembly: GCF_015220235.1. NCBI lineage: Eukaryota > Metazoa > Chordata > Mammalia > Pilosa > Megalonychidae > Choloepus > Choloepus didactylus. The sequence continues at coordinate 61,006,830 of NC_051316.1, forward strand.
GATATACGATTTAATTGATAAACAAATGGTACGAGTACTATACTATATTATGTGGAACCCTATTCCACACTCCTGGAAACCTACAGATTCTATATTTCAAGCAAATCAACAGCAATGTTACACAAACATGGAAAATACATGACTTGGAAGTTGGATGGAGGAGGAGGAAGGGTGGGGAACAAAAGTCCTGAGTCATTCAATCACAAGTCTTGTGACTTTGTTTTCTCTCTCTTTCTGAGCTTAAATTTCTTAGTCTGTAAAATGAGTAAAACCATGATTTCACTAGTGTGAGCATTAATTATAAAATGTACCTAACAATACCTGTCTCAATAAGTCTTGATAATGTCATTAGCTAAAAGGGAGAACAGGTCTGGCCCACCTGCAAAGAGAATCAATGAGAAGAACATTGAAGGAAATTTTCAATATACTTTCAGTCAGGAGACTAGACTACTCTCTCCCAGTCCTTAAAACGATGTTAACTGTATTCCCAGTCACCCACCTCAAGACTTTACAGTACATTTTGACACCAAAGAAGTTATTGAGTCTTCTAGAAACTTCTCAAAGTTCTAACTTCTACTCCTTCTGGGCTTGACTATCAATTACCTAGCTCAGATGTTATCATCTCATACATAGAAAATTTTAATAGTCAAATCAGATTTTCCAAAGTGTCACTTTATTTGTATAATTTCATGAAATAAAAGGTATCTATGTGTCTTTAATGCTCATAAAATAAATTGTGGCCTCCTTAGTCTGGCATTCAAAGTTCTTGATGATCTCATGCCAATATACTTTTCCAGACACATCTTCCACTAGTCCCTGATTCTAACCCCATGTTTCAGGCCATCTGGTATACTCCCTGTCCCTGCACTTGCTCTGAGCTTTTCCCGCTCTGTGTCTTTGCTTATGATGAACAGAATGTCCTCTCCTCATTGTCACCTCTCTAACTCTTGTCAATCCCCCAGTGCCCAGCTTAAATGTTATCTCTTCCACAAGCTGTCGACAATCCAGACAGAAGAGATGTTCTCTTCTTTATGCAATTCACAGATTTACTATGCAATAGCACTAATTTGACTCCATGGTCACATTCATTGCTGTCTATGACTTTATTGCACATTCTCAAATTTATAATCCTCCAAGGAAAACATATTTCTTGCACGCTTGTATTCATTTGGATGCATACAAGGTGGTTGGTTAATATTTGTTAAATTATTGCATACATTTAAAACTTTAGTTTTTCTACTTCCCCAGTGGCTTCAATCTTCCATGTCCACAAATGTATAGAAATTTGAAAATTTTAGAAAGTGACCCTTCTCATCCTATATGTGAAATTTGAATCTTGATTCATTAATTTGTTCACTGGGACAGTAAGATATACAAAATGTGTAATGGTTGTTCAACGAATGTTTATTAAATGAATAAATAAGTAATTGACTTTGATACTTGTGGGGAAAATATTATGCCATTCTTTTTCCAACTAGTAGCTAATTCATTTTAGTTCAACTGTATTTAAAAGAAAGCCAGTGAAAAAGAAAAGCCTTACAATGGAAAAATTAATCAGTAGAAACAGGGGAACAGTATAATCTTAAAATTCCTTGACTAATAAAAGGAAACACTTTAAATGCATTCTTATGGGATATCATGGAAGTCAGAAAATATAGATGGATAATAAGTTAATGTTGAGTTCAAAGCCTGCTCTTTATTTGAAATATTTTATTCTCAATACCAAACCCTCAGTGCCAGTTTCATCCTTCATTACCAAATTTTAAATGTGACTAAGAACAGACTGTAACATGGCATTGCCTGCAGACCCTACTGTCTTTTAGGCTGGCCACTCTCATTAGCGTGAGTGCACATGTTGATAAGCCATAGGGGGCATTTATATGACATCAAAGAACTCTACATGATACGCCTTCAGTCAAGATTTTACTCAGGCATTTTGGATCTCTCTCTAGTGTTATTTCCTCTTTTTCTGCAGCATTTATTCATACTTGACCCTATGTTTTAGAAAGTGCGCACAAGTCAGTATTCCAAACATCCCAGGGACTTGAAGAGCCTGTGTTGCAAGATGAAAAACAGAGGAATTTTGTTGAATCTATAGAAAGGATGACATTTTGCCTGGCCCTGAGCTTTTCTGCTCAAAATTGAAGCTTTTGCAGCCTGTAGCTCTTTGATTTGTGAGCTAGAGAGTATCATATCTTGGCCATTGCTGAATCCTGAGTTCTCTGCCTCTTCCCAGCTCATTTTGTTTAAAATGAAAAAGAGAAACCCTTTATCTTACAAAATGCATTTTCTTTTTATTTTCCTATTTTGTACATTGCTGGAATAGATTCTGTAAGGGTTCAGTGGAAACATATGTAAACGGTAATTTGCAAAGACCATTGAGCTGATGCCAAGGAAGGTTAAAAGCATGGAGTAGGTGTCACTAGAATAAAGTATTTTGCAGCACTTTCTTTGCCTTATCACCTTGTGAAAGGGCAGAACCTTGTACTTGATCCTTATTTTCATCATCTATAAAATAATAATATAGATCCACATAGCAAATCCTGGTCAGCACCTGTCTTAACCAAAAATATTGATTAGTTCAGGAATGAATGGGTTGAGCATGAAGGAGGAGACTTTATTAAGAATTCCTTTACATCCCAAACTCGTTGGAAAAGAGGGAGGCAAATGGAACATTTCTTAAAACCAGAAGCAGTATTTAATTTCCCAGTTGAACCACATCACCTTTTAATGTAATCCTTCTCCAAAGCTTAATTATTACTTTATTCAACAGGCATGTTTTCAGTGCATTTTCTGTCAGCCACTATCCCAGTGCTGGAAATATAAAGATCAGAATCATAGGCATCCCCTTGCTTCAAGGGGCTCTCAATCTATTTAGAATATTTATAATATTTTATAATATTTATAAATATACTATATTTATAATTATAAATAGTAATATCAATTACTATTTATAAATATATAAATATTTATAAATATTATTATATCAATTGATAAGCACTATTTGGAGGCTTTACTAGGCATATTCCATATGTTTCTATATTTAAGCAGTAGTACAAAATCATTTTGTATGGAGAGGTCATCAATGAGTTTTCAATTTTAAGAAAAGGGGAAAAAATAAATGTGTCTGAAAATTTTTTTAAATGCTATTTTTTGTGGATTTTGTCATGTTTGTTGCATTTGTGAGCTTTTTGAAATTAGTAATATATTGTGGTTTATTTTCTTATTCTAAATAAATATTTACTTCATGTAATTGTGCAAGAGGGGTCACCAAAACTGTAGAAGCTTCAGGCTCCATATAGCCTAAATCCAGCCCTGCTGCAAGGCTATAACTTAGATGGTCTATGCCAAGCCATAATATAGTATCTAGCACAGAATAGGGGCTCAAAGCACAACTTTTATTACTACTGTAATTCTTAACTAGTTTTCTCCTTGTCATTCTTCCTAGCCTTGGAAAGTTATTTTCCTGCAGAATCGGGAAATCATGCCATTCACGACTATCATATCAATTTTAAGAATTGTTTAAGTGTGTCATGAAACTAAACTTTCTCAGGAGTGTTATATTAAAATTAGTTTTCTGTTTAACTTTGTCCAAGTGTATTGGTTCACATAAGAAATATGAATCCTTTAAGAAAATAACTCTGGAAACACTGAGCCCATTTTTATCAATTTAGAAGGCTCCTTGCTCTATTTTGAAATACCTTTTGAATAGTGAAGATAAACAAGTGTGAAATAAACAGTTCTTCAGACTGAAGAAAAAAACTCACAGGTGTTTAATGTCCTCTAAAGCAAGATACCCTAGATAGCAATTTCTCTCTTTTTCTCTCCTGAGGAAGCTAGAGAAAGTATTCAGGGTCACTAGGTGCTTGAAAAGAAAAATGCAGCCATCCTTTTCATTGGCTTCAAATCGCTTAAATAGGGTGAATAGACCCACTGCAGCTGAGTCAGAGGGTAGATAGCCATCTGTTAGAGATAAGCAGCTCTGGGTAGCTTTGAAACTGAGCCAGCCCAGAGATTGAGGACAAGCTTCAAGAAGGACTTGTGACTTCAAGTTAATCACTTGGTGCTGTTTGATAAGGGAAAATGGATTAGTGACCAAGGCACTGACCTGCTTTGGAAGCATTTTTTTTAAAATGTACTTTAAACTTGCCCACCTTCAAAATGATTATTATTAGGTTTAATGTTAATATGGTGTTATTTATTTAATAATCGTGCATGAAATCCAGTGCTCAATGCATTTGGGAAGGACCTGTATAGAGAAGCAACAGGGTACAAGAGTGTTGTAATGAAGAGTACTAGCTCCACAGCCAGACTGTCTGTATTCAAATCCTGACTGTTTAGCTCTATGACCTTAGGCAAGCCACTGAACCTCTATGAGACTCAGTTTCCTGAACTGAAGAAATTAAATTAATGATAGCATCTACCTCTTCAGATTGCTGTGAGGATTAAACGAGAGGATCTGTGTAAAGATCTTACCCCAATGCCTGGCTTACGGTAAGGAATTCATAGAAGTTAATGCCCCATTTATCTTGAAATCATCACCCATTCCCAGTTCACCTCTAATATAATGACCTCAGCATTAGGAGATTTTTCTGTTTCTAGTGATGAAAGTAATAGTTAATAGGAACTAAAGAACTTTGACAGAGTTTCCCATTGATCTGAGAGTGATTTTACCCAAGAAAGATCCAAATAGTCCCAGTAAATAATAACAAATGGGCCTACCCTCTCCCCTAAATAAGAAAAATGGTTAGGTTCTGCTTTGGTTGCTGGGGAGCTGGCTGGAGGTAACTGGTACACCTCCTCAAGACCAATCAGTTTCTATCTCAAAAACAGAAATATCTGGGCAAGTGGGCCTGTTTCATTTATGCCAATTTGAAATGGGAATTATAGGTTGTCAGATCCTTAGGAGGTAGTTCCCTGAGCCTGGAACTTTAAATTATCCTTGATCTGGGGTGTAATAAGGAAAGGTACAGATAGTGGCAGCAACAGCCCAGCATAGAGGTAACTCTCTTGGATGTAGCAGCATCATTTCAATGTCAAGGCATCTTGAGAATTATGTAGTTAAATACCAAGAATCTCAGTGGGCCTGACTGCTTTTACAAATACTGTCAAATGGTTTTGGTTAAACAGCAGGAATATATTGGTTCATGGTTTTGAAGCAGGAGAAACACAAAACTAGCTATCTGCAAAGCTTGTTTTCTCCCCAAGAACTCTAGTGTTTTGGTGCCAACCGTAGTTAATTCTTGAGGTTGCTTGGCTTTCCCATCACATGACGATGTCCTCTCCTTTCTCTTACAGGTTTCTGCTAGCTTCCTTCTTCTCCCTGTAGCTCTCCTCCTTAAAAGGCCTCCAATAATCTGGATTAAGACCCACCCTGGTTAAACTGTCCACACTTTAACTAAAAATAACATCTTCAAAAGGTCCTATTCACAATGGGTTCACACCTACAAGGATGTGGATTAAGATTAAGAACATTCTAAATTGGGGTACATATTTCAACCTATCACACCGAGGTTAATAGCTTCACTGGGCAAGACATATAGACTATACGATTATAAGAGAAGCAATTTTGGGAGAGCTAAGCTTTCAATATACATGCTGGAAAAGAAAAGCAGCCAAGAATACTTGTACTGTTGCCCTGTTGTGTACTCATCCCTCACCTTTTGAAGTGGTTTGCCAAGTCCATTATCCAGGAATTCTGTTTTTAGCTTTCAAGGACTTGTTTTTGTTGTCTGTTTGTTTGTATAGCCATGCCTGCCTAAATGACCACTTTACCTCAGTATTGAAGACTTGAAGTCATTCTTGAACAGACTGTCCTAGATAAATCTTAAAACTTATGCTGGAACCTTGTGCTGAGGCATGACCACTATTTGGGGATAAAACCACTAAATTTCAGCTTTTATTTTATTGTTCAATAAATACATTTAAAAAGCCAGATCCATGAATCAAAAACTAGGAAGTGGGAACTGCATCAGCCTGTGTGAGCATGCAATGAACAAGCTCTTCCTCCTATTTATAAGTAAACGAGATGCTTACAGCTGATTGTCCCCCAAAATTTACTGCATTATTTACAAGAAAATGCATATTTGGGAATGATTTCCAAATTCTTTCAGCCTTTTCAGGCTCAAAGCCAATTTTCTTCTTGACAAAAGGTGAGTATTTGAACACGGGTTCTGAATCACCTCAGATGCTGAGGTTTTTCAGGCCACCCCCCTGCTGGATATTGATCATGCCTTCCTCCTTGGGGTCCAGTAAACAGCAAAAATGTCCTTATTGGCTTCCCAGCTCTTTCCTACATTGTCTCATAGATAAGCCTCTCATGGTCCATCCTAGTCTGTAGCACAGGTTGCTCTTTCTTCTACCCAGGACATACCAAATTAAACCACCTTGCAGCACTCCTTTGTTTCACTAACATTTAGTACAGCACAGTGCCTGGCAAATATGCTTAATGAGTGTAACACTGGATGCTGTTGAAGTGGCATTGTGAGAACAGGCCCCATAATCTCCCAGATCCCCAAAAGATAATCAAAAGAAAGTAAAATATAGGAAATAATATCACTGCAAAGCAGGAGAAAGTGGCATTATCCCCGCTCCTCAGTGCTAAGAAAGAGAGCTATCATCAAGAAATAAGAACTGATTCTGACCAAATTCCACCAATAGCAGCAAATACAGAGATAATGGAGACAAAGCGAGAACAGGGGAGCAAACAGGAAACCCATCACACAACTATAACTCATTGTTTGGGAAGAAAAAACACTGAACGATCCTAAGAGTCACAAGGTAGCTATTCTAAAGAAATACACAGCAAATCCGTAGCTATAGGTAGGCATGTATGAAAACTGGACTAAAGCAAAATATGGATATAAAAATCTGTACCAAGTGAAACATTTCCACTTGGGGGTACATATTTCAACCTATCACACCGAGGTTAATAGCTTCAATATGGCAAGACATACAAGAAAAATTTCTATTTCTGATATTCCCCAGGCCTTTCTTGAGTGTCCCTTTATTCTCCCAGGTTGCTGAGTAGTGAACTGTTAATAGCCACTTAGATAAACAAGCCCTCTCTGATAGGAAGAATCTGTCAGTAACCAGGTGGGAAATTTTAATAAGAGTTGCCACTACTTATTGAGCACTTACTATATGCCAGGCTCTGTTCCAAGTACATTTATTAACCTTATTCAACTGGAAAGTGTACTCATGGTAATTGAAAGATGGAAAGAGATGGGCAAATATGATTATGGCAAATCTTAGTGGGAGACTTGAAATAAGAATAAAGCTTAAATAAATATTTATATATATTTTACAGAGAAAAACATAAAGTCATCTTTAAAAGATAAAATTCATAATTTAAAAGTTAATAATAATAAGCCTATTTTAAAGTCTTGGAAGAGCCCCTTAAAATCAAAAGATAGGGATGTGGAAGAAAAATTAAATATGCTTTATCCTCTTTTTGCATAGTAGGAGTGAGTTCAGACAATTTCATTTTTTATTTGAGTAATTAGAAAAATTTAGATTGAAATGTTTATAAAAACTAATAAAAATTTGAAAGAAAAACAGTGAAAAGTCTAAAAAATGAAAAGTAGAAAGCAGGTAAGACTAAGAAAAAAAGACAAAAATAAATAGAATACAGATGAGACAATTATAATAAACATAAAAGAAATAAATATTCATATTAAATAACAATGGCTTTTAGATTAATTGAAAAAAAATGTGCTATTTACAAAAATAAAATCCCACATGAAATAAAAGTGCTCCAGGATATAAAATTAAAGAATTTACAAAGATACACCAAGATAATTAATTATTAAAAAAAATGAAGTGGGAAAAAGCAAGAGTTACAATAGCAATAACAGAATAGACTTCAAGTTAACCATGAAATGAGATAAAAGAGAGATTTATTTCAATTTTATAAAACATACATACAATGATTATGGTAAAGTCATTATGAATATCTATACTCCAATAAATGTCTCACTCTACATACACACATAACAATATATATAGTTTTAAATGTTAAAATACTATAAAATTTCAAAGAAAAGCAATAGTAATAATTTATCACAACTCTTACTGTAATGTTAATTTAAGATGATTTATAATTTTCTCTAAAGTTGGAAACTGAACCTTCAAGTATCCAAGGAATATTAGTGAAAACTCACTGTATATTAAGCCATAAAAGAAAAGCCAACATATTCACCAAAGAACAAAATATACAGCCAAGTACTCTGACCAAAATTCACTGATATGTGAAATGAATAATAACAATTTAAGTAAATCAATCAAAATGTAATTTTATGGAGAAAGATTAAAACAGAAAACCCACACTTCTAAATTATTCTTTTAAAATAGAAGAAATCAAAACTAAAATTACAGACCACTGAGACTTATAAAAATATATATTACTACATATCAAAATTTAAGGGGAGTTGCCAAAATTACATTACGGCAATTCATAAACATAGATACAGTCATCATTAAATGACAAAAACTGAAATAAATGGTAAAAACAGACTTAGGATGTAGAGTGGAATTATTGCGTTAAAAAGTTCATCCTTTTTGTCATCCTGTTGAAGGAAATAAGCCAGGCACAAAAGGACAAATATTTTATGATCTCACTGAAATGAAACAATTAGAAAAAGCAAATTCATAGAATCAGAAACTAGAATATAGATTATCAGGGGCTGGGGGAGATAGGGAGTGGGAAGTTAATTCTTCAATTATACAGAGTTTTTATTTGGGGTGATGGAAAAGTTTTGGTAATGAATGGTAGTGATGGTAGCAATACATTGTGAATGTAATTAACACCACTGAAGTATATATTTGAAGGTGGTTAAAAAGGGGAATTTGAAGTTATATATATGTTACTAGAATAAATAATTTTTTAAAATAGGACAGTACAACACAGTTAGCCTAATATAAACCATGGATTATAGTTAATAGTACAATTATTATAATACTATTTCATCAATTGTGACAAATGTACCACACTAATGCAAGGTATTAATAATAGCAGGGGAGGGGGCACTATATTTTCTACATGGTTTTTCTGTAATCTTACAACTTCTCTAATTTAAAAAAAGAATGTATTATTTTTGACATCGTATGATGCATGCTGCCCTCCTGAAAGTTTGTACTGATGTAAATCCCAGTAACTACGAGAATTATTCTTTATAGTGCCCTCTCCCACAAGATATTGAATTAAAGGTATAATTGCAATAATGTTCACTGAAGGGTTATTACTCACAATAACAAAAATTGGGTACAAGAAAAACTAAGGATTTAGTAACTAAACTTTCAATAGACTAAACTTTAGTCTATTTAAAACATTATATGGAATAGCCATAAAGTGAAAAACTGCAGCCATTAACATATGATTGTAATAGAATACTTATTACATCAAAAACTGGTGTTTGATGATGCCTGATATCCATCCCAGTAGTCAGTATGTAATTGCCTAGAAAAACAAAGTTGTTCTGATGCAAGCCTGAGTTTGCTAATACCTTTTTGAATAATAGGTTAGACTGCCAGCCTTCTCAGGGGCAAGCCCAGCACATGATGTTGGTTCCCCAATCACAGACCCCCTTATAATCGTATCATACTCCCCTTTCCCACAAAATACGCACACATGCACATATATATGCACACACACACATATACAAACAAGTATGTGTATTGTAATGCATTTACGTATGTATAATGGATATATGTTACATATGTGCTTGTATATTATAAAAAGTAATAGTAAGTGCTTGTATATTATAAAAAGGAAATAGTAAGTTTTCAAAGTTGTATGATCTTTACAATAAAAGATAGATAGATGCTTTGTTTTAAAAACAAGTCAACACTGAACATAGAATTTCAGGAAAAACAAAGGTCTGAGTGTTCCAGTTATAAAATCATTCAGAAAAAGCTTCTGTTAAGTACAGAGCACCCCAGTGTAATTGTTTATGGGTCAGTACTACCTAAATTGTTTAGAAGCCATCAGCATATGAGGACGAACCAAAAATAAAGTTAAAGCCTTCCTAAAATTATAAAGCAAGTCAGTGTGGCAAAATAATTCAATTCATAAAAGGTAATTGTCTCAAGTTCATAGAGACATGACCTGTATTTTACAATGGCAAAACTTAATTACAAAATTTTCCCATGAATATCTGTCAAATAATCCAACAGAGGGTAGCCTATGGAGTTTTATGCAAAAAAAAAAAAAAAAAAAAAAAAAAATTTAGAATAGCTAAATTATAGAATGAGCCCCTCTTCAGAACCATAAAGAGGTTCTATATTCAGGGCTGCGAGACCATAAAAAGAAGCTGTCATCTGAGTGCCAGTGTGTCTCCCCTTCAAAGAAGGCTCCACTTTTGAAGAATGAACTCAAGGGAAGCATATTCCCTTATTGCTTAAAACCCTCCACTTTCTAACACCCCTCACCACCACCATCTCCACCAGCAGCTATGGATGTACTAACTATTCTTTCTTTCCCAACCCTACTTTAATGACAAACCTATTGTCTTCAATCTGTAAACTAAGCTTTACTTATCCTGATCAAGACAGGAAATGCATTCTTATTTTCACAAGCATGGGGCTCAGAAGTTGACAGTTTTAAGTGCAATAGCAGGGGTGCAGTGCCTGGGATGAATTAACAGAGCCACTGCCCTTGCCTCACCTGTGATGTATGTGCTTCATTTCTATGTCTGGTTTTCTTCCTCAGTTTCTGCCTAGAACTATAGTTTCTTTCTAGGACTAGTTCCTTGCTCTGGATTCTCAGTTGCCTGTCATCTGGCCCATGTAGGTCCAACCACTCTAGGTAATGCTGCCATCACACTGCTTGAAGACACTTAATATCCAGCCCATTGTCAACCCCAAATTGTGCAGGAACTTTGAACAATAATTTGGACTGTTGCTCTCCTCAAGCACCAGACCAAAAGATAATTCAGTTCCCAGTTCACACAACCCGCCCCCCCCCCATAATTCTATTTTACTCTCTTTTCCCACTGTTCCAAAATTATACGCCAACTGTCTGCTTCACCCTGCACAAATATTTTAAGCAAGTGATTATAGCAAGGTGACACACTGGAGACTGAACAAAGACTGGCTATTAGGAATTTAGTAAGACAGATCTGTGATGTACATTGTCTCCAAGACCCTGTACAGATATTTTAATCATTCTGTCGCACGTCTATGAAATAGGAGCAATTACATTTATCCTCCCACTTAGGGCACTTACAGCCTTTATTTAGTGCTTACAAAAAGGCAGTTCTTCAAAGAAAGAGTGCTTAGCAAGTTCAAAGGATTAATTCTGTTATAAAGGAAATGTCAGGTCAATTTGTAAACCTTTTTAACTAACAATCAAAGAATAACTTTATAAAGAACTCTTTACTGAAGCAATAAAACCTCATCTTTTTAGACTTTCTAGGGTCCAAGTCTTCCCACGAAGATTTATTTTACTCCCCAACAACAAAAAAAAAAGAAAAAAAAAAAGGAAAAATAAAATACTTTCCCCAATAACAAAAAATTATATTTCTTCAAGTGTTGCTATTGTATGTGTCTCTATGCAGCTAAAACATGAGCATAAACAGAAATCAGGTAAAAATAACCTCAATTTTATTCTGTTAAACAGTTTAACTCATCTTTTGGGAGGGCATCTATTTTGCCTTTATTTTAAACCTAAAGGAACTGTTGTTCCTATTAATATGACACTATATATTAGTAGAGTTCAAAATACCAAATTTACTTAATTTTAATATGCAAATGGGGTTTATCAATGCTTACATTAAATTAAATTTAATAAAATCCTCTACTTCTATTTTATAGCATTTTTCTATGCTTCGGGTGTACCAATTTTCTTTAATCAGGCAAAGATCTAAGATTTCATTTCAAAGACAAAATTTCTACAACCAAATAATATCTCTCTGGCATGGAAGCATTTATTTCCCAAAGATTTGCTGTTTCTGTTTGACAGTTCTAAGCATTATACAATGTTCGGTTTTATGTTACCCAGCAGAGTTCTACAGAGAGAGACTGATTTTTTAAAAAGACCAATACTACAAAGAACATTAACCACTGAGGAAGATGAGAGCTTTTTAAATAATAGAACTGTTGGCTGAAAACACTTTGGGTAGAAGTGTTTGGGTAGAAAATAACATTTTACCAAGATGCTGTGATATTTTGTGCTAATATTTCACACCTAAGGTGTTGTTTTCTTCATGCAGAGGCAGCAACCAGTTGGAAAATAGAGACAACACAAACTAACACACTTGTTTTGTTTTGTTTTTTTTTTAACTTAAAGCTTAAGCTAATTTGCTACATGGTGATTAATGCTTTAATCAAGATTCTGAGATTTTAAGATTAATCATTTAATCAACTAAATATGGAATATATATGATATAAAAATGCTATAAATCAAAAGAAGAAAAATTGGAAACTTTAGACATTAAAAATTGTTAATTTTTCAAAGAAACCTCTGTCTGTCTTTCCCTTGGAGTCTTTCTTTCTGAAGCCCCAATTCACTATTTATTAGTTACACTGCTCTGAGTAAAAATTGCTTAACTTCTGTAGCTTTCTGTATTCATCATACAATTTTTGTATTAAAAAGTGATACTAGTACTTGTGAATTGACTCCTCTTATTGGGAGAAGCATTAAAGGCATATTGCAAAGGGTCATAGACACAGAGGGGCATGATTCGTGGACAGCCATTGGTTAAACAACCTGCCACACAGCCAAAGAAGCAAGGAAGAGGAGTGGGTCCCAGGGCTATCTTGGGATGGGATCCCACCAGAAGTCAGAAGAAGGGGATTTAAAAGGGAGAGGGACAATAGATATACATGTTCTAATCTCCCTTATGTTAATAAAATTCCCAGAGCAGAGAGGTAAGTTAAATAGGTTGAGGTGAAAGGAAGGGAGCTTGGGGCCAAGACACTACCAGAATTTCTGCAAAGAGACCATCTCACAGAACACCAGCACAAACATAACCGAAATAGGGCAGGTGCCACAAAGTAAGATCAGCAGTCTAGTGCAAGTTTAGTTCACTGGAGTCATCTTGGTCCCTATACAGTGTTGAAGCTGTCCTGTGGTTTGCACATACCCTAGAGAAAGATACAAATTCTTAAGGTAGTTGATTTTGCTGTCTAGCAACAGTGGAGTGTTGCTGCAGTGGCGGTGGGGGGTTGGGGGAATGGAGGACCTTGAGCCAAGGGTTTCAGGTCATACAACTTCACTCTGGATTAAAATCAAGTTACATACATCACCAGCAAGACAAAGGTGGGCTTGTATTCATTAAGCTGAATATAACTGTGCTGAAAAATAACAGCTCTGGATTGAAAAGCTCTAGGTTGAAGTGAGTGACAGCAGGGCAGCAAGAATCCAAAGAATGTGCAAGAACCTGCATGTGTGGGTGCTAAACCTTGTTTTCCACTGCATCCCAGTCACAGGATGCCCCTAGCTTACCTCCTCAAAAAAGGCCACTACAAGAGGTAGGGAAGAAAAAGAAGATCTAAAAGCCTGAAAGAGACTAGGGTTACCATTAAGCTGAGATGGATTTCCCAAATGGGAATAAATTTCGTTTCCTCTGGATCATTCCCATTTTCTAGAAATATGGAAGTTTTATAAAGGAGACCAGATCAGTTGTAAGTAAATAAAGTAGCTACAAATACATTGTGCTTCTAAATGTAGTATCTAAAATTAATATAACCCCATTATATTTCTCTTGCAGAGTGGTTATAACAATCAGGTGAAATTAATTAAAAATTAAATTAAACAGGTGAAGTGCCCATCACAATGCTTATGACTTAAAAGTCACTCAATAGATGGTAGCTTCTGTTATTATCAGATGGCTAAAACGGCAGGCTCAGAGACCTCCTTGCTTAGTCCCTCGTGTACATTGTAAATAACTCATCCTTCATCCATATAGTTTGATTGGTTACATGGTTGCAATGTGACTGCCCATGTGACATGCTTAGTAATTATCATATGGCCTGTGGACCACAGAGTGATATAACATGCTGGTGCAGGAAGAAATTATAAGGAGAACCTTGATGAAACAGCCCGATGACTTGGATCTTTAAATGCTGTTTTTAAATCTCTATGCCATTTATGTTGGACTATCAGGATGATGTGGTCAGCACTTAAGGAACTTGGTAAGCTCCCACGTAGAACATGCTGCGACCAAAAAGATTATTCTGATAACACATTGTCATCACCACCTCATCTCCCATGAGAGCACATCTCACATGAGATACTGAAGGGGCTTGAGAATTCATCCTCATATAACATCCCACTGATACGGGACTCTTGGCATGCACCAAGGACAGTTGTAATTTCTGTAAGATTTCTGTGAAAGTGTTCATGGTCACCAATACAATTATACTTGCACCAGTAAGAGGAGGCAAGCATCAGTATTCTGCATGCTGAGAATGAAGCATGCCTGAAACATATCCCCCTACCTCTTACTGATTACTCCTTGTCCCACCCTGATTCATGAGAGAATTGTGGTGAACACATCTCCTTGTGAACCCATAAGCCCATAACAGATGACTGTGTTATGGTTTTATGGGGAATAGTATGGGACAGTGCATTAGGTAAATCCATTGTTTAAAAGTTTTAGCAAGAAATATTTTACCTACTGGAATGTAAAGAGAATAACTGAGCATAACAGAGATTTTTGCATCTGGCATTTGTTTTCTTTGTTGTTGTTGTTTTTTTTTTTTTTTTTTTTTTTTTTTTTAATCATCATTTTATTGAGATATATTCACATACCACGCAGTCATACAAAACAAATTGTACTTTCGATTGTTTACAGTACCATTACATAGTTGTACATTCATCACCTAAATCAATCCCTGACACCTTCATTAGCACACACACAAAAATAACAAGAATAATAATTAGAGTGAAAAAGAGCAATTGAAGTAAAAAAGAACACTGGGTACCTTTGTCTGTCTGTTTCCCTCCCCTACTTTTCTACACATCCATCCATAAACTAGACAAAGTGGTGTTTGGTCCTTATGGCTTTCCCAATCCCATTGTCACCCCTCATAAGCTACATTTTTATACAACTGTCTTCGAGATTCATGGGTTCTGGGTTGTAGTTTGATAGTTTCAGGTATCCATCACCAGCTACCCCAATTCTTTAGAACCTAAAAAGGGTTGTCTAAAGTGTGCATAAGAGTGCCCACCAGAGTGACCTCTCGGCTCCTTTTGGAATCTCTCTGCCACTGAAGCTTATTTCATTTCCTTTCACATCCCCCTTTTGGTCAAGAAGATGTTCTCCGTCCCACGGTGCCAGGTCTACATTCCTCCCTGGGAGTCATATTCCACGTTGCCAGGGAGATTCACTTCCCTGGGTGTCTGATCCCACGTAGGGGGGAGGGCAGTGATTTCACCTTTCAAGTTGGCTTAGCCAGAGAGAGAGGGCCACATCTGAGCAACAAAGAGGCATTCAGGAGGAGACTCTTAGGCACAAATACAGGGAGGCCTAGCCTCTCCTTTGCAGCAACCGTCTTCCCAAGGGTAAAACTTATGGTAGAGGGCTCAACCCATCAAACCACCAGTCCCCTATGTCTGTGGTCATGTTAGCAACCATGGAGGTGGGGTAGGCGAATACCCCTGCATTCTCCACAGGCTCCTCAAGGGGGCACTACATCTTTTTTTTTTTTTTTTTTCCCCTTGTTTGTCTTTTTTATTTTTTTTTTTTTTTTTTTTTAACTTTCCCTTCTTTTTTCAAATCACCTGTATGAAAAAAAAAGTTAAAAAGAAAACAAACATACAATAAAAGAGCATTTCAAAGAGACCATAGCAAGGGAGTAAGAAAAAGACAACTAACCTAAGATAACTGCTTAACTTCCAACATGTTCCTACTTTACCCCAAGAAAGTTACATAATATAGCAACATTTCAGTGAACTTGTTCCTACTACAACCATCAGAAATTAACAGACCATAGTCATTTCTGGGCATCCCCAGAACGTTAAATAGCTTATCTGTTCTTCCTGGATTATTGTTCCCCCTTCCTTAATTGCTCTCTACTGCTAGTTCCCCTACATTCTACATTATAAACCATTTGTTTTACATTTTTCAAAGTTCACATTAGTGGTAGCATATAATATTTCTCTTTTTGTGCCTGGCTTATTTCGCTCAGCATTATGTCTTCAAGGTTCATCCATGTTGTCATATGTTTCACCAGATCGTTCCTTCTTACTGCCGCGTAGTATTCCATCGTGTGTATATACCACATTTTATTTATCCACTCATCTGTTGAAGGACATTTGGGTTGTTTCCATCTCTTGGCAATTGTGAATAATGCTGCTATGAACATTGGCGTGCAGATATCTGTTCGTGTCACTGCTTTCCGATCTTCCGGGTATATACCGAGGAGTGCAATCGCTGGATCGAATGGTAGCTCTATATCTAGTTTTCTAAGGAACTGCCAGACTGACTTCCAGAGTGGCTGAACCATTATACAGTCCCACCAACAATGAATAAGAGTTCCAATTTCTCCACATCCCCTCCAGCATTTGTAGTTTCCTGTTTGTTTAATGGCAGCCATTCTAACCGGTGTTAGATGGTATCTCATTGTGGTCTTAATTTGCATCTCTCTAATAGCTAGTGAAGCTGAACATTTTTTCATGTGTTTCTTGGTCATTTGTATTTCCTCTTCAGAGAACTGTCTTTTCATATCTTTTGCCCATTTTATAATTGGGCTGTCTGTACTATTGTCATTGAGTTGTAGGATTTCTTTGTATATGCAAGATATCAGTCTTTTGTCAGATACATGGTTTCCAAAAATTTTTTCCCATTGAGTTGGCTGCCTCTTTACCTTTTTGAGAAATTCCTTTGAGGTGCAGAAACTTCTAAGCTTGAGGAGTTCCCATTTATCTATTTTCTCTTTTGTTGCTTGTGCTTAGGGGTGTAAAGTCTAGGAAGTGGCCTCCTAATACAAGGTCTTGAAGATGTTTTCCTACATTATCTTCTAGGAGTTTTATGGTACTTTCTTTTATATTGAGATCTTTGGTCCATTTTGAGTTAATTTTTGTGTAGGGGGTGAGGTAGGGGTCCTCTTTCATTCTTTTGGATATGGATATCCAACTCTCCCAGCCCCATTTGTTGAAAAGACCATTATGGCTCAGTTCGGTGACTTTGCGGGCCTTATCAAAGATCAGTCGGCCATAGATCTGAGGGTCTATCTCTGAATTCTCAATTCGATTCCATTGATCTATATGTCTATCTTTGTGCCAGTACCATGCTGTCTTGGCAACTGTGGCTTTATAATAAGCTTCAAAGTCAGGGAGTGTAAGTCCTCCCACTTCGTTTTTCTTTTTTAGAGTGTCTTTAGCAATTCGAGGCATCTTCCCTTTCCAAATAAATTTGATAACTAGCTTTTCCAAGTCTGCAAAGTAGGTTGTTGGAATTTTGATTGGGATTGCATTGAATCTGTAGATGAGTTTGGGTAGAATTGACATCTTAATGACATTTAGCCTTCCTATCCATGAACATGGAATATTTTTCCATCTTTTAAGGTCCCCTTCTATTTCTTTTAGTAGAGTTATGTAGTTTTCTTTGTATAGGCCTTTTACATCTTTGGTTAAGTTGATTCCTAGGTACTTGATTTTTTTAGTTGCTATTGAAAATGGTATCTTTTTCTTGAGTGTCTCTTCAGTTTGTTCATTTCTAGCATATAGAAACATTACTGACTTATGTGCATTAATCTTGTATCCCGCTACTTTGCTAAATTTGTTTATTAGCTCTAGTAGGTGTATCGTTGATTTCTCAGGGTTTTCTAGATATAAGATCATATCATCTGCAAACAATGACAGTTTTACTTCTTCTTTTCCAATTTGGATGCCTTTTATTTCTTTGTCTTGCCGGATTGCCCTGGCTAGCACTTCCAGCACAATGTTGAATAACAGTGGTGACAGCGGGCATCCTTGTCTTGTTCCTGATCTTAGAGGGAAGGCTTTCAGTCTCTCACCATTCAGTACTATGCTGGCTGTGGGTTTTTCATATATGCTCTTTATCATGTTGAGGAAGTTTCCTTCAATTCCTACCTTTTGAAGTGTTTTTATCAAAAAGGGATGTTGGATTTTGTCAAATGCTTTTTCAGCATCTATTGAGATGATCAATTGATTTTTCCCTTTCGAGTTTTTAATGTGTTGTAATACATTGATTGTTTTTCTGATGTTGAACCATCCTTGCATGCCTGGAATGAACCCCACTTGGTCATGGTGTATGATTTTTTTAATGTGTCTTTGGATTCGATTTGCAAGTATTTTGTTGAGGATTTTTGCATCTATATTCATTAGGGAGATTGGCCGGTAGTTTTCCTTTTTTGTAGCATCTTTGCCTGGTTTTGGTATTAGATTGATGTTAGCTTCATAAAATGAGTTAGGTAGTGTTCCATTTTTTTCAATGTTTTGAAAGAGTTTGAGTAAGATTGGTGTCAGTTCTTTCTGGAAAGTTTGGTAGAATTCCCCTGTGAAGCCATCCGGCCCTGGGCATTTATTTGTGGGAAGATTTTTGATGACTGATTGGATCTCTTTGCTTGTGATGGGTTGGTTGAGGTCTTCTATTTCTTCTCTGGTCAGTCTAGGTTGTTCATATGTTTCCAGGAAATTGTCCATTTCTTCTACATTATCCAGTTTGTTGCCATACAGTTGTTCATAATATCCTCTTATAATTTTTTTAATTTCTTCAGGATCTGCAGTTATGTCACCTTTTTCATTCATTATTTTGTTTATATGGGTCTTCTCTCTTTTTGATTTTGTCAGTCTAGCTAGGGGCTTGTCAATCTTGTTGATCTTCTCAAAGAACCAACTTTTGGTGATATTTATCCTTTCTATTGTTTTTTTGTTCTCTATGTCATTTATTTCTGCTTAATCCTTGTTATTTCTTTTCTTCTACTTGGTTTAGGATTGGTTTGCTGTTCATTTTCTAGCTTCTTCAGTTGATCCATTAGTTCTTTGATTTTGGCTCTTTCTTCCTTTTTAATATATGCGTTTAGTGCTATAAATTTCCCCCTTAGCACTGCTTTTGCTGCATCCCATAGGTTTTGGTATGTTGTGTTCTCATTTTCATTCGTCTCTATATATTTAGCAATTTCTCTTGCTGTTTCTTCTTTAACCCACTGATTGTTTAGGAGTGTGTTGTTTAACCTCCAGGTATTTGTGAATTTTCTAAGTCTCTGATGGTTATTGACTTCTAATTGTATTCCATTGTGGTCAGAGAATGTGCTTTGAATGATTTCAATCTTTTTAAATTTTTTGAGGCTTGTTTTATGTCCCAGCATATGATCTATTCTGGAGAAAGTTCCGTGAGCACTAGAAAAGTATGTGTATCCTGGTGATTTGGGATGTAATGTCCTGTAGATGTCTGTTAAATCTAATTCATTTATCAGATTGTTTAGGTTTTCAATTTCCTTATTGGTCTTCTGTCTGGTTGATCTATCTATAGGAGAGAGTGATGTGTTGAAGTCTCCCACAATTATTGTGGAAACATCGATTGCTTCCTTTAGTTTTGCCAATGTTTCTCTCATGTATTTTGTGGCACCTTGATTGGGTGCATAGACATTTACGATTGTTATTTCTTCTTGCTGAATTGCCCCTTTTATTAGTATGTAGTGGCCTTCTTTGTCTCTCAAAACATCCCTGCATTTGAAGTCTATTTTATCTGAGATTAATATTGCTACACCTGCTTTCTTTTGGCTGTAGCTTGCATGAAATATTTTTTTCCATCCTTTCACTTTCAATTTCTTTGTGTCCCTGTGTCTAAGATGAGTCTCTTGTATGCAACATATTGATGGTTCATTTTTTTTGATCCATTCTGCGAATCTATATCTTTAATTGGGGAGTTTAATCCATTTACATTCAACGTTAAAACCGTGAAGGCATTTCTTGAATCGGCCATCTTATCCTTTGGATTATGTTTGCCATATTTTTCCCTCTCTCTATTAATATCCTTTATTGTACCCATACCGAATCTCTTTAGTACTGAACCTTTCTCCAAGTCTCTCTGTCCTGTCTTTGTTTCTCTGTCTGTAGGGCTCCCTTTAGTATCTCCAGTAGGGCAGGTCTCTTGTTAGCAAATTCTCTCAGCATTTCTTTGTCTGTGAAAAATTTAAGCTCTCCCTCAAATTTGAAGGAGAGCTTTGCTGGATAAAGTATTCTTGGCTGGAAATTCCTCTCTCTCAGAATTTTAAATATATCGTGCCATTGCCTTCTCGCCTCCATGGTGGCTGCTGAGTAGTCACTACTTAGTCTTATGCTGTTTCCTTTGTATGTGGTGAATTGCTTTTCTCTTGCTGCTTTCAGAACTTGCTCCTTCTCTTCTATGTTTGACAGTGTGATCAGTATATGTCTCGGAGTGGGTTTTTTTGGATTTATTCTATTTGGAGTTCGCTGAGCATTTATGATTTGTGTATTTATGTTGTTTAGAAGATTTGGGAAGTTTTCCCCAACAATTTCTTTGAATACTCTTCCTAGACCTTTACCCTTTTCTTCCCCTTCTGGGACACCAATGAGTCTTATATTCGGACGCTTCATATTATCTATCATATCCCTGAGGTCCATTTCGAGTTTTTCAATTTTTTTCCCCATTCTTTCTTTTATGCTTTCATTTTCCATTCTGTCATCTTCCAGGTCACTGATTCGTTGTTCAACTTCCTCTAGTCTTGTACTATGAGTGTCCAGAATCTTTTTAATTTGGTCAACAGTTTCTTTAATTTCCATAAGATCATCCATTTTTTTATTTAGTCTTGCAATGTCTTCTTTATGCTCTTCTAGGGTCTTCTTGATTTCCTTCATATCCCGTACTAGGGTCTCATTGTTCATCTTTAGTTCTTTGAGTAGCTGCTCTAGGTGTGTCTCTTCTGGTCTTTTGATTTGGGTGCTTGGGCTTGGGTTATCCATATCGTCTGGTTTTTTCATATGCTTTATAATTTTCTGTTGTTTTTGGCCTCGTGGCATTTGCTGTCCTTGATAGGGTTCTTTTAGGGTTTGTAGACCAGTTGAAGTCCTTATCTCTAATTTATCAGATCTACAGCTTCGTGGAGTACACTTTCTCTAACTAACCAGCAGGTGGCGTCCACGAGCCACCTGTTCTCCACAAGCCAGATCTCCCCTGCTTAGCCTTTTTGGTGAGTGGGGGAGTGAGTCTTGTGGGGCCCAATTGGTGTCCCAAGCTTGCGTGTGTAGTTGGTGTTGCCTGCCCTGTATGTGGGGCGTGTTTCTGGGCAGTCGGGGAGGGGGGGTGGCCCTAACAATCAAATCTCCCTGATGATCCTAGAGTTTTAAAGCTACTGCAATAGTCTAATCCTTCAGTTCAGTCCTGCCACAGTTTGTCTCTGCCACTGACCCACAAGTCTTTGGTATTGGCGTATGGCTCCTGAGACTTGCAAGTGGGCCCCTCTTCCAGGCTGTGCACCCCGGGTCCTCTGTTGAGGGATGACTGTGCTATGTCACAGGTGAGTGCCGTCCCCCCAGGGCAGTTCTGGGCTGCTGGGCTGTGTTGGGAGGCTCCCAGTCAGCTCAAATGATGGCTGAATGGGGCTCTGTTAATTCACACTGCTCCCCCTTCCCAGCTCTGGGACATTCAGCTGAGGTTGCAGGGAAGGCTAATGTCCACGCCCAGTTTTGTGGTGTGTGCCTGTTATTTGAAGCACTTCCGTCACACTGGGTTGTCTGGGGCAGCTCTGGGCTATGGGGCTGGCGATGGGCAGGAGTGTTTCCTGTCCACCAGGATGGTGGCTGTGAGCGGACACCCCCCTTTTCTTGGGAAGTTGTGTTGTTTAGTGAATTTTCTCAGCCACTGGATTATTGCCTTTTGTCTCAGAGCTCTCTTAGTTCTGCTCTTGACTTGACGTGCCCAAATTTCGATTCTTTGAAGCTTTCTGTATTGAGCTTCTTAGAGTAATTGTTTTAGAAAAAGCAAAAAGGATTTAAAAAAAAAAAAAAAAAAAAAACGGCCCTCCTCAGAGATCTAATGGGTTATTGAAATGCTAATAGACAAAGCAACCAGGGCCATTAAGGAAAGGTGCCCTGGGCGGAGAGATCAGCCTTGCTTCGGGATTTGCATATGCGCCTCAAGGCCTGATCTCCGCCCTTCCCCTTTCTGTGTTCACCAGAACTCCAAAAATCCTCTGCTTTTACTTTGGAGCTTCTCGTGTTGTTTTCCTTCTATGCCCGTCTCCTCTCTGCTGGGCTGGCTGCTCTCAGAGTCTCTGGTGTCTGGCCTCAGTCTATCTATGGTTGGAGTTTGAATCAGTAGAATGAGTTTCCGATGAGAGCAGCCACTGCAATTCTCCCTTCTCCTTCCTGGAGCTGACAGCCCCTCCTCCCCCGGGACTGAGCCTGGCAGGGAGGGGCGCGGGTCCCCTGGCCGCAAAAACTTACAGATTTCGGTGATCTCAGCAGTTCCACGTTTTCATGAGTGTTGTATGAAGTATGCCCAAAGACAGATTGCTCTGTGGTGTCCAGTCCACGCAGTTCCTGGCTTTTTACCTACTTTCCTGGAGGAGTAACTAAAACATACAGCTCACCAGTCTGCCATCTTGCCCCGCCTCCTGTTGTTGTTTTTTAAAATTAGAGAAGTTGTGGGTTTACAAAAAATCATACATAAAATACAAAGTGCCCATATACCACCCTATTATTAACAGTTTGCATTGGTCTGGTACATTTGTTAGAATTGATGAAAACACATTTTTGTAATTGCACTATTAACTACAGTCCATAGTTTAACTTAGGGTTCACTGTTTGTGTTGTTCATGTCCATGGATTTTTTAAAAACTTTTTATTCAATAACATGTAAAGTTTCTTCTTTTAACTACATTTAAATACATAATTCAGTGCTGTTATATTCACAGTGTCCTGCTACCATCACTATCATCCATTACCAAAATGTTTCCATCATCCCAAACAGAAACTTTGTACATTTTAAGCATTAATTCCCTATTCCCTACCCCATCCCCTGATAACCTATACTCTAGATTCTGACCGTATGAGTTTGCTTATTCAAATTATTTCATGTCAGTGATATCATGCAATATTGTTTGTCTTTTGCATCTGGCTTATTTCACTCAACAAGATATATTCAGAGTTCATCCATGTTGTTGTGGGTATCAGAAATTCATCATTTTTTGTGGCTAAATAATATTCAATTGTGTGAATATACTGCATTTTGTTTATTCACACTTGATGGACACTTGGGTTGCTTCCAGCTTTAGGCAATTGTTAATAATGCCACTATGAACATTGGTGTGTAAATATCTGTTTTGAGTCCCTGCTTTCAATGCTTTTGGGCATATACCTAGAAGTGGGGTTGCCAGATTATATGGTATTTCTATACTTTCTCAGGAACTGCCAAACTGTCTTCTACAGTGACTGCATTATTTACATTTTCCCAACAATGAATGAATGAATGTTCTTATTTTTCTACATCCTCTCCAATACTTGCAATTTTTTGGTTTTTTAATAGTAGCCATTCTAGTGGTATGAAATGGTATCACATTGTGGTTCTGATTTGCAAGTGCCTAGTGGACAATGATGTTGAACATCTTTTCATGTGCTTTTAGCTTTTTGAGGAACCACCAAACTGTCTTCCACAATGGCTGTCCTGTTTTACATTGCCACCAGCAATGAATGAGTGTTTCTATTTCTCTGCCTCTTCTCCAACATCTGTTGTTTTCCATTTTTTAATAGTAATCATTCTAATGGGTGTGAAATGGAATCTTATTGTGGTTTTGATTTGCATTTCCCTGATGTCTAATGATGAGCATTTTCTCAAGTGTTTCTGACAATTTGTGTGTGTGTGTGTATGTGTGTGTGTGTGTATCTTCTTCAGAGAGATATCTATTAAAGTCATTTGCCCATATCTTAAATTGGGTTTTTGTCTTTTTGTTGTTAAGTTGAAGGATTTATTTATATATTCTGGATATTAAACACTTTTTGGATATGTGGTTTCCAAACATTTTCTCCCATTGTGTAGGTCATTTTACTTTCATGGTAAAGTCTTTTGAGGTGCAAAAGCTTTTAATTTTGCTGACGTCACATTTATCTATTTGTTCTTTTGTTGCTTATGATTTGGGTTTAAAGTCTAAGAAACCACTACCTGATAGTCCTTAAGATACTTCCCTACATTTTCTTCTAAGAGTTTGATAGTTTTAGCTCTTATACATAGGTCTTTGATATATTTTGAGCTGATTTTAATATAAAGTATGAAGTTGGGGTCCTCCATTTTCTTTGCAAATGAAGATCAATCTTCCAAGTTGTTGAAGAGACTACTGTTTCCCCACTGAGTGGTCTTTGCCCTCTTGTCAAAAACCAGTTGGCCAAAAATGTAAGAGTTGATTTCTGAGCACTTGATTTGATTCCACTGGTCTACATGTCAGTCCTTGTGCCAGAACCAGTCTGTTTTGATGACTGTGGTTTTGTAAAAGTTTTAAGATTGGGGAGTGTGAGCCCTCCAACTACAGTCTTCTTTTTCAAGATGGCTCTAGCTATTTGGGACCCCTTGCCCTTGCATATAAATTTAATGATTAGCTTTTCCATTTCAACAAAGAAGATTGTTGAAATTTCGATTGGAATTGTGTTGAATCTATAAATCGTTTTGGGTAGGACTGACATCTTAATGATATTTAAACTTCCAGTCCCTGAGCGTGGCATATCCTTCCATTTATTTAGTACCATGCTGTCTTTTTAACTCTGACTTTGTAATAAGTTTTAAGATCTGGGAGTGTTAATCCTCCAATTTCTTTTGTTCTTTTTCAAGACAGCTTTGGCTATTCAGGGCCCCTTACCCTTCCAGATAAACCTAATGATTGACTTTTCCATTTCTGCAAAGAGGGTTGTTGGAATTTCAATTGGGATTGCATTGTAATCTGGGTTGAATTGACATCTTAATAATATTTGACCTTCCCAATCCATGAACATGGAATGTTCTTCCATTTGTTAGGTCTTCTCTGATTTCTTTTTGCAGAGTATTTTAGTTCTCTGTGTACAATTCCTTTACATCCTTGCTTAGATTTAGATATTTGGTTCTTTTAGTTGCTGTTGTAAATAGAATTTTTTTTCTTTGTTTCTTCTTCCAAATGTTCACTGCTAATGTATAGAAACACTACTGATTTGAGGGTATTGATCTTGTACCTCATCACTTTGCTGAATTCATTTATTAGCTCTAACAGCTGTGCTGTGAATCCAGCATTTGTTCTGAACAAGTTAATAACTGCTGCTTGATTTGATTATTTAAAGTAGTCTTTGGGGAGGAATTATTTAAGCCTCTGAAGATTTAGATTTTAAAATTGATTACTTCTTCCTGCAATCCGCTTCCCACAATCCTCAAAAAGTCTGCATCAAAGAGCCACTGTGCCTCCCCACCCCACCCCACCCCACCCCACCCCAACCCCCAAAAAAGAACTGGGCATGCCCCTTAAGTGGATCTGTAAATACTTGTCATAAGTAAATTATTCTAAAATGAATAGCCATGCTATCTGCTTTTTAAATCTTTTGGAGCCCAGTGATCACATGAATTGTGCCTAGACACTACAAAAGTGACATGCAAAATCACCCACTATAGTTTTAAAGCTATTTCAGTGTGCCATCATTCTTATAATTATTAACTCATCTTTTCACATACCTAAGCACTAGGGGGGAGTTTCCCTAGTGAGGTAGACACAAGTATTTAACTACACTCTCCTCTGTATAGTAATACAATACAATTAACGCAATATGTATTTGTCCACAGATGTACTGGCTGGCCAGGATCCATCCTTGTTGTCTTCATCTTTCCTAACATAACCCTGATTAGACAATCACTGCATGGCATTTCCCTAACAACCATTTTTGATCTAGGATTGGGCATGAAATTTATGTAGGCCCAGTCAAGTTGAATAAAAGATATACATTGCATGCTTGGAGATGAGAAGTTTTTAGAAATGCAAATTTTCAGGCCTCATCCCAGATATCTGGGGGTAGGACTCAGAAATCCCTGTTTTAACAATTCCTCAAAGTAATACTGATGCACCTGAAGTTTCAGCTTTATTTCTACTAGATCATCTTCATTTTATTTCATCAACAATTCAATGGGAGAAGTTTGACAATATACTGCAATATATTTGTATTGTATCAATTTAGCTAAGCTGAAACCCATGTTTCCCAAAATTCTCCTCCCTGTATAGTTCCAAGTGAGTGTGAGCCACAAAGATATTGCTTGAGATTTGGAAAGTGAAGGTGGAGCAGCAGCCATCTTGCATTGCGTAACCTGAACATCAGAGCAGGGCACAGAACACTGTTCCAGCTCATACACATTATGGCTTATCTGATATCCCACCTGCTCGGCCTGGGCAGCAACCGGAAAGAAATTGCACTCCTTTTGGATTCTCCTTCTTGTTTTCTGACATCTGGGCCATGAAGAAGTGTGCTGGCTTTTCATGAAGATCACCCCATCATTGAAGTAGGAGACATGGAATTGATGAGAAACTAAGGGGAGTTCCAGTCTTTGCCCATGGGTTCCGGCTCAATCTCACCGGTTCCAGTTTGTCCTTGTTTCCTACACTTCACAACTATCTAGACAAAAAAGAGCTTCATGAAGCTTCATAAAGTTCCCACAAATCTGTGAAGTCAAATTCCCATAATAAATCTTGTATTGCATCTATCTTCCCAAGGTTATGCTTCTCTAATATAACCTGACTGGTACATAAACAGAATCAGGTGCCACTGTGGAGAATATTTTAATGACAATAAAGTCAGAAAGACAAAGAGGACATTGAATCTTTCTTTTAATAAATCCACTACCTACATTATCCTCATTAATGTTGCATATATTCTGTCCTTGAATATTTACAGTATAACATCTTTTGTCTTCCTTGAAGTCTCTCCTGCCCATTTCCTTTTATGTTCAGATTTTTTTTTCTTTTATCTCACTACTTTTCTTTTCCTATATTTTAGGCCTTTACTCATTTTCCTATGATCTTCAGAGGCTGTGAACAATATCTTCCCTTCATTATGTTGTTTGTTACCTGGAAGGTACAGGACTTAAAGTGACCAATTGTCCTCTGAGCACTTTCTTTTCTAAATGACATCAAAATATTTTCCAAAATTTCTTCTACTTTCTTATATTTTCATCCTCATTTATTTTTGTTGCCTCTCTTCTCCTTTATGTTTCCCTCTTATTTTTGATAAAATAAGGAGGCTCCAAATACAAAGGAACTTAGACATCAATGATTTTTGAATTGATTTTTATCCATTCTAATTAAACATTTTAATGACCTGGATTTTTAAGCACCAGAGGAACTTTCATATTTTACCTAAAATAGATAAATTTTTATTTTTTATTTCTAATGCACTATTTGACCTATAACAGAAGATGATTACTGAACACCTTATTTTGTCTCTAAAATTACCTACAATGTACCTGCTGCAATCAGAATTCACTGAAGTTAATGGAGGTTATGCCTCTTTAACATAAGCAAGTCATTTATACTATTCAGTTATTATCTGGTATCTCTAAATTAACTACCCACAACTATGTTTCCATCATTTTCATATGCTCTACTTCCTTCTACATTTTTAAACCACCTACTGATGCTATTGGTAGACGATCTCTCATATTATATCCTGCTCTGAAATACTATGGATCTATACATTACAGTATAGTATAGAGTATTATATTACATTATGGTACACTATATACAAAAAACCTTGTTTTTCACCAAATGATTAAGACAATCCATTTCAGTTTTCAATACTTAATGTAAAAAAATCAGATCATCTATTTGATAATAACATAGTCATAATATTAATTTTAAGTAATACCACAGGAGAAGAAAGGAAAGCAAGGTTTAAGGAATATTATCCATGGCAACTGATAAGAAAAATTAGAGATTTCTGTTGTTAGTGGCCCAGATGCTACATTTCAGAGGATTTTTTCACTGAGATGGTCAAAATAACATTGGTAAATAGTGTCTTCAGTTCTGATTCATAACCTGAATTAGAATTTCTTAATAAAGATGAGGTTGACATAAAAAATGAAAATTTCCTTACAAACAATTTATTTAAGTCTAGGAACCCATTACTCTTCATCCCCTCTTCACCACACTTTTGATTTTCATGGTAGTAATACATCTCACAGCAGTATGTGTGTGTGTATGTGCATGCGTGTGTGTGTATCTATCTATATACATGTTTTAAATATGCAGTTATACTGCTAAGGAATGCTTTCAACCATCATTATCATTCTTTTCTTTTCTTTATACCACTGAATTTATTTAGGATCCAAGTTAATATCTTGCAGAACCCAGATCTGTGGGCTTATATGAATGCATAATAGATTCTGATTAGTTTACTTTTATCTTCAAAATGTCCATCCATCTTATTTCACAAATGACTCTTTTTTTGACTTTGTACATAGTCACATAGAAATGACTATATGTAGAAAATGATTTAAATCCCCAGTAAAACAAGGAGTAAAGTTAATGGTTCATGGAAGTTTATGATTGTCGTCGTGCAATGCTTAATAACCCCAAGGACATATGCTTTTCAGAGAATACAAATCACTATGGATAAGAAAAGGCTTATGCAGACTAATTGGCTGAACAACAGATCTATATTCTTACAACAAAAAAATTTAATTACAGTGAAATCAATATTTACACCATTTTTTTTTTCCTATACACATTTTGACTGGAATGTGCTAATTATTTAAAAGTAGAGACAGTGACCAAGCCAAGCCCTCTTCTGCTACTACAGTGCTACCTATGTGTCTGGAACTGTGTTGTAGACTAAAAGCATTTTAAAAATGTGAAGAAATTACCTTATTGACAAGATTTGAAACAAGACCTTTCCTATTGTCTTGGAATTTTACCTAAATCATCAAATCTAAGGAAAATAAATGACAGATGCCTTCAAAACTTCTAAAGAAAAGTACTACACATGCTCCTGTAGGATTTATTAAAAGATGATCAATCTCCTCCATTAAGCTGACTTCTCCTTCATCATAATAAGACAAAGCTAGAGATTCATTGAGAGCATTTTCAATTGGAAACATTTAAGTCTGTTGATTGTTTCCCCTTACTTCCCCCAAAAAGCCACTGAGAGAACACAGAGTTCTCTACAAGAAGGCAAATTAGAATCTTATGTCCCAGAGGGATATTTGTAGAGAAATTTGTCTGCCTGTCCTTTGCTGCCACAGAAGCAGGAAAAGAATGTTTCTGAAAAAGCTTAAAATAAGTCCTCTGAAATTTGTGGAGCATTGAGACTGCTGCTTGATGGTTTCCTCTGTCTTGAAAAGTCTGAAAGAGGCAGGTAACACAGCCTGCAATGGCAGGAGGAAGACAGAGGGAAACAGTGAGAGCAGATTGTGTACTAACAGAGTTTGAAGGGGCAAAGATAACTGAGTTTTTCCTTAGACTAAAGTAGCCATGTGCTTGCGATATTGAAAATAACCACTACAATTTGGCTACCTGTTGAACAAGGAAACCCCATATTTGTGCCTTAAGAACCAGGTGGGGATGCAGAGTTGCCGAGGGTAAAGGGAATGCCACACTGTCACCAGGAAGTGAGGATGTTGCAGCATGGGAAGAGAGCTGAAGAATGTTTCTCACCAAATAAAAGCCCCACAAAAGTCAGCTCTTGGTGGTTATGTCTCAAGGAGAAAAGGGAAGGTCTAATTACCATAGCAACAGTCATAGAAGTCTTCCTCTGATCACTTCTTTCCCTGACCCTGACCAGGTTCTAAAGAGGCCAGAAACCACAGAGGACTAGAGAATGAGGAAGATCATAGAGAATAAATACCACCAAAAATGGACCAAGCTCCTCTTTCCCATCACTGGCCCCCTACAGGGAATGGGAAGGAAGAGTTGTGACTTGGATCTGAGATGAAAGTTTGATTATGTTTGATGAGGTGCTCTGGAACTAGGCTGTGGAAGGGAAGTAACCAGCAAAGCTTGGAGGTCTGCTTGAGATGCCACCAATTAGAATGGAAGAAATATTACTGCCCCTGGTTATAGTGATAGACAAAAGAGAAAACAAAGAGGTTTTCTGATTTTGGTCTAACAAATTCAACACTTACAATAAATCAGTTGTACTTAAATATAACAAAATTTCAGCAAAGTTTGGGAAGATTCTGTTACAAACAAAACTATTGGCTCTTCATGTATCAGAAGTATTTAGAAACATGCAAAGGAAATTTTGAGCATTTTCCTTCACCATATTTAGGCAAGGTGAATGTGAAAAATGCACACACACAACCTTTGGGCGGGGAATAAAAATTGTGTAGGAAAGCAGCATTTTAATCATGTTTAAATCATTTTCTGCCTTTCCAAACATTTGTGTCTGCTTACAGTAGTGAGTTGAATTTGGTAGAAATCAGCATTCACATTCCTGTTAGTTATTGTGCCTCACAATCAGCTGTAACATTCCTGAGAAGACAATTAGATTGAGCTGGGAGAAGAAGGAGGAAGTTTGGGGTGCCTAGTATAGATCTTAGATTTTCTTGATAAAAATACAGTAAAATGTTGTAAGTTACTAGTTTTGATAGAGAATATGTGACGAATAAAAAATGTAATGTTTTTGGTTCCTGGAAGACTGCGTTTATTCCTTCTTTCCTGGTGTTTGCCAGTACTATATTATGTTTCAGTTACATGAAAGAAACATAACACTCTTTACCTTAATAACTTTATAGTTTTGAGAAAAAGCAGTGTATAAATAAACAAAATGACTATCAACACTCACACATACTTTGAGAAGGGATTTTCTAAAGATGTGATTTATGATGCAGAGAAACTGGGATGATGAGTGACTGCTCTATGGATAAGGTAATCTTTGAACTGAATCCTGAAAGATGAGTAGAAGTCACCCAGGCAAAAAGGGAGATGGGAGGAGGTGGGGAGATGGAGGGTAGGGCAGTGGAGATATTTCAAGGTGAAGGAAGAACATATTAAAAAACAGACACATTGGAAGAAATGGAAAATGCAAATAGTTCACTCAGTTTAACTGGCACGTGGGTATATTCAAAACATGAACAGCAAATGTAATGGAGGGAAAGATCAAGAAGCATGCTTTTTCATACTCTCAGGGCCTACTTTGAGAAGGTAAGAGGAAAAGTAAGTGGTGCTTAGAGAGCCCTACACTTCAACCAAAGAACTCTACTTTGATGTTTTATATATACGATACTTTGACATTAGGTTTTAGTTGAAGTGTTCCGCAACTTTAAAAAAATCAGAATCCGCAGATCTTTAAAAATAGCAGAAGCGTGTGGACAGACAAAAATCACCAATAACAGAAAAAATGCTAAAAGAGAATATAGGATGCTGGAGTGCACCATGAGGGACTTTTAATACTGTTGCTCTTTCTTCAAGCTCTTCAGCCACAGTGTCTTTGAGTCCTGTTTCCTGTTCTCTTGAATTTGCCTCATGATATCGTCTTTCCCTGATGACTTTTCCTGAACCTACACTTTGAATATTCACTTACAAATTCATTCTTTCAGTAAACATTTTTTGACTGACAGAAAATGCAAATGGGAGTCATAAGTTCTTGCTTCTAAGTAACTCCCCCTCTAATATAGGGGATAAATAAGGAGATCAGGTATATTACAAGTTGATATGCCAAGTTCTGTGTCAAGTGCACAAATAAACAGCTATACGACCCAGAGAATAAAACAACCAACCTAAAGAAAAAGCACAGTCTCTGGAGGAGCTGAGATGTGTTCAAATCCCCAGTCTGCCATTTCCTAGTTTTGTGCCCTTGCTTTTTTTAAATCATTAAGTCTATCTTCAGCTCAATTTCTTCTCATGTACAGTGAGGGAAAATAGAAGAATCTGCTTTTTTGTGGGTCACTGTGAAGACTGAATAAGATTATGATGTAAAGAGAAGGAGATAAAATTTAAACTGTCTTCATCAATTAAAAGGGGTTTTCTGGTTAAGTGAGGTGGGATAAGGATTCCCAGAGAGGGGGACTATGGTGTTCCATGGTTCTCTCCTCTGACTACTTCAGGTTACTCTACACATGCTCTCTCTGAAACACGACATCACTATGGTGCCTTAACCTCTAAATTAAGCTAATGTCTCCCTAAGTAATTTAATATTTCTCTTGAGTTTCCTCTGTCTTGGTACCCTGTAACCACCACAAACTCAAATACTTTTAAACGAAACTCAAAATCTTTCTCTGCCCCTACATTGTTCTCCTCTCCCTATATTCTCTCAGATTCATCATAGGCCCCTGCCTCTGCCCCTCTGCCTTCTCCACTCAAGTCATCACCCAAGTCTGTTCATATGTCAAATTTATCTTCCAAATATTGCTCCTATTTTCTAAATTTGTTTATCATCTCTTCTCCTAACTTCTGAAATAATACCCCAGGTATTCTCCTACACCCAGATATTCTTTTCTCTGCCAATTGACCAATGGTGTTTATATATTCAACCTTCAAAGATTAATTGGACAACTACAAGATGGCCAGGAATTCTTCCATGTGTTAGGAAACCAATAATGAATCTCTCCAAGCTATGGAGGCATTTCTTTGTATTATTACAAGTCTAAGCTTTGCAAAGCTTATCACATCACCTCTGTAGAAACCTCAGTTAACTTTGTATTGCCTACAGACAATAACTAGTCACAGTTTCCTTAGCATGTCATAGAAAGCCCTGCACATCAAGGGGCCAGACTACTTAAAAAAAACAACAACAACAACAGAAAAACTTTTCCCCTAGTCACCACTCTGTTCCCAACTACTCAAACTACACCAAACTTCTCTCCAATCTCAAGCATTACATGCTCTTTCTTGCTTTTGCACATGGTAAGGGATCCTTCTGCTTAGAGTACTCTTCCCTTCATGTCTGTCTGGGAAATGGTCCAACTTTTAATACCTAGTTCAATAACTTCATGAAAATGAAACTGGCCAATTAGTGACTTTCTATTGTCTCTTCCTCTTGCTTTAGCCCCATCAAACTCTTTAGAGATCATTCTGTTTAGCTTAATGCTTTTGAATGCTAATAGCAAACAATTCTCTGCATCTCCTAAGAAAATATACAGCTTTTGATCTTGCCCATACCATTTCCTATAGTTTTTATATCCAGATACTACAGTCTTATGTAAAAGAACTGAAACATTTAAGGAAAGAGCTAAATTGATCCACATATGGAGAGATTTTTTAAATTAGAGAATGCATCAGTCAGAGTTCTCCAGAGAAACAGAACCAAAAGGATATATCTCTGTATCTATCTATCATCTATTTACCTATCTCTCTATCATTTATCTATCTACCTACATACAAACATGTACACACACACACACAGAGAGAGAGAGAGAGAGAGAGAGAGAGAAAGAGAGAGAGAGATGTATTATAAGGAATTGGCTCATGCAGTTTTGGGTGCTGGCAAGTCCAAATTCCATAGGGAAGATGGGCATTTCATTAGGAGTGATGTTGAAGTGTTGAAGCAGAAATTCTCCTGCTCTCTGAGCTCTCAGTTATTGCTCTGAAGACCTCCAACTGATTGGATGATGCCTATCCACACATTATGGAGTATAATTACCTTCACTTAAAGTCGTTGATTGTAGATGCTAATCCTATCTACAATATCTTACACCAACAACTAGGCCAGTGTTTGACCAAACACCTGGACACCATAATCTAGACGAGTTAACACATAAAGCTAACCATCACAGAGACCATGTTGTCCTACTTCTTTTCCTATGTAAATTTCTCAAAGAGAAGGACATTCTATATGATGGACCAATTCAAATCTTAATCATAGGTTAGAAGCAGAATCTGTACTTAATATACAATAATGAAATAATCATTTGGCTAACTGATGCTACAACATTCTCCTAATTTCTCTAAATGAAGGAAACTTACTAACTGAAATTAAATTACCCCTCTGTGTAGTTTATACAAATATTGAATTTTTTCATTCATTCAACAAATAGCCTTTAGATTACTATATGCTGAGCACATTGCAAAGCTCAAGATATATAGGATCAAATAAAAATTCTTTGCCCCCAAGTTACTCACAGTCTAGTAAATAAAGAGAGAAGAAAATCAACAAATGAAATCTGTGATAGTTCAGAGACTGTTAGGAGGTAGACGTACAGATGAGGAGGAGCGTGTTCCAGGTAGAAGGACAGGTATTAGCATGGAATGACAGAAGAGAGTGTAAGTGTTCTAATAGCCCAAGGGCATGTGTGTATAAACAGAAACGTAGGGTTCCTCTTGAATAGTACACTTCTAGAACTACTCAGAGATTCCTCCTGTTAATCATTATTTCTCACATAATGCATTGAGTAGTAGACGCCCAACAAATAATTCTTGAATAGATTATTAACTATGTTGGAAGAAGTAACGTGAAATGACAGTTCTCAAATTATTTGAAAATTCTAATATGTGATTTGGGATTAAGATCAGGGAATAGGCATACCAGTGTTTATAAAGTACATATTTTGGAATTTTATCCCTAAGTTTTGCTTGGACACTCTAGATTATCAAATAAACTTGACAAGAGGTGCTGCAGCAGAGAATATTAATATTGCTTTATATTGCATTATGGAGCAAGAGTTTTTGATTTCCAGTCAGAAATAATTAAGGCTGTCATATAGAACTGGCATAAAGTAGATACAGACCAGTGCAGGGAAAATAAGCAAACAAATAAATAAATAAAGTGTGTATGTTTTAAACATAATTTTAAAATAGTGTTGATTATTATAAGCCTCTATAGTATAGAGTAGCTGATGTAGAGCATTCCACTTTTACAATTCAGTCTGGGAACCTTCCAATAGCACCAGGCAAAGTTGGCCACAATCCACAGTTTTGTGGAATAGTGTGCTTCTATTGTTACTCTTCTTTACTTCAAAGCTGTGAAATTCAAAAGAAGCCCACAGGGCAACAGACAAATACTATCCCTAGGATGGTTGGTAAGAACAACAAGTAGAACAGTATGGAAAGAATATAGATATTGGAGTCAATCAGACTTGGATTAAAATGCCAGACTGGAAGCAAGACCTCAGTTCTCTTATTTGTTAGTTAGGCTTAACCATTACTCATCCTTCAGATTCAGTGAAAGTCACACCTCTTAAAAGCCTTCACAGTTCCTTAATAGAGCTCTGATACTTTTCCCCACTCTATTCTCCATTGCCTCAAAATTTGCTTTCCCAATCAGTAAAAGGACTTACTTACCTTTTACCTGGTTTCTCAGGCAAAAATTTGGTGTCTTTGTTATTTTCTCTCTTTTGTTCAAATGTCACAACCAATCAATCAAGAAATCCTGTCAGCAATATCCTTGAGATAAATCCTGAACCTGACCACTTCTCATAACCGTCACCACTATAAGAAAGGTGTGATTCTTTTGAATTTCACACCACTATAAGAATAGTGTGAGTCACCATCATTGCATGGACCACTGCCACAACCTCCCCTCTAATCTCCTTGCTTCCATTCCTGCCATCCTGCATTTTATTTTGTACAATAATTAGAGCAGCCTTTTAAAATGTAAATCAGATTATGTCACCTTCTTGCCAAAACCCTACTAAGGTTTTCCATCCCAATTGGAAAAAAAATCCAAATTCTTGTCATTGTCTACAAGACCTTTCACATCTGTTCCCTGCCACATACTCTCCCCTAACTGGTCTCCTCACGCTATCCGCACTGGTCTCCTTGCTCTAACTTGAGCAGTGCCAAACACATTTAGATTGCAGGGCCTTTACACCAACTGTTTCCCCCTGCCTGAAATGTTCATTCCTCAAATCTCCACATGGCTCATGTGAAAATGGAATGGTTATTTGCTTCACTAATCATCTTGATCTGCTTGAACTTCCTTTTTATCCAGGCAACTACAAAGAAGAAACAGAACAACTGAGTCAGGCTGACATACCAATAATCCTTCGCAGTGCTAAGACCTCTAGCCCTACAGAGAAGAAAGAAGTCATGCTGACACCAGCAAGTCTGCTTATCTTCACTAGATAGCCACATTCCTGCAGAAACATCCTGCCTGTCCAAGTTGCAAAATTAACGAAACATTGCCCAAGAACATCCTGCCCCAGGCAACTCAAGTACATCACTCCCCTTGCTTCCCCTCCCCATTCTCCCACACCCTCCCTTTGTCTAGCAGCCGTATAAGATGCTTCCCCAAAGCTTGCCCTTTGAGCAGTGACTCTTTTTTTGCTGTTCTGCATTAATCTTACTTTATTTCAATAAACTGTTTCTATCATTTGGTTTTCAGAGTCTGTTTTCAGCAAAACACTCACTTCCAGCCATAGTTCAGGTCTTTGTTCACAATCGCCTCCTCAGAGAGTCCTTTCCTGAAAAACTGATCTGGAGTGCCCCCCTTTCTTGGCCCTGTTTCTTGTTACAATGCTTAATTCTTCCTTATCCCTATTTGATATATTATACATCTATGTATTTATACGTTTATTGTACATCTCCCCTAATGCATAACAATATCTATGAAAGGAGGAAGTATGTTTCTTTTGTTTAACTATCCCCAGTGATTGTCATAGTGGCTTGCCCATAATAGGTGTTTCATAAGTGTGTGTTGAATGAATTAAGTGTCCTCTCAATTGTTCCCTTGTGGACCCTCCAGAGATCCACCCTTTTCCCCTAGTGTTTATGACGCATCACTAGATTATATGTTCTTTGGGATCAGAGGACTATGTCTTGTCCCAGCCCGCGGGACGATCAGCGGAGGCTCTGATACCTGTAAGGGAGGAATGGTATGGGACAAGAGACATGAAGAATGACAGCAAGACAGGTTTCTGATCAAGCTGCAAAACTTTATTGAAGAGGCAGGGTATATATGCCCTGGAGGGAGAGGGGGTGGCTAATAAGGACAGGTAGCGGTCTGGGATTGGTGATTGCTGTTGCTAGGGTGGATGACCAATGGGTGGCTACTGTTCAGGCGCGAACTAGCTACTGCTTAGGCGGGAACTACTGTTACTTCCTTGAAGAAGGCTAATTATAGCTTAAGCTGTTCTTGCATCAGCCCTGGCGGCCATGTTGCATGTTACCGGTATCGCTGAAGGTGAATATTATATATGCTACCTTAATTGTCCCCAACAATGTCTGTCTTGTTTTCCATTGTATTTTGTTATCTACCCCAAATTCTATTGAATAATAAATTCTCAATAAATAGATGCATAAATTAGTGATCATAAAATAGTTGCAAAAAATTGATCATAGTCTCTGGGACCTTTTCAGTATTAAAATAAATGATAATAACAATAGATAGTCTTATTTTATGCAACTAGAAGTATCTTAACTAGTGCCTGCCTAAGGAGAGTTTAAAAAGCTGATTAAGAAGAAAATATAGGTGTGAAAAACAAACCATTTGTCATTTCTATTTTAATTTTAGAAAGTACAACCAAATTAATTTAGATGTATCACCATAGGCAGTCACTGTCAGACACAGAAGATGCCTGTAGTTTATTTCCAGCATGTTGGGAAGTATTTCCCCAGCCAAGGCAAATAACAGGCATTAGCAGCATTATACCTATTCCTCTTCTCTTCTGTATACCACTGGGCACTAAAAAGAAACATATTTTTAATCTAGGGCTGTTGTAGCACACTTATATTCAACAGAAACCTGAATTGAAAAATACATTTACAGAATGCTTTTGATCAAATAGAAAAGAAAAAGAGAGGTAAATCATCTCATGATTAAAAAGCAGCTCCTAACCTACCAGGAAAGCTGTCAAGAGCTTATGACATTATTTTCAAGGGTAGAGAGAGGAGATAATTGTAATACCTAGAAAGATCTGAGTCAAATTACTGCCAAAACAGTGAAGTAAAATCTGAACTTTGAGTGTCTCCAGTACTGTAGGATTTTGAATTGCTGTTTTGGATATTTATTGAAAATAGCAACATGCTTTCCAAAGAAAACTATCAAAGTTTTACTTCAAGATATGCAGAATTTGGGAGGTATAATTTTTGTTCTCTCTGAAAATTTCTATTTATATAAGTAACTGAAATCAGAGGTGTTAGCGTTATCCCAAATCCCTGAATAATAAATAAATAATAAATAAAATTAGGGGGAAATAAACATTATGGCAATCTGTTACATCATTAGAGTGTATGTCAAAAAACCTTAAAAGAGCAAAACTATTTCAATCTAAAACAGGTTAACAGGCAATATTTTGTGGTTATGCTAACAATACGAACAAGTGGATGATTTCAGATCAAATCCTCTTCTCTTCCATTTGCATTATTAACTTTCTTTTCCTATGTGAACACAGCTGGAAAATTTTGCTTTCTTCCCTCTGATCTTAGTGATTCCTTAACCACCATCTATCTTTAATCATTCAAAAATCTTCAACAAAGACAGGTTTTCACTGTGAATATTTGGCACACACTCAGAAACTACAGAAAATAGTATCTGCCTGCTGACACTGAATAATAATTCCTGTAAGGTCTACTGAAGAGAATGCTAGTCTTTGGTTTGATGAGTTTCCTTAGATCTCTTCATCTTTGACATTTCAAGTCTAGATTCTCTTTCAAACTTATTCAAATGCCATGTTACAACTTTCGGGTGGAATCTTGAAAAGATTTGAATAGTTAAAAATGCGTTATTTCTAAAACTGTTGAAAAAATAAACAGAAAACTGCAAGTGCAGGAGAAATGTTGAAAAAGAGGTATACCTATTCACTGTTGGTGGGGAAGCAGAATTGTGCAGCCACTCTGGTGGGCATTGTGGTGGTTCCTCAGGAAGCTAAGTATATAAAATTGCCATATGATCCAGCAATCCCATTACCAGGCAATTATATGAAAGCAGGGACACAAATAGACATTTGCCCACCAATGTTTTTGGCACATTATTCATAATTGCCAATGGATAGAGGCAGCCCAAGGGTCTATCGATTGATGAGTAGATAAACAAACTGTGGTGTATACATATGATAGAATATTGTGCATTTTCAGGAAGGAATGAAGTCTTGATGTATGCAACGATGTGAATGAAACTTGAGTATGTTATGTTGAGTGAAATAAGCCAGAAACAAAAGGACAAATATTGTATGGTTTCACTAATATGAAGTAACCATAATGAGAAAACTCTGAGAGTTAAATTCAGGAGCCTAGGTTATCAGGAGTTAGAGAGAGTGCAGCCATTGGGCAATTGATGCTAAGGAGTACAGAATGTTTGATAAAGGTGATTGTAAAGGTTCAGAAATGGAAAGCACAATACTGTGCAATGGTAAAACAATATTGTAAGAGTAATTAACAAAGCTGAGTGTGAGTATGGTTGAAAGAGGAGGATTAGGGTTGTGAATATCACCTGAAGGAAAGACAGAATAAAAACTGGGACTATGTAACTTAGCGAAACCTAGAGTGGACAATGATGGTGGATAATTGTACAAATAAAAGAAAGCTTTTACATGAACTAAAACAAATGTATGCCACTATTAAAGTGTTAATGGGGTGGTGTGCCAGTCTGAATGCATTTTGCCCCCCAAAATGCCATTATCTTTGATGCAGTCTTGTGTGAGCAGACATATTACTGTTGATTAGATTGTAATTCTTTGATTGTTTCCATGGAGATGTGACCCATCCAAATGCAGGTGACAACTCTGATTAGATAATTTCCATGTAGGCTTGGCCCCGTCCATTCAGCATGGGCCTTGATTAGTTCACTGGAGCCCTGTAAAAGCTCAGACAAATGGAGCGAGCTTGCTACAGCCAAGAGGGGCACTTTGAAGACTGCACAGGAGCTGAGAGAGGAGCTTCAGCTTACAGAGACATTTTGGAGACAGCCTTTAAAAGCAGACTTTTGCTCTGGAGGAGCTAAGAGAGGACAAATGCCCCAAGAGCAACTAAGAGTGACATTTTTGAGGAGCTCCAGACTAGAGAGGAACATCCTGGGAGAAAGCCACTTGAACCCAGAACTCCAGAGCCAATGCCTTCCCAGCTAACAGAGGTTTTCTGGACTCCATTGGCCATTCTCCAGCGAAGGTACCCGATTGTTGATGTGTTACCATGGACACTTTATGGACTTAAGACTTTAACTGTGTAACCAAATAAACCCCCTTTTATAAAAGCCAATCCATTTCTGGTGTTTTGCATTCCAGCAGCACTAGCAAACCAGAACAGGTGGTATATGGGAAAAATACAATTA
This sequence comes from Choloepus didactylus, assembly GCF_015220235.1. Taxonomy (NCBI): domain Eukaryota; kingdom Metazoa; phylum Chordata; class Mammalia; order Pilosa; family Megalonychidae; genus Choloepus; species Choloepus didactylus. Next base: position 61,046,893 of record NC_051316.1, read on the forward strand.
ATGTAAACTAAGGTCTATAGTTTACAGTAACACTGTAGTATTCTTTCATTATCATAACAAAAGCACTATACCAAGGCTAAATGTCAATAATAGGGGATATAAGGAAGAGGTATGGGAATTTTTTTCTTTCTTTCAAAAGAAACGGGAATGTTCTCATATGGATTGTGGTGGTGAATGCATAACTATGTAATTATCCCAGAAGCTTCTGATTGTACACATAGGATGGACTGTAAGTGTGTGAATAAAACTGTTAAAAATGTAAATTAAAAAATTTAATACAAAAATAAGAATAAAGAGGTGAGTGAAAAAAATGCACTATTTCATTGTAAGTAACCTCTTCCACATAAAGCAATAGATCATCGTAAGGCAATAGAATTTCTGCAGACACCACAAAATACACGTTGACTCTCTCTAGATTAATTTCCCTGTTTTTTTCTTTCTAACACATTTCCTTTCCTTCTCCATCCCTGCTTTCCAAAAATTTTACCAGTTTGCTGTAGCATGTAGTTAATAATTTCAGATGGTAATCCATTTGATAGTACTGTACTAAATACTTTAAAAGATTACTTTACGTCAGCTTTTGTACATGTTTTCATGACTCAAGCCCAAAATACAGTAGGAAACATATGATGTCTTTAATATCTATTCCTTTATTACAAACAGGTCTTCCCTAAAAAAAAAATATGTAAATCTCAGGAGGCAGCATATATGGAGTATTTGGTAAAACTGGTATACAGGGATTTTGTTATCTATTTCAGCTTAGTTCAAGGTCATCTGCAATGTTCCTGATGAAGACCTCCAGGTGTCTTATGTGTCAATTCATATTCTAGTGCACAGTCATACCTGTATATGAAGACAAACCAAGAGGAAAACAAGCTCCTTGCATGGTACAGTAATAAAACAACAGCAGTCAGCATTTGGCAGGATTGCTATATAATATTACTGTGAATCATATAAATCCCCATAAAAGATTTTTTTTTTATTGTTGTTTGCCTGTTTTTATTTTCCAGTTCCTAATATTAGGAAAACTTGAAAGAAAAAAAAAAATCTTGAAAGATGAGAAGTCTGTAGCCTCAATCTATCAAATCCACTTATCCCCAAGGTACTACTTTGAAAAGATACTTCTCAGCCTACTGTTCTGAAAGGTAATTCCTGAAACTCTTGATTCCCACCCTGATTTCTTTTTTCTCTCTCTCTAAGTCAATCTCCCTTTCTCTCATTAGTAATGGCACTTGGAAATAAGTTTAAGTTGTCAGAGAATAGAAACCATTATTAAATAATTCCAGAAACCTAACAAAGCTGGCATGACCAATCTTCCTATACTTATACTTGCTATACTTCAGTTCTAAGTTCAAAGCTCTAAACTAGCAACTGTCTCGTCTTTATAGATTCCAAGGGCACAGCTATTAATTTTTTTACTCTTAGATGTATTTTTTCACTGTTCTTAAACGTCGGATTTCATAAATTTGTTAGTTTCTAAAAATCTGCAGCTTTTTGAATAGTGGCCCTTGTATTTTGATCTAAACCAAATGGGGCCAAACTTTTTACTTTTATTCTGAAAGGTCATTTTCATCAAGATTGTATTAGAAATAAACATTTAAAGGCATCCTTTGGACGGTTTCTTGCATGAATGTTTGTAAGAAGAACATGTTATAAGAGCTTCTCTGCCAGCAAGCTGATTTGTTAATCCAAAATGGTCTGAAGCTGCCATCTTCTGGCGCTTATGCGGTATTTCTCTAAATTCAGGATTCCTCCGCTTAAGTGATGTGACATAATTGGAACAACTGTGCAGCACCTCTGTCAGTATCAGAGAGATCTGTAAGCACGACAAAGGCAAAATGCCAACATCGTGGCTCCATTTACGAAACAGGCTGCAGTAGTAGATCCCTAGGAACCGAGAAAGTTCCTGCTAAAATCAGGCAAGGGTCTAGTACTTGAGACAGTGGCATTTTTGTATGCCTTTGAAAACGGAAAGTTTATGTGTGATGGAGGTTGTGATTACAGTCTTTTTTCTAATATTCTCTCACTTCATCAGAATAAATCACAACTTGGCTTTGAGGCTAATCAAATTAACTCCTTACCATAGAAGCAGATTTTAAACTTAGAAAATACTTAGAAATATCAACCAAAATATTAAGTTATCTCTACTTTCCAGATATTCAAAAATGAATATTCATATTTTAAAAAGATTTTTAAGTATATTTGCATTTTTTCCTGATTGTCAAAACTAAAATGAAGCCTGTTTGATTATATCGATAATTTATGCTAGGTGTTAGCTTTTATTTTTAGAACAAGCTCTTGGAATCATTCAGGAACAAAGCCTAGAGACTGAATAAGTGGCTCAGCTGTGGAAACCCACTGAGCTCCATGAATGACCACTTTCCTGTCTTTCTGAGAAGATCATTTTATTTTTGTAATTGCCAAAAAATTAAATTAAGAGCTTTACTATTTTTCCAGGTTCTTATCTTTCATATAATGTTTTTCTCCAAATGTAGTGTAGCAGGATTAGATATTTAGAATGAATAAAATAGCTCCTAGAAAAGAAACTGGCAACTTCTTCTGTGATGCTGAGTAATGAAACAGACATACAGAGCCTGCCGGAATTATAAAACATAAGTGAAGATTAATGAGGCCTGAAAATGTAGGGTCCCATGGTCTCCAACCAATGTGCAAGGTGTCCCACCTCAGCTTTCTCCACATTGAACAGCTGCCCATTTTAAAGGCAAGCAAAATTGTATTAGTTCCTGCTTTGATTCAGAAAGTTTCGTAAAAGCTAGCATAAAGAATTTAGCTTTAATTTTCCTAAGTTTTTTTTTTTTTTTTTTTTTTTTTTTTTGGTTTTTCCAAACCGTTATAGTTGTCTTTGCCTTTTGTCCTTGATTGCAGAGAAATTGTGAATAGATATGTGTGTTCTGATTCTGTTCCCTAGCCTGGGTGATCAAGGACCAGGATCTTATAAAGAACCCCATTTATGAAAGTGCAGTATTAAAGGAAGGAAACATCATGTAGCTTCATTTCTCTCTCCCCATCCCGTAGTCCTAGAGATAGACTGCCTCTGGGTTGTCAAGGAGCTTTGAAGGTTCGCATTATTTTTGATGAAAGGAACAGTGGCTGCAATAAAAAATGATTTTTTCCAATTGATTCTAGATTCCTGGATGTTACTAGTGCCCCATAGTTTTCCCAAGAAGACATAAAAAATTGATTTGCTCTTAATCTTAGATGGTTATGAGAAGTGCACACTACTCCATCTGACTACATTGTCACAGAACTTTCCGTAAGTTAATATATCTTTCCTTATTATCAGAAATGGAGAGACAGTCTTAGATCTAGGCTCTGTGAAAACACCACAGAAGAGTCTACATTTGTCACTTTGTCCATTATTAGAAACCAGTTGCACTTATTTCTGTGGAATGTCTTTGTTCATCATGTTTGTCCAGTAAGTCACCTTAACCTTCTTAATGTTTTCTTATGGGGACCTCGGAAATGCTGTTATCCCCTACATTTTACTTGTTCAAATTTCATGTTTACATGTTCAAATTTAGCTGAGGAGTTTTGGATTATCTGTCTCTTTTCCATAAATATTTACTATACTCAAAATAATGAAATGTAGAATTATACAGGGTTTTATTGTCTGTCCAATCTGGTCCAGTACATGCACATATTGAAAACACCATAAATTTCAATTAATAGCAAATACTATTATATTAACCAAATAGTATAAGCAGTAAGGCACATGAGGGTGATTGTGTCCTCAGATCATATCTCAATTCAGTGTGTGCTTCAATCCCCTTCCAAGGGGCTATACACCCCGACCTCCTGACATTTTCTATAGGCTCTTGTTAACTGCTTAGCCACTCAGATTTTGGTGGTTTGAACCTGGATATTCATCAAATCTACATTATTTTTCTAGTTTAAACAGGTGGAAAACAATGCAGAAAGAAATGAAGTGCCTATAATGAAACTGGAAAGAGGCAGCAATATGAGCTATGACTGTTGTCGCTGAGAAGAGATACTGGCAGTGGATCATAAGCAGCAGCCACCAAAAGCTACTTTGATAGCATGTTAGTGGCAGACTCTTGAGTGCCTTTGAAAGCTGAAGTTGCTCTCTTCCCACCAAGATGCAAATAAAGATTTATAAGAAATGAAAACCTATAAGCAGCAGAGGGCTGGAGAGGGAAGGACAGAACTAGAGAAGGAAGGAGGAGTTATCCAGGCAGAAGGGGAGTGGCATTTCTGTGGAAGAGCTATTGTGGCTGGGAGCAAGTTAACGGATGTTGAGCTTGATGAAGGCAGTCCTTAGATGGGAGTAATAACCCAGCCACAAAAGGGAGCCCTGCTGTGACATTCCAGTTCTCTCCCCGCCCCCCACCGTCTCTCTCCCCTCCCTCCCTACCTCCTTCCTCTACAATCTAGGAAAATAAAATTGCATATTTCAAGAAACTTTTAACTGTCACATAAAATCTATTGATTTTGTGTGTATTATGTACAGTGTACACTTAAGGATAGGCAGTGTGCTTATAATACCTATTTGTGATAACTGCATTTCTATAGGCATATATAGTAGCACAGAATATTGCCTTGAAGTATAAATACCTCTCTTAGTAAATGTGAGAGGGTATGTTCATCAAAGAGAGTATCCTCCACATGAGAAATCTCTTGAAGAATTCTTGGTAAAGAGAGTTGAGAGGCCATTACTAGATATTCTAGTCCCTTCTCATTTCTTACAATTATAATTATATAATTGTATTTCCTCTATTTTCAAGGAAAGTTGTTCTCATTATTTGAGTTAATGTAAATATGGAAAATGGGTGAAAGTTTTATGTGGTATTCTCAACCAGCCACTTGAGGAATATATTTATGCCTTCAGGAGAGAAAACAAAATGTGTCTGTATGTGTGTGTGCATTTATAATTATGTTTAGTCCAGAAATTTTTAAAATGTGTATTTCAATAGTAACATGATAAATTCACTTAAAATTGATAATTAAAGATAATTTCCATCCTTACATTCTTGTTTTGTTCCCTAAATGCCACTTAACATGCTATAAATTTACTAAGCAAATCCATTAAAATTTACCTTCAATTTTCTCATTTAGGCACAGAATACATTTTATATAGAAATGAATAGAAACATTTAAAAACATTTTTAATTGAATTTTGGTTACTTGAAAGATGGGTATAAGACATAGGATCCCTCTGAATTTTAGGATTTCAGAAAAAAAAATCTGAGCAAGCACCTCTAATACACGTAAATGTATTTTTATCTTTATACATGATATACATTTAGAAATCTGTTAAGATATTCTTCATAAATCAGACAAAGAAATGAGTAACTTAAAAGACAAAATAAATAATATTTATTTTAACTTTTAAATGTATCAACTATTTTAAAAAGATTGAACAGAGTTGTTTTTTTTTTTAATCTAAGGTTTTTTAACTATTTATGATACAATAATTCAAATATCTGATACTAAGAAGACTTTATTATAATACTTGGTTTGATAACTAACATAGCTGGGAAAAGCTATGCACATAAGAATAGAAAAGAGTTGTCATTTCAGCCTCAAATTGTTCAAAGAAATTTGCTGATTATGGCTAGTATTAGTAAATAGACATTTTGCTTGACATCAGTCAGTTGCTCTGACAAACTACTTGAAATGACTTTTACTTTTTAATTTAAATAAGTAGTTGCAAAACCAAAGAAAACTCTTAATTTGTTTAAATAGGTCAAAGCATTCTAGTTTCAAGTTTTTCAAGTGTTCCCATATGAAAGATTAACTGTTTATAGCTTACATCATTTTTGGCATCAAAATTATACAAACATTCCAAAGTTTCCAAACATCTGTCTTCAAAATTCTTTCTCCCCATGGCACAAGTTTTTTGGGAGAAGCAGTTACTTTTTCATTTATCTTTAATATGTTCCAGATAAGTCTGTTCTTAATATCTGCTAAGATAGCATTTCTCCAATTGCCATCAAAGAAAAAGTCAGAAAATTTAGATCACTTGTTTCTGTATGATACAGACAATTCTTATGAAAGCCCTGATCTCAATACAAGCATTTAAAGAAGTCTACAATTTAACAGTATGTGGTGCACATGCTGGGGAACACTTAAACTGCAAGATGTTAAACATGTTGAAGGACAGCATGAGATTGTCGTATCAACCCTTCTCTTCAGTTCTCCCCTCAGGAGGCTGCATATATTTCCACTAGGTTTTGTGACCGCACGAGATACTGGCCAGTGGAGACAAGCAATGTCAATCCATATAGTAAATATTAGTGATGCTTAATTACTTTCATTTCAGCTAAATATATATACACACATACACATATATATGTATATATATGTGTGTGTGTTATATATACTATATCTTCAGCTATATTATATATAAATATGTGATATATATATATATATATAATTTGAAAATCCACTATTTCTTTAAATAACCCAATAGAATATTTTGCCCAGTGACGAGGAAATCAGCCCCTCGTAATCAACAAATTTTCATGTCTGGTATTTTAAAAGTTAAAAAAATTCAACTGAAAATGAATCATAGATGGATGATACTCTTGGAACAAACACTGTGTCTTCTTTAGAGAGTTTCAAGATTTTACAACCCAAGATCAATGATGAGCCTACTTCATAAATCTTATTTATTTTTAAAGACAAATGCTGTGATCTCTTCTGTAGAGCCATTTTGGATTTTGCTAATATAGGAGTCCAAAGTACATTTTCCCCTCCTTTACTGAGCACCATAATTTTCTCCCCGCCCCCGCCACCTTGTTGCCTGTTAACCACAAAGCATGTCTTGGAGAGCATCTTAGGTGCAGGTAAAAAGACAGTCTGTAATTGTGATCTCTTAGGGAACTGGGTGTTGAGGTTCCAGCTCTGACTGATGAGCACTCTTGCCATTCTGCAGTGCAGTTCTTACAAACATGTAAGTCTTGCATTTAAATGATGAGTCTGTGGTATCTTTTTTCCACAGAAACACTATTTGGGGTGGGGGACTGTCCCACCTGACTTCAGGAATTACCAGTTGCAAAAAAGGTTAGATTTGTTTTTTGAAAAGCTTTAAAAATAATATAGCAATTTGTGTTTTTAAAAAATACTTAAAAATATTCCCTCGTTATTAGCTCAGTTACAGGAGAGTTCTTTAAAATGAATATAATAAAAATCAAAATGCCATTGAGTGATTCTGAAATCCTAGCCTTGTTTATTAATTTAGCTGTGTGCCTTTTTCCATCACAACTGGTGAAAAGGTCAAACTGATTGAAAAACCCATCAGAGGCAATATCAGATTCAACAATACAATAACAAGAAGATGAAGATGTATGATTCAGCTGACAGCCATGTTTGGTTATTTGATACTTGTCAGCTCCCAGAAACCTTATCTTTATTTGGAAGTACCTACTAGAAGATTCTTAAGTGACTTCCTATCACAACACAAACATTATTGTGCATTTAATGTGATTTCCTGCTGTCTCTGGGAAAAAAATGAAAATGAGTTCAAATCCAAGATGTGAAATGATGTGAAAGGAAAGTCATATAAAAAAGTGAATGGCCATGCTTTAAAAACTGTTTTTCTATTGCCCCATAATACTACTAAAAAGATGAGACATTTGTAAATGCCATCTATAAAATACACACATAATAGACTTCTTTGAAATGATTACATATTTCAAACAAGGGGAAATGGAATTTCCTAGATTTTTTTGGTGGGAGGTGGCAAAAAATAAAATCTTGGTTGAATGAGATCCACATGCACGTTAGACTTGTTCCCCTTCACACAGAACATGAATCAAAATTGCATTACAAATTGCTGCTTAGTCTAACAATTTCATGTAAGCATAAACAAGAAAGCAACAAACAGCTAGGAAACTATTCCCAGATTATATTTCCAAGCCTCTCAAAAATTATTTCACACACTACTCTAAACATATCATACCCCACAGGAAATAATAAATAAATAAATTGGATAATTTTCCTGATAATCTAGTTTTTAAACCTTGCTAAAATTCAAAAGAGTTAATAAGTGGTGGTTTGTTTCTCAGAAGAATACTACCTATAGACCCATGACCTGACCAAGTTTTAGTCCATGATACCAGGGTCCTAGCACTCTTGTTGAGTGCTTGCCAGGCTGGGCAAGGTCTAATCTGAAGTACCTTCAGTTGGTTTGCCAAGGCCAGGTTTGCCTAAGTCTTAAGAATACAGAGCTGGGAGTACTCCCATATCACTAAGCCCTCAAGATGTATTTAGGATTGATATATAAAGGTCAAGTTAATGAAAACTGACAAAGAACAGATTAATAAAGTGTGTTTGTTTGCTTGTTTTTTGTTGTTTTTTATTATAATTTGTTTGGTGTATGGTAAGTTATTTTAAAAATACTAAGAAACTCAATTAACGAAAACCATTATCTATGTATTCAGTCATGCAATAAACATTTATGTAGTCCTTATTATGGGATCAGGATTGTACTAGACACTGAATGATCTAGTGAACAAGACTCAGTTTCTGACCCAGGGAATTTTTATTTTAGAAGAAGAAATGGACGTGTCAGCAGGCAATCCAGTAAGTGTCGTAACGTGGGTAATACAGAACAACCTGGGGAAAAAAAAAACCTGAGTCGGCTTAGGTTAGGAATGAGATTAGTCAAGGAAAATTTTCTCATCTAAATGAGAAAATACTTTACTGTAGGGAATGGAGGATAGGATCTCCAGATGATGGGAATGGCTCATGATGCATTGAGGGGGTGGGGGCACTGACCATGGATTGTGAGAGGGACACTTGGCAAGAGACAAAGTAAAGAGACAAAGTGAATTGACGCTGTCAAGTTTGAACTTTATCCATAACAGTGATGAGCCATTTCGACAGTTCTCAGCAATGGGCATTGTTATGTGTATTACAGAAATGGGAATTTGAGATTCAAAAATCATTTATGATTTTTCAAAATAATTTAGTGTATTACTCTGTGCTCTGGCAGGAGAGAAATGGTGCTCTTAAACTAGCCAACTGAGGATAACTGGATACAGGCACTGTTTACAAAAGAGGTTCAGCATTGAGGGAAATCAGCCTGGTGCTTGTCACAACAGGAAGCCTAACTGAACCAATGGGAGGAAGTGGTGAGTGGAATCCATAGAAAAAAGTTGTGAGAGGCCAACAGACATTCAGGAGAGGGGAGCGCGTTACTGGACCAACAGGAAGGGAGTAGGGGAAATAAAACCTTGACCCCACTTTCCATTGGTTGGACCCAACTGGAAGACAGAGGATAAGGGAACCCTTTGATGCAATCTCAGGACACAAAACATGGTGGAGAATGGTGGGGAAAGAATCTGAAGAGGGAAAAAGGTCAAGCAGGAAATCAGCAGCAGAACTTAAGCTTATCTCCAAATCCCAAATCATTAGACATAGTTTTTTTTTTTTTGGATTTGATTTTGCCTGTTCCAATGACAGGTTAGGTTTTTTTGTTTTGTTTTGTTTTGTTTGTTTTAAATTTTATTTTGAAATAAATTCAAAGTTATAGGAACAGTTGCAAAAGCAATACAAACCCTATACACAGAACTCCAGCATACCCTGACCCCCCTCCCCTGATGCCCTGATCCACCAACTTTAACATGCTGTCACACCACCATTTCTCTTTCCCTCCCTCTCTCCCTCCCTCCCTGTCATCCATCATCTATTGCTCTGTCTTCTGAACATATGAGAGCAAGCTGCACACATCCTTGAACAAACACTAATAATTCACATATACAATTCCTATGAGCAAGAAAGTTCTTTTATGCAATCCCATTAAGTGCAGCTAAGAAGTTCAAGAAATTCAACATTGATACAAAGCTTACATTCGATATTTCCTTTTTTTTTTTTTTCCTTATGTCTCAATTGTGTCCCTTTGAGCCTCCTGTCCTCCATCCTCAGATCCCATCCAGGGTCATCCTTGGCATTCAATTGTCATCTATTTAGACTGTCCTTTTTTTTTCAATTGTGGGAACATATATACAGCCTAAGTCTTCCCATTCCACTCCCTCCCTAGCATTCCATTAGTGGGATTAATCACATTTAGAATGTTGTAATGCTATCACCGTCCCACCATCCATTACTAGAAATTTCCCTTCACCTCAAACAGCAACCCTACACTCATTTCTTAACTCCCCATTGCCCCTTCCCTCACTTCTCGTAACCCATACTCTACTTTTCATCTCTATGGTCATATTCTCTGATAATTTCTTTGTGTTTACTGTGGGGCTTAAATCCATAACAATCTTGTTTTTTTCTTTGATACCAACTTAACTTCAATAGGACACGTAAACCATGTTCCTGTACCCCTCCATTCCCCCACCTTTATAAAGTTCTTGTCAAAAATTATATATTTCACATTGAGTCCAAAACCACTGATTTGTCATTAGAGTTTGTGTATTTTATATCATGTAGGAAGTAAATAGTGGAGTTACAAATCAAAAATTATTGACTTCTATTTGTATTCTATTGTGGTCATAGAATGTGCTTTGAATATATTCAATTTTTTTTTCTTTTTTAATTTATTGAGGCTTGTTTTATGTCCCAGCATGTGGTCCATTCTGTAGAAAGATCAGTGATCACTAGAGAAAAATCTGTGTCCTGGTGATTTGGGATGTAAGGTTCTATAATGTCTGTTAAAAGTCTCTATATCTCTCTCTCCTTTCTTTGTTTCTCTGTCGGTAGGGCTTCCTTTAGTATCTGAAGTAGGGCAGGTCTTTTATTGGCAAAATCTCTCAGCATTGGTTTGTGAAAAATTTAAGCTCTCCTTCAAATTTGAAGGAGAGTTTTGCTGGATAAAGTATTCTTGGTTGGAAATTTTTCTCTCTGAGTTTTAAATATGTCATGCCACTGCCTTCTCGCCTCCATAGTGGCCACTGAGTAGTCACAACTTAGTCTTACGTTGTTTCCTTTGTATGTGGTGAATTGCTTTTCTCTTGCTGTTTTCAGAACTTGCTCCTTCTCTTCAGTAGTTGACAGTCTGATCAGAATATGTCTTGTAGTGGGCTTATTTGGATTTATTCTATTTAGAGTTGGCTGGGCATTTATGCTTTGTGTATTTACATTGTGTAGAAGGTTGGGGAAGTTTTCCCCAACAATTTCTTTGAATACTCTTTCTAGACCTTTACCCTTCTCTTCCCCTTCTGGAACACCAATGAGTCTTAAATTTGGACGTTTTATTTTATCTATCATATCCCTGAGATCCATTTTGATTTTTTCAATTTTTTTTTCCATCCTTTCTTTTGTTCTTTCATTTTCTGTTCTGTGGTCCTCTAGGGCACTAAGTCATTGTTCAAATACCTCTAATCTTGTATTATGAGTATCCAGAGTCTTTTTAATTTGGCCAACAGTTTCTTTTATTTCCATAAGATCTTCTATTTTTTTTTATTTACTCTTGCAATTTCTTCTTTATGTTCTTCTAGGGTCTTCTTTATGTCCTCTATATCCTGTGCCATGTTCTTCTTCATGTCCTTTATATCCTGTGCCATGCTCTCATTCTTTGATTATAGTCCTTTGATTAATTGTGCCAAGTACTGTATCTCTTCTGATATTTTGATTTGGGTGTTTGGGATTGGGTTCTCCCTATCGTCTGGTTTTATCATATGCTGTAAGATTTTCTGTTGTTTTTGGCCTCTTGGCATTTGCTTTGCTTGATAGGGTTCTTTCAAGTTGTAAAAAATATCAGTCTAATTTTCAGAACTACAACTTGGTGGTGCGCACTTTCTCTAATAACTAGCAGATGGCATCACCTATTCCCCTCAAGTCAGTTCTCCTCAACTTTGTCTTTGTGGTGTGTGGGGAAGATTCTTGTAGGGTTAAATTGGTGAGCTCAGTTTGAGTGTGTTTTTGGTGCTGTCCGCCCTGAATGTGGGGTGTTTGTCTGGGAGGTTAGGGAAGCAGGGCAGCTTAAATATTCAAACCTCCCAGGTGTTCCTGGAGATTCAAGGCTGTTGCAAGAGTCTAAGCCTTCATTTCAGTTTTGCCCTAGATTTTCTCTGCCGCTGACCCACATGTCACCAGCATTGACGTAGCATCCTTAGGTTTTCTGAGTGGGCCCCTTTCTCAGCTGTGATCTTCTAGGACCTCTGCTGAGGGAAGGCTGCGCTATGTCACAAGTGTGCACCATTCCTCAAGGGAAGCCCCGGGCTGCTGGGCCATGTAGGGGTGCTCCCAGCCTGATGCAAAGATGGCTGAATGGAGTGTCTCAACCCCCCCCACCCCCCGTTTTGCACAGCTCTGCCTTCCCAGCTCTGGGACAACCAGCTGTGTATGCACCCAAGGCCACTGTCCATGGCCGATATTGTGGCGTGTGCTTCCTGGTGTGGCTCTGGGCTGTGGGTACAGCCCTGGGCAGGAGTATCTCCAGCCTGCCAGGGAACGGGCTGCAAGCAGTGTGGTTTCTTTCTTCTTTTGGCTCTCCCCTCTGGCCCCCTGACCCTGAGGGAATCAGCAGCAGTCTGTCTTCCACGTCAGACACTGAGAGGTTGGCATAGCACACTCCTGCTATGCTTCACTGCACAGTTCTCACCGTCATAACTGTATCTGCTCCTGGGTTTATTTTTGTTTTTTTTAAATGAACTAGTTCGTCTCCACTCCAAATGCCAAATCCTGGTTTTCCCACACCACAGCGAGGCCACGGGACTTTCAGCTGGCTTACTCACTCGTTTCAGAATGCAGACTCCCCGTTTCACCAAGTGCATGGACCCTGTGGATTCAACAGACCTTGTCCAGCTGGTGCATCACTGAAACTGGTGTTCTGGGTGACTCCCTGGTTTTTATCTAGTATTTCTCACGGAGGTGTTTTTTTGCCTTGTCTCACCTAGCTGCCATCTTAGGTTCTCAGATATAGTTTTTAAAAATCATTAAATTATCAACAGCAAATGTTACCATCAAAGAACAGTATTCTTATTTTTTTTCCGTTATGATATAAATACAAAACTCTATTGGCAGGACATTAAATGAATGAAATTATTTTTTACAAATGCCAATAAACTAGAAATTCCTGGTGAATTGAGAATTGTGCCATTGCGTTTGGATGGTAAGCTGGGCCTTTATGTTCCCTCAAAGAATGCTGTGGTCTTGGTGCTGATAGCAATAATAGAAAATAATGAATTTATATTCATTTTAAAAGGAAGTGACTATTTAAATAGTTCAACATTTCATGAAAAAGATTTTAGGGTAATTAGAATTCAAGCAGTTTGAAATTCATTTCTTTTACTGTTAAGCCAATTTACCAATGTTAATTGCTTTAAAGGATGGAGAAAACTTCCTTTTTCTTTTCAGATAATAAGGTATCCTTTTCTACTTTTAGTAAATTGGAGAAGTTTAATTTCATCATATTGATTTTTCTTTTTAACTTTTTTTTTACATCAAATGTATGAAAAAAAATTAAAAAAAAATACAATAAAAGAACATTTCAGAGACCATAATAAGGGAGTAAGAAAAAGACAACTAACCTAAGATAACTGCTTTACTTCCAACATGTTCCTACTTTACCCCAAGAAAGTTACCTAATATAGCAACATTTCTGTGAACTTGTTCCTACTATATCCATCAGAAATTAACAGACCATAGTCATTCCTGGGCATCCCCAGAACGTTAAATAGCTTATCTGATCTTCTTGGATTATTGTTCCCCCTTCCTTAATTGCTCTCTATTGCTAGTTCCCCTACATTCTACATTATAAACCATTTGTTTTACATTTTTCAAAGTTCACATTAGTGGTAGCATATAATATTTCTCTTTTTGTGCCTGGCTTATTTCGCTCAGCATTATGTCTTCAAGGTTCATCCATGTTGTCATATGTTTCACCAGATCGTTCCTTCTTACTGCCGCGTAGTATTCCATCGTGTGTATATACCACATTTTATTTATCCACTCATCTGTTGAAGGACATTTGGGTTGTTTCCATCTCTTGGCAATTGTGAATAATGTTGCTATGAACATTGGCGTGCAGATATCTGTTAGTGTCACTGCTTTCTGATCTTCCGGGTATATACCGAGAAGTGCAATCGCTGGATCGAATGGTAACTCTATATCTAGTTTTCTAAGGAACTGCCAGACTGACTTCCAGAGTGGCTGAACCATTATACAGTCCCACCAACAATGAATAAGAGTTCCAATTTCTCCACATCCCCTCCAGCATTTGTAGTTTCCTGTTTGTTTAATGGCAGCCATTCTAATCAGTATGAGACAGTATCTCACTGTGGTCTTAATTTGCATTTCTCTAATATCTAGTGAAGCTGAACATTTTTTCTTGTGTTTCTTGGCCATTTGTATTTCCTCTTCAGAGAACTGTCTTTTCATATCTTTTGCCCATTTTATAATTGGGCTGTCTGTACTATTGTCATTGAGTTGTAGGATTTCTTTATATATACAAGATATCAGTCTTTTGTCAGATACATGGTTTCCAAAAATTTTTTCCCATTGAGTTGGCTGCCTCTTTAACTTTTTGAGAAATTCCTTTGAGGTGCAGAAACTTCTAAGCTTGAGTTCCCATTTATCTATTTATTCCTTTGTTGCTTGTGCTTTGGGTGTAAGGTCTAGGAAGTGGCCGCCTAATACAAGGTCTTGAAGAAGTTTTCCTACATTATCTTCTAGGAGTTTTATGGTACTATCATTTATATTGAGATCTTTGGTCCATTTTGAGTTAATTTTTGTGTAGGGTGTGAGGTAGGGGTCCTCTTTCATTCTTTTGGATATGGATATCCAATTCTCCCAGCCCCATTTGTTGAAAAGACCATTATGACTCAGTTCAGTGACTTTGGGGGCCTTATCAAAGATCAGTGGGCCATAGATCTGAGGGTCTATCTCTGAATTCTCAATTTGATTCCATTGATCTATGTTTATCTTTGTGCCAGTACCATGCTGTTTTGACAACTGTGGCTTCATAATAAGCTTCAAAGTCAGGGAGTGTAAGTCCTCCCACTTCGTTTTTCTTTTTTAGAGTGTTTTTAGCAATTCGAGGCATCTTCCCTTTCCAAATAAATTTGATAACTAGCTTTTCCAAGTCTGCAAAGTAGGTTGTTGGAATTTTGATTGGGATTGCATTGAATCTGTAGATGAGTTTGGGTAGAATTGACATCTTAATGACATTTAGCCTTCCTATCCATGAACATGGAATATTTTTCCATCTTTTAAGGTCCCCTTCTATTGCTTTTAGTAGAGTTATGTAGTTTTCTTTGTATAGGTCTTTTACATCTTTGGTTAAGTTTATTCCTAGGTACTTGATTTTTTTAGTTACTATTGAAAATGGTATCTTTTTCTTGAGTGTCTCTTCAGTTTGTTCATTTCTAGCATATAGAAACATTACTGCCTTCTGTGCATTAATCTTGTATCCCGCTACTTTGCTAAATTTGTTTATTAGCTCTAGTAGCTGTATCGTCGATTTCTCAGGGTTTTCTAGATATAAGATCATATCATCTGCAAACAGTGACAGTTTAACTTCTTCTTTTCCAATTTGGATGCCTTTTATTTCTTTGTCTTGCTGGATTGTCCTGCCTAGCACTTCGAGCACAATGTTGAATAACAGTGGTGATAGCGGGCATCCTTGTCTTGTTCCTTATCTTAGAGGGAAGGCTTTCAGTCTCTCACCATTGAGTAGTATGCTGGCTCTGGGTTTTTCATATATGCTCTTTATCATGTTGAGGAAGTTTCCTTCAATTCCTACCTTTTGAAGTGTTTTTATCAAAAAGGGATGTTGGATTTTGTCAAATGCTTTTTCAGCATCTATTGAAGCGATCATTTGATTTTTCCTTTTCGAGTTTTTAATGTGTTGTAATACATTGATTGATTTTCTTATGTTGAGCCATCCTTGCATGCCTGGAATGAACCCCACTTGGTCATGGTGTATAATTTTTTTAATGTGTCTTTGGATTCGATTTGCAAGTATTTTGTTGAGGATTTTTGCATCTATATTCATTAGGGAGATTGGCCGGTAATTTCCTTTTTTGTAGCATCTTTGCCTGGTTTTGGTATTAGATTGATGTTAGCTTCATAAAATGAGTTAGGTAGTATTCCATTTTCTTCAATGTTTTCAAAGAGTTTGAGTAAGACTGGTGTCAGTTCTTTCTGGAAAGTTTGGTAGAATTCCCCTGTGAAGCCATCTGGCCCTGGGCATTTATTTGTGGGAAGATTTTTGATGACTGATTGGATCTCTTTGCTTGTGATGGGTTGGTTGAGGTCTTCTATTTCTTCTCTGGTCAGTCTAGGTTGTTCATATGTTTCCAGAAAATTATCCATTTCCTCTACATTATCCAGTTTGTTGCCATACAGTTGTTCATAGTACACTCTTATAATTTTTTTAATCTCTTCAGGATCTGCAGTTATGTCACCTTTTTCATTCACTATTTTGTTTATATGGGTCTTCTCTCTTTTTGATTTTGTCAGTCTAGCTAGGGGCTTGTCAATCTTGTTGATCTTCTCAAAGAACCAACTTTTGGTGATATTTTTCCTCTCTGTTGTTTTTTTGTTCTCTATGTCATTTATTTCTGCTTTAATCTTTGTTATTTCTTTTCTTGTACTTGGTTTAGGATTGGTTTGCTGTTCATTTCCTAGCTTCTTCAGTTGATCCATTAGTTCATTGATTTTGGCTCTTTCTTCCTTTTTAATATATGCGTTTAGTACTATAAATTTCGCCCTCAGTACTGCTTTTGCTGCATCCCATAGGTTTCAGTATGTTGTGTTCTCATTTTCATTCGTCTCTATATATTTAGCAATTTCTCTTGCTATTTCTTCTTTAACCCACTGATTGTTTAGGAGTGTGTTGTTTAACCTCCAGGTATTTGTGAATTTCTAAGTCTCTGATGGTTATTGACTTCTAATTGTATTCCATTGTGGTCAGAGAATGTGCTTTGAATAATTTCAATCTTTTTAAATTTATTGAGGCTTGTTTTATGTCCCAGCATATGATCTATTCTGGAGAAAGTTCTGTGAGCACTAGAAAAGTATGTGTATCCTGGTGATTTGGGATGTAATGCCCTGTATATGTCTGTTAAATCTAATTCATTTATCAGATTGTTTAGGTTTTCAATTTCCTTATTGGTCTTCTGTCTGGTTGATCTATCTATACGAGAGAGTGATGTGCTGAAGTCTCCCACAATTATTGTGGAAACATCAATTGCTTCCTTTAGTTTTGCCATTGTTTCTCTCATGTATTTTGTGGCAGCTTGATTGGGTGCATAGACATTTATGATTGTTATTTCTTCTTGTTGAATTGCCCCTTTTATTAGTATGTAGTGGTCTTCTTTGTCTCTCAAAACATCCCTGCATTTAAAGTCTATTTTATCTGAGATTAATATTGCTACAACTGCTTTCTTTTGGCTGTAGCTTGCATGAAATATTTTTTTCCATCCTTTCACTTTCAATTTCTTTGTGTCCCTGTGTCTAAGATGAGTCTCTTGTATGCAACATATTGATGGTTCATTTTTTTTTATCCATTCTGCAAAACTATATCTTTTAACTGGGGGAGTTTAATCCATTTACATTCAACGTTATAACCATGAAGGCATTTCTTGAATTAGCCATCTTATCCTTTGGTTTATGTTTGTCATATATATTTTTCCCCTCTATTAATATCCTTTATTGTACCCATACCGAATCTCTTTAGTACTGAACCTTTCTCCAAGTCTCTCTGTCCTTTCTTTGTTTCTCTGTCTGTAGGGCTCCCTTTAGTATCTCCAGTAGGGCAGGTCTCTTGTTAGTAAATTCTCTCAGCATTTGTTTGTCTGTGAAAAATTTAAGCTGTCCCTCAAATTTGAAGGAGAGCTTTGCTGGATAAAGTATTCTTGGTTGGAAATTTTTCTCATTCAGAATTTTAAATATATCGTGCCACTGCCTTCTCGCCTCCATGGTGGCTGCTGAGTAGTCACTACTTAGTCTTATGCTGTTTCCTTTGTATGTGGTGAATTGCTTTTCTCTTGCTGCTTTCAGAACTTGCTCCTTCTCTTCCGTGTTTGACAGTGTGATCAGAATATGTCTCAGAGTGGGTTTATTTGGATTTATTCTATTTGGAGTTCGCTGAGCATTTATGATTTCTGTATTTATGTTGTTTAGAAGATTTGGGAAGTTTTCCCCAACAATTTCTTTGAATACTCTTCCTAGTCCTTTACCCTTTCCTTCCCCTTCTGGAACACCAATTCCAGACTCAAAAAAATGAGTCTTATATTCGGGCGTTTTATATATTATCTATCATATCCCTGAGGTCCATTTTGATTTTTTCAATTTTTTTCCCTGTTCTTTCTTTTATGCTTTCATTTTCCATTCTGTCATCTTCCAGGTCACTGATTCGTTGTTCAACTTCCTCTAATCTTGTAGTATGATTGTCCAGAATCTTTTTAATTTCAACAGTTTCTTTAATTTCCATAAGATCATCTATTTTTTTATTCAGTCTTGCAATGTCTTCTTTATGCTCTTCTAGGGTCTTCTTGATATCCTTTGTATCCCGTACTATGGTCTCATTGTTCATCTTTAGTTCTTTGAGTAGCTGCTGTAGGTGCTGTGTCTCTTCTGATCTTTTGATTTGGGTGCTTGGGCATGGGTTATCCATATCGTCTGGTTTTTTCATATGCTTTATAATTTTCTGTTGTTTTTGGCCTCTTGGGATTTGCTTAACTTGATAGTGTTCTTTTAGGATTTGTAGACCAATTGAAGTCCTTATCTCTAATTTATCAGATCTACAGCTTCGTGGAGTACACTTTCTCTAACTAACCAGCAGGTGGCATCCACGAGCCACCCGTTCTCCACAAGCCAGTTCTCCCCTGCTTTGCCTTTGTGGTGAGTGGGGGAGTGAGTCTTGTGGGGTCCAACTGGTGTACCAAGCTTGCGTGTGTAGTTGGTGTTGCCCGTCCTGTATATAGGGTGTGTTTCTGGGCAGTCGGGGGGGGGGGCTCTAACAATCAAATCTCCCTGGTGATCCTGGAGTTTTAAAGCTGCTGCAATAGTCTAATCCTTCAGTTCAGTTCTGCCACAGTTTGTCTCTGCCACTGACTCGCAAGTCCTTGGTATTGGCGTATGGCTCCTGAGACTTGCAAGTGGGCCCCTCTTCCGGGCCGTGCACCCCGGGTCCTCTGTTGAGGGATGACTGTGCTATGTCACAGGTGAGTGTCGTCCCCCCAGGGCAGTTCTGGGCTGCTGGGTTGTGTAGGGAGGCTCCCAGTCTGCTGAAATGATGACTGAATGGGGCTTTGTTAATTCACACTGCTCCACCTTCCCAACTCTGGGACAATCAGCTGAGGTTGCAGGGAAGGCTAATGTCCACACCCAGTTTTGTGGTGTGTGCCTGTTATTTGAAGCGCTTCCGTCACACTGGGTTGTCTGGGGAAGCTCTGGACTATGGGGCTGGTGATGGGCAGGAGTGTTTCCTGTCTACCAGGATGATGGCTGTGAGCAGACACCCCCCTTTTCTTGGGAAGTTGTGGTGTTTAGTGAATTTTCTCAGCCACTGGATTATTGCCTTTTGTCTCAGAGCTCTCTTAGTTCTGCTCTTGTCTTGACCTGCCCAAATTGCAAGTCTTTGAAGCTTTCTGTATTGGGCTTCTTAGATTAATTGTTTTGGAAAAAGAAAAAAGGATTAAAAAAAAAAAAGGGCCCTCCTCACAGATCTAATGGGTTATTGAAATGCTAAGAGACAAAGCAATTAGGGCCATTAAGGAAAGGTCCACAGGGCAGAGAGATCAGCTTTTCTTCGGGATTTGCATATGAGCCTCAGGGCCTGAGCTCTGCCCTTTCCCTTTCTATGTTCACCAGAACTCCAAAAATCCTCTGCTTTTATTTTGGAGTTTTTCATGCTGTTTTTTTCTATGCCTGTTTCCTCTCTGCTGGGCTGGCTGCTCTCAGATTCTCTGGTGTCTGGTCTCAGTCTATCTATGGTTGGAGTTTAGATCACTAGAATGAGTTTCCGATAAGGGCTGCCACTGCAGTTCTCCCTTCTCCTTCCCGGAGCTGACAGTCCCTCCTCCCACGGGACTGAGCCTGGCAGGGAGGGGTGGGGGTCCCCTGGCCACAAAAACTTACAGATTTTGCTGATCTCAGCAGTTCCACGTTTTCATGAGTGTTGTATGAAGTATGCCCAAAGTCAGATTGCTCTGTGGTGTCCAGTCCACACAGTTCCTGGCTTTCTACCTACTTTCCTGGAGGAGTAACTAAAACATACAGCTCACCAGTCCTCCATCTTGCCCCACCTCCCATCATATTGATTTTTAGATAAATTTAACAAAAGTTTTAATTGAACACTTATTTTCAAAAGATGATACTTAGTCCAACACAATGTACTGTAATAAAATTGGGGGCAGAGATCTACTATGGATGTTAATTATTTTAATAATAAAAAAGGAAGATCATTCTTAATGAAACATACTAAATAACAGTTTTTAGAATAAATTTTAAAATAGAGGTGCAGAACAGAGCCCAAATCTGGGAGAACAGAGATAATTATTTTATTTCTACCAAGGCATGAATTAGCTTTGTTAACTTGTACAATTCATCCAACTTCTCTAGGCCTCGGTTTCTTCCTTTGGTAATTGAGGGAGTTGAATTAGATACCTACTGAGACTCACTCCAGCACTAAAATCCTATGATTTCTGTATAATTAAAATAGGCATGTCAGCAATTAAATATGTTATACCAATACTATAGAAGCAAAATGCCCTGAGTTTGAGTTTTGGTACTTCAACTTGGATGTTTTTAACAAAACTTAAATCTTAAGTCTCAGTCTATTCACATGTAAAATAGGGACAATAATATTAAATTCCTCATAGAATTATTGGGAAAATTAAATGAGAAAATGCTTGAGAAATGAGTCCAAAAGATAGCTATTATTTCTGTATAAGAGAACTAACAAATACCACTGCTACTCTGAATTTGAAAGATTGCAGTAAATATGTCCTACCTTATTTCTGTAGCTTCTTGAAGGTAACAGTTTTTAGCTCACTGAATGCTGCTCCTAGTCCCTCAGGGACTTTCAATTGCTGAAGAAATTACATGTGTTTTATGGCTTCCCTATGTTTGATCAGAGCTATCATGTTCACCAGAGCAAGAAAGAAACATATAAACAGAAATGCTACTGAGAATAGAACGGCAAACTAACAGGCATTGCTGACTTTCTCCCTAATCCTCCCACCCTTAACCTCATTCCAGGAACATCTTTAAAATATGAGGGAGGTTTACAGTATGGAAAATTAGGGAACATCTGTCAGAATCTCCCATGAAGACAAAATTTATTTTGGCCCTCTGGTAGGAGGGAAATGCCCATTCAGAATGGAAGATGTACAGGTAATACTGAGAGGCTTCAACTGGAGAAAATATTTTTCGTTGTACTTTTTTGTTTTTTCTTTTACCCACAGTTTCAACAAGATATCATCACTACCCCTTTGCTATAGAAAAAGCTGAAAGACACCAGTAGTATCCCTCCTCTGTCTGGAGATGGGATTGTGGCCTCAGGTGACACTAATCCCTGCTGGGGTGATGCATATGTGTTAGATGATCCTGCTTCCCTCCACCCCCACTGCTCCAACACACCAAGCCCAGTCTCAGAAACTTTTGAAAAAGACGAGCATGATCTGAGGAGCTGGGTCTCCTGGTAAAGAGGAAGCAAATGGAGAATGACTAAACTCAGATTAGACCCGCAGGGACTCTTCACCTGAAAGTTCAGTGCTTTCCCATTCTCCACTATCCAGGGGGAAGCAAACTAGGACCCCGACTTTAGTTCCTCGGGAGGATGATACTCTGTAACTGATACCCACAAGGGAACGTGAGTCACCGGGGTAAAATAACAAGACATGTGACATATGAGGAGCACAAATGTTACAAAAGAAAATAACCACACTGCTAAACACATAAAAGATAAAGCCTTTTGAATTTGAGTTCCTGATAGAACAAGAATTAACATGGAGACACTGAACATTCTCAAAGAGTAAGAGAGAATGGTAACAAGATTTATGAACAAGCATTTAAAGAAGACACTTGGAAACACAGGCTATAGAATATATTACTTTTATGAAACACTGCAAAGAAATATTGAAAACAGAATACGCACAGTAGAAGATTCTATCAGTGACCTGAAAGATCAGATAAAGAAATTCTCCAGGAGGCATCAGAAAGGGGTGAAGAGATTAAAGGGTCAAGTTAAGATATATGGTGGTAGAAATAGCAGTGTCAATATATGTTTGGAGATAGTGAAAAAGAAAAAAGAAAAAAAGAAAAAAGAGAAAGAAATAGCTGAAGAAATACTAACTCATAAGTTAACAGAATCAAGGAAAAATGAAAGAGTAACATTGGGAAGAGGGAAAAACATAGATATTTGAAAATTGCCAAGTGGGATATATAAGAAAAGGAATGAAGCCTAAATGTAAAATAGTAAAATTCAAAGAATTTCAAAATGAAGAGAAAATTCTAAAAGCCTTCTGAGAGAAAGGGTATCATATTCACAACAGATTTCTCAACAGCAATATGGACCACAGGAAGAAAATAGTGTAGAGTATACAAGGCATTAAGGAAAACACCACAAACTTAAAATTTTATGTCCATCAAAAATAGCATTTAAATGTAAGGCTAAAATAAAGATATTCTCACTTAGATAAGGCCCAAGAGTGTTCCCACACAAAGAACATCTTTAAAAAACCATCTAAAGGTATTTTAGAAAGAAGGGAAATTAATCCAAGAAGACATACTAAGAAACAAGGTTGAGTAAATATGTTATCAAAAGGAAATGCAACTTATTCTGCCTCTGGATCATGGTATGATTGTGATAGCTTACCTCATCTCCCTGGGCTTATTTATTT
Organism: Choloepus didactylus; assembly: GCF_015220235.1. Lineage (NCBI taxonomy): Eukaryota > Metazoa > Chordata > Mammalia > Pilosa > Megalonychidae > Choloepus > Choloepus didactylus. The sequence continues at coordinate 61,069,677 of NC_051316.1, forward strand.
CAAGACTTTAGTACAGTACACTGCTATTGCTTTGTCAACTAGCACAATTTTCCAATTAGCACCAAGTTAGAGCAAGGACACCTGGAAAATTTAGTTATGTAAAAATTAATGCAGGGTATTTGTTACATAGGTGATACTTAACAAATGTTGTATTTAACACTTGTAAATTTCACTATATACACTTTGCTGCAGTTTAAAAAAAGTTAATGAAGTATCATTACTAACATCAGAGATGTACTGACAGTAGTAGTCAAAAAATGTCATTCTTTTTTTCCTGCCATATTTATCACAGAGCTAAGCGTAAGCAAAATAAAGGCCCATACTGAAGAGTGGCTGAGTCGGATACACATCTGTACATTTAAACAATACTCTATTCTACTAATTTCATCATGAACGATGTAATAGTCAAATGCATCTATTTGGTTTGGGCTGGACTAGACACTCTTCTCCAATACCACTCTAGCTTGTTCATGCCTCCTTGATATCACTAAAGATATTTGAAAATCTAAAATCTTCCAGTCCATTTATTTTCAACTTTCAAGAACATACTCAGAAATTCATTTTTGATATGAAAACAATGCTTCCTGAACAAATTACGAACTGTCTTTCACAGAGCCAAAAGAATATACATCTTAAAAAAAACACAAAAATAATACCCTACTCATGTTGGACAAAGAAAGAAAAAATGAACAATCAGGTATCTGAATGATTTAGAACCTTAAATTAATTTGTTTCATTTACCATGATGGTATACAACTAGTTGCTAGTTTTGTTAGTCAAATTTTTTACCCTCACTGAAACAATAAAAACAAAACTAAAGACAAACAAATGCAAAACTTTTCTATTTGGCTGTAAATGATTAGGAGACATGATTGGGTCTAATTATTATCCCTTATCCCTAGCAGTAATTCTTTAGCAATAACCACGTTTCACATTTTTAAAGAATATGCATTTTGCTTTCTTTATTTAATTGAAAAATTAAATTTAGATTTTAAACTCAGAATTATTAGATATTTGTCACCAAAAATTCATATGCTGGGCTTTGGATAGCAATAAGAAAAGGAGCATTCCAAAACTTCTCGCTAAAACTAAACCGTTTATGTGAATCAGTTGATTTCTCTTTGCCCCTCCCACTGAAGTTGAAATCTTACAACACGGGAGCAAAGTTAGTGAGTATGAAGTACTACTAGAGACAAAACCTAAGGTAAGTTACGATCCACCCTCTGAAAGTAACATGACCTTTTAAATTTATAGCAGAGAAAACACTTTCTCCCAATCATCTGTAATACTTGTTTTAAAAGATTAGTTTGGATTTTTTTTTTTTTTTTTTTTTTTACTTTTGCACTTTACCACTAGTTGCTAAAGAAGAGCTTTTATGTTTGTGAAGTATGACCCTATCTAGAATCTTCCATAGATGATCCATTCTTAGGAATTTAAATTCTATGAGTTGGTATTTAAAAATAAATTTAAAAGAACTATTTTGTTTAGAAATGACTTCAAATTTACAGACTAATTACAAGAATAGTATAAATACCCATTTACTCTTTATATAGATCCAGTCATTGTTAGCATTTTGCCCATTAGTTCTCTCTCTGTCATATCAAAGGGAGAAATCACACAAACATTTGTACGTTTGAAAGAGGATCGTTTTCTACCAGTTTTCATCATACATGATATAATAGTCAAACACATCTTTCAGCTTTGGGCTGGACTGCATGTGCTGCTCAATATCACTCTAGGCTCTACTTCATTTGTTTTTCTCAATTAACCCAAAAATCTTTATAACATTTTTTCCATTACAGGATCAAGCTTAAGATCAAGTGTCATAACTTTTTTTTTTTTTACATTTTTTTTATTAAATTCAGTTTTATTGAAATACATTCACACACCATACAATCATCCATGATATACAATCCACTGTCCACAGTATGATAACATAGTTATGCGTTCGTCACCACAGTCTATCTCTGAACATTTTCCTTACATCAGAAAGAACCAGAAAAAGAATAAAAAATAAAAGTGAAAAAAAACACCCAAATCATCCCCCCATCCCACCCCATTTGTCCTTTAGTTTTTATCCCCATTCCTCCACTCATCCATACACTAGATAAAGGGGGTGTGATCCACAAGGTCTTCACAATCACACTGTCACCCTTTGTAATCTACATTATTATATAATTATCTTCAGGAGTCCAGACTGCTGGGTTGGAGTTTGGTAGTTTCAGGTATTTACTTCTAGCTATTCCAATACATTAAAGCCTAAGAGGTGTTATCTATATAGTGCATAAGAATGTCCACCAGAGTGACCTCTCGACTACATTTGGAATCTCCTCAGCCACTGAAACTATTTTGTCTCATTTTGCATCCCCCTTTTGGTCAAGAAGATACTCTCAGTCCCACGATGCCGGGTCCACATTCATCCCCGGGAGTCATACTCTGCGTTGCCAGGGAGATCCACAACCCTGGGAGTCGGGTCCCATGTAGGGGGGAGGGCAGCGAGTCCACCTGTCGAGATGGCTCAGTTAGAGAGAGGGCCACATCTGAGCAACAAAGAGGCACTCAGGGGGAGACTCTCAGGCACCATTACATACAACTTTAGACTTTCCTTTGTGGTAATGAGCTTCATAAGGGCAAGCCCCATGCTTGAGGGCTCAGCACATCAAACCACCAGTCCCAATGTCTGTGACAACATATGCTAGGGAATCAGCATCTTAAAGTTTAGAGATAGGCCTTACAATTCAGGGATAGAGTTAACTGCTGTAAGAGCTTACAATCTAGGGACTATTACAATTATTGTGTCCACATTAGGCTATGTTCTAAGATTCAATTCTGAGTTTACACATTGTAGTTAGTCCATATTAGTGAGGCATCATCCCTCTCACCATGTTTTCTCCAACACTTTTACTCCTATATATATATTTTCCTACAATTTTATAGAGTTATATTCACATACCATACATTTATCCACAGTGTACAATCAGTTGTTCATGGTATCATCATAAAGTTGTACATTTATCACCACAATCAGCATTTGAACATACTAATTACTACAAGAAAAATTGTTTTTTTTTTTTTTAGCAATAAGAAAAAATGATAAAAAAGAAAAATAACATGTCATACAATACAATATACTACTAAGGACAGCAAATAACACCACTACCAAGAATCCCATATTACTCCCCTATATCCCCTTCTCATATACTTTTAGCATTGGCGTATTGCCTTTGTTACATTTAATGGAGGTATATTACAATGTTACTGTTGACCATAGACTCCAGTTTGCTTTGATTATGTTTTTTCCTGAATACCATCCCTTTTTCAAATTTCTACATGGTTGACATTCATTTGCTTTCCCACACGCAAAAACATATTTATATTTATATATTTAGTAACAGTCATTGGCTACTCCAGTTTTTGCCACGTTATACAGTCTCAGTCTTTAACATCTATCTTTACCTCTGGTGTCATACATTCTCCTATCCCACCTCTTTCAGCTTTACTCACAGACATCTTTGTTCAGTGTACTTACAATACTGTGCTACCATCACACAGTATTATCCTGTCTATTTCTGGATCTATGCAATCAATCCTAAACATTCTGTAGTCCTTCAGCATCAAATGGCTGATCTCTGCCCTCTTTCTCTCTCCTGGTCACCTGTGTTGTCAGCTTTTAACTCCCAAAGTTTGTTCATTAATGTCTGTTCATATTAGTGAGACCATACAGAATCTGTCCTTTTGTTTCTGGCTAACTTCATTCAACATAATGTCCTCAAGGTTCATCCACATTATTACATGATCCATGTCTTTGTTCTGTCTTACAGCTGCATAATATTCCATCATGTGTTTATTTATCCACTCGTTTGTTTGTTTATCCACTCGTCCTTTGATGGACATTTGGGCTGTTTCCATCTCTTGGAAATTGTGAATAATGCTGCAATAAACATTGGTTTACAAATGTCTGTTTGTGTCTTAAGTTTCAGTTCCTCTGAGTATATACCCAGCAATGGAATAGCTGGGTCATATGGCAAATCGATATTTAGCTTCCTGAGGAACGTCCACACTGTCTTCCAGAGTGGTTGCACCATTCTACATTCCCACCAACAATGAATAAGTGTGCCTCTTTCTCCACATCCTCTCCAGCACTTGTCATTTTCTGTTTTTTGGATAATGGGCATTCTGGTAGGTGTGAGATATCTCATTGTGGTTTTGATTTGCATTTCCTTAATAGCCAGTGAAGTTGAGCATTTTTTCATATGCTTTCGAGCCATTTGTATTTCCTCTTCAGAAAAATGTCTGTTCATGTCTTTTGCCCATTTTTTAATTGGATTCTTTGTCTTTCTGTTATTGAGATGCAGGATTCCTTTATATATTCGGGATATTAAACCCTTATCTGATATGTGGTTTCCAAATATCATCTCCCATTGTGTAGGCTGCCTTTTGACTTTTCTGACAAAGTCCTTTGATGTACAAAAGTGTTTAATTTTGAGGAGATCCCATTTGTCTATTTGTTCTTTGGTTGCTCGTGCCTTGGGTGTGAGGTCTAAGAAACCACCTCCTTTCACAAGATCTTTAAGATATTGCCCTACATTTTCTTCTAAGAGTTTTATGGTCTTGGTGCTAATGTTTAGGTCTTTGATCCACTTTGAGTTAATTTTGGTATAAGGTGTGAGATGGACATCCTCTTTCATTCTTTTGGAAATGGATATCCAGTTCTCCAAACACCATTTATTGAACAGGCTGCTCTTTCCCAGTTGCTTCGGCTTCATTGCCTTATCAAAGACCAGTTGTCCATAGATGTGAGGGTCTACTTCTGAACACTCAATTCAATTGCATTGATCAGTATATCTGTCCTTATGCCAGTACCATGCTGTTTTGAGCACTGTAGCTTTGTAATATGCTTCAAAGTCAGGTAGTGTGAGACCTCCCACTTCACTCCTCTTTCTCAAGACATTTTTGGCTATTCAGGGCATCTTACCCTTCCAAATAAATTTAGTTATTGGTTTTTCTATTTCTGTAAAGTAAGTTGTTGGGATTTGAATTGGTATTGCATTGAATCTGTAAATCAGTTTAGGTAAAATTGCCATCTTAACTATATTTAATCTTCCAATCCATGAACATGGTATGTTCTTCCATTTTTTCAGGTCTTGTTCAATTTCTTTTAGCAGTTTCTTATAGTTTTCTATGTAAAGGTCTTTTGTGTCCTTGGTTAAGTTTATTCCTAAATACTTGATTCTTTTGGTTGCTATTGTAAATGGGATTTTTTTCTTGATTTCCTCCTCTGGTTGCACATTACTTGTGTATAGGAACACTACAGATTTTTGCGTGTTGATCTTGTAGCCTGCTACTTTGCTGTATTCATTGACTAGTTCTAGTAGCTTTGCTGTAGATTTTTCTGGATTTCCTACATATAGAATCATGTCATCTGCAAATAGTGAAAGTTTTACTTCTACCTCTCCAATTTGGATGCCTTTTATTTCTTTTTCTTGACTAATTGCTCTAGCTAGAACTTCCAGCACAATGTTGAATAGCAGTGGTGATAGTGGGCATCCCTGTCTTGTTCCTGATCTTAGAGGAAAAGCTTTCAGTCTCTCTCCATTGAGTGTGATGTTAGCTGTGGGTTTTTCATATATTGCCTTTATCATATTGAAAAAGTTCCCTTCTATTCCTATCCTTTGAAGTGTTTTCATCAGGAAAGGATGTTGAATTTTGTCAAATGCCTTTTCTGCATCAATTGAGATGATCATGTGGTTCTTCTGCTTTGATTTATTGATGTGGTGCATTACATTAATTGATTTTCTTGTGTTGAACCAGCCTTGCATACCTGGAATAAATCCCACCTGGTCGTGGTGTATAATTCTTTTAATGTGCTGCTGGATTCGATTTGCGAGTATTTTGTTGAGGATTTTTGCATCTATATTCATTAAAGAAATTGGTCTATAGTTTTCTTTTTTTGTAGTATCTTTGCCTGGTTTTGGTATTAGGGTGATGATGGCTTCATAGAAAGAGTTAGGTAGCTTTCTCTCCTCTTCAATTTTTTTGAAGAGATTGAGCAGGATTGGTACTAATTCGTTCTTGAATGCTTGGTAGAATTCACATGTGAAACCATCTGGTCCTGGGCTTTTCCTTTTTGGGAGCTTTTTGATGACTGACTCAATCTCTTTACTTGTGATTGGTTTGTTGAGGTCATTTATTTCTTCTTGAGTTAATGTTGGTTGTTTATGCTTTTCTAGGAAGTTGTCCATTTCATTTAAGTTGTCTAGTTTATTAGCATATAGTTGCTCATAGTATCTTCTCATTATCTCCTTAATTTCTGCAGGGTCGGTAGTTATATTTCCTTTCCCATTTCTGATTGCATTTATTTGCATCTGCTCTCTCTCTTTTTTTTGTTAGCCTAGCCAGTGTTCCATCAATTTTATTGATTTTCTCAAAGAAACAACTTCTGGTTTTGTTGATTCTCTCTATTGTTTTCCTGTTCTCAATTGCATTTATTTCTGCTCTAATCTTTGTTATTTCTTCCCTTCTGCTTGCTTTGGGGTTAGTTTGCTGTTCTTTCTCTAATTCCTCCAGGTGAGCAGTTAACTCTTCAATTTTTGCTCTCTCTTCTCTTTTAATATAGGCATTTAAGGCAATAGATTTCCCTCTCAGCACCGCCTTTGCTGCATCCCATAAGTTTTGATAAGTTGTGTTTTCCTTGTCATTTGCCTCAAGGTATTTACTAATTTCTCTTGTAATTTCTTCCTTTACCCACTGGTTTTCTAAGAGGGTGTTGTTTAGCCTCCATATGTTTGTGAATTTTCTGACCTTCTGTCTTTTATTTATTTCCAACTTCATTCCATTGTGGTCTGAGAAAGTGTTTTGCATAATATCAATATTTTTAAATTTGTTGAGACTTGCTTTGTGACCCAACATGTGGTCTATCCTAGAAAATGTTCTATGAGCACTTGAGAAAAAAGTGTATCCTGCTGTTGTTGGATGTAGTGTTCTATAAATGTCTGTCAAGTCTAGTTCATTTATCATACAATTCAACATCTCTGTTTGTTTAGTGATCCTCTGTCTAGATGTTCTATCCATTGATGAGAGTGGTGTATTGAAGTCTCCAACTATTATCGTAGAGCTATCTATTTCTCCTTTCAGTGATCGCAGTGTTTGCCTTATGAATTTTGGGGCATTCTGGTTTGGTGCATAAATATTTATGATTGTTATGTTTTCTTGATGAATTGACCCTTTTATTAATATATAGTGTCCTTCTTTGTCTCTTTTAATTGTTTTGCTTTTGAAGTCTAACTTGTCTGATATTAATATAGCTACTCCCGCTTTTTTCTGGTTGTTGTTTGCATGAAATATCTTTTTCCAACCTTTTACTTTCAGTCTATTTTTGTCCTTGTGTCTAAAATGAGTTTCTTGTAGACAGGATATAGATGGGTCCTGTTTTTTAATCCATTCTGCCAGTCTGTGTCTTTTTATTGGGGAGTTTAATCCATTTACATTTAGTGCTATTACTGTAAGAGCAGTACTTTCTACTACCATTTTGTTTTTTGGAATTTATATGTCATATCTTATTTTTTCCTCTCCTTTTACCCTTCCTGATAATCTTCATTTCTGCACTCTTCTCCAACTCTCTATCTCCTGTCTTTTCCTATCAGCCTGTAGCACTCCCTTTAGTATTTCTTGTAGTGCCGGTCTCTTATTCACAAACTCTCTCAGTGTCTGTTTGTTTGAAAATGTTTTAATCTCTCCCTCATTTTTGAAGGAAAGTTTTGCTGGATATAGAATTCTTGGTTGGCAGTTTTTCTCTTTCAGTATCTTAAATATATCATGCCACTGTCTTCTTGCCTCCATGGTTTCTGCAGAGAAATCTTATTGACTTTCCCTTGTATGTGATGGATTGCTTTTCTCTTGCTGCTTTCATAATCCTCTCTTTGTCTTTGACATTGGACAATCTGACCAGTAAGTGTCTTGGAGTAGGTCTATTGGGATCTATTCTATTTGGGGTACGTTGTACTTCTTGAATCTCTAATTTTCTGTCTTTTATAAGAGTTGGGAAATTTTCAGTGAATATGTCTTCTATTACTCTTTCTGCCCCTTTTCCCCTCTCTTCTCCTTCTGGGATACCCATAACACGTATATTTGTGCGTTTCATGTTGTCACTCAGCTCTCTAAGACCCTGCTCATATTTTTCCATTTTTTTCACCATCTGTTCTTTTGTGTGTATGAATTGGAATGACCTGTCTTCCAGTTCACTGATCCTTTCTTCTGCCTGTTCAAATCTACTGTTGTGTCCCTCCATTGTGTTTTTCATCTCCTCCATTGTGGCCTTCATTCCCATGAGTTCTGCCATTTGTTTTTTTAAGTTTATGAATTCTTCTTTATGGTCAGCCAGTGTCTTCTTTATATCCTTCAGCTCTTTTGCTATATCTTCCTTCATTTCATCAAATTTATTTAGCATTAGTTGCCTCCACTCCTGTGTCTCAGCTGAGCTATTAGTTTGTTCCTTTGGCTGGTCCATATTTTCATGTTTCCTGGTATGGCTTGTTATCTTAAGTTGTCTAGGCATCTGATTCTCTTGATTAGTTTATTTTGGAGCTTGTTTTCTGTCTTTTACTTAGTGGTTTTCTTGTTGGTTGGCTGTTTTCTGGCCTCTGTTATTCAGTTCAACTTATTCTAGACCTCTAACTTAGGTTCTATTTAGTTGATCAGAATTTTTCCCCTCTTGTTTTTTCTGTTTCTTGCTCTGCCTCTATGTAACCTTTTTGTGAGTGGGTCTCCTCAGATGTGGTCGACCCTAGTCAGATTTTCCCAGTCTAGTGAGGCCCAGGTCTCATTGGGAGGGTATGGAGTTTTCCTGAGAATGAGACCCTCCTATGAGGCCTTCAGAATTGGTGCTTTTCCTCTCCTGTCCAGCAGGTGGCGCTGGCCAGCCCACAGCTCCCCCAGGAGTGTAAGGAGGTATGGAGCCTTTAGTTCTCCTGGTGATTCTGATCCTGTCAGGGGCGTGGCTGACTGAAGCTGGAATCTGAATTCCAGCCCCTGGGGTCTGAATTCCCAGAAGGAGGACTGCCAGTTGAGCTGGGCCTCCCTCCACTCTCCCAATCCTCAGAATTCCAGTTGTCTCTCAGGGGCACTATTCCCTTCTCCTCTCTCCTCTTTGGGGCCTCTCCAGGTAGATTCCTTGGTCAGCCTGAGTTGCCAATTAAAGACGGGGGTGGAGGCCTTCAGTAGTGAATACGGAATTCAAAGTCACCGTAGGTACTCTGTCTCCCCTCAAGCCCAGCCTAGTCCCTCAACCTGGGCTTTCCGATAGAAAATAACCACATATATTACTTTTAGATTTTAAAAAAAAAAGTAGAAAAGAAATCAAGAAAAAGAAAAAAGGAAAAAAAAAAAAAAAAGAGTCTCTTTTAAACGTTTTTCCCCAGCCTGGAAGTTTTGTCAGTGTCAGAATAGAGCATTTAAAGATATGCTTTGGGCTATTGCCTGATAATTACTCTCCAATGGCTTCAGTTCCACCCCTTCTGGGGGCTATTGAAATGCAAAAAGATAAGGGATCAGCGAGAAGCCAGAAGGAACAAAATGTAAGGGAAAAAAAATGGCTTTTTTGGAGTCTGGGAATGGGTGCCCGCTTTTACGTGCCCCCACTTCTTGGAGCCCAGCCCTTCTTTAGCAGCCCAGCTCCCAGAGTTAGTTAATTAATTTGTTAATTAATTCTGCAGTTGAGGCTGGTTTGAGCCTCCCTTCTTCCCCTCAGCAGATTGCTGCTTTTTGGTTCCCCCCCCCCTTCAAGGGGGCCGGCAGCAAGACAGTCTGTGAGGTCTGGGTGGGGAGGGGCGCCAGACCCCTGGTCCGGGAAACTTACAATGTTCGCTGCGATCTCCGCTTTTCCTCCAATTCCAAACTTGTGTCCAATGTGTAACTGGTTACTGGAGATCCCGAAAACACTGTTTCATATAGTTCTTGGGTAACTGCCAGCTGCTCTACGGGAGAGATGAAATTCTGCTCCTCACCACTCCGCCATCTTGCCCCGCCTCTGTCTCAAGTGTCATAACTTTTTAGTTTCCTTTAATCAAAACAGTTCCTTAGGCTTTTTTTTGTCTTAAATGACATTTATTTTTCTGCTGACTACAGTCTCCATCCCCACCCCTTCTAGAGTGTTCCTCATTTTGTTTGTGTGATCTTTCCACATAATTAGATTTAGGTTACACATTTCCAGACAGAATATAAATAAATAATATTCTATCTTTCTGAAGGTATCACATCCAGAGATACATTAAGTCCATCTGTCCCTATTTGTGAAATTAATTTTGATTACCTGATCAAGATGTTGTTCCATTCCTCCATTGCATAGTTATTTTTTCTCCTTGCTGCTAAGGAGAAATCTGTGATGATACACTTTGAGATCAGGCAAACATCCTACTCTTCAACAAAATTTCCCTCTTGGATTAAGCATTTAATTACAATTCTTGGCTGACCTAATCTTTATTGTTAGGGTTACCAAAAGGAGATTTTCTATGTCCAGCACTTGCCCCAACTTTAACAGTTGACACTTGGCATTTTACTGTAGACAATCACTCATTTTCCCATTCTCCCATAATTATTTTTAATCTGTGTACTATTGCTACAATACATGGATTCTTAATTTTTCCAATAGTTCATAATTCATTACTCTCTTTAATTATTTTGATACTCAGATTGTTCCTGATTTGGCAGGGAGAACACCTTCAAGCTGACTCCTATGTCTGTGTGACAGATCTCATAACTGTTCCCAACACTCTCTTACTTTCTGGCATAAAAAGGTGCTCCAGGCTTATCTTCCCTGCCCCCACCCTCTACTCGGCATCTCTCCAAGGATCCTGATTCCTTTTCTTGTGGTGTGGTATTAGAAACTAAGATCTGGGTGCTATCTGTGCTCATCAACATCGTTGGTATCTTTGTTTCTAGGCCTTTTCAGTGGACAGAGTTAGGATATGCATGCATGTATTTGTATCCATCCATACACCAACATACTTAAATACATGATCATGTACAAATATTTACATAGATGTGTACACATATGCCTGAATAGACACAAACATATATTTTAGAAATCAAGAGTACATTTCACTCTGTTTACAATCCATCCCCATCTGGTTCATCCTTGTCTTCCTCATTTTATATTTTTATCTCCATTCTTCCTTAGGTCTCCCAACAATATCAGCACATGTATGCATTTGCTCAGGATTGTTTCACTGACACTATAAAAACACACAAAAAGAAGATAGGGATTTGTTTGCTACTTAAGACTAAGGATATATAGTTGAATATCATGCTCACAAATTTCTTAATTCCAGGTATCCCTGTACTTTGTTTTCCTTTTCTGCCACTTCATAGCATGGACCTTGGATAAGACTCTGAACCTCTCTGAGTTGCAGAATCCTCATTTGTGAAATTGTCATGATAATTGCTCCCACTTTGTAGGATAGTTGTGGGGAGTAAATGAGACAAAGACCTCAACACAATGCCTGATGCTGAAAGAACTCAGTATAATAATCTTTAGCGGGAGAAAGAAGAAGAGAAAGTGTAGATTTAATAGACTTAATGGTAATGCTGGTGGTGGTTAAGGTGATAGAATTATTCTGCCCATTATTGTTGAAATATGTATCTGCTTAGGCCTGATTTCAAAGAATGACAATCCATTCCAAATGTGTCAGATTTTAAGTTTATTCAATAAACATCCATTAAGTGTCCAATATCTCTAGGCAATGGGTTTATAAATATGACATGCTCCCTGCCTTTTAGTGGTTTGTAATAGACTATTCAGATGCAGACAAGTAAAATAAGTATGACGACAGATTACTGTAAAAAATGCATATTGCTAAAGAGGGTAGATATTATGGAGAATGTGTGAGAACTGGAAATAAAATATCTATGATTATATACAGAGCCCAAATTGTTTCTATAATACCTATAGTATAGTTGCGGGAGAATGTGTGAGAACCAGAAATAAAATATCTACAATTATATATGGAGCCCAAATTGTTCTTTAACACCTAGAGAATAGTTGCTATGGGAAATTATAGGGAGTTGGTATAATAAAAAGTATCCTTTGCCTAATTCTAGACTTTCACTGAAATCATTTATAGTAATTGGTCCATATTAAAAATTAGTGTACTAAGTCAATTTCTATGATATCTAAATTGCAGCCCTCCACTTGGCCCTGACTTGTAACAACTCAAATTATAAGTGAAGCAATGTTTTATGAAATTCTACTTTCCCATGATTTTTTGTGATTTATCAAGGAAGTCTTGATAGTCTGAAAAGATCTTGATCCAAATTCTCCTTGTCCTTGGCTTCATATTTATAAAAATAATTTGGGCTCAATGTAAGAAAGACTCCAAATGAACAATAAAAAAATATTACTTTTTTACAGTGTCTACCAAGCTGCTAACATATATGGCATTGGAAAGTGATCAATAACCTTTTAAAGTGGTTTCTTGGTTTACATATCTAATATCTGGTTCTCCAAGAGGTTTTATAAAACTTTTTTTCTATAAGTTGCCCAAATGTTATGCCATAAGAAAGTTATCATGTGGAAATATTCTCTGACAGGAATATTTGATGACTTTTTCATAGCATAGAGAATAAAGCTGTAAATACATTCCCTAGTATTCAACACTGTACATTATCAGGCAACTACCTTCTTACATTTTACAACTTACTTTCATGAAATTTATGTTTCATCCAAACTGAAACACTGACAATTCCCTTCACATACTATCAAACTTTGCTTGCATCATTTCATTATTTATTCTATACTCTTCACCTTTCCCTTCATCTCCCAAGTCACTTAAAGTCACTTAAAGTGACTTGGAGGATGAAAGAGAGTGATTATGCATATCCAAAGCAGTCCAGTGGAAAGAGCACACATAGAATGAACAGAAACCTAAAATGTTGATGGTTCCCATGCAATTTATTAAGAAAAGAAAATAAATCAATAATGTTTGTACCCTCCATCCTCAATTCTCATGCTTCAACTTTCTTCTTTTTTTCTCTTTTTCTTTCTTTCTTTCTTTCTTTCTTTCTTTCTTTCTTTCTTTCTTTCTTTCTTTCTTTCTCTTTCTTCTCTATTTTGTTCTTTCTGTCTTCTTTCTTTCTTTCTTGTCCTTTCTTTTCCTTTCTTCTTTTTTCTATCTCTCTTTCTTTAATCATTTGTTCCATTTTAATTGTATTTTTAAAATTCTTCCATATAGCTATTTAACAAATATTTATTGAGAACACACTATATGCCAGTTACTGCTCCAGTTACTGTTATGACAATGAGAATATCCTGTTAAAGAAGACAAATTCCTTGTCCCTGTAACCTTTACTGATTGGTTTTGCAGGTGGCTACATAGTTGTTCACCCTAGTTACACACTACTGAGAGATATTAATAACCAAATAGTTATAAAGTCAGAGTGTTTAAGTACCCTGGGAGAAAAATTATCCCTAGTAGGAGTGAGTGTGATTATTTAGATAGGGCATTTAGCAATATTCTCTCTGAAGGGTGACATGTGAAAGACATGAAAATATCCGAGAAAGTATAGTAAATGGGCACAGAGATTAACAAGAAGTCAAATCTGGAGATAAATGAAAAGAAGAAAGGTAAAAAGTAACAAAGGGGTTATAGAGATAAGGAGCAAGATCATATAAGGCTTCGTAGGGCAATGTATGAATTTGGATTTTATTTTAGGTGAAATTAGAAGATACTGGAAAATTTTATAGACCTAATGTAATCTGAGTTAGGTTTTTTAAATATCATTCTAGCTTTTGTTTGGGAGAGTAGATTGCAGGTGGGCAAGAGTTTAATTAGTGGGGTCTATCTGTCATCTAGGAGGGAAGTGATGGTACCACAGTCTAGAAGAGCATTAGAGGCTGTGAGAAGAAATCAGACTTGGGAATAGTTTTAAGAAAACCTAAAGGATATATTGCTGCACCGGATGTGAAGTTGAGAGAGAAAAGCTACAAATAACTCCAAATCTATGGCCCACACCCACATTTTTAATAATGAATGCTTGTACCAGTTTATATATGTATTATCCCCCAGAAAAAGCCATATTCTTCAGTGCAATCACATGGGGCAGACATAGTAGTGTTGATTAAGTTGGAACCTTTGGGTTAGGTTGTTGCCATGGAGATGCGACCTATCCAACTATAGGTGATAGCTCTGATTAGATCATTTCCATGGATTTGTGGCTCTGCCCATTCAGCATGGGCCTTGATTAGTTCACTGAAGCCCTATAAAAGCTCAGACAGAAGGAGCTCATAGCTAGCTGCAGCTGAGAGAGACATTTTGAAGACAGCCATTGTAAGCTGACACTGACAGCTTGGAGAATGCTATTTTGAAATGCAACCTGGGAGCAAGCAGACGCCAGCTAACAGAGGTTTTCCGGATGCCAATGGCATTTCTCAAGTGAAGGTACTCTATTGCTTATGCCTTACCTTGGACACTTCATGGCATTAAGACTGTAACTGTTTAATCAAATAAACCCCCTTTATAAAAGCCAATCCATCTCTGGTGTTTTGCAAACAGCATTAGCAAACCAGAACAATGCTTAATAAATATTTGTTGCCTGAATAATATGTTTTTTTTTTTCATTATTAAGTATGGTGTTAGTTTCAATACTAAAATTAAGATGAACTTTTCAATAAATGGTACATTTTATTATAACACATTTTTGGAATGTCTTACATAAATTATATATATATATATATATATATATATATATATATATATATACACAATGAGAAAGAGATTGAGAGAGAGAGAGACTGAGAGAGAGATTGCAAGAGAGAGAGAAAGTATATAGACATAATGTTCTGATCTTTCCTTTTCAGACATACAGACACATATATTCCCATAAAATGAAATGGTAGGAAAGACTAGTGGGGTAAGTCTGGGAGGAAATGAGAGCATTTTGGAGTTAATCCTCACAAAACAGTAACTTTAAAGTGCTTTCCTTTGAATCTAGCTGCTGCTGTGGTTTTGACTTTTTTTGTTCCAACTGCAGCAGGAAGAAATAATTAATCCTGCCCTGCCCTGATCTCTAGGGTGCCACCATACATGTCACTTGGTATTAGAGGTGCAGCAGCCAGTACATCAGCCCCATAGACACCCAAACCAGTTCAGAAAAGTTGTTTTTATTCCTCTAGGATACCCATTCATTGAGAGGGTTGATCTCAATTTATGCCCCAGTGATATAAAACTTCTTCTACTGTTTTCATAACTCATCTGTTTTTATAACTCTCTATCTAGAATGCTTTTCATTCCCTTGCCTGCTTACACATCACCTTTGTTTTCATTCTAAGCACTATCATCTTTCAAGATTGACCTAAGTGAGTTTAATTTATGCTCTTATAGCAACCTGTGCTTAGTTATATCATACCACATGCCACAATGAATGGAGATTAGCAGCAATATTTCTCTCCCTCTCTGGATTACAATTACCTTGAGGGCAAAGATTATTTCTTATTTATCTTTTCATTGTCAATATCTACACAGACACTAGCACATAAATATTTAGATAATTGTAGACAAGAACTGAAGTGAAGTAGAATTGCACTCAAACTCCCCCATCCCACCACAAATTCATGATGCAGGTAATTTATTTTAAGAAGAATCAAGGTGACCTTTTTCCTCCAGGGAGGAAATAGTAGGTTTTAGTCAACCATTTCTCCCATGACAATGAAAGAAGAAAGCAGGATAAATTAAAAACATCATATTTTTAAAAAAAACAGCTAACCCAAAATTCCAAGGAGAAACCCCTCCAAGATAAGCTGTTGGTTCTGTCCTCTTTCTTTCCTAGAGGCATTTGCTAATTAGGACCGCCCTCTGCAGAGGTACTTTAAGGCAAAAGAAAACCAGCAAAGCATTTAGCAGTCAAATAGGCCCAGGGTAAGAAACTGGACACTTGCTAAAATCTGCAACTTTCTGGAAGGCAGGGAAGCCAGAGTGAAATCCCTCCAGTCTCATAGGGCTCATCCTAAGCACAACTCCCTGCTGGGAGAGAGGACCTGTCTCAAGCTCACTACCAGTCTCTCTCTCAAGGTATTTGCCAGAATTTTAAACTGTGAGGGAAGGAATCTAGAGAGCTAGGATGAGAAAACCTGGATGACAGAAGAGGACTTCCTCCAAAATTGCAGGGCTAAGAGAGAGAACATCCAAATAATGAGTCAGAAGCCCAGATAAAACAGATGTGCACTGTATCCTGCTAAAACAGCATCATAGTACTCACATAGCTCGATGTTCCATAAGATTAAGGTGATCAGCTCTATATCCCATCTGCTATAAAAGGAAAGAGAACTTCTCTGGCGAAATTTAACAGCATCTTTTATATACTATGTCTAGAATAAAACTTGAAAAGTTACTAGATCCTAAGAGACAAATGAT
Organism: Choloepus didactylus; assembly: GCF_015220235.1. Lineage (NCBI taxonomy): Eukaryota > Metazoa > Chordata > Mammalia > Pilosa > Megalonychidae > Choloepus > Choloepus didactylus. The sequence continues at coordinate 61,086,077 of NC_051316.1, forward strand.
ATAGAAAGACAAAAAGAAATCAAGAGTAAGACAATACAAGTAGATACAAGGAGTTAGAAAATGAGAATTACGCCTTGGTTAATATGCTTTAAAATATATATGATAGACGGATAAAATAATTAAACTCTTGGAGAATTTTAACAGATAAATGGAGTTTTTTTGTTTTAATAGACTGCATTTTAATGGACATTTTAGAATTGAAAATACTGTATCTGAAATTAAGGACTCAGAAGAATTTAAGAGCAAGATGGAATGGCAGAAAACATGATTATATATTTGGAAAAGAGATCAGTAGAAACTATCCATGATGAAACACGGAGTTGTTGATTTTTAATGAAGGGAAAAAAGAAGAAAAGAACATAAGAAATACGAGGGAAAGTCACAAGGCCTAGGATACATATGAATCTCCATCAACAAAAGACAGAATGGAGCAGAAGCAATATTTGAAAAGATGATGGCTGGAAATTTTCCAAGATTAATGAAAGACAGCCCACAGATTCAAGAAGTTCAGCAAACTCTAAGCAGAGAAGACGCATATGCACATTTTAATGAAAACCAAAGACCTAAGGAGAAGCTTTGAAAGTAGCTAGAACAGAGAAAGGGAAGGGAGTGGGGAGGACCCAGGAAATCAAAAGTGGAGCAATAAAATTACAACTGACTTTATCATAGAAACTGTAGAAGCCAAGAACATAATGGAATTACGTGTCAAGTGCTGAAAGATAGTAACTGACAATCTAGAATTTTATATTAAATGCAGTGAAATGCTAATCAAAAATGTTTATAATATACATAGACATTAAATATATGATAATAGGGGCAAAATAGGTGAGGAGGGAAAAGAAGTTAAACTGTCATAAAGTTTCTTTGCATTTTTGAAAAGCAATTGTAAAAAAAAAAGAATAGAAAAGAAGAGATTTAAAATGGAATCAGGAGGTCATTCTGAAGATTACTCTTATGCAGGTCTCAGCTAGACATCACAAACTGCCAAAAGTATGCAAAGCCTCAAGCAACAATGTTCCTCAAAAACTCTGAAGATATCCAGAAACCATAAACAAACAAACAAACAAACAAAAACAACAACACACACACACACACAAGATAATGGACACAGTAAACTATCTAACCTGAAGACATTTGGGCACCCCAAACATCCACCAGCCACAAACAATTTATGTAACCTTTTTCTTTAAAACACCCTTGCCTGGAAGTGCCAAGACATGATTTTTGTTGCTACCTGAATCTGTTGCTCCCTGAATAGCAATTCTAAGACCCCAAATAAATGCTTTTGTTTCCTTGCCTTTTAGTTTGTTATTTCTCAGTTGATACAATAAAAACAGTAACGAGGTATACTACAGTAAGTCAAGGATGCAAGTTTAACCTTTAAGGTCACCACTAAGAGAATAATATACCAATGCTTAATATAAGGCCCAAAGAAAAGAAATAATGATATATTGAATATTTCTGATTAATAAAAAAAGGATAAAATATAGGGAAAAAAGAGTAAATGATAAATAGGAAACAAATGGCCAGATAAATTACAGAAAGCCTTAAATACAATAATAAGAGTAATCACACTAAATTTCAATTGACTAAATTTTATGATTAAAAAATTAAAATGCGATTTCAAAGAGATACACTTTAAGTATAAGGATACAAAAGGTGAAAAAGTAAAAGGAGGAAAAAAGATATACTATGCAAGTATTAACCAAAAGAAGTGTAATTTTGCTATATAAATATCAGACAAAGACTTCAAGGCAAGAAATATTACTAAAGACTGAGACGTTTCATAATAATAAAATAATTAATTCAAGAGGAAAATTTATCAATCCTAATTTGTATCATATAATATTATAACTTCAACATATGTAAGAAAAAAGTTAACTGGAGGTATATCACAATCACAGCTGAAGAATTTCATTTTCAGTAACTGATTAAAAAGCAGGCAAAATGGCAGAAAGGATATAGAAGATTTGAACACTATTAACCAACTTTATTTAATTGACATTTGTGGAATAGTCCACCCAGCAAATGTAGAATATACACTCTTTTCAAGCACACATGGAAAGATACTGAAATCAGTCATATGTTACATCATAAATCAGACCTAAAAAATTTAAAAGACAGAAATCATACAGAATCTGTTCTATGACCACAAGGAGTAGAAAATTTGGGGATTTAGATAAGATAGAGAAAATGAAAAACATAACTTGAAAAGCATAAGAAGAAATGGAATATCTGAATGGTACTGTATCAAGTGATGAAATTGAATCTATAGTTTAAAATCTTTCCACACACAAAAATTCAACTACCGCATTACTTCAGTGAATTTTTCCAAATAATTAAGGAAAAAATAGTACCAATATTACTAAAATTCTTCCCTACAATAGAAATCAAGGAGACACTTTGCAAACCCTTCTATGAGACCAGTGTATTATCGACACGAATACCTGACATGGACATTACAATAGAACAAAATCACAGGGAAGCATCTCTCATGAATAAAGAAATTTCATGAAAATCATTATTGAAACAAATCCAATGAGATTTAAGAAGTATAATACATCATGAGCAGCATTTGTCTCAGAAATGCAAAGTTAGTTTAGTATTTCACCAAATTAATGGAATGAAGGAGAAAAAACATATGATACTCTCATGAAACTCAAAAAGAATTCAATGTCCATTTATGATTTTTAAAAACTCTTAGCAAATTAGGAATAGTAGAGAATCCCCTTAATCTGATAAAGTGTATCTACTAAAAAAAAAAAAAAAAAAAACTACAGTGAACAGTATAGTTAATGGTGAAATAAGAGCAAGACAAAGAGGCCTTCTATCACCAGTTCAAGTTTACAATATAATGGAGGGTTTACCAGTTCAATAAGGCTAGCATTTTTTCTTCCAGAAAATAAAGAGATTGGAAAAAAATAATTAAAATTGTCGTAATATGTGGATGACTTGATTACACACATAGAAAACTGAAAAGATCTTCTAAAAAAGGCACTACTAGAATTAATAAAGGAATTGGTAGCAAGGTACATAAATACAATGTCAATATATGTAAAAATTAAGTAGTATTTCTAAATATGAGGAAAAATATGAAAAAAAATTTTAATGCCATTTAAAATAGCACCATTAATCATAAAATATCTATGATAAATGTGAAAGACTACCAAACTAATAATCACAAATATAGTGGAAAAAAAGAAGACAAATAAATGGAGTGTGGAGCAAATGAAAATTCCCATAGTTCACTAGTGGGACTGTAAATTGTACAATATCTTAGGAAAACCTGTTTGGTAATAACTACTGTAAATGCATATAATCTATGACCCAGAAATACACTCTGAGTATATACTAAAGAAAAATGCATAATTTTTGCATCAAAAATAACACATAAAATGTTCATAGTAGTATATTTGTAATAACCCCAAACTTGAAACAACACAAATGCCAATGTAATGATGAATGGCTAAAAAATTATGATATATATATTATATATTATATATATATACATATTTCATTATTACATAGCAATAACAAAGAAACTTCCGCTTCACACAACATGGATGAATCACAAAGACATAAGTTGAAAGAGTTCACATTGTCTTTACCTCAAGAGGCATATTGACTGGAAGGAGGCATGTGGGAGCCTTCAGGGGTATTGTAAATATTCTATATTTTGTGCTAGGTGGTGGTTAGATGGATGATGAACATGAAAAAATTCATCAAGTTGTACACTTCAGATCTAGCACTTTTACTATTTTTAAGTTATATTTCAATCGAAAAGAAAAAGCTAAGGAGATGGGGTGGAAGAAGCAAACATTTAGGCACTTTGAGCCACGACTGTGTCTTATACAGACCATTCTGCCTGGAATTTTGTATTGCTAATATTAATTTATACGCATATTTCCAATTCTTGATTATTCACTACATGCAAATAAAGAACCAGATTCTGGTGCCCTATCTGTCATTGTAGCCTTAGTAGCTATCTCATTGCTTGGCATGTAATAGACATAAAACAATAAACACGACAGGTGATTGGGAGAAATAAACATTATAACATATGAACATATAACCTAGTGAGTGCCAGGCATACAATGTTCTAAAAAAATACTTATTATTTTCCTTCCCTTCCTAGAAATATGAGCTAATTTTATGCTTATTATGACAAATTGACAGGAAACTGCTTCTTTCATTATATAGCAAAATTCTCTTAGTGAAATGTATTCATGGTGTACATTCCCTTTTAGTAACATGGATTTCCTTTAAGGTAAGATTCAAAGAATATAACAAAACTAGGTCAAATAGCAAAGGCTTGAACAATGTTGAGCTCCTTTAAAAGTGAGCCAGGATGATCTGTTTTAATTATTGCAGTATCTAGGATACAACACTTAATTTTTCATTAAAAAAATAAATAAATATGGTTAAAAAAGCAATAACTAAAACATATAATAGAAAATATTTCCAAGTAGTTCAAGAGTGATAGATATCTAATTCAATCATTTAAATTGAGACTGGTGTTCTCAAGCAGTACTTAGATTCTGTTTGTTTTATAATCTCTAGTGGGCCATGCAACATATACAATGTCTTCTTTGTTGGATCTGGGCCAAGGAAAGTTTACATCTAAAAGAGATAAGCAATTAGCATTAAAATTGGCTGAAACTGAGAACACGAGAGGCCCTTGTATTACCCAACAAAAAGTAGCATTGCATAATTCCAATATGAACCTTAAATTGTAATTCATAGGGACAGACACAGAATTACTAGCATTGACTTGTGATTAAGGTGTTGCTCACATGAACAACTCTATGAGGTACATTTCTTGGGTGAGTTAGCAGCAAGATATATTCATTTTATGATGGTAAATTATTTTCAAGAATTACTGGAGAGGTCAGCTAATCAAATATAAGTTCATCTAGCTATTTTTTTTTTTTTTTTTTTTGATGGGATGAAAAGCTATTCCCAAGGGCTAAGCCATTTACTAGTGAGATATTGTGTTGCTGGGTTACTTTTTAACACTATACAATCAACAACTTTTTAAAAAATTAAAAAGGACATATTAAAAAAGATATCTGGTTCCAGGATTTTATGATAACCACAAAAAGCTGCTAAAATTATCCACATAATTTTATTGTCTCTCCATTTCACAATGACTAGATTGTCCTCAGTGTCTTTGTGCATCCAGGTGCATATGTATTTTCAAGTCATTCAAATCATTTATCTATGTAATATAAGAATGCAGATGTGATTCCTCTGTTTTGATGCACCTTCATATGTTTTTCCTCCTATTGAAATTTTTACAAGTACAAGTAAATATTTTGTGTATTTTACAAATAACCCCAGGTTAATTTAGCCAGAAAATAATCTGGGATGCTATTGCAACTCCTCAAAGAAAGAAAATGGTAACATAGTTTCATATAACACCTATTGCTAAACTTTTTAAAAAGAATTTTCATTTTGACATAATTACAAATGTGCTTCTTTACTTGTGGTGAGCAGAGCATTCTACCTATAGTAGAATCCATGGGACAACATACACCTTAAGAGCATTTTTAAAGGGTATAGCCTTTTTAGTCAGCTACAATTCAAAGGAGGAAGGAGTGGGAACCTTTTCAGCAGATGGGATGGCATAATGTGGCTGGGATTGGGGATTTGCATGAATATGAATTACAAATAGCACAGATACCATGATGTTCAAAAGCTGTTACAAATCTTGAATGTCAAAGTCATTTAGCTGACATTTGGAGGGATATAATTACCTTAAGAACATGAAAATGGGTTGGTCTAAATTGCATGGACAGAGAATCATAGGCCACACAATGGCATTGGTTTGGCAATAATTGTGACAAGTGGGCAAGGCTAAGGAAGCCAAGAATGGCACACATTAATGCAGTGACATTTTTTCAATGTGCGCTGCCCTTTCAGAAATTTGCATATGAGGCCTAAATAACCTCTGACCTATTATAAAAGAACAAAGGACAAAAAAGAAATAAAAAAATCTATTTAACATAAGCCCTATCATTGGCAGTCTAAAAGAAGAGAGTCCATTCACATTTCATACACAGATTTTCAGATATTTCAAACATTTAATTATATTTTTAACGTAACCAGGCTTCAAAACTTTTATCACTGGTGGTAGGTTTACTTCCAATTCACTAAATGGTAGAGTATTTGCAGTGTAAAAACAGGCAAACTATGATTTTAGAATGAGATGCTGTTTTCTAAAATAATTTTCTACATAAACATAAATTATCAACCAAAAATAAAATGTGCAGTTTAAGTTATAAAAGAAAAAAACTGTTTTCCATGGGTTTCTCATTTTTCAATATGCATAAAAAATGATGGAAAAGTGAAGCGTTCTGAGATTGGCAATCTGAGGAAATGTATCAGGCATAGCACACACAAGAGCAGGTAAAATTACAGTTCCTTGGAGGAGATAATCTACCACAAAACAGCATATTTTACTCCCTATTTTTCATTATTAGTGCTATTTTTCATTTATTTATTCATTCATTCATCCATTCATTTACTCATTATTAAGACTTTGGTATTAAACATTATATTAACGGATATTAGAAGAAAGTGATCCCCCATTAACATTTCATCAGATAAGCATGTATTCTGAAATATTGATTAAAATTCAATGCTAGTGATACAATGAGTCCTTTACTATTTACCCACACGAAGAGAAGGTTTTGAACCCTAAGTAATATTTCATTTTCAAAAATGGATGAGATATTTGATTTTTTAACAGATCAATATCTCAGACTGTAATGAGCATTTGGAGCACCAGCAAGTAGACTTCAATTCACACTTCTATTTACCTACACTCTGACGTAAGCCCCAATGACCTCGTTGACCACCATTTCCTCCTGTCTTCCATGGCACCTGTGGTCTATTCCACACTGTTTAAAATTCAATTCTATTTGCTTCTGTGTCTTTTGGTGCTATTTCATATGCATCCATCTTGTCCCCTTAGTGGAATTATATAAATTATTTATGACAGTGTGAATAATATTTAAGGATGTGATAGTTACTCATAGAATTTGTTGATAGATTAGAAAAACACTGATTGCTATGGGGCAATGAAAACGCAAATATTGATTGCCTATTGTATGCTAAGAACTGTGCTAATATATGGAACAAAAAGACAATACATAGTTCCTTCTATAGGGATATCATAGGCTATTGGAGAAGACAGAAATGTAGATAGATGGACACATCTAGCTTTGAACATAGTTCAGAGTTAAAGGGATTGACAGATAGATGTGATGATAATTGCTACAATAGCAAACAATGTTTTACCAAGTGCTGTGGAAGACTCAAGGAGCTTCTGCTAATGAAAGAAATAAAACCATTCAATCATAGTGAAATCTATTAGGTGAATGGTAAAATATTTCAAGGTTGATTTTCAAGAATCAGTCAAGTTCATGCAAAATTAAATTGACAAAACATTTGAAGGAATGATGAGAAAATCAATATTAAGAACTCCATGATGTTTTTTCCTTTGACTGACAGCATGTTATATTAATCATTTTCCTAAAATTAAATGCTGATTTACATATTCTTAACCAATTCTTATTTAAAAATCATTACATTTTTAATGCACTACTGTATTTTAATTGTGGGTATCTTATTTTGAATTTTTATACCTAAATTCCTATATAAGATTGGTCTGTAGTTGTCTATTTACTTGCTGTCTTATGAGGTTTTAGGATTTGGGTTTTCAGAGCTTCAAGCAATAAATTTGGAAAGACTCAACATTTTTATATGTTCTAGAGCAATTTATAATGTGAATGCTTTTAATTGGTCTTAAATTACCCTATGAACTTTAAGCACATCTTGCCATTTATAGATGGGAAATTATATCAAAAATGGGAAAATGTCTACAAATATTTGGTGGAATAGTGAAACTCTGTATGGCCTGTTTTCATGATAGAAAGAAAAAGAATTGAGACTAGGATTATCCTAAATTTTCTTACCATTTTCTAAGAACTACTGAGGGTAAGTTTAGCGGGGTGCCCAAATCTTGCATCAAATATAGAATGAGCACATTTTGGTGCCAAGAAATCCTCCACACCTAGAAAATTAAGAATTACAGTTCTTAAAGATTATGTGAAATATCATTTTGTATGTCTCAGCAAACCAACAACTGTAAATACAATCAAATATTTATGTAAAATTTATTTAAATTGAGTCAGGAGGATTCTCTTTAATGTAGACCCAAACAGACATCAAAGAAAATACAATTAACACAGAGAGAGATTCTTCACCTGCCTCTCTACTCCAGTATAATATTTATTTTTTATTCTTTTGTTTTCTTTTTTTTTGTCACTACACTCAACAGTATAGAATTTCCAGTCCAGAGTTTTATGAAATGGATTTATAGTATTTTACACAGGAATAGTTTTTATCATATTCCTTTTGAATACTTAATGTATTGGTATATCTTATAGCTGTTTCTTGGAATTAATCATTCCCAAGAAGCTAATTACTGTGAAAACATAATTAGTTATCTAAGATGAAGTTGAGGTGTCACTAAAATAGTTGGCAGACTGTCTTTAATACTAATAATCCATTTCTCCCACTATTTGCACTCCTTTCAAGGTGCTACTTTCTTCTTATTGCCTTTAAATCTCAGATAACTACTCACAGGACAGGCTTTGATGGGATGCCTGATTGTGGCATGACAAACTTAATTAGAAGAGAGGAAATATGGTGTTGCTAAACTTATGAGAACGCAACATTTTCCAAGTTTAAACTGCTGACTTTCAAACTTGTGAGGAAAACACAATATTGCATTCTTTGTCTTGCGGGTCATGGGTTATTGTACATATGCGTACATGACTGACGTCACTTGGCTAAATGAACAATGCCAAGTAATCAAGACATCCATGAGAACTGCATTGATGGAATTCATTCAGTTATTTCTTTCTCTTGGCATTTCTTCCATTTTTTAAAAGAAGAATGGTTTTAATTTTCTTACTTTGGAATTTCTCCCTTTGACTTGGTCATTGTAATTAATTACTTTCATGTCTTTTGAGTCTTAGTTTCTTCACATATAAATAGACTCAGTTGGATTATACAATTTCCAAGATTGGATTCCTGTGTAAAATACTATAATTTGCAGTTGATGGAAGAAATTCACATCATAGTTAATAGCAATACTCTGAAGTAGACAGACCTGCATGTGAATTTAAGTTCATTTATTTAAGTCCTCTAACTCTGAGTTTCTTTGTATGGAAAATAAGGATAGTAGAGTCATGGGAAATTCACTAAGATAATGTTTGTAAGAACTTTCACAGTATTTAGCACATGGTGTGTACTCAATGAGAGTTAATTTTATAATGATTATTACTCTTCCTTATACATTGATGGGTATGTTTCTAATCTAGTAGAAATAGCAAGAAATATAAGTGTATCCTATAAAATATCTTTTATTTTTAAAAAGCTATAAACAATCTAATTTGAGTCATTGAATTGTTTTTAAAGTTTTATTCATCTGTCATACCATTTCTCATGTGCACAACCTTCAGAAACATTTAAAAATTCCTTATTTTAATCTCTACATCTTTCTAGTAAGAAGATTACCAGAATGCTATAGGCAGAGAGTGCCTTATTTTGATTAAGCCATTTTGATATTCTTATTATTTCATCGTGCAAATGCTAAAAAAGTGAGTGCCAAATTAAAGTTAAGTAGTTGTCAGTGGGCTGAAGGATTACTCAATGAGTTACTAATTACCAAGCAAAGTCCACATAGAGGAGCAACTGTTAGGGAAATCACAGACACCTGAGGGCCATCACTCAGCCCTCACCCATCCACACCTCCTCTTCTGGGGATGTCACAATCACACGCTAAGCAGCCATTCTCCAGCCTTCCACTACCCCTATCTTTCATAGAAGGTGGATGATAAATCAAAACATTAAAGGTAGTATGATTTGTTGAGGAAGTTTTTTTTTTTTTTTTAATTCAGTTTTATTGAAATATATTCACATACCATACAATCATCCATGGTATACACAATCAACTGTTCACAGTACGATCATATAGTTATGCATTCATCACCACAATCTATTTTTGAACATTTTCCTTACATCAGAAAGAATCAGAATAAGAATAAAAAATAAAAGTAAAAAAAGAACACCCAAACCATCCACCCCCATCCCACCCTATTTGTCATTTAGTTTTTATCCCCATTTTTCTATTCATCCATCCATACACTAGATAAAGGGAGTGTGATCCACAAGGTTTTCACAATCACACTGTCACCCCTTATAATCTACATTATTATATAATCATCTTCAGGAGTCCAGACTACTGGGTTGGAGTTTGGTAGTTTCAGGTATTTACTTCTAGCTATTCCAATACATTAAAACCTAAGAGGTGTTCTCTATATACTGCATAAGAATGCCCACCAGAGTGACCTCTCGACTCCATTTGGAATCTCTCAACCACTGAAACTATTTCGTCTCATTTTGCATTCCACTTTTGGTCAAGAAGATATTCTCAATCCCATGATGCCGAGTCCAGATTCCTCCCCGGGAGTCATATCATGCATTGCCAGGGAGATTTACACCCCTGGGAGTCAGGTCCCACATAGGGAGGAGGAGAATGAGATTACCTGCCGAGGTGGCTCAGTTAGGGAGAGAGAGGGCCACATCTGAGCAACAAAGAGGTACTCAGGGGGAGACTCTTAGGCACAATTATATGCAAGTTTAGACTCTCCTTTGCCGTAACGAGCTTCATAAGGGCAAGTCCCACGATCGAGGGCTCAGCACATCAAACCGCCAGTCCAAATGTTTGTGACAACATCAACATCAGTCCAGGTGAGGAAGTCCAACACTTCTGAACCTTTCCCCAGCTCCTGTTGAGGAAGTTTTTGAAAAGAATTAATGTCAAAGACAGAAGTTTAGACTTTTAAAACCCCACCAAGATCAGACATCCAGGAGAGTGAATCTCCCTGGCAACATGGAATATGATTCCCGGGGAGGAATGTAGACCCGGCATCGTGGGACGGAGAACATCTTCTTAACCAAAAGGGGGAAGTGAAAAGTAATGAAATAAGCTTCAGTGGCAGAGAGATTCCAAAAGGAGCCGAGAGGTCACTCTGGTGGGTACTCTAACGCACAATTTAGACAACCCTTTTTAGGTTCTAATTAATTGGGGTAGCTGGTGGTAGATACCTGAAACTGTCAAACTACAACCCAGAACCCATGAATCTTGAAGACGGTTGTATAAAAATGTAGCTTATGACGGGTGACAATGTGATTGGGAAAGCCATAAGGACCACCCTCCCTTCTGTCTAGTTTGTGGATGGATGGGTAGAAAAATGGGGGAAGGAAAAATACAAACAAACAAACAAAGGCACCCAGTGTTCTTTTTTACTTTAAATGCTCTTTTTCACTTCAATTATTATTCTAATTTTTTGTGTGTGATAATGAAGGTGTCAGGGATTGATTTTGGTGATGAATGCACAACTATGTAATGGTACTGTGAACAATGGAATGTACAATTTGTTTTGTATGACTGCATGGTATGTGAATATATCTCAATAAAATGAATTAAAAAAAAAAACACCAAACCTGAGTTCCTAAAGATCTATTATGTTTATGAGCCCGAGAGCATGGGTTGAAAAGTACATTTCAGGCCTGGAGACTACAGGAAGTTAAATGATACCATGAAATTGCAGGAAAGAACACAAATTTTCAGAATACCTGATCACTGCAGGCATCCGTATTTTCTAAGCTCAGAGTGACACTCAAAATCTGGCAGCTCTCCACTTCTGGGCCACACATTGCATATGGGAATCTTACTGTGGTTGGGATCCTGTGATTCACATCTCACTGCCCTTGGAGCACATGCTCCCAATCCCCATGAGAACCGATCATCTCATTTCCCTAACAGGGTCACTTCCTGGGTCCTCATGACTCCCCATACAACCCCACATACATTCCACTCCCCAGCCCAGCCCCAGCCCTCCTCACTCTCTTTCCCAGTACAGATTTTGTACTGCTTACAGGAAACGTCCCTTTCCTGTCTCTCCAGAAAACCTAACGAAATCCAGAATCTCTTCAACTGGCTTTGAGTTTCTGAAACACAGTCTTTTTCAGGTTATTCCTAAGATTCCCAAAGCCTGCCTGAGTATATCAAATGAGAGGGAAGAAAGGAATGAAGAAAGAACAAATAAAAACTATTATTTCAGGAACATATCCTACCTTTTACAAAAAATATAATTTCAGTATTATATCCTACTTACTTCTGCCTGAAAACATGGCTTTACTCTAAAAATCAAATGAGAAATCTGGCAGAAAGTCACAGAAAAATCACACAATTGCTTCTGTGTTTTCTTAAGATCATTTTCATTTTAATAATAAATGCTATTAAGTTAAGAAAATGTAAAATGTATACATAAAATACATCTCATGGCAATTTAGTGAAGAGAGTCAAAAGGATAGAGAAAGTTTTTATGGTAGAGGAGCAGAAGGAGTAAAATAATTAGTAGCCTTCAGAAGGAGTAAAATAATTAGTAGTTAAGGCAGTGAATGGGTAAAATCCTGATGTTTATAAGCTTCTGAGGAAATTAGTTGCAATTTGCCATTTCTACCTTGCTGTGTCTATTACATAACTAAACAATATCTATGGCTCTTTGAATGTTCTTTATCTTGGAACTTTCACGGGGTCTTCTGTAATTGGGTGGGCCATCCACAGTATCCCATTATAGAAAAATTATTTTTGATAAACATCAGATGAAAATAAGGTAATGTTCAAAACATTTACCAGCAGGAAGAGAGTGATGCATTGACCCGTAGGAGTGATATAAACAGCAGAGTTCCTAAAGCCCCCTTGGGAACGTGGCTTTCACGTTGCTAGATACTGGGAAGATCTAGAAGATCCCGAGGAAGGAGCCTGAATGAGGGGTAGGCTCTGGGAATCTGCTATTTGCCAACTGTCCCCAATGTGTTTCAGTGTTTCAGCAACTGATAACTGTACTGGGATATAGCAGAAGTCTGTCAGCCTTGTATGTAACCATATAAATAACACCCCGTGAACTTGGGAAATTGGATCAAGTAAAATCAAATACTGCTTCCTTCTATAGTAAGGAATGAGAGAATAAAGATAACTTAATTATTGATGTTACAAATGATATATGAAGGATATAATTTTAATCCGATATAGAGATATTCTATCTTAAACAAGCAGTATTTTAATATGATTGTCATTGATTGTAATCTCTTCAGAAAAATCTTCCTGACCACTTTTTAAAATTTAAATTGGATTTCCCACTCATGTTAACTTCTTTCTCATTCTTGTGTTTGTTTCCTTCATATTACATATCACAACTTGCAATGTTTTTAATTTATGTGTCTTTTTGTTCAATTGTCAGGGTTTGGAGTTTTTTTTTTTTACTTGTTATTGATTTATGTGTGTGTGTGTGTGTGTGTGTGCGTGTTTTATAGTGCTCTCCACTAGCACACAAGCTTCTTGAGGGTAAGGGCCACTTTTGCATTGTTTGTATTTGTATTCCCTTTTCATTCATGGTGTCTGGCATGTAGACGATCAATCATTTTTTTTTAAAATAAAATAATGACTCTATAACTAACCCCAATTAATCACACCACCTTCTATGTTCTCATTTCTTTGGTGCCTATTTCTCTTTTTACAGTTAATCTTGCATACCAATTTTTAATGAGTTGAGCTTCTTGAGGGTAGGAATACAGATGTGTCTTATTAAATGTTAACTGAAACAGAATGGAAGATAGAGAAAGCTGCTCTTATTTCTGCCCTGCAACAACAACATAATTATTTGGCCAGACTTTGAGATGGTTAACTACTCCAAGTCCGGGTCTCAATCTCAAAACATCGGGTTCATTCCAGGACATATGAATTACAAGGGAAAAAAAAGGAAGAAAGCAGTGCAAGCTATTTTTGTGTTGAAAGCATGATCTTACTCTAAAAGTCATATGAAAAATTGGTAGCAAGTCTCTGACAAATCGCAAACATTGTTATCTGAGTTTTCCTAATTATATATTTATTGCACTATGTATTAGGAGACTGAGACATGGTAAAGTGACCTAATTCTGATGCTCTTCCAAATTCTTGAAAGTTGTGTAATGGATTAGTCTGAAGAATGTACAAAAAGCTTGGATCTTTTTCAGGTAATCAAAAAGAAACTTGACTTCTTCCTTTAGAGCTTTAGATCTGTCAGGGATCCGAGGATTATGTTAAGTTTTTAACTGACACAATGCAACATCCATAAGAATGAATGTGATGGATTGGTGACAGTCCTACACTGAGGTGAATGCTGGCAGGGAAAAGTACCTCACAGTTTGTTTACTTTTATTATCACTTGCTGATTTGAACTAAGTGGAAGCTGCTGGTTCTTTGCACTTTAGTTCAAGAGCAATGAGTATATTAACTTCATTCATACTCCTTGTTTCAGAATAATCTGGAAAAATGATAAGGAATGCCCTTTTTACTTTCCAATTTAAAAAATACACTGCTCTTCAAAATATAGAATATACTCTGATTATTGACAGGGTGTGTGTCTTAAAGACTCTAAGTCTTTATTTGCCAAGTATAGCAAATAAAAAAACACAGGACACCCAGTAAAAAAAAGAAATGAGAATTCCTTATAAACAGTGAATAATTTTCCTATAAGTATGTTCCTGCAACATATGTACATGAAAAAATCAGTTATTGCTTATCTGAAATTCAAATTTAAATGGGCGTTCTGTATTCTATCTGACAACCCTACTCCAAGTTCAAATTCCAATTTTTCTAACAACTACCTTGTGCCGGTTATTTAACCTGAGTTTTACTTATTTGGATGATGAGGGTGAACATACATATCTGCCATAGATTTTTGAGATGATTTAATGAGATGTTGCTGTGCATCCTGGCATGCATGCAAGATTGGAACTTATCTCAAAATACCTTACTATCAAAAATATATTACTAGTCAACATAAACTTAAGCCTCTACTATGCTAACATCACCCAAATTTCCATCTTCCAACATGAAGAGTTTATATCTCACACATGCAGCAATCTGGACTGCCTTAATCCTGTAGCTCTGCCATTTCAGCGTGGGGTCTCCTCCAGAATTGCCCAGCAGAAGTGAGAAAGACAAAAGAATTGTGCCAGTATTAAAATGCTTCAGCCTGGAAGTGGTACACTTTACTTGGGCACACAACCCCAGACAAAGCTTATCACATAGCCCTGACTAGCTACAAGGGGACAGAGAAATATAATCCTCTTGTACCTGGAAGGAAGAAAAGAACCATATGTAGTGAGCCTACAAGACTTTACCACAACATTTATCATAATTGGAAGTGATAAAGGAATCTGCAAGTTAGGCAGGGGCCCAAACTTCTTCCTAATGCAAAAATCTCTTCCAGGATGTCACCAACACCTCAGCCGGCCTTGGCTTAAAGTTTCCAGCGACATGGGGCTCATGGCCCTATTATTAAAGGTTTTTCTTCTGTTAAACTAAAAATCTGCTTCCTTATAATTTGAAAATTGGCTCCACTCTGTGACTGTCCATGACAATCATTACATTTTTTTTTAAAAAGAGAAACAACTACTGGATAGAAAATAAGGTAGAAAATGAGAAGTCATCATTATTTTAAGAATGAAGAGTTTTAAAAATTGGAAATGAAGAGATCATTTATAAAATCAAAGAATGCTTAGGAAAAACTCAAATATATAATCCATCAATTGTTATGGTTGCTAGGTGTACTGCACTTTTATTTTGGCACCCTACTTTTTATGCAGAAAATTTCTACTATAAACAAAGAAAGCTTAATAACTTTGGCCAATTTCAGAATAAAATTCTTCATCCATTAGCCAGGTGAAAGTGTTTAACATATCACATTATATATTTTAAAAATTAAAGTGGCAATGCCAGGTCCAATTTTGTAAGGAACTGATATTTTTATGCAGGGATAAAAATAATGATGGGAATACTTAACATATACCCTCTTTGAATAAGAAATATAAATTATTCTAATACCATATTACTATGTTTCATCTATCTGAAAGAAAAGTTTTGTTTCCTTCCATTGGATCTTTCCTACTGATTAGTGTCTGGGTTTAATTTTCTCACTCATCAGGTTCCTATTTTGCTTTCTTTAGCCTGTAAAATGTTGGGGGAAAACTAGTGAACATCTCAGAAAGAATACAGAGCTCTATTTTTACTGACCTACTTATAATTCTGCATGAGAAAATAACCTACTGGCTGAGTACGTTTCAAAAAATAGCAAAAGATTTAACAGTGACTACTAAATAGCAGGAGTCTAAAGTATTAAAATATTCTACCAGGGTTGCAAGGGGTTCAGCATTAAAAGTTCATAGTCTATTTTGTCTATAATTATTTAATACAAGATATTAACACAGCTCATAAATGAAACATGCATTCTATCAAACATTTCTAGTCCCTTAGACATCAGTTTGACAGCATTTTATTTTCCCTGACTGCTTTTTATATTCCCTCTTAACTCTTCCATCTCGAAAACTTCCTTTCAATTGCACTGTTAATTTCAAACACAATCACAATAAACTGTAATGCTGTGGAAATAGTGATGGAAATGGGACTAGGAAACACATTCAATCCCAGCTTGCTTACAGGTGTGCTAACTTGAGCAAGTCACTTTCGTTCTCTGGACTTCGTTGCCTAAGGACATCTACCCTATAGAGCTGCCATGAAGAATAAATGTAAGATGGGTTGCCCCCTAAATTGGAAGTACTCCTTGAATATGAGTTCCCTTTCCTTTTCAATGTCCACTGGAAAAAAAGAGGGCTCTTAATTAATGGTTAATTTAAGCATGCCTTTACTGTCAACAGCCTTGACAAAGAGTGAGTGTTATAAAACAAGCAAATGTCATGCACCAAAATTGAAAAACAGAAATTTATTAGTCTTTGAAAGATATAAAATAAACAGCACTAATAGGTTCTTCCCTAAAAAAAGCAAAAGGCTTTCCCATATATAGTCCATATAAGAACATTTTTTAGAATCATGTTTAAGAATCTTTATAAAATACTTTACAAAGGAAAGAAATCACTATTAATACTAGTGAAACCTTTTTGTAGATCTCAAGAATTTCCAGATGCTGAAAGTAATGGATGTGGATAAACAGGGCATGGCAGCATGGGCAGAGTAGAATGCTAGGCCACTACTAACAGATTTGCTTTCCCCATTGACCCATAAGAAAACCAAGACATTTTTTGCCACTTTTTTTTAATGGATGTGCACTTCTGCATGAGGACTATTTCTTCCTACCCACCCCCTCATACTGAACATCCCAGGAGAACAATTCAATGTGGAAATATTTGTATATTTCAAACTGCATGTATAACCCACAGCTCTGACACTTATGCTAAGGGCAGGGTGGTACATCACCCTCTCCCCCAGTAAAGAAACTCTTAACTAATAAAACTTGATCAATAAAAGTGAGAATTTATTTTAATCATCTGTTTAATTTAAATTTAAGTGATGTTTCTTAATGGTACAGAGGGTTACAGAGACTGGGAATGCCTTCTCCAATAGGCAGTGCGTGCCTGAGCACAATCACTGTACCAGGAACCCAGCCTCCTGACATGGTCCTCCACGGCCAGCATACAGCATCCGCCACAGCTCTTTACCCCCGGTCCTCTGGTGTAGCTTCTAATGTCCAGGCTCCAGGGTAGGTTACCACACAGATTAGGGCGAAGGGGAAGGTAAGGTTTGGATCTAGTGAGGAAGTGGAAGGGGCAGGAGTCTCTACCATTCACCAACTTTTGGAAGATTATCTTTAAAAATTGAGAGATGTCTTTAATGTGATTATTGACCAAATGCTAGTTGCCTCCTCAAGCTAATGTTTTCTAAAAAAAAAGCTATATTTTCTTACCTAAATTTGAGCTATGGCTTACAGGTTTCAGGGATAAGTGATACATGCGTTTGTGTGCATATGTGTGTATAGGGAGAGAGAGAAAGAGAGACCTTTTCTACACATACCAAAATAACTTGTATGAATCAATAGTATACCCACACAAAGTCCTTAATGTTTTTATTTCATTTATCTGTCCAGATCCCTTAATCTTGACTTTATATGTCACATTTTCCACTTTTATTAATTGGAAAATTATAATAAGTTGATTCAATGAAAAAAAGAATATTTATTTGTAATGCAAACTCATTTGATCTTCTTCCATTCATTACTGATTATGGGTTTCATTCCATTTTATTGGTAAATTCGACCCTGATAACAATAAGTCTATCCAGAGCATTACTTCTCAATTGACATATGTCTTAAAGTTTAATCTTAATCTTTAAATATTAAGGACATTCATAAAAATTTGAAGGACTTCCTGTAGGATTTCAAGAACTTACCAAAATGTTTAAATGCAGTCATTCTTATACATGAGATTTTTATACTTCTACATTAGATATAAAGTAAATCAAATGCAATCTGGATGAAAAGAGTTTAGATTATTTAGGCTTTGAACTAGTTCTTTCATATACCAACCTACTTTTGTGACCCAAGTGATGGAGTAGAGCAGCATTATGATTCGTATGTCTGAAAAGACAATCCCACCAATCTACATTAACACAAAGAGTTGAAATGTCAAAATAGATTCACTTGAATCTTAGATCTTATCACCACCAATCTTTACTAATAATCAAATTTACAGACAAGAGCCAAACATAGATGAAATAACCTTTGGCCAGAGGACCCCAAATCTACCAGACACAGCTCCCAAAAGTGTTCTTTCTCTTCCACATTAGAATGTATTTGGGGTCAGAATACCAGGTAGTCTTTGACCAATATATGCAGAAACACTGCTCAATAAAGACAACCTTTTGGTATTTGTACTCTCATTTTTTACTCTAAGTGCACCAGCAGAAAAAGTTCATGTGGCTAATCCCCATTGTTCAGCCAGCCAGACTTCATACATTTATCAAGTTCAAGATATTTCAAATAAACAATGTTGACTCACCAGGTATATTTTGCTAGCAATATCTTTTTTTATTGTTTTGTTTTGTTTTAGTTTTTGTTTTTGTTTTGTTTTTCAGAGAATGTCTTTATTTCTCCTTTCCTTTTTTTATTTTTATTTTTATTTATTTATTTATTTATTTATTAAATTCAGTTGTATTGAAATACATTCACACACCATACAATGATCCATGGTGTACAATCCACTGTCCACAGAATGATAACATAGTTATGCGTTCATCACCACAATCTTTCTCTGAACATTTTCCTTACATCAGAAAGAACCAGAACAAGAATAGAAAATAAAACTGAAAAAAGAACACCCAAATCATCCCCTCATCCCACCCCATTTGTCCTTTAGTTTTTATCCCCATTTTTCTACTCATCCATACACTAGATAAAGGGGGTATGAGCCACAATGTCTTCACAATCACACTGTCACCCCTTGTAATCTACATTATTATATAATTGTCTTCAGAAGTCCAGACTGCTGGGTTAGAGTTTGATAGTTTCAGGTATTTACTTCTAGCTATTCCAATACATTAAAACCTAAGAGGTGTTACCTATATAGTGCATAAGAATGTCCACCAGAGTGACCTCGCGACTCCATTTGAAATCTCTCAGCCACTGAAACTATTTCGTCTCATTTTGCATCCCTCTTTTGGTCAAGAAGATACTCTCAGTCCCACCATGCTGGGTCCACATTCATTCCCGGGAGTCATATTCTGTATTGCCAGGGAGATTTACAACCCTGGGAGTTGCGTCCCACATAGGGGGGAGGGCAGCGAGTTCACCTGTCAAGATGGTTCAGTTAGCGAGAGAGAGGGCCACATCTGAGCAACAAAGAGGTACTCAGGGGGAGACTCTTAGGCACAATTATATGCAAGTTTAGACTCTCCTTTGTGGTAATGAGCTTCATAAGGGCAAGACCCATGATTGAGGGCTCAGCATATCAAACCACCAGTCCCAATGTTTGTGACAACATCAACACCAGTCCAGGTGAGGATGTCCAACACATCCGCACCTTCCCCCAGATCCTCGGGGCTGGGGAGGGGGAAGCTGTAAATATATTTTTTACTATCTGCCCAAATTACCCTGGGATGTGTCATTATTTCATTCCAGCCTATACTAACCTACCGTATCTCACTTCCTATTCAAAGTTCCATGCAATTGTGGTGTTTGAACACATCAACAGTAGAGTAGTACTGTTTAGAAAATTTAGATCCTGTACCAAATAGATATCTCTTCCCTTGGTCTCATATGGAAGTTGAAGTTTTAAAACACAATCAGTTTCATCCTTTACCCTTTGGCCTGGCTTGCACTGGTCTCAACCAGACCTGCTTCATTCATATCACTAATTGAAGTCTGGGCTCATTTTCAGCTTTTTTTTTTTTTTTTTTTTTTTTTGACAGTGGCTGTATGCACTAATACTGACATTCATATCTGCCGAGCTCTAGCTCTGAGTTTCAGGTGTCTCAGAGATATGCATTGTTCCAGAGACCAATCAGGTTATACACTAGGGGATTAGCATCTCAAAGTTTATAGATAGACATTACAATTCAGGGATAGAGTTAACTGCTGTAAGAGCTTACAATCTAGGGACTATTACAATTATTATGTCCATATTAGGCTATGTTCTAAGATTCAATTCTGAGTTTACACATTGTAGTTAGTCCATGTTGGTGAGGCATAATCCCTCTCACCATGTTTTTGCCAACACTTTTACTCCTATATATATATTTTCCTACAATTTTATAGAGTTATATTCACATACCATACATTTATCCACAGTGTACAATCAGTTGTTCATGGTATCATCATAAAGTTGTACATTTATCACCACAATCAGCACTTGAACATATTGATTACTACAAGAAAAAGTTTTTTTTTTTTAGCAATAAGAAAAAAATGATAAAAAGAAAAATAACATATCATACAATACAATATACTAGTAAGGACAGCAAATAACACCACTACCAAGAATCCCATATTCCTCCCCTATATCCGCCTCTCATGTACATTTAGCATTGGCATATTGCCTTTGTTACATTTAATGGAGGTATATTACAATGTTACTGTTGACCATAGACTCCAGTTTGCTTTGATTATGTTTTTTCCTGAATACCATCCCCTTTTCAACTCTCTACATGGTTGACATTCATTTGCTTTCCCACATGCAAAAACATTTTTATATTTGTATATTTAGTAACAGCCATTGGCCACGCCAGATTTTGCCACGTTATACAGTCCCAGTCTTTATCATCTATCTTTACCTCTGGTGTCATACATTCTCCTATCCCACCTCTTTCAGCTTTACTCACAGACATCTTTGTTCAGTGTACTTACAATACTGTGCTACCATCACACAGTGTTATGCTGTCTATTTCTGGATCTATGCAATCAATCCTAAACATTCTGTAGTCCTTCAGCATCGAATGGCTGATCTCTGCCTTCTTTCTATCTCCTGGTCACTTGTTTGTCAGCTTTTCACTCTCAAAGTTTGTTCATTAATGTCTATTCATATTAGTGAGACCATACAGAATCTGTCCTTTTGTTTCTGGCTAACTTCACTCAACACAATGTCCTCAAGGTTCATCCGCATTATTACATGATCCATGTCTTTGTTCTGTCTTACAGCTGCATAATATTCCATCATGTGTATATACCACAGTTTGTTTATCCACTCTTCCTTTGATGGACATTTGGGCTGTTTCCATCTCTTGGCAATTGTGAATAATGCTGCAATAAACATCGGTTTACAAATGTCTGTTTGTGTCTTAAGTTTCAGTTCCTCTGAGTATATACCCAGCAATGGAATAGCTGGGTCATACAGCAAATCTATATTTAGCTTCCTGAGGAACGTCCACACTGTCTTCCAGAGTGGTTGCACCATTCTACATTCCCACCAACAATGAATAAGTGTGCCTCTTTCTCCACATCCTCTCCAGCACTTGTCATTTTCTGTTTTTTGGATAATGGCCATTCTGGTAGGTGTGAGATGATATCTCATTGTGGTTTTGATTTGCATTTCCTTAATAGCCAGTGAAGTTGAGCATTTTTTCATATGTTTTTGAGCCAATTGTATTTCCTCTTCAGAAAAATGTCTGTTCATGTCTTTTGTCCATTTTTTAATTGGATTGTTTGTCTTTCTGTTATTGAGATGCAGGATTGCTTTATATATTCGGGATATTAAACCCTTATCTGATATGTGGTTTCCAAATATCATCTCCCATTGTGCAGGTTGCCTTTTGACTTTTCTGACAAAGTCCTTTGATGTACAAAAGTATTTAATTTTGAGGAGATCCCATTTTTCTATTTGTTCTTTGGTTGCTCGTGCCTTGGGTGTGAGTTTTAAGAAACCACCTCCTATCACAAGATCTTTAAGATATTGCCTTGCATTTTCTTCTAAGAGTTTTATGGTCTTGGTGCTAATGTTTAGGTCTTTGATCCACTTGGAGTTAATTTTGGTATAAAGTGTGAGATGGACATCCTCTTTCATTCTTTTGGAAATGGATATCCAGTTCTCCAAACACCATTTATTGAACAGACTGCTCTTTCCCAGTTGCTTCGGCTTCACTGCCTTATCAAAGATCAGTTGTCCATAGATGTGAGGGTCTACTTCTGAACAATCAATTTGATTCCATTGATCAGCATATCTGTCCTTATGCCAGTGCCATGCTGTTTTGAGCACTGTAGCTTTGTAATATGCTTCAAAGTCAGGTAGTGTGAGATCTCCCACTTCATTCCTCTTTCTTAAGATATTTTTGGCTATTCAGGGCACCTTACCCTTCCAAATAAATTTAGTTATTGATTTTTCTATTTCTGTAAAGTAAGTTGTTGGGATTTGAATTGGTATTGCATTGAATCTGTGAATCAGTTTAGGTAAAATTGCCATCTTAACTATATTTACTCTTCGAATCCATGAACATGGAATGTTCTTCCATTTTTTCAGGTGTTGTTCAATTTCTCTTAGCAGTTTCTTATAGTTTTCTATGTAAAGGTCTTTTGTGTCCTTGGTTAAGTTTATTCCTAAATACTTGATTCTTTTGGTTGCTATTGTAAATGGGATTTTTTTCTTGATTTCCTCCTCTTGTTGCACTTGTGTATAGGAACACTACAGATTTTTGCGTGTTGATCTTGTAGCCTGCTACTTTGCTGTATTCATTGACTAATTCTAGTAGCTTTGCTATAGATTTTTCTGTATTTCCTACATACAGAATCATGTCATCTGCAAATAGTGAAAGCTTTACTTCTTCCTCTCCAATTTGGATGCCTTTTATTTCTTTTTCTTGTGTGATTGCTCTAGCTAGAACTTCCAGCACAATGTTGAATAACAATGGTGATAGTGGGCATCCCTGTCTTGTTCCTGATCTTAGAGGAAAAGCTTTCAGTCTCTCCCCATTGAGTGTGATGTTGGCTGTGGGTTTTTCATATATTGCCTTTATCATATTGAAAAAGTTCCCTTCTATTCCTATCCTTTGAAGTGTTTTCATCAGGAAAGGATTTTGAATTTTGTCAAATGCCTTTTCTGCATCAATCAAGATGATCATGTGGTTCTTCTGCTTTGATTTATTGATGTGGTGTATTATATTAATTGATTTTCTTGTGTAGAACCAGCCTTGCATACCTAGAATAAATCCCACCTGGTCATGGTGTATAATTCTTTTAATGTGCTGCTGGATTCGATTTGCGAGTATTTTGTTGAGGATTTTTGCATCTATATTCATTAAAGAAATTGGTCTATAGTTTTCTTTTTTTGTAGTATCTTTGCCTGGTTTTGGTATTAGGGTGATGATGGCTTCATAGAAAGAGTTAGGTAGCTTTCCCTCCTCTTCAATTTTTTTGAAGAGATTGAGCAGGATTGGTACTAATTCGTTCTTGAATGCTTGGTAGAATTCACATGTGAAACCATCTGGTCCTGGGCTTTTCCTTTTTGGGAGCTTTTTGATGACTGACTCTATCTCTTTACTTGTGATTGGTTTGTTGAGGTCATCTATTTCTTCTTGAGTTAATGTTGGTTGTTTATGCTTTTCTAGGAAGTTGTTCATTTCATCTAAGTTGTCCAGTTTATTATCATATAGTTGCTCATAGTATCTTCTGATTATCTCCTTAATTTCTGCAAGGTCGGTAGTTATATTTCCTTTCCCACTTCTGATTGCATTTATTTGAATCTGCTCTCTCTTTTTTTTTGTTAGCCTAGCCAGTAGTCCATCGATTTTATTGATTTTCTCAAAGAACCAACTTCTGGTTTTGTTGATTCTCTCTATTGTTTTCCTGTTCTTAATTGCATTTATTTCTGCTCTAATCTTTGTTATTTCTTCCCTTCTGCTTGCTTTGGGGTTAGTTTGCTGTTCTTTCTCTAATTCCTCCAGGTGAGCAGTTAACTCTCCAATTTTTGCTCTCTCTTCTCTTTTAATATAGGCATTTAGGGCAATAAATTTCCCTCTCAGCACTGCCTTTGCTGCATCCCATAAGTTTTGATAAGTTGTGTTTTCATTGTCATTTGCCTTGAGGTATTTACTAATTTCTCTTGTAATTTCTTCCTTTACCTACTGGTTTTCTAAGAGGGTGTTGTTTAGCCTCCATATGTTTGTGAATTTTATGACCTTCTGCCTTTTATTTATTTCCAACTTCATTCCATTGTGGTCTGAGAAAGTGTTTTGTATAATATCAATATTTTTAAATTTGTTGAGACTTGCTTTGTGATCTAACATGTGGTCTGTCCTAGAGAATGTTCCATGAGCACCTGAGAAAAAAGTGTATCCTGCTGTTGTCGGATGTAGTGTTCTATAGATATCTGTGAAGTCTAGTTCATTTATCATACAATTCAACATCTCTGTTTCTTTAGTGATCCTCTGTCTAGATGTTCTATCCATTGGTGAGAGTAGTGTATTGAAGTCTCCAACTATTATTGTAGAGGTATCTATTTCTCCTTTCAGTGATCGCAGTGTTTGCCTCATGAATTTTGAGGCATTCTGGCTTGGTGCATAAATATTCATGATTGTTATGTTTTCTTGATGAATTGACCCTTTTATTAATATATAGTGTCCTTCTTTGTCTCTTTTAATTGTTTCGCTTTTGAAGTCAAACTTGTCTGATATTAATATAGCTGCTCCCACTTTTTTCTGGTTGTTGTTTGCATGAAATATCTTTTTCCAACCTTTCACTTTCAGTCTATTTTTGTCCTTGGGTCTAAAATGAGTTTCTTGTAGGCAGCATATAGATGGGTCCTGTTTTTTAATTCATTCTGCCAGTCTGTGTCTTTTTATTGGGGAGTTTAATCCATTTATGTTTAGTGTTATTACTGTAAGGGCAGTACTTTCTACTACCATTTTGTTTTTTGGAATTTATATGTCATATCTTATTTTTTCCTCTCCTTTTACCATTCCTGATAATCTTCATTTCTGCACTCTTCAACTCTCTCTCTTCTGTCTTTTCCTATCAGACTGTAGCACTCCCTTTAGTATTTCTTGTAGTGTCGGTCTCTTATTCACAAACTCTCTCAGTGTGTGTTTGTCTGAAAATGTTTTAATCTCTCCCTCATTTTTGAAGGAAAGTTTTGCTGGATATAGAATTCTTGGTTGGCAGTTTTTCTCTTTCAGTATCTTAAATATATCACTCCACTTCCTTCTTGCCTCCATGGTTTCTGCAGAGAAATCTGTACGTAGTCTTATTGACCTTCCCTTGTATGTGATGGATTGCTTTTCTCTTGCTGCTTTCATAATCCTCTCTTTGTCTTTGACATTGGACAATCTGACCAGTAAGTGTCTTGGAGTAGGTCTATTGGGATCTATTCTATTTGGGGTTTGTTGTACTTCTTGAATCTCTAATTTTCTGTCTTTTATAAGAGTTGGCAAATTTTCAGTGAATATATCTTCTATGACTCTTTCTGCCCCTTTTTCCCTCTCTTCTCCTTCTGGGATACCCATAACTTGTATATTTGTGCGTTTCATGTTGTCACTCAGCTCCCTAAGACCCTGCTCATATTTTTCCATTTTTTTCACCATCTGTTCTTTTGTGTGTATGAATTGGAATGACCTGTCTTCCAGTTCACTGACCCTTTCTTCTGCCTGTTCAAATCTACTGTTGTGTCCCTCCATTGTGGTTTTCATCACCTCCATTGTGGCCTTCATTCCCATGAGTTCTGCCATTTGTTTTTTTAAGTTTATGAATTCTTCTTTATGGTCATCCAGTGTCTTCTTTATATCCTTCAGCTCTTTTGCTATATCTTCCTTCATTTCATCAAATTTATTTAGCATTAGTTGCCTTCAGTCCTGTATCTCAGCTGAGCTATTAGTTTGTTCCTTTGGCTGGTCCATGTTTTCATGTTTCCTGGTATGGCTTGTTATCTCAAGTTGTCTAGGCATCTGATTTTCTTGATTAGTTTATTTTGGAGCTTGTTTTCTATCTTTTACCTAGTGGCTTTCTTTTTGGTTGGCTTTGTTCTCTGGCCTCTGTTATTCAGTTCAACTTATTCTAGACCTCTAACTTAGGTTCTATTTAGTTGATCAGAATTTTTCCCCTCTTGTTTTTTCTGTTTCTTGCTCTGCCTCTATGTAACCTTTTTGTGAGGGGGTCTCCTCAGATATGGTCAACCCTAGTCAGATTTTCCCAGTCTAGTGAGGCCCAGGTCTCATTGGGAGGGTATGGAGTTTTCCTGATAATGAGACCCTCCTATGAGGCCTTTAGAATTGGTGCTTTTCCTCTCCTGTCCAGCAGGTGGCACTTGCCAGCCCACAGCTCCCCAACAGTGTAAGGAGGTATGTAGACTTTAGTTCTCCTGGTGCCTCTCATCCTGTTGGGGGCATGGCTGACTGAAGCCGGAATCTGAATTCCAGCCCCTGGGGTCTGAATTCCCAGAAGGAGGACTGCCAGTTGAGCTGGACCTCCCTCCACTTTCCCAATCCTCAGAACTCCAGTTATCTCTCAGGGGCACTATTCCCTTCTCCCCTCTCCTCTTTGGGGCCTCTCCAGGTAGATTCCTTGGTCAGCCTGAGTTGCCAATTAAAGAAGGGGGTGGGGACCTTCAGTAGTGAATATGGAACTCAAAGACACTGTGGGTACTCTGTCTCCTCCCAAGCCCAGCCTAGTCCCTCAACCTGGGCTTTCTGATAGAAAATAACCACATATATTACTTTTAGATTAAAAAAAAAAAAGAGAGAATAGAAAAACAAGAAAAAGAAAAAAGAAAAAAAAAAAGAGTCTCTTTTAAAAGTCTTTCCCCAGCCTGGAAGTTTTGTCAGTGTCAGAATAGAGCATTTAAAGATATGCTTTGGGCTATTGTCTGATAATTACTCTCCAACAGCTTCAGTTCCACCCCTGCTGGGGGCTATTGAAATGCAAAAAGATAAGGGATCAGTGAGAAGCCAGAAGGGACAAAATATAGGGGAAAGAAAATGGCTCTTTTGGAGTCTGGGAATGGGTGTCTGCTTTTACGTGTCCCCACTTCTCAGGGCCCAGCCCTTCTTTAGCACCCCAGCTCCCAAAATTAGTTAATTAATTTGTTAATTAATTCTGCAGTTGAGGCTGGGTTGAGCCTCCCTTCTTGCCCTCAGCAAATTGCTGTTTTTTGTCCCCCCTCCCCTTTCAGGGAACTGGCAACAAGACAGTCTGTGAGGTCTGGGTGGGGAGGGGCACGAGACCCCTGGTCCGGGGAACTTACAATGTTCACTGCGATCTCAGCTTTTCCTCCAATTCCAAACTTGCGTCTGATGTATGACTGGTTACTGGAGACCCCGAAGACACTCTTTCATATAGTTCTTGGGTAATTGCCAGCTGCTCTAGGGGAGAGACGAAATTCTGCTCCTCACCACTCCGCCATCTTGCCCCGCCTCTGCTAGCAATATCTTACAGATAGTTGATCACCTTTACTTTTTGCTGCTAAAAATCATTAGTATATTTATAAAGAGATCTGATTGAGGTTATTATCATGTTTTCAAGGAGATTTCTGGTGGAGGTCATTCAGTGCAAGGAGTCCCCAAGAGGAGGAAAAAGATTACAGGCTTTCTGTTAACTCTTTTTTTTTGTAATAATGCATTTTTTTTATTCTGCTTATAACACACACACACACACATATACGTAACAGTGATAACTTTCAAAGTATGATTTAACTGGTACTTAGCAAATTTCAAAGAATGTCATGGGTCACAGATCCACAACTTCAGCTATTTCCATTATTGTAAAATATAGCATATATAAAGAAAGGTGCTAACTTTCATTGTACAGCTCAACAAGAAGTTATATAGGTAATTTCAAAAATTGCTATGGGTTACAATTGCACAGCTTCAGTTCTTGC
This sequence comes from Choloepus didactylus, assembly GCF_015220235.1. NCBI lineage: Eukaryota > Metazoa > Chordata > Mammalia > Pilosa > Megalonychidae > Choloepus > Choloepus didactylus. Next base: position 61,114,340 of record NC_051316.1, read on the forward strand.
CTTGTTATGCTATATAGGGTATATACAGAAAGATGAAGAATTTCAAAGCACAGTTTAACGAGTAGCTATAGAACAAATTTCAAATGGTGTTATAGGTTACAGTTCCACAATATCATTTACCTCCTTCTGGCTATTCCAATACCCCAGCAGCTAATATATATATATATATATATAAGTATATAAGTTATATATATATATATAAGTATATTATATATATATATATATATATATATATATATATATATATATATATATATATATATGTTTCAGTATTCATAGAATTTTGTTAAATCCTAACTTGTCTGTTGCTACCCCTTGCTCTCACTTAATCTCTTTCTCCATCTTCAGAAGCTGTCTAGGCAGTGAGCACCCTAACTTGTTCATTTTGAAAAGGGGTGTCGACAGCACGGGGAAGGAGACTGCATCTGATTGTTGTTCTTAAGGAGGCTGTTGCCTTTGGGTTTTAGGACTTGTCTGGCATAGGAACACTCTGGTGGCTTTAAGTTTCTGAGAGATAAAACTTAGTGAGTGAATCTCTTATAGAATCTCAGGTAGGGACCTAGATATTTGGGGACTACTTGTGGTGAGGGCATGCATGGCATTCTGTGGCCATTTGGTATGTCTAGCTGGAGCTTGCCTAAGAGAAACCTCCAGGATAGCCTCTCAACTCTATTTGGGATGTCTCAGCCACTGTGATCTCAGCATGTTACCTTTCTTTTTTCCCCCTTTTGTTCAATTAGTTATTGTCAATCCCTTGCTGACCTGGCCAGGCTCATTCCCGGGTGTCATGTCCCACATCATCAGGGAGATGCATTCCCCTGGGAGTCATGTCCCTCATTGGGGGGGTGGAGGGTGGGGGATGGTTAATGAATTTATTTGCTGAGTTGGGCTTAGAGAGAGAAAGGCCACATCTGAGAAACAAAAAAGGTTCCCTAAAGGTGCCTCCCATTTACAAACAAAGTTTCATAAGAGCAGGCCTCAAATTGAGGGATTTATTTATCAAGCAGTGGGTTCCTAATTTCACTTAATATATATTCTATCTCAAGATAAATTGTCAGTTTCTTACATTATCTTCACCTAGTTGTACAATCATCCTCACTCTCAACTTTAAACAATTATTGTAACATAATGCATCCCAGAGCTCTTATCAGCTGCTAATTATTCATCCCTAGTATTAGTGTAGTGTTGGTAAGATACTCCTAGCAAATATAATCTTTAATACTGTGCCAGTTTGAATATATTTTGTCCCCCAGAAAAGGCCATATTCTTTGATGCAATCTTGTGGGGCAGACATGTTAGTGGGGATTAAGTTGGAATGTTTGGATTAGGTTGTTTGCATGGAAATGTGCCCCACCCAACTGTAGGTGATAACTCTGATGAGATAATTTCAGTGGAGGCATGGCCCCACCCATTCAGAGTGGGCCTTGATCAGTGGAGCCATATAAATGAGCTGACATAACAGAAGGAACTCAGTGCAGCTGAGAGTGACATTTTGAAGAGGAGCTACAGCCAAGAGGGACACTTTGAAGAAAGCACAGGAGCTGCAGATGAGAGACAGTTTGAAGATAGCTGTTGAAAGTAGACTCTTCCTCCGGGGAACCTGAGAAAGGACAACTATCCCAAGTGCATCTAAGAGTGACATTTTTGAGGAACTGTAGCCTAGAGAGGAACGTCCTGGGAGAAAACCATTTTGAAACCAGAACTTTGGAGCAGACGCCAGCCACGTGCCTTTCCAGCTAACAGAGGTTTTCCGGACACCATTGGCCATCCTCTAGTGAAGGTACCTGATTGCCGATGTGTTACCTGGGACACTTTATGGCCTTAAGACTGTAACTGTGTAGCCAAAAAAAACCCCTTTTATAAAAGCCAATCCATCTCTGATGTTTTGCATTCCGGCAGCATTAGCAAACTAGAACAAATATGTAATGGGTAGTTTTTCCATATACCACTCTGTTGTTAACCCTCTGCACCAGTGTCATACCTTATACACATATCATACTAATATTTATTTTTGTGGTGCTATTGTGTGGGTTACATAGATGTGGATATCCTTTGTTGAAGAGACTGTTCTGTCCCAGTTCAGTGGATTTGAGGGCCTTATCAAAAATCAGTCAACTGCAGATCTGGGGGTCTATTTCTGAATTCTCAGTTTCATTTCATTGATCAGTATGTCTATCTTTTGCCAATACTATGCTGTTTTGACTACTGTGGCTTTACAGTAGGTTTCAATGTCAGGAAGTGTTAGTCCTCCCACTTCATTTTTCTTTTTTAGCAATTTGAGGCCCCTTTTCCTTCCAAATAAATTTGATGACTAGCTTTTCCAAGTTTACAAAGTAGGTTGTTGGAATTTTGATTGAATTGCATTGAATCTGTAGATCAGTTTGGGTAGGATTGACATCTTAACGATGTTTAGCCTTCCTGTCCATGAACACAGAATATCTTTCCATCTCTTTAGGTACCCTTTGATTTCTTTTAGTAAAGTTATGTAATTTTCTGTGAAGAGGTCTTTTATAGACCTTGGTTAAGTTTATTCCTAGGTATTTGATTTTTTTTAGTTGCTATTGTGAATGGAATCTTTTTCTTGATTATCTCTTTAGTGAGGTCATTTTTAGCATATAGGAACATTACTTATGTGCATTAATCTTGTATCCTGTCACTTTGCTGAATTTGTTTATTAGCTCAAGTAGCTATGTCATCGATTTCTCAGGGTTCTCCAAATATAAGATCATATCATCTGCAAATAATTGCAATTTTACTTCTTCCTTTCCAGTTTGGATGCCTCTTATTTCTTTGTGTTGTCAGAATGCTCTGGCTAGAACTTCTAACACAATGTTGAATAATACTGGTGACAGCGGGCATCCTTGTCTCATTCCTGATCTTAGAGGGAAGGCTTTCAGTCTCTCATGATTGGGTACTATGCTGGCTGTGGGTTTTTCATATATGCTTTTTACCATATTGAGGAAGTTTCCTTCAATCCCTACCTTTTAAAGTATTTTTATCAAAAAATGATGCTGAATTTTGTCAAATGCTTTTTCAGCATCTATTGAGATGATCATTTGATTTTTCCCTTTTGATTTGTTAATGTGTTGCATTACATTGATTGATTATTTTATGTTGCATGACCCTTGCATGCCTGTGATGAACCCCACTTGGTCTTGGTGTATGATTGTTTAATGTGTCTTTGCATTCATTTTGCAAGTATTTTATTGAGAATTTTTGCATCTATATTGATTAGGGAGATTGGCCTGTAGTTTTCCTTTTTTGTATCATCTTTGTCTGGTTTTGGTACCAGAGTGATGTTGGCTTCATAAAATGAGTTAGTAGTGTTCCTTTTTCTTCAATTTTTTGAGTTTGAATAGGAATTGTGTCAGTTCTTTTTGGAAAGTTTGGTAAAATTCCCCTATGAGGCCATTTGGCCCTTGGCTTTTATTTGTAGGAAGCTTTTTGATGACTGATTGGATCTCTTTACTTGTGATTGGTTTGTTGAGGTCTTATATTTCTTCTCTGATCAGTCTAGGTTGTTCATGTGCTTCCAGAAATTTACCCATTTCCTCTAAGTTGTCTAGTTTTTGGTGGGTGGTTGTTCATAGTATCCTCTTACAATTCATTTCTTCAGGATCTGCAGTAATGTCCCCCCTCTCATTTATTATTTTGTTTGTTTGGGTCTTCTCTCTTTTTGACTTTGTCAGTCTAGCTAAGGATTTGTCAATCTTGTCGATCTTCTCCAGGAAACAAATTTTGGTTTTACTTATTCTAGCTATTGTTTTTTTGTTGTTGTTGTTGTTGCTATTGTTGTTGATCTCCATATCATTTATTTCTGCTTTAATCCTTGTTATTTCTTTTCTTCCACTTGCTTTAGGATTAATTTGCTGATCAATTTCCAGCTTCTGTTGTTTCATTAGTTCTTTGATTTTAGCTCTTTCTTCCTTTTTAATGTATTCATTTAGAGCTATAAATTTCCCCCTCAATACCATCTTTGCTGCATCCCATAAGTTTTTATATGTTGTGATCTTGTTTTCATTCATCTCTAGGTACTTAGCAGTTTCTCTTGCAATTTCTTCTTTGTCCCACTGATTGTTTAGGAGTGTGTTGTTTAACCTCCAGATATTTGTGAATGTTATAGAACTTTGATGGTTATTGACTTCTAGTTGCATTTCAGTGTGGTTAGAAAATGTGCTTTGAATAATTTCAATCTTTTTAAATTTATTGAGGCTTGTTTTATACCCCAGCATATAATCTATCCTAGAGAAAGTTCCATGAGCACTAGAGAAGAATGTATATCCTGGTAATTTGGGATGTAATGCTGTATATATGTCTGATAAGTCTAATTCATTATCACGTTGTTTAGGTTCTCAATTTCCTTATTGGTCCTCTGTCTGATTGATCTATCTATAGGAGAGAGTGGTATATTGAAGTCTCCCATGATTATTGTGGAAACATCTATTGCTTCCATCAGTTTTGCCAATGTTTGTCTCATGTACTCTAGAGCACCTTGATTGGGTGCACATTTATGATTGCTATTTCTTCTTGGTGACTTGTCCCTTTTATAGTATACAGGGTCCTTAGTGTCCGCCTTTGTCTCTTATGACACCATGGCATTTAATGTCTATTTTTCTGAAATTAGTATTGCTACCCCTGCTTTCTTTTGACTTTAGCTTGCATGGAATATGTTTTTCCATTCTTTCACTTTCAATCTCTTTGTGCCACTGTGTCTAAGATAAGTCTCTTGTAAAAAGCATATTGATGGTTCATATTTTTTAATTTATATCTTTTAATTGGGGAGTTTAATCCATTCTCATTCAATGTCATTACAGTGAAGGCAGTTCTTGAATAACCCATCTTATCCTTTGGTTTTTCTTTGTCAGATATATTTTTTCTCTCTTTTTATTTCCTTTACTTTACCCTTACTAATACTCTTCAGTTCTGTGCCCTTCTCCAGGCCCCTCTCTCCTGTCTTTTTTCTCAGCCAGTAGAACTCCCTTTAGTACTTCTTGTAGGGCAGGTTTCTTGTTAACAAATTCTCTCAGCATTTGTTTCTCTGTGAAAATTTTAAGGTCTCCCTCAATTTTATATATATTTTATTGAGGTTGTTCACATACCATACAACTATCCAAAGATCCAAAGCATACAATGAATTGCCCATGGTACCATCATACAGCTGTGCATCCATCACCACAATTAATTTTTTCTCAATTTTTAGAACATTTTCATTACTCCAGAAAAGAAATAAAGACCAAAAAAAAAAAAAAAAAAAAAAAAAGGAAATTTAAATCCTCCCATACCCCTAACCACCCCCCTCCATTATTGATTCATAGTTTTGGTATAGTACATTTGTTACTGTTCATGAAAGAATGTTAAAATACTACTAACTGTAGTATATAGTTTGCAATAGGTATATATATTTTTCCTACATATCTATTATTAACTTCTAGTTACAGTGCTATACTTTTATTCTAGTTCATGAGAGAGATTTCTAATATTTGTACAGTTACTCACGGGACCTTGTCTACCACAAGATTCACTGTTTTATACATTCCCAACTTTTAACCTCCAACTTTCCTTCTGGTGACATATGTGACTCTGAGCTTCCCCTTTCCACCACCTTCACAAACCTTTCAGAACTATTAGTTATTCTCACAACATGCTACCATCACCTCTGTCTATTTCCAAACATTTAAGTTCACCCTAGTTGAACATTCTGCTCATAATAAGCAACCGCTCCCCATTCTTTAGCCTCATTCTATATCCTGGTAACTTACATTCCATGCCTATGAGTTTACATATTATAATTAGTTAATATCAGTGAGACCCTGCAATAATTATCTTTATGTGTCTGTCTTATTTCACTCAATATGGTGCCCTCAAGTTTTCTTAACCCATTTCTTTTTTTTAACACAGTTTTGTTCACACACCATATATTCCGTCCTAAGTAAACAATCATTGATTCCCTGTTGTGCCAGTTTGAATGCATTATGTCCCCCAAAACGCTCTTATCTTTGATGTAATCTTGTGTGGGCAGATGTATCAGTGTTGATTAGATTGTAATTCTTGAGTGTTTCTGTGGAGATGCACCCCACCCAAATGTGGGTGATGACTCTGATTGGATAATTTCCATGGAGGTGTTACCTCACCCATTCAGGGTGGGTCTTAATTAAGTCACTGGAGCCATATAAAGGAGCTGACAAACAGAAGGAACTCAATGCAGCTGAGAGTGACATTTTGAAGAGGAGCTACAGCCAAGAGGGACACTTTGAAGAATGCACAGGAGTTGAGAGTGGAGCTGCAGAGACATTTTGAAGATGCTGTTGAAAGCAGACTTTTGCTCTGGAGAAGCTACGAGAGGAAAAACACCCCAAAAGCAAGTAAGAGTGACATTTTTGAGGAACTGCAGCCTAGAGAGGAATGTCCTGGGAGAAAGTCATTTTGAAACCAGAACTCTGGTGCAGAAGCCACCCATGTGCCTTCCCAGCTAACAGAGGTTTTCTGGGCACCATTGGCCAACCTCCAGTGAAGGTACCTGATTGCTGATGACTTACCTTGGACACTTTATGGCCTTAAGACTGTAACTTTGTAACCAAATAAATCCCCTTTATAAAAGCTAATCCATCTCTGGTGTTTTGCAAAAAGGCAGCATTAGCAAACTAGAACACCTGTATAGTCATCTATTTATGTATTCAGCACCATCACCACTATCTATATAAGGACATCTCCATTTCTACCACAAAGAAGGAGGAAGAGTCAAAGAAGGCAGAGAGATAAAAGATAAAGAAAAAAGAGAGAGAGAGAAAAAAAAAAATGACAGCTAGAAAGCAACAAAAGGAAAGATAGCATTAACCTACGGTAGAATAAAGAGTCAGACAACATTACCAGTGCCAAGAGTCCCATACCCTTCTCCTATCCTCCCCCCCCCATATGTATTTAGCTTTGGTATATTGCCTTTGTTATATTAAAGGAAGCATAATACAATGTTTCTGTTAATTATAGTCTCTACTTTACATTGATTTTATTCTCCCCCCAATCCCACCCAATTTTTAACACCTTGCAATGTTGACATTCATTTGTTCTACCTCATGTAAAAACATATTTGTACCTTCTATTACAATCTTTGAGCACCCTAGGTTTCCCTGTGTTATACAGTCCCAGTCTTTATCTTTCTTCTTTCCTTCTGGTGTCTCATGTGGTCCTAACCTTCCTGTTACAACCATACTCACAGTCGTCTTTGTTCGGTGTACTTACATTGCTGTGCTACTATCTCCCATAATTGTTTTCCAACCCTCTCACTCCTGTCTTTTCCTTTCTGTCTGCAGTGCTTCCTTTAGTGTTTCCTGTAGAGCAGGTATCTTGTTCACAAACTCTGTCTTTGTCAGTTTGTCAGAGAATATTTTAAGCTCTCCCTCATATTTGAAGGATAGTTTTGCTGGATATAGGATTCTTGGTTGGTGGTTTTTCTCTTTCAATATCTTAAATATATCACCCCACTTCCTTCTTGCCACCATGGTTTCTATTGAGAAATCCTCACATAGTCTTATCAAGCTTCCTTTGTATGTGATGGATCACTTTTCTCTTGCTGCTTTCAGGATTCTCTCTTTGTCTCTGACATTTGATTATTAAGTGTCTTGATGTAGGCCTATTCAGATCTATTCTGTTTGGGGTATGCTGTACTTCTTGGATCCGTAATTTTATGTCTTTTATAACAGATGGGAAATTTTCATTGATTATTTCCTGTATTATTGCTTCTGCCCCTTTACCCTTCTCTTCTCCTTCTGGGACACCCATGACACGTACATTCCTGCATTTTGTGTTGTCCTTAAGTTCCCAGCGACATTGCTCTTATTTTTCCATTCTTTTCTTTATCTGTTCTTTTGTGTGTAGGCTTTCAGGTGCCCTGTTCTCCAGTTCCTGAGTGTTCTCTTCTGCCTCTTGAGATCTGCTGTTGTATGTTCCCATTGTGTCTTTCATCTCTTGTGTTGTGCCTTTCATTTCCATGGATTCTGCCAGTTAGTTTTTCGAACTCTCAATTTCTTCCTTATGTACGCCCAGTGTTTTCATTATACGGTTCATCTCTTTTGCCGTATCTTCCCTAAACTTTTTGATATGATTTAGTATTAGTTGTTTAAATTCCCATATCTCAGTTGAAGTGTAAGTTTGTTCCTTGGACTGGGCCATGACTTAGTTTTTTTTAGTTTAGGTTGTAATTTTCTGTTGTCTAGGCATGGTTTCCTTGGTTACCCCAATCAGGTTTTCCCAGACCAAAATGGGCTCTGGTCCCAGAAGGAAGAAATATTCAGTATCTGGTTTCCCTGAGGGTGTGTCTCAGAAAATTGGTACACCCTGTGAGGCCTCAAGTCGCTGTGCTTTTCTGCCCAACAGGTGGCACTTGTCAACCTGTAATTCCAGACTGGTGTAAGCAGTGTGGCCCGTGTCTGTTTTCCCCCAGGCTCTGGGGTCTGGTTCTGAATGGAAGGCAGGTAGTAGAGCTGGGCTCCACCTCTTTCCTCTTAGGGAAGATAGACCCCCTAGGAAGAGGTCATTAACATTTGAATGGTCTCTCTCTGCCTGTGTTATCTCTACCCTTGCCTGAGTCAGAGCACTGGGAACTGAAAATAGCTGAAGCTTTCTCCACTGAGCTGAAACAGGGGCAGAAATCCCCCTTCAGGGCCAGTCTGCAGCCACCCTCCAGCTCTCCAAGGTCAGTCATCACCCAAAGCCTCTGTCTGCTTGTTGGGGATTCGTAGCTCATATTGAGCAGCCCATGCTTGTTAACTAAAACCCCAGTTGGAGCTCAGCTGAGGTGTATTCATTTGGTCAGAGAGAGCTTCTCTCTTGTACCATGAGGCTTTGCAGCTTGGGCAATGGGGGGGAGGGGGCACCTGGCTTGGATCCGCAGTTTTACTTACAGTTTTTATGATACGATCTCAGGCATTCCTGAGTTGGTGTATGATGAGTGCATGGTCATGTCTGTCCCCCCACAGTTATTCCAGATCATTTACTAGTTCTTGTTTGTTTAATAGTTGTTCCAGGGGTACAAACTAGCTTCCACTCCTCTCTATGCCACCATCTTAGACCATCCTCTCCCTCAATTTTGAAGGAGAGCTTTTCTGGATAAAGGTCTCTTGGCTGGCAATTGTTCTCTTTCAGAATTTTAAATACATCATACCACTGCCTTCTTGCCTCCATGTTGCCTGCTGAGTAGTCATTACTTAGGCTTACATTGTTTCCCTCGTATGTGGTGAATTGCTTCTCCCTTGCTACTTTTAGAACTTTCTCTTTCTCTTTGGCATTTGACAATCTGATCATAATATGTCTTGGAGTGGGTTTATTTGGATTTATTCTATTTGGTTTTCATTGGACATCTTTGATTTGCATATTTATGTTGTTTAGAAGGGTTGGGAAGTTTTCCCCAACAAAGTCTTCGAATACTTTTCTTAGCTCTTTACTCTTCTCCTTTTGGAACACCAATTATTAAATTTGTGCACTTCATGTTGTCCATCATTTCCCTGAGATCTATTTCAAATTTTTCAATTTTTTTCACCATTCATTCTTTTGTACTTTCGCATTCCATCAGCTTGTCCTCAGGTTTGCTAATTTGTTCCTCTTCCTCTTCAAATCTGCTGTTATGTGTCTCGAGAACATTTTTAATTTGATCAACATCATCTTTTAGTTCCATAAGATCCACTATTTTTTTTTAATTTACTCTTGCAAATTCTTCTTTATGCTCTTCTAGGGTCTTCTTCATGTCCTTTATATCCCGAGCTGTGACAGCAATATTTGTGTGTACTTCGATTAATTGCTCCAAGTTCTGTGTTTCCTCTGGCTAGCTTTTTAATTTGGACATTCAGATTATACATATCTTCTGGTTTCTTCATATGCTTTATAATTTTCTGTTGTTTTTGGCCTTTGGGCATTCCCTTATCTTGATAGGGTTCTTTTAGGATATTCAGGATTATTTGAGCATTTATGTATAATTTGGCAGAGCTACAGCTTGGTTGGGTGCACTTTCCCTGATCTACCAGCAGAATACTCTCTTGAGCCACCTTTTACCCTCAAGCCAGTTCTCCCCCAACTTCATTTATGCACTGGATGGGGTTCCAAACCATGTGGAAGTCCAATCAGTGCACCAATTTTCAACATGCACTGGGGATTGCCAGCCCTGTGCCCTGCACAGTATGGCAGATAGTTTGCTCCAGAATACAGTGGTCCTGGCCATTCCCAGTGCTGCAGATGGAATACTCTGGGGCTGCAGAGTTGCTTGTCTCACCTTCCAGCTCAAATGCCCCACAATCCCTGTCTGCCATGTGCCCGCAAGTCCCTGGGATTGGGGGAGGGCTCCTGGGACTTCCATGTAGCACCTTTGCCTCTATGGTGTGCACACCATGGGCTTCTGTGGAGGAAGAGCTGTTGTAGTCACAAGCCCACTGAATCCCAAATTCCCCCAAGGAAGCTCTTGGCTCTGGGCCTGCAAAGGGCCAAGTGCTGAGGAGGGTCCTGGGGCATGGAAGGCTGCTCTCCTCCACACTCATCCTCTGGCTCCAGCCACCCATTCCCTGGCAGCATTCCAGGCTGAACACTCACTGGTCTTAAAAGTAGTCTCCAAGTACATACTCACTATGGGTATAGAAGTCCCTGCCCAGCCAGTGGAACCTGGAACTGCTGTTCTGGAGCACTTTCTGTCCTTTATCTAGTGTTTCTCATGGCGAAGAATTCTATTCTGTCTCTCCAAATCCACCATCTTCCTGGAAGCCTGTGGCCTCTGTTAACTCTTTCATTTCCAAAATCCTAATAACTTTTTGAACTAATGCATTTCCTAAAATTTTCACAATATTCTTAGATAAATGTTATTACAAAATAGATTTCCTCATACTCTAGCCTGAAAAGAGCCCCATCATGCATCAGCCTGCTCTGATCTTATTACCCTTCACCAAATTTCCATTTCCTTTGTAGATATTATCAGACATTTAAACAAACATTTTGTGTAGAATCATTTTATCTCCCCAGCTAGATGTAAGTGCACTGAAGGAGGGAGCAGGTCTTACATTCTTTTTATGGGTGAGACACTGACTGATATATTAGGAATTTTACCAATTAGACACATCCATTTGTTTAGAAATTCTGTCTTATATCACTTCTAAAGAGTGGTTCAAGCATAGGTGAAAAGAAAAGGTTTCAGGGTGACAAAATAATCACTAGTGAGATCCAGAGCTAAGGAACATGATGAATTCTCCATTTGCAATATTTATCAATATATATTTATAATAATTATGCTGGTCACTTGGGGACTTTCAAAATAGCCTGTTTGGTGAGCGGGACAGAAATCATTAACTAATTAACAAATCTTTTTCTTCTTTTTACTTGGTATGCTGCTAGACTACATTTCCCAACCTCCTTTGTAGTAGGGTGGAGCCAAATAATGAATTTCTAGTAATGGAATTTTTAGAAGTGATATAAGCTACTTCCAAGTGTGGCACAAAAATTAATCTCACACATAATAACACTGCATTCCTAGTCCCTTCACTGTCTTGATGCAAACATGCATGGTGATCTTCAAAAGCATGTGATGAGGATAGAAGATTCATAAAACAGAAGAAAAACATGAGTCTGCTCACTTGGAGAAGAGCCACCCTGATTAGAAACACCCATTTTGGATGTCACATGAGCAAGAAATTAATAATTATTATAATAATAAGTGTCTGAGATTTGTCTATAATAGCAAGATTTACTTTAATATTTTTCACAAGACATCATGTTGTTCAAAGAAGCAAAGATGTAATAAACTTCACCCCCAATCCCAAAACCTCATGTCCATCCATGATGCTAGAGGTGTAATAAAGAAGCAATCATGCTCCCTCATGTCTTTAAGTAAGGCAGTGACTCAGTATAAGACTGAATATCCATTTTAAATGTACATCAAATTAGAAATAGAGACTAGGTTCTAGAGTCTAATTTAAAAAAAGGAAAAAGCAGTCACTTCTTAAAATTGTGTGTAAATATATATGTAATTACATAATATGTATATATGTATTAAAATATTACACTTTATATGAATATTTATAAATTAAATTAACATCCCTTACATTAGATTTTTCACAGATTTAATAAGAAAAAACAGTGGTTTAATATTCATCTGTATACACTGATTATTTTTACAATAAAGTGCTTTTCTATTTATTATATTAATAATATACTAACAGTGCCTTCTAAACATTTCTTTTGCTAGTAAAATCAATCACTATCCCTATATATTTTATATTTTGAATATTAAAATAGACATTAAAGCAGAAATAATATCAACATTATTGGTATAGATTAAATAGGTTGATAGTTTGCTCTTCCTACATAATGTCAAATTGTAGTTAAGAAAGTAAAAAGCAGTTAAAATGGGAAGTGTTATGTTATATATGTTACCACAATAACTTTTTTCATATTAAATGTAGAATTACCATATGACCCAGCAATTCCACTCCTAGTTCTATGCCCAAGAGAAATAAAAACATACTTCCACTCAGAAACTTGTGTATACATGTTCATAGCAACATTATTCATAATAGACAAAAGGTGCAAACAACTCAATAGTCCATCAAGATATGAAAGAATAATCAAAATGTGGTATGTACATGCAATGGAATATTATTCTGCCTTAAAAAGGAACAAAATACTGATACATGTTACAACTTGAATGAACTTCTAAACATTATGCTAAGTGAAAGAAACCAGTCAAAAAAGAACAAATATTTTATGATTCCTTTTATATGATGCATCTGGAGTAACTAAATCCCTGGAGAGGGAAGGCAGATTAGAATTTGCCAGGGGATTGGGGGAGGGGAAAGTCAGGCATAATTATTTAATAGGTATGGGGTGTTTTATGAGGTGATGAAAAATTTTTGAAACTAGAGAAAGTTGGTGGTTGCATAATATTGTGAGTACACTAAATACGACTGGATTGTACACTTTAAAATGGTTATTTGTATGATATGTGAATTTCATTTCAATACAAAAAATTTGCCTCAAAAAAAAGAGGTGAATTTATATATACATATGTGTGTGTAAATATAATTGCTATTTTAGAAGCTCTTAGAGTATAGTGGCTATACTACCTATCGTTTCCAAAGCTAAGCAACCCTTGGTTCAGGCTTTTGCTTACAGCTGATGCTAATTAAGAGGTCAATGACCATGATGAAATTATGACATACATATGTCTTGAGAAATATTGAAATACTGAAGCTTTGCCTTTTACAAATATTATACTGCAGACCTAATCTTTGGAAATAATCACAATAATTTTAACTGCACAATAAATGCACTACTTAATTCCACACCAAACACCAAGTATCTTTGATCATTTTGACTTTGATGCCTAACACACACACATATTTAGACAGTCCTCTATAGGGAAATTTTACAATGTCATTTGCTAAAAAAATTTTTTTTAAAAATGCAGAATATTAGTCACTAGTAAAAGAAATATTTTAAATGCTTTAATCTTAATTTAGCAGTAAAGAATTTCACTGAGCAGAAATCAAATTATTGCTAACTGGCCCTACACCAGTCTTTGCAATATTGTACTGAGTTTTGAAAACTCAATTAAGACATTAATGGTACATTTTATCAGAGACCATGTAATCAGAGACTTCAACTGCAAAATGTTCTGAACTAAAATAGAAATGTTATGTTTGAATCTCTGCTCAGTGACATAAAAACACAGGTCTTACATTTTTCTTTTCTTTCACTGAATTTAAGCTTCAACATGAGGTAAAACACATGACTGGCCTAATAGATGACTTTGAGTTGTCCTAATGCCTGTGGAATTCTAACCATTAATCTAAGCTTAGTACAACTAAGGATATAATTTACTAACATGCAATCCAATTAGACAATCAATATATTCTGCATCATTTACCATGAATGTTCACTAAAGATATTAATATTCATTCACCATTTAACTGGAAAAATACAGGAACTCAGGTGCTCCTTTCACTCTCTTCTCCCCAATTTACCTAAATTCCTGGTCTTTCTCATTTAGATTTTTTATTAATCCTTTTATAAATAACAATCATAAGATTTCAAAGGGAAAAAGGGGGGGGGGGAATCAGTTCTTTTCTGTGAGACATAAATTTAACACCAACTATGAACACATGATGGTTACTAGTAAGTCTTATTATGCTGCCAAGTTGTATATTTCTGAACAGCCCAGTTTATCTACAGGTCTTTGAGTATTTGCTATTATGTATTGATAATAATAAGTAATTATTCATTTCTTTTAGAGATGGATATATCATTTGGTTTGTGTTGTAGGCAGAGGCATGTATTCAGACTTAGCGCATTGTCCTTTCATAAGGCAATATTGCTGTTTAAAACTTAATTTCCACCAAAGAGATCTTTGAAATGATATTTACAGTGGTTTGCAGAGTGTTACACATGTATTTTAAACATTCGTTTCTGACTGACGCTGTGAATAATTGTGCCAGATTGTGACATTTTAACCACTCCACAATATTCAGTCCAAACGATGATTTGCATCTACCTCCTGCATTAGAAAACATGTGGTAACCTAAGGAATGATGTCAGTAAGTGTGCTAATTTACTGGCGGTCTATTTCCAGGTTTCATAGTTAATAAATAGTGCCATCTCAGCATTTTCACTTTCTTCCATTCTTTGAAATTCTTTTCAGGTCTACTCATAATGTTGCTTGGATATGTGGCAAAGGAGAAATAACAAAGACATTTGCAAAATGCTTCCAGTCCACTAAGATGAGCTTGTCAGAGAACAAGGGATCAGCAGGGAAGACAGAGGGAAGACGGTGAAAGGTTGTCAGATATAGGCTGGGCCAGATCATGTAAGTTTCTGTAAGAATTTAGATTGTTCTAGATGTGCTGGGAACCAGGAAGCTCTTGAAGGGTTTTGATCTGATCACTGATAATCTGGTATCTGCAATCAAAAACTCTCTCAACTTCCAGTGTGAAGAGCAATTATTTTATGGTTAAGCCTGGGAGGTAAGGGGATAAATTAGGAGGTTATTGCCATGAGTCAGGTGAGAGACAATGATGGCCTGAAGTTAAAATCGATTAGACCAACTGATGGATATAGGTTGCACATAACAAAAGCAAGAAAGGAAGACTCCTATATTTTTTCCCTGTAAGCAACGAGGTAAACAATGATTCTATTTACTGAGATGGGAAACATTGAGGAGCCAATTCTGTTAATGTCTTGTGAGCCTATTTGACATTTAAGTGGAATTAGTGAGTAGGCACTTCAATATGAGTCAGAACCTCCGGCGGAGAAATTGGTATTTATCTTACTACCTTGGGATTCATCAGCTCATTGATGAATTCAATGAGACTGAATAATACCACCCAGAATAGTGGTTTCCAAGGAGGGATTCTCATGGTCCCTCAGACAGTGCACAAAACAATCCTTAAGTGTCCAGAAAGAAACTACCAGAACATCATTTTATATTTATTCTTATGTTTAATTAATATTGTATGTTTTGACCCTGGTGCCCTCACTTGTCCCTTGCCAGTCATTCATGTATTAGACTGTATTTTGGGTGTCCTGAGGTAACAGTGGGAGTTACATGACAAGGTATCCATGGACCAAGTCTCACTCTTGTTTGTTTGTTTGCTTTCAACATAACATGACCCAGTACAGTTTACGTACCTGTGCACATGCGTGGATTATTTAGAATTTTTAATAACTTTTTAAAATAAACATTATTTCGGAAAAATTTTAGATTTACAGAAAAATCGCCAAGATAATAAATACAGAGTTTCCATATACCTCTAATATTAACAGGTTACATTAACTTGGTATATTTGTCAAACTAAGAAACCAACATTGGTATATTACTGTTAACTTTACTCAGAAAAAAAAATAATCTAATTAAATCTGGCAAGAAGTTGGACTAAAAAAATAAAAACTATCAAAGAGACTATTTAAATATCATTATTTCCAATATTTTTCACAATTGCTTTTGCCCTAAATGATACAGAGCCTTGAGATGTTAGTGATCGCACGCACACTTTAGAATTAGCAAGACGTTTTAAAATGCAAGATAAATACTCAAAATATTTCAACAATATTTAAATCTGTGTGATATTCAATTTTGAACTTCCAAATTTACTGAAGTTAATGTTTAGAATCTCTTGATATAGTACAGCATATATAACAAATTTATAAATATAAGTTTATGAACTTCCTGTTGTTTTTTTAAAAAAATTCTTTTTGTATTATGGTTCACTTTAGGAGTTTCTTTACAACTTGATGAACTTTGTAACCTGATTTCAACCACATTTAGAAGGTGTTTGATGACCAAAATAAATCAAAGTGAATTATTTCCACTAAAAACCAGTAGGATGTCTTCTAAGTGTGTTTCATATTTACATAGCAGCTTTCTGCCAAAACTTGAAGGGAAAAATCTTATTTTCAAGGTAAATCTCTTTTCTCTGTTCTGAGTCCAGAACAGCAAATGCAGCCATATTTTCAGAATTTTCTTCTATTCATGTTAACATAACAGGGTTGTCCAATTAAAGAAAAAAAAATAAAAAGGTAAAAAATGCATTTTGAAAGAAAAAGAGCTATGCTAAGTTAATAGCACTATATATCCAAGTTTATATACTTCCAAGTGGAACTGTGCAAATAGATATGCAAACAGGAGTGCAGCGTGATTTTTTGCATAGGTATCAGAGAAAATAGATTGAGCTACATATTGAAAACAGACTAACTTTGTGGAAACATATTTATAGCATCCTATTAAGAAATATAATACAAAAGAAAAATATTTGAATAATAACTGATTTTTATAGGAGAAAATTAGCTGTCCATGATATCCTGTTTATAATACATATCATTAAACAATGATACATAATAAGCATAATTTTATATATAATCACAATGAAGTTTTTAAAGACTGATGTAACCTTAACAAAATATATGCTTCTAATAGTTTTAGGAAGGTAGAAACATTCAATATATTTTTCCAAAATGTAATGATTCTTACCTTGAAGCAGCCTCATGTAGCCAGCTGACAGGTAAAGATATCACCAGTACAGTTACTCATTATTGGCTGTGTCCTCTTTCCTGTCTGCTATAATAAATACTGCACAATGGGCTGGCTTAAAAATAGAAATTAATTGGCTCACAGTTTAGAGGCTAGAAGGCTTGCTTTTTTGTGGATAGGTAGCATCCCAGCTGTCAAGCAACACTTCTGTTCCTTGGCTTTCCCATGACATGGAGGTGTCCTTTCCTTTCTCTTCCATTCCAGGTTTCCTTGACTTCCAGCTTCTGTTTCCTCCCAGTGATGGTCTTTTTTTTTTTTTAGTAATTTTTTTTTTTCCAAGAGAATTTGTAGCTTTACAGAAAAATTATACATAAAATAGAGGTCCCACATATTGACTCCTTGCATTAATGTGGTATATTTGTTGCAATCCATGAAGGAACACTTTTATAATTGTACGATTAATGATAGTCCATTGTTTACTATAGGGTTCACTGTGTTGTATAGTCTTGTGTTTTTGGTGTTTTTACATTTTTATTCCAGTGATAGGATTAAGACCAATCCTGATTCAGTTGACCACACTTTAACTAAAAATAGCATCTTCAGAAAGTACTATTTAAAAGGGGTTAATACATGTAGGAATGGATTAAGTTAAAAATGATTTTTTGGTCATTAAAAAAGTAACAGAAAGAATGTGCTTATCTCTGGAAAAAAAAAATATCTTGTTTGGTACTTTTGGGTGCCCTCCATCAGAACTTCTCAGTTGCAGTTTTGTGGTTTGCATAGTTTGTTTCCTTTCCCAAAGACCTCTACCTTTTCCCATTTACCTATTTCTCAGATTCATGCCTATTATTTGCTAATGTGATAATAGGTAAAAATTGGTGCAAAAAAAAACACAAGTCTTCCCTTTAAAGCCATGTATTCACATTTTAGTTGACAAATTAGCTCACATACTAACTGTGGCTCTGTGACAATCCAGAGAATGGGAATCAATTTTGGATCTTTTAAGCCATACCATATAGTTGGCTGAATACTTTACTTCAGCGAGGTCCAGAATATCAGGTTTATGACAGGTCTCATTACTGGTTAAGTCTAAATGAGAAAAACTTATGACAATGTATACCCAATATCAAGGATTAGTATTGAGTATACCAACAGGGATATTTAAAAGTAAATAAATCTAAAAAAATTGTCTTAAAAAGCCAAAAAGTAAATAAATCTCCCTGACCTCTTTTCTAGCTATTAATCTGACCCAACTATCAAATATACCATTTCTTTATTTTTCTGGTGAATTGTAGGGTAACTTGCATTCTTTTTATCACAAATGAGCAGTAACAGAAAAAGCAACCAATGATTTTTAAGTCTGAAGATTGAGCCAGGTGACTTAGGATCACATTTTATGATTATAGAACCACCTGCTAAAGATATTGGTATTTCCCTAGTCCATATCCTCCTGGGAATAGAGCCATATTGTAATACAGTAATAAAACTCCCAGTTTTTGTGGGGTTTTTTGGTGGTGTTGCTTGTTTTTTTCTTTGTTTTTTTAATGAATCCAATAAAATCCATGCCCAGGCTGCTGACTGAGAAGGCATAGGTAGGCCATATTCCTTTAGGCTCAGAAGTCACAGAAGTAGCTTTGATTGTTCATGGTAGACCTGAGTATTTATCACCTTTCTGGAAGGTAATTAAACAATGTATCAGTTCTGGAGGCAAAACAGTTGGATGTAAGAATCCATGGCCAAGTGATTTTATTTCAGAATATAGGATAATTATTTGAAAAAAGAAATTTAGATTTCTACCCAGTATTATATGGCACATGGATTTCCAGTGGGTTAAACACTTAGTGGATGACAAAAATAAAAATAAAAAAGAAAATATATTTTAATAAGAAGGATCTTTCTAAGCAAAAGTTTATGAGAAGACATAGTGAAGTAAATTCCTAGTAGTTGTGACTATTTAAAATGCACATACAAATACCACAAAGAAATCATAAACAGAAAATTACAAACTGGGAATTATATTTGAAGCATAAAAGACAGGTATATCTTTACTATCCTTACCATACAATGAGTGCTAATAAATTGATTACAAATGATAAGGATCCCATTAGAATATTGAACCAAGAGCTTGAATAGACAATTCACAAATGGTAAAACAAAAATGACCTTCATAAAGAAACCATCTTATTCAACTTGGCTAAGGCAATGAAAACCACAAAGGTTTCTAGTTGACTTCAGGTAACATCAACTGACTGCTATGTGAAAACTTTAAAATATTCAATAACTTACACGTGTCTTCCAAAAGAAGCCTTTAATCTCATTGATTTGTAAAACAAAATATAAAAGACAGGTTAAGAGATATGGAGTATAGATGAGAACATCCAGCATATGTCCAATCATAGTCCCAGAAGAAGTAAACAGCATATAGAGATAAGGCAAAATTTGGAGACAAAATGGCTGATTAATTTCCCAGAAGTGACAAAACTCATGAATTCAAAAATACATGAAGCAAAAAAGTAGATTAAGTATAATAAACAAACATAAATTCATTCCTGAACATATTCTATAAAAACAGAATATGTTTTTATTCTTTAAAACATGTTTTATTTCTTTAAAAGAAAAGACATCACTTGCAGAGGAACAACAGGTAGAATGACAGCTGGCTTCTGAACAGCCACAATGAAAACCAAAAGACAGCACAGAAAATAACTCTCACCCTAGAACTGTCACCTCTGACAGTCCTCACCCTAGAACTTAGTATTAAGTAGAACTATCACTCAGGAGCTAAAATGAAATAAATAATTTAGAAATGAATAAAAAATGAGAGAATTTACCACAGGGATTTACTATGGAGAGACACACACTAAAGAAATTTCTAAAGGATATTGGTTCAGGAAGAAAGAAAATGATACCAGAAAGATCTGAACTGTAAGAAGAAATGATGAGAAAAAAATCATTGGTAGTCATGTTGCAAATATAAGGAAACATTTTTAAAAATGTGATTAGCAATGTATAACTTGTGGATTGATTTTTAAAAGGACAGAATTAAAATACTGAAAAAAAATTACTTAGGTCAGGGTAGGGTTAGTGTTCAGAGCTAAAAATTCTAATTCGCAGGAGAGTAAATAGGTATTAAATTTAGAGTTCTTTCAGTAGTGTTGTAATGGAAATCTATAAAATAATTAATATAAGAAATGTAATTTAACTCATACAAGTAAAACAAAAACTGAAATGAACAACAAATAAACAAGCATATTTCATATAAACAAAAAAAAAGAAAAAAGGATTAAAATGACACAGAGAAAAATATATCAGTAATCTAAATTAAGCATAATGTAATCAGACTAATCACTTAAAGTCAGAGATAGTGATATTGGATTAAAATAAAATCTAATTATACGCTTTTGGTAGGTTGAATTATGTACCCCAGAAAAAAAAAACATGTTCTTAATCCATTCCTGTGGGTGTGTAACCATTGTAAGTAGAACCTTCTGAATATATTATTTTTGGATAAAATGTGGCTCAACTGAATGACGTTAGGCCTTAAACTTACTACTGGAGGCCTTAGGAAGAGATAACCACATGAAGTAGAAGCAGGAGATAAGGGAACCCAGAAGAGAAAGGAGACAATATCAACCTGTGTCTGGAAAGCCAAGGAACTCCAAAGATGGCCAGTCAGCCAGAACGCCACTAACCCTGAGGAGCTCTCCATAGCCTCTGAAACCATGAGACAATAAATCCCTTTTGATTAGTCAACCCATTGTGTGGTATTTATCATAACATCTGGGAAACTAAGACAATGCTATTTACAAGATACTTTCCTGAAACATAAGGCATAAAAGTTTAAAAGTAAAGTAATTGGGGGGAGGGGGGCGGGGAGATACCATTGAGCTATTAATCAAAAGAAAGCTGGTAATTGTAACAATTTCAGATAAGTTTCAAGATTAAAAAACATTATAGAGATAAAGAAGGTTCACTATATCAGGGAAAAAATGTCTAATTCATAGGAAGACATAAAAATCATAAATGTATTTGCAAATAATAAAATAGCCTAAACGTGGATAAAGCAGCAATCAGTAGAATTAAAGAAAGAAATTGAGAAATTTATCAACATGGTGAGGAATTTTGGCACCTATCTCTGACCTACTGATAGGTCAAACAGGTGAAAAAGTAGTAAAATTTAAAAGATTTTAGAAATACATTTAGCAAGTGTGATTGAACGCACATTTAATCCAATAGTTAGAGACTACGTATGTTCTCCAGCATACAAAGATCATGTTTTTGTTTGTCATGTACTAATCCATCAAGCAAGATTTGGTACGTATCAAAGAATTAGTATAAGTAAACAAAACTGAAACATTCTGAGGATTTGAAAAATTCCGGTAAAATGTATTAAATATGACTCAAGAAAAAATATAAAGCAGAATCGTCATATAGTATTGAATATATTGAATCCGTAATTAAAAATTTTTGCACAAAGAAAGTTACATACCTGTGCTGGTTTGGATGTATTATGTCCCCCAAAATGCCATGTTCTTTAATGCAATCTTGTGTGGGCAGATATATTAGTGTTGATTAGGTTGGAATCCTTTGATTGGGTGTTTCCATGGAGATGTGACCCAATCAACTGTGGGTGAGAACTTTGACTGGATTATTTCCGTGGAAGTGTTAACCAGTCCATTAATGGTGGGTCTTGATCAAATCACTGGAGTCCTATAAAAAAAACAGAAGGGACCTCAGAGCAGCTGACAGTGACATTTTGGAGAGCAGCTCAGAGAGACATTTTGGAGACAGCTGCTAAAAGCAGACTTTTGCTGCCACCTTGAAGATGTTAGGCCAGTATTTGCTCTGGAGAAGCTAAGAGAGGGACAAAATACCCCAAGAGCAATATTTTGAAGAAAGCACAGGAGCTGAGAGAGGGGCTGGAACACAACCTGGGATCAGCAGTTCCCAGCCACGTGCCTTCTCAGCTAACAGAGGTTTTGTGGATGCCATTGGCCTTCCTTAAGTGAAGTATATACTCATGTTGATGCTTTAATTTGGACATTTTTATAGCCTTCAGACTGTAAATTTGTAACCAAATAAACCCCCGTTATAAAAGCCAATCCATTTCTGGAATTTTGCATAAGGACAACATTAACAAACTGGAACAATACCCAAATGATTTCATGAGTATTTTTTGATGAAATTTACAAGGAACAAATTCTTCCATTATCACCCAAACACCTAAATAGATAAGAAAAAGTGGAAACACTCCACAATTTATTCAATGAGTCCAGGATAATTAATGCCAAATACAGGCAAAGACAGTACTAGAAGGAAACTTAAAGCAAATCTCACTCATGAACATACCTGCAAAAAAATTCCTAAACAGAAAATATTGTGAAAGTTGCAGAACAATTTGAGAAAACTTTCCCTACCACAGTAAAATCTATTATAAATGTTAATAATCAAGAATGTGTATTATTGACACAGGGATAGTCAAATCACTAATAGAACAGAATAACTCTGGAAATGAATCCTTTCCTTCATGAAATTTTGAAAATGTGACATTGCTGATGACTTGGAAAAGAAGGACCTCTCTGCAAATGGTGCTGGAACAATTGGTTGTTGATATGGAATAAAAAATGTAATTGAATTCATATCTCATATCAGGCATGATACTATATTCCATTGAAAGATATACATGTGAAAGGCAATATTTAAAATACTTAAAGACAATATAAGAAGAGATCTTTATTCTTGCAGAAAAGGAAAAGATTTCTTAGCTAATGTCTTAGTTAGCCTGAACAACTAACACAAATACCACACAATGGGTTAGATTAGACAGTGAGGATTTATTGTCCCAGTTTCTAAAGCAGAAGACTTGCTTCTTCCCAGGGTCAGTTGCATTTTGGTGCTGGCTTGCCATAATCCTTGGGGTTCCTAGCCCTGCATTTCTGCTGCCTGTCACAAGGGAGATGTCCTCTCCTTTTTGGGCTTCTTCTGGTGGCTTTCTCATTATAAAGTCTCTAGCAATCTGGATTAAGGTCCACCCTGCTTCAGTTGGCCAGAGTTTAACTAAAAATATCTTCAAAAGGCCCTATTTACAATAGGTTCACATCCACAGGGAGGTAGATTAAGATTAAGAACATGTCTTCAATGTGGGATACAATTCAACCTGCCACACCAAGACGTGACAACTACTAACTGTAAAATAAAAGGTTGACACAGTGGCATTAGCCATTCATTAAAAGAATGGATAAAGAATGTGAAAATTAAGTCATAAATCAGAGTAAGAAATTTTCAGTACACTCGTAAGAGATTGGAATTCAGACTATAAAAAGAACTCGTATATATCAAGAAGAAGAAAAACAACAAAATAGAAAAATGGGTAATAGGAAAAATATTTTACTATAAAGGAAATAGAAGAGATAAAAGAATGGGAATATTATTAGTTATCATAATAACTACTATTATCAGTTATCAAAATAAATGCAATACCATGTTACGTAATATATAATTGGCAAAAATAAAGAAGTCTATTGATACGAAGTGCTAGCAAGCATGTGATCCATAAGAAATTTTAAGCATTGCTGCCAGTGGGAATTTAAATTGATACAACCACTTTGGAAAATGATTTAGAATTATCTTGTAGATATTTACAAACCCTATGACTAGATCTTATGTATAAATTCACCAGGAGACATATAAAAGATGGTTTATAGCAGCATGTTCGTAAGAGACAAAAAGAAAAACAATTCCGAAAAGTAACTGAAATGTCTACTAAAAGGAGAATGAGTAAGTGTATTGTGATATATTCTTTCAATGAGGTATCAAACTGCCATAAAAAACATATGAAATACTGTTACATGCAACAACCTGGATAAATTTTAAAGACATAATATTTGAGGAAAAAAAGATCAAGTCACTAAAATCTACTTATATAATAATGATACCATTTTTGTGATTCTAATACACAAGCCTAAGCCTAGAGATCCAGGGGTGGGCATGGGGGAAGAAGTTTTGCTCTTATATATAAGGGATAGATCATAATCAGAATTTTTTCTATTTTTTAAAGCATTTTAAGAAATATACTAACGTGTATTCACATTAATGGATCATCATGTAAAAAACAGACCAAAAAATAAAAAAATAAAAATAAAAATACAATAAAAGAAAAAATAGTCCTTTGGATTCACAAACACATATTTTAATAACCCTGGTTTGATACGGTTTTAATAAACTTGTTGATGTCACAGGCAATGGGTTCAGATACAGGAAATATTTTTTTTATTCTTTCTATTACCTTAGTTTATAAACATAGCCTTAGTCACCTTTCTCATTTTTCACCCTACATGCTATTCCTTTCTATAATTTTTTGGAAAATTTTTTGGCTGAAAATCCAATAGAAGAGCTAACCCTGATCATGAATTCTGATAGCCTTTGTACAGGAATTTTGTATTCCACAGTAAAGCTTAGATGTGAAGGTTAGCTTCGTATACAGGGACTCTCACCTCTGGAAGAAACTTCCTCTTGAAATATTTGATTCGATTACACTCCGTTCTTTTGGCTTAAAACTTCTTGCAAAGGAAGTAGGAAGTAAGAGGCCATTCAGTGGATAGCTTCTCAACAACAGAAGCAGCAGTGAGCCTGTGATGCTTTGTCACAGATATGGAGACCCAAGTGGATGGAGGAAATGGAGTTGGAGTACCCAAATCTGTCGATACCAGCAGGCATCATGACAGCCAACATCATGTAACTTGCAGTAATTATATCTGATGCCTTTGCTGCTGCCAATTATTCTCTCTACAAATTGTAAGAATGACAGTATCTGTTGTTGAAACAGAGCTCAACCCAAAAGCTACCATCAGGTGCAAGCATCTCCTGGTCTTATCATAAGCTAAATTAATTAACCTAAATTCATCCTCTAAAGATACACTGTTAAAGGAAAAAATTAAAATCTCTAAAATGAAAACAAAAGCTCTCTCAGTTTCTTTCAGTTGTATTCTTAATTAGTGCCTCTGACCTTTTCTTAAAACTTTAGGCATCACAAGGAGAATCAGCAGGAAAGGAATCATGTGCTGAGCAAGTACTTAAAGGGCAGAAACACTCAGTGAAGTAAAAGAGGATTAGTAAAGGGTGGAGAAGAAAACTAGTGCCTCCCAGTTTGGGGGACCAGATGTGGGATTAGTTATCAAGCAGAATCTGACATGCAATTAACAGCTCTATGATCAGAGGACAAGCAAATATAAAACATTCAGCTCTAAGAGAGGCTCTGCTGAGAAGCCCCTCAGGACTTTAAGGTACTCGAGAGAAGCCCTATGGGGGAATGGGTGGATTCCCACCAAAACTCCATTAGGATGGGGGACTTGAAATCACAGAAGTTGCCTTGCTGGAAATCTGCTCCCAACTCTTCTTACAGTTCCATGGTTAAATGTAATTAATGATAATAAGCTGCTACTGAATGCTATTGATAAACGACATCCAGGTTAAGTTTGAGAAAGAGATATTTAAAATAAAGAAAATTGAATTATTAGAATAGTGGAATTATTTGTGTATGTATTACACATGTCAAATTTTTAAAGGTAAATTTATTAATTTTAGTAATCGTTTGAAATGTCCTTTCACATATATTTGAAAGCAAATTGAAGGTAAGTTGGGAAGGGATCATGCCATTTATGAGATTTTGTATAATTCCATTTTGCTTTCTCTTTTTTCAGCTGGATTTTTATCTACGCACTTCTGTCTTCTCTACCCAAAGGTCTGGAAACTAGAGGCTTGTCTTGCACTCTTCCTTCAAGCAGAATGAAAGCTCATAAACTCCTTTCTCTGGGTTACATTTCCTTCCCCCTACTGCTTCTTCAGCAGGCCTCTGCTCAGTTCCCAAGACAGTGTGCCACTGTTGAGGCTCTGAGAAGTGGTGTGTGTTGCCCAGACCTGTCCCTCCTGTCTGGCCCTGGGACAGACCCCTGTGGCGCATCACTGGGGAGGGGCAGGTGTGAGGCCGTGAATGCAGATTCCAGACCCCACAGTCCCCAGTACCCACACGATGGTACAGATGATCGGGAGCGCTGGCCCACGCAGTTCTTCAATAATACATGCCACTGCAATGGCAATTTCTCAGGACACAACTGTGGGTCTTGCCGTCCTGGATGGAGAGGAGCTGCTTGTGACCAAAGGGTTCTCACTGGTAAGTGGGGATGTGAACTGGGAACACAGTTCTGCATGAGGCTTAAGGTTCTTAACAGAATCCTAAATCATTTGAGCTGCAGGAACACCTGGAAATCAAATAGCTGAATATTCTCTCTTCACAGTGAAGGAAACTAGGGCTTAGAAAGATTAGGGGCTTATGCAGGTTTAAAGGGTTGGGTTGGAGCTCAGTCCTTCTGACTAATAATATTTCCTTTCACAAACATTTATGGAGCAACCACTCTGCTTGGTACTGTGCTATGTGTTTATGAATAACCCAAGAGAGTTGTTTTAGTTGTCATAGATGAGGTTTGGAATGGTCAAATCCACACAGCTGGTTATTCACAATGAGATCTGTCTACATCTGATACTTGCTTCTTCCACTACTCTTGCTGACACACAAAGGAATTTCTCACTGCAATGATCAAATTGAAGAATTTTAGATGATGAGCCTGGCTTGCATTCTAAATAGCACTAAATACCAAAGCATTAAATAACAATAGTGAACAATACTTGATTTTTTTCCTACATACCAGACACTGGACCATGGGTTTTAACAAAACATGATTGTTTATTATGAGCCAGGTCCTAATCTAATTGCTTTTTATCTGTGTCTTCTTTAAACTTTACAACTCCTCTGTAAAGCAGATATTATTTTCATCTACCCTTTACAGATGAAAAACTGAGGCTTAGAGAAATGTGTCCAAAGTCTTAGCAACTATGCAATACCACCTGCTTTGTTTCTGCAAGATTTATGGTATTAGAAAGGTAGAAAATCCCAAGAGGAATGCTAATAATGTGCAGAAATAAATATAAAAGGATCACAGTATCATAAAAACCACATGTAAAATTAAAGAAAGTTAATAGAAATCCTAGAGTAAGTTGGAGGGGGCGGGGTGAGAGAGAATAAAGGAAGAGAAAGCAGGTCCGGAGAAGGGATTTTATTGAGGGGTATTTTTAAAAGTGTAAAGTAATTTAAAACATACTTGAAAATATATACAGATAATCATTAATGGGTAAATGGGACATGGTGTGATATGAGATGAGCATGCTCATCTATCCCAGCAAGGCAGATGGTCTCATGTTTGAATTTTGCTGTCTTTAAAGTCAGGAGAAACCTTCTGGACTTAAGTATAGAAGAAAAGAACCGCTTTGTCCAGGCCCTGGATATGGCAAAGCGCACAACCCACCCTCAGTTTGTCATTGCCACCAGAAGATCAGAAGAAATACTGGGACCAGATGGCAACACGCCTCAATTTGAGAACATTTCCATTTATAACTACTTTGTTTGGGCACACTATTATTCAGTCAAAAAGACTTTCCTTGGGGCAGGGCAGGAGAGCTTTGGCCAAGTGGATTTCTCTCACGAAGGACCAGCTTTCCTGACATGGCACAGATACCACCTGCTGCAATTGGAGAAAGACATACAGGTATACATGAAACATCTCAATTTTCAGGCCCTTGCAGACAAGGTACCTTGTTTTTAAGCCATTTTAATTCACTGTTGTTACCAAAAATGAAAATGTGATGACAAAGCATTTTAGAGTTGTTAATCTGCCTTTGACATTGCCTTAAACTTTCTCTCTGTACTAATTACATACTTAATTAATTAATCCTTAACTCTCGTAAAGTGAAAAGGAAGCAATATCAATGATAAGGAGGCCAGCTGAGACATTTGTAGGTATGAGTTAAAGCTTTGGGAATATTCTATAGCTTTGTAATTGAAAAATGACTCCTTGTGAGATTTGAAACAAAAGACTCTCACTTGACAAGCCTCCCTCCTCTCTAAGTGTAAAGAGATGCTCCCTCACAGTCTGGGTGAAGCAAATGGGTATATAACTCTCAGTCTTCCCTGTCCCAGATGCATTGCTCATCCTTCCAGATGATGACTCTTTCAAATATGGAATAGGGTTTCAATGCTGAAAAAAGTTCCTTTCCTTTTGGATTATCATATTTTCATCAAACTCCATTTTTTTGCCATGCTCCCTAACACTTTGGGCTTAAAGAAGAAGTCTATTAAAAATGCCACATCTGTCAGACATTATTTTTAAATAAAAGGCATCAGATTTCTTTGTCATAAAGTGAATCTCAACACAAGCACAATTATTCCCTGCTTATTTTTTTAAGCAGAAAGGCTCAAAACATCTTGAAGTATTTCTTAGCGTAAATACATTATTGATGTTTCTTTTACCAATTGTTCTCTTTCTTGAGAAAAGGACTGAAATTTTTAAATGAATTGTAAATTATTAGGTATCAACTAGAAAATCCACAAATTAAAGCTGTTTCCTATGGAAAATCAACAGCAACTAATCTCTCCCGACAAGTTAAAATCTTAAAGTTAACCTAAAATGTCTGAAAGTAGAAAAGATGATTGGATTCAGTTCTTGATTGGCAGGATGCTTGTGCCCAGAAAAAATTTTTCCTTTTTCCAAGAAAAAATGAATAGTTAGATTGGGGAGAATAAATTCACTAAAATATGGAATAAACTAATCTTATGAAAGTAGTCTATTCATATGCAGTTTGATAGTGATTAAACAAATTCATCTGATAGTCTGAACTTCACATTTTATAGCTCTGATTACAAGTGAGGTATTCAGTAAATTATTGAGTAGATAATCTGTCATTTGTCATTGACTTCAGATCTTCATGCCTTCAAGTTATTTTCCCATGGGTGCACTGTAATGAAAGGGCAGGTAGAAAGTATCTAAAAGCTTCATTTTGCCTGCATAAACTTCAACCTTTATAACTTAAACTTTTAAAATCCAGCAGCACTTGGATCCAAAAAATTACAATTTAAATGTAATGCACAGAGTTGAAATGCCATGTTTATATGCTCTGACTCCTGAATGTCAGTTGCTGAAACACACAAATTGCCTCTTAATGATCCCATGGAAGCTGTCACCAACTTTTTTGAACCAGAACAATGACTCCTAAATTAGAATTTTAAACCCCTGGAGACCAATAACTAAGAATGTCTTTGAAAGCTTTTGGCCCCCTCAAAGATTCTGAGGACAAGGAATTACTTCCTAAAATAATGTGAAGAAGCAAAAATATGCTATGAGCTTAAGAGGTGAGAAAAAACAATGGCAATTCCTACATTTAAATCCAGCAATCTAAATATAACTCCCAAAAGGCCAAAAGAAATGAGAAATCACAGTAAAGTAAATAAACATTTTAAAGACCCCAATAAAATAAGCATGAGATCTTAGGCTTTGCATTTTTAAAAAATGTGAGCTCAGCTCTAAATGGAAACTAGGGCTCTGGTCTAAAGAACAATAGGTACAAAGAAATACTCTGCTTCTGTTTAGCATTTCCTATATGCATGAGTTTCAGGCAGACATGAGTCTTATCTGTTTAGACTCTGAAGCAGTGTCCAAATAAAACATCTGTAGTGTCCAGGCAGACAATGTAAAGTATGAAAGAGCCCACATGGCCTGTGGCCAAACCACAATCTAAATGCCTAAAGTTGTTCAAATTAAATTTAAAAGCAAAATGAAATAAAAAGCACTGTCCGCAAACATATTTCAAAGATAGGTATGGCCCCCAGACTAAGAGTTATTGACACTTGAATTTCAGATAGGAAAAATAGAAGAAGGTAGAAATGTCTAGGAATGGAAGTTATTATTGATAATTTTTGGTACAACCAATGGCAATGTAATTGCATACCTATAAAGGAAAAGGAAGACTTTTCTTGGTTCAAAATAATTTTTTGAAACTTCTGTATAAGACTGAGTTTATTCCCTCTAGTGTCTAGATGATTTGTTTTAGTAAATTAGAAGCTTTGTTAAAACTAGTATTTAACTCCTCCAGACCCCTCAGACATCCCTGGTACACTAACTGGTCCCTAAGTAGGTGAAGAGAGCTAAGGAGTAAACTGAGACAGGGAGTCAACTCCTTGCCAGGGAGTAAACCAAGCAAAATAGAGAATTTTAAAACAGAATACTAACAGCGATTCTGTGATCTAGGAAATGTTGCAGGATCCTTCCTTCTCCCTTCCTTACTGGAATTTTGCGACTGGGAAGAATGTCTGTGATATCTGCACTGATGACTTGATGGGATCGAGAAGCAACTTTGATTCCACTCTTATAAGCCCGAACTCGGTTTTTTCTCAATGGCGAGTGGTCTGTGAATCTCTGGAGGATTATGATACCCTCGGAACCCTGTGTAACAGTAAGTTACAAATGACATCCAGGAGTCAAAATCCCTTATAGATAAAGAGATTAAATATGCTGGCTGGAAGGCCTTTCAGTCTACCAGGGACCTCAGACTAAAATCTACTTTTGTAATGGAAAATCAGTGTACAGATAGTCATTGAGCACATGAATTCTCAAGACAATTTTCCAATGCAAACACAGAATGCCTGTGTGTTTTTACATTGCTTTTCTTGAGGAATACAGTGTTAACTTCCTTATTTTGGAAATGTCTGGTTGTAGAAATTAATCCTCTTAAAACACTCAGCACTACTGAGTAGTCGTGTGTCTTCTCTTGGAATTTCACAGAAAATACTTCTGTAGGAAACTTGAAATATGTGAAAAGTGTTGGAAGTGCTCTGAGAGTTAAAAAAAAAAAAATAATTATGCCTATGAGGTCTGAGGATTAAAAAGCCAAAAGGTGATATGGGCACTATCTTTAAGAAAAGGAAGATACTGCACAGAATACAGATACTGTATCTACCAGCTAATGCTTCCCAGCTCTCCAAAAGGGAAAACAAAAGAAAATGCCTCACCAGTTGTCCTAATATCCTTTCTCTAGTGATGTGAATGCCTTCTCTGCCATAGGTCAAATTTCTGTAATATGTGAATCTGTTCCTGGTTTTCTGATTCTCTTCCTTGAATTGTATGTATTATCTATCTCTTTGCTAATACACAAGGTCTTAATTATTAGCCTCCCTACCCCATCTTGTTTTCTTTCTAGTGTGTCTTGGCTATTTTGAACTTTTGCTTTTCAACATATAAACTAGAATAATGGGGATCCATTTTACTATTATATTCATAACTTATATATATTCTATATATTCTTTCATGTATCAAATATTGAATTATTCTTTAAAACTTAAAAAGAGAATATTCTAAAGGCAGCAAAAGGAGTTGGTAGATTTTTCTCCCTATTAGGTAATTTAGCTGTGTAGAGGAATAAAAGAAAGGATAGTGTACAAAATTTCCCTCTATAGAAATTTTAAAACTAGGGTGAATTTTTATTTTTTTGGCAGACCAAATGAATGGTCCCACCTTATGGCAGAGAAATGAAATTGAGGGTCAGGACACCATAACATTCATCTCTTTCTAACTAGGCTATTGTATTTTGGCCTGGAAGTTTTCTTGACACTTTCCAATCATCCAGATTATGGATACCAAAGTATAGTATAATTTAAACATATAAATAAAATTATAATAGAGGAGGGAAGAAAGGGGAGAAGATTTTCTTTTCATCAGAGTTTTTCTTGTCAGTTAATATAACAAGTCATAACACAGAGACATAGTTTCATGGCAAACTGAAAAGTATATATTTAGGTTAAAGGATTCTAGATAATCTCTTGCCTTGGTTCAAGATATAAATATCAAACATTCTGTTTATTAGGCAAGGGAAAGAAGAAAGGAACTAACATTATACTGAATGTGTATTATTGGGGCTATTATGATGCCAAATGCTCTAAGTTGTTACCTTATTTAATCCTCATAGCAATTCTTTTCTCTGTCTACACTTCTTCTGGATGATCTTATCCATTCTTGTGGCATCATCTTTTACAGAAGACCATACATGTACATCCTGAGTTCAAACATTCCTTATTCCATACCTATATCTTCATGTTTGCTGCACAGTATCTCTTTAACTTTCCGTTAATGCACCAAACTTGGTATATTGAAAAAGTGAATTATTGACACCCAAAATTCTTCCAGTCACTAAAACATCATCTTTGATTCATCATATGAAAAACTTTCTTAAATTATTTCCTCACAATATTTCACATATCCATATTTTCCTTTAAACACTCAGAACTTTTTCTTCAGATCAGCATTTTCTACATGGTAATTCCACCAGACTCAGATTCATAGTATGTTACTAAGAGCAGTAGCAGATGTTCAACGTGCAAACAAATTTGAAAATCCCTGGGTTAAAATTAAACCACTTTAACCAGTTTCTTTACTACCAGAATTCTTCACTATGAAGTTCCAGTGAGGATGCAGTGTTTTCAAAACCCATGTAATCAATATCTTTTTCTTGGAATTTATGGGTAGCTCCCTGAACAATCATCCCTATCATCAGCCTGAATAGATAGTTTAGCTAGTAGTCTCTGAAAGTTTATGACAATTATATATACCTAAAAATTACACATGCACGTCCCAATCTCAATATAGGCAAATGTTTTATTTATAAGCTATATGCATAAAATTCATTATGCTAATTAATTATGACTAGTCATTATGTTAAATATAAAGCATACAAAATAAGAAGCTTTATGAAATCAAATAAATATGAGTAGAAATTGTAATAGCTTCTTTCCCACCCAGTGGATTATTCTGAATGCACCCTTTAGGACATGCCTACTCATCTCAAGACCACTGGAATAAACTAATGCAAAATGCTACTAACCAATCTTGTCTCTTCCCACCTATCCAAGGTTTCAATTTCTCCCCACTTCCTAATTAATTAAACATAATTTGCTCATCCTGGTATTTGATTTCTTTGCTATATGGCTCTGGTCTAGCTCCCATCTTTTCCAACATCCACCTACTCCACTGCATTGTCAGGTACCCCAGGTAAGCTGTTCCCCAAACAGGCCCTCTTTTACAGTCAACATGATCTTTCTCATAACAACATGCACTAAACAATTTTCAAGCACCTATTATGTGCCAGATACAGTGCCAAGAGTGTGGGGTATACTGGTGAAGAAAAAGAAAATGAGTTCCTGCTCTGTTGGGCTTAACCTAATTATCTCTTATTATTACCTTGGTCTAACATGTTTGACCTGTAAAATTTCTCCTATTCACCTATGGAGGCTCTCAATCATCTTTGCACAGATCTCTCTTCTTCACAAAGCCTTTCTGTAGTCACCCAACTGTGTGATCTTGCTTTTGCTCTTTCTCTGTCTCCACCCCCCAGCCCTCAAAACCCCCACCCCCACCACCACCCCACCACCCCCGCGATCTTGCTCTGGCAGTCCCCCTTAAGCACCTATCATTTTATCCCTAGAATCATGGTTCCTTGTTTACTTGTTTCTCTTCCCTACAAATTATTAATAATTTAATCACTTCTCACATTAATTGCTAAACAACCACATGTTGATTGAAATAAGTACCCCCTTCCAAAGTGATATCTTAAGTTTCCACCTGCCCCCTCCGCCCTCATTTCTCCGAAGACTTGAGGCAGACAGCATCTGGGTGCAAACTCTTTGATGTTGAACTTTTATGTTTTGTTCTAATACTTTGTTACTGAGGACATTACTGGATAACTACATTTCTACCAAACACTTTTGAAACATTATGGAAAAGGTCTCCATATTTAAAGGGATTTGGGATCTGGGAGCTTCAGTATAAAATTTAGGTCTGTGAGGTTACTTTAGCAAAATTCAATTTTCTATGGAATTTTCCTCTTAACACACAATCCCATGAGAGATGCATTATGTTGACTTAAATACCAGAAACTGTATGTATTAGTGTGATCATTTTTTGCCTGAGATGATTTATGTATCACATGTCTATTAGACTCACAAAGTAGGAATTGTTATTTGAGATTTTCTCACTTTAATTACACTAAATTTGCATTTTTAATTTTCTCTTCTACAAGGAGAAACCCTATTTCAGTGTTCATTGATGTGTAAATAGTTTTAAAGAGCAGATAAGATAAATATTATAAAAATGTTCACATACCCCATCTTTTCTCCAGGCACCGAGGGTGGGCCAATTAGGAGGAATCCAGCTGGCAATGTGGCTAGACCTATGGTGCAACGTCTTCCGGATCCACAGGATGTCACTAAGTGCTTGGAAGTGGCTTTATTCGACACACCTCCTTTCTATTCCAATTCTACAAACAGTTTCCGAAACACAGTGGAAGGCGAGTAAACAAAGTTGGTGCTTCAAATTGATCTAATTTTCAGGGTAAACAGAAGTATTATAATTCAGTTCTCTTTGAAAGGCTTTGAGTGCCATTTGATCCTGTGAGTTTATGTGATTGGGATTGCCTATTATGATTTGGTCACAATTCTCTGTTCAAAAAAATAAAAGCTTTTTTAATGAAAAGTGTTGGACCATGAAACTCTTTTTAATTATCACAGAAGCAGCCTTGGAAATTATTTTCCATTCTTTTAAATACTGAAAAATCAATTAAACCCAAATTTCTGGTTAGCTAGCTGGCCAATGTGTCTAACTATACAAAATTCTAGAATTGGCAAATAATATTCAAGACCTTGAGGGCTTATGAAACACTTTTCTTTTACAATAAAGAGAAGAAGAGAAATATTCTAAACAACTAGTTTACATGTATTAAAGCCTGGTTGTTTGGGCATATGTTTTATTTAGGTTGTGTGTCCTCCTATAACTTTTTTTAAAAGATCTATAAATATTCTATTGAGGTTTAATTTGATTTGCCTTATTTAATACAAAGTATTTTAAAGCTATAGAAACTGAGATCCAAAGAGGTGAAATGACTTTCCCAAGATTTTCAGCTAGTTAGTAACAGAACACAGATTCAAATCCAGGTTTTCCAGCTCCTAATCCAGTGTCTTTTATATAATAAATTCTGATGCCTCTAAACCATGTCTGATATATGTTTTGTTTTAAAAGGTATAGAATAATATTTAAGGTATTTATAAAAATACCTTAAATAAATTAACTATATATATTTAATTGATTTAAAAAGAATAGAACTGCATTTTGCCTTGTTATAAACTTGTTAATGTCAAAATTTACCTTAATATAGCATTGCACATGTTAAGCCCTACTCCCAAACTGGAAAGAGATCCCTCAGACCCTATGATCTGAGATACTAGATGTATAAACCTGGCAATTACTTTCACTTCTCTCCCCTTTTATCATCAAATTGTATGCCATTCTTTTTATCTTTATGTTTATTTTAACAGCCATAGGAAAGTGCTGATTTGGAGATTATTCAATAAATAATCAATACATTTTGCCTAAACTGGTATATATAAATTAAGGCTATGAGTACTGATTTCCAAAAGAATGTGCAGATTGTGTCTTATTGCTGCCCACTCAAAAGACAAATTGTGCTGACTTCCTGAGAGAATGTTTGGAAAAACTATTGCCTGGCTACATGCTCTGTACATAATAGGTGGTCTTGAAAGTTTTTTAATAAAAAAATAATGGAATAAATAAATTAATGATTGAGAGACTATATATAACCATGCAATTAGCCTTAGAATAAGAGAAAACATGCTAAACTTATTTTAAATTATAATTTTGTAACATGCAATGTTCTCTGTTCTCCTGCCTCTAGTCCTAAAAGTCACACTGTCCCATGTTTACTGAATGTGGACCCTCCATTTCAATTTGTCACCTGTCCTGACTCTATATCCTCATCTCCTACCTAACTTAAGTCTTCTGAAAACAGAGTGCCATCAGTCATTTTGACAGGTTCTGCCTCACTGAAATACAATAGTGATTTTTAGAAGTGAATATTTAACATAAATCATCAAGTATTCTGCCAGTTTTCTAATGCTTACCTAAAAACCATAAAGGCTGAGCAAAAGTGGTTATATAATACACACACACACACACACACACACACACACACACACACACACACACTTATTTAGCCTCTTTACAAATAATATACATTATATATATATTTCAACCACTTTATATAAAATAGAAAATAAAGATAATTGGAAAAGTTCAATGAGTGTTTTCATGGTCGGTTTTCCAGATGGTTAAAGCTAGTACAGAGATCATGAAAAAGCTCTGAGAAACTCCAACTTCCCCACAATAAGGTGATTTTCCAAAAATAAACAAACAGGAAGTCATTGAATTGAAGTAAGGTAGGAGACTAAAGTAACATCTGGCAATTTAAGTACCAGGACAATCAGAGTGGTGTTCTTCCATTTGTATCAGCACAATTTTTAGTAGAAGCTGGAGATTTCCACTATCGTTATTTCTACATAGATCGATGTCTGCCTTGTCAAAGAGTGTGTTCTATATATTTTGACTGGTATCCTTTGCAGGTCATTATTTTTAACCTCCAGGCTACATTTAGAATGTCATGCCACTAGCTTAAAAATAACCTAGCTCAGGGGAAAGCAAGCAAATGTCACCAACCATAAGTACATAGCGGCATTACTATTATCTTAAGGCACAAAGTGGCCTGACAAGCTTTAGAACCATCGCTTGCCATACAGTCACTGCTGTATTGTTTTAATTTTCTTATCTTTATTTTTATATCCAGGTTATAGTGATCCCACAGGAAGGTACGACCCTGCCGTTCGCAGCCTTCACAATTTGGCTCATCTATTTCTGAATGGAACAGGAGGACAAACCCATTTATCTCCAAATGACCCTATTTTTGTCCTCCTGCATACTTTCACTGATGCAATCTTTGATGAATGGCTGAGGAGATATAATGCTGGTGAGAAACTTTCACGTATTTTTTGCAGGCGCAGCAAAGGAGATTGTTCAGATGGCAAGTTTAGGCTAAGCATTTGATACACAGGAAATACCCTTCAAAATAAGAGTCAAGTAGCCATAATTTCCAGCACTTTCAAAATATTCAAAACCTCTGGAAATGTAGGCAAGAAGTCTCTCAGAATAGTTATCAAGATGGCACTTATTATCGTTTGCTAGGACTAAGCATGTTATCCCTTCTCATTTTTACTCTGAGAAGATGATTGCCATGTTCCCTAATTTTTCTTCCCCATATCTTCCAATGAACATTTTTATTCTTAAAAAAAAATATGGTAAAACCTTACAGACTTCTTCTTTGATACCCCCCAGAGGACTGAGAAAATTAAACTAATAGCCCACACTGCTGATTTTCTTTACTCTATAGACTCTAACAAATGGAAATTGTGTTGAACTTGGAAAGATCGTGCTGGTTTTCATATCACACCATAAGTAACTGCTTTTAATCCATTTTAAATGCATTCTTTAAAGTATTGTTTAAAAGCCCTTTTTTCTCTTCACTTTTGCACAGAATGAAAGTGCATCTACTGGTTAAAATAGCATGCATTTTCATATTTTGAAGTATTCTAGATTTTGACTTCAATGCACTTATTCATCATGCACATAAACATAACACTGGAGTGGACCTGTCTTTCTGTCTATCCAGCAGCCAGCCATTCAGTCATTTTCTTATTTCCCTTTGTGTGAGAGAGAGTGTGTGTGTGTGTACAGCAGAAGCCTGCAATCCAACCAGATTAGGACACTAATTGATGAGCTAGCCAAAATAGTTGTTCTACCAGAAAATATTTAAGAAAAAAATACACATAACTAAATTTTCACTTGACAGTCTGCTAATGCAGCATGAAGGACCAGTCTTTGAGAATGAATTTACTGACTGGAGTTCCATCTCATTTTTCATGTTTATTTACATACATACAGACAGACATAATGAATTATCTACAGTTTACAGTATCCATTTCTTTAAAACGAAACAAGAATTTAACCATTCTTATGATGTATTCTAAATGCATTATTATTCTAGATTTTTATATTTCCCTAATCCTTTACATTAATCTTACCCAGTCCTGATTCAATAGCATTGTATCAGTCATTTCCCTTTAACAAATCTTTCCAGAGCATTCAACTCAGTTAATTTAGGAACAACATCTCTCTCTTTTGCAATTAAAATTTATCATTTTGTTTATGTTTAATTCAGTACAATAACAAGTACAACTAGAATTAATAGGTTTTGGAACAAACAAAAGCCAACTTTTGATAAACATACACTTCTGGGAACTAGAAAGCAGCACACAAGCTGTAGTCATTCAGCCATTCTCAATGCTTGCTAGTAAGTATGTTTTTCAGAGGAAATGGAGAATGTTAGTTAATCTTACAAGTGTCTTAAGTGGAATTTTCTTTAAAATATTTCAACTGTGAAAATACTCCTTTGCTTTGATATCTTTTTTGAAAATATAATTATTTCATATTCATAGCAGTTTATTAAATGTTCTCCACATTTAATCTAATGGTCATTGAAGAACCAGAAAAATATCTTTGTTCTTAGTTATTTTCCTCCTGCTCCCTTTGTTTATGCTATCAGTAAGTAGTATAAGGTCTTTCAGTCACCTGAATATTAAAAAGGAAAGGAAAAGTATTAAATGAAAAAGTAAAGCACTAACTTGCCATGTATTTCTCATAAAATGAAGCCACAAAATCATAGAAAAAAGTCACTGTAAACACATAAAGCTGCATGAAAACCAAACTCAAATCATAAACCCCCTTCTTAAATATCCCACATGCCTGCAAATATGGAACCCATGTTATGGAGCAACTATGTTACGGAGAAAGACAAATGAAAAGATTGGAAGAACTTCTAAAACTCTCCAGAAAGCAGAAGTCTTGTTGAAAATAACTCTGGCAGGAGGGTGGGGAGAATGGAATAATATTTCAAAATGTATCAAAAGATTTTATATATATAAAATGCTCTTCAGAAGGTATAGTATTATGGAATTATTAGAGTCAGAATGGAACAAAAGCTACATATTACAGCTGAAGGAAATTATAGTCATTCACCTCCTAGTGTCCTTTACAGAATCCTTTCATTAGACATAAGAGACAGTACAATATAGAGCATGCTATATATATAAATTAATATAATGTTCATTTCTATTCACTAACATTTTGAATCCATGTACATATTTAATTCAATTTCCCCTCCCTTTTTTTTTTGCAACTGAGTCATGTGAGTGAAGTTTAAATTTGGTGGCCTGCTAGTTCAGTGCATTTTACAAAAGAAGCAGTTTACATGCTACTCTACTTATTAGGCCCTTGGAGAAATGAAGCAATCACTCACAAGTGCATGTGTGTGCATGCTCATGTGTGTGTGCACACGTGTGCACGCACACACACACACACACACACGCTTCAGTCCTTTCAACAAATATTGAAACCTGGTTTCCCAGGCAGAATTCTAGGTACTGGGCATACAAAGCACACAAAAATATATTCCCTTCTGGAACTTTCCTCAAGTTGACAGATATGACTATAAACATATGTAAATAAATGTGTACTATGTCAGATAGTGAAAAGTCCTTTGTAGAGTGATAAAATCAGGAAAGGGGATAGCAAGTTCTGTGTAGATACCCAAGACAAAGGAACAGAAAAGAGCTCACCTGGTAGAAGTGGAGTCAAGGTGGAAAGAGAAAGGGGTGAGATGATAAGATCTAAGAGATAGCAGGGGGCAGATCCTGAAGGATCTTGGAATTAACTCAAAGTGAGAAGGGGAGCCATTGAAGGTCTTGCACATAGACAACACCAATTGTTGTTATTGCCATCATCCCTCCACTCATTTTTATGAACATAACTCTCACACAGCTGAAGCTGAACTGACTCAAGTCTAATCAAGTTAGAATTAAGTAGGAAGGTGAATTGGGAAGTTAAAAATTTATCTAGATTATTAACTTTAATAAGTAATTAACAATGATAGACTAGAATGTGGGTTTCTGGAGGCAAGATTGTGTCTGTTTTATTCAATGCCAGTGCCTGTCACTAGTAGGCACCCAATAGATTTTAAAGAATAAATACTTAACTAGCTTTAATTCCTAATAAACTTAAAGGCACAAAAATATAAACACTACCTGCCATTGTCATGATTAGCTGTTCTTCAAAATAAATGTAAAAACATCCTCTGCTTCAGAAAAGCACAGTTTGGATAATGTACCTCCTGCAAGCTGAAATTCTAACACCTCACTAGCCTTCTCACATATTCCAGTTCTTCTATATTTATTCCCATTAATGCCCTGTCCAGGCTCACTTCCAACTCTTGTTTTATGACATCCCCTTTGGTATTTGTACCAACATAAAAATAAAGTAAAAAATATCTCCTGCCACAAAGAGCATATCACTCCTTTTTTCCCTGATAGAAAGTCACTAATAATACAAATGCCCATGGCTCTAGCTGTACCACTTCTAGGCGGCAGGATGCCAATGGGATTACAGTGCCTTAATTCAAAGTGTTAAGCATTTTTTTGGTAATAGAGTAAAACCCTGAAAATAAGGTTAATATTTAGTTCACTGTAAAAATAAACAGAAAAAAAATGAAAAACCCTAAACAGAAATATTCACAGTCAAGGACAAACCTCCAATAGTTGCACCAACTCCCTGATTTAAATTACAGAAGATGTTATAGCAAACTACCAGTCTATCCTTTCTTTGGCTTTGAAAAATAAGTTTAACGAATTTTATTCAAATTAGTTTCTGTAATCAAAAATAAAACAATTGAGGATCATCATAGATAATAAAATGCTAAAACTTCCCTGCTTTTGAATTTCTTGTTCTCTTGGGTGATATGTTGATGCTGTATTAAAGGTTCTGAACTTGTTTCATGTAATTCCCTGTTCTCTTTTAGTGAAAAAAATTTTTATATCTTTATTCATGGTAAAATTTGAAAGAACATTTTTCATGCTCTCCTTGAATACTTCTGGATAAATTCAAAGTATAATAATGTCATTAAATTAAATTTAATTTTGTTTATTAACAAATTGTACTTAACATATTGTAGATATATCCACATTTCCATTGGAAAATGCCCCTATTGGACATAACAGGCAATACAATATGGTGCCATTCTGGCCTCCAGTTGCCAACACAGAAATGTTTGTTTCTGCTCCAGACAACCTGGGATATGTTTATGAAGTTCAGTGGCCAGGTGAGTATTGAAAATTTATTTTCACTGTGGAAATTTCCAAAAGCAAATGAATTACATTTAATGTAAAGTAATTGTGATTGCCAAAGCTTATGTTTTTTTTAAATTAAAGAAGTTGTAAATTTACAGAAAAATCGTACAGAAAGTACAGTTCCCATTTATACCCCCCTCACACCCACAGTTTTCCCTATTATTAATACTTTGCATAGTGGGGTACCTTTTTGCAATTGATGAAACACTGTTACTATAATTATGCTATTAAGTATAGGCCATAGTTTACATTAGGGTTCATTGTTTATGTTGTACAGTTCTATGGTTTTGTAAAAAAAATTTTCTGGTAACATATCTACAACC
Organism: Choloepus didactylus; assembly: GCF_015220235.1. Lineage (NCBI taxonomy): Eukaryota > Metazoa > Chordata > Mammalia > Pilosa > Megalonychidae > Choloepus > Choloepus didactylus. The sequence continues at coordinate 61,155,666 of NC_051316.1, forward strand.
TAAAATTTCCCCTTTTTAACCACTGTTAAATATACAATTCAGTGGTGTTAATTACATTCACAATGTCATGCAACCATCACCATCATCCGTTACAAAAACTTTTCCACCACTCCAAACAAACTATACCAATTAGCATTTACCCACCATTCTCTACCCCAACCCTGTTCCCTGGAAACCTGTATTTTAGTTTCTGACTCAATGAATTTGCTTATTCTAATTATTTCATACCATAAAAATTTGAGATCATACAATATTTGTACTCTTGTGTCCAACTTATTTCATTCAACATGATGTCTTCAAGGTTCATCCATGCAGTCACATGTATCAGAAGTTCATTCCTTTTTATGGCTGAATAATATTCCATTGTATGGATATACCATAATTCATTGATACATTCATCTGTTGATGGACATTTGGGTTGCTTCCATCTTTTGGCAACTGTGAATAACGCTCCTATGAACATCACTGTGCAAGTATCTGTTTGAGTCTATGCTTCCAATTCTTTGGAGTATATAATGAGAAGTGGGATTGCTGGGTCATATGGTAGTTCTATACTTAACTTCCTGAGGAACTACCAAACTGCTTTTCACAGTGGCTGCACCATTTTAAATTCCCACCAAGAATGAACATGTGATCCTATTTCTCCACATCTTCTCCTACACTTGTAATTTTCTGCTTTTTAAAAAACAGTATCTGAGGCTTACATTTTCCCCTTGAATTTAGAAGCTTTCATTTAGATTTTTATGTGGAGATGAAGAAAGGGAATTTAACAAGATGTCTGTCCTAATATTGAACTGGTTGATAGCATTCTGTCTCATTTAATCCTTATAATCCTTTGAGCTAAGTATTATTGTCCTCATTCTACAAGTAAGGAAACTAAGGCTTAGAGAGATGAGTTGTCAAAGATCACATTTCTAGTAAGGGAAGAGAATGAGTTTTGAGCTCATACCCATGTAATATGCCCCAATGTTACCTCCATTTATTTATCCTAAATGAAGAGGGTGTGAGTCATTCTGAGCTATTTTTTTCTGAGATTTTGAAATCCAGAATTTTCTTGTTTGATTCTAATCTCTTTCTTAAAAGAGGACATAGTGGAAGTATATAAGATTTGGACTATGACAGACCTGGACTCCAAAACCAACTCTACTGCCTACTAGCCAAGTGGCCTTGGACAAGTGACTTAAAATCTCTGAGCTGTCATTTCCTTACCTTTGAAATGGAAATAATAGCTACTCTACTAGGGTCTATTAATTAAAATAAATTAAGGAAGTAACATTAAGTTGACAAATGATGCCTGTGAAAAGCAATGGTCTCTGATAAAAATTAAATGGGCAAAAGACTTGACTGGACATTTCTCCAAAGAAGATATACAAATGATCAATAAGCACATGAAAAGATGCTCAAAATCATTAGACGTTAGGGAAATGTAAATGAAACCCACAATGAGGTACCATTTCATACCCACTAGGATGGCTATTATTTTAAAAAATGCGTAAATAACAAGGATGGAGAGGTTGTAAAGAAATTGATTGGAACTCTGGTGCATTGCTGGTGGGAATGTAAAATGGTACAGTCACTGTGGAAAACAGTTTGAGGATTCCTCAAAAAGTTAAACATGGAATTACCATGACCCAACAATTCTACCCTTCATTATATACCCCAAAGAATTGAAAGCAGAAATTCAAAAAGATACCCACACACCAATGTTTATAACAGCATTATTCACCATAGCCAAAAGGTAGAAACAAAAAGTGTCATTGACATATGAATGAATAAACATGTGGGATATTCATACTGTGGAATATTATTCAGCTATGAAAGGGATAAAGTTTTCATACATGCTACAGCACAGATGAACCTTGTAAACATTATGCTAAGTGAAATAAGACTGACACAAGGACAGATATTGTATGATTCTACTTACTTGAAATGACTAAGATAAGCAAATTCATAGAGACAGAAAGCAGATTAGAGGTGACCAAGGGCTGGGGAGTGGGGTAATGGGAATTATTACATAATGAGTACAGAGTTTCTGTTTTGGATGAAGAAAACATTTTGGTAATGGATGGTGGTGATGGTAGCACAAACTGTAAATGTAATTAATGCCATTGAATTGTGCACTTGAAAATATAAAAATGGAAAAATTCATAGTGTAAATATATCTTTCCTTAATAAAAAAATAATAAATTTATTAAGCAAATTGAATGTCAAGATTTCTTAAAAGTGCTTGGAGGCATTCTTAAATTTAGGGGTTCCATTTTTGGTGATAACTATTGATTATTTACTTTTTAACTCTAATTTTCTTTTTCAAATAGGTCGGGTTTTTAGTATTTCAGAGATCATTTCCATTGCAGTCGTTGCTGCTTTAATACTGGTTGCAGTTATTTTTGCGGGTGCTTCTTGTCTGATCCGTGCCAAAAGCAACATGGATGAAGCAAATCAGCCCCTCCTCACTGATCAATATCGAAACTATGATGAAGAATATGAACAAATAAGAAATCCTAATCAGTCTGTGGTCTGAAGATAAGTGATCTCCTTTCTTATAGGTTTGTACAGCAAGTCATTAGTATCACAAAACCACCTGGTTGAAAATAATATATTCTGTCACTATCTGTATTTTATTTTACTCTGTTACTTTCTTATACTTGGGTATGTTGCGTTAAAGCTCCAGAAGTTACTTACCAGAACTGGGAAGAATCTTTTATATGCTTTTCAATGAGTTCTATTTTTCAGCTCTATGTAGAATAGTGGTTTGCATCAATTCCATGGTGTTTCAGTAGATAGTGTGATGACTTTGACAAGTTTTAAAGCTTGACTATATGATGATTTAAATAAGCAACTGCTTTAAGTTTATGTGCAAAGGAAAATTTTGACTGATATTAAGTCCCTGTTTAAAATACACAAGTATGCATTTCTATAATGTTAAAATGTAATACATTTCCATTCATTGGCGCTGGCAAACAGATATATGGGAAGGCACATTTATTAGTTAAAATAAATTATTTAGAGTTGTAAAGGGGATCCCAATTAATATTTTTTTTTTCAGATAGGTCTTCTCTTTTGGATATCAGTATATATTATTTAGTCTAAGTGTCAAGTCCACAACAGAACCACACTGTCATACTTTGTACAGATTAAAGCTTCGCTTGGGTTAAGAGGCAGTTGATACTACCGATGTTTGTCACTGTGCTGCAGTATCTCTCAATTCACTGAAAAAGGAACTACCCATTCACCATTTCACCCCCCCAACTCCTATTCTAATGTCTTTGAGATCCACAAAGAAGCTATACCTCATAGCGATCTACAAATAGCATTCAGTCCATTTTGTTTAATACACATAACTTTCTCTTATCATTTACCAGCCTTTTATGCATTTTCACATAAAAATTACTTAATACATTGTTTCATTGGCTCCCTTTTTCTTGCAGTTCTGCAAGAAAGCAATCCTTTTTTATCCCCCTATCCTCTAACATAAAGTATTTTTCTCTAATTGGTCTTGTGCTACTGAAACAATATTCCCAAATGAAGAAGTCTACAGCCTGATTGTAAATGAACAAGTATTTTAATTAAAATTTATTATATAAATAATAGCAATAATCATGAACTATAGAAAATGATTAATACAATATTACCAATTTAATAAGCAGAAGCAGAATTAAGGTTATAGATGCCTGGTTGGTTAGTGGAGTTTCTCACATTAAGCAACCTTAAGGCTATGCAGACAAGTTAAACAGACAAAATAGGTTAATGAATGAGCATAAGCATAGCAATTAGGATTTTTTTTAACTTTCAACAGAGCCCCATAGGTTCTCTTGGAATGCATTTTGATTTACTAAAATATTATATACTCACAGCTTTTGAGAGATGTTACTGAATAATACAGATTTCTTTGTATATAGAACATCAGTGAAACTAAGTCCTCCTATTCATATTTTTGGTGATTTACCAGTTATGCATTTCCATTATATTTATTATGCACATACTAGATGTCAGACACAGTTCAAAGCACTGGGGAAAGTCAAGGATGGTAAAATTGAGAGGATCACATTTCACTTGGGCCTCAACGAATGCCAATGGATTTACCAAATATAAGAGTAGAGAAGAGCACTCCATGCAGAAGGGACAGTGTCATGGCCCAAGAGGGCTTTTGTAGCCAAAGGACGAAAGAAAGCACCGGACATGTTCTGAGACATGAGCTTTTATTATAGGGCTTACCTACAGGGTGGGAAAGTTGAGTCAAATTGCCCTGAAATCATGAGATTCTCTGAATGGATTCAGGGCTGCTCTGAATGGCGGCATGTTCAGAAACAATGTGGAAATAGTCCACACTTTGGGGGGCTGAATAAGCCAGTTATAAGGGCTCAACATTCCAGTGGATATGAGAGCATAAGGCAGGGAGTGGGATCATGCAATGTAGGGAGGGGTTGATTGTAATCAACAGGGTGGAGGGGAGGATTATAGATTATCATGACGATAACAGTATCTCAGGGAGTCTCAGGGAGAAGATAGTGTCAGATATAGATTACATTTAGCATCTGATATTACAAGGAGAACAGGTCAAACCTTAACTGTCCTAGGTCAAGCAAACTGCTGTGTGCAGTCTTTAAGACACTTGGGGGCCCAGGGCTCCCACGGACAGCATGAGCACAGGCACGGGAGTTTGAAAGAAGACCATGGAACATGCAAAACTCTAAAATAGGTCAATATGGGTAGAGTACAGTTTTCATGGAGGGGAGTAGGAAAATAGATGGAAATAAAATCATAGTGTGTCCTGTAGGCAATCTTAAGAAATTTGGATTTCAATCTATAGGCAAAGGAGAAAAGGAGAAGGCCATGAATAAACTTGTATTTTATAAAGATAATGGTGATGGTGATATTTCTAATGTTGGAGAGGAATAGTTAGCAATGGATAAAACTGAGGCTAGGAGGCTCATTAATACGTAACAGTTCATGGGAGAAAGAAAAGAGCCTCTCACAAAATATAAACATTAATTCTAAAAAAAATCATAACTAATACTCATCATCTTAGAAACACGGGTTTTGGTAATTTCTCCCTGAAGTTATTGCTTTCTTTTCCCTGCATTGTGCGACTTGGGTTTTCTTTGTACTTATTGCACTGCTCTGCAAGATCTTACGCATTATCTTGATCAGGTGACCATTACTCTTCCCATATTTTGCTATATTATTCATTGCAAATAATATTCATTTGCAATTTAGAGATTTTACATTTTCAGACTTCCAGTTCACTTATAAAACTTAAAAAATGAAGTTATTATGCAGTCACTGAAAAAGCAAATTCCACACCACTTTAACACATTCTTTCCTGTTGCATAAGTACCCATTGTATACCAATGCCACAAACTGAATTGAACTTTGTAGTCTAAGTAGATTGAGTAAAAAATGCCTGACTGGACCTTTGTATACAATCAAGAATAAAGATCTATTACTTTTGTGGCCCTCCAAAGTTAAATCTTGTCTTCATTCCCGGTAACAGATTGCAGGTAGTTCCCCATTACAACTCTACACAATCTTGAGAATTGAATGTAAGGAATGAGAAGTTTTTGAGTATTATAATTACTGTTCTAAGGGTTGGTTATAACACATTGTTCCGAGCTCAGTCCATGGATATTCAATAATGTAATCTATTTTGTCCTTTGCCGTACCCTAGTCAAAATTTTTATCAGCCAATCAATGGAAGATCAAGTAGGGCAGACATCTAACAGGAAAAAGAAAAACATGATTAAAAAACTATATTAATAAATTGATAATAGGGCCTGATATGAAAGAGACAAAAGTTAATAAGGAGAAATGAAAAATCTGGTACTTCAGAAGCTCAGTTGCAAATTACAGGATAGAGGAAGACAGGAACTAACAGGATATTTTACAAAATTATTTGGGGATTTTAGCGGATTTCAAGTTCAGTATGAGCCAAAAGTGTAATGCAACTGATAAAGGTGGAAAATGTTATAGGACTGATAAAGGGAGAAGAAAATGTCATGCAAATGATAGAGGGCAATGCTTAATGTATTGGGATTCATAAATTCAGCAACAGAAATCTGTGCTGGTCAAGTCTCCTCTGAAGTATTTAGGACCACAGTTTAAGGAAGTATTGACAAATTAGAATGTGCCCACTTCATCTTTACCTCTTATTTCAGGGGTTTAAGTATATAATGATGCCATGATTCTCTCTCCAAGAGAGGGACTTGGAAGTCACTCTTGAATTCTCTTATGCCTTTCAATACTCACATGACTTAAATAATAATTTTGTTAATATAGTCAATATTCATTGAGCAGATACTATATTCTAAACACTGAGCCTAACATCTAAGGCAGTGGTTCTCAACTGGAGGTTGGGAAGGGATTTTACCCCCAAGTGGATGTTTAGTCATATCTGGAAACACTTTTATCACAACTGGGAGTGGGGGTGCTACTGACATCTAGTGGATAAGAGGCCAGAGATGCTGCTAAACATCTTAACAGTGCACAGGACTGTCCCATAAAAAAAAAAAAAAAAAAAAAAAAAAAAGAATTATCTGGTCCAAATGTCAACAATGCTGAGGTTGAGAAAACCTGATCTAAAGCTACAGGGATAAATAAGTTCAATAGTGCCCCTGGCTGCAGAGAACTTAGTATCTAATTGGAGAAAACAACAAAAACCTATCTAATAGGAATGCGTTAACCTGTAAATAACAAAAAGCTTAACAAAAAGAGGCTTAAACAATGAGCAGTTTATTTTTCTCATGCAATAGGATATTTGGAGGATACAGAGTCCAAGGTAGGTAAGGGAATACAATGATGTCTTCAGGGTCCAGGCCCTCTCTAACATTTCTCTGAAAACTTTAGTGTGTAGCTATTTGCTTCTACTGTTAGGCATACAAAAGGGCTGCTGTTTTTCCATCCCAGGCAGAAATTTTCCTTTTTATTCAGAAATGGATATCCATGCAAGAATTCTGCCTATATCTCATCAGAAGTTTATCACATGACAAGGTAGCATAGAAAATTGAGAGTATTGTGTTTGTTACTTTACTACTGAATACAATCAAAATCTAATAGTGGAGAACCTAAGACAGCAGCTAGGAGAGACAGGGCAAAAAAATACTTTCGTGAAAAATACTAGATAAAAGCCAGAAAGTGACCCAGAACACCAATTCCAGTGATGCACCAGCTGGACAAGGTCTGCTAAATTCACAGGGACTGTGCACTTAGTGAAACTGGGAGTCTGCATTCTGAAATGAGTGAGTAAGCCACTGAACATCCGGTAGCCATGCTGCAGTGTGGGGAAACTGAGGGTTGGCATTTGGAGGGTGACTAGTTCTTTTTAAAAAAAACCCAAAAGCAGCTGCAGATACGGCAGCAAGAACCGCACAGTGAAGCGCAGCAGGAATGGGCTGTGCGAACACCTCAATATCTGGCATGAAAGATAGCCTTTCGTGCACCCACTGCTAATTGTCTCAGTGCAAGGAAGGCAGAGGTTAGCCAAAAGAGGAATAAACCATGCCCCTTGCAGTCATCTTCCCAGCGGGCTGGGAATGCTCCTGCCCGGCGCCGGGGTCACAGCCCAGAGCTGCGCCAAGAAACCCAGTGTGATGGGGGGTGTTTCCAGCAGCACATGCACATGCCACAGTGTTGGGCATGCACAATAGCCTTTCACACACCCACAGCTAATTGTCCCGGAGCTGGGGAGGTGGAGCTGTGGAAAAAAGGGGGAAATTGGCACACCCCATACAGCCATCCATACAGCAGGCTGGGAATGCCCCTGCACGGCCTGGCGGCCCAGAACTTCCCTTGAGGGACAGCGCACACTTGTGACGTAGCACAACCTTCCCTCAGCAGAGGCCCTAGAAGGACATGACTTGGAAGAGGGACCCACTTGGAAATTCCAGGGACCATATGCCAATACCAAGGACTTGTGGGTCAGCAACAGAGACAATCTGTGGCGAGATTGAAATGAAGGTTTAGACTCTCGCAACAGCCTTAAATCTCCAGGAACACCTGGGAGGTTTGATTATTAAAGCTGCCCTCCCTCCCTAACTGCTCAGACACACGCCCCACATTCAGGGCAGACACCACCAACAACACACCCAAACTTTGTGCACCAATTGAACCCCACAAGAATCAGACCCCCACACACCACAAAGACAAAGTTGGAACTGACTTGAGGGGAATAGGTGACTCGTGGATGCCATCTGCTGGTTAGTTAGAGAAAGTGTATGCCACCAAGCTGTAGATCTGACAAATTAGAGATTTGTCATTGAATAATCCTACATATCCTAAAAGAACCCTATCAAGTAAAGCAAATGCCAATAGGCCAAAAACAACAGAAAATTTTAAAGCCTATGATAAAACCAGACAATATGGATAACCCAAACCAAAACACCCAAACAAAAGATGAGAGGAGACACAGTACTTGGAGCAATTAATCAAAGAACTAAAGACAAACAGTGAGAGGATATAAAGGACATGAAGAAGACCCTAGAAGAGCATAAAGGAGAAATTGGAAGAGTAAATAAAAAAAAAATTGATGATCTTATGGAAATAAAAGAAACTGTTGACCAAATTAAAAAGATTCTGGATACTCATAGTATAAGACTAGTGGAAGCTGAACAACAAATCAGCGATCTTGAGGACCACAGAATGGAAAATGAAAGAACAAAAGAAAGAATGGTGAAAAAATCAAAAAAATAAAAATGGACCTCAGGGATATGATAGATAAAATAAAATGTCCAAATATAAGACTCATTGGTGTTCCAGAAGGGGAAGAAAAGGGTAGGGTCCAGAAAGAATATTCAAAGAAATTGTTGGGGAAAACTTCCCCAACCTTCTACACAATATAAATACACAAAGCATAAATGCACAGTGAACTCCAAATAGAATAAATCCAAATAAACCCACTCCAAGACATATTCCGATCAGACTGTAAAATACTGAAGAGAAGGAGCAAATTCTGAAAGCAGCAAGAGAAAAGCAATTCACCATATACAAAGGAAACAACATAAGACTAAGTAGTGACTACTCAGTGGCCACCATTGGAGGTGACAAGGCAGTGGCATGACATATTTAAAATACTGAGAGAGAAAAATTTCCAACCAAGAATACTTTATCTAGCAAAGCTCTCCTTCAAATTTGAGGGAGAGCTTAAATTTTTCACAGACAAACAAATGCTGGGAGATTTTGCTAATAAAAGTCCTGCCCTACTTCAGATATTAAAGGGAGCCCTACTGACAGAAAAACAAAGAAATAAGAGAGAGATATGGAGAAAGGTTCAGTACTAAAGAGATTCAATATTGGTTCAATAAAGGACATTAAGAGAGAGAGGGGAAAAATATATCTGACAAACATAAACCAAAGGATAGGATGGCTGATTCAAGAAATGTCTTCACAGTAATAGCATTAAATGTAAATGGATTAAACTCCCCAATTAAAAGATATAGACTGGCAGAATGGATCAAAAAATATGAGCCATCAATATGTTGCATACAAGAGACTCATCTTAGACACAGAGACACAAAGACATTGAAAGTGAACGGATGGAAAAAATATTTCATGCAAGCTACAGCCAGAGGAAAGCAGGAGTAGCTGTATTAATCTCAGATAAAACAGATTTTAAATGCAAGGATGTTAGGAGAGACAAGAAGGCTACTACATACTAATAAAAGGGTCAATTAAACAAGAAGAAACAACAATCATAAATGTTTATGCACCCAATCTTGGTGCCACAAAGTACATGAGACAAACACTGGCAAAACTAAAGGATACAATGGATGTTTCCACAATAATTGTGGGAGACTTCAACACATCACTCTCTTCTATAGATAGATCAACCAGACAAAAGACTAATAAGGAAATTGAAAACCTAAACAATCTGGAAAATGAATTTGATTTAACAGACATATATAGAGCATCACATCCCAAATCACTAGGATACACATTCTTCTCTAGTGATCAGGGAACTTTCTCCAGAATACACTTTATGCTGGGACATAAAACAAGCCTCAATAAATATAAAATATTGAAATTATTCAAAGCACATTCTCTGACCACAATGGAACACATTTAGAAGTCAATAACCATCAGAGACTTAGAAAATTCACAAACACCTGGAGGTTAAACAACACACTCCTAAAATAAATGGTTTATAATGTAGAATGTAGGAGTACTAGAGAAAGAGAGCAATTAATGAAGGGGAAACCATAACCCAATAAGAACAGATAAGCTATCGTGGGTAAATTTAACGTTCTGGGAATGCCCAGGAATGACTATAGTCTGTTAATTTCTGATGAGTATGATAGGAACAAGTTCACAGAAATGTTGCTGTATTAGGTTATTTTCTCGGGGTAGAGTACGAACATGTTGGAAGTAAAGTGGTTATTTTAGGTTGGCTGTCCTTTTCTTACTCCCTTGTTAAGGTTTGTTTGAAATGGTTTTTTTTTTTTTTTTTGTATATCTTTGTAAAAATTTTTTTTATATAGTTAATTTAAAAAAAAGAGTTAAGAGTTAATGACAATCAATGCAATATATGATACTGGAGTGGATCTAAGAATGGAGGAGAAAAGCTCAAAGGGGGCTTAAGGAAAAATTGGAACATAGAATTTAAGCTTTATATCCATATTAATTTTCTTGAATTAACTGCAGTTAAGTTAATGACATAAGTGAATATCCTTGCTCATAGGAAATGTACATGGAATTGTTATGAGTTCAAGGAGTATGATATATTCAACCTTCTCTCAAATGTTCAGAAGATGATAAATGGGTAGATAGATAATTGATAGAAAGATAATAGATATAGTTGAAAGAAGGGGGGGTGAGGGAGGGAGGGAGAAGGGAGGGAGGGAGGGAGGAAGGAAGGAAGGAAGGAGAAAGAAAGGTACTGCAAAGGTAGCAAAATGTAAAGTTGGTAGATACGGATATCTGGGGGTGGGGGGGATGTTGGAGTTCTCTGTATGGGGTTTGTATTGTATTTGCAACTGTCCTCTATGTTTGAAATTATTTCAAAATAAAAATTAAAAAAAAAATCTAATAGTAAGGGGATGGGAAAAATGAATTCGGGATTGTAGAAGTTTTGCCACAACAAATAGACAAGTAAATACCACAATAAATAAGCAAGCAATCAATATAATTAAAATTATAGTGGTATTAAGGAAACATGTAGGGTGCTGACATCAAAAAATATCTGTTGGGAAAATCTATTTCAGATGGGTGCTTAGGGATGATTAGCTGAAGAATTGACAGTTAAGCTGAAAGCTAGAGGATGAGACTGAGAAAACTATAAGAAAATTTGGCAGAACATGTTCTAGGCTTCTAGGCAAAGACTAGAGCACGTGAGATAACTCCAATTTGAAAATGAGTTTTTTTTTTAGCTTTCTGTTTTGCTTTTTTCTTTGGAAATGAATACTGGAAAAGGCCTGTGTCCCAATAATAGGGGCACACAGAACCAGGTCGAGTCCATGAAGAGAGGCAGGGAGAGATGGTGGCATAGGGATGTGTGGCATTTAATTCTTCTCCTAGAGCAACTAGTAAATAGCCAGGAATAACTAGAAAATAGTCTGGACAACTGATGGGGGACCATCTGTGACTGAATATACATTATACACCAGTCTGGAATGGGTGGAATGGCTGAGATCACAGCATATAACTGTAAGTAAAGGTCCCTGTGCTAGTTTGAATGCATTATGTCCCCCAAAATGCCATTATCTTTGATGCAATCTTGTGTGGCCTACGTATCAGTGTTGATTAAATTGTAATTCTTTGTTTCTGTGGAGATGCACCCCACCCAACTGTGGGTGATGACTCTGATTGGATAATTTCCATGGCGGTGTTATCCCACCCATTCAGGATGGGTCTAAATTAAATCACTGGAGCCACATAAATGAGCTGACAAACAGAAGGAACTCAGTACAGCTGAGAGTGACATTTTGAAGAGGAGCTACAGCCAAGAGAGACACTTTGAGGAATGCACAGGAGTTGAAAGAGAAGCTGCAGATGAGAGACAGTTTGAAGACAGCTGTTGAAAGCAGACTCTTGCTCCAGAGAAGCTAAGAGAGGACAAATGCCCCAAGAGCAACTACAAGTGACATTTTGAAGAGGAGCTGTGGCCTAGAGAGGAACATCCAGGGAGAAAGCCATTTTGAAACCAGAACTTGGAACAGACACCAGCTACAGGCCTTTCCAGCTAACAGAGGTCTTCCAGAAGCCATTGGCCATCCTCCAGTGAAGGTACCCTATTGTTGATGCATTACCTTGGACACTTTATGGCCTTAAGACTGTTACTGTGTAACCAAATAAACCCCCTTTATAAAAGCCTATCCATTTCTGGTGTTTTGCATTCCAGCAGCATTAGCAACTGGAACAGTCCCCAAACTGCAGAGCTGCCCACCTCCTCCCACCCCCCGCAACCGGCATGGCAGGCTGAGTTGGAAAACTTCACTGTGGGAAAATGAAGCAGTTCCTGCTGGGAGCAAGGGAATGTAGCTCAACTAAACTCCAATTGTGATTTTGATTAACAAATTTGAACTACTGAATACATGCTGTGAGCACAGATAAACCTGAAGCAAGCAGGAAAGAAACCTGGAGCTTTCTCCTGGCAGAGAGGGGGCAGGGCTGACAAAAAATATATATATAAATAAATAAAAACAGAGGCTTTTGGAGTCTGCTAAGCTCAGAATACTGGAAAAGGCCTGTGTCCCAAGAAAAGGCACACAGAACTGGATACCAACTCTGGTTCTTGCCTGGTGAACTGGAGGGCTGGGGGCTGGGGGCTGGCTCTGAAAAGGGGACATCTTTTTTTCCTTTTTTTTTCCCTCTCATTCTAAGTAGCTCATTAGAGAAAGCCTCAGGTATTTTCAATTATCAGCAATGACCCAGGCAGGGGTGGAGTTAAGATAGTCAGAGAGTCAAAGGAAAAATTCAAGTGTAGAAGATAATTCCCTAAAGTGTGTATCTTCCTTAAGAAAAGGGAGGCAGGGCCCAGCTGAAGTGGCTGTCCTCCCTCAAAGAACTCAGACCCCAAGGCCCATTGGGTGGGCCTTGATCAGTGGAGCCATATAAATGAGCTGACAGGCAGAGGGAACTCAGTGCAGCTGTGAGTGATATTTTGAAGAGGAACTACAGCCAAGAGAGACACTTTGAAGAAAGCACAGGAGCTGCACATGAGACACATTTTGAAGATGGCTGTTGGAAGCAGACTCTTGCTCTGGAGAAGCTAAGAGAGGACGACAAATACCCCAAGTGCATCTAAGAGTGATATTTTCGAGGAACTGTAGCCTAGAGAGGAATGTCCTGAGAGAAAGCCATTTTGAAACCAGAACTTGGGAGCAGACGCCAGCCACGTGCCTTCCCAGCTGACAAAGGCTTTCTGGACACCATTGGCCAACCTCCAGTGAAGGTACCCAATTGCTGATGTGTTACCTTGGACACTTTATGGCCTTAAGGCTGTAACTGTGTAACCAAATAAACCCCCTTTTATAAAAGCCAATCCATCTCTGGTGTTTTGCATTCTGGCAGCATTAGCAAACTAGAACATATAGGAAGATGGGAAAAGACGGTAGAGAGAGGTTTGGAGAAGAGTGTAGAAATGAAGACTATCAGTAAGGGAATAAGGGTACTGTATGGTTTCACTAATATGGACTAACTGATGAGTGAAATCTGAGAATTGAGAACACAGGTTATCAGGAGATAGAAAGAGGTTAGAGATTGGGTATTTGATGCTGAAGGAGTACAGAAGGTTCAACAGGATTGATTGCATAGATCCAGAAATGGAATGGATAGCAGAATAGTGTGCAATGGTAGCACAATGTTGTAAGTACTCTGAACAAGGATGAGCATGAGTATGTTTGAAAGAGGAAAGCTAAGGGCTTGCATGACACCAGAAAGAATGATAGAAGATAAAGACTGAGATTGTATAACTAGAGAAACCTAGAGTGGTCATTGATGTTGATTAAATGTACAAATGTAAGAATGTTTTTAAATGAGGGAGAACAGATGAATGTCAACATTGCAAGGTGTTGAAAATTGGATAGTATAGAGGGAAAATACAATCAAAGCAAACTAGAGTCTCTATTAACAGTAACATAAAAGATGTTTCCATTAATTGTAACAAAGGCAATATATCTAACCCAAATGTCTATAAGAGAAGGATATGAGAGTGATTTTTGGTGGTGGTGGTGTTGTCTGACCCTTTCATTGTATTTTATTATTATTTTTCTTCTATCTTTTATATTCTCATTCTTCATTTTTTCCTTCTTTTCCTCTTTCTTTGGGAAGAAATGGAAATGTCCTCATATAGATTGTGGTGAAGAATGCATAATTATGTGATTATACTGGAATCATTGGTTGTGTACTTAGGGTGGACTGTATGGTGTATGAATAAAACTGTTTAAAAAATAAACAGGGTTATACCAGCACTGGAGAAAATGTAAAGAGAGGGATATACCTATTCTCTGTTATTAGTGAGGTAGAATGCACAGCCCAGATGGGAGAACAGTGTGGTGGTTCCACAGGAAGCTAACTATGGGGTTGCCGTATGGTCCTGCAACCCTGTTACTGTGAATATATTTGGAAGAACTGAGAGCAGGGACATGAGTGGATGCTGTACATTGGTGTTTATGGCAGCAGAATTCACGATTCACAATGGATGGAGGTGGCCTAATGATACATCGACTGATAAACAGAATGGTGAACTGTGGTGGATACATACAATGGAATACTGAGCAGCGGCAAGAAGAAATGAAGTTGTGAGGTATGCAACTAAGTGAATGGACCTTGAGGACGGAATGTTGAGTGAAATAAGCCAGGATCAAAAAGACAAACATTATAATACCTCACTAATATGGACTAACCGTAATGTGCAAACTCTGAGAATTGAATCTCAGAGCATAGATTATTGGGGCAAGGCTTATGATAAAGGTTTCTAGATTGTAAGCTCTTACAGCAGTCACATTTATTCCTTACTTGTAATGGTTATTTATAAATTCTGAGATGTTGAGCTCTTTGTGTATAACCTGGTTGGGCTCTGGAACTTCGGGTATCTGTGTGACACGTGAGACTCAGAGCCAGAGTTCAGCAGCTATGAATGTCAGCATTACCCCATACAGCAAATGCTAAAAAAGCTGAAAAAGAGATCAGACTTCAAATAGAGATATGAATAAAATGGGCTTAAAACTAAGGTGAACCAGACTAAAGGGAAAAGGATGATATGACTGTTTTAAAACATCAACTTCTGTGTGAGACCAAAGGAAGAGATGTTTATTTGGTGCAAAATCTATATTTTCTGTAGCACACTATGTAAGTCAACTTGAATGGTCAGTTTATTCAAACAACATAATTACATGGAACCTTGAATAGGGGGTGAGATCTGGTTGGTTTGTACAGGCTAGTGTGAAACCCCAATACATCCCAGAATTAATTTGGGCAGAGTATAAAAAGTATTTGCAAAGCCCCTTTGAGGGCCTGGGGGAAAGTGTGGAAACATTAAACTTTCCCACCTGTGGAATTCCTGATATTTTTCACAAGCATTGGGGACTACCATTGTAGTAGGCAAAGTCCTCAAACTTGGGGCTTGCTCTTATAAAACTTGTTACTGCAAAGGAGAGGCTAAGCCTACTTATAATTGTGCCTAGGAGTCACCCCCAGAGAAGTTCTTTTGTTGCTCAGATGTGGCCTCTCTCTCTAAGCCCACTCAGCAGGTAAACTCACTGCTCTCCCCACAACATGGGACATGACTCCCAGAGGTGTAAATCTCCCTGGCAACTTGGGACATGACTCCTGGAGATGAGCCTGGACCTGGCACTGTGAGATTGAGAAAGCTTTCCTGACCAAAAGGGGAAAGAGAAATTAAACAAAATAAAGTTACAGTGGCTGAGAGATCTCAAATGGTGTCAAGAGGTCATTCTGGAGGTTATTCTTATGCGCTATATAGATATCCCTTTTTAGTTTATAGTGTATTAGAATAGCTAGAAGGAAATACCTGAAACTGTTGAATTGCAAGCCAGTATCCTTGATTCTTGAAGATGATCATATAACTATATATCTTATACAGTGTGACTGTGTGATCATGAAAACCTTGTGGCTCACACTCCCTTTGTCCAGTGCATGGGCAGATGAGTAGAAAAAACGGGAAAAAAGTAAGTGAATAATAAGGGGGAAAAGGAGTATGAGATGTTTTGGGTGCTCTTTTTAATTTTTATTCTTATTTTTAGTTTTATTTTTTGGAGTAATGAAAATGTTAAAAAAAAATTGATTTTGGTGATGAATGCACAACTAAATGATGATACTGTGAACCACTGATTGATTGTACACTTTGGATGACTGTATAGTGTGTGAATATATCTCAATAAAATTGCATTTAGAAAAATAAAAAAAGAGTCCTTGAAAAAAAAAAAAGAGTCCAAAAGTGCAATGGGGAGCCAATGAAGAGCTTTAAAAAGGAAGTGGCAAAAATCTTATATATTAAAAGTACATTCTGGCTGCTATGTGGAGAATGAATTCAATGAGTATATTGGAGGGGAAGAACCAGAAAGACCAGTCAGATATTGTTTTCATCACACTTAAGATTTTTTTCTTGGTATCTTCAGGATAAAATTGAAACTCTTTAATAGAACATCTAGGGTCTTCATGATTTGGTCTGCTCTTAACTCACCAGGATTCTTCCTTTGGATGTCCTATTTCTTATCCATTCCATCATTCATTCATCCATTAGTTCATTCAACAAATAACTTTTGTGTAATGCACAATAATGCACTATGCTACACTAGAAAAGAATCACTGGTGTAAAAAAAGAAATGAGTTGTCTATTTTAAATGAGTTTATTTTCTACTGTGGAGTCAATTAAACATGATTACAAGCAACAACTCTACTTAGTGGCATGGGGGCCCATGATGGGGCAGGTATCTCTCACTCTAGCCAGATCATTCTCATAATTTCCAGGAAACACCATTTTCTAATATTTCCATGGTTTTCATGCGCTGTCTATAAAATCATTTCCATTGCCCCCTTCTACATTTAAAACCTGCTTGCCCTCAATATCCTGAATAACATCATTTGAAGCTTTCTTGAAAATTCCCAAAGCTAAAATAGGTAGTTTTCCTCTGGATGCCTCCCAGACCCCATGTACACATTCAATATGGAAATTGTAATCCAATATGATTGTAAATTTTATTTTTCTTTTTGATCAGTCCTGCTTGGCTACAAGCACCTTGACAGTGAAAATGTCTTGTTCATCTTTATATTCCAAACCTAGCATTGTGCTTGGATAGATCACACCAATAAATTTTTGTTCTTGGAATAAATACATGAATGAGTATCCATAAAGGTATCACCAGGATGATGAGCACTTTGGAAATTATTTCATATGAGGAAAATTTTAAGGAACCAGGGATACTTAACCTGTAAAAGAGAACTCCAGAGAGATGTGATAACATGGTTAAGTATTTGAGTGGATTAAACTATGGATTTTTAACCAGGCAAGGATGGTATAACATAAGAAAGTCAACCAACGTAATACTCTACATTAATAGAACAAAGGAAAAAATACGCATGACCCTCTCAATTGATGCAGAAAAGATGTTTGACAAAATCCAAATTCCCCCTGGGAAATCCAAAATTAAGCAGCAAGGGATCTGGGAAATTATATGTGAAATCCTGTGTATGAATGTAAATGTGTACATGTTTGGGGGAGAGGGTCCATAAATATATCAGATTCTTAATAGGGTACAAAATAAAAGTAAAATACAAAAATTATCTATGCTGTGTTTTATCAGAAGGTGAAACTGGAATAAATGGGTGTAAGATATGGGATGCAACAATTGGCTCAAAATAAGGAAGAATTTACCCACAGTTCTTGCATTCAAAAATGTCATAGGCCACCTTGAAATGAAGTAAGTTCCCATTGGTTAAAAAGTTTAGATGACCATCTAAGAAGATTCTTGTATTGGATCAGAGTTTGGATCTCATCACAACAAAAGACCCTTGAACTCAGAGATCCTGTGATACTGGAGGTGCTATGAACCATTCTAAATTTCTCCAAGGCTGTAAGCCAGATATAAAGTATAACTAGTCATGTGTTCACCTACCTAGCTTCCATGAGTAAGGAAAAAATTTATATGTCACACTGCTAACATGCTAAGGCAAAAACCTTGGGATCATGCCATCTGCATTTTCAATTTGGATGCCTTTTATTGCTGTCCCTTGTCTGATTCTTTGGCTAGAACTTCCAGTACAATGTTGAATAAGAATGGTGATAATGGGCATCTTTATCTTGTTCCTGATTTTAGGGGGAAAGTTTTCAGTCTTTCACCATTGGATGTGATATTTGCTAATGGTTTTTCATAAATTCCCTTTATCATGTTGAGAAAGTTCCCTTCTATTCTGAGTCTTCTGAGTGTTTTTATCATGAAAGGAAGTTGGATTTTGTCAAATATCTTTTCTGCATCAATTAAGAGGGTCATGTGTGTTTTTTCTTTTGTTCTATTAATGTAGATTATTACTTTGGTTGACTTTCTTATGTTATACCATCCTTGCATTCCTGGAATAAATTCTGCTTGATCATGGTGTATAATCACTTTTAATTACTGTTAGATTTGTTTTGCCAGTATTTTCTTCAGAACCTATAACATGACATGATCCTATATACAGTATATATAGAAAATCCCAAAGAACCAACATAAAAGAGCTAATCAATGAATTCAGCAAAGTTGCAGGATACAAGATAGATATGAAGAAGTCAGCTGAATTTCTCTATACTAGAAAATGAATAATCTAAAAGGAAATCAAGAAAACAATTTTATTTACAGGAACATTTAAAAGAGTAAAAATACCTAGAAATAAGTGTAACCAAAGAGGTGAAAGACTTTTTCACTGAAAACTACAAAACATTGCTGAAAGAAATTAAAGAAAACCTAAACAAATGGAAAGACAGACCATGTTCATGGATTGAAAAATGTAATATTTTTGAGATGTCAATACTGCCTAAAGTGATCTACAAATTCAAAGCACCCTTATCAAAATCCCAGCAACCTTTTTTTGCAGAAATGGAAAAGCTGACCCTCAAATTCTTCTGGAATTGCAAAGGGTTCTGAATAACCAAAACACTCTGAAGAAGAACAAAGTTTGCAGATTCACACTCCTGACTTGAAATCTCACAACCCAACTACAGTAGAGTAATTAAACAGAGTGATATTGGCCTAAGGATACACATACAGAGAAATGGAATAAAATTGAGAGTCGAGATAAATCCACACATCTCTAGCCAGGAATTTTGACAAGTGTGCCAAGTCCATTCAATGATTTTGCTGTGACAACTGGAAATCCACACTTACTGCTCACCACATACACAAATTGATTAAACATTCATCAATTACCCAAACATAAGAGCCAATCTTACAAAACTCTTACAACAATATATTGGGAAATTTCTTCAGGACTTTACAGTAGGCAATGAATTTTTAGATTTTACACCAAGAACACAAGCAACAAAAAAAAAAGTCGATAAAATGGACTTCATCAAAATTAAAAAGTTCTGAGCATCAAATGACATTATCAAGAAAGTGAAAAGAAAACCTAAGAAATAGGAGAAAATATTTGGAAACCATATATCTGAAAACAGTTTAATATCAAGAATATAAAGAGCTCCTTCAACTCAACAACAAAAAGACAAACAACTCAATTAAAAAATGTGCCAAGGATCTGAACAGACATATCTCCAAAGAAGATATTCAAATGGCCAATAAGTATATATGAAAAGGTGTTCAATATCATTATCGTTAAAGAAAAGCAAATTAAAATTACAGGAAGATACCACTTCATACCCACTAGGATAGCTATCATTTTTAAAAAAGGAAAATAAGTGCTGGTGAGGATGTGGAGAAATAGGAACTCTCATACATTGTTAGTTGGAATGTAAAATGATGCAGTCACCGTGGAAGCGGTTTGGTGTTTCCTCAGAAAGTAAAACAAAGTTACCATATGACTTGGCAATCCTACTTCCAGGTATATACCCAAAAGAATTGAAAGCAGGAACTCAGACAGATATTTGTACACCAGTGTTCATTGTAGCATTGTTCACAGCAGCCAACAGGTAGAAGCAACCCAAGTGTCCATCAAAAGATGAATGGAAAAGCAAAAAATGATTTATGCATAAATGGAATATTATTCATTCATAAAAAGAAATGAGGTGCTGGCACATGTTACCACATGGATAAACCTTGAAGACATCTGTTGAGTGAAATAAGCCAGACACAAAAAGACAAATATGGTATGAGTTCTCTTACATGAAGTACTTAGAATAAGTAAACTCATAAGGATAGAAAACAGAATAGTGGTTACCAAGAGTCAGGGGAAGAAGGGAATGGGGAGTTATTACTAAATGAATGGGTTTTATTTGGTATGATGAAAATAGTCCGGAAATGGAGAGTGGTAAAAGTTTCACGGTTTTGTCAATGTACTTAATGTTAAAGAATTGTCCACTTAGAATGGTTAAAATTATTATGTTATGTACATTTTACCCCAATTAAAAATAAATAAATAAAAATGTTTTTAAAAACCTCAGGAAGTATTTCCGGTACATGAATTGTTGTTTCCACTCTGGTTAGAGTGAGAATAGCCTGGATATTTTAAGTTGAAACAGTAACATTTGAGGGAGTGCATGATTTCTCCTGGAAGTGCTCAAAGAAGTAAGTCAAGACAGTATAAAATCCATCATGACACCTTCACAAAGCAGAAAGCCTGTAGCTAGGCCTAAATGACTATCCGAAGCCGGGGAGGGAGGAAAAAAAAAACATTTTAGGAGTCATTGATATAATTATTAATTGCAACAACATATTTCAAAATCACTTGATTGACAAGCATTTGATTACTTTCCTCTTATTCCCTATTACAATTTTTCTCCAAATATGATTCTCCTAATTCCCTCAGTAGAATCACCAAGTTTAGAGTTAAAATAGAGATTCCTAGGTCTTAGTCCAGTCAGATTGAAGCAGAATTTCCAAGTGATTCCTTATGCATCCTAAAGTGTGACAACTATTATTGATTCACTTTTCACCTTCCCAGGTGAAACAACCATGACACACCTAACCTCTTGAGAGGGGGCATTTTGGCCTTTTTAAAGGTAGTCTGAACACATACAAAAAAACCTTGAATAGACTACACAGAAGCACTTCTGCTGGTTCATGGTAACCAGTCTAAATGAATACCAGTAGTTCAGCCTTCTCTTCCACCAAAGGTAGACCCAATTCCCCTCTTGACAGCTATTGTCACCCACACTCATCAACGCACCACTTACCCATGTCCCCCAATTCCACTGCACTAAAGTCAGCTTTCTTAAAGAATTTTGTCCCTAGAGGATTTTAAATTTTTTGCAATGCTATGAAGATATTATTCTATAAATGTCATTTATCCTATGTTCCCATTGGTTTGGTGGTTTCTAATGTATAGCTGTGGGTAGTAAAAGTACTACAGAATTTAAATGAACTAGGAATTTATATGCGTTTAACCCAAAGTCACTAATCTTTCAACATAGCACATTTCCCAATTTTCCTCTACTGGAATTTATGAATCTAGAAGGAATCTTAGAACTATCTAATCTGGCTTTTTCATTATCCAGATGAGAAAACTGCATTCCATGGAGGAATGTGCAAACCTGTACAAGGCAACACAACTAGCAAGCAGATAATCAAACTAGAATCCAAGCCTACCAATTTCCGGAGAAAGCACAGTGGCTTCTCAAGCATTTATTTTTTAGTGCCCTAGGAGTTATTGTTATTAATACAAAACTGTTAAAGAGAAATGTCTTAAGTCATTTTCCTGTTAACTCACTTACTTTCTTATACCTATAGCACACACTTCATTTGGAAAGAGTGTAGACAGGAGAATGCAGACATCCTAAGACAAGGTGAGAATGTAAACAGGACAGAAACATAATCTTTACTGAATGGGTGGTTGTTCCCACGAACACAGAGATCATGACTAGGCTAATATTGTTTCACTAATTCCTGGATCAGTGAAGAATAAATGTTTACAGAGCGTAAAATGAATAGACACTTTCAGAAATGATCAGAAATGTATATGGATGTGAAAGATGAATGAAGCCACTACAGTTATTAGAAAGGGGAAATGATCAGGCAGATAAGATCCTAGAGAATGAAGTGACTTTAATCAATACTATAAAATTAACGCACTTAGAAAGGATTAACTATCTCTTAGAAAGTTTTCCAGAAATAATTTGTCTCAAAAAACAAACAAACAAAAAAAACTAGAAACATGCAACCTTATAGAAAAGGCACCATACTGAGTGTTCCCCAAATGTAGATAATGCGAATATTAATTTGAATAAAATAAGCATTAATAGTATAATGTATTTTCTCAATGTATTTTAAGTTTTTGGAACACAGAGCTAAATCTTTGTATCTTCCTCTCTCCTCATTCCTAGTAGAATGCCTTGCATATAATAAATTTTAGGTAAACGTTTATTAAACACAATGATAATGGCTTAAAAAGGGAAGAACGATGCCACAGTCAATACAAATGTAAGGATAATTTTATCATGATGTTGGAGTGAGAAGGGGGGATTAAACAATCAGAATTTGTCAAAACTGATTATCCAGAAGGCAAAATTTTGGGAATGCAAATGTTTCTATTGATAGAAAATCATAGCCCATCATCAGGAAAGTAGTTCAATAATTTCTAAATCCTGGATGAATTACTACTACAATTATACTGGTTTCATTTTCCACTGTTCCATGCTTAAATAAGAAAATCTAATAATACATGTGGTTTTTACAAGAGAAGAAAAAAAGGTATATTCATGAACATTCTGCAAAATAAGAACTGTATTTTAAATCAGTAAATTGCTTCTTCATACACTTAGATATCAATAATGTAGACCTTTATTTTAGGACCCACTTCATATCCCCAAGAGACTTGCATAAAAAAATTCTAACTCTAACTTTTGTGCAGAGAAATGAGCTTAAATAACACCTGCCACTCCAAAAAATGTTATCCATTACTTAGGAATGATCAAACACAAATCCTCATTTTACATTAGGTGAAGGAAGAAAGAAATATACAAAAGGCATATTTCTATTGCAAACAAAACCCAATAGAATAGTTTTATTGAGAGGATATTTTCAGCTCCATCAGAATTAGGGGGATTAATTCATGTAAGTACATAAAACAATAAGCACATTTAAAAAAGAGATAAAATTATTCATTGTAAGGAAACAGCAATTTGTGTCAGAAATAAAATATAATTGTAGTATAGCACAAAATTATCATCAATTATCATAAATCACATAGTCAATAAATACTGATTTAGGAAAAGATGTGAAATAGATAAATTAGAAAATGGAGGCAGTGATTAATTGAGATATTTTGTGGGGCAGAGCAATGATAAAAAAACAGTCCTCATTGTCAACAGTAGAATGTCAGAAGATAATATCTAAAATTTGAAAATGATAGGTAAGAAATAGAAGTTGAGAGACAAAAAAGCAAAATCAGAATAAGCATCTTGAAGAGCTGAAAATAATTATATCCAAAAAGTGTGATTCGGGGGGTGGTGTGTGGTGGTTGGAGCAGGGAACCTTTATAATTCCACATAAACCTTGACTTTTCAAAAGGAAATTTTAAAAAGGATAATTTTTCTGGGAACGTCAGTAAAATATGATCATTTCAGAAATTATAAATCCAAGCCAAAGTTTAATCTTAATTTTTTCTTCTCCATGGCATATGAAATTTCAGACCTTTAATTTTGGGAAGAGAGGAACAAAAAACAATGAAGAAAATTTTCCATAGAAATGGTGAGCAAATGGGTAAGACCAATTATTACTCAATTGGATTAAATAAGCAAATTATACATGGGAAAACACTCTGACATTCTTTTTATTTAGCCTGCAAAATACAGTTTTCTGACATGTTCTAAAATATATTTCTTCAATTTTGTTTCCTGCAATAGTCTTCAGATTTAGCCAGCTACTTATCAATAGCTGTGTTGAAAATTGAGTAGAATATTACCACAAGATGGCAGCTTTGAACGTGTTTCAAAATGTTGATTATGAACATCAAATGCCTCCAACTGAAGTGAACAGTGAAGACATCTGCTATTTCTCTTCTGGTTTAAAAAATGTTCATGTGATCCTTGAAAACAGAAGGAATGCAGTTTTCATTTTGGTGGAAAATGTCTTGTGGGATTAGTAATCTCCACATGGCTGAAATTCTCAACCAAATAATAGCAAAAATGTGTCTTCTTTTATTGACTAAAACTCTCTCGTGTACATTATCCCCTTCATCATGATCACTGAACATCAGACCTTTCTAGGACACAAAATGAAGAGTGAGTGGCATATCACCCAAATGGTTTCACATACAGTAGATGATTATACCAGTAACAAAGACACTGATGACTTGTGACAAGGGTGAAAGTGCTAGCCAGTTAGGGGAAACAACACCATTCAGCTGTTGAGAATACAAATAATGAAACTCATGGTTAACCTTCTACATGTAGACTTAAAACATTCAAAGAACTGGCCTGACATGATGTTAAAAAAAATACCAATTCTTTTTTAACTTACTGTGAAAAACATTCTAATTTTAGGAAAGTTGCATGAAGAATAGAATGAACTCCCATATATATACACTGCACCTAGATTTACCAGTTGTTAATATTTTGCCTCATTTGCTTTATCATTCTATTTCCATTATACCTAGGTACACTTTATTACTATTTTTTCTGAACAAGTATAACAGTAAATAGCAGATATCATACTCTTTATCCCTATTTCAGTGTGTATCTCAAGATTACAGACATTCTTTTTCACAACCACAGTGCAACTGTCAAAATCAGGAAATTTAACATGTGTAAAATACTATTGTGTATATTCAAATTTCCCCAATCATTCCAGTAATGTCCTTTACAGAAATTTTTCTTTTAAATAACCAATTCAATACTTTGAAGAAGAAATAATAATAATAATAACATCTGAATATCAAAAACGTAAGAGAAAATTGCTTAACTCAAGATGGGTAAGCCAGGTAAACCCAAAGAGTAATGACAAGAGGGTGGGAGGGAGTCTACTGAATTTCCTTAAAAAAAAAAAAAAAAAAAGTCAACATCTTTTTGTGGCAGGCTATATTATAGGATCGACTTTATATCCAAACAGCCCCGTGTTGGCTTCCTATCTCTTATACTTCTTAGTAATGTGTTCCTGATCAAGTTGCATTAACTCTAAGTCTTAGTTTCCTTTTCTCTAAAGTAAGAACAGTTCTTGTAAAATAGGGATTTTGGGAGCATTAAAAGATATGCATGGAAATATATCCCCGAATGCCTAGAATGTAGTAAGTGCTTAAGAAATCTTAACTTTCATTCCTGGAGTCATAAAAACTTAACTCTTTTCAACCATCTCTTTAAAAAAAGATAGTTTGGAAAAAAAAAAAACCATGCTCGGAAGTTAAGTCTTGTGGTTCATGCTGCCATGTTGCATACCGGTTTCCAAATGAACGCTCTCATCCCACCGCCGTTGAGGGGCATGTCACAGCTAATTATCTGTCATCACGCCCTGTTGCATAGAGGGTACCTTGCCGGCTGCTGCTGGGACCCTGGTGCTGTCTGTTGATTAATTTGCATTGCTTCTTGAGTGTCCCGGCTGTGTATGGATCATACCGAATGAAGCCCAGGGGCCAAATGGCAGGCCCATCTGAATTGTGGAACATATCTGAGGCCCCTCCTCATTATTTAGTGAGTAATGTGGGCGATGTTCGCTGGTTCACACACTCTGGCAACGTAAACGGTCATCTGCTGCCTCATCTGCTTTTCCACGTCTGGGGTGCTGGGACCAGATCGGCTGAGGAACTTCGCTAGCATTTATGCAAATAGCTATGGGAGCTCCTGGGTTTGGCAGATTTCCTTTCAGAAGTCCCATTCGTGGCTGCACCGTCTGCCTCTTTTGTGCTCTCCTAGCTTTGTGAGGCAACCTCAAAATAGATCTCTCCTGTACGCAAGTTACACTCAAGTCCCTTTACAATGGGAAGACTAAAACCCTTCCTAGTGTGGTAAACATGCCCCGTTCAATGTCTGAGTGACTATAATGATGTTTTAATTTAAACTCTAAAAGAATATATATTTGAGACAGAATCAGACCATACATGTTTAGATTTTCCAAATTAAGGGGGAAATGCATTTACTTTACTGATTTGAAATACACAAATTTTTTAAGCATGTAGACTACATAGAACAAGTCATAAACTATTAGACATACATGCATAATATTACAATTTTATTCCAATACATAGTTTATTCTTCCAAATAAACTTCATAGAACATATTTTTAAAAATAAAATGAATTTTATTTGACTTTTTAAAAAAAGCTATGCCACTCCTTCAAATTACTGACTTCACTAAGCAACTATGGTATATGTAAAGGCCCATTATTTAGTGATAAAGAAACAGTTTAATCTTGGCATAAAATGTTATCCCATTAATGCATGAAGTTTCTTAATTTTTCCTTCTCTTTCTCTACATTTTTCTACATTTTTAGAATTACATACTCCTATCGAAAATAAGTTCAAATCTGCTTAGAAAAGAAGGAAAGAAATACTGCATTATAAATAAACCCCAATGGGATTTATTTATAAATAAATGGGAAATTGATCTTTAAGGGGCTGTGAAATTGATCTTTAAGGGGCTGTGAAAACCACTGGAAATAAGCTATACTTGATATTTCCTCTAGGTGTCAGTATAGTCCTAGAACTTATAAACAGACCAAATGAAAAATTAAGAGCACAGTAAAATAAACATGTATTACCATCCCATACTATTTATACAGTTGAAAGATTTTTCTCTTGAATACCGAGCTAAATTTGCAACTGTGAACGTTTGTCTTCAAATGACAGAGTGCATTTTGTCCTAGAAAGAGCAAAATGTAGCTATGATACATTTCTGCAAACATACATTGTTTTCCACATCTCTTTTGGCATTGTAAGACCTTATCATTCATTGCTGGGTTACTATACCGCCCTTTACAGAGAAACCAACCTTTTAAGAACTCAGTAAATTTTAAGAACTCACTAAATTTCATCTGAATTATTGACAACCATTACAATAATTGGATTTAACTTGACATGCCCAATAATGGAGTCTTGAAATATACCTTTAGCACCAGCACAGATTTGTTTAATCAGACTAGCATTCAATTTAAAAAGCCATACAACAATGATTCTAATGAGAGCATACTTGATATGTATCACAACATGTACTCTGTTAAAAACACTGGAAGCTCCATTCCTCCAGTCATAGAGAACCCTTGAAATGTTACCCTTCTCTTTCTTGCCTTTAAATTAAGTTTCCTGAGTAGGCTATGCAGCAACTGAATGTCTCCCCATGATCAGTTTAGGAAAATAATAATAACATTTCTCAGCCTATAGATTTAGTGCATTTCAGAAACTCAATACATGCTCCCTCTTGATTTTTTCCTCCAGATTTTATTTTGAAAAGCATCAAACCCCCAGAAAATTGAAAGAGTAAAACAATGAATACTCACATATATTTTATCTAGATCCATCAGTTGTTAACAATTTTTGACATATTTTCTGTATCTCTAAATAAATACTTTGACATAATTTCAAGTAGAACATATTTCTGAGGAGATAACAGAAAATTGTTGATAATCGTAAACTTGGGTAATATAAATGGTTTGATCATAAATAACTTTGCAAGTTTCCTGTGATGTCCACAGTCTAATTCTTGTATTATATCTCACTTATGGAGCCCATGTATGTATGCATGTATGTACATAAACTGCATCTAATTGCCTACTGTACATGTGAGTTGGAATCCCCCAAAAAGTGATAAAAGACTGGAGATCTAGTTCAGGCAGATGATCACATACAGAGCAATCAGGAAGCACATTAAGATGATAGGCTCTTTGGAGCTCACACTCTAAAGTCAGCACGACCGCTGCCTCCTCTGAACAACCATAGCACCTCCTCTCATATCACTAACACTACTCTGTTATCTTAATATCTCATGCGTATTGGATGAATGAACAAGTAGATAAATGAATAATCACCTTCGTCCTCTCAGATTGAGGAAGGAGCAAATTATGGAGAAGACTAGACAACCTGGGTTATCAATCCATAAGGGTCTAGAAGACATAGCTGGAAAATTCAGAAATTTGAATTTTCTAATGACTTCAAGGACAACTCCTTCCATGCCTGGCAAATATAAAGTGATCCCTCTCTGGTCAAAGGAGACAGAAACTTCAAATGAAATACAAAATTAAACCAAACTTAACTCCATGATGGAAATGACTCTCTCTACTTTATTTATTCATTTATCACTTTGAATGGGATATAAATTATTAACCTGTCCTGGGCACCACCAAATCATAGTCTACCCAACTTGTTTCCATAGTCCCATGGCCAACCTTACTGATTATGTCACTATCATAGTTGAAGATTAAAATTCACCTATTAAAGTTCCCCAGAGAATGAAATTAGAAATGAAGAAAAGGGAGAGAGAAAACAGAGATGAAAAATCACAGCGAAAAAGAAATAGACATATTGGGGAATAGGAAAACTGAAAGTTGTGGTTAATAAAACTTCAGAGTTTACTTTAGAACCAGTTCCTTACTTAATATAAAAAATAATTGTAATAGCACTCCCTTTATCCAGTGTATGGATGGATGAGTAGAAAAATGGGGACAAAACCTAAATGAAAAATAGAGTGGGATGGGGGGATGATTTGGGTGTTCTTTTTTCATTTTTATTTTTTATTCTGATTCTGATTCTTTCTGGTGTAAGGAAAATGTTCAAAAATAGATTGGGGTGATGAATGCACAACTATAAAATGTTACTGTGAACAGTTGATTGTACACCATGGGTGATTGTGCGGTATGTGAATATATCTCAATAAAAAAGAATTAAAAAAAAAATTGTGACTTGATTAGCCACACATCTAATTTAGTAGGTGGAGCTGCTTCCAGAACAACTGCAAACTGAAGCTCTCCCACCCATCTGTACCTTTATGCTGCAAAAGCATTGCTTAGTGGCTACTTTAGTCAAGCTACCTGCCCTTGTCCACACACTCATCAAGCCTGCTCTCAGAAACACTACTGAGTGACAGTCTCTTTGTCATGGGCAACTGATGCAGCAGGGGAAGGGATGGGAAATGGGACATCTGTTAAAAAAAATAAGCCTAGATTCTTTCTTAGAATAAATGGGAGTCAGAATCTTTAATCAGCATCTTCTGGGTAGTAGGAGTGGGAAGTAAGGTCAAGTCATGACAAGAGCCTCACTGTTGGGTTGTTCTACAAGTGAAAGAGAGAAAGTTAAAAGAGTAACAGAATTAATTAAGAAAATAAATTAGGCATGCATAGGAAGCAAAGATAAGAGGCCCTGGGTTCCTGAGACAGACACAGGGAGAGTAGATGTGTAGTCCTGACAGCTTTGAAGTCTAAAGCTCCATTTCCTGTGCCTGGGTTCCTGTGCTTGAGAGACCCTCATGGAGCCTTCCAGTATGATCTCCTATCTGATCACACTAGCTTGAGCATTTTTCTCTCCTTGTAGCAAATACTTCCTCATTATGACAAATATTTTTCACATCAAGAGAGTCAGTAAAGGGAGCACTAATTTGATAGGTTAGGTACAGTTAAAATATAGAGCGCATGCTTTAAAAATAAAAGGTCTGAACTCAGTTATTTTCAAACATCAATGCCACCTCTTTTGAGGCATTATTTTGAGCTCTGTCAAAACATATTGGATTATTTTTTACTCCACTTAAGTAAATGCTTTTTTTTTCAGAATATCTTGGAAGAGCTATAGAGCTATTATTTTATAAATTTAAATTCCGTGTTCTTTTCCTATTGTTTCTGTAACAAATTACCACAAATTTGATGACTTAAAATAAATTTAGTGGCTGAAGATTTATTCTCTTACAATTCTGGAGGCCAGAACTCCCAAATCAGCTTCACTGGGCAGAAATTAAGATGCAGGCTGCACTCCCTCAGGAGGCTCCAGGGGGAGAATCCACTTCTTTGCTTATTCCTCTTTCTAGATCTGCAGACTTTGCATACTGAAGGCTCAGGGTCCCTTTCGCCATCTTCAAAGCCAGCAACATTTCATCTTCTCTCTGCTTCCCTCTGCTGCTTCCAACCCTTCTTCTCTTCTGTCAAATCTCTTCCTCTTTCCTTATAAGGAAACTTGTGGTTGCATTTAGGGTACTTCCACCTGGATAATCCAAGATGATCCCCCATCTCAAGTTCCTTAACTTAATCACATCTGCAAAATCCATTTTGCCATATAAGGTAACATTCAAAGGTTCCAGGGCTTAGGATCTGGATATCTTTTGAGTCCAGTACTCAGCCTTCCACAAATACTTTCTTAGTGTGCCAATTTTGAGAAATTGGCTCAGTTGTTCACCAACAGAGAAAAAAAGAAAGTCAGTTCCAAGTTCTTCATTTTTCTTCATTGAACTGCCATTAAAACTTTATCCTTAGCCTCTATTCTGGAAGTGATAGAACACACTGAATCAAACCATAATAACACTGACTGAGGGATTCTGTTACATTTCCTTATCAATCTTGCATGAAATTTCCTGCTCTCCAGTTATTTCTTCTTCTCTCTGTCTGAAATCCCTATTTTCTGCTGTTTCTGTTCAAACTACTTCTATGATAAACATCTTGGTTTTGCCATTTAACAGAATTTCTAATTCTTCCTTTTAACCCTAGTTTTTTTTCCCTTTTCTTTAAACGTTCATGTAATCAAGAGGGCCTTATCTGAAACAGTTTTCACAAGAAAAGTAACCCACTTGCCCTTGTACAATTATCTTACAAATGTCCCAAGGAGGTACCTTCAGTGACCTGCTCTTTATAGTCTTCAAGTTCTCCTCAGGTGATCTCAGCCATTCTTACTGTTCGAATCCCCTCTCCAAGTTGATAATCCTCAAATCTCTACATTTAGCTTTAGCCACTGTCCTGAGTTTCAGGTTCATGTATTTTAAATCTATTTGACTAGCTCGCAAGAACTTAAAATCCAGTATAACAAAATGGAACAAATTATTTCCCCTACATAAAAATGCCTCATCCTTCTTCACTCAGTTCTTTGGTTAAAAGGGTTACCACCTGTGGGGCACTTAGGCAGAAGAAACTTGGGACTTATTTTGTATTCCTCCTTTCTCCTTCATTTGCTAGTTGGCCACTCCATCTTTATAACTACTCAATGTCAATTTGCTCATTTGTCATCCAAAATATGTTTAAATTCTCTTCCTTTTCTCTAATCCTCTTACCACTGCCTAGCTGAACCTCCCCAGAGCTTGAAAGAGACCTGAGACAGTAATTTTGAGACTTTCAGTATATTAACAAGGGAAAAAAAAATGCCAAATCAGTTACTGAAAATATAGTATATATTATATACTTAAATTGAATGAATTAATGCTTTTCATACAGGCAAAACTGTGCTATTCATAAGATAGTTAAAAGACATAAAAAAATTCAGAGTGGGTTACAGGAAATATGGCTGGTATTGGAACACAAGATTAAAATTCATGGCATCTTCTTACAAACCTGTCAGGGTTTTTCTAAGACTGCATACATAAGTTCATTTGCGGGTGATATCAAAGGTCTATAGTTGTGGTTCTTTGTGAATGTGAGTCTAATACCAAATGGCCTTCCTGTAACTCCACCCCTGGCCCATCAGTCCCTCTTTATAGATCCTGAAGCCTGATCCACCTCTGCCTCCTTCCTTCTCTCAAATCTATCCTCCTGTCTGCCAACAGACTGATCTTTTAAATCTAGCTACCTCTCTTCCCTGCTTAAGAAGTCAGTAAAGTACAATCTCCTTAGCATATCATCTTAGGCCTTCTATGCCCAGCTTGCATTACATTTGCAGGTTCATGTTTGTCTCTTCCTCTTCCCAAATTTTATCTAGGACTACAAACTGCTTGCTTTCCTTGGCGGGGGTGGGGGGCTGGAGAACCATCAATTTCTTACTTCCGTACTGTTTTCTGCTTCTAGACCCCAGGTCCACCACTGCTGCACCTGACTACTTCTCAGGAGTCTGCTCAGGCAAGAGTCATAAACTCCAGATAGCCGTCCCCAAAGCTCTGCCTTGTGCTTGGTTGTCCTCTGCACAGCCCAAGGCATGTACACCACAGTTTCCTCCCAGCCTCCCCAAGAGCAGAAACCACATCTTAGACATCTCTGTTACAAAACACCCTGCAGGCCACCTAGCACAGGGTAGGAGCTAAATAGATACTTATCAATTTGAACAAAATTGAGGTGAGTGAACTTAAAGGAGCCATTTTTATGTCTGTTCATCTCCACCAGGTGGCACAATTTTTATTTTCAATAGAAACCAAATCACAAAGATGAAAAGATGTGCAAAGATGGTGTTCAGAGTAATTACATATACCAATACTCCTGTATATGTGTGCATAACTTCTCACAGCTTCCCATTTATACGAATGCAAAATAGATACTGTGTCTGGTTGGTGTATCTTTTATGATCATTGCAAAAGCAAAGATGAAAAAATATTAAATAACTGTGCATTACTATAAATTTTCATTCTTAATGTTATCACCCAGAGATTTTCAAGAGTAGAGATGATAGTGAATTTCCATTCTTGGGATGATTTAAGTATATTCCCACATAGAAAAGATGATGGGACGATTTAGGGGCTTACAGGATAGGAGCTTGTTAGTTTTCCAGGATCCTATTACAAATACCACACAATGGGTTGGCTTAAACAATGGGAACTTATTGGCTTACAGTTTTGAGACTAGGAGAAGTACAAAATCGAGACATCAGCAAGGTGACGCTTTCTCTCCAAGGTCTGTAATATTCTGGCACTGGTTGCCAGCAATTCTTAGGGTACTTTGGCTTTCTCATCACATGGCAATGTTCTTTCCTCTTTCTTCAGGGTTCGTTGACTTCAGGCTTCTGGCTCCTGCCCATAGCTTTCTTTTTATAAGGCCTCCAGAAATCCCATTAAGACCCAAGCTTGTTCAGTTGGGCCACACCTTAATTTAAAATAACCTCTTCAAGAGACCGTATTTACAACAAGTTCAGCCCCCAGAGGAATGGAACATGTCTAAATTGGGGTACATAATTCAATCTATCACAGAGCTCCTGCTAGTTACATTTTTTAAATCATATAGTTTATTGTAGAGTATAACATATATACATAAAAGTGATAAGTTTCCAAGTGCGATTTAACAAGTATGAGAGAGCAAATTTCAAAGAATATTATAGGTTACAATTCCACAGTTTCAGTTATTTCCTTGTTATGAAACATAACATATATACAAACAGGTACTATCTTTCAAAACATTATTTAACTATGTAGATATACAGAAAATTTCCAAAGTTATTATGAGTTATAGTACCATAGTTTCAGTCATTTTCATATTGTGAAATCAAACACATATATAAAAAGGTATAGCTTTCAACTTACAGTTTAACAAGTAGCTATAGAACAAATTTCAAAGGATGCTATGGGTTACAGTTCCACTATTTCAATTCTTTCCTTCTAGCTATTCCAACACCCCAGCAACTAAGGAAAAGAAAATTATATAAGGATTCAGTATTCATAATCCTTTGTAAATTCCATCCTGTCTGTTACTACCACTTCCTCTAGTTTAATCACTTTCCTGATCAACAGGGATGTCTAGGCAGTGACCACCCTAACCTGTTCATGTTGAAAAGGGGTGTCAACTTTATAAGCAAAGGGGGTATATCTAGTTGATGTTCTTGAAGAGGCTATTGCCTCGGGGTCTCAGAACTTAGCTGGAATAGGGGCACTCTGAAGGATTTAAGTTTCTGATGAATAAACTTAATGAGTGAAACTTTATAGAGTATGGTACTCCTATTAATTATAGTCCCTAGCACACAATGTGTAGATTTTTCCTATGTACCCTTCTGTTGTCAACTCTCTGTGCCAGTGTCATACCTTCAAAGTATTTCATGCAAGCACCAATCTGTATTTGTGGTGCTGAAATGTGGAAAACATGCCTTTAAACAACCCCTTTCATCCTTATTCACCTTCAATACAGTTCTGATACTTATAATGCCATTAACAAACAATCGTCACCCCTATCCATTACCAAACCTTTGAATTCACCATCATTAACATATCTGAACATATTAGACTATCATTACCCCTCACTAGCCACTGTCTATCACTGGGTCCCCAATAATCTTATATAATAAGACATTGATTTTACATTGTTCAGTTAGATCATAGAAGTGGTAACATACAGTATCTCTCCTTTTTCATCTGAGTTACTTCACTCAGGTTCATCCATGTTGCCATATGTTTCAAGACCTTGTTGCTTCTTACTGCTGCATAGTATTCCATCAAATGTGTATGCCACATTTTGTTTATACACTCAGTTAGGTCTCGAGTGTTGTTTCCATCTCTTGGCAATTGTAAACAATGCTGCAAACAATAACCTTGGGAAGGTTTTCAGCCTCTCATCATTGAGTACTATGCTGGCTGTGGGTTTTTCATATATGCCCTTTATCATATTGGGGAAGTTTCCCTCAATTCCTAACTCTTGAAGTGTTTTTATGAAAAAGGATGTTGAATTTTGTCGAATGCTTTTTCAGCATCTATTGGGATGATCATTTAATTTTTCCCTTTTGATTTGTTAATGTGTTAAATTACATTAATTGATTTTCTTATGTTGAACCACCATTGCATGCCAGGAATGAACCCCATTTGGTCGTGGTGTATAATTCTTTTAATGTGTCTTTGGATTCGATTTGCAAGTATTTTGTTGAGAATTTTTGCATCTATATTCATTAGGGAGATTGGCCTATAGTTTTCCTTTTTTGTAGTGTTTTTATCTGGTTTTGATATCAGAGTGATATTAGCTTCATAAAATGAGTTAGGTAGTGTTCCTTTCCCTTCAAATTTTTGGAAGAGTTTGAGCAGGAATGGTGTGAATTCTTTTTGGAAAGTTTGGTAAAATTCCCCTGTGAAGCCATCTGGCCCTGGGCTTTTATTTGCAGGTAGAGTTTTGATAACTGATTGTATCTCTTTGCTTGTGATTGATTTGTTGAGGTCTTCTATTTCTTCTTGGGTCAGTCTAGGTTGTTCATGGGTTTCTGGGAAATTGTCCATTTTCTCTTGTCCAGCCTGTTGGCATACAGTTGTTCATAGTATCCTCTTATGACTTTTTTTTTTTTAATTTCTTTGGGATCTATAGTAATTATCCCCTTCTCATTTCTGACTCTGTTTTTTTGGGTCTTCTCTCTTTTTGACTTGTGAGTCTAGCTAAGGGTCTGTCAATCTTGTTGATCTTCTCAATGAACCAACTTTTGGTTTTATTTATTCTCTCTATTGTTTTTGTTTGCTTTTTGTTTTGTTTTGTTTTCCAGCTCATTTATTTCTGCTTTAATCTTTGTTATTTATTTTTGTCTAGTTGCTTTAGGGTTAGTTTGCTGATCATTCTCTAGCTTCTTTAGTTTTTCAGTTAGGTCTTTAGTTTTAGCTCTTTCTTGTTTTTTGATATATGCATTTAAAGCTATAAAATTTACCTCTCAGCACTATCTTTGCTGCATCCTACAGGTTTTGATATGTTGTGTTCTCATTTTCATTTGTCTCTGGATATTTACCAATTTCTCTTGCAATTTCTTCTTTGACCCACTGATTGTTTAGGAGTGTGTTGTTAAACCCCCATATATTTGTGGAAGATCTGGTTCCTTGGTGGTTGTTTATTTCAAGTTGCATTCCATTGTGGTCAGAGAATGTGCTTTGAGTAATTTCAATCATTTTACATTTATTAAGACTTGTTTTGTGCCCCAACATATGATCTATCCTGGGAAATATTCCATGGGCACTAGAGAAGAATGTGTATCCTGGTACTTTGTAATGTAGCGATCTATATATGTCAATTAAGTCTAATTCATTTATCTTATTGTTCAGGTTCTCAATTTCCTTATTGGTCCTCTGTCTAGTTCTATCTATAGAAGACAGTAGTGTATTGAAGTCTCTCACAATTATTGTAGATGTGTCTATTGCTCCCTTCAGTTTCGCTATTGTTTGTCTTATGTATTTTGGAGCTCCTTGATTGGGTGCAAAAACATTTATAATTGTTATTTCTTCTTGGTGAATTATCCCTTTTATTAATACATAGTGTCCTTCTTTATCTCTTATAACATCTTTGCATTTAAAGTCTATTTTGTCCACTATTAGTATAGCTACCACAGCTTTCTTTTGATTGCAGTTTGCATGAAATTTTTTTTCCATCCTTTCACTTTCAGTCTCTTTGTGTCACAGGGTCTAAGATGAGACTCTTGTAAACAGCATATTCCTGGGTTACATTATTTAATCCATTCTACCAGTCCGTATCTTTTAATTGGAGTGTTTAATCCATTCACATTCAAAGTTATTACTGTGATGGGAGTTCTTGAACCAGCCATCTTATCCTTCAGTTTTTAGTTGGTAGATCTATTTTTTTCCCCTCTCTCTTTTTTTCCCTTAAGTTATCCTTACTTATAACTCTTCAGTCTGGTGCTCTTCTCCAGCCCTCTTTCCTTTCTTTTTTTCTCAGCTGGTAGAGCTCCCTTTAGTATTTCTTGTGGGGCAGGTTTCTTCTTAACAAACTCTCTCAGCATTTGTTCTTCTGTGAAAATTTTAAACTCTCCTTCAATTTTGAAGTAGAGCTTTGCTGGATAAAGAATTCTTGGCTGGTAATTTTTCTCTTTTAGAAACTGAAATAAGTCATACTACTGCCTTTTGCTTCCATGGCGCCTGCTGAGTAGTCAGTACTTAGTCTTATGTTGTTTCCCTTGTATTTGGTGAACCACTTCTCTTGCTTTCAAAAACCTCTCCTTCTTTTCAGGGTTTGACAATCTAATCAGTATATGTCTCAGAGTAGGTTTATTTGGATTTGTTCTTTTTGGAGTTCGTTGGGCAACTTTATTTTGGATATTTATGTCATTTAGGAGGGTTGGTAAGTTTTCCCCAACAATTCCTTCCAATATGCTTCCTAGCTCTTTACTCTTCTTTTCCCCTCTGGAACACAGATGATTCTTATATTTGTGTGCTTCATGTCGTCCATAATTTCCCTGAGATCCATTTCAAATTTTTTCACCATTCATTCTTTTGTGCTTTCACCCTATGTTTGAGGGTGTTAATGCATTCCTCTACTTCTTCACATCTGGTGCTATGTGTCTGAAGAATATTTTTAATTTGATTAAAAGTATCTTTTATTTCCATAAGATCTGCTACTTTTTTTATTTACTCTTTCAAATTCTTCTTTATGCTCTTCTAGGGTCTTCTTCATATCCTTTATATCCTGAGCCATAATATTGATATTTGTGAGTACATGTTTGATTAATTGCTCCAAATTTTGTGTCTCTTCCAACTTTTTAATTTGTTCATTTGGTTTGTCCATATCTTCTCTATCCTTTGAGTGTGTTGTAATTTTTTGCTGGCTTTGGGGTATTTGCTTGTCTTGGTAGGGTTATTTTGAGAAGTGCAGGATTAGTTGAGTATTTATATATTATTTGGTTTGCTGAAGTTTCCCAAGTCTACTAGCAGGTGGCACTCTTGTGGCACAGCTTGCTGGAGTGCAGTTTCCCTAAGCTACCAGCAGGCAGAGCCCTCAAGTAGATCTTCCCTGAACTTCTCCTGTGGGGTGGGCAAAGTCCAAACTGGGTGGAGAACCAATCAGTGCACCAGATCTCCATGTACTCTGGGAAATCCCAGTCTTGGGGCTATTACCTGGGCCCCCAGCAGGTAGGCAGGGAGCCTGATCAAGGGCATCTGGCAGGTGGGACATGGGTCCTGCCTGCTGATTCTCTTCCTGCCCTGCACCTGCAAATCTCTGGGGTGTGGGAGATGTTCCCAATCACCAATATAGTGCCTCTCCCTTCCCCACTTCTCTCTGTGCAACCTGTGCCACCCCTCCCACCACTGGATTCTCTCATGGGAGCTCCCTGCCATCTAGCTGTGGAGGATCATCCCCAACAAACCATCAAGGTAGGGGAATGGGATTGGAGAGCTGCTGCTCATTCCCTTGCTTGGCAGTGGTTTTGCTACTGCCTTCTTGGGTGTGGGGTGAGCAGTCCGGTTCAGAACTTGAGCTGCTGTCTCTCCTCCATTTTTGTCAAGTGCCCCCTCCACATACTGTGGGGGACACTTTATGGCCAGTCAAACCCCAGAACAACTGTTCTTGGTGTCCTCTGGCCCCTTTCTGGTTACTCTGATGGAGGAAGAGCCCTTCTGTCTCACCTACTCTGCCACCTTAGATACATTTTTAACTCTCTAAGACTCATCATTTTAACCATGAATAACAATGCTTAAATGTATATGTTTAAGCTATGATGTGAAGGATTAAACATTATGCAACCTATAATGCATGTAAAGTACCCAACACAATGAAGGAACTCAAGATCTGGCAGTTATTATTATTAGAGGCAGTTGGGTGGACCAGGAAACTTTTAGGAATTTCATCTGGCCTTAAAGATTAAAGAATTCAAATCGCTTTTTTTGTTTTAACAGATTATCTGGGCTGGAATTGTTTTCAAACACTTTTTTGATGTGTATCTCTGGGCAAGCCACCTAGAGTAATTTTTTTTCCCAGCTGTAAAATGGCCCTAGTAACAGTCCCTACCTCATCATGTTGTTCGGACGGTTAACTTAAATATTAGCTAATGATCTAATGGTAATAGTGGAGCAAGAGTAGAAGTGTAAGATGTGGTAAAGTTATCTACCCGAAGCTCTGTCCACCAGGCTCTAATCAAGGCCCATGCCTGGTATTTCAGTTCAGAATGCTAATCCCACTAATGGCAACTGGGTTCAGAGAACATATGTTTAGAAATTTCAGTGGGGTTTAAAATTTGAACTTAATTTATATTTTGTGACCTCTCTTTCTTGTAAGAAGGTGTTTTTTCCCTTTAGGGAAACAAAGCCCTTTAACCTGATCTGTATTTCTATGTGGCAAATGTAACCCTACAGGTGCTGGCTTAATTCCTATACTTGTGCCTTCCCTAGTGGAGCTGCAAATATTTGGGGGGAGTTCTGCCCTTCCAAAGTAGAGATTAGCTATTTCTTAAATTTTTAAAATTCAAATTAAAAATATGACCCCCTAGAAAATTATCCCTTTTTAATAGTTCTTATTAGTTGTCAGTGCTTATATAGGTGTTTGCTGGCCTAAGTATGAATACTGTTTTCCCTAGTTGGGACATAAAAGCATGGGGATGTGAATATTTGAGTAAGGAATATCTTTCTCAGTAACTCTTTAATTCCTAAAATTCCACAGATAAAGATTCATTCTTTTGACTTAAAACCTTTGACCCCTGGTAAAAACATGCAAAGATAGGTGACACTTGAAATCTTATCAGTTATTTGCATCTAAATATGAGCAATTTTACCAGATCTTATCAAATCTATTCCCCTGTAAGCAAGTTTTGAAAAGGGAAGAGTGAAGAAAGCACAATGTCACTGAAACTTGGAGGATAAGGAGGAGGCTGTTTGGAATACACTAATTCCATCATTTTATATATAAACCTTACAACCAGGCTATGAAGATCATATTTCAATATACTGATTCTCATTTCATAGATAAGGAAAGTGATTTCATAGATAAGGAAAGTGAAGTGCAGAGAAACCAAGTAGCACAAGTGACAGAACTTGTATTCAGATGAAAATCTGTATCTTCAAGTTATATATCCCTAAAGTTTAGATGGTGAGGCCAAGTCAAGACTCACTTTATCTAAGCCATAGTTCTGTGTTGGATGCTCTGCCTCTCCCTTGTCATATAGTCACGAGGCTGCCACTTGATGAACAAGGAAGGGAAAAGGAGCTCTCTATATAGGGAATCCTTGTTAAAATGGCAACCCTAACTTTACAGCCCCTATCCATGCACCTAGATCTTTTTCCCTCATCAGTCCACACATGTTAATAAGTTTATGTTAATATACTGTTGAAAAGTGTGTTTCAAATTCTTGGTTATCTTATGAACATTCACAACAAATACCACAACTAAGAGTTACTTTATGAACTTTTCTCAGCAACCAAAAATTATTTCACTTGTGATCCCAGCTGTTTTTCCCCCACTTAAAGTAAAGCAACTAAAATTATAGGAAAGGAGGCAAAGAAACTTAAAATGATATTATACTACCTTCCCTCCCCAAATTAAATATAGCTGGAACTGACCTCTGTTAAGATTCTTGCCAACATTTCACCATCACAATTTGACATAACTAATAGTATTCTGCAAAAGTAATGGCTCCATCAGGAGATTTTCAGCATTTCTGTCACTGCTTTGTTTGACAGTTGGTAAAACACAGATTTCAACCAGTGAAAGGATGAAAGTGAATACAACACAATTATTTGTAAGCAAATATTTGTCAGTGCAATGTTAGGCAGATCTCATATATCACTTTTAAAAACAACCACATTGTTGAAATTCAACTATGATACGGGGCCTGTTCAGTAATCACAATCCATGGGGTAACTTTCTTATTTGTCTACAAATGTAATTTTCTAAAGTGCTTCTTCAGTTGACTAATCAAAGTAACAATAAAAAAACATTTTCAACTAAAGAATTTAGAGGAAGCTACAAGGGTTTCATTTATTTATTCATTAGTTCAATTAATTCAACAAATAATATAAGTTTATTGTGCACAGGATGATCTGAATATACCATGTATAAGAGACATGGTCCTTGTCCTCAAGGAACTTATAATATGGGAAACCCACATATGAAAAGCAAGCATGGAAAGCAGTATATAATAAGCAAGTGCCCAGGTAACCTTGCTGCGATCGTAGGAATGGTAGGAATACAATGTCTATAGGGGCCAGCAGATAATATAAATGAATGAAATGCACCTGGAAGCATATGTTCTCCAAAAAGAGTAGCTGCCACCCAATCTAAGCTAACTGATGTCATGCAGAATTCAAGTCCAGTGTTCTCAGGTTTTCTGAGTTTTCAAAAGAAAATCCAGATTTTTATTTGGAAGTCTTCCAGTATTTATTTTGGAGCAGCTATAAAATTTTTTGATACTGTGTGTGCCCATTTAGATATATTATGCCCCTCCAAAAGACATGTTTTAATCCAATCTTGTGGGATATTTGCATTAGGTTGTTTCCATGGAGATGTGACTCACCCAATTGTAGGTGATAATTTTAATTAGATTATTTCCATGGAGTGCGGCCCCACCCATTCAACATGGGTCTTGATTAGTTTACTGGAGTCTTTTAAAAAGAGCCACACAGGCTCAGACACTTGCTGACACTGACGCTTATGGATGCTTGCAGATGCAGACAGAAGGACATTTAGGTAAGAGATAAAGCCCAAGGTTTGCCCCAGGATATGCTAAGACAGGACCCCCAGGCACTTAGAAATGTCCTGGAAGAAAGAACCAAGAACACACAGGAACTGAGAGAGGAGCTGGAACACAACCCGGGATCAGCAGGTGCCAGCCACGTGCCTTCCCAGCTAACAGAGGTTTTCTTCAGTGAAGGTATATTTATGTTTATGCCTTAATTTGGACATTTTCATGGCCTTTGGACTGTAAATTTGTAACCAAATAAAATAAACCCCCGTTATAAAAGCCAATCCATTTCTGGTATTTTGCATAAAAGGCGGCATTAGCAAACCAGAACACTGTGCAAGTAAAAAAAAAAAAAAAAAGGACACATTAACTTGCAAATTCTGTACAGATATGGAGAAAGAAACCATATCTGACTAGCACGACCTAGAAAAGCTGCATGCAAAAACCAGTATTTTAGTTGTCATAAATGGAGATAAAGTTTTCAAAAGACAATAGGAAGGATGGGCATTCAAATGGAGGCAAAGCTTTGAGGAAAGTATATTTAGGAAGCAGGCAAGTATTTTTAAAACACTTCCTTAGAATTATTTATGATGTGATCATAGTGATCTACTGATCCTTTAAAAATTGATGATGAGGATGGAGTAGTAAGTTCAAGTATTTTGAAAAGGCTGCTTTTTCTTATTGTTACAAAATGAAATGCGCTCCTTTAGAAGAGAAAGATATGACAAGATAACAATATAATGTCATCCATTATTTCACAACCTAAATATAACAACTGTCAGTAATTTGTTAAATAAAAATAATAACAGCAAACATTTGCTGTATGTTTACTAAATTATAAGACCTATATTAAGTACCCTTCAAATCTTCTGATCTTTTACCACAAATACAGATTTTTTCAAAAATTGATTATACTATATATTCTGTTTTATAATTCATTTATATGCAAAAATATTATATGATTCTGTCATTATATCTTCTTCTACAGTGTCTTTTTTTTTTTAACTTAGTTGAAAGGCTTTTTTAATGTGTTATCGGTAAATTAAAACAATTACAAATACAATATCAATTAACCAATTTGGCTCTTTTGAGAAAACCCAAGAGTCAGCTTTGAAAATAGTTCATTTTGATACCTGTTCTTCTAAGTTAAGCAAGGAAGGTCCGCGGTTCTGAATTCCTACCACCCCCGGGGCTGAAAGCTGGGTCCATCCTGGGAGGTAACATGAGCCTAGTTCCTATATTGAGGGAAACAAATACCATCAACAGGATTTAGGGGCAGCACTGGGTTTACAACAAAGAAAAGGGACCGTTCGTGACACCAGCGTTTCATGACACCAACTTTTCGCTTATACTGCTAACATTTTTCTTTTTTAAAAAAATGTTATCTACCTCCTCCCACCAGAGTCCACTTCCAAGGTGTTGACTGGGCCTCTTCAAACAGCTTCTTGAAAGGGTTTTTCCACATCTGTTCTGGAATATTCTGCTTTAGCTTTGGGGGATGCTCTAAATTAGTTCACCATGATGAAGTTAGATTTACAGTGAGCTATAAGTTCTGTCACAGGATCATGTTCACCTTCTGTTTTAATGGTGCCTGCAATGCTGTCATTTTCCAAGATTGGGAGGAAAAGCTGCACAAAGTCAGAGGTGTATGGAGGCACGATAACATCCAGTACCTCAGTTACAAAATAGCGAATGAGTGAAATGTCAGTGTCCAGCTTCTCCAGACACTTTCAGATGTAACTGACAACAGGAAGTACATAACCTTGACTCAGCAGGTGAACCACCCTGTCCAGTAGGGTCTTCTTTAACTCAAGCTGCTCCGTCACATCCAGCTGGGAGTGCTCAGACTCAAAGAGCTTAACAAGCAGCTGCAGGACCTGGGGGTGCAGGAGTTGGTGGCAGGTGCTGATCTCATCCAGCAACACCAGGTGTACTGGGGTGTGGTCAGTCTGCAACTGAAAGTACCTGGGTTCTGATACTGTCCAATCCACCCACTTCAGTATACCCATCGTCACTACTGGGAACCTAATACACTGAGAAAGTGTGCTCAGTTCTGCCACTAGTTCAAAGGCCCCTTTGTTCTCATTGCAACACAAATTGTGAACAGTTTCAATGGCTTTCGACGTTGACTCCAGCTCATCTAGATTGATGCTCGCTTGCTTGTTCTTCCAGGTCTCAACCACACTTGCTGCATACACCGGGATGTGGATGTACTTGTGCTTGTGGTCCTGGTTGATCCTGGCCGCTGGCTTGAAGAGGGACTGCATGAACAGGTCCAGGAAGGCCAGCACCCGGATTAATTCAACAGGAGGAGGGTTCATGCTTATGAACATCTTGAACAGGACTATGATGTTGGTGGGTTTCAGTGCCCCCTTGGACAGCATGACCCCAAGGGCCTGACAAGCCCTGGAGTAGGAAGCAGCTGTGCCTAATGCTAGAGTGATCTGACTTGCGTCATGGCCTTTCTC
Source organism: Choloepus didactylus (assembly GCF_015220235.1). Taxonomy (NCBI): domain Eukaryota; kingdom Metazoa; phylum Chordata; class Mammalia; order Pilosa; family Megalonychidae; genus Choloepus; species Choloepus didactylus. The sequence continues at coordinate 61,199,396 of NC_051316.1, forward strand.
CTGAGCAAAGTGCTGTACTTCCTGGGCAATCTGGTGCAGGGCGGAGCCCCCTTGCTCTTCTTGGGCCAGCATGGACATCATCACTTGGGCAAACAGGTAGATGTGCTCCCCCTGGCAAACCATTTTAGCAAACTCAGGGAGATTTTTTTCAAGGTTTTCCTCTCCTCCATCTAAAAGTGTAGCTAGAGAAGTTCGGAATACTCTAGAAAATACTTCTAACTGCTGGCAAGCTGTGGAGACACTGCTAATCTCCCCTTGATATCCTGCATCAGAGATAAGCTTAACAGATAAGATTGTCTGCATCAGACAATCTGGATGGGCTTCAGCCAGTTTATAAAAAAGATCTCACCATGTGGTATGTGCAATCATTTGTTCAAGCCAAGCTGGGGTCTCTCCTTCTTCAGTAAAAATAGAATCTGCTTGGGGGGGGGGGGGGTCAAAATGTTTGATCAATAAACTCTTCAAGTGATTTTCCACACTTTCTTGAACCTGTACTGCTCAACGCCTGTCTGAATGAGACACTCAGCCAGCAGGTTCACAGTCGGTGCCACAGCAGTATAGTTCTTGGATAAGAGCTGGAGAACATTCTCCGGAGACCCTCCTGCCTGCAAATACCTCTTCAGAGTGTTAAAGATGGAGGGTTCCATTATATAATACCAGGTAGAAAATTTATGTAGGCATTCTTGCTGGACTTCTGCGTCATCTTCTCCCTCTCCATAATAATCTTCTTGCTGGCCGCCATCCGCCTCATCTCCCCATTCAGCCGTGCTCCCGAAGTAGTCCTCATCCATGATGGTGCCCAGCACGGCCCCCGCCCTCTACAGTGTCATTTTAATTCCTGCTCACTATTCCTTTGCATTTACAATTTCTTATTTAACCAATCCTTTATTGGTGGCTACTTATGATGTATAGTGGGTTGGATAATGTCCCTCTAAATTAATATCCATCTGGAACCTCAGAATGTGACCTTATTTGGAAACAGGGCCTTTGCAGATGCAACTAGTTAAGGACAGAGATGAGGTCATACTGGATTAGAATGGGCTGCATTCAATGACTGGTGTCCTTAGAAGAAGAGAGGATGCATAGAGACAGAGAGAAGAGAGAGATGTGAAGATGGAGGCAGAGATTGCTGTGATGTGCCTACACACCAAGGAATGCCAAACATTGCTGGGAGCTACTAGAAGCTAGGAAGAGAAATGTTTTCCTCTGGAGCCTTCAGGGAGAAGCATGGCCCTGCCAACACCTTACTTGTGGACTTCAAGAACTGAAAGAGAATACATTTCAGTTGTTTTAAGCCAACACGTTTGCGGTAATTCATTATGGCAGCCTTAGGAGACTATTACAGCATTTTTGCAGTTTTTTCCCTCTTTAAAGTATCAGTTTTGATGCCTTCAACTAGAAGGACCCAACTGCTTAAAAAAGCATTAAGTGGATTATTGGCTTACATGACTGATTAAAAACAAAGGGTAGGGCACTAGTAGGCCATGGTTCAGTCAGAGCACAGGCTCCTTTTTTCTTCATCCTCTTGGCCTTCTTGGTCCTTAGTCCAGGTAAGAAATAGCAGCAGATCTGGACCTCACATCCAAGCACAGCAACATCCAGAAGAACACACCACCTCTTCTAGTGCCCCCAGCAAATGTCCTTGTTTTGAAAGGATTGCCATCAGTAGATTGACTTGGACATGTGTGTCTGAATTAATACCTAGAAACAGAAAATGGATTCACCTGAAGACCAGTGAGGCTCAATTCCAGGACTGAGAGTAAGAAAAGACTAGCCTTGTAGCAATAGGGGTGGGATAAAAAATTGAATGAACATCCAAAATTGTTGGGAAGGGGAAAATTTGGATAAGCAACCAATGGTGTTCATAACAATAAATGGCAGTGCAACAGACATCTTTGGGAAAGGAGAGGTAAAATGACCATGATGTTATATACAACCATTATTTCCTTAGGATTTATTCTTAGAAGAGGAATTGCTAGAACAAAGAAGATTTAGAGGAGATTATATGTGTGCTATATTTTAAAAATATATAAAATTCACATTTTAAAAATCTCTTTTTAAATGCCAAATTTCTAACCAGAATTTCTATACTACTTTGTATATCTTCCAGCAGTGTCTGTGTACCAGGAATAAAGGGTCTATCTGACTGACACAAAAATATAAATGGCTGATACTTCATAAGACTAGAAACATAAGTTGAATTGAACTATGGGCATCCTTAATTGCCAAAATGATGAATCTGAACTTTAGTAAACATTTAAATATTTTAAATTATATTTTACTTGACATACTACTTTTTCCTAAAAGGGATTTGAAAGGGCTTAGAATAAAGGACATATGTACAAGATTCATTAAACATAAATGAGGCTTCTTTTGCAAAAGAGAATGGCATGTGTTCTGGAAAATTAATCCTGCAGCATTGTTGAGGAAGAACTGAAAGTAAATGAAACCGTTGGAAGGAGACAGATAGAATCCTGTTGTAATTGTCCAGACAAGAAGTCGTAAAACTTTAATGTAAGATTTTGTCAATAGACTAGAATAGAATATACATGGAAAATAGAAGAAACAATAAAATTTTCCAATTGATTGAATGCTCATCTGTTTTGGGCAAGATCTCAATGAATATTCACGAGACTCCAAGGAACCTGGGTCCAACTCCATAATTCTCAAATGGCAGAGTCATTTAGAGTTAATCCTTGTCTACCTTTCTCGTCTCATCTCTTGTAACTTTTCATCTGTCTTTACTCAAGCAATACTGAATTACTTAGCATTGTCTAAATGGTGCCATATTCTTTCATGCCACTGGCCCAATCTATTCCCTTTCACTAAACCACCCTCCTCTGTTAAAAAAAAATACATCATTTATTAGCTATATGATCTTGGGCAAATTCAATTTTGGAGTCTTACTTTCTTTGCCCATAAATTTTAGATAAAATAAAAAATATATGCTTCACAGATGTGTGGAGGGGATTAACTGAGATACCACAAAATACCAAGCAGAGTGCCAGGAACATACTCAATGTACAATACTTTATGTTTTTGTTTTCTTTTCCTTTGCCAGTGATCCTTCAACCTGCTTATACTCACATAGAGTCAGCTTCTAGCAACCTTATTACTCTACCCAACTTCTCTTAGCGCTTGCTATTATGTAAAGACTTGATAAAGTGATTCACATAAAAGGGTAAATAATTGATAACCCTTGAGGTATTTACCAGGTTACATAAGCTTTAAGACTAAAAATTAATTTATAACTGTGGAATTTAAGCATCAGGTGATGCCTTTAGAAGGCATTCTTGTGGGCAGCAGATCTTTTCCAGTGTTCCTTGAATGCTCTCTACTCACCTTTGCACCCCTTATCTCAAACTCATGCCAATTCTTCCTTAATGCCTCCAAGCCTTCAAGCCCATTCCTCTGTCAGCATAATCTCACTGCCCCATGTGTATACCTTCCTAAGAGCAGGAATCAGACTGTATTGCCATTGTTCATGCATGTCTCTTTCCCACTTTCCTGTAGGCTCCTTGACAGAAGAGATCTTGCTTTACAAGTATGCAACCCAGTGCCTTGCAAGGAACCTGAAAAAGCATAGGTAATTAATAAATATTTATTGAATGAATGATATAAAACTTATTGATAGCAAAGCAGCAGCCATTTCATTAATTTAGTGCTTGAGCATCCTGAAACCCTTTCTTTTCTGGAGGCTGTATCAGTAAGCATGAACATTTATAGACTACTTTGGAATTGTCAGGGATAAATTCTGAACCCTTTTATGGTTTCTTTGTCAAGAGGAGGCTCCCACTTTAACCCCACTGTGACTGAGACCCACAAATGTGGTATAGCATGAGGAGTGCTGAGTGACATATAACCTTCCTTCCTCCTTTTCTTGTATTTCCAAAGATCCACCCTGACAGTCAGGCATCCTTCAGAAAAGTGAGCTTTGTTGCAAAGAGTTGCATAAATAATGTGGTAGGCTGATAATTGTTCCCAAAGTTATGTTCTCCTAATCCCAGGAACCTGTGAATGTTGCCTTATTTGGATAAAGGGTCTTTGCAGAAGTAGTTAAGTTAAAGATTTTGAGGTGAAGCGATTATCCTGGGTTATCTAGAAGGTCCTAAAAAGCTATCCCAAGTGTTCTTACAAGAGAGAGGTAGAGGGAGATTAGACACATACCTAGAGGGGAAGGTGATGTGAGGTCAAGGTAGTGATTGCAGTGATGCCGCCACAAGCCAAGGAATACCCGCAGCCACCAGAGGCGGGAAGAGGCAAGGAATGGATTCTCCTCCAGAACTTCCAGAGGAAGCAGCAGTTCCTGCCTACACTCTTATTTCAAACTTCTGGCTTCCAGAACTGTGAGAGAATAAATTTTCTCTTGTTCTAAGCTACAAGTTCATGTTAATTTGTTACAGCAGCCACAGAGAACTAATACACATAGGAATAGATCTGAAGCAAACCATCCATGATCTAGGCTGCTTCAGAAACTGCCAGTTTCTCTGCCTGTCTTAAACAAAATGCCCTGACTTTTCTCTGCCCCTTTCTCATTTTTCAGTGGGGTTTTCCCATGCTACCCCCTACATTTCTCTGCTACCGAGTTTCAACTTTCTTTTTCTTGCCCCATAATTTCAGCTTGCCATTGTTATTCATGTAATTGACTCTCAATCAGGGAATCTCTCTCTCTCTCTTTCTCTCTTTTTTTTTTTATCCTTTCTGTGTTTATTCCTACCTCTACCTGCCAACTCATCTCATTCTTTTATAGTTCAGAATCCTAAAAGGCTAAAGTAACTACCCCAGCTTATCATAGGTTACTTTGGATTTGTTTCTTTTGGGTCATATGTCCAGCTCCAGTCCAATCTGCTGGTACCAACATGACTACCTATAGCTGTTCCTTAGCATGAACTCCTTTAATATTTAATTTTCCTGAAATATGGCTATGGGTGTAACCCTGTGCAGTAAATACCTACCATGGGACTTCCAGAAGATGGCAGTTAGGAGAGACAGGGCAAAAAAACACCTCTGTGAAAAATACTAGATAAAAGCCAGAAAGTGACCCAGAACAACAGTTCCAGTGATGCACCAGCTGGACAAGGTCTGCTAAATCCACAGGAACCATGCACTTAGTGAAACCAGGAGTCTGCATTCTGAACGAGTGAGTAAGCCTGCTGAATATCTGGCAGGCACGCTGTGGTGTGGGGAAACCATGGGTTGGCATTTGGAGTTGGACTAGTTCTTTTTTAAAAAACCCACAAGCAGCTGTGGATACAGCAATGAGAACCACACAGTGAAGCGCAGCAGGAACGGGCTGTGGGTACACCTCAATATATCTGGCATGGACATAGCCTTTTGTGCACCCACTGCTAATTGTCTCAGGAGTGAGGAAGGTAGAGGTAAGCCAAAAGGGGAAAATAACCATGCCCTTGGCAGCCATTATTTGTAGATGATATGATCTTATATCTGGAAAACCCTGAGAAATCAACAATACAGCTACTGGAGCTAATAAAAAAAATTAGCAAATAGCGGGATATAAGATTAATGCACAGAAGTCAGTAATGTTTCTATATTGCTAAAAATGAAAGAAGTGAAGAGACTTTTTACAAAGAAAACTACTAACTCTACTAAAAGAAATAGAAAGGGACCTTAAAAGATGGAAAAATATTCCATGTTCCTGGATAGGAAGGCTAAATGTCATTAAGATGTCAATTCTACCCAAACTCATCTACAGATTCAATGCAATCCCAATCAAAATTAGAGAGATGCAAATTAAGACTACAACAAGATACCGTCTCACACCAAATAGAATGGCTGCCATTAAACAAACAGGAAACTACAAATGCTGGAGAGGATGTGGAGAAATTGGAACTCTTATTCATTGTTGGTGGGACTGTATAATGGTTCAGCCACTCTGGAAGACAGTCTAGCAGTTCCTTAGAAAACTAGATATAGAGTTACCCTTCAATCCAGCAATTGCACTTCTTGGTATACACCCGGAAGATCTGAAAGCAGTGATGCGAACAGATATCTGCACCCCAATGTTCATAGTAGCATTATTCACAATTGCCAAGAGGTGGAAACAACCCAGATGTCCTCCAACAGATGAGTGGATAAATAAAATGTGATATATATGCACAATGGAATACTATGCAGCAGTAAGAAGGAATGATGTCATGAAACATATGACAACTTGGATGAACCTTGAAAACATAATGCTGAGCAAAATAAGCCAGGCACAATAGGACAAATATTATATGCTACAACTAATGTGAACATTTCTGGGGGAGAATGCAGGGTTGTTGGGCTTCCCCACCTTGATGGTTGCTGACGTGCTCACAGACATTGGGGACTGGTGGTTTGATGGGCTGAGCCCTCAGTCACGGGACTTGCCCTTGGGAAGACTGTTACTGCAAAGGAGAGGCTAGACCTGCTTATAATTGTGCCTAAGTGTCTCCTCTTGAATGCCTCTTTGTTGTTCAGATGTGGCCCTCTCTCTGTAGCTAAGCCAACATGGCAGGTGAAATCACTGCCTCCCCGCTACGTGGGATCTGACACCCAGGGCTGTAAACACCCCTGGCAATATGGAATATGACTCCCAGGGAGGAATCTGGACCCAGCATCGTGGGATGGAGAACATCTTCTTGACCAAAAGTGGGATGTGAAATGAAATGAAATAAGTTTCAGTGGCTGAGAGATTCCAAAAGGAGCTGAGAGGTCACTCTGGTGGGCACTCTTATGCACAATATAGATAACCCTTTTTAGGTTCTAATGACTTGGAATAGCTAGCAGTAAATAACTGAAACTATCAAACTACGACCCAGAACCCTTGAATCTTGAAGACGATTGTACGAAAATGTAGCTTATGAGGGGTGACAACATGATTGGGAAAGCCATGTGGATCATACTCCCCTTTGTCCAGTGTATGGCTGGATGAGTTGGGGGCAAAAAAAAAAAAAAAAAAACACCCAGTGATCATTTTTACTTTAATTGTTCTTTTTCACTTTAATTTTTATTCTCATTACTTTTGCGTGTGTGGTAATGAAAATGTTCAAAAAGTAATTTTGGTGATAGATGCACAACTATATGGTGGTACTGTGAACAATTGTACACTTTGTATGACTGCATGGCATGTGAATATATCTCAATAAAATTGAATTACTAAAAAAAAAATACCTACCATGTTCCTTATATGTAGAAAGTCACAAGCAGGCTGAGGGAAGAATAAACCAGCTGGTGTCATTAGCACAATGACTTTACATGACCTTTCCACCACTGCTGCTAAAGACAAGGAAAATTTTATTGCCTTATGCTATTATAATGAGGTTCATTTTCCTAGACCCTTTGGCAAGAATTTTGCATGTGCATCACTGCAGTAGTTTTGACAGTAAAATAACATTGCTTTGGCTAATTCACTCTGAGAATCTGTGAATGCCCATAGGAAGAGAGGGGACCTGCTTGGTCAATTTTCAAATAGGCATAAGTGTGTATACATGAATAGGCTCCAAGTTATTATGAAAGTGTAATGGCTGAACCCAATGACAAGCTACACTTGAACTTAGCCTTACATTTTTATGCTTTGATAAGGTCATTTAATGAAACTAAAAAAAAGCAGCAAACTTAGCTGAGTCAAGGCAGGATAGGAGGTATATACCATGTTTCCTTCCTTTCTCAAGATACCCTAAGTAAAATTTACATTCAGGATGCAGGAAGTTACAAAAATAGTTTCAGCGTATTTCCCAAAGTTGGTTATTGAGAACAAATTTTAATTGAAAAAGCAGAAGCATTTAGCATAGGAGGGGAACAACAGGATATGATGCTTAACACGTTAAAACTCCAGTTTATTCACAACATCACATGCACATTAAATAGCAATAAATGTGGGCAATGGGACAGAGACCATTGTTTCACCTTTTCAGTTCCATCTGCTCACTCTCCCAAGGTAATTTAAATGCTTTCATCTGATACCTGTAGGCTTCAAAGGCAATGAAACAAGAATGGAAAATTTAAGGTTTTTTAAAGTATAATTGCCCCCAAATTTTGACAATATTTTCTTTTTCCCATTTGCAAATTTAATCACCAGGTTTTTTTAAAAGTTCAATTTTATTGAGATATATTCACAAACCATACAATCATCTACAGTGTACAATCAATTGTTCACAATACCATTATATAATTGTGCATTCATCACCACGATCAATTTTTGAATATTTTCATTACCACAAAAAAAGAATAAGAATAAAAATTAAAGTAAAAAATAACACCAAAAACATCCCATAGGCCCCCATCCCTCCCTATTATTCATTTACTTTTTGTCCTCAGTTTTCTATTCATCTGTCCATATACAAAATTTCCATAATCACATTGTCACACAGTATACAGTTGTCTTCAAGAATCAAGGCAACTGGGTTTCAGTTCAACATTTTCAGGTGTTTCTTTCTAGCTATTCCAATACACTAATAACTAAGAAGGGCTATCTATATAATGCATAAGAATAACCTCCAGAATAGCCTCTCAACTCTATTTGAAATTTCTCAGCCACTGAAACTTTGTTTTGTTTCATTTCTCTTCCCCCTTTTGGTCCAAGAAGGCTTTCTCAATCCCATGATGCCAGGTCCAGGCTCATCTCTTTGAGTCATCCCATGTTACCAGGGAGATTTATACCCTTGGGAGTCATATCCCATGTAGGGGGGAGGGCAGTGAGTTTATCTGCAGAGTTGGCTTAGAGAGAGAGGCCACATCTGAGCAACAAAAGAGGTTCTCTGGGGGTGACCTTTAGGCACAATTATAAGTAGGCTTAGCCTCTCCTTGGCAGTAACAAGCTTCATAAGGGCAAGCCCCAAGATCAAGGGCTCAGCCTTCTAAATTTGTAGTCCCCAATTCTTGTGAGAATATCATGAATTCCCCAGGTGGGGAAGTTAAATATTTCCACATTTTCCCCCAGTTCCTCAAAGGGGGCTTTGCAAATATATTTTTATTCTCTGCCCAAATTACTCTGGGATGTATCAGGGCTTCACACTAACCTGTACAAACCAACCAGATTCCACTCCCTATTTAAAGTTCCATGTAATTATGGTGTTTGAGTAAATTGACCATACAAGTTAAATTATATCATGTGCTACAAAAAATATAGATTTTGCACCTAATAAACATCTCTTCATTTGGTCTCACACAGAAATTGAAGTTTTAAAACACCATCAATATTGTCCTTTACCCATTAGTCTGATTTACCTTAGTCCTAACCAAGTCCATTTTGTTCATATCTCTAATTGAAGTCTGATCTCTTTTTCAGACTTTTAACATTTGCTCTATGGGATAATGCTGACATTCATATTGCTGGACTCTGGTTCTCTCAGGTGTCACACCGATACCCAAAGTTCCAGGGTCCAACCAGGTTATAAACAGAGAGCTCAGCATCTCAGAATTGGAAATAGCCATTACAACTCAGAAATAGATGTCAACTGCTGTAAGAGCTTACAATCTAGGAACCTTTACAATAAGCCTTCCCCTGATAACCTATGCTCTCAGATTCAATTATCAGAGTTTGCACATTATAGTTAGTCCATATTAGTGAGGCATTATAATGTTTGTCTTTTCATTTCTGGTTTATTTCACTCACATACTGCCCTCAATGTCCATTCACCTAGTTGCATACCTCACAAACTTCATTCCTTCTTGTAGCATCTCAATATTCCATTCAACCCCCACAGTTTGCCATTCTGTTCATCAGTCAACATACCCTTAGGCCACTTCCATCCACAGCAAATTGTGAATACTGCCACCATAAACTCCACTGTACAAATATCCATTCATGTCCTTCTTTTCAGTTCTTCCAAGTATATACCCAATAACAGGGTTGCAGGGCCATATGGCAACCCCATGCATAGCTTCCTGTGAAACCACCACACTGCCCTCCAGATGGGCTGCACCATTCTACTCTCCACAAATAGTGATTAGGTACATCCCTCTCTACACATTTTCTGCAGCATTTGTATCCCTCTGTTTATTTCAGATAGTTTTATTCACACACCATAGATTTCCTCCTAAGTAAACAATCAATGGCTCCCTGTATAACCATATAGTTAAGTTATACATTCACCACCATTATCTATATGAGACATTTCCATTTCTTCCACAAAGGAAGAGGAAGAGGCAAAAAAAAAAAAAGAGAACAAAAAATGACAACTGATATTTCTTTTCTTTCTTCAATTCGACATCTGCAGGGTCCTTCTCCAGTCTATATTCTCCTCCAGAGTTTCAAACAATTCAGAATTGTCCTTTTTATCATTGAATCTCTGGAGAAGAGTTTTCAGTAGCTGTTTATGTTACCATGTTGATGATGTCCTCCCTCAATCACCAAGTTTTTAAAATAATATTAATCATGTGTTTCTCTATGTCGTTTCAATAATTGCAAATTAACTTTTTAATAAATTAATTATTTTTCAAGATTTATAAGCACCATGATTAATTCCATTATTTTACCCCTCAATTTAAGAATGAACGATCAGAAGCTATGTCCAAATAATCAGTTTATTTTGATGAAATAGTAACAGATTGCTTTGGGGAAATATTAGTGTTCCTCTTCTATATTTATTTTGCTAAATTAAAATAAGAGAAAATTCAAACGACTATTTTTTTAATGTGGGTTTGAGGCTACTCTGGTGCTCTGATTATGAAGTTGAATGTTTGGTTTGATGTAAGCACATCTGCAGCACCAAACAGAGAGACAAGTTCTGTACAGCCCAGGAATATCAGACTTCACAGCAACTGGTCTGACCTCCAGGCTTTCTCATTAAGGGAAAGAAATCAGACATCCACCTCCCAAGAAACTACCTTCTGAAGATCTTGGCACCTTCAAGTGTAAGGCTAAGAATTTGGGATTCCCCTAGAACTCCCACTAGAGCGCTCCATCTCACAACCGTTTCCCATCTGAAGAAACCATCCCTACCTGGTGACTAGCCCCGCAATGCCTCACTCTGAAGCTGAGACCCCATCCCATCCATGTGGCAGTATCACTTTTGGCTCATCCTTTAACTACAGCTTAAGCCAGCACCGAAGTTTTATTTTGCAGAACTCCACAGAACATTTATATATGCTTAAAATAATCAAATATATTGCTGAATTCTAAAGAAGTGGCAATTTCATGCTGGGTATATGGAGACTAACATTAGAGGTTACAAAAAATTTACTGGAGAAAAATGCAAATTAAAGAAAAATCTATCCATTAATTTAGTATATTATTTCCCTGAGTATAAGAAAAAGCTCCCATGGCAGTACTTTATTTAAGTCATGGAACACAGCAATGTAGGCCATGGAACACAGATATTGCATTTGAGCATGGCCTGCTAATGACTACAACCTGATAACACACGGTCACACAAGGAATAATGGAGACAGAAGATGAAGGATGGGGTCTCTTCCCTCACCAAAAGTGGCATTTGTGAGATTAACTGAGAAATTACAGAACAAGAATTAACCTATGTTCATAAGGACACTAACTTTGGGGAAACGTGCTGTCTTACAAAATAGTTGTTTCTCAGCCTCAAAGTTAGGCCAAAACCCACTACCTAATAAAGTTCAATTCTTGAGTTTGGCTCTAGTAAAATGAGGCTCTATTGCCTTATTTATAGCCACTACATAATGGCACCAAAGCAGAAAATGAGTTAGTAATTTAGGTGAACAGGAACTTTTATGTCTAAAGAGAAAATTTCTTCAGTTGAGTTCATCTTAACCCAAGAGCTTGGCTGGAAGGAAACATGTTCTCTGAGTAATCAGTTTGGCAATTCTGATAATGTACTTTGGGAGCTGATTTTATTATTATTATTATTTATGGAGTTAAATTCATTACTCTTCATTAATGAGCTCATTTCTTAATGAATCTAGCCTGCCTTTTCATCAGAAATCTTTTAGGAATCTTAACCATGTGGTTTTTATGTGCATTTGCTGCCCATTTTTAGATCTTCTTAATGGGCCCATTTCAGCACTTAGTAATAGAAAATATAATTTCATTTGTAGTCTCACCCTTCAATAAGACCCTTTAAAAAGAATGTTTAAGAAGATTCTTGATTTATTTAACTGTCCAAAGACTGCAGCTCTGCCCCATGCGTAGATATGGACTGAATTAGGAATATCATAAACAAAACTTGGGAAATTTTATCTTCTTGTCAGGCAATAGCTCCATTGTTCATCTTGCCAGAAATCTGTGAAAAAAGAGGAAAGCTTTGTTTCTCTGATGACTGCTGTCACAGGGAGAAATTTTCTCAACACAGCTCAGCTTGTTGGAAAGTTGTCCTTCTCCCAGGGCACTGCCCTGTCTCTGGACACCTTGGAGCCATCTGTGCCTGGGTGAAGAAAGACTGAGCTCCACAGAGCCACAACAGCTGGACTGCAGGGTGTCCTCCAAGTGTGGCCCATGGACACCTGCATCAGAATCACCTGGGGGTGCTTGTTAAAAGTATAAAATATTGAGTCCCACCCCAGCTCTACGGAATCATAATCTCTGGGGGTGATGCTTAGGAATCTGCCTTTTGCAATCTCCCCAGGTGAATCTTATAAAAATTCATTGGCTAAAACAGAGGAAGAATTAGGATGATAATATTACAGCCCAGAAATGCTGCCTGCTATCCAAATGTGGTGCCCAGTTGTCCTGAGGAGAGCAGCTTGGTCTGAAAATAAATTAAAATGGAGAGAGTTTTATATTTCTATTGATTTAGAAACTTTCCAACTCCATAAAATTCATGACTTCATGGCAGATTAAAATCTAGCAGATTGAATATCAGTCCAGTTCAGTTTTAGGATTTTTTACTTAAAATTGACTTCAATTTGACTTTGCAGCAGCAATCTATGAAAGTACTTAATGACACTTATGTCAGTTATTCTGTTGCATGACAGAATAGCCAACAGGAACATCTGGGAACCAAGCTTCGTTATAAATCAAGCTTTAAGTTTGTTGCCATTGGCACCAATGAACCAGTTTTATGCTACTCCAGGAGGCTATGAGAAAAATGTGAGTAGAAAGGATGCTTTAGTGGTGACATACCCTTCTGTGCATGTTTTATAGCTCTCAGTATAATTACTTGATTACTTGTGGGGAGCTACACCAGTTTTTGCTTAGCAACCATTTTTCTTGTGTGGTCATTTTCATGTTAATATGCAGCTGGTTAAATATTTCTATAACTACCGGTGAAAAACAAACACTTGACACTGTGAGAGCATAGCCTATATAATAGTTGAGGGAGGGAGAGAGAGTGAATGGCCTAGACAGCTAATTTGACACTTAGCTCAGGAATCTGGTCTCTCAGGCTCCACTTTCGACAGAGCAGTGCGGAAAGAAAAATGATGGAGATGGAAAGAGCACTGGACTACAAGACAGGAGACCTGTGTGTGTGTTAATTCTACTTTCCTATGATCTGTGTGATTTGGAAAAATATTTTAAATATTTAACATCCTCCTTTTCTATAACATAAAAGAGTTAACTGGAGTACCTCAAGGAATGTTTTAGTTTCTAACATTCTTTTTATAAATATAGAAAGTTTTATCAAACTTAATAAAAAAGTAAAATACACTGTGGGAATGAATTAATTTAAATTTTTTTGTGATACTATGGAGCAGTTGTTCAGAAATTCTTATGAATGAGAAAACATTTTGAATCCCATGTGATAGTATTTGTATTTTTGTTATATATTGATTTTAAAATAATGTAAAAAATCTGTAAATTCAGAAATACACAAATAATTTTTATTTCATTAATCATAGCAATATATAGATACTTGAAAAACATAACATCTATGGACATAAAATAGAATTGATTCAATGTCAAAGCAATCTTAGTTTATACAAAGATTCTTGGATCCCTTGCAGTAACTCCAAAAATAAATCCAAAAATATTTGGGGAATTACTAAAACAAAATATTGAGATAAATTTGAGCATCTCCTAAATAGAAACCATATCTTATTCATCTAAAAGAGATTTCAAAGTAGGGAAAAACTTAAATATAATGGTCAAGAAAATCTTTCTGAGGAGGTGATTTTTTTCTCTGCAATCTAAAAGAACAGAATCAGATGCACAAATGGAAGAACATTCTTGAGAGAGTATGGCATGTAAAAGGCCCTAAAGGTAGACTGTGCTGTGTTTGCAGTTGTAAGAATTGGTGGGATGAATTTAGGACCAGAGACAGACAAAGTCTGCAAGGTAGAGTCTTACATTTTATCATGAGGAGTGTGGATCTAAAACGAAGTACAAGAGGACAACAATAAAAGATTTTCCGGAAGGTGGTGACATAATAAGCCTATATTTTGAGAAAAATCACTTTTGCTGCTATAGGGTAATGGATTGGAATGGTGATAGAGAATAAATGAAAATGCCAGTAAAGAGCTGCAGTAGTCCAAGTCAAAGATGATGATGGTCTGGGCTAAAGGTGAAGACACTGGAGATGAGAAGAATTGGAGAACATCTGGAGTTAAGACTGGATGACTGGAACTAACTGGGGTAAGGGAAAATGCACAACCAGAAATAACTCCTTTTTTCTCTCTTATGTTATTTGTAATACAGGGTAGTTGGAAGATTTTTTAAACAAGAAGATAGATGGGGTGGGGAAAAATCATAAATGACATTTCACAAGTTCCTAATAAATAGTCTATGCAACTTGGTACTTGGGAAGTAAGTAAGAGAGTAGGAAACATTAGATACTAAAGGAGAATTTAATTTAACTGACTGCACCTTTTTTTTTTTCCAGGCTAAAAGCATTTTAAAAGACATGTGACCATCTATGAACTCAGGGATGCCAGTCTTTTAGTGGAAAACCTATTCCCACGGTTTGCTAGCAGAAACTTCAATCTTAACTGTCTATACTGGCCTTGATTCTTGTCCTTACACTTGCAGCCTAGGTTACAGAGGGGACTTCAGGTAGCCCTGAGCCCTGAGGCAGCGTGCTTGAAGAGGGAGTGGCAAGAGACTGCTTACTAACTAGTCTTGACAATATACACCCACTCTGTGACTTAGTTCTGTTTTAATGGAAGGGAGGGGAAGTGGGTGAATGTGGATTTAGAGCTTTCTCCCTATGAAATGTGAGGCTAAAATATTACTCTAAACCATGATACGATGAAAAAATACAGGAACTAATTTTTTTCACATTACTTATTATGAAAATTTTTAATGCACAGTAAAGTTGAAAAAACTTTACATGAATACCCATGCACCCACCGCCTAGATTCTATCATTAATATTTAGGAACAGTGCCTTATAATCTTTCTACTTATTTACCCATCCTTCTCTCCACTCATCAATTTATTTCAGTTTTGGATGTGGACATCAGTATACTTTCCCGCAGAAAAGTCAGCATGGTTATCACCAAATAGATCAATATTTGTTCAGTTTTTCTTTTGATGAAAATTTTATTGATGATGAAATGCACAACCTTAAGTGCATGTTGACTGACTTTGACAAATGTAAACAAGTTAACCCAAATCTCTGTCAAAATATATATTACTATCACTCCAGAAATATTCCTCATACTCTTTCTCATTCAATCTCTACCTCCACGTCCCCAGAGGTAGCCACTATTCTGATTTTTTTCTGTTCTAAAACTTCATAAAAATGGAATCATACAAAATGCACTCTTTTGTCTGGTTTCTTTAACTGAGCATCATATTTTTGAAATTCATCTATGTTGTTGTGTGTACCAGTAGTTCATTCCTTTTTATTGTCAGGTAGCACTCCAATGTATGGTTATATTACAGTTTGTTCACCCCTTTTCCTATTGAAGGGCAGCTGGACTGCTTCTAGTTTAGCTGTTATGAACAAAGCTGCTACGAACATTCTTTTACAAGTCTTTTTTTATTCCCGCAGGTACACACCTAAGATTGGAATTTCAGGGTCATAATAGAGATGTATGTTTAGATTTATTGGAAACTGCCAGAATTTTTTCCAAATTAGCTGTACTATTTTACGTTCCAACCAGGAAGATCTCTGGTTGTTCCACATTTGGTTTATCAATTTTTCAAGCTGTAGACATCTCAGTGGTGTGTAATGGAATTTCATTGTGTTTTTAGTTTTAACTTTCCTAACTAATGATGTTGATCACTTTTTCTTGTGTTTATTAACCATTCTTATAACTTCTTTTTGTGAATTGTCTGTTCAAATCTTTTGCCTATTTTTTATTGGTTTTTTGTCTTTTTTTTATTATGGAATTCTTTACACATGCTGGATACCAGTCCTTTATCAGATACATGTTTAACAAGTATTTTTCCCAGTCTGTGACTATTTCCTTAATGGTGTCTGCTAATAATCAGATGTTTTAAATGTCTGTGAAATCTAGTATATCATTTTTTCTTTTATGGTTATTTATGGTTATTGCTCTCTATGACATAAATAATCTTTCTTTTATAACCAAGTCAAAAAGATACTCTCCCATGTTTTCCCCTAAAAGGTCTATAATTTTAGCTGTACAATCATAAGTACATGATACATTTTAAATTCATTTTGGGGTATGGAGTAAGGTACACCAAAGTTCTTTTTTAAAATGTAAATCTAGCTATTCAGTACCATTTTTGACAAGACTTTCCTTTGCCCAAGTAAGCAACTACCTTTCCAGTAAGCATTGCTTACCTGATGCACTATTTAAAAAATAATTTTGCATATTTTATGTTCTTATTTTTCTTTAAATGACAAATGTAAAGCCAACAGTTTTTAATTTGTGTCAATATCATAAAATTTGCCTCACCCCCCTCAGCAAAAATCAGTCATAATAGACCAGCTGAATCTGGCCCATGTTATTTCTTTTTCATAGACAAAGTCTGTTTGTTTCACAGAAGAGGACAACAACTCTGTATGCTATGAAGATTCTCAGAGATACAGTAAAAATTATGATTTAGCTTTGATTCACTTGGCACATCCTTTAGGCTGTCTGTCTACCTGTGGTTTGTGGCTCATTTTCTCCCACTCTCTGACAGACATCTTGCCTTCTACAATTCTGAAATACTCCCAGAAAAATCCAGGTTTTTCTCACCCCCAGATATTTACACATGGTGTTATCTTTAACTATACTGCCTTTATCATGATGTGTGATGAACTCTCCTTATGTTGAGAGAAACTTTTCCTGATACATCATCAATGTTAGATATTTCCTCCTACATGCTCCCATAGCACCTTGGTCAGGGATGTATTATAACTTATCCATATTCCCTTAGTTATTCATCTTAATTTAGAAATATGATTGATTTTTGCATGCTAACATTGTATAGCAAAAATCTGTTAAAGTCACTTAGCTGTAAGAGCTGTATTGTCAATTCCTTAAGATTTTTCTATGTAGGTTATCATCTAACCTGAAAATAGGGGCAATTCTATTTTTTCCTTTTCCACGTGTATTTTTTTCCTTGTCCTATTGAGCTGGCTAAGACTTCTGGGACACTATTGAGTAGGCATGGTAGGAGTGAACAGCTGTTTTGTTCAGAATCTTACAGGGGAAGAATTTGGCTTTTCACCATCAAGTGTGATGTAAGCCAGAGGTTTTTTGTAGATGCCTTTATCAGGTTAAGGGAGTTCCCTTCTTTTCCTAGTTTCCTCAGAATTTTAAGCATGAATACATGTTAATTTGTGTCAAAAGCTGCTTCTGCATGAATTGTTGAATCATGTGGTTGTTCTTTTTAGTCTGTTAATATGGTAGATTACATAAATTGGTTTTCAAATGTTGAATCAGCCTTGCATCCCAGGATTTCTCCCACTTTAGTGTTATATATTATTGTTTCTATTTGTGGAAGGATTTAATTTCCTAATATTTTATTGAGTATTTTTATATCTATGTTCATGAGGGATACTGGTCTCTATTTTTCTTTTTTTGTAGTGTCCTTTGGCATCAGGGTAATTCTGCCCCCATAAAATGAGTTGAGAAGGGCTCCCTCTTTTCCAATTTCCTGGAAAAGATTGTGTAGAATTGGTGCTATTTCTTCTTCAAGGACTTGGTAGAATTCACCATTGAAACTCTCTGGGGCTGGGAATTTCTTTTGTTTTTGAGAAGATTTTAAACTATTAAATCCAATTTCTATAAATGACAGGTCTATTCTTTTTATCTCCACATTGTTTGCTACTATCTACTTTGGTGGATTTTTATATTTTGCTTTCAGGGAATTGATGTGTTTCATCTACATTGCTGAATTTATGTGCATAAAGTTCTTGGTATTCTTTTATTAACTTTTTAATGTCTGCGGGTTCTGTAGTTATATACCTTCTTGGTAATTCTAGCTAGAGGTTTATCAGTTTTATTTAAACTTTTAAGTAACAGTTTTTTATTTCATTGATTTTTTTTCTTTATTGTATTCTGTTTTGAATTTCATTAATTTCTGAACTTACTTTTATTATTTATATTTTTTCTGCTTTCTTTGGGTTAATCTTGCACTTGATTTTCTAGTTTCTTAAGGACAAAACTTAAATTGTTGATTTGAAACCTTTCTTCTCTTCTAATATAAGCATTTAATGCTATTACTTCCCTTCTGAGTACTACTTTAGCTTCATCCCATACATTTTGATACATTTTATTTATATCTGAGTTCAGGTCAAAATATTTTCTAATTTTCCTTGAAGCTTCCTCTCTCATCCCATGGATTATTTAGAAGAATGGCTTTTCTTTTCTTTTTTTTTTTTTTTTTAATTTACAGTAATTTGAGGATGTTTCAAACTTTTTTCTGTTTTTGATTTTTAGTTTAGTGCTATTATTGTCAGAGAATATGCTTTGTATGATTTCAATTCTTTCAAATTTGTTAAGGTTTATTTTATGACCCAGTATATGGTCTAACTTGGTTAATGGTTTGTGAGCACTCAAAAAGAATGTGAATCCTACAGTTGTTAGGTAGAGTGTCTATAAATGTCAATTAGATTCAATTGGCTGATGATGCTGTTCAGTTCTTCTATATGCTTCCTGACTTTCTGTCAACTTGTTTTATCAATTACTAAGACAGACCTGTTGAAGTATCCAGCCATAAATATGGATTTGTCTATTTGTCTTCTCAGTTATACCTATTTTTACTTCATGTTTTCAACTTTTGTTGGTAGATACATACACATTTAGAATTATTAGGTTTTCTTCTCTGTGCTACTGCACATCTCATTTAAAAATCTGCATCCAATTTTAAAATAAACTTTTCTTTGCCAAAAAAAAAAAAAAAAAAAAAAAAAAAAATTGTGTCCAAGACTACATGGCCAGAGGACAGAGATAGAAAAAAGTAATAGGAATTCTCCCTATGCTTTTTGGATTATATATCCTCTGCTCAAAGAGGATTCTCCTTCCTCAGAGCTTCAGGTTATCTGCCAACAACTGCTACCACCACTGTCCTATGTCCACCCCAGCCACTATAAGTTTGGAGCTCTGCAACTGGGGCTTGCCTGGAGGCTGGGACAGGATAAAAAAGAAAAGAAAAAAATAAATAAAACAGAAAACAGGTTTTTTCCAGTCTCTCTGTCCCCAAGGATGCCCTTTAGTAAGTCCCCCAGTGCACAGTCCAGATTTGGGCTGCATTTGAGTCTAATTCTGAAAATACACAGAAAGAAGACAAAAACAAACAAAAAGAAACATTCTTACTTTGTGTTTTAGTTTCCTTTCCTAACTTGCCTGCTACCATCCATTTCTCAGAGTCCTCAAATAGCAGTTGCTCATGCATTCTGTCCAGGTTTTAGTTGTATTCAGTGTTAGAGATAGGGTTGAGTATGCTTACTTCATCTTATCTGGAAACCAAACTGCAATTTATAATTTAAAAAGCAATAATTTACAAGTATAAATTTTTCTGCCTTTTACAAGTTTACTTCTGTTTTCACGGGATCTCTGCGTAATTATAAATATGAAGCTGTTCAAGTAGCATAACTACAATATAAGTATATTTTTCTACTATTTTGGTGAAATGTGTCTAAAAAATTTATTCAAGAAGTAGGATTCCTTACTGAACTTATTTGAATCTATGTTCACCTATTTTCACTTAAAATATGTAGGGATGGGGGAAAGGTAGAGGTGATACAGCTCACTATCAAGATACTAATTAATTTGTATATTTTTGATACCATATTTATTTTTGCTAAATATCACATTTACCTAAAATGTAATGGCATTTAAAGCCAATTCATGAACCTAATATGAATCAGGATACATCTATTTACTCTGCTAGATGATTATAACACAAACCTTAGTACCTTAGAATTGAGGATATCAGATGAACCCTAATCTATTTATCACAAAGAAAAAGGGCTGTTCATCTGGAGAGCATTTTCTCTTTGTGACAGCTACTTATGTGCAGACAAAAAGATAATTACTGAATTATATAAACTATAAAAACCCAATGCCCAGTGCCTGGAGTAAGGTTGAACCTCAAATTGGTTCAAAAAAAAAAGAGAAAAATATTCAACAAACCTCATAGCAGAATTTTGGAAGAAGTGTTATACTTGCCAGTTGGTTCAAATGATTTTTGTAGATTTTTCTAGGAGCATTTTATTAAATGATTTTTTTAAGTTAAAAATTTAAATGAATTACAATTTCTCTTCTGTGTCTAACGAACAATAGCTAAGCACCCTTCATCATTCAGAGATACAATGACTAAACTATACTTTCCAAGACATTTTTTATTCTAAACTTGTTTCTGAACTTGGTTCCTTGAAATACTAGATGAGTCACTGATCAGCATTTGGAGGTTATGATCCGGTTTGGACTTGCTGAAATTTTAGAACATTTTTTGTGAAATTGTTCATATGTACTTTTTTTTTTTTTTTTTGATGAGTGTCCCCATAGAATCATCAGCTATTTGTTACCAGTGATCCAAAGAATATTACAAACTCCTATTTAGCGGCAACATAGAATGGCAGCAGTTTCCTAGACTAGAAGAACTTTTTATTTTCCTGGATCCAGCTGCCCATGAGGTTTTTGGAAAGTTACGTTTATAGACTTTCATTTCCTCTTCTGGAAACCCTGAAAATCTCTGATTCTGTGGTTCTGGAACTTTACTTATTTTTCAGGCTTCTCTTTCCAGAGTAAGACCTACAGCCCACTGTTTCAAAAACGCTCTTGCCAATATCCTTAATTTCTTTGTTTTTTTTTCTTCTTTAATCATATTGAACTAGCAAAATATCAGATGAGCTATCCTTGTTCTTCTCTTCAACTTCAGTTCTACTGAGGCTGTCAAAGTCACCCAAACTTTCATATCTGTCCATCAAGATCTTCCAAGCAATTGCACCCTCAATGCCATTTCACTCTCTAGAACTTTATAACACAACAGAAATGGGTCACTTCTCTTCTGGCCTAGGGACTATTGCATGACCATGCCTTAAACTCATATTTTAGTCCCCTTGACTACTCAAGCAATTATCATGCCATGGGTTGACTTAAACAATGGGAATTTATTATCTCACAGTTTTGAGGCTGTGACATCCAATCAAAGTGATGCTTTCCTCCCAAAGACTGGCATTCTGGGACAGGCTGCTGGTGATCCCAGATCCTTGGCTCCTCTGTCACATAGCAATGCACATGGCGGCCTCTCCTGGCTTCTCCATTTTCATCTGGGTTCCACCAATATTCAGCTTCTTACTTTGCTTGGCTTTCTCTTTATCTATCTGAATTTCATCCTGCTTATAAATAACTCCAGTAACAGGATTAAGATCTGCCCTGATTGGGTTGGGCCACACTTTAACTGAGGTAACCTCATCAAAAGGTCCTTCTTACAATGGGTTCACATCTATAGGAATGGATTAAGTTTAAGAACATGTTTATCTGGGGTACACAGTTCCAAACTACTATAACGTGCTTTCTCAGATCAAGATCACCAGAAGAAAAGTGTATCAACCTCCCATTGGACAGCCTCTCACCAAATTAAGTCCTAGAGAAAAGCTCTGTGATCTCTCTGGCATTCTTAGACAACTCAGAGAAAACTACTTTCAAAATAAGGTGGTGCTAATGAAGTCAAAAGAGAATCACATTCTCTGAGAAAAATTTATTTTTGAAACACTGTGGATGCAATAAGTTTTTCATAAGTAGTGAACTATGCTGTTCTTTATGCACACAATAGCTGAAGAACCCACCATCTGAATGCCAGAATTGGTCTTAAATCAAAGTGTTAAAAGTGGGAGATTTGTCTTCAATTGCTTGCTGTACTCTGTCTCTGCTTGCTATGCCCATTTTGTGCTCTTGGCCCTTAGCTAAACTATCAAACTGGCCAGCATCCACAGGCTTGCCTGGTCTCTTGTATAAGAAGGGAAATTATTAGGATAAAGGAATTCATACTGAACTGCTAAAGTCATACTCCTTAAGGGAAGATTTGCATTTTAAAAAGCTGCCAAGACAGGTTTTGTCTTTGCCTTAAAAAACAAATCTTAATTCTCGATTTTCTAGCACCCTGACACATGAAAAGAGGAGTTAGTAAGAGTAGAAGCACCCCTAAAATAAAATTTAAAAAATCCTTCTTCTAATGTAAAAGTTATAAAATCAGAAAAGTACTTTGCTTTATTTTGTTTTATTTTTGGAGGGTCTGTGTGAGTGAATGAATAGAAAGATAATTTGCATTGTTTTATTGTTTACCTTATACTAAGTTTCTTTATAAAATCAGATGGAGAAATGTGTGACAAAATTATTACCTTTCCTTAAATTACATCTCTGATTTACCTACCGAAAGTACATGAATAAAAACTGTCCACATGCAATGCACAATGATAATTTAATCATGATCTATGAAGATTTGTGAAAATTCATACTATTCTTCAGTTACATTTGAAGAAGGGGCACTTCCCAAATATGGCTGATGGAAGTCACACCGAACCCAGTTGAAGAGGAAAGATGATTTAATTTACAGCAGCCGGAAGACGGCAAATTTTCCCAAATCTGCCTCTCTGAAGTATTTCTCCAATTCGGTTTTATACCCAGGTTCAGAGACAAAGAGAGATAATCATTCAATTAACATGCAACAAGAGTGATAGACAAAAGGCCCATCTATATCTAGGAGGATTGGGACAATCTCCCAGTGATTCTTTTATTGGCTAAACCCCTTAGAGACAAAGGGAGTCAATTATTTTAGTTAACATGTAACAGGTTTGGAGAACTTCAGTAATTTGTTATCCTGTTTCCTGTTTTCTTCAAGAGTTTGGTGACCCCTGTGAAAGGTACAAACTTTACATTTACATATGTTTGCAGACCTTACATTTACAAACTGCTCCTTTGTGAGAATAAGAACCACCATTATAGCCTGTTTTCAGTTTTAAAGGTTACATTTTAAGGTTACTTTACAATTTCCTGCTTGTTTACAGTTTTTTAAGATTATATTTTAAAAGTCACTGTTAGACATTGATAGTTTAATAATGAATTCAGAGAGTAAATCCCTTTCACATGCAAATAGCCCTATGACTGATTATATATGTTTGTTATATGTTTTTACTTAAACTGTAGAAAGGTATTTCACAAAATGTTTTATGTAGAACAATAGTCCCATGACAGTTTCTAAGAAAAAGGGATTCTGTGGCTATAAAAGTTTAGGAGAAGCTGCAAACTCTATCTGCTCTTGGAGATTTAAAATATACTTTAGCATATAAAAGGCTCTAAGTTGCTCTACAGCAAAGAAATCTAACTTTGTTTGGCAGAACTTTTTCCAAATTTATTAGACAACTGAACTTTTCTTTTCACGTGATGTCCATTGACAATGTAAGCCAGTATACTACATAGCATATTTTGGGAAACATACCAGTAGATACTTGTCAGTTGGGAGGGATATATTCTGTGGCTTTTACAAATCCACAAATTCCGAAATACCACTGTAGCATAAAATTTCTATCATAAAATACACAACTGTTGACCCTTATTGAAACAGGCACTGAAACAGTTTGTTGAATTGTTTTTCCTGTTTCTGAGAGGAGTACATTGTAGAATCATTTAAAGTCATAGATCCCACCTACATTCCAGAGAACTATGTCTTAAACTCTTCATTTACCCCAACTTCTTTGGTTAAAGATACCACTTTCTTTAACTTCTTTACATTTTCTTCATTTACATCACAATCAATAATAGAGGATGTTGGGGGTTGGGGTGGGATAAGTTCTCTGTCTCTTTCTCTCTCTCTCTTACATACAGGCACATATATAGTCCATTTTGTTTGTTTTTGTTCTGTTTTGTTTTAAACTAATGAATGAAAATCTCTGCCTTCATGATAATAACAAGCAGCAAAGCCATGCTGAATGAGGGTGTTGAGTAAATAACTAGGTTACGTTACTAGCTATCTGAGTGGCTCCCATACACCATGCTCACAGCAGAATAGATTAAAATTCATGATCTGCAAAATTCAAATTACTATCCCATAACTTCAGGTCTGCATATAAATAACAGACACTGCCAAGTACTGGAGTCTCCTCTAACACCATCTTTTAGTAAAAGAAGTAAATATTGTCTTATCTGGGCCTTATTTCCAGATGAGAGAGTATTTTTTGATTTATCTTGAAATATCTCAGTGTATCACCAGTTTTCTATGCAACAAATGCACTAGCAAGTTGGCTGGCTTTTTTATTCCTCCATTCATTGACCCTCATTTTTTCATCTAATCATCCAAGATAGTATGAGTAACCATCTATGCAACTCGACATATTCTGTGAAGTAAACTGTGGTCTAAGTTCTCAAGGCACTAATACATAGAAGTAGAAAAAATTATGTAAGCAAATATATATATCAGCCCTACCCTTTGCCTTTATCCCATAACATCCTACCCATGAGCTACGAATGTGGGAGAATGTCGTGTTGTAGTTGAGAGAAACAGTTTTAGATTCAAACACAAATGGATGGATTATGAATGACTTTAGGCAAGTTACTTTAACTGTCTGGGACTTGGTGTCCTAACTGAGATAAGGTATATAAAGTGCCTGGCACATAGTAAGTAATTAAAAGGTAGTAGTAATCATATAAGGAACAGTCTCATGGCAGAAATGCAATAAAATCTATCTTGAAGAATTACATGGGTGACTACCTGTATAAATATCAAAGCTGAGATAGTTTGAAGCTATATGTATCCCAGAAAAACATGTTCTTAACTCTAATTCATTCCCATGGGTGTGAACCTTTTGTAAGTAGGACTTTTTGATGGGGGTACTTTAGTTAAGGTGTGGCCCAACTCAATCATGAAGGGTCTTATTACTGGAGTCCTTTATAAGAGAATGAAATTCAGATGGAAGAAAGTCACAGGAAGCAAGAAGTTGAAATGGAACCCAGAAGAGAAGGAAGAAACCAGAAGATGCCACCATGTGCCTTGTCAGAGGAGCCAAGGATCACCAGCAGCTGGTCTTCAGGAAGAAAGAACTGCCTTGTCAATGCCTTGATTTGGACATTTTCCTGGACTCACAGCTGTAAGCTAATAAATTCCCCACTGTTTAAACCAATGCATTTCATGGTATTTGCTGGAGAAGCCTAGGAAACTAAAACAAAGGCTAATAGCTTATTTGATTTTATCAACACATTTTACAAGCTAGTTCAGATTTATGACGCTTTGAAGACTCAATAAACATCTATTAGGACACTCTTTCCCAGTCTTAAATAGTGAGGATGATATGCTTTGACCCAAATTCCTGAAGCAAATAGAGAAGAACCGTCTTACATCAGTCTCCTTTACTGAGCAGAGGCAAATTAGGACACTAATTTTACATCTCTCTCCATAACTTGTGTATGTTCAGTAATTAACAATAATTTTCTTTCTAGACACAGCTAGACCTCAAATTCCTTCCTGTTCACACTTTAGGTCAGCACTAGGTAGGTATTTTTTAAGTGAAGAAATGAATATTAGATGAAGTTATTGTACAGGGATTCATAGCAATGACCAACACAGAAAGAAAACAATCATTCCTACATACCCATTTTCCTAAATGCAAGTTATTCTTTTTCCTTTTTATGTCCTCTATTTGACCCTCAAATGCTCTCTATTTGACCTTAAACAAGATAAGAGGTTAATAAAACACAATAATAGTAAACCTTAGCCATTAATGCTCCTTTGTTCAACTCCCCTGCTTGTGGAAGTGAAATGGGACATAATCTCTCTGACGCAGCGTGTCACAAATGATAGACAGCAATGCAATACTCAATGTGTACTCTTCTCTCTCTGCCTTGCACAAATGTGCAGATGCACACACACACACATACACAAATGGAAGAAA
Source organism: Choloepus didactylus (assembly GCF_015220235.1). NCBI lineage: Eukaryota > Metazoa > Chordata > Mammalia > Pilosa > Megalonychidae > Choloepus > Choloepus didactylus. The sequence goes on from NC_051316.1 coordinate 61,225,518, forward strand.
ACTCATGGCATAGTAGATGGGGCTTTGAGTGACTGAAATCAATCAAAAAACAAAAAGCTGCATTACTATGACAACAGAGTCCACACCATGGTTTCTGGGAACCTCTGGCAGCTGTCTTGGATTTTTAGTGTTTGCTCTGCTACCTTATATCGTGTTAACAGCTCCTTGGGCCTCAAAATGTGTGCCTTGGCCATTTAAAGAAGTTCTACTCACTCCATGTGCTTCTAAACATAACCAAAATAAGGATCCAGTGAATGAGTAATGCTTAGGACTAAGCCACTTCACAAATCTCTCTCAAAAATAATTGGGAATGCCTTCTCACTTGTCCTATATCGTATGGAAAAAGTGCAGTAGTGAGACTGTGCAGGTCATCCTTTTTAAAAATGATTAAAACAGAATTCCTCATTTCCAAGGGGAGAGGCATGAGTTTTATGCCTGAGCATCTTTTCTTCCATGGAAAACACTTTCTTAACAAAGCAGTTAGGCAGTTTTTAAAAAATTGTACTTCCCAAACAATCCTATGAGGTACGTATCATTAGTTTCATTATAGATGGTGAAGATTAAATTCAGAGAGGTTAAGCAGCTTGTACCAAACCCATAATTTGTAAACAAGCAAACCTAGATTAAAACACAGTTGCTCTGAAGCATGATTCAATTCTTCCCAATTTGGACCTTTCTATTCCTTCTACTGCATTCATGAGCATGGTTCAGAGAATGATATACGGAGAATGTCTTTGCCTCAGAAATATTTAATGAGGGCAAACAGTACAACTAAGAATAATGCTATCACTGTCAGACTCTACTATGTCTCCTTGTATAGTATGAGAAAGTAAAACAATTCCATGAATACTCTGAAAGCTGATGGATGCATTTGAAAACAAAATAATAACCTTCTCTTTTACAAACATCTTCATAGGTTCCTAATGGAGAATGGGAAGGAATCCCAGGATTCCTCTAGCTCTACTAAAAGATAATTGTTAGATTACTGAATCCATTTATGTATTTTTTTTTCACCAACTATTAAATCAAAATTTTACAACTTGGGTGAGTTGTAAGGAGAATCAGTAACACAACAGTGATAAAATTAGATACATAACATTATTACCTGTATAGTTCATGCTTATGCATAATCATCTGACAATCCTTTATTGCCTGGGACACTTCTAGATGCTGTAAGGAGATAAAAATAAATGTATGACACATGCACCACCTTGGAGGAGTCTACCAGGAAGCTGGTGAAACAGAATCCACAGACATAAAAAGTTAGAATGCACTAGAAGATAATATAGAATCAAATGATATGAAACATCTTTCCCCCACTTAGCTACTAATGTTAGTCCGACATTTTTTTTTTCCCAAAGCCAATTAAAGCTCGATTTATTCAGTAAAGACTCCCCTGAGTATTCTAGCTCATAGCTTCCCCCATTTTCCACTTTTTAATCTGAGCCACACTTTTGGAAATCATCATACTTATCTTTGAATTTTTAATTGTTATAAACAACCTGCTCTCCCAACTTGATTATGAGTTTCCTGATCAGGGGTCATATAGCATTCCATTTTATATCTTCAGGGCCAGATGCTTTGTTTTACACAGTGGAGCTACTCCTGATTTTTTCCTGATTATCCTAAAATTGATGACAACGTTAGTAAAATATGTATTCACAGAATGGAGCGACCACAAAGGCAATACTTGTGCAAGGTCTTTATATTGCAGCTACACTGGATTCATTTGGTTGTGAGCTCCTTGAGCACAAGAACAGCATCTTTTTCAGGTTTTTATCCCTCCTTTTTGTCCTAGCATGATGTCTGACACTAGTAGATATGGTGATGCTCGAGGAAGGAAGGAAAACAGAAAGGGAGGAAGAATTGAAAGGAGGGAGACATTAATCTGAGGACTGAAAAATGGATTGAAAACATAGGGAATTCTAGGCAAGAAGCACAGCATCAGCATAGGTAGAGTGATTGAATTGGCAGAGTATTGTGTGTGTGTGTGTGAGAGAGAGAGAGAGAGAGAGAGAGATGCTATGTGGAGGTCATCCTAACTGGATCAAGGAATTTGCTTTATGATGCCATGGGACAATATGTTGAATACATAAGACAAGTTTCCTGCTGTGGAGTCCACACTGTGAAAGTTAGAATGAATAATTTAGAATTGGGGCTGGAAGCAAAGGAGCAGGTTCTTAAGTTGATGAAAAGCATTTTTACAAAAACTAGTCAGGAACAGCATTATGTAAAGTAGATCAGAAAGGAAAACATCAAACAAGAAAAATCAGTTTAGATCCAATATGATAATGTAAACATTAGGTGACAAATCTGAACTACAACAGTATTACCAAAATAGAAAACTTTTTCTATTAAATAACAGAGTGGGGGTTGATGGGTAACTGAATGTAAGGTAAAAGAGACAGAGACATAATAAATGTTCCAAAACTTCTAAATGTAGAGAGATGCTGAGCTCACAAATTATGAATTAAAACAAGGAAGTATGGAAAATAATTGGTTTGAGAAAAATGATAATTTTGATTTTGGACATGATTTTATGTCATAGTGGGCAACTCAAATGAGGGATATACTATAGATTTTAGAAATAAAGGGATAGAAAAAGTGAAAATTTGGTAGAAAGGGCCCCATATTAGAGGTAAAATAAGCAAAACCACTAGCCATGTGCAAAGCATGGAGAAGGTACTTGAAATGTTTAATTATTTCTCTTCATTAAATCACTTAACATCTCTGTTAATTCCTGTCCTAATTACCACATTGCATATATAAGTAAAATGGTGATTATTCAAGTTCTTGGAAATTATCAAATCTTATATCAGTTCTATATCAGAAGCAGAGATGTCAATTTTTGCCTGATCCATATAAAAGTGGTTTATCCACTCTTTCTGTGATCTACAGAGGAATGTTATTCTCCCATAGCCACTTTCAAAAGGATGGAAGATAGCAAAACTGTACAGAACACAGAATTTATTTTCTATAAAAGAAATCCTAAGATCAGCTGGACTAACATTTATCAACCAAGTGCCTCTTTTTTCCTAACTATAAAATAAGAACAAGAGCATCTTCTGCCCATTTAACCGATCTTCTCTACAAACTTCAGCAAACACAAGGAGAGGATGGCTGATTAGGTAGGAAAAGGAGAAAGTGGTGTTGGGTGGCAAGAATATATGGCTCTCCTACTTAAGGGTGCTGGAGCATACCCAAAGTGACAATAGCAGATCTATAAAGAGCTAGAACCAAGCAGATAAAAGGGACCTGATCATGGGGATTTTTATTTAGAAAGGCAAGAAAGCATTCAATAATGATTAAGTGAATGGACTCTGAAATCAGACAGAGGGGAGTTTATTTTGAGATTAAATACAGCTCCTAGCTGTGTAGCCATGGGAAACTTAATTTTCTAATTGTAACATGGAAACAATAAGAAGACCAACCTCCTAGGGTTACCATGAAGATACAATGAGACACAGAGTAAGTACTCAATAACTGCTAGCTAACATCGTTAAAAGGTAACAGGTTAACTCGCCTTCAACCAGTGTGAGGACTCCAGTCATTTCTAACTGTACTCCTTTAAATATAGTAACAAAAAAGAGATAAAAGCAAAACAGAAAGAGATGGGGAAGAGGGAGGGAGGGTGGGAGGGACAGAGAGAAAGAAAGAGAAAGGAAGGAAGGAGGAAGTATGAAAGGGAGGGAAGAGGGAGGGAGGGAGGAAGGAAGAAAGGGAAAGAAAGACAACAGCATGGAGGGGTAAATAAAGGAGAAATGGAACAGAATTGGGGGAGGATGAGGGGGAAAGTTGACAAGAAGAAGTTGAAAGGAGCAATAGTAAAAGGGAACGAAAGGTTTCCTAAAGTTAATACATCTAGTTTAAAATTTTCATATATTGTTCCTTCCATCCAAGTAGAAGCAGAACAAAATGAAATATAATTCTGAATTACATAGGAAACAAATTTTAATGGAAAACTCATTAGAAAGTTCAGTTGGAAAGCAGAAGGGAAAGGGAAGAAAAGGCCTTGGTGTTGGACATATGGAAATTGAATGAAAGGCACAGTGAAATGTGAATTCCTTTCTATGTCTTCTTTTTCATATCATTAAAGCTATATAAAAATGTTTTTTAAAAATAATGTGCAATACCAGCCTTCTTAGGCAAATATGGTTTGGGCTTTATACACTATTTTAAACAAAGAATACATATAATTAGGAACGGTGCTATAATAGAAAGCAAAAATATTATATTACGCCAGGAAACTTAAGTTCTATAAAACAGAGGCTACATTCCAGCAAACTAGAAAATCTTTTTTTTTTTTAACCCTTATTCATACACAGTTCAGAATGATGTAATGCCAGGTTATATATCAACTAAACATTTCTTTTAATGAATCTCTGACCAAAATGCCTTAGGAATCCATCTGGAATTGGTAGCATGTTGAAGAAATGAATATATTCTGTGGCCTGGTTATCTACTGTATATTAATAAAGTTCCCAAACAAGAACCACAGATAATTCAAGACACTCATATTATATTTAGAAAATGAATATTAATAAACAATGCAAGCTCATTGAGTGAAGATGATGCAATTTTCTTTGAGTTAAGAAATCATTTATATAGACTGAGGTTTACAGATTTCATGATCAAGAAACTTTTGCAGACTTTTACCATGAACAACCTGTACATTCAGGATTGGCCACAAACAAAATTATGTAGCACCTGCAGTTATCTTTCATGGCCCATCCCCACTTAACTTCCACTCCCACCCATACAATCAAACACAGTTATACACAGATGCATTTAACTCCCTTTATGCAGGGCTACCAAACAACTTCCTAACACTGATTTTGGTTTTGACCCTTTCACGTAACACTGTTTTGCATCTCAATTTGCTACTCAACATGGAATATGACCAAAATAGGTTAAAGCATTCCTGAATGTTCACAGATCAATGGATTGGATTACTTTCTACTACCAGAACCCCACTGAAATAACCTGTAAGTCCATTCTATAAGCCAAACTAGCATAAATCCAGAGAAGCAGACCAAGGAACCAAGGTTAGTACTTTCACTGAAGAGATCTTTTCCAGAACCCTCATTACCCCTTTGAGTAGGAATTCAGGCTCAGGAAAGCAAGAAAAAGCAAATAAATGACTCTATTACAAATAATGAAGGCAGAGAGATTTGGCAGGGATTGTAACTAGGGGATAAGGGAGACTTAGATGCTGGTGACCTACTTTTAGTATTAGCTACTAAATCTCTCAGGAAAGTGTTTAGCTCTGATTTAAATATTAAATAGACTTTGGTCAAAGTACTATTTAAAGGGCATGTGCTCCTCAGGAAGAGAAATGTTGATAGGTAGGTAGACAGATGGATAAATAGATAGATAGATAGATAGATAGATGATAGATCGATAGGGCACACAAGTCGCTCAAGTTGATAATAAACTAGATTTTACCTTGTAAAGCACACCCAACTCAGCTATAAAATTACAGGTGAGTTAGATGATTCTATAAACAGGTGGGGTAAAACCTTGGTTGCTTTAGCAAATATAGAATGGCACCATATATGGATAGGCTCAACATTTAGCTTTGTTTTGACATCACCTTTGTTGATCACATGATCAGCTGAACAAAAATATGTATAGGAACAGCAGCTCTAGACATTTAAAATGAAGATTTAAATAACCTGATACCCATTAAATGGTTACTTCCTAAAATTCGTAAGTGTAATTTGAGGCTACTGTCTGCTTGCTATTGTTCTGCACTGCGGGGAGAGGAGTCTCAGGTTAGCCACTCTGCTCTATTCCTTGAACTCTGTGCCAGCAGGAGTTGGGAATGCTGCAGACTTTCAGTCAGTGCCAGAGAGAGGTGGAAGGCCTTTCTTCTTTTAACCACAATTCCAGCAGCAGACTAAGGAGTGGCATTACCCACATCACACAAAGTCTTTTATTGTAAGTACTGTATCTCATACCAGGAAGTGTTTTAAGTGTGGATTGTGTAAAGCCTGCATCACATCAGACTGTTTTTGTGACTGAAAAATTCTTTTAAAAGCTGTCATCTGAATCCAACAATGCTCCTATTTAACTAGCCACTAGGTGTTTCAATGATAAATAGATTCCCTTTTTTTTTTTCTCTGTGAACACAAACCAAGCGGAGAAGAAACTCAGTCTTTAAAGTTTTTCACAGTTTGACACCCTTTCTTAGATTCCTTATGCATCCTAATTAGAAAAGAAGACAAATCTAGCTCATACATAAGGCATTCACAAAAGTAAGCATATAATAATCTGGGTCTAAAAATTATACCACAGAAACAAACAATATAATAACTCTTTATAATTTTACTTTTCTGTATATTAGCCTTGGTGGAACACCACAAATTTTGGTTGTTACTGGCAGATGCTATTAATCAAAGAAACTAGAGGTGGTTGGAGACCAAAAGTAAGGACAGAGAGGGAATGCTGTTAAGACTGAGCAGCTCAGCTAAGAGTGAGGGGCTCAGAAAAATATAAAAAAGTGCCCTAAAGAGTTTTTTCCTCTTTCTTTCTCAGGTCTCCCTGGGTAACCTTTCCTACTTGTTGCTGACCTCACTCCTACCCTAAGACCCCATCTTTTTTTTTTTTTTGACAGCTTTTCCAGGTCTATTTTTTTTTTTTATTGAGATATATTCACATACCATGCAGTCATACAAAACAAATCGTACATTCGATTGTTCACAGTACCATTACATAGTTGTACATTCATCACCTAAATCAATCCCTGACACCTTCATTAGCACACACACAAAAATAACAAGAATAATAATTAAAGTGAAAAAGAGCAATTAAAGTAAAAAAGAACACTGGGTACCTTTGTCTGTTTGTTTCCTTCCCCTATTTTTCTACTCATCCATCCATAAACTAGACAAAGTGGAGTGTGGTCCTTATGGCTTTCCCAATCCCCTTGTCACCCCTCATAAGCTACATTTTTATACAACTGTCTTCGAGATTCATGGGTTCTGGGTTGTAGTTTAATAGTTTCAGGTATCCACCACCAGCTACCCCAATTCTTTAGAACCTAAAAAAGGTTGTCTAAAGTGTGCGTAAGAGTGCCCACCAGAGTGACCTCTCGGCTCGTTTTGGAATCTCTCTGCCACTGAAGCTTATTTCATTTCCTTTCACATCCCCCTTTTGGTCAAGAAGATGTTCTCCGTCCCACGATGCCGGGTCTACATTCCTCCCCGGGAGTCATATTCCACGTTGCCAGGGAGATTCACTCCCCTGGGTGTCTGATCCCACGTAGGGGGGAGGGCAGTGATTTCACCTTTCTGGCTTAGCCAGAGAGAGAGGGCCACATCTGAGCAACAAAGAGGCATTCGGGAGGAGGCTCTTAGGCACAACCATAGGGAGGCCTAGCCTCTCCTTTGCAGCAACCGTCTTCCCAAGGGTAAAACCTATGGTAGAGGGCTCAACCCATCAAACCACCAGTCCCCTATGCCTAAGACCCCATCTTAAACATATTACTGCAAGGTCTTGTCAATTAATTCTCAAAATCACAGCATGTAATTAACATATAAGGCTAACATTTAGCATTTTTTTTAAAAACTTCTAATACATTCTCTAAATCACAGAAGAATCTTGAAACCAAACAAAAATATATTCTCGATACCCAAAGTTGAAAGACTTATTGTTGATCATTTTGGGGAAGGATAAAGCTGTACTTGAAGGGTGAATACAATCTATTATAGATCAAACAAAAGTTTTGTGATTCTAATATTTTTTTAATTAGCTAAACTGGCATTCAAAATGTCTCTATTTTAAACTAAAATGTCATAAAGCATTAAATTGAGAAAATTTTAAAGGCATATCATAATTAAACTTTTCTGAAAAGTTTAAATTTGTTTTATATGGTACTTAAGAAAAGTAATACTTTACATGTAGGTCACAGTTTTTACTATCAGAGGATTTTTTTTTTTCTGTACACTTAGTTAAGCAGTGAAAAAAGCCTTTTTAGATTCAGAATTCTTATCATCAGCATCAAATACTAATTTTACTGTGTCTCACAATATAAGAGGGTGTTCCATTTTTGTACATTTATGTTAAGGATAATTTGACAATAAAATTGTTTTATTGACCATGTTCAAGCTATATAGCATATTTGTAAGCTGCACTTCTCAGCTATCTCTATGCTGAATGTTGTAAGGTTTTTATACTTAAAAACAAACAAAAAAACTTTTCTTAACTGAGAGGCAAGTCTGGCATAATTACATGTCACCATGCAATCCTCATCCAATAAGCTTGTGGTTTCCCAAATTTAGGGCTAAGCATGTAGTTTAGCAGTGAGCTGACATTTAGTCTTGTTCTTCTTTGAGCCCATAAATGGTGACTCCATCTTTGATGTGTGCCACTTAATTTACAACTATTTTCTTCAATTTTTTTAAAAGTTAGAAATAACATACACATTTTTGGTACGTTGACAAAGAATATCAGCAACTCTCCTCCTGACATGAAATATTTAATTCACGATATCCAGATGAGGATATGATTAAAACAAGCCCTGGGCTGTATCTGCCTAAGTGCTTACAAGTGTCAAACCTGAGTGATGTCTCTGACAATGGAGTCTAGGAAGGATCAAGAACACAAATATGTATTTGTCCCAGAAATAGAGTGGTCCATACTTTGATACAGTCCAGTGGGAACCAACATGTATAGTTTACTGGATTGAAAATAGCATCCTCCATCTCATTCAGTGGTAATGCAAATCTATGATCCATGTGGCTCATAGCCTCATAGCTGTTTTTGGGTTTTTTGTTTTTTGTTTTTTGTTTTGGTAGAAGGATATCAGGCCAATAGATTGCCTACTTTGGGTTTCTTCTAAATAGTTGAAAAACTATAGATAAATCATCAAAGAAGAAAACTTTTTCACTTATTATGCTCAATCTTTTTTCTTCCATAATTAAAGCAAAAGTATCTCAGCTACTGTCCCCTTTTGAAATGCCATTGTTATCTGAGTAGTCTGGTAAGCTCATCTGGCTACTTAATTCTTCACTGTGCTTTGCTATGACATCTTACAACATTTGCTAGGACAATTAATTTTGATTGTACATTTTCGTTGAACTTTTGGTGAAATCGTTTCCCTCTTTTTATAGCATAATTTTTTTTTTCTTTCTTTTTTTTTTTTTAAGAAAAAGCTTCTAAAGCTAGATTCTTTCCTTTCAGGAGCATAGGGGATGGGAAATGACAACAAATTTAAAACCGTTCTCCTGCATCTAATTTTTTTTTTAATTGTTTAAAAGTTTGTAACTACCAGGTGATTTCGCCCGGGAAAATGGAAAATCTAATACGCTTCTTAGGAAGTCTATGCCCAAGCAGGACGCTTAAACTCTGCTAACCCCAAGGTTGGGAAAATTCTTGTTGCTCTTCTTGCCGATGATATACGGTAGAAGGGTTGGCCCTCTTTGGTCCACCTGCCAGCAGAGTTTAAAGTTTCTGAGGCTCCGAGGAACACAACGCCTTGGATTAAAAAGCCTAAAAGGGAGGAAAGGCAGTTCTGCTGCATCAAGGAAGACGTTAAACTCCGGCTGAGCTAAATATCTTTCTTTTCCTGCTTCCATGCACACGACCGGCCTCTTCTTTCACTGACCAAAGATTGTTTCTGACAATCCAGGATATACAGAAAGCTTAGAGTCATATGGCTGGAAAATGAAACGAGCCAGGAGTGTGGCCACAGCATTATTTTGTAGTCGCGTGGTACCAGAAGGGCAGTCAGTGAACGGCGCACGGATGTGAACGGACAATTTTATAATGTGAATTTTTCCCCCACAAAGCTAGAACAGATTTCATGTACCTGCCTTTTCTTTTGGTCTTTTTTACTTGCCGTTTCTCTTTCTCTGCCATATCAATTAATTCAACTTTGCAGTGGGGTGGCCAAAAAGGAAGAGAAAGGCGATCTCGATAGTCTTGGCCAGTGTCCGAGGAGTCACGGCGCTCAGGGAGCTGCGGCTGCGACTCGCTGCTTCCAGTGCGGATTTCAGGGCTAGTATCGCGCAGGCTGTTATGGAGCGGACGGTGCCCTCCACCCGCCGAGGCTAGTGACCTGGGCGTCGGGAGCGGTCTGCTGATTTCGCTGCAGCCTTCAAGGCCGCTGCTGCCTCTCCTCTGCAGCGGTTTATCACCATTATCATCGTTCCAGAAAAGTCATGGAAGACGGCCCGCTGCCAGACCTCAGAGACATCGAGCTGAAGCTGGGGCGCAGAGTGCCGGAGAGCCTAGTGCGCTCGCTCCGTGGGGAGGAGCCGGTTCTCCGCGAAAGGGACAGGGACCCCTGCGGGGGGAGCTGCGGCGGCGGCAGCGGCGGCGGCTGCAGTAGTAGCAGCAGCTGCTGCAGTTTCCCTCCCTCATTGTCATCCTCCTCTTCTTCCTCCTCAGCCTCTGGTTCTCCACGACGAAGCCACTCCAGCACCCTGGAGAGGCTGGAAACCAAGCTTCACCTCCTCAGGCAAGAGATGGTGAGTGTGGGGCACCAGCCCCGGGAGAGGGATTCGGGATGAAAGATGTGGAGATCGGAGGATGGGGCTCAGGGGAGAGGGTGGCATGGGCTGCAGAACCGAGAGAGAAGTGCTGGATGCGTGGGAAATGCTGGATAGAGGAGCGCGCGGAGGGCGCACGTCAGGAGGCAGCTGCTGCGAGGCTTGTTTACCCCGGACTTTGCTCGGTCACGGTTTGCTATGACAGCAGAGCCTGTTCTGCTCTGAGTACTTTCTGATAGCATGGTCAGGCTGCGTCCGGCTCTGACCACTCAGGGGCCAGCCCTCAGCCACTCGGTCACTAGCCCGCCGACGGTTTGCAGTCACTGCACCCATATGGGGCCTGCTGCGCGCCGGTCACCCTTCCGATAGGTTCAAAAGGTGGCCCAGTTCATTGCACTAACAGCAAAGATACTTCCTGGTTTGCCGGGAGGTGGCGCGGCGGGGGCCCGGCAGCCCTACTTCCTCACTCCTCTTCCAGCAGACCCTCCCCTTCCCCGCCCCTTTAGTGCAGCAGCCACAGCTTTCCGAGGCCACTCTTGGACTGATTCTCCACATCTGGTTCTGAAAACAATGATCCACTCGTCCCTGATGTCGTTATGAATAGTTTGTTTCACTGTTTTGATCCAGGCGAACAGGTGATCCCGAGATGCAGGGATTCGTTAATGACCACCCTCTATCATTCCCCCTCAGTCCTCAGTCTGCAATTGTTTTCTCTGCTGTTTGAAAACGTTAGCTTAAACGTTAGCTTAAGACAATGGGACACTTACAGGATCTGAGAATCCTTGTTATTCCGGATGTACTTAGACTGAGATATTTATTTACTTGCCATGAGCTCTTAGGCAAACCACCTTACCCCTGTGGACCTCAGTTTATTTGTACAATGAGCTGATTGGAGGAAATGATCTCTTCCTAAATACTTTTAAGAAAATGACCACAAAACAACAGCATTTCTTACCAGCTGAGAGATTTAAGAAAGTTGAAACAGTTGACATAAGTCACCTAGAGGATGGTGAGGATTTTCTACATAAATGAACAGATGTACTGAGTATTTGCATTAAAACAAAATAACCAGAGGTGTTTACCTTGCTCCCCTCTTTTTGCTGTTGGAAGAGAGAATACGTTTCATTGCATAATGTGATCTTGGAAAATATATTAGGGCAAAATGTCAGTCAGAGGCCAAATTCCTGTGTGTGGAATTTTCACCCTACTCTACACAAAGACTCAAGGATGTCACTGTAAAAACTTCTAACAAGATTGTAAAGGTTGTTCTTCATAAGGAATTTAGTTTTTACCTTTCAAAATATCCATTTTCCTCCTGCATGGCATGTTACAGATGTTGAGAGCAAGAATTTATATGTACACAAACATACCATGTGTTATGCAAGTGATTTTATTATTGTATTCATTCTTCACTCTCTAAATACACACACATACACAGGTTATACATTTTAGTCATTCGACAAGTGTTTATTAAGCATTTTCTATATCCTGGTAATGAACTGGCTGCTCAAAATATAAAATGAAGACATAAAGGGGCCTGTTCATTAAGGTCTCTGAAATCCCTTATACCCGTTTGCCAGTTATTATTTGTAGTATCTAAAGCTAAGTGTGTTGGAGAACTCCATAGGATGGAGAAAAATATCCGGTATTTCCAACTAAGATACTTTCCAGGCTTATCTGTTATTCTTAATTAAAATTTCATGTAATTGACAAAAATCTGTTCCCCCAAACCAGATGTAGCTATGTTATAATGATCAGGGCATAATTAATTAAAGAAAACAAAAACAAAAAGCAGAAATACTCAGCAACATCTGCAGCAGCAAATTGTTAAACTGACTATTCATTATATTTTCTATCAATCAGAATCCATAAATTTGGGATAATTTTTGCCAAGGCAGATATTTACATGTTAAACTTTGCACTCTCCACTGGGCAAATGATAACATTGGCTATGGAACTTTAGAGGGAGGGGATTTAAAAACAGGTATATTCCCTTGCCAATGAGACTGTTTCCCCTACTTTACAGAATTCTTGTGGAAGCTAAAAACCCCCATTTCAGCACAAATGCAAAGCAACAGATTTGTTTTTATATAGACTTGGCAGTTTTGTTAAAAACATTGAACAGATGCAGTTCTGAAGTTCTTTCTGTCTCCTCCGAGCATCCCCATGTATAAAAGTTTGAGACTGGAGCTGAACTATGACCTATTAATCGTGATTTTCATGATCTCTTCTGCCCTATGCTAAGGATAATGTGATAACCACCTTGATATTATGCATAATCCATATTTCATGCTCATTATTTTGAGTTGTTTGCAGGTTTTCTTCTTACATGGCCTGGAATTATCAGGCTTTGGGTCTGCCCTCAGAAGTCCTTCCTAATAACCTCCTTAGCCATGTGCAGCCTTTATAGAGACCTCTAGGAATTAAGCCTCCCTTATTTTCCTTTTAGGATGGGTGTATGCACCCTTGACACAGAACTGCAGCATAGACTTGCAGGGAGATAATCTCAACATTTAAAGTTCATTACATACAAATTATTTCGTCATTGTTTCTTTCTTCTCCTTGTATACTTTTATGGATATAATTTCCTTCAGTCTTACCAGTGATTGTTGTAATCACTGATTTTACAGATCCTTGGGACCCAGCTGTAATGGAGACAAGTTGAAAAAATATTGAAGGGGAGGAAAATTCTATGACCAAATCTCTAAATGCAAAAACCCTTATTAAAAGCATAAATAGCACCATACCCAATAAAGAGTGTGGGTTTAAGGGAAAATATTGGGTAAGGAAATTTGCCCACATGAATTTGGTTCATTAAGCCAATTCAAGGTAACCATCAGGATATTTTGATGGAGAAAGGAGCAAATTTTCTGAATGGGAAGTGTTTTTATTTTGACTTTAAAGATGAGCAAATTTGATAATGAAATAAGCAAATGCAGAGATTCACACAAGAAATTTATGATGAAATTGGAAATAGGTATCAGTTTTTGCACAAATTCTGTGCAATAATATCTGTTCTCTACTTTTCCATTCAGAGTGTTTTAATATCTGTCTTATCATTTGAGCCTAAGATCAAATTGGGAAAGAGGAAGTATTTTCATCTACATTTTGCCAATGAGCTCATTGACAGTTGAGAAAGCAGGCAAAGTTTGCACAGTTAATTAGTGAACAGAATCACAACTTGAACTCACATCACCTTTGTCCTCATTCTAGTCTGTATCTTCAAAATATAGCACAGTTCTTATAAATCTGTGATACTCAGCTCCCCCTAAAGTGCTAAGGGACCACAAAAAAAGGCCCTCAGGGTATATGTTAGGGGTTGTTTCAGACACAGGTTCATTCAATAATCAACAAATGTTTATTGAGTTCCTACTATGGGCCAGACCCACTTCTAGATTTGGGATTATAGACAATAATATAAATAGATATTCACTGCTTTAAAAAGTCAATCTTCAGAGGTCATGTCCTAATGTGGAATTTTCACCCTGTAGTCTAAAAAAAAAGCTCTTTGCTAAAAATTTCTTGAGAATGGTACTTTAATTATTGGTTATCAAATGATATCCAACTCATTTTTCTAATAAATATAAGTAATCTGTTCAAACCCATATTTGACAGCCATTAATAAACTTTATATTGTACTTTTCTATTGTTAACTATTCAAAAAGTGTGTGCTGTCTCAGTATGTCCACATCATACTTCTCATTTGAAAGAGAAAATTATTTTCTTCAATTTACTCTGGAAGAAGTTTGAACTACATAAGATTATGAAGGCAATCATTGAAAAATATGAATTTGGAGTTAGAAGGGGCCTACTGCAACCTCTCAAGTTTGCTTTCTAGATAATTACTGTTCAGAAATTCAAAGTATACTTTGGAATGGACTATATACTGCCTGTTGAAAACACATTCTGGATTCTAGTTGATTCTATGCTATACAGGGATGGTTTACCAAACAGATTTGAAAATACTGTGTCCTGATTTCTACATTTCTGTTAATACTTGGCATAGCAGCTATGTAATAGTGAAACATAAATACCCTCAAGCCAATTCCTTATCCTTTCTTACTACTAAAACATTCAGATACATCACCTGATTCCTCGACCCTTGCTTTAATGAAATTTTTAGGGCAGTACCCAGGCCTAGACACAAACACACATATACACATACAAATATAGAAATAATAATCGAAGTGTATACCTCAAAATATTAAAAGTCTTTAGGTTGGTAGGTTTAATCTTGTTTTTTATTGATACTTTCTCTTATTGATCTTTTCCATGCTTTTCTCCTGTGGTAAATGATTTGCTTACTTTTGTTATAAAAACAAAATAAAAATTATTTTAAATTTACTCAAAAAAGATAATAATTCATGAAATTAACTTCATGATTTGCAATACTTTGAAATAGACTAGCAGATTTCTCCGGCGTTCCATCACATTTATTTTCCCTAAATTGGACAAGAATTAAGAAAAACGAAAACCCTTAGGTATATAATTGAGAAGATGTAAAGTGGAAGGCACCATCCTTGTTGAGTTCACAAGACAGCTGGAAGATAAGATGTGAATATCATTTGGCCAGAGGAAAATTACAGACTAGCATATAAGTGGGTGTGTAATGCTGTAGCAGAGATCATAAGTGTTGAGACTAATAGATAAAACTGAGGAGATTTCTGAAACGAAGTTTGTCTTGTAGAAGGAATTAAGAGTGCTGATTACTATGCAAATTAAGAGCTTAATATTAAGGATGAAGACGTCAAGGAAAAGAGTAGCTCTGATTCCTACCAGTGGCTTCTTCTGTCATTTTACCTATGAAATGCTACCATATTTACTTAATCTAATAAGAAAATCTTGTTCAAACATGTTTCCTTAAACCTGGTTCACCAACTGACAGCCAATACAGACCAAGGAAATAATGTTACTTTCTGAGAAAAAGATAGATACAATTTAGAGGATTTATAAATAACTTGAAATCAGAGACATTTCCAAATAATGATAAGCCCAGACTCCTCCTATGAATGTACGTTGGGATGACTGACACATAGGTAAGGAGCACTTTCTTACCTCAGACAACTTCCTTCTATACTATTCAGGTTTCACAGCCATACTGCCCCGATCTTGAGATACTACAAATTTATATTAAGGTATTAGTTTTTGAAGACATTATTTCTGAAACTGGGGATCATGGCTGGAGAATCAAAGTCCATGAGAATTTGTTCCTTTTCTTTGTTTTTGTTTTTTTTCTTTTAAATTTTATTTTGAAATAAATTCAGACTTACAGGAACAGTTGCAAAAACAATACAAACCACATACACAGAACTCCAGCATACCCCAATCCCCCTCCCCCGATACCCTGATCCACCAACTTTAACATCCTGTCACACCACCATTTCTTTCTTTTCCTCCCTCCCTCCCTCCTTCCCTCCCTATCTATCATCCATCATCTATGGCTCTGTCTTCTGAACATATGAAAACAGGCTGCACACATCCTTGAACAAACAATATAATTCACATATACATTTCCCATGAACAAGAACATTCTTTTATGCAATCCCATTAAGCACAGCTAAGAAGTTCAAGAAATTCAACACTGATACAAAGCTTACATTCTATATTTCCTTTTTTTTTTTCTTATGTCCCAACTGTGTCCCTTGGAGCCTCCTCTCCTCCATCCTCAGATCCCATCCAGGATCATCCTTGGCATTTAATTGTCATTGCCTATTTAGACTTTTTTTTTTTTTTTTCACTTGTGGAAACATATATACAGCCTAAATCTTCCCATTCCAACCCCTCCCTAGCCTTCCATTAGTGGGATTAATCACATTCAGAATGTTGCAATGCTATCATCTTCCCACCATCCATTGCTAGAAATTTCTGTTCATCCCAAACAGAAACCCTACACTCATTTCTTAACTCTCCATTGCCCCTTCCCCCACTTCTCATAACCCATACTCCACTTTTCATCTCTATGGTCATATTCTCTGATACTTTCTTTGTGTTTACCGTGGAGCTTAAATTTAACCTCTTAAGTCTATAACAATCTTGTTTTTCTTTGATACCAACTTAACTTCAATAGGACACATAAACTATGTTCCTATACTCCTCCATTCCTCCACCTTTATGTAGTTCTTGTCAAAAATTACATATTTTACATTGAGTCCAAACCACCGATTTATCATTACAGTTTATGTATTTTAGATCCTGTAGGAAGTAAATAGTGGAGTTACAAATCAAAAATACAGTGGCATTGGTATCTATATTTACCATGTAATCTTTACTAGAAATCTTTACTTCTTCATGTGGTTTCAGTCAATTGTTTAATGCCCCTTTCTTTCAGCCTGCTTAATTTCCTTTAGCATTTCTTATAGGATTGATCTACTGGTGATGAAGTCCCTCAGCTTTTGATTATACAGGAATGTTTTCATCTCCCCCTCATTTTTACCCTCCAAGTGTTTGTGAGTTTTCTGTCTCTGATGGTTATTGACTTGTGTTTGTATTCCACTGTGGTCAGAGAATGTGCTTTGAATATATTCAATTTTTTTTTTTTTTTTTTTTAATTTATTGAGGCTTGTTTTATGTCCCAACATATGGTCTATTCTGAAGAAAGATCTGTGATCACTAAAGAAAAATATGTGCCCTGGTGATTTGGGATGTAATATTTTATATATGTCTGTTAAATTTCTCTATATCTCTCTCTCCTTTCTTTGTTTCTCTGTTGGTAGGGCTCCCTTTAGTATCTGAAGTAGGGCAGGTCTTTTGTTAGCAAAATCTCTCAGCATTTGCTTGTCTGTGAAAAGTTTAAGCTCTCCCATAAAGTATTCTTGGTTGGAAATATTTCTCTCAGAATTTTAAATATGTCATGCCACTGCCTTTTTGCCTCCATAGTGGACACTGAGTAGTCACTACTTAGTCTTATGTTGTTTCCTTTGTATGTGGTGAATTGATTTTCTCTTCCTCCTTTCAGAACTTGCTCCTTCTCTTCAGTATTTGACAGTCTGATCAGAATATGCCTTGGAGTGGTTTATTTGGATTTATTCTATTTGGAGTTCGCTGGGCATTTATGCTTTGTGCATTTATATTACGTAGAAGGTTTGGGAAGTTTTCCCCAACAATTTCTTTGAATACTCTTTCTAGACCTTTATTCTTCTCTTCCCCTTCTGGGACACTAATGAGTCTTAAATTTGGACGTTTTATTTTATCTATCGTATCCCTGAGATCCATTTAGATTTTTTTGTTTTTTTCCCCCATTCTTTCTTTTGTTCTTTCACTTTCCATTCTGTGGTCCTCGAGGATGCTGAGTCATTGTTCAACTTTGTCTAATCTTGTATTATGAGTATCTGGTGTCTTTTTAATTTGGCCAACAGTTTTCTTAATTTCCATAAGGTCTTCTATTTTTTTATTTACTCTTGCAATATCTTCTTTATGCTCTTCTAGGGTCCTCTTTATATCCTTTATATCCTGTGCCATGCTCTTCTTCATGTCCTTTATATCCTGTGCCATGCTCTCATCATTTGACTTTAGTTCTTCGATTAATTTTGCCAAGTACTGTGTCTCTTCTGATCTTTTGATTTGGGTGTTTGGGTTTGGGTTCTCCATATTGTTTGGTTTTAACATATGCTTTAAGATTTTTTGTTGTTTTTGGCCTCTTGGCATTTGCTTTACTTGATAGGGTTCTTTCAGGGTTTATAAAATACCAGTCTCTAATTTGTCAGGTCTACAGCTTGGTGGTGTACACTTTCTCTAACTAATGAGCAGATGGTGTCTGCAAGTCATCTATTCCCCTCAAGTCAGTTCTCTCCAACTTAGTCTTTGTGGTGTGTGGGGGTCTAATTCTTGTGGGGCTCAATTGGTGCACTAACTTTGGGTGTGTTGTTGATGCTGTCTGCCCTGAATGTGGGGCATGTGTCTGAGTGGTTAGGGAGGCAGGGCAGCTTTAATAATCAAACATCCTAGGTGTTCCCAGAGATTTAAGGCTGTTGCTAGAGTGTAAGCCTTCACCTCAGTCCCGCCACAGTTCGTCTCTGCTGCTGACCCATAAGTACCTGGAATAGGCATAGCATCCCTGGGATTTCTGAGCGGGTCCCCCATCTCAGCCATGCTCTTCCAGGACCCCTGCCGAGGGAAGGCTGTGCCACATCACAAGTGTGCACCAGCCCTCCAGGGAAACCCTGGGCTGCCAGGCCGTGCAGGGGCATTCCCAGCCTGCTGTAAAGATTGGTTGAATGGGGCGTGTTAATTTACCCCCTCTTTGCACAGCTCCTCCTTCCCAGCTCCAGGACAATTGGCTGGGGATGCCCTAAAGGCTACTGTCCACAGCCAATATTGTGGCATGTGTGCGGTGCTGCAGGAAACATTACCTGTCACACTGGGTTTCTTGGCACGGCTCTGGGTGATGGGTCCAGGCCCGGGCAGGAGCATCCCCAGCCAGCCAGGGAGATGGTTGCAAGGGGCATTGTTTCTTTCTCCTTTTGGCTCCCCTCTGCCCCCCAACCCTGAGACAATCAGCATCGGGTGTGGGAAGGGCTATCCTCCATGCCGGACACTGAGGCGTTGGGACAGCCTGCTCCTGCCGTGCTTTACTGCACGGTTCTCACCATTGTATCCACAGTCGGTTCCAGGATTTTTTTTTTTTTTTTTTTTAAAAAGAACTAGTCCATCTCTAAACACCAACCCACAGTTTCCCCACACTGCAGTGCAGCAACAAGACTTTCAGCCGGCTCACTCATTCGTTTCACAATGCAGACTCCTGGTTTCATCAAATGCACAGTCTCTGTGGATTTAGCAGACCTTGTCCAGCTGGTGCATCGCTGAAACTGGTGTTCTGGGTCACTTTCTGGCTTTTATTCAGTATTTTTCACGGAGGTGTTTTTTTGCCCTGTCTTACTTAGCCTCCATCTTGGGTTCTCTCCTCTTTTTCTTTAAAGGGTGTTCCTTTGTTATTTCTTTAATGGTTGTTCATTCACTATTCAATGGGCCTCTGGTTTAGTGGGAATTTCATAGGCTTTGAAACCAGACAAGCTAGGATTCCAGTCAAGGCTAGAGCAGGTCAGGGTACAAATCAACAGGGCCCAGCAGGCTGCTAAGGCCCAGCACTCTGCCCCTGTGAGACTGTTATCCCATCTTTCTGATGGGAGGGTCTGTTCAGCTCCCATTGACCCTTATTTTAGTCTTGACTCTCTCACTGGTGACATTGAGCAAGTTATTTAGCCACTCTGGGGCTCAGGGATAAAATCATCTTTATTAAGACATTGTAAGAATTCAACTCCTGTAGCCCTCGATGGGCAATGTGTCTTTAGAACATGGGAGCTAGTAAGTCCAGGCTCCACAGGGTAGGCTGCAAACAGGAAACTCCAATAAAGGTGATGTTGAAGTCCTTAGTCCGAATTCCCCAGATGAAGCTGGTTGGCTGGAAATTCTGGAAAGAGCCAATTCTGAAGTTGAGGCAGAAATTCTTCTGACTCTGAAACCCTCAGTTCTGGTTTTTAAGACCTCAACATAATTGCATGAGATTCCCTACATTGCTGAAGGCAATCTCCTTTGTTGATTGTAGACAATGTGCTAATTATAGATGCAAATTCCTTTCTATGAAATACCCTCACAGTAATAAGCAGGCCAGTGCCTGACCAAACAACTGGACAGCATAACCAAACCAAGTTGATGTATGATTTGAACCATCACAAACATCTAGGGGCCTTCTCTACCAGCCAGACTCTATCATATAAATATGACTTATTCTGTCTTTCTCTCCCTCCCTCCCTCCCTCCCTTTCTCTCTCTCTCTCTCCCCCCCCTCTCTCTCTAGCATTTCCCCAGCTTTAGTACAACTGGAAATCTTGATTTTTGTTTTAGACTTAGCATTTATTACATACTTTGTACTGAGCATACTGCTCAGTATAGTAGCATATATTAAAAAATTGAAGAACCTATAGCCCAGGAAGTCTGACAAACTTAAGACTAGTATTTGACAACTTATAGTGAGACCTATTTATGTCCAAGGCACTGTATTAGGTAAATATTTCATATGCATTATCCCATTGAAATCTTTTACAATCTTTTAGTTAAATGTAATTTCCCCAACCATATTATTGATAAAGACTTGAGCTAAGGCTCAAGATTATCTAGAATTATTTAGAATACCTTGACTCTCATGTTGACACATAGGATCAAATGTATTGTGCAGTTTGGATGTATTATGTCCCCCAAAATGCCATGTTCTTTAATGCAATCTTGTGGGGGCAAAAACATTAGTGTTGATTAGGTTGGAATCTTTGGATTAGGTTGTTTCCATGGAGATGTGGCCCACTCAACTGTGGGTAACACCTTTGATTAGATTATTTCCATGGAGTTGCGGCCCCACCTATTCAGCATGGTCTTGATTAGTTTACTGGAGCCCTATAAAGAGGTCAGACAGAAGGAGCTCAGTGCTGCAGCTGAGAGAAACATTTTGGAGATGGCTGCTGAAAGCAGACTTTTGCTTTGGAGGTGCTAGCCCAGAGTTTGCTCCTAAAAAGCAAAGAGAGGACAAATGCCCCAAGAGCAGCATTTTCAAGAATGCACAGGAGCTGAAAGAGGAGCTGTAACACAACCCGAGATCAGCAAACGCCAGCCATGTGCCTTCCTAGCTAACAGAGGTTTTCTGGATACCATTGGCCTTCCTTTGGTAAAGGTATACTCATGTTGATGCCTTAATTTGGACATTTTCATGGTCTTCAGACTGTAAATTTCTAATTAAATAAACCTCCCTTTTAAAAGCCAAGCCATTTCTGGTAATTTGCATAATGGAAGCATTAGCAAACCTGAACAGATTTTGGTACCAGAGAAGTGGGGTGCTGCTGAGTTCACAAATACCAAACATGTTGGAACAGCTTTTTAAATGGATAAGGGGAAGATTCTGGAAGAATTATGAGGAGCTGGATCAAAAAGGCCTAGATGGCTTTGAAGAGACTGTTCTAGAAATACGAACTCTAGAGATAGCTCTGATGAGGCCTTGAACAGAAATGTTGAATGTGTCATTGCAAACTGGAAGAAAGGTGATCCTTGTTTTAAAGTGGCAGAGAACCTGGAAAAATTGAGCCCTAGTGTTGGATGGAAGGCAGAATTTGAAAGCAACAAGCTAGGATACTTAGCTGAAGAGATTTCAACAGTAAATATCAGAAGTGTGGCCTGGCTTCTCCTTGCAGCTTATAGTAAAATGTGAGAGGAGAGGGATAAGCTGAGAAATGAACACATAGGTAAAATGAAACCAGAAACTGATGGTCTGGAAAACTCTGGGCTTGCAGAAAGGGAAACCCCAAAGGCTACAGCCCCACGTGAGGATTTACTGAAACCTGGAAACAGTTAGCCATCTTAGTACAAGCCAGGATTAGAGATGGAGTTATCCAGAAAGGATTTGTGGAAACTCCTGTTGTCTGATGGTTTTGACTCCTGTGTGCTTCATGCCAAGCCAACAAATTTTTTTGTGAGATCTGTATAAACGGAGTCACTGCCAGTCTGGACTAGAGGGGATGGAGAAGGAATAAAGTGAAAGAAAAATGACTTCAGGGGCAGAACCATGGAAGCTAAGGTCTGAAGCCAAGAAATCTCAGGCAAGGAGACCAGAGAAGCCCATGCATGTGGAAAGGGTGAGTTTGCCCTGAAGGCAGAGGGTGGGCCTCCCTCTTCAATGCTCAGGAAGAGTGCTGCCACCCAGGCCTCTGAAAGGGTGGAGCACATTCCCTGGAGATTGGAGAGAGCCTGGCCAACCCCCCACTGTTCAGAGAGGGGAGAGCCTTTGCCCTGGAGAGGCAAAGTCTAGGTGGCAGCCCGATGCTTGAGGAGGGTGAGGCCAAGAAGAATATGTGTGGATATGTTGGAGCACTCATCCCGACATTTGGAGAGAAAAGGGCTGCCACGAAGGCCCTTGGAAACGGTTAGACTCCTTCTCTCTCAAGCCTCAAGGATACAGCATAATTTTATAAATGACTCTCAGACTTTGAAATCTAATGGAGTTTGTCCTATGGATTTTAACTGTTTTGGTCCTGTGAACCCTGTTTCCCTTTTGGTTTCTCATAGCAATGGGTATGTTTATCCTATGACTGTCCCTCCTTTGTATATTGGCAGGAGACAACTTGTTCTGAGTTTCATAGGTCCACAGCTAGAGGGGAATTTTGCCTTAGGACAGACCACGCCTGTAACTGATTTTGATGGGATCTTGTATTTACCTATCATTACTGAAATAATTTAAGTTTCTATGATATTGTGATGGGATGAATGCATTTTATTCATGGAAAGATCATGTCCTTTTGGGGTCCAGGGGGTGGAGTGTGCCAGTTTGGCTGTATTATGTCCCCCAAAATGGCATGTTCTTTAATGCAGTCTTGTGGGGGCAGATGCTTTAGTGTTGATTGGGTTGGAATCTTTGGATTAGGTTGTTTCCATGGAGATGTGACTCACCCAACTGTAGTAATACCTTTGATTAGATTATTTCCATGGAGGTGTGGTCCCACCCATTCAACATGGTCTTGATTAGTTTATTGGAGCCCTATAAACAGCTCAGACATGCAGTGCTGCTCAGTGCTGTAGCTGAGAGACACATTTTGGAGATGGCCACTGAAAGCAGACTTTTGCTGAAACTTTGGAGATGCTGCCCAGAGTTTGCTCTGGCGAAGCTAAGAGAGGACAGATGCCCCAAGAGCAACATTTTCAAGAATGCACAGGAGCAGGAACACAACCCAGGATCAGCAGATGCGAGCCATGTGCCTTCCCAGCTAACAGAGGTTTTCCAGATGCCATTGGCCTTCCTTTGGTGAAGGTATACTTGTGTTGATGCCTTAATTTAGACATTTTCATGGCCTTTGGACTGTAAATATGTAACCAAGTAAACCTACCTTTATAAAAGCCAGTCCATTTCTGGTATTTTGCATAGTGGCAGCATTAGCAAACTGGAACATGTATATATACACTCTTTTTCCAGAATTTCAAAATATTAAACATGTTAAGCTGTATGCATGTTTTCCATGATCCCACCAAGAAAGAACAATAACAGTCTCTGACTTGGGAACACTCTAGATATGGATAACCATATCCAAAAGTCAACACCAATCAGTTCCCAGCAATTGTAGTCTTCCTCTTTTACTATTATCCCCAGGATCTCCCTAAATACTCCCTTCTACCCCACAGGAACTGCTAGTGATCAAGGCTCAAAGCTCAATAGTGGAGCCCAATAGTGTTCAAGATTTAGGAGTTTCAACAACTTACCAATGGTAGCATTTTACTTCCTCAAGTGATTCTGTTCAGGGTAATGCTTGAGACCTTAGATAACTCACTAGAAAAGACAAGAAATTGAGAATCTTGATATCATCTTGTGTGCATTACAGCAGTACTTTCAAATTACTGTTTTTCTAACAAGAGCTTGATTATCCTATTTTTCTAAAATGATATCAATTACACAGCAGTATGGTAGGACTTCTCACATGTGTGGTCACAATACATTGCTCCAAATTGTGCCTCAGTGTAAAGTGAAGATATAGAATTCAAAAGAAAAAAAAGTCTATATTTTCAAATGTACATTTCTTAGACTTCAAAATATAACATGAATAATTTATTTTTTTAAAAGGAGTGAGATAGTATGATGGATTTTTATATGAAGTTAATGGTGTCTTCATCTTACACATAAGGAAACTATGGGTTGCAGAGGAGAAGTCTTTCACTAAATCATGTAAGTGGAGAACCTGTGATTCCCTGCAGTCATTCAAACAAAAGCCACTGCATACCTGGCTATATGCTGGATCCATATTACTCTGAAATCATACTATATCCATGCACGATGAGGCATGCGTGAATGAACATTTTTACTGTCATTTCTTCACACATCTGCCAATGGATCTTTTGCTATGCCTTTGAAAATACTTGTTTTCTTTTTTAAAATTAAATAAATGCTTCCTCATTTAAAAACTTCCAAACATGTGGACATAAATTGTAAAAGAAAAACTCTAAATCCCCCTTCAACAACTTCCGTGGCACACCTTACCATCTTACTCTAGCCTCCAAAAGAAACTGCTGCTGATCTTTTGAAGTGTATCCTTACAGATCACCTGTGTGTGTATGTAAATGCACAGATATACTTACATATTTTGGTGTATTTGGATTTTATTTTCCTTATTTTACATAAGCTTTATTAGTTTAGTGACTTAGTTTTCTGGGGCTGCTGTAACAAAGTGGCACAAACTGGATAACTTAAAACAATAGAAATTTATTGTCTCACAGTTCTGGAGGCTAGATGTCCAAAATCTATAGTGAGTTTTGCCGGAAATCCTTGGTCTTTCATCTCTGTTTGAGTTGACACATGGCTTCTCCAGTATAGTCTATGTCCAACTCTTTCTTTCTAAAAGGGACACTGGTCATATTGAATCAGGGCCCAACCAAATCCAGTTTGGCCTCACCTTACCTAAGAACATTTTCAAAGACTATTTCCAAATAAGGTCACACTCACAGGACCAGGGCTTAGGATTGGAACATATCTTTTTGGGGGACACAATTCAACCTATAACCATAACCTAACATTTACTGAATGATTATAATATGCCAATAAGCAATAAGCAATTTTCATGTATTGTGCTATTTCATTCTCACTCCTTACCTGCTTATTAGGTAGGCACTATTATTATCCCATTTTACTTAGTACAGGAGTGTTAGGTATTGTAAATAGATTTCTGATAGTGCTTAGTAAAATTTTAAGAAATGTTTAGTCAAATTTTATCTTACTCTGTCACTTCTTCTATATGAACTTCAACTAATTACTAATTAAAAATAGTTAATTACTTCACTGTTTATGTTAAGTGATTATCCAGACATTTAATAATTCTTTTGGGAAATAGTTTATGTTCATAGAGATCTCATTTAATCAGAGCATTTCATTCTTCAATTGAAGAAATATTAATGGTCTTCAAGTTGGAATGTACTTCTCTTCAATCATATATGGTTTTAATGTAATCTTCTCATTGAGGTTTTTTTTTTCTGATAATGATAATAATATCAATAAAACTTCTGAAAGGTGGACTAAAAGGCTGGCTTGGCACAAGCTAATACATGTCAGATGAAGAAACAGGATGGTCACCACAGAATTTAGTGTCTTCTGTCACACAGTTGTCATTCACAGGAATCAGATATAATCAGAACATTTGATTCTTCAATTGAAGAAATAATTAATATCCTTCAAATTGACTTATAAGAGAATGATGTGTAAAGCTAGAACAATAATATAATACTGATTAATGAGCCTTTTCTCTGAAGGCCCATTTCTTGGAAGGCTGAAAAGTTGGGGAAGCCTGAAATCAGAACTGTGAGAGTGAAATGCAAATTTGACCATCTCCGGGCACTATCAGGCCCAACACTTCATTTGGCAGATTCAAGACAATCTCCTCAACTGTCTTGGTTGGGCTGGCCAGAGTTTCCATGGCATTTCAGCCTATATTCTAATGAACATTTTTTTTTCCTTCAGAATATTAGTCCCATCAATCAGGAGTTGTCTTTAAGTGGTGAGTTTTCATTCTGGAGCTCTGATGCTTTATGAATTGAGTTCGGATTTTCAGAGCATAATTGATTTCCTCATTCCTAAATTCTAGAGGGCACATTATATTCATTTGCATGTACCCTCCACTCTTATCCACTCATTGCTTTTGTAGAATAATTTCTAAGTTTTAAAAAACATTTCCTGAATAATATGGTTATTTTTATGCTAAGTAAGAGGAAAAGAAGAAATTATTAGGATAATCTATTTGGAATTAAAATTATGGAATTTCCTTTTTTCTGCATATTTTGAATCACAACACCTGAAGTGAGCTTGAATGAAGTCTTCTGATTTTCCATATATTTGGTGAACAGAACAAAGTTGTTGCTATGTTAATATCCACATCAGTAAACTCAGAAAGATTTTGGCACCAGCATCCCATATCCCATACAGCAAGATGTGTCTATTACAACTTGGGGATCTCCAATACAGGCTGTTATTCTAAGAGTTCTCTTAGGGCTTTTTTTTTTTTTTTTTTTTTTTCAATGGTCTGTTAGCTAAACTTGACTACATCAATTTGTTGTTTTGGTGCCAAGCAAGCATAGCCTGAAACCAAAATTGATAAGGAAAGTCCTCACTTCATAATAAAGTTCAACATTCAAGGCTGCCCAACACAGAGAACTACTCGTAGTTCCTCTGATGAGAAGTTAATCATAAGAAGCTCATATTGGCTTTTTACTAGTGTGAAGTTAACTTCATTTCTAGTTTTCTCTTGTTTTCAAACATTTTTTAAATTACTATTGTTAAAATGGTACCTGCTGTTACTAAAACATGCCGACAGTATGAAAGGATCTAAAGCAGAAGATAAAAATAATATACTTTCTTTTCCCAATTTTCACTCCCTAGAGATAAGTATTATGAATAATATTTTACATATACTCCGAGAAACTTTCTGACATATGAAAGTGTATCTGTGGTTTCCTCTATATTTTAACTATATCTATGTATATGTACATGTAATTTTAAAATTGAGATTCTTATGAGCTCATGATGCAACTATTTTTCTAGATTCAGCAAACATTCCACTGTTGATTTTATGTATTTATTTTATATAAATATGTATGTACTTTGCTTCAAAGCACAGCTTTTAGTACTGCAAAGGACAGCAGTAACAGAGTCACTCCATTTGTATAAAATATTACTATTGATGAGGCAAAGAGGTAAAGTCAATAATTTCTAGAAATAGAAAGGAGCACCATAAAACTGTAGCATGAGAAGAAACCTTAGAAGACCTCTAGTCCCATCACCGCTAGCATCCTCATCAGTTTTCATCCATCCTTTCCTCTAGCTTCTTCATTGATGGTGATTTAACTGGCTCCCAAGACAGCCCATTCCATGTCCAAATACCTCTATTCATTATATTCATTAATTGACAGTTCCAGTTGTTCATCAAAAGACAAACTCCATAATTATTCACAATGGAAAAAAGAAATGTTTCCGCTTGTATGTTTGTAAGCCATTTATTTGTAACCTAAGATGGAAGTCTTTCAGTGTAAAGTATAAAGCTCAATGAAGTTCTTATGTTTTATATTTGTATGACTAAAAATGATGCAAAATGATAAAAGAACAGCGTTGCTCTGCATTGGCAAGGACAGGGAGAAATGGGCATTCTTCGGCACTGCTGCTGGAAGTGTATTTTGGAAGACTCATTTAGAGGAAAACTTGGTACTATATTAAAAAAAAAAAAAAATTACTCCTTGACCCAGCAATTCTGGTGCCAGTAATACTATAGAAGTATATCTTAAGGTGTTAATAATGAATTTGTGCAAAAATATTACTGTATGTATTTGGTATTATATATAATGGAAAATAGTGTAATAATATAAATGAGTAAAATGGTAGGTAGGTTATTTATGTACATATGATGGAAATTTTTGTAGTTATTAAAATTATGTTGTAAAAATTATTTATGGAACAGGGAGCAAGCTATGGATATATACATGCATGAAACAAAAAGCTGTAATGAACTATCCTATAATGTTAACAATGGCTGTCATTGCATGGTGGGATTAAGGGTGCCTTTTTTTTTTTTCTGTCGAGTTATTTTGCCATGTGTGTATAATAAAAATCCAAAAGCCTGGGCTTTTGAATGAGATAGACCTGAATTCAAAGAATCACACTCTGTCTCTTATTAGCCATAAGTCTTCAAACGAATAATAAGATTGATACATGTAATATAGCTGGGATTCTGCCTACGAAATACTAAGAACTCATTAAGCATTAGTTTTTTGTTTTTTTTTTTTGCCCTTGCCATTTGATTAGTATAACTCTTTGACACTTGCAGACAAATATAAGATTAGAATTTTTCTTGGCTTCATGTTTTCTTTCTTCTTTTTATATTATCTTTCATAGAAGGGGGTATGGGAATATGTAAGGTAACTTGTTTCCTTGTGCATACTAGATGTGAATCACTAAATTTTAGAGTGAGCATCCCTGCACAGAAGGAACATCAGGAATGATTAGTGCCCAAGTTAATTGGCAGTGCCAGTTGTTCATTGAGAATTAACCACTTCCACTGTGGAATCGTTTCTTTGTAGAATAAGGTGAATTAATAACCAAATGACCCCTAAGAATTTCAGTAATAGTGGCTAATGTTAATAATGGACAGGTCCACTCTAAGAAGTAATGGAGTTGATGGATACTCTCAGAAATATTTACAAAGCACTCCACAGTCTCTTCATATGACCTACTGGGAGCTTCATGCTTCTTGCCAGAAGTAGGTAAGTAGAAAATATTAAGACTCAGATAGATGTTCATATAGTGTTCATACAGGTTTTTTGAGAGAAAATCAGCCTTTGCCCAAAGAGTAGAAACGGATTAGAAATAAAATTTAGTTAAAACTATAGACAAAAGCTCTTTTGAGAATTATATAAAAACTACAATCAAGAATCTGAAACCATACTCTAGTTTTCTACCATATTAAAATCTGATGATAAAATTGTATTGCAAAGAAATAAGCCACAAAGAACCACCATAACTAAATTTTATCACTTAAACAAATCAGTGATTTTAGTCAAACTATAAAACTTAATGACT
The DNA here is from genome assembly GCF_015220235.1 of Choloepus didactylus. Classification (NCBI taxonomy): domain Eukaryota; kingdom Metazoa; phylum Chordata; class Mammalia; order Pilosa; family Megalonychidae; genus Choloepus; species Choloepus didactylus. The sequence goes on from NC_051316.1 coordinate 61,254,584, forward strand.
TATTGGCAGAGTAAATACTACGCATTGACAAAAATCTTTTTGCAGTAAAGGCATGTTATTATTTAAAAATATTTATGACTCTGAGGTTAATGGTTTCCACAGGGTGAAAGTATGACATAATTCTGTATATCATTTTCCTATTGTGCCAAAATTTTAGGCTGTATCTTCCAACTTGATTAATAATCTTTTCACTATCTCTCCCTTGAGATAAGCACACACAGGGCAGAGCTGTGACTAATATTTAATGCTTATATTTCTGTAATTCCTGGCCAAATAGCTACAGACTGATTATTTAATTTGTGAATTTAAGTACACCTTCGTCCTGGCTTCTCGTCTTTTTGTTTGGAATGCATTAGCAGCATTTCCTTTTAGGAGTAGAAAACAGAACCCCAACCTGTCCTCTGCCTCCCACCAGCCACTTCCCTAGTCACCTTCCTAAACTGAGGTTCCTAGTTGAGGAAAGACATCTGAAACATCCTTCCACTATCTGTTACTAAGATGATTGACTTAAAAACAAACAAAGCTTTTTTACCTGCTTCGAAGTGGTGCAGCAGAATTCTTTCTTGGTTGCAGGAACTACTGTTTCCTCAGATATTGTCAGTCTCAGGAACCATTGTTCCCAGGGGTAGTGGCAAAATATAGAAATGAATGGTAGTTGTTTTTGTTCTCCCATAAATGCCAAACAATATGCACATTTTAGTTTTGCCATCCTTTTTTCCTACTTTAGAATGAGGTTTCAGGGTGAAAAGAAAAGTTAAAAGAAAAAAGAACATTATTTATAGTATTGTATACTATATATCTTGATCTGTGGTATAGTCTGTGTGGTTTGGGTTGAAAATACATAATTGTTTAATTTGGCAGCCTAATTTAGTTTGTTCTTGTTTTATAATGTGGTATTTTTCCAGTTATTCCTTATTTAGAAGTTTTTAAAAATTAGTTTGGCAATGCCCGAATAAATATGTAAGAAGAAAGCAAGAAGAACTAAGCGATTTGTGGTTGTCTCTACATGTGTGTTTTTGCCAGTGTGGAAAATCTAGCTAGAATATGACAAGGACTAATTTGGTAGACATTGTATTCATGCTGTTATAATAAGGACAAAACTTAAATAAGGACTTAGAAGTGGATCTTGACATTTCCCCTACCCTGTCCCACCCCTTCCTTCCAATCACCATGTTTCTGTAGCTTGGAAAATGATATAAACTACCACCATGATTACCAATATGCATTCTGATTCAGGGTAATCTCATACTTATATGGATTCTTATAGGATAAGATCCAGATTTTGAGAGAGTCTTGATGGTCTTCGTGTTTTGTATCGTATGCTGTAAGTTTAAAGAACAGTTTTGAAGATACAATGAAAAATCTGTTTCAAATTGTGTTCTTTCAAATCATGGTCCAAAGCCATCTTTTTACGGAAACATAGCTTCATTTGGCTCTAGACCTGGAAAATTGTAGAAGGGGCACTTCCCCAATCTGGGTTCGTCGCTCAGCATGGCCAATAGAAGTCACACCGAACCAGGCTGAGAAGGAAAAGAGGGTTTATTTATGCTGGCAGGAGGACAGGGGAAGCTTTCCCAAATCAGTCTTCCCCCAAATGTTTCTTCGATTGGTTTTTATACCCATTGGAGACAAAGAGAGTTAATCATTTAATTATTTCCTATTTCCTTTAGGAACTAGGTGACACCTGTGAAAGGTATCCCTGGCTATCTAAGGAGACACGTGAAAAGGCTTTATTCATACCTGGGAAGACTAGGGACCATAGACGAAAGCTTATTTAGGTTTTAAGTGCAGACTTTACATTTACATCTTGCTCTTTTGTGAGACTAAAGGTTTTCACCCCCTGCCTATTTCCAGTTTTAAGATTACATTTAAAAGCTGCTTTAAGTTAGATTTTAAGGTTAACTTACAATTTCCTGCTTGCTTGTAGTTTTAAGGTTATATTTTAAAAGTCACTGTTACAAAACCAGCATTCTTCAAATGGTGATGCCGGCTCAAAATGGAACTGTCCAAACATTTTGATTTAATTAATGAATAATATGAGTTCATAATATGTCATTACCATTCACTATATAAATAACAAGGCTCAACTTACAAATGGATGCTACTTTCCATGTTGGAGGCCTTTAAATAATCATAACACAACCATCTCACCTTATTGGCATTAATAAACAAGTGGGTTGAAATGATTATTGTTAGAGTCTGTAGCACTGTTTTATTCAAAGCCACTAACCATTAATTAAGTCTCACAGGAGCATTATCAAATGTTGGAAATGGAGGTAGGCTGAGTGACTCACAGGAGATAAAGACCAGGATAGCTTTCTCACTTTCCAAAACTGGTTGTTTAGGGTGCCACAGAGCAGCCAACGTAAACAGGGGAAATGTATTTTCGTTTACACTTTAATCCCTCAAGTTCAGTCATCATTACTGGGAAGGCTCAGCAATTTCATAACATTGAGTGTTGGGTCACTTTTGTTTGCTTTCTGTCTTAAGACAAATTGATTCTATTTGAATTTCACCCAATTTTTAAAGGAGAAATATACTGTTACTTTTTTTTTATTTTAATACCATTGAGTTGATTTTTTGTCAGTAAGATATTGAAGAACTTATCTTCTACATGAAAATTCCCCAATGCCTTTATGCAAACAGAATTTGGAACTACTCAATTGTGCTAACTTTTCTGAGAACAAAAAATATGAGTTAAGTATATACTAAGAGAATGTCAGATTCATTCATACATTTGGAAATGAGTCTAACAAAGTTCTATCTCCCATCTATGTTAACTTACACTTGAAATTAATTTTGCCCCAGCCAAAAATCTTGGCTGTTCCAGTTAAACACTGATGATGCAAATTTATACTGAATATACAGATTTCCAAAACCTCATACTCTGTAAGGTCAAAAATACCAATAGAAACAGTCAACTGCATACCTTTTAACTGTATAAATACCCACCTCATACATTATTCCCTATCTCTGTTTTTAAAAATGGTTTTATTCTAGGCATCAAGTAAATACACTACACAATTTTTGGCACCAACTAACATCCCCATTTCTGTGATAAGCCCCAGAAGGAATATAAATGAAGTGGAAGATGTGGATTTCAGGTTACTTTTAAATCAGTCAGGTAGGTAAGGTATGGCATGATGCTTTACTAAAACAATAGAAATATTTAACCTCCATGGTATTGGAAAATTCTAGTCCAATTCCAAAGGTCCATGATGTGTAATAAAATGTAATTTTATAAGAAACAAATTATATTATAGCCATACAAAGCTGTGCCCAGATTTGGTTATTTGCATGTTAACTACAACTTCACCCCCAACTCAGTTCCTCAGATGTGTAGTGTGGTGTGCACTCTTGTCTTGGGAAATTTATTCATGATGTTCTCTTGCCTGTACCATTCTTCCTCTCCCACACTCATTCCTTCTAATTAATCACTAATTAACTTCTAATTAACACTAATTTCCTATCCTTCAGGTCATACCACTGATCATTTTATATATATTTTTCTCCACTTTATTCTGTCCATTACTAGACTATAAGTTCTCTCATAGCCAGAATCGTGTCTAACTTGTTTCATCTCTAAAACTTAGCAGAATGTAGGAGTTCAGTATTGGAACAATGAGTGAATAAAGTTATCTAGAAAGTGGCCTCAAAGAAGCAATTAGAGAGGAGGGTAACAGTAGACAATGATAATAGCATGGGCAAATTTGGGGGTAATGATAAGAGTGACTTGTCTAGAAAACTATAATGAGAATGATTAAAGAAGAGTAAAAGGTTACATTGAAGTTAATCAAAATGAGATTGAAAAGGTAAAATAAACCCAATTAATAAATAATACTAAATACCAAGCTAAGATGTTTGAATATGGTTTGATTGGCAATAAGGACCAATTATGGATGTTATTTTAAGGAAGTTATATAATGAAAGTTTCATTCTATTTTTGCATATTTATTTTTTTCTTACAATTCTCTTCTCGAGAACAAAATAATTTCCATGTATTTTATATTACAGGATACTTAAAGTATGTTGTACTTTTGAAATAGCCATGAATAAGAAAGCACACACTGTTGATTACTGAGGAACATTTAGGTTATTTCCTTAATAGTTCCCAAGCTTGGGAGATAAATGACATTCCTGTTACAACATAATATTCCAACTCTTGATTTATTTCTCCTTTATCAGTCTGAATATTCTATTAGCTTTTTCAAGAAAGGGAATGGATTCTGTGTTCTTCTGAGCTCTTGCATAGAAGAAAGGAAGCAGGTAAAGCACTTGGGCTTCAGAACCAGACAGATCCAGGTCTGAATCCTGGCTCTATCATTTTTTAGTTCTATGATTTGGGTGAGTTACCTGTCCTCCCTGAGTTGCCATTTGAAGATAATAACATCAACCATTTAGAGTTTTTATGAGGATTAGGAAAGAAAAACTATCTATGAAACATTAGTGCCTTATTAAAGGCTGCCTATTATTGTTTATGGTATAATTATTGCTGGACTTCTTAGCTGTCACTGTGGATGTCAACTAGGGTTAGTTAATTTCTGTGTGATATTACAAAACAAACAATAAGAAAAATCAAAACAACTCAACCACAAAATCCTATGCAACCTCTGAAATGCATCACTACTTAGGCTCTTCCTATTTCTGCCACCCACCAGCAGTTTTACTTATGGAAACTATTTCTCTGAATTCATTAGATCACCTCAAGATGTTCCCTACCCTACTTCCTGAGCGGTGAATTCTGATAATTGCAATTCCAGCCAAGAACGATGCTATTGCTACTGTTGATGCTTGGCAATGGAATCACACTCTGATTGTCTTAAAAAACACAGCACATATAAAGTGTTAGGGGGTACTGATGCCAATTTTTGGTTGGTTGCAAACATTGCATTGCTGAATTCAGGGGTGGAGAGTGGGGGAAGGAAAAACCAGGCTTCCTTACTACATTGAGAGGAACCTAGGTACAACACAGGTTGAATTTTTTTAAACTGCATCCACAAGGATTTTAATTAGTTAGAAAATCATTTCAAATTCTAGTGATAGTTAAGCAAGAGTTTGATTTTTCATTGATATAATTTTGTCATTTTCTGTATTACAGTTTAGGTTAAGCTTTTGGGTTAAGTTTGAACTACAGAAAATCCCTAAGGGTTTTATCTGAGTAAGAATTATATATTTGCTGTAATAGGAATATATCAAATCAGTATAAATAGAGCCTTATTTAGACAATTCACACCCAAAAGAAAGCATGTGATTTGGCATCATCTTTGCTAATTATATGACAATTATATCCCTCCCTCAAATCCAGCCATTATTTAGATGACATATGTGTGAATATAAATGTTTTTTTTTTTCTTTTGTATCTTCTGAGTTTATTAATTGCATTTATAGAAACAATTCCAAACGGAATATTCCTTTAAAATGTGGGGTAATTTAGATGCTAGTTCACAGGGCAAGTATCCCATCTTAGGGTATCTCTGCAGTATTTCATGGTCATTGAGTCAAAGTTTTAGCATAGGCATCATTATTATTTCTAATTTATAATGAAAGGAATGTGTAATTATAATACAAAATTATAAATGCTTCATAGCTGAAATTTTCAGTGTAATGTTAGGATAGGGCATCATCTGAGCAAGAACAGAAAAACTTGGTATTATTGTGAAGCTGGGTGTCTTAACATGTCCTAATGAATTCATCATGTGCCGTCTGCTCCAATAATTTTTGCCATCAGCAGCCATATTTTACCATGAGCATTATAGGAACCTGCCCAGAGTTGTTTGATTGTTTTCATTATGAATTTTTCTACCTACACTATGACAGGAAACTTATAATCAAACAAGAACTATATTTTAATAGGACACTTTAAAATTATTAGGAAAATTAGGACAATTAAGTCTGCATTGCCCTGATTGTCCCCTTTCTCCATCCTTTCATCTTTCATGATAATCACTGAGAAGGGTGAGCCATCCTATTCCCAGTAGCTCTTTCTAAATGCAGTGACCCATCTGTTGCCATATGCCAGCATCTGCTTTTCTCACCCTCATGGTCCTTCAACATAGAAGTAATGAATTAACATTGAATTCATGCTAATTTTTTAGTGCAGAAAACAGCTATTTGCAAAACGTTTAATCTGGCAGCAATAATTTTCAGATATAGGCAATAGAAGAGGCTAAGAATAGAAATTAGAAATGTATCTGTATTCCCAGCCACCTTTTTTGAATCAGTGTTTGACACTGAGGTAATTGTAACACATCCCTGACTCCATTTCTCAGTCAGAAAAATGTGAGGCATGAACCTTGCTTGTAAAATATCTGCTGAATTTATATCACAGTAAATATGAATATCATATATAATAAGGTAGAATTTTTCATTAATGCTTATTCAGTCTTTGCCTATTTAAACCAAATTGCAGATTTGTTTTCTTTCCTGAAAAAGATGATTCATTTTTATCCACTCCTAAACTCTCTTCAGCAAAATTGTGGTGGAAACTTGAAGGCTGATATGGTACTGATCAGATGATAAAAAAATATTTCTCAATTTTTTTTTTTTTTTGTATTGGAAGCAGGAGAGTAAGCCATTAGTCCTATTCCTAACACTTATTGGCGATGTAATTTGGGACAAGTCATTAAGTCTTGGATTCACATATCTCATAGAACTTGTTAGTCTGACTGGATTATTAGTTATGGTTTCTTTTAGCACTAGGAATCTGTGGTTCTCATGCCTATCTTTAGGGTATATTTTCATTGTTGCATGGAAGAAAAATCACCTATGCCTTTATCAACCCAGTTTTTCAATATATACATAGAATTCTTTTTTTTCCTTTTTTTAATTAAAAAACAAACAATAAACATTTCAAACAAAACCGAAACAAAGGAATAAGAAAAACAAATAACCTAAAACATATAATTCTTATGTACAATATTTACAGTATCAATATACTAGATGTTTAGAGCTTTAAATAGAATTGTCTGTGAAACTGAAAATTAAAATTACTTAAATAATGTGTATTGTGCAGATACTATGCTGAAACCAACATATTCTATGTAAATTTCCTGGTACAAGCAGATTTTTATAGGAAATAAATTCGGTCAGTTTCGTTGACCTACTTAATTGCATTGAATTTCAGCAGTGTCAAATATGGCAGGCATTTTTCAAATTCATGCCATTTTAAAAGTAAAGGTGATAACTAAATTTTATTGAGCACCATTAGACCAGGCACTGTGCTACATGCATACATTAATTCAAGCAGTTGTCCTGACCATAAAATTGGCATAAAGAAAATATTAAATAACATGTCCAACTGACCAAAATCAAAGATCTACTTAGTGGAAGAATCCCCATCCTTTGGAGATTCTATAGCCCAAGTTCTTTCTAGGGTACCAAACTGTCTGGGGTACCATTTTCTTACACTACCTGTGCTTGAAAGTTCACAAGAGCTTAGCAACGAAATGTCTGAATGTAATGAATGAGTCAAAAAGGAAAAAAAAAATCTATTGCTCCTTTGTTGAATTGAGAGAAAATTTTTAGGTAGATTCTTTCTGTAAAGTGGTATATCAATATCTGAGCAAGAATCTGCCAGATCATCTGAACGCCTGGTATCTTTTTAATTTCCACGATGGCAAAGAAATAGTGTCTGGATGGTAATCTCTCTTGACATGTTCAAACAGAAACTGAGTCCTCTAATAATGGCTTACTTTAATTTAGACTAAGCATGAAGTTAATTGTGATACCTAAGGTGTAGAAGCAATTGAAAATATTTAGGGCCTCTGCATAATGATAAAGATCAAAATTCTCATCCTTGGTATAAAAATATTTTCCCAGTGAGTTGCATAAACTGAGAATATAGTCTCCTAATTACAATAATCATAATATAGCACTGCATGTGACCTTTTGCCAAGAACATCTGACCACTCCACAAGCTATAACTAACTGAGTTAAGCTCCATCTCTCTGAAGTAGCATCAGCATACTATTTTAAACTGCTTAAGTTCAGAAATTTGCTCATGGTGAAGTTGTGAATTAGGTATTACTGGAAATAGATCTTAGGATGGTATCCATATTCCTTTGAATGGAGCACCAGGTTATTTACTTACTTTTTTCTAAAGGGAAACTTGGGGCTCAAATCATCCATCATTTTAAGTAGTTCTTTTTTTTTACTGCATTGATTTCATGAAAATGCTAGAAGGTTATAATTTTTAAAAGAAATCTTGCCTTAAGAATATTTTTTAGTGAACTAATTTAAAACATAAAGTGTGTTTAGGAATTAAAATCAGAAACAATGGGGTTTTTTTTAACTCGAATATCATGTGACAAACTCTTTTTGTGTTCATTAAAAAATAAAAGTCAGCATAAACAGACTTCAGAGAAAATGAAGAATATCCCCAAATAAGGCAGATGAGTCAAAACTCAAGAGGAAAAAGAATATATTTGTCATAAGAATTTTAAGAACAATAAGGCTGTATTCGTGGGGAGGAAATGGGAGATCAGAATAAGAATTTGGAGTCAAGCCCTTCGGGCCTTTCTGTGTCATATACTTGAAAAGCACTTTGCTCCCATCTTTGCCTCTGATTGAAAAATAGAAAACACACATGCTTCACATATACAAATGAGCCCCTTTTGAATTCCCAGGATTCAGGACAATTATATAGGAGGTTACTTACACTTAAGCAAAATGAGTCCTGGAAGAGTTGGTCTCCCTTAGAGATTTACATGATAAAGTTGAGCATGGTATCAGTCTAAGTGGTAGTCCTTATCTAACTTCCGACATAGCCAAATTATTTTTTCTTTAACATCCTTTGTTGTTATTATTAGGACATTTGTACCCACACTAAAGAATAGGCCTAAAATATTAATGAAACTCTCTTAAGCACTGCTGAGGGCAGCACAAAGTCAGTAGCCAGAGCCTAGCAGTGAGCTATACGCTCCGGTCCAGTTCTGTTTAGGACACTCTGGTGAGCGTTTCAATTGAATGGACTGTAACACCGTTTCTCAGAGTTATCCTTGTTCAACTTCAGCCCCTCCATGATATGTTTCCACATTATCTTTCCAACTTCATCTCCTACCTCTTTATGGATCCCCAGTCCCTCTGGTTGTCTTACCACTTTCCAAGCACAAATGAACTTTTATTTCTCTGGGCCTTTGCTTATTTTCCACATTCCAAGTTCAAATTTTAATGTCCTCCTTACCATAGGCAACCTACACCCATCTCTGTCAATCAAAATTCACCTTATTTTCTGTTACTCAACTGACAGATGTCTTCTTTTCCCAGAAATAATTATTCCATACTTACTCTCTGTTGTGTTACCACATACTACATATTCCTATTTTTCCTCTCTCCGTTTCTTCAGTCAGCATGCTTTTATTGATATACCACATACTATGTTAGACACTGGCAGTAGGATAGAAGACTGAATTGGAGGAGTTCATCTTTAACACCTCTTTGCCACTTGTCTTTGTATTTGATTGTCAACAATGCATTGGCTACTTCTATATCTTAAAAAAATTCTCTTAAGTTTTTTCAGAGAATTCTCTCAAGTTAAGGTTCCACTTTATTTTCCCATGTTCATGTGTTCATGTGTAAATCTCAATGCAGTCTTCTCTCAGAATTAAACTCTACCTCCTGGAGCATTCTGACAGTGCCCTATTTGACATGTTGTGGAGGCTTTTCTTTTCTTTACAAACTCTTATGAGTTGGCAATGAAAGTTAGCACTCTGTTAACGTGCTATATTAGAGAATCACGTCATCTTAGGGCTAGAAGAAACTTTAAAGATGACCTCCAATATTCACATCTAACAGCAAGAAAACAGAGGCATGGGAAGGTGATTTGCTGCAAGTTTCAGATTAAGTTACTGGCAGAAGCAAAACTAGAACCAAAGTTTTAGGTTTTCATTCCATTCCCATTAACCTATGCCATCAATGGGTAGAAGAGGCACATATCATCATAGGTATAAATGACAAATCATTCAACACCTCTGTTTTAAATTTCTTTGTATATTACTCTTGCTGGAAATAGATAAGTGTAAATAAAAACATGACAAAGAGCATCATATTCAAAAGAGAGCAAATGCTCACATGTCCAAGTGAAATTGTCTGCATTATTAAGTGAAATTCTAAGAGAATATTAAATTGGAAAAATGAATATAAGTGAAATTCTAAGAGAATATTAAATTGGAAAAATGAATATAATATTTTAGCCAATGTTATTTCAATGAACATAACTAATTTTATTTTAAATAAATCAAACACGTTAATTGTTCATAATGACAGGTGGGCAAAAGCACAGTTTGAACATTTTGATTTCTGTAATACTGAAGAAAGAAGCACATAAACTTGGTCATTGATAATCTGTGGTGTCAGAGATATCTGAAGCTATTTGTGGTGAATAAAATGTGTATGGCTGAGCAATATTATGAGCACTGCATCATTACAATACTTGGCATGTGCTCAATCACAGATAATCAGTTTTTAAGATAAAAGACATAAATCCAAAGAAAATAGCAAACAAATTCTTTCCTTCCTCCTGGATTTCACCTTGGCTCACACAGAAAAGACAAAGCTTATTTAGTTATATCTAAAGTATTAAATTCAATGTAATATGGGTGACTTTTCCCCTAATAAATAGGAGATACGTAGTGATTAAATAAAGGTAAACAGGATTTTAAGGCCTAGAGACGAACATTTAACTGACATTTGTCACAGCAGAGTCACATTTTTAACTTCCTTTGCATCTTCATTGTCTGTGGATCTGTGATTTGATTGTCTCAAAGTACCTTTTTCAAAAAAAAAAGTCAAAATCAGGACTCATACCAATATAAAACAAGCATATGCTAAATATTTATTTAACTTATTAATTAAGGAACCCTTCGGAATGGAAAAGGTGGAGGGGGAGAGGTCAAATGGGCCATGAGAAAAGACATACTGGATAGCATTCCCCTGGAAGTGCCTTTTTTTTTAAATTATATATAATCCTAGGCCCCAAATTCAACCTACCTCTTTGTAAAACACACCATGGCCGTTCATTTACATATCATCTATGGCAGATTCTAGCAGTTTTCTTGTAAGTGTTTGTCCTAGGAATCTTGGTGGAAACCCCAAGGATAGTTCGGGTATAAAAGACACCTTGATTTTTTTCCTCCTGAATTTAGGGTCTTGTTTTGGGAGGGCAAAATTAAAAGTGTTATCAAAGAACATCTGGTTACTTAATTAAGCCACTATCATGTGCCTGGAAACAAACAATGGTTAGAGTTTGGGTTGAGAATACAACACAATTTTAAGGAATCTTTGCTTTTTTTTTTTAAGAAGCAAGGCATGCCAAAGTCAGCAGAAAGCACAGAAAATTATTCAAGTTAGATAAGGAATCTACTCTCTGAATGGATTAAACAGGAGAATAGTTTACTGTCTCTTTTAAGAGCAAATTGAATTCTTCTATAATAAATATTTATTCCAACAAAGAAAGTAAGACATGCTAGTTTTGCATTAGTTTAATATTTGGCAGTAAATTATTTACAAGCTCCTTTTAAAATTATCTTTTTAAAATAGCCATCAAAACTGAGCAAATTTTACTAACATTTGTAAAACATTTGATTGTTCTTTTCAGACTCATTATTTGCAGCATTATAATTCAAAACAAATAAAGTTTGTTTTCATATTCAGTTTTCATATTCAGTTTTCTATTCAGTTTTCTATACCAATTCAAGTTCTGTTCTTCATCATCTTGCACATTTTGGAACAGACATTTTACTTGAGAACAAAACTGTTCTCCCTTTAGATAAACAAAATACATTTTAGTTATAATTCTTTGCCAAAGTTATTATTTGTGTAGTCTCAACGACCCATATAATCCATAATTTTTAGCCAAACACATGAATCTTTCACAGAGAAACTAGAAAGTGGGTGATTGATCACTGACTGTCACATATAAGCATTTTAGCAAGCCAGCGAAGCTTACACAAATACATTACAAGAACCCCACAACCAAAAACACCCCTTTCTCAGTTTTGTAGATGGCAAAATTACCATGTTCATTAAAGTGACTCAAAGGTATAACCACTTTATGGCCTCATAAAATAAAAAGATATCTGTAAGATTTCCATAAAAATTGGTGACCAATATTTCAAAATTCTGTCTTCATTAGAAATTATACAGATATCCATAGATTTTCATTTATTAACCTGATTTAGTATTGGTGCAAGGTCTTCAAATTAATAAAGGTCTTGCAAATTATGCTTAAGTTGAAGCAGTACAGAACATAATTACAGTTGAATTTACAAGGTTGTCATAATTCAATATAGTTGAAATACATAATTTTTTATTTTCTAATCCTAAACATTATATGGAATAAAGGTTAGCTTAGATAACAGTAAACAGTGTAAGAAATTGAAGAAGTTATGATTAATTAGTCTCTGTGAGAAATAAGTCCAAATCTTAAAAAATTAAATTAAATTTCACAATTAATCTCCATATTCATAAAATTAAGGGAAAGACATTCACTGTTTGTAAACTAAAATTACCAAAACAAACCTGATTTTTCTAAAAATTCACCTTGATTCATATTTAAAAATGATTCTGAGTTGCATTTTCTGTGAGAAATGCTCTTTTTTTCCTTAAAAGACCAACACATCCAGTGATTAGAGTGTAGTTTCTTTGTTTTCTCAGAATCCTGGGAATATTAAATTTATGCAAGTACATTTTAGTCTCTATAAACTAATTAGACAAGACTTCTTCAATTTAAGAGATTTTATAGTCTCATTAATGAGACTCTTTGGAAATAGGAAAATATTTCATATTGAGCCATAAGGGTTTTTCTCAATTAAATACAGTCTCATGCAGGATTTGCAGCTTCAGCTCTACAACCTCAGGCACATGGCACTAAAAAACATGGAATATGCAATTCATTGATTCAGATCTCAAAAGATAATTCTATTCAGTGGAAATGGAATATTTTCTTCATTTATTTGAGCAGACAGATACACAAGCAAACAATAAAGATCAATTAACCATAATAACAATAAAGACCAATTAACAAACAATAATTAACAAACAATAAAGACTGATTAGCAATAAAAACCAATTAATAGAGAATTGAGCTCCATCATCCCAACAGAGATAACCAAGTGGCCCATTGTGAAACCAGATTAACCACTGTTGCCACCCCAAATGGGGAATAATTTATTGACTATGTGGCCTTGTTTGGTCTAGTTGTTAAGTACCCATCAGTCCTGGGAATTGACTGTTTTACATACATGTTTTATACATGGAGGTTCTCTTGACCACATAATCAAGACCAGCCTAGGGCATCCAATATCTGTTTAAAGAAATGTATATGACCTAAACCATGAATTACACAAAATATGGACAGACTGGGCCAAGTGTCAGAAACAACAACAACATAACAAACAAAGACACCAAGTCAGAATAAGAAAACAGAGCCAGGGAAGGTAAAATTCTACTGCTTCTTGTGATTCACTCCAGAAGCAACTTCTTGGACAATCTATTTACCTGCCTCCAGAAGGTGAGCCCACTTGAGTATCTCAAACGCAAAATCCAAATCTGACAAAATGCAATTTTGAAAAGTGAAAACATGACTCATACAAATCAAATATAGAGCAAGCACATGCCAAAGTTTGATTAACTCATTTAATGAGGGAACAAGCAAGGTGGTAAACCTAGTTCAAAGGAGAATTAGAGGAACAGGTTATATTTAGGAAAGGCATATGAAATCATTTTTTAAGCTAGAGACAAAACTGTTTAATGTACAACAAAACAATAAAACTGTAACCTTAAGATTATCTTTTCTTCACTGTTCAGAAATCATTTGCACTGCTTCCAGACACAAATCTACTAATTCACTTGTAACTTATTAAGTCTGAGCCAAATCAGCAGTAAATATCAGGTACCACACAGATATATTTCTCTAAATAATTAAATAATCCTTCAGGAGGTGTACTGGTCTGTATGTATTATGTCCCCCAGAAAAGGCCATGTTCTTTGATGTAATCTTATGGGGGCAGACATCTTAGTGGAGATTAAGTTGGAACATTTAGATTAGGTTGTTTCTCTGGAAATGTGCCCCACCCAACTGTGGGTGATAACTCAGATTGGATAGTTTCCATGGAGGTGTTGCCCCAGCCATTCAGTATGAACCTTGATTAGTTTACTAAAGCACTATATAAGCTCAGACAGAAGGAGCAAGCTTGCTACAGCCAAGAGGGACACTTTGAAGAACCACAGAAGCTGAGAGAGTAGCTGCAGATGAGAGAGTTTGAAGACGGCCATTGAAAGCAGTCTTTTGCTCCGGAGAGGCTAAGAGAGGACAGATGCCCCAAGAGCAACTGAGAGTGACATTCTGGAAAGAAGCTGAAGCCTAGAGAGGAATGTCCTGGGAGAAAGCCATTTTGAAACCAGAACTCCGGAGCAGACACCAGCCACATGCCTTCCCAGCTAACAAAGGTTTTCTGAACACCATTAGCCATACTCCAGAGAAGGTACCCGATTGTTGATGCATTACCTTGGATGCTTTATGGCCTTAAGACTGTAACTGTGTAACCAAATAAACCCCCTTTATAATAGCCAATCCATTTCTGGTGTTTTGCAACAAGGCAGCTTTCGCAAACTAGAATAGTAGGTCCCCTAGATTTTGGTTCAGTATATTATTGAAGACACATACAATCTTTGCTTCATTTCCAAATGTCAGATAATTTTTAAAACTCTTATACTTCTATATTTTGTATAAATATTAGATATAGATACAGATATATAGAATATATAGAAATAGATATTCTCAAGAAATTTTGGAAAGTTTTGGAAAATGTGGGTCATCTTAATTTACTTTTTTATCTCTCTTGGTTGGCCTAGGAAAAAAAGAGAGCTTTGAGAATTTCATTCATCTCAAGACTTCAGTGACAACTGGAGAATTATACTATAATCATTACTTAGATACTGAAGGTCTTCATTTGGGATGCCAGTCAGTGCCATCTCTATGTCCTGCCAGGGTCTAGCAGAATGTCATGTATGTAGAGTCTCTCAGTAAGTGTAAATAGCCTTTTCTTGCTTCTCAGTCAGTCCTTTTGCTGCTTTTCTACCATATCACACTACTTCCCTGGACAACTATAGTCATTTAAAAACAAGAGTGAAAAGGACAATTGTCTATGTGAAGCTGATGTGTTACCAGTAAGTTTTGAAAGAGATCGACTATTTCTCATAGTATGGGGGTGAGGTTGGGGGGCATGCCTTTTCTAGGAAGTGCAGCTTAGGAGAAGGATTAGAGACCATGTAGTTAATTAAACTTCAGTCCAATTCTAGCTTTGCCACATAAAAGCTACAAGAATTTAGACAGGAGACCTTACCTCTCTAAGCCTCATTTTCCTGCCATCTGCATAATGAGAATAATAATCAGCTTCATCACAGATTTGTTGTGACAATTACATTAAATTAATTATATAAATTAATATTGAAAGCATCCAGTTCAGTTCATGACACATAGGAGGCCTTCAATAAATGGCAAATGGTTGTATTATAAGTTACTATTCTTAAAGATAATTTTTAAAAATGAGACTGAATACATCACTAGATTTATTGGATGTTGGCTTATGGTGGGTGTTTTTCATTGGCCACCCTTCAGGGTATTAGATCACTACACCCAACTAATGTCATCTGGAGAGTCCCACCCAAAGGTTACCACCTGAAAAAATTTAGTCATATATAGACATCATTTGAAAAACAAAACAAAACAAAACTGATCTTCATTATCATTAAAACAAAGCATTTCAAATATTGTCAAATTATTACAATGATAAAATGGTAAAAATGTATGTCTGTAATAAAATACCAGCGCAAACAGTCCTTCTCCAGGGGGTTCTTTCTAAAGAAAATGAGTTAACATAGGGAAAAATAAATTGGTTCATAGGAGGCACTTGATAAATATAACTTTTTTTCCCCATCGTAACCTCCTTACCCTCTTTTCCTATAGAGGACAAGTTAAAGGAAATCCTTCAAATTAAATGAAGAATTCTGAAAAGTACAATTAAAATATAGTAAATTTGTCAAAGCTGAAAATTCAATGATGTCAATCATGTCAATATACTCAGTGTATTTTGAAATCTTCAACTTATATCTGTATGGTATTATCTAAGATTGGCTTGTTTTATTGGTTTAAACTGTAGTTCTTGCCTCAAATTTTAGGAAACATTGTTTACAAATGAGCTCCATTTAAAGTATCATCTGTATCAGTGAATACTGAGCATATCATCTGTTACTTCTCCTTTAAAGCAATAAACCACTTTCATGTAGGGGAAAGAAAAGTTGTCCTGTGGGAGATAAGGATAGTCCCCACAATGTATACTTTGACTTTCCTTGAACATTTTTTGTTCTTATCAATAAACAGTTCACTACTTACATTCTGTGTTTACTTTTTTCAAACTATGAAACAATGTACCAGTAGTAACATTCCATAAACACAATGGCCCAGAATCTATCTCCCAAAATTTCTACAGGTAAAAAGATCTCTAGACTCTTGCTACTCACAGTGTGGTCCATATACTAGCAGTAGTAGTGTGTTAGTTAACAAATAGCCCCAAATTTAGCAACTTAAAACAATAAACATTTATTATCTAGCAACTTCTGTGAGTTGGGAATCTGGACACGGATTAGTTAAGTGCCTCTGGCTCAGGGTCTCTCATAAGGCAGTCTTTGGGGTGTTAGTTAGGACTGCAGTCATCTTAAGGTTCAATTCAGGGAGGATCTACTTTCAAGCTCACTCCTGTGGCTGTGAGCAGGCCTGCATCCTCACTGGCTGTTGTCTAGAGACATTGGTTTCTTGCCACGTGATCTCTCCATGCTACAGCTCACAGCGTGGCAGATGGTGTCCCTCAGAGCAGTAGAGATTGCCCAAAACAGAAGCCACAGTCTTAGTGTAGCATTTTCTCAGAAGTGACCTGCCATCTTTTTGTCATATTCTATTTGTTAAAACGAATCCCTAGGTCTAGCCACACTCCGGGGGAGGGAATTATGTAAGGATGTGAATTCCAGGAGCAGGGATCATTGGGAATTATCGTAGAGGCTGCCAACTACAACTAGCATCAGCTGGGAACTTGTTAGAAAGGCACAATCATGGAACTGGCGAACAGAATCCAAAGTTTAAGAAATTCTGAGGTGATACCTTGGTACCTGAAAGTTTGAGAAACAATGCTCTGAGAAGCAAGGCCCATGCTCTTTATTCTTTTGCAAAGGCTGTTTCCTCACTTAATTTTACTCACTTGTTGATGATACTTTCTGACAGGTGCAAATGATCACATTTTGTTGCAATTCAGGTCTCCTTTAACAACAAATAGGGAAAAAATTAAGATTTCTGAAGCACTCGTGGGCTGCATATATTAAGATTAGAACTAAAATTGTTGGAATGAGGAAGAAGAGGGTGCATAAGGACTGTGAGAAACAGAATGACAGCATGATGAAATGACTGAAAGAGAAGACTAAATATTTAGGAGGTTTGTGTCTAGGACAATAAGTAAAATGGGAATGCAGTCCTACTGTCTCAACAGCCCTATAGGGAATTGCTGAATAACTCTGCATTACAAAGCCTATTGTTTATAATGATGGCCCCTTTCTGCGTTCAGGTTACCAAAATAGAAAAGGTACAACATATTTTAGAGATATTTCCATCAAAACATATTGTAATACAAAAATGTAAATGCTCAAAAACATTTCAGATAATTTGAATATTTCCTTTCCCCATTATATTTTATGTATCAATGATGAAGGAAGAATAATCAAAATTCAGTTTTTGAAATCTTTCCATAAAAGACACTAATAACTTTTGTATAAATATTTTACATTTACCTCAAATTCTAATTAGTGGAAAAGATAACATGACATTCAACTTTTAATAATATATAGAAAAATAAAAACCCTATGAGGGGAAAATAAAAGTATTTTATACTGTACCTTCATTTGTGTACTGGAGCCAACTCCTACCAGGTTGTGTGCCCCCTTTCTTAAATTTTAGGGAATTTTGTGACCTAGTTGCTGATCACAGCCATAACTAAAACTTAAAGTATATACACTTGCAAGTTAAATTATATTTTTAAAAGTAAGAAATACTCAAAACTCATCACTTCCTAATTATTTTATTACATTTTAATATTACTTATGTTCTTGAGGTTATTTATAGCTCTTGTACCTCAAGAGCGAAAATACAATATAATAGTGTACTACAACTGTGTGCCTGTTACTCCACATTTGAGATATCACATATGACATCATATCGGTAGCTTGAAATAGGCCACTATAGGAGTATTTACACCACAGAAATTGGAAAGCACTATAAATCAGAATTTGATTTTTTATTTTGTTGATTGTCTAGATTTAAGAAAATGATGGAGAAAATGTTAATAATGCAGATTAAACTTAAAAATGTGTATGCCTCTGGTTGTTACATTGTTCTTAGTACAAAAAAGTATGAGAAAATATTCTTCAAGTGTCCAAAAACTATTCAGTTGCTAACATTGACGAACTAGTCAAATTCCTACTTAACTAATACCAACACTGAAAAAGATTTCAGTTTAATGAATACAATTCATACAAGAGTGAGAAATAATTTACCAATTGATCAAAAATCAGATTTAATTACAATGAATTCATTGGGAAACAAAGCATATTGGGACCAACTCTATTTGTCATATCATGGTTTTGCTTCTGTGGATATAAGAGTTCATCAAAAGTAAAAGCATTCTGTGAGAATTAATTGGCTATATGCAGTTTACAATAAAAGGTATTGTATATTTTATTTGTTAATTGTGTGCTACACATTTTTAAATAAGTATCATTTATATTAAACACACACACACACACACACACACACACACATTTTCCCAAGGGGGAGCCAGTTGTTAAACATTTACCAGCACAGAACCCTGCGCCCTCCTTCCCTTCCGGTGTCAGCACAGCCACCATACATCACCGAGGGACACATTACCATATCCTAGTCTTCATGTAAAATACTATTTTCTGTTCTAAATTGGAAAAACTGACATGCAAGAACCTTTATTATAAATGGGAACACTTCTCATCTGATCTGTGCATGTAAGCTTCTCTGCTACAGCCCATAGTAAGTACTGTGGGCACTCTTGAGGAAAGTCCATATTTTGTTAAATCACTGTTGATAAATCCACCTCAGGCAGTCTCTTCCATTAGGCAAAATTATACTTTGCATATGCATATTAAAAGCACTCAGGGAAACAATTTTCAGTGTTTTAGAATATGGAAAAGAAAGTGACATCATAGACATCTAAGTATCAGTTGGAGCCTGAGGGAATGAGACTGGGAAAGCTGCATGCTGTACTTTGGGGATCAGAATAACTCACCAGCAGAAACTGCACTGATCTCTTGAGCAAGCCTGGTGGCAGGAATTTATGTTTAAGATTCAGGGGAGTCACATGTGCCCCTTTCAAATAAACCAGATGCAGCTTTCTAATTTTTCAAAACAGCAATCAGTCAGCTGTGCTGATGACAGTGTTTTTATGTAAATAATTTAGCCTTTGGGGAAATTACTCTTCTATAAAGTTTTGGGAAAAGAGTGAACTCTTTTAGTTTTAGTTATTGTTCCATTCCACATATAAACAACATAAATGGAGGAAGACAAAGCTGACTGATATAAAAATGGAATCCTCTGTTGCTCAATTAGAAACAAATTTTGTTGTAAATTTTTAATTGGCTGAGAAAGTAGGGGAGAGCTTTGGTGTAACAGCACTGACTTGTAAATGACTGCCAGCTTTTCTCCTGAAATGTTCCAAACCAAAAACAGTCTGTGGAAATGTTGAACAATGTCTTCTCAGACTGCAAAGAGATGGTGTATCCTTATGGATCCTCCGGGAAAACAGTTAGAGGAGTACTTTATAAAATGCTGTTAATAAAACCACCTGAAATTTAAGAATGAGTAGGCCAAAAATTTTCTGTGATAATCAAATTGAGAATGTGGTAATTGGGACTCAAGGAGGTTATGCAAGGGGAACATGAAAACAAACTGTTGGAAAAACAATATTCCAAGGAACTTTATAAAAGCTCTTCAATTTAGTACATATGGATGCCCTTAAAATGTTTTAAGGTATATTTGAAATAAAAAGAGAGGCCTTGCCATAATTAAACTCTCTTCCAACAATTACAAATCTGCATAAATGCTGATTTTTTTTTCTAATTAAAAGCTATAGAAAAAGTAGTGCAGTGATGGGCAAGTCTAATCTATTTTCCTTCTTTTCCCCTTTCCTCATGTACATGTTTATACACTTGCAAAGTAGTTTTTCTCCCTTCTAATTCATATTTCAGCTTGCTGGACATTTGGGACTTATCTCATGGAGACTGTGGATTTTACAATAGGAATGCATAAGTAGGAGACGACCTGCCTTTATCTGTTTTGTAGATGGTCATAAATAAAAGGATAAAAATATTGGGCCCCCCAATAACTTTCTGAGATATATGAGTACACGGTTCTCTACAGGCTTCCAGTGTAACAAGACATAGTGAAAAATATCCCTGTTTGGAAAATACTTCAACAGCTTATGTGAACATTTCAGTAGCTATATAGGTGTATTAAACTTGATATTCATGTTTGTCTTGGAGCAGAACACAAATATGATTTTTATTTAAACCCAAATGATGAGAGCAAAAATTATTAATACCACACAATTTCTAAGGTAATTAAAATTCACAGAGAGCTCAATCTTCTGGCTTTTGCTGGAGCTATTGAGCAGCAAAATTGATTATACTCTCTCCCCTGTAGCCTGCATAATTATCACATAGAAGAAACAATTTAGCAATCTTATGATCACAGGAATAACAATGAATCAGTGAATACGTTAGAATGGAAGGAAATCATGAGATTATCTGATCTATAGCATCTTTTTACCAAATAACATCTTAAGCATAACCTCAGTACAAAAACAGACAGTGATAGGTGAGTTCATCATTTGGATTAACTCTTTGATATTGGACAGAAATTAGTCTTTGTTCACAGAACTGCTTTACTCTCTCCACTGAGTCCTAGGATCCACTGGAGAGCAGAATAAAGCCACATGATGTTTCTTTGTGTACAAGGAAACTGGAGTCCTGAGTGCTGACCCACTTGGTCCAAAGGTCACATAGGTAGATAGAAGCAGTGCAGACCAGAACCCTGTACAATGTTCCTCATACAACACCAGAGAAACTTGTTTAGTAACTCCCTGATTAATTGAAAATTCAACCAAAGTCCCGCCTTCTTGGATTTCATTGTACCAAATGATAACCTCCATATTCTTTCAATATTAAATTGAAAAATTCTGAAAGAAAATGTAGAGCTGGAAAATGTTATTATTTAGAATATTTTACCTTTCAAGATCCCTCATTCCAAGGTCTACCATAGACTCAGTTCATCATTTGTCAAAAAAAAAAAAAAAAAAAGATGCAATATTTCAGCATTCTACCCACCACAATCCTGAAGCACGAGAGACTTAGGTTACGTGTGAAGATGAACCACATAACAATAACTGTAAGAACCAGAATGGAAGGGAAGAAGAAAAGAGAAAGATATCCACATCTCTTTGAATCAGTCAGTCCAAACCTCACTTCTTTTGGAAAATGTCCTGTTTGTTTGTTCCCTTTGTTCAGTTTATTCCACCAACTGTTTACAGAACACCTGTGCTATGCTAGTACAGAGTTATCACCTCTGAATAAACAGAACAATGTTTGGAGTGTGACTCACACCTTGAAGTCCACTTCCTTTTAGAGATGCTATCTCATAATCTGTAAATTTAAGCTAGGAATAACCTTGTGTCAGTTACTCAGTGTTTGAATTCTGTGAGTGAATGGAAATGGAATTACCTGCTGGGAATGCATCAATATTGAAATGTTCTCTCTTGAAACTGCCTCTTCCTTTCCTTTCAAGTGACATATTGCCGATCTAAAGCAAAGCTCAAGAGACAGGTATTCCTGAAGGCTAGTTCAATACAAAGCAAAGTTGGTAATTTAGGTATTTGACCAATAATTATTGAGTACTTACTATGTGCCAGGTGCTCGTCTAGGTCTTAGGCATAGAGTTGTGAACAAGATAATAAGTAAACAAATAAGCAAGATGATTTCAAATAGTCAAAATATTATAAAGGAAAATAATGAAAATACAGCATAATACATGGGGATTGGATACAATGACTGATCAGGAAGGGCATTTCCAAAGAGGAGATATTTAATCTCAGACTACAAGGGAAGGTCTCCTAACTCTCCAGTATCCATGGAGAAAAGTCTTTGGACCTTATTACAGTATTACTTTCATGCTGGGGCAAAGTTAATCTCTGCTTAATTGATGGTTGGACTTCATGAAGACTGAAATGAGTAACAGTGAGGAAGGGTGGGGCAGCTACTGGAGACAGTAGCAACATTGTAATTTAGTTCTTTGGTGAATTGCTCATACTTTCAAGGTTCATCAGTAGTATAACCGCTCCTTAGTTCTCGGAGAAAACAGTGTGAGGTAGCCAGGCTGCCAAGAGCCCTCTGCAACACCCCCTTGGAGTTTTGGTCCAGTGCTCCCATTAATGGACTGGCAGCCGTGTGAACTGGCTGGTCCAGCGCTCCCACAGTGGGAAGCTGTTTACTCTGTCCCTGGGAGGACACAGGGTTAGATGTAGTTAAATCTGTAATCATTATCAGCCAGATCAGCATGTTCTGACTTGATTTCATCATTTTTTCTCCGATTGTGGTTCAATGGCCGTGAATGTTTTGCCTTCGGAAGAAAAAGATTTTTTTATTTAAATGAATCATTTCATGGTCAAAGGAAGCTTTGTTTACTAGATACATTTACTCCCCTTTTATTCTTTTTTTTTTTTCATTTTTATTGAGATTGTTCAGATACCATACAATTATCCAAAGATCCAAAGTGTACAATCACTTGCCCCTGGGTACCCTCATACAGCTGTACATCCATCACACTTAATTTTTGTTCAATTTTAAGAAACTTTTCATTATTCCAGACAAGAAATGAAGTGAAAGATGAAAAAAGAAAAAAAGAAAAGGAAACTCTAATCCTCCCCTATCCCTAACCAACCCCCCTCAATTGTTGACTCATAGTATTGATATAGTACATTTGTTACTGTTTATGAAAAAATGTTGAAATACTACTAACTGTAGTATATAGTTTGCAATAGATATATAGTTCTTCCCCATATGCCCCTCTGTTATTAACTTCTAATTGTATTGTCATACATTTGTTCTGGTTCATGGAAGCGATTTCACGTATTTGTACAGTTGGTCATGGACATTGCCCACCATAGGATTCAGTTTTACACATTCCCATCTTTTGACCTCCAACTTTCCTTCTGGTGACATGTATGACTCTGAGCTTCCCCTTTCCACCTCATTCACACACCATTCGGGGCTGTTAGTTATTCTCACATCTTGCTACCAACACCCCTGTTCATTTCCAAACATTTAAGTTCATCCTAATTGAACATTCTGCTCATAGTAAGCAACCACTCCCCATTCATAAGCCTCATGCTATATCTTGGTACCTTATATTTCATGTCTATGAATTTACATATTATAATTAGTTCCTATCAGTGACACCCTGCAATAATTGTCCTAATGTGTCTGGCTTATTTCACTCAGTATATTGCCCTCGAGGTTTTGTCATCAACCCATTTTTTTTTAATATGGTTTTGTTCACTCACCATACATTGCATCCCAAGTAAATAATCGATGGTTCTCTACATGGTCATACATTTATGTGTTCACCACCTTCACCACTATCTATATAAGGGCATCTACATTTCTTCCACAAGGCAGGAGGGAGAGTCAAAGAAGGTAGAGAGGCAAAAGAAAGAAGAAAAAAAATGACAGCTAGGAAGCAGCAAAAGGAAAAATAACCTTAGATCAAAGTAGAATAAAGAATCAGACAATACCACCAATGTCAAGTGTCTAACATGCCTCCCCTATCCCCCCCTCTTATCTGCATTTACCTTGGTATATCACCTTTGTTACATTAAAGGAAGCATAATACAATGTTTCTATTAGTTACAGTCTCTAGTTTATGCTGATTGCATCTCTCCCCCAATGCCTCCCCATTTTTAACACCTTGCAAGGTTGACATTTGCTTATTCTCCCTCATAAAAGAACATATTTGTACATTTTATCACAATTGTTGAATACTCTAGATTTCACCAAGTCACACAGTCCCAGTCTTTATCTTTCCTCCTTTCTTGTGGTGCCTCACATGCTCCCCACCTTCCTCTCTCAACCGTATTCATAGTTATCTTTGTTCAGTGTACTTACATTGTTGTGCTACCATCTCCCAAAATTGTGTTCCAAACCACGCACTCCTGTCTTCTATCACCCTGTAGTGCTCCCTTTCATATTTCCTGTAGGGCAGGTGTCTTGTTCACAAAGTCTCTCATTGTCTGTTTGTCAGAAAATATTTTGAGCTCTCCCTCATATTTGAAGGACAGCTTTGCTGGATATAGGATTCTTGGTTGGCGGTTTTTCTCTTTCAGTATCTTAAATATATCACACTACTTCCTTCTTGCCTCCATGGTTTCTCCTGAGAGATCCGTACATAGTCTTATTAAGCTTCCTTTGTATGTAATGGATTGCTTTTCTCTTGCTGCTTTCAGGATTCTCTTTTTGTCTTTGACATTTGATAATCTGATTATTAAGTGCCTTGGCATAGGCCTATTCATATCTTTTCTGTTTGGAGTACGCTGCGCTTCTTGGATCTGTAATTTTATGTCTTTCATAAGAGATGGGAAATTTTCATGAATTATTTCCTCTATTATTGCTTCTGCCCCCTTTCCCTTCTCTTCTCCTTCTGGGACACCAATGATACGTACATTACTGTACTTTGTTTCATCCTTGAGTTCCCGGAGACGTTGCTCATATT
The DNA here is from genome assembly GCF_015220235.1 of Choloepus didactylus. Classification (NCBI taxonomy): domain Eukaryota; kingdom Metazoa; phylum Chordata; class Mammalia; order Pilosa; family Megalonychidae; genus Choloepus; species Choloepus didactylus. The sequence continues at coordinate 61,279,470 of NC_051316.1, forward strand.
TTTTCATTCTTTTGTCCATCTGCTCCTTTGCATGTAGGCTTTCAGGTGTTTCGTTCTCCAGTTCCTGAGTGTTTTCTTCTGTCTCTTGAGAGCTGCTCTTGTATGGTTCCATTGTGTCTTTCATCTCTTGTGTTGTGCCTTTCATTTCCATAGATTCTACTAGTTGTTTTTTTGAACTTTTGATTTCTGCCATATATATGCCCAGTGCTTCCTTTACAGCCTCTATCTCTTTTGCAATATCTTCTCTAAACTTTTTGATTTGATTTAGCATTAGTTGTTTAAATTCCTCTATCTCAGTTGTAGTGTACGTTTGTTCCTTTGACTGGGCCATAACTTTGTTTTTCTTAGTGTAGGTTGTAATTTTCTGTTGTCTAGGCATGGTTTCCTTGGTTATCCAAATCAGGTTTTCCCAGACCAGAACAGGCTCAGGTCCCAGAGGGAAGAAATACTCAGTATCTGATTTCCCTGCGGGTGTGTCTTAGAAAATTGCTCCACCATTTGATTCCTCAAGACACTGTGCTTTTCTCTCCAGCAGGTGATGCCTGTTAGCCTATAACTCTTGACTGGTGTGAGGAGGTATGGCCGTGTTCCCCCAGGCTCTGGGGTCTGGTTCTGAATGGAAAGGGCCCCACCCCTTTCCTCCTAGAGAAGACAGACCCCCCAGGTGGAGGTCATTAGCCCCTTTTATTCTTATTGCTTAGTTCAGTTGAATAAATTCCATTAATACAGCCACTGTATAACTCAGAAAAAAATTGCTGACAAAAAATTTATTCTATGTATGTTTTAATCCTTAAGTGATGCAATTGCTGAGATCATTTATTATTACTGTCTTAAGAGCTGAATTTTCACTGATCCTAAAACTATGGCTTTTAAATAAGATATGGAGAAAATGTACAATGTGGTTTCTTTCTTTAAGGAACTTACAGTTTAGTTGAAGAAAAGCCTAAAAGACACAGTTAAGGTAGCAATGTAATACAGTACAAAATTAAGATGTATCGTGAGAGACAAACTGAAAGGAACATAGGTGTTAAGTGGTCCAGAGTTAAGTGGTCCAGAGGAGGCTGAGTCAACAAGTAGTGCTTAATGGAAGACGTAGGACTTGAAGAATGTAGAGGATTTGGAGAGGAAGAGAGTAAAGTATTTCAAGTGAGAATTACAATGGAACACGCCTAGAGCTGGGCAGTGGCAGGACTATCTTCATGGGATTGGATGTGGATGTGGGCACATTCAGCTGTGGCTCATTTTGGGGGTTGCTGGGAAATGGTCACATTGATATTGCACCATGCTTACAATGGGCACAGCAGATTTTATCAGCTACAGATGGATAACCAAAAAATTTCGCAAGACTTGGGCTCATAATGATTTTCTAGGCTTCTCAGTGGACCTAGGCAAATTGTTGGTGATTTGTATATACTTGCTCAGTTACTTGTAACTTGAAGAGTATCTTGATGGTTTGTGGGGTGTGTGGGTGAGTTTGAACTTACTGAGGGCCAGAAAGTCTCCTTCCTCAACACAAAGCCATTGCAAGGTCATTGAGATGATGCCACACATAGAGAAGCATCTCAGGACTTATTAAATTCACATCCTTCTGTTCATGTATTCCTCCTCAGAGAGAAATGAATTTCAGTTACCCTCTTTGCAATTTATTTTTGGTGGTTTTCTCAGAGACAATAAGGAAGTCGTCCAAGTTATTTTAATATCCTAATAAATCTCAAGGTTTTTAAATTGAACTTTATGCTTTTTATCTTTATATTTTTGAAACCTCTCATCTTATATCTACTGGAGTTGTTAGTAGAAATCCCATCTCTCCTAATGTTTGTTCATCATAAAGTTCACCTTCAGTTATGGATTAACTCCTAACCAGGAAACATTTTTACAATATGAATGCATTCTTTTGAAGACAATAGGCCCTTTTGAGTCTTTTGTTTGAGGTATTAAAGACTGAGTGCCTTTGGTAATTCTAGAAACCCACAAAGCTGAATTAGCCCTGGATTTTAAAGAGAGAATTAGCATGGCCTAGCCTCCAGGGCTAAGTCTCCACAGGAAACAGCAAGAACCCTTTTGCAAACCATAATGAATGTGACTAGGACTTCTAGTGTTCAAACATGTCCCTGACTCCCAGTCCAGGGACTAGAATATTTATAGAGGCACATCTCTTCAATGGTAAATAACAGGGGCAATCATAAGAGTTCTTGCCCACTCCACAGCCACCACCTGGATGTTAGCAAATGTTCCCATTGAGCTGCAGGACCTACAGAGAGATTCTAAACTGTGGCTGTGGAGACAGATTTCTTTGAGGTAACTTAGAGTTATCAGAAAGACCACATGCCTAAAAGGCACTTAGGGAAATTGTAGGACCTTCCCACAGTCTCATATCAAATTTTGACTGGAAGCGCCCCTGACATAACTGAAGCAAATAATTATATCTATACATGTCATCTTGTAAATTGGATCATCCTAGTGTATCAGCACCCTTTTGAACTCAGGGAGTGGTAGAAGGGCAAGGGGAATAATAGAGCAAATTGGTTCTTTTTTCTTAAAACTAAAAGCATTAGTCATCACTATGTCAACATAGTCAGTTGCAGGCCTTTTCTGTACACTTAACTCTTTTCTGTAGATTTCAGTTTGTTCATATGTAAAATGAGGATAAAATAATACCTATGGCATAGGACTGTTTTAGATTTTGTTAATGGATGTTGAGCTTTTATAATGATACCTGGCACATTATCAGTCAATAAACAGTAGCTGCTACAATGATGTTGATGATTATGGTGATGATGATGATTCCTTAATTTCTACATCTTCCACTTCTCCCCACCTCTCAGTATCCACATCCGTATTTCTAAGTAAATGTGCATAAACTATTAATCTGGCAGAGAACAACTAAGTTTTTTAGTAGAAAACTTGACATTCACTGTATTTCCAGGCTGCTTGTTTAGGGTCAGGGATGCAGTGGGAGATTTATCATCCCTTTTAAAGCCTGATGCGTGTGGAAGGAAATGAGTTTTGATTATGGTTTTCCATCCGTCAGCGATTTTCAAAAAGATTCAGAGATCAAGTGCACTCATATTTTATTCTGTGAACTTTAAATAATGTACTGCAGCAGACAGAATCCAGATGAATTTTGGGTCTTTCAAGAATGTTGACTAACTCTCTCCCTCTTCTCCATAGGTTAACCTCAGAGCCACAGATGTCAAGCTCATGCGCCAATTGCTCATCATCAATGAGAACATTGAATCCATCAAGTGGATGATTGAAGAAAAGGCCACCATTACCAGCCGAGGCAGCAGCCTCAGTGGCAGCCTATGCAGTTTACTAGAGAGTCAGAGCACATCCTTACGTGGCAGCTACAATAGCCTACACAATGGCAGTGATGGGCTGGATGGCATCTCTGTGGGGAGCTATCTGGACACTTTAGCAGATGATGTCCCAGGCCATCAAACCCCTTCAGACTTGGATCAATTCAGTGACAGCTCCATAATAGAAGACTCACAGGAACTGCACAAGCATCCTAAACTGGATTCTGAGTACTACTGCTTTGGTTAATCACCTAGTTTTTTGCATGGGACTGGTGTGCAATTAACTTGTATTTATCCTTCTTCTCTGCTGCTATATTTTTGGTGTGATTATATATATATATATATATATATATATATATGAAGCAACCTTTTAAAAGAAGCTTATTTTGAAACTGCTTAATGGTATTTCTGTTGGTCCTAATAATTCTCATCTGGACTGCTTTCTTTTTCTTTCCTACAGCCCTGTTTTTATTTATTATAATGATTTTTCTCCCTTCTTTCACAGTGGCACAAGTAAAGTAAGGGGGAAAGAATAAGCAATAATTAATGTTTTGCTTTTGTTTTCAGAGCAAGGGGTCAGGGATTACAAGAAAAACTTTGCTAACTTTTACAATAAACCAAAGTCTGATAAAAGTTAATTTTGTAGCTTGTATTCTTAAATAATTCAAAGTTTCTTCTTCCACAAGATATTGAGGCATATTACTGCTTGCATATTAGGTTGAACAAAATGCTTGAAGAAATTTAGGGGTCATTTCTAGGCCACAATTTCCTTGGGTATAATCAACACTACTGTTAGTCACCCACTTCTAACACAGAAGTCATTTGGAGGTCCCAATTACACTGTAAGCAATTTGTTCATCTCAACCCTGAGTTCATACGGTAGATCAGCATTTTGTCAGCAGTGATTCTAACCAAACTGTAGGTTTATTTGTGTGATAATACGAATGATTTTCCAAAATTTCAAATAACTGAAATTAGTGGTTAAAAGTGAAGATGTCATAAATTTATTTGTATTTTGAGATTTTGTTGATATTTACTTGCATGTATCTTGAAATTCTGATAGGATATATGTACATATATGCATATGGATGGATGGGTGGATGGATAGATTGATATCATAAATAGTGGAGGATCAGGATCCTTATTCATTTTTGAAGTACAATGTGATGTTCTTTCATCCTAAGGTGGATAAATAATCTCTTAGTCTTCTGAAATGACATAAAAACATTATAATTCATATAGTGAACAAACATTAGTTTTGACATGATATTAATCCTCCATGTTTCTTTTTTCTTAATAATTTTTAATGAGGGAATTTAATTAAGATTTCAAACTGTTCTTTGCAATGATAGATGTTTCTGCTCTAAATAGTTTAAAATATGAATCAAAAAGTCTTCCTATCTATATCTGACAAATGTCCATATTCAAGAAGTGAGTCCAAAATTTATTTTCTTATTACATACTTACTACACAGTTGTCGAATTAATTGTTTTCAGGACATACATTATTTAATTGGCAATTAAATTCTACCAAGGCCTATATTTTGCTTTTGTCCTCTTCCATAAATTGTTTGACTTAATCCTTATTAAAACAATCTCATGATGTGGTTGCCATTTTTTGGTTGAGGGAACAGAGGCCCTTAGAAAGTAGGTAGCTGGGTCACATCTCCCAGATAAGTATTGAGGCTGGGATTTCAACTTTGTCTGATTCCTAACAGTAACACTCAATAGCCCTTTTAGTACCATAATTAAATGTCAATGAGAAGGCAAATTTAAGACCATGACAAGAAAATGAAAATAGTAACCAAACATTTCCCCTCCAATCATTGAATACTGAGTTTACTGAGTCCTTTCTCCAGATCACATGTCTGGAGTCAGTTTTATGCCTCTAGGTGAAGGAAAGAGTTGGCTATACAATATTTCTAATATATTTCCCACTTTCTGCTTACTTTTACTTTCAACTTAGTAAAGATTGGCTTATTGGTTATTTTGTTTGGTTTTAAGCTGGAATTAAGCCAAGTAATTCTGTACCACAGAGAGTTTAACAGGTTAAAGTCCAGGGGCATGCATTATGACCTAGTAGAGAATACATCCTTACAACCAAGACTGATGAATTTCAAACAGAGGCTAATGAAATACATAAGTGTGTGTGTGTGTGTATATATATATATATATATATATATATATATATATATATATAAAATCTACAGCATTGCAAGGAGAATATCCCCGACAAGAGAGGATTGGGCAGATAGCAAGAGAATAGGAAAACTATAACTCTTCAAACCCAAATTTGCATAGAATGAGCCATTCATATGAAAAAATGATTTCTTAGATTGAAGTTTCAGGTAGTGAATTCAGGTTGTGCATTCAATCTGGTGCCATCTTTTACACCCCTCTTTTTAAAGCAGTCTCCCCTACATTTTGTCCATCCCATGCCCTCTACAAATTTCCAATCTGGATTTTACATGTAGAAAGGAAATGAAAATGCGTAAGTTGGGAGAGTTTGGGGGCTAGATCATACTTCTACATGGCATTTTAAGGAACCTTTAATGAACATTGGCAAAATATTTGAAGAAAATTTTTGTTGGCTCTATGAGTTTCTATTTGTTATATGCTTCACATTTATTCCAATTTTTTGCAAAATATAACAAAGATAGGTTCTATGATTTAAATATATGAAGTCACACATAAACCAACAGTGTTTCAGTAGTTGACTTTACAAAGAGAGGGGCAAAATGCAGTTAAACAATGCTCGTTTCTAACATATTCATTGGCCTCAAGAGAATGAATACATGTTTAGTGCCTCACTTTCAGCTAAAGAATCCCCATAACAAATCTCTGACCGGAAGCATTTGACTGATATTTGATCTCTGTCAGAACCATGAGGAAAAAAGGGTAAAAAGTTAAAGGAAAAATGTCCTTCAGATTAATTTTCCTGAGCTAAGTTGTGTTTTCCCACAGAAAATGGAATTTTCCTCAAATATATGAATCTCTCCATTTTTATGAACTCATTTGTTTTTTAATGGGAGGAAAATAATTTGAAGTAACAAATTTATACAAGTTATAGCTAGTGCAAACTTTTGTAGGGTTTGCGAATAAAGGAACTCTTAATGACCAATTGAGAAGTCTTAACTAGTTAAAGTTCAAGAAAATGCTACTATTTGTACTAGAAATCCGCCCCAAATTGTATAACATAAAGTTTTAAGTATTTGTCAGCATTTAGAAATGCAACAGGGATTCCTTACCACTGGGTAAATTATAAAGGCACTTGGATCCCCTCTTCCCCAAGTAACTTCAATCAGACATTTGTATCTACAACTTCAAAACACAATCACCTCCATGATGCCAAAATAAATGCTTATTTTGTGGTCCTCGTCATACTCGACAACTCTCCAGCAGCTGACACATTTGATCATGTCTTCCTTTCTGAAACACTGTCTTCACTAGGTTTCCAGGACACCACCCCCTTTTGGGTCCCCTCATTCCACACTGTCTTATCATTCTCAGACTCTGCTGCTGGTTTCTTCTCATATTTCTGACACCCAAACACAAGAGTGTCCATGGCTGAATTCTGGCACTACTTCTTTTCTAAAATGGCTCCCTTTGGGAATTTTACCATTTCACAAGTTTAAATGTCATCTATGTGCTGTTGGTTCCCAAATGGATATCTCTATCCCAGGTCACTTCCATGAGCTCCAGCCTCCCCTGTCCATCTGCCCTTATAGCATTTTTACTTGATGTCTGATAAGCCTCTCAATCCAAAATATCCAAACCTGAAATCTTGCTTTTCTTTTACAGTCTTCTCCATTTCAATAAATGGTACCTCTACTCTTCAAATTCTCAGGCCAAATCTTGAAGTCTTTCTTAATTGATTTCCTTCTCAATCCATCATGCAATTCATATGAGCTTCACCTTAGAAACAGTCCAGAATGCCAGAAATTCTCACCACCACCACTGCTACCACTCTAATTCAAGTCACCATCACTTCTCTCTGGGACTATTGTAATAGTCCTAATTTGTCTTCTTGTTTCCATCCTTACTTTCCCACAGTCAGTACTCAGAATAACAGAGGAATCTTTTAAAATACATCAGATTTTGTTAGCCTCTGTTTAAACCCTGTAATGGATGACCATCTCCTTCAAAAAATAATGCAGGAGAAGATCTAAGATGGCAGCATAGAGGGGAGTGGAAGCTAGTTAGTCCCCCTGGAACAACTAATAAACAACCAGGAACAACTAGTAAATAATCCAGAATAACTGGAGGGGGACAAACATGACCGTCCACTCATCATATACCAACCTGAATTGGGAGGAATGCCCGAGATCGCAGCATAAAATCTGTAAGTAGAAACTGCAGATCCAAGCAGGGACCCCCCTCCCCCACAGCCCGAGCTGCAAAGCCTCATGGTGCCAGAGAGAAGCTCTCTCCCAGCAAGTTAATAAAGCTCAGCTGAGCTCCAACTAGGGTTTTAATTAACAACTGTGGAACACTTGCTATGAGCTATGAATCCCCAACAAGCAGACAGAGGCTTTGGGTGATGACTGACCTTGGAGAGCCAGAGGGTGGCCTTGGGCTGGCCCTGAAGGGGGGATTTCTGTCCCTGTTTTGGCTCAGTGGAGAAAGCCTCAGCCATTTTCAGTTCACAGTGCTCTGACCTAGACAAGGGTGGAGAAAGCACAGGCAGAGAGTCTAATCAAATGCTAATAACCTCTCCCTAGGGGAGTTATCTTCCTTAAAAGAAAAGGGGTGTGGCCCAGCTCTACTACCCACCTTCCATTCAGAACCAGACCCCAGAGTCTGGGGGAAAACAGCTGCAGGCCACACTTACTTATACCAGTCTGGAGTTGCACGCTGACAGGCACCACCTGCTGGGCAGAAAAGCACAGTGACCTGAGGCCTCACAGGGTGTACCAATTTTCTAAGACACACCCTTAGGAAAGAAGATACTGAATATTTATTCCTTCTGGGACCAGAGCCCATTTTGGTCTCGGAAAACCTGATTGGGATAACCAAGGAAACCATGCCTAGACAACAAAAAACTAAACCTACACTAAGAAAAATGAAGTTATGGCCCAGTCAAAGGAACAAACTTACACTTCAACTGAGATATAGGAATTGAAACAACAAATAATAAATCAATTAAAAAAGTTTATGGGCGGGCAAGATGGCGGCATAGAGAGGAGTGGAAGCTAAGTAGTCCCCCTGGAACAACTACAAAAAACCAGAAACAACTAGTAAATAATCCAGAATAACTGCGGGGGGACAAACAAGACCATCCACTCATCATACACCAACCTGAATTGGGAGGAATGCCCGAGAACACAGCATAAAATCTGTAAGTAAAACCTGCGGAACCAAGTCGTGAGACCCCCTCCCCCATAGCCCGAGCTGCAAAGCCTCGTGGTGCCAGAGAGAAGCTCTCTCCCAGCAAGCAAATACAGCTCAGCTGAGCTCCAGCTGGGGTTTTAAGTAGTGAGTGTGAACTGCTCACTACAGGTACGCAGCCCCCAAAAACAGACAGAGGCTTTGGGTGATGACTGACCTGGGAGAGCCAGAGAGTCACCTTGGACTGGGTCTGAAGGGGACTATCTGTTTCTTTTTTGGCTCAGTGGAGAAAGCCCCAGTCATTTTCAGTTTCCAGGGCTGTGACTCTGGGAAGGGTGGAGGCAGGACAAGCAGAGAGCGAGACCACTGAAATGCTAATGCCCTCCACCTGAGGGGTCTGTCTTCTCTAGGAGGAAAGGGGTGGGGCCCTTTCCATTCAGAAACAGACCCCAGAGCCTGGGGGAACACGGCCATACCTCCTCACACCAGTCAAGAATTATAGGCTAACAGGCATCACCTGCTGGGCAGAAAAGCACAGTGACCCGAGGCATCACAGGGTGGAGCAATTTTCTAAGACACACCCACAGGGAAACCAGATACTGAATATTTCTTCCCTCTGGGACCTGAGCTTGTTCTGGTCAGGGAAAACCTGATTTGGATAACCAAGGAAACCATGGCTACACAACAGAAAATTACAACCTACACTAAGAAAAACAAAGTTATGGCCCAGTCAAAGGAACAAACGTACACTTCAACTGAGATACAGGAATTTAAACAACTAATGTTAAATCAATTCAAAAAGTTTAGAGAAGATATTGCAAAAGAGATAGAGGCTGTAAAGGAAGCACTGGGCACGTATACGGCAGAAATCAAAAGTTCAAAAAAACAACTAGTAGAATCTATGGAAATGAAAGGCACAACACAAGAGATGAAAGACACAATGGAACCATACAAGAGCAGCTCTCAAGAGACAGAAGAAAACACTCAGGAACTGGAGAACAAAACACCTGAAAGCCTACATGCAAAGGAGCAGATGGACAAAAGAATGAAAAAATATGAGCAAAGTCTCCGGGAACTCAAGGATGAAACAAAGTACAGTAATGTACATATCATTGGTGTCCCAGAAGGAGAAGAGAAGGGAAAGGGGGCAGAAGCAATAATAGAGGAAATAATTAATGAAAATTTCCCATCTCTTATGAAAGACATAAAATTACAGATCCAAGAAACACAGCGTACTCCAAACAGAAGACATACGAATAGGCCTACGCCAAGACACTTAATAATCAGATTACCAAATGTCAAAGACAAAGAGAGAATCCTGAAAGCACCCAGAGAAAAGCGATCCATTACATACAAAGGAAGCTTAATAAGACTACGTGCGGATCTCTCAGCAGAAACCATGGAGGCAAGAAGGAAGTGGTGTGATATATTTAAGATACTGAAAGAGAAAAACCACCAACCAAGAATCCTGTATCCAGCAAAGCTGTCCTTCAAATATGAGGGAGAGCTCAAAATATTTTCTGACAAACAGACAATGAGAGACTTTGTGAACAAGACACCTGTCCTACAGGAAATACTAAAAGGAGCACTACAGGGTGATAGAAGACAGGAGTGCGTGGTTTGGAACACAATTTTGGGAGATGGTAGCACAACAATGTAAGTACACTGAACAAAGGTAACTATGAATAGAGTTGAGAGAGGAAGGTGGGGAGCATGTGAGACACCACAAGAAAGGAGGAAAGATAAAGACTGGGACTGTGTAACTTGGTGAAATCTAGAGTATTCAACAATTGTGATAAAATGTACAAACATGTTCTTTTACGAGGGAGAACAAGCAAATGTCAACCTTGCAAGGTGTTAAAAATGGGGAGGCATTGGGGGAGGGATGCAATCAGCATAAACTAGAGACTGTAACTAATAGAAACATTGTATTATGCTTCCTTTAATGTAACAAAGGTGATATACCAAGGTGAATGCAGATAAGAGGGGGGGATAGGGGAGGCATGTTAGACACTTGTCATTGGTGGTATTGTCTGATTCTTTATTCTACTTTGATTTAAGGTTATTTTTCCTTTTGCTGCTTCCTAGCTGTCATTTTTTTTTCCTCTTTCTTTTGCCTGTCTACCTTCTTTGACTCTCCCTCCTGCCTTGTGGAAGAAATGTAGATGCTCTTATATAGATAGTGGTGAAGGTGGTGAACACATAAATGTATGACCATGCAGAAAACCATCGATTATTTACTTGGGATGGAATGTATGGTGAGTGAACAAAACCATATTAAAAAAAATGGATTGATGACAAAACCTCGAGGGCAATATACTGAGTGATATAAGCCAGACATATAAGGACAATTATTGCAGGGTGTCACTGATAGGAACTAATTATAATATGTAAACTCATAGACATGAAATATAAGGTACCAAGATATAGGATGAGGCTTATGAATGGGGAGTGGTTGCTTAGTATGAGCAGAATGTTCAATTAGGATGAACTTAAATGTTTGGAAATGAACAGGGGTGTTGGTAGCAAGATGTGAGAATAACTAACAGCGCCGAATGGTGTGTGAATGAGGTGGAAAGGGGAAGCTCAGAGTCATATATGTCACCAGAAGGAAAACTGGAGGTCAAAAGTTGGGAATGTATAAAACTGAATCCTATGGTGGGCAATGTCCATCATCATCTGTACAAATACTGGAAATCACTTCCATGAACCAGAACAAATGTATGACAATACAATTAGAAGTTAATAATAGAGGGGCATATAGGGAAGAACTATATATCTATTACAAACTATATACTACAGTTAGTAGTATTTCAGCATTTTTCCATAAACAGTAACAAATGTACTATATCGATACTACAAGTCAACTATTGAGGGGGGTTGGTTAGGGATAGGGGAGGATTAGAGTTTCCTTTTCTTTTTTTCTTTTTTCATCTTTCACTTTATTTCTTGTCTGGAGTAATGAAGAGTTTCTAAAAATTGAACCAAAATTAAGTGTGATGGATGCACAGCTGTATGAGGGTACCCAGGGGCAAGTGATTGTACACTTTGGATCTTTGGATAATTGTATGGTATCTGAACAATCTCAATAAAAATGAAAAAAAAAGTTTATGGAAGATATGGCAAAAGAGATGAACCGTATAATGAAAACACTGAGCGTACATAAGGCAGAAATTCAAAGTTCGAAAAACCAACTGACAGAATCTATGGAAATGAAAGGCACAACATAAGAGATAAAAGACTCAATGGAAATATACAACAGCAGATTTCAAGAGGCAGAAGAAAACACTCAGGAACTGGAGAACAAGGCACCTGAAAGCCTACACACAAAAGAACAGATAGAGAAAAGAATGGAAAAATACAAGCAATGTCTCCAGTTACTTAAGGACAAAATGAAAAGCAAGAATGTATATGTCATTGGTGTTCCAGAAGGAGAAGAGAAGGGAAAAGGAGCAGAAGCAATAATAGAGGAAATAATCAATGAAAATTTCCCATCTCTTGTGAAAGACATAAAATTATGATCCAAGAAGCACAGCGGACCCCAAACAGAATAGATTTGAATAGGCCTCTGCCAAAACACTTAATAATTGGATTATCAGATGTCAAAGATAAAGAGAGAATCCTGAAAGTAGCCAGAGAAAAGCGATTCATCACATACAAAGGAAGTTTGATAAGACTATGTGCGGATTTCTCAATAGAAACCATGTTGGCAAGAAGGAAGTGGTGTGATACATTTAAGATACTGAAAGAGAAAAACCACCAACCAAGAATCCTATATCTGGCAAAACCAGCCTTCAAATATGAGGGAGAGCTTAAAATATTCTCAGACAAACAGACAATGACAGAGTTTGTGAACAAGATACCTGCTCTACAGGAAACACTAAAAGAAACACTGCAGACAGAAAGGAAAAGACAGGAGTGAGAGGTTTGGAAAACAATTTTGGGAGATAGCATCACAGGAATGTAAGTACACTGAACAAAGGTGACTGTGAGTATGGTTGAAGGAGGAAGGCTGGGACCATATGGGACACCAGAACAAAGGACAAAGGATAAAGACTGGGACTGTGTAACTCAGGGAAACCTAGGGTGCTCAATGATTGTAATAAAAGGTACAAATATGTTTTTACATGAGGTAGAACAAATGAATGTCAACATTACAAGGTGTTAAAATTAGGGTGGAATTGGGGGGAAGTACAATCAATGCAAACTAGAGACTATAATTTATGGAAACATTGTATTATGCTGCCTTTAACATAACAAAGGCAGTATACCAAAGTTAAATGCATATGGGGGCAGGGGTGGAATAAGGAAAGGAAATGGGACTCCTGGCATTGGTGATGTTGTCTGACTTTTTATTCTACTTTAGGTTAATGCTATCTTTCCCTTTGTTACTTTCTGGCTATCAAGTTTTTTGTTCTGTTTTGTTTTTTTCTGTCTTTCTCTTTTCTTTCTCTTTTGTCTCTCTGCCTTCTTTGACTCTTCCTCCTTCTTTGTGGAAGAAATGGAGATGTCCTTATACAGATAGTGGTGATGGTGGCAAATACATAAATACATGACTATACAGGGAACCAACGATTGTTTACTTAGGATAGAATGTATGGTGTATGAACAAAACCATCTTAGAAGAAATGGGTTAATGAAGAAAACTTGAAGGCACTCTATTGAGTGAAATAAGACAGACACAAAGGCAAATATTGCAGGGTCTCACTGATATGAACTAGTTATAATATGTAAACTCATAGACATGAAATATAAGTTACCAGGATATAGAATGAGGCTAAAGAATGGGGAGCAGTTGCTTATTATGAGCAGAATGTTCAACTAGGGCAAACTTAAACTTATATATATAAAAAAATGAAAAAAAATAATCCAAGTTGTTACCATGGTCCAATGTAATCTGTCACCTTTCTGTTTGCCTGACCTCATCCTGTATCATTCTGTCACTCTCTCATTGTACAGCCTCACTTGCATCCTTGCTATTCCTCAAAAATTTCAAAATCCAAGCATGTTAATGCCTCAGAATTTTTGCACATAATTTTGCATCTCCTCTTCCTGGAATGCTCTTCTCTCAAATGTTCATAAGTCTTGATTTCCCTATTCTTCTTTGTCTCCAATCAAATGGCACCTTCTCTGAGATGTCTTCTTACCTAGTTGCCCTGGCACTCTCTATCTTCTTTATCACGCCTTATTTTTCTTCAGAGTCCTTATCATCATCTAATACATAATTTTTGTATGTACTCTGTGCTCCCTTATGCTAGAATGCTAAGTCTGTGAGAACAAGACCTTTGTTTTCTTCACTGCCCTATATCTCCAGCACCAAGAACGATGTCTGCCATATAGGACATGACAGTAACTATTTTTTAACTAAAGCAATTATTAAATATTTGCTGAGTGACATCTATGTGCCAGGCAATAATCGTGCTAGTTCTGGTGATGCAAAGATGAGTAAGGTATGATTCCTGCTCTCAGGGAACTCACTTGTCTAGTAGGTGCTCTGGTAGGCAGAATAATGCTTGTGTTCTAGTCCCCAGAACCTGTGACTATATTATCTTCAATGGTAAAAGGGACTTTATGGATGTGATTAAGTTAAGGATCTTGAGTGTGAAGACTATTTTGGATTATCTTGGTAGGGCCAATGTAATCACAAGGGTTCTTAAAATGAGCCAGACATAAAAAGATAAATATTGCATGATCTCACTGGTATGAAATAGTTAAAATTAGCAAATTCATGAGTCAGAAACTAGAATACCGGTTACTAGGGCCAGGATGGGGGTAGGAAGTGGGCAGTTAATTCTTGATTGGAGCAGAGTTTCTGTTTGGGGTGAGGGAAAAGTTTCGGTAATGTATGTGGTGATGGTAACATAACATTGTGTGTGTGACTAATAACACTGAATTATGTATCTGAACGTGATTTAAATAAAAGGTAAATTTTAGGTGATATAAATGCTGCTAGAAAAAAAATTAAAAAAAACAAACAAACAACCATGAGACTATACAACACAAATAGTGAACCCTAATGTAAATTATGGACTATATAGTTAATAGTACAAGTATAATAATATTCTCTCATCAATTGTAACAAAGGCAACATATTAACACAAAATGTTAAAAATGGGGGATTGGGAACCCTGGATTTTCATGATCTCTCTGTAAATCTACAAATTCTCTGATTAAAAAAAGAGAGAGAGGGCCAGGAGTGCCAGAGTAAGAGAGAGAGAGAGAGAGAGAGGGAGGGAGGGAGAGATTTATGGATGTTACATTGCCAGCTGTGAAGATGAACTAAGTTAACATGAACAATGGAATGTAAGAGGCTTCTAGAGGCTGAAAAAAGGCAAGGAAACAGATCTACCCTAGAAATTCCTTAAGGAACTAGCCTTGATGACACCTCAATTCTTGCCCAATAAACCCATTTTGAACTTCTGACCTGTAAGATAATAAATTTCTATTGTTTGAAGCCACTTAGTTTGTAGTAATTGTAGTAATTTTGTAGTACAACCAAGTATAGGTAATTTGTCACAACAGCAATAGGGAACTTACACAGATTTTCATATCTGAAAGTGGTGTTCTGCTGTAACAAATACCTAAAAATGTGGAAGTGGCTTTGAATTTGAGTAATGGGCTGGAGCAATGTTTTGGAGTTTAAGCAAAAAGCTTGAAAACACTTTTGGGAGAAGTCTGATTGTTAATGTGTCTGCTACAGAGAACTCAGAAGGAACTGAGGACCACAGTAGAGGAAACGTATACTGTCTTAGAGAATATTTAAGTCATCAAAAACTGCCTGCTGGTAGAAAGGACATTAAATACACTATTGATGAGAGTTCTGAAATAAATGAAGGAACAAGTTATGGGAAACTAGAAGAAAATTTAGCTGAATTCTGTCCTACAGTTATGTGAAAAGCAGAATTATAAGTGATTATACTTGTATACTTAACTGAGATTTCCAGGCAAATATTGAAGGTATAGCTTGGTTTTTTCTTACTGCTTGTAGTAAGATACAAGCAGAAAGAGATAAATTGAGGGAATAATTTAATCAAAAAGTAACCAGGACTTGATGAATTGGGGAATTCTTGGCCCACACAGATTGCAAAAGACACTAACATTAGGAGATTCAGTCAGAAAGCATGCTCTGGAAAGAAAGCCAAGACTGTGGTTTTATGACCTTTTCACCAATGCCTCAGAAGGCTCAAAAGTTTAGAATATTCAATCACAGAGAGCTCTCTTTGAAGAGATTAAGCATGTGACTCATGGATCACCTCAGCCATCTCAGCAGAAGCCAAAAATAGAGATGAGATTATCTAGGAAAGACCTATGGAGGAGCCTCTTGACTAATGGAGTGAATCCCTGTGACTGATGCAGGAGAGCCACAAGGTTCTTGAAAATTTCATACTAGCAGAAACATTGCCAGCTTGGATTGAAAGTGAGAGAGAGAAAGCAGTTAGAGTCCCAGAATTCTGCAGGCAGGAAACAGGCCAAAAAACTACTCAGCTGCAAATACACACCACCCTTCATGAAAAAGGTAGGATGACTCTGAGGATGGAGCCCCAAACCCCAGAGTGCAGATCATAAGCCCAGAGGGCAGAACTGAGAACCACATTGGATTATTCCCAGCTCTTGAAACCTAATGGAATTGGCCCTGTTGGATTTCAAAATTCTTTGGGGCTGGTGACTCCTTTTTCTTTTCCTTTTCTCCCTTTTTGAATGAGGATGCTTTTAATTGTTATCCTATGCTCCTCCCACCAATGTATTTTGGAAGCAGATAACTTGCTTTTTGAGTTTCACAGGTCCACAGATGGAGAGGAACTGTGCCTCAGAATGGATTATACCCAGATATCACCTACACCTGATTTAGATGATTCGAGCTAATGAGACTTTTGGACTTAGAGTTGATGCTGTAATGTGTGAAGATTTTGGAGATGTGGCAATGGGACAAATGCATTTTTCACATGAGATGGACGTGAATCTCTGGGGACCAGAGAGCAGACTGTGGTATGCAGGATAATGGTCTCCAGTGATGCCCCCCTCCTATCTCCTGAACCTATGAACATGTTGCCTCATGTTACTTTACTAATACAGTGCCTCTATCTGCATCATTCTCTGTTCTGATTCTGTGCATTTTTACTGTAAAAAGAGAAAGCTTTACAGACAAAAAGGAGTTGTGGACTAAATTACAGGAAAAAGAGTACATTAGGATTTAGGCCAGGTGCCCACAATTTTCACAAATCATGTTCTACAGCTACTCACGTGGAACCAAATTCTCATTCCTCATAACCTTGTAAATGAACTTGATGAATAGTATGAACACACCAGGGCTCCTAACAGTAAAGGGACACCACTAGAAGCCACTATGGAAGAAAGCCCTGAAACTTGTATCTTGCTGAAAAGCACACACCTTTAGCAGAGTGACATGCACCATATTACATAGACTGGTCAGGTGTGTGCTCCGTCATCTCCTCCCCAGCACACTGGATTAGAGGGAGCTCAGTTCTCCCTTGAAACTGGTTATTTTAGTTTCCACTAGGTAATAACTTTCCAGTATTTGCTTATGTCTTCACAAACTCTAATAGCTCACTCAGAGTTATGTCACCTTCAGTTGTTTACTACTTGATGGCCACTTGTTTGAAGAGCTGTTGAGTTTTAAATCCATCTTCTCTACCTCCAAAATGGATGTTACAAAAGTATTTACAATCAATAGTTTCAAAAAATACATTTTGTAACCAGTAACAATGCCTCCTTTTCTCCCTATTTTAAATACTACCTGAGCCACAGCCAGTAAAACAAAAATTTTCTAAAATATTTGTATTCATTGATACTGGAAAGGCATGGTTCTTACACACATGGAGTTTATAATCTAAGGAGAATGAAGACAAACAGGCGATTTCAGTGCAGTGTATTAGTTGCTGGATAAGAAGCATGGTCTAATGAGAAAAGAGTTCCAATTACTGCAAAATCAGTCAAATATATCATTGCAAAATTTTAAAAGCATGTTTAGGAAGACTTACTTTGTTCACTATTTCATTATTAACAGAGATATAGTGTAATTAAGTTACCTCTACCTAAATTTTTCTCACTGGCATTAAATTGTGTTTTAATCCTAGACCATTTGCCCAGAGAACTATTTAAGATATGCAAACAAAAAAGTTGCTTTAGGTTTGTCATTGGATCCCTTGTTAGCACAGCATTTATCAGTTTTCTGTTCCAAAGAGATGGATTTATTGAGCAGAAGCAGGGTAAATTCAACAGGAAATAAAAATATCTATAACTTTGATTAATACCAGATACTGAATACAAGATATTGCAGCACATGGAATTGAGAACAGCCTACTCTGCTGGGGAGGTCTGATAACCTTAGGTAGAGTAGAAAATCCATGCTAGGTAGGATTTACATCCTAGGTAAATCTCTCTTTCTCTTAATCATGTTTATAGGTTTTTGTTTGTTTTTTTTTTTAAGGTCAAACGGTAATATTTTTTCACATAATATCTTAACATGGAAGAAAAAAACAATGCTTGTCTCCCTTGTCTTGGATGAGCCTTTAAAAGTCTCCTGATGCACTCTCTCCCACATGATCTTTCAAACTTCTACTAACACCTCTGATCATTATCTGCTTGATCATCCCCAGGGCAGAGAACTTTTTTTTTAACATGTACAAGCAGTCTTTATTGTCTGGCCAAGAGAACTGTCTAAGTAAGTGATTATACATTGCTGGGACAAGTATATCAAGAAGAGGCAGCATGTAACTAATGAGATGATGACTTCATGGCTTTTAAATTCTCCTCTTTCCTTCTGTGGAGCTCTCTTCTTCCAGGAAGCTTGCTTCCCTGATATGCCCTTTTCTGCATGCACACACATAAACTCAACTTACAGCTTCTGTGGGCAGAAATGACTCTTCTATAAATTTAACATCCCTATGTGAGTCAGTACTAGGATTCTCAATGAACTCCAACTTCCTGTGTCAATACTCTGTAACTTTATACAAAATATATACTTAACTCTCTAATTAACTGAGGCAATGAAGAGTTGGTTACCCATGCCATTTTGATTCACTTATCCTCAATTCAGGACAATTTTCCATTGGAAAGATAAGAATTGAAGCGATTGCTCCTCTGTACCCAGGGATTTGATTACAGTCTTTGGATTATGCTCTAGGAAATTACTGTGGCTTATTCTTCTGACTATGCAATATGTAGTCTCTGGTTTCCAGGCAAACTTATCTTTTCACAATGCCATTAAAGGGAACCATTTTAGATCACTGAACAATCTAGCGCCCAAGTTGCTTTTTTGAGTAATTTTAATGCTTAACAATCATGTTATATATAAAAACATATTCCTTTTTTGAGTTAAAGGTGAGTCTATCATTAATTATAATGTGGAAAAAATAATCATGAAGAATACCTTTTGTTTCAAATTTGAATGGAACTTAAAATATTTGTAAATACCATTAACGATACACATAAAATTGTACTCACAAATATCTTAGGAATTTCCTTAGGAATTAAGATACAGTAGCTGTTATACTTCCTGTGTGTCACACATGCACCCAATTATTGGCTTTTCTAAAGATTTCAAGTAATATTTATAACAACATTGGGAGATAGAATTATAAGCTGATTTTTTTCTTTTTAATAAAGAAATTGAGGTTCAGGGTGTCTAAATAAATGACTCAAGTAATGGTCAGACATAAGATTCTAACTTAGGATTTTCAGACTTCAAAACTTCCACAGCATGAGGATTATAGCACAGAAATATTATACTTGACTAAAACTGCCTTTTCTAAGCCTAAATGTAGCAAGAGAAGATTCATCTGCATGTAGTTATGTCTATAGCCAACAGCCTTTTGCTAAGGCCCCATATCAAATTATCTAGTTTGGAAGGCTTAAATCCAGTTCTGCAAAGCAGTAGGAGGATTTCCCAAGGTAAGTGTGGAAATAAGAAAGACATATGATCCAGGATGAGAGGAGGAAATAGACAGGATTGGATTGACACAGGGCTTGAATTCCTTGCACAGCAGGATACAGTTTCTATTTCTTGACATGAATTTTATTGTCTAGTGCATCAGCCTTAGGCTATTTCTGTATTATCACAGTTATCATTGTTTAAAAGTTTATTAAAGCATTCCCATTAAATGCTAACCAACACTCTTTCTCAAATCTTCTCAGCTATCATAGTGGGTTATTTTTGTGTAACATGCTTAACCAAAGACCTAGTCAGGCAAACCAGTACAGGGATGGTACCATATCTACTTATATTTATGGGTGCTAGTTAAATTCCAAACATTGCCCAAAGTTGGCATTCCTTCAAGTCATTATCATTGTGTGCAGGGCCTGTTTGTTCAATGTGGGAGGAAGAATTTTCAGAGCCCACATTATTTCATTCTTTACTAATGAAGGATCATGTACCAATAGGGAAATTCATACATTCTTGATGATTTTAGATTATTCTCAGAGTAATTTACTGCAATTATTTTTACATCAGCCAAAACCACATATAAATCAAATATAGTTCTAGCTATCAACTCTGCATTTTTCCCCTCTCATGCAAAGGGATATATGTGAGGAGTCAGAAGATCCCTTACTCCTTAATTGCTGATGCATTCCAACTTCTTGTCATTTGCCTCCCCTCAAAGCATTATCTGTGTGGTTTTTATGGAAGAGTCTACAAAAACGAAGCAGTGATGGTTCCCTCAAGCAATTCCTGAAAATTTTGTCCATCATTAAAAATGGACTCAAGTGATAATACTCTATTGGACCCTTAAAGGTCTGTCAGGGCTGCAAGAGGACTTGTAGAACAATTCCTAATTTTGCAGAAAAGGAAAATGAGGCCCTTTGAGGGTGACTTGTACTGTATGATAGACAGTGTGGCCAAGTTATCTTTCTAAATTATACTTTGGGAAATGATCTGATTCACACTTGTGTTACAGAGTGAATGACCCAAGGTTTATTAATAAAACAGGCAAAAAAATGACTTTTATTTTAAAATACAAATAATTTAATATAAAAAAGGAAGAAACAGAAACCATTACATAGCTCACATAGTCATTCATCCACAATTATAGGGGCAGTATAAAGTGTAAAGGCTCTGGTTTTAAGAGTGTCTTGGTTCTTCCAATTACTAGATATATGAACTCAGAATAAGAGAATTACTCCATTTATGCCTCCATTTTCTCATTTGTAAAATGGGCACAATGAAACCTGCCTCATAAAATTATTGGAAAATTAATTTCTATTTGGAAAGTGCTTGGTATACTACCACACATGGAAATGCTTAATTATAATATTGTCATTACAATAAAGATTTGAGTAAGTAAAGGAATATGTTTTATATCTAAGAAAAAAGAAATTAAGAATGGCTCAACAGAGTTTGGTCTGGCCAATTCAGTAATCTGTCCCAACCCCCTTCTTCCTTGACCACCTCCTCTATAAAGCTTGCAGAAGCTACTTACAGTTGCAGCCACCTTTGTAGCTAAGATGGCCACATGACAAAGTTTTGCCAATTAACTGCAAATATAAATCTGGCTGTACTCTGAACAGTCTTTTGCTGACTTCAAGCTGTTTATATAAACCATTCCTGAACTCAGAATATTTTGAGTTTCTCACATCCTTATTTCCTATGGCAGTTGTAAAACTCTTGCAGGAAAAGGCATTAAAAGTGCAACTTGAATTTTAAGACTGTTAGAGCAGAGTGCCAGCAGTGAATTAACTAACCACAGTTGTTTTCCTTCTGTGTCCTCAGCATCACCATAATACAGCTAATGAATCTGGGGATTTTTTTTTAAAGGAAACAAGTATTTTTCTTTACGGTACTAAGTAATAGTCAGGTCCTCAGAATGATGAGAAGGTACTAAATTCAGGTTCTGTTTTCTCAAATGTGGTTTCCAGAAACCAACCAAAATGCACAGAGAATTCTTTAGACTTCAAGGCTCTCTAAAACTTTATTACTTTGATGACTCAGATTTCAATGGAGCTACATTTTTTAAAAATGAAGACAAATATTT
Organism: Choloepus didactylus; assembly: GCF_015220235.1. Lineage (NCBI taxonomy): Eukaryota > Metazoa > Chordata > Mammalia > Pilosa > Megalonychidae > Choloepus > Choloepus didactylus. The sequence goes on from NC_051316.1 coordinate 61,301,085, forward strand.
GTATAATGTGTCATTTTCTTCCTCTAGATCTCCTACATATATAACACTAGATAAATGGTAATGAATTGCAGACAGATTTACTATAAATTGGGAAAAAAATGTTAGCCAATATGAGTAAGAGTAGAGTTTAAAATGTAGCTATATTTAAGCCACTTTTTCCTGCTAGGTTTATTTAATCAAAAATTGAGAAAATAATAAGTGAGAAAATGATTGCTATTAAAAATCATTTATAACCATATAGATAATTTATTAGATGTCATTTTCATTCAAGAAAAGCTTACTAAATGATTTATCAAAAATCTATTATGGCCATACAGATTGGAAAGGGAGAGGTAAAACCCTCTCTGTTTGCAAATGATATGATCCTATAGACAGAAAATCCTAATATACCCGCAACAAAGCTACTAAGAGCTATTAAATGAATTCAGCAAAGTGGTGGAGTGCAAAAGCACGCAAAAATCAGTAGTGTTTCTATACACTAGTAATAAACAATTGGAAGAAGAAATCAAGGAAAAAAATGTCATTTACAATAGCAACAAAAAGAATCATATATCTAGGAATAAATCTAACTAAGGATGTAACATACTTGTATACAGAGAACTAAAACACTTTGCAAAAAGAAATCAGAGATTTAAATAAATAGAAGCACAAGGTGTGATTATGGATTGAAGACTAAATATTAAGATGTCAAGTCTACCCAAAAGCAATGTACAGATTAACACAATCCCAATCAAAATTCCATCAATCTTCTTTGAAGTGATGGAAAAGCCAAATATCAAATTTATATGGAAAGGTAAAGGGCCCTAAATAGACAAGCCATCTTGAAAAAGAATGAAGTTGGAGAACTCATACTTCTTGATCTTAAAACTTATTACAACGCCACAGTGACCAAAGCAGCATGGTATTGGCACAAGATAGACATATAGATCAGTGGAATAGAATTGAGAACTCAGAAATCAACCCTCACATTTATGGCCAACTGATTTTTAACAAGGTGGCAAATACTATTCAATTGGAAAAGAACTGTTTCTTTAACAAATGGTGCTGAGAAAACTAGATCACACAGTGCAAAAGAATGAAAGTGGATCCCTACATCACACCATAAACAAAAATCAACTCAAAATTTATCAAAGGCCTGAATATAAGAGCTAGAACTATCAACCTCCTAGAAGAAAATGTAGGGAAGCATCTTTAGGACCTTCTGTTAGGCAGTGGCTTTTTAGACTTTACACTCAAAGCACAAACAACAAAAGAAAAAAACAGATATATGGGACCCCATCAAAATTAACAACTTTTGTGCCTCAAAGGATTTTATCATGAAAGTCAAATGACAACCTACACACTGGGAAAAAATATTAGGAAACCACATATCTGATAAGGGCTTAATATCCAGAATATATAAAGAGATCCTTCAACTCAATGACCCAATTTGAAGATGGGCAAAAGACTTGAATAGACATTTTTTCAACGAAGATATACAAATGGCCAAAAAGAATGTGAAAAGATGCTTAAAATAATTAGCCATCAGGGAAATACAAATCAAAACCACAATGAGAAACCATTTCACACCCCATAGAATGGTTACTATTATAAAAATAAAAAAGTATAAGTGTTGGAGTGGATGTGGAGAAATAGGAACAATCACCCATTGCGGGTGGATATGAAACGGTGCAGCTGCAGTGAAGGTAGTGTGGCAGCTCCTCAGAAAGGTAAGTATACAATTACCATATGACCTGGAAATTCCTCTTCTAGGTATATAACCAAAAGAATTGAAAGCAGGGACACAAAGAGATGTTTGCACATCGATGTTCATAGTGGCATTACTCACAATTGCCACCAGATAGAAGCAACCCAAGTGTCCATCGACCGACTAATGGTAACCAAAATGTAGTATATACATGCAATGCGATATTATTCTACTGTAGAAGGGAATGAAGTTTTGATACACACAACAACATGGATGAACCCTGAAGACATCATGTTAAAGTGATATAAGCCAGACACAAAAGGATAAATAATGTATGATCTCACTGACAGGAAATAACTGGAATGAGCAAACTAATAGAGTCAGAATCTAGAATATAGGTTACCAGGGGATGGGATAGGGATAAGAAATAGGGAGTTAAGGCTTAAAAATGTACATGTTCTGTTAAGATGCTCCTCACTGCAAAGGCAAGGCTAAACCTGCTTATAATTGTGCCTAGAGTCTCCCCCCAAGGGTGAACTCACTGCCCTCCCCCCCAAATGTGATCTGACTCCCAGGGGTGTAAATCTCCCTTGCAACGCAGGATGTGACTCCCAGGAATGAATCTGGACCTGATATCGTGGGATTGAGAACATCTTCTTGACCAAAAGGGGGATGTGAAGTGAAACGAAATAAAGTTTCAGTGTCTGAGAGATTCCAAATGGAGCTGAGAGGTCACTCTGGTGGGCATTCTTATGCACTATATAGATAACCCTTTTTAGGTTTTATTACATTGGAATAGCTAGAAGTAAATAACTGAAACTATCAAACTGAACCTAGTAGCCTTGAATCTTGAAGATGATTGTATAGCAATGTAGCTTACAAGAGGTGACAGTATGATGTTGAAAGCCTTATGGATCACACTCCCTTTATCCAGTGTATGGATGGATGAGTAGAAAAATGGGGACAAAAAAACTAAATGAAAAATAGAGGGGGGTTGTTTTGGGTGTTCTTCTTTACTTTTATTTTTTACTCTCATGTTCACTTTTTTCTGGTACAAGGAAAATGTTCAAAAAATAGATTGGGGTGATGAATGCACAACTATGTGATGGTACTGTGAACAACTGATTGTATACTTTGGATGGCTGTATGGTATGTGAATATATCTCAATAAAATTGAATTAAAAAAAAAGCAAAACAGAAAAAAAAATGTACAAGTTTCCTGTTTGGGTTGATGGAAAAGTTTTAGAAATGGATACTGGTGATGACAGCACAACATTGTGAACATAATTATATATTTGAATGTGGTTAAAAGGGGGAAATATTAGGTTGTGTGTATGTTACTAGAATAAAAATTAAAAAAAAAATCCAAGGAACTGCACAACACAAACACTGAACTCTAATATTAAAACATGGACTATAGTTAATAGTGCAATTGTAAAACTATGCTTTCATCAATTATAACAAACATACCACACCAATGCAAGGTTTTAATAATAAGGTGTTATATGGAAACCCTGTATTTTATGCGTGATTGTTCCGTACACTGACAACTTCTCTAATAAAAAAAAAGATTAAAAATATCTATCATGACTCTAACTTCTTTCAAACTTTTACTTCTGACAGAACTTTAGAACATTAGAATCCTTATGGATTCTCATTTACATGATCCTAGTCCTAACCTTTGCCAGAAGTTAGGGTAAAGGTCCTCATCAAATTGACCATTAAAGGCTCCACTTGAGTTAATGAGAGAAATAATATAAATATCTCCAAATTCTAAAAGACTGCTGGATTCAAGAAAACGGCTGAAATCTCAATTAGCACATCCCATAATTATTGACTAATTAGACTGTTAAAGCCCCTGATCCTTTTTATTTTGGAAAAATGAAAATACCAAGTAAAACAATATCATTCTTTTTCCTATTTGAGGTTCCTTTGTTTGATGAGGAACATACATGAAATCACAGACCTTGGAGCCTTAAGAATTCAATTTTGAGATTTTGCTCTGGAATTGGGAATGGACAAACAAACAACATGCAGTTTTTATCTCAAGATTTGTATCTTTATAGGCCTAAAGTTAAATCTGAATTAGTAATAAGACAAGAAGAATTGATTTTGTTTGTGTCATGATGATTTGGTTAAGTGGGAATCGCACGGTTTGGTTTAAGTTAAATGATTCCCTTTTAAAGAAATAGTATGACCTGCTCTTTCTTTCAGTGATGGAAATACTTCCACATTCTTGTGGAGACTTGTGGTCCTAGTTTTGAAAGTCCACTGTATTCCATACTTCACGTAGATTCATTCTGAATTTGTGTGTGAAATATTCCTTTAGTCATAGCTACTTGTATTTCTGTACTCTAACGACTCTCCCTTTAAGAGCTTTGTACTGCAGAATCATCTCCCCACCTTGGCATTCAAACCCACAACTCTATCAGTTTTGCAATGTAAAAGCACTAGTCCTTCCCAAAGACAAGGGCAAAAATGACGGGAAGTATTAAAAATCTAACGAATGAATCTGATAATAAAATATTTATTTGAGTCAATAGGAAAGATAAAAGGTTATGCAAAAGCACAAATCATGCTCAGTAGTCAAAGTCCTGAGGCCAGGAAGATAATCAGAAAGAGGCCAATTTGGAATGTAAAGTCAGGATATAAAACATGAACGTGCAGCTTTGATAAGGAAATCCAGGGAAAGAAGTCTAGCTTAAATGGAAAAGGGATAGGCTCTCATCCACAACCCAAAACATGAAGTAGTTCTAGAGGCCAACAGAGGCATGGCTCATTAGTTGGTCGAGCTAGATTAATGAGCTCAGAGAGGGCAAATGCTCATTGTCTCTACCATGAACACTTGTCTCCACCCTATTCCTGGAATGTGCCTTGTATTTTACTATATCCATATTCTTGCTTTCCCTTCTCCATGCTCAACAATGCCTTTTCTTCTGCTCTCTATCCAACCAAATCCATGCATCTTTGAAGATCTTTTCTTTTCCTGTAGCATTCACCTTTTCTCTAAGCCTATAGAATTCATTGAATGTACCACATATTTTGCCACTTAAGAATATGCTATAATATGGTATGATCTATATGTCTGGGAGTATACGTATATGCAAATAATTTTATGATAGGGGCCATAAAACTACCCAATTTTTAGCTCCTTATTGCCTAGAATATTTGATATTTCATAATATTCATTCACAGATATTTCAACAGATATATTTCTAATATTAAATTATTGAATTTAAGTCTGATAAAATAAATAAATGTAACTTCATTGACATTAAAATCAATAGAAAAATATTCACTCTATCACTATATTACCAGTAAAAAATGAGAATAGAAATAAGAAGTATTGAAAGAGAGAAACATCGAGAAGTAATGTGATATTGCAGGTATAAAAATCAAAGCTATCAAATAAAATTTTTTAATTAATAAAAGAGTTAATAAAATACATAAATAGAAGACCAATTTTTTTTACTCTGTAGTTTTCTTATTTGCCATAGTCACTTTGAAAGATGTGACATGGAGATCCAACTCACAATAACAGAAAATAAATAAAATATTTCAGAAAAATCTTAAAGAGAAATTATTTTGCCTACATGAAAAAATCATAATACTTTTCAAAAAGATATAAAACTTGGAAAAATATTGTAAATATGTCAATATTTTCAATTAATTGATGTTCAATAGAACTAAATAAGAAGGGAATGTAGATTATCTTAGAAGAAAAAAATCAAACAAAAAGAATCAGCTCTAAATTTCATCTGGATGGAAGAGTCTATAGGAAAAATATGAAAGAATATATTACTCAAAGGAATAAGTACAGGGAAATTTTTCTACCAGATAATAAACAGTTTTAGAGCTAGAATAATTGGCAATACGTTACTGGTACTAAAAAAAAATTCTCTGGAAGCAGAATAGATAAAATTTTATGTAGGGGATTAATATTTATAAAAGAAGCATCTGAAAACATTAAGGATATAGTTTATTTAATCAGTGGTGATGAAATAACATATTGAGATAACTTTAGGATAAAAATCTCTTTTAAACCTACATTTCACATTTTAAGCAGAAATAAATCCCATGTGTATTAAAGTGTTACTTTTTAAAATAACCATGAAACAGTTAGAGAAGAATTTTTTACATTTAAACATACTGAGAAAAATTTTAAAATAATACAATGAAAAATTTTATATATAAAAATTAAAATATCACTAGCATTCAGAAGAAAATCAACTAGTTTGGGGAAACATTGCAACAAATGGGATATAAGACAACACACCAATAAATAAATGAATAAAGGACATGAACAAACAATGCAAATAGGAAGAGTTCAATTAGGAAACTAACACATGAAAGTAACTTCAGTTGTAGTTATTTTGGCCATTATTTAACTAATGGCCAAAAATACGGTTCCATTTTGTCTATTAAATTTTCAAAATTTACTAAAACATGTTGGTATGTGTAAATTGTTGAGGTCCATGTAAATGTGTGTTATTCTTTATAATTCAAAGGTGTCTAAATTTAAAAGTTTTGAGAAAACAGGCAACAGGAAATAATCCCAAAGCAGGAGAAAGCCATATGTTTACCATAATACTAGTTAAGTTAGTGAAGTAGAAATACCCTAAATCACTAGAAACTGTTAATTAAACTGTATTTTATGCACTGAAACTAATATTGTTAGTGCAAGCCTTAAAATTATAACTATGAAGTTTACATAATAAGTAAAAATAATTATGATGAAATACAAAGTGACAAATATTCATAATTTTTATGCAGAATGACTGTCACTATATAAAGAAATATGTAAGATTTGTTACCATGTGCGTTATTGTAGTGGGATTTTAGTTTTCCTCATTGGCATTATGAAACACTGTAACATTACATTTACATCTTTTACTTAAACAGAAATCTAATATATGAGGTTAAATTGCCTTTCAATAGGTTGCACCAATTTATCAGTATTCGTTAATTGACTCATATTTTAGCACCCTTGCCATCTCTAGATATTATATTTCATTTTAAACTTTAATGGTTTAGCTTAAAAATGTTTTCTATTGTTATTTTTAATTCTGTTTCCTTACTAATTAGCATTTATTCATCTTAACTGGCCATTCACTTTTCTTCTGTGAACAGACTATCTTTCGTCTAGTTTAATTTGTATTTTTATGGCTATGTAGGTGATTTTCATATACTATAGGTGAAAGTAAGATACATTAGAAATCACAATAATAAAATAACAATGTATAGATAGTTATTGTCTTTCTTTCTCTCTACCTTCGTAGTATCATCTGTAAGCAAAGTTTGATTACACGGACACAGTTTTTCTGAGAAGGGTCATGGCTGGAGCTTCAGAACTGGTGAGCCCAAAGAAACATTCACTAACTTTGAGGCAAGGACAGAAGTATTTGGAAAAAATATTCAAGAACTGTGAGAAGGTTGGAGAATTGGAGGAATTGAAAGAGGGAGGAGTTTAAAAAGAATAACCAAATTGCAGTGTGGTGTAGAAATGTGGAGAAAAAGTGAAAGATGAAGAGACTGTTATGAAGAGTGGAACTTCAATCAGTAAAGAAAGAGGAAATCGAAGTCAGACCATTAGGAAGTATTGTTGTGTGATATATGGTGTAACCCTTCTGGGTTCTCAAGAATCCTTCGGTAAAGATGGATGCTACTCTGTTAGTTGACTACAGCTGTGATAACAAATTACCATGAACTGGGGTGCTTAAAACAACAGAAATTTATTTTCTCAGTTCTGGAGATTAGAAGTCAGAAATCAAGTTGTCAGCAGGATTATGTTCCCTCCAAAGGCACTAGGGAAGACTCCTTCCTTGCCTCTTCTGGTTTCCGGTGCTCACGGGCATTCCTCCACTTGTGGCAGCATAACTACAATCTCTGCCTCTGTCTTCACATGACCACCACTTCCTGTGTGTCTCTGTGTCTGACTATTTTCTCTTCTTATAAGGAACCATTCATGGTACTACAGTCCACCCTAATTTAGTATGACCTCATCTTAACTGAATTACATCAGCAAAGACCATTTTTTCCAAATAAGGTTGCATTCTGAGTTTCTGGGTGGACATGAACTTTAGGGAACACTATCAACCCAGTAAATTCTTCAGTGCTCTTTTAGATGAATTTGTGTGTTTTCCAGATGCATCTACATTTGAGATTGGCCTTGAAGATTGCTGAGCTGTTTGAGAAGACCAACCTGCATTGGGTTATTGGAAATTGTGTTTGAAGTATTATGTGAAAAGAGAGGCATGAGTTATTTACTCTGTAAATGGGTGGTTGAAGTGAGGGAAAGTCTTCGCCAATTTAGTCCTTGAACAAAGACTTAAAGACACCAAAAAAAGGGAAGAATATATATGAAGGTAGGTTGGTGAATATCCAGTTTAAAGATAACAGTAAAATTTTAGCAGTAAAATATTATGAGCATAGTGATGACATGCAATAGGAAGTGAGTAGCATCATCTAAATTTTAGTACCTAAAAAATCAGAAAACTTTATTCTAATCAATCCTCTAGATGTAACTACCAGATTTTAGAAAATATATGGGAGGTAGAAGATGTTAAGGCATATGAAAATGTAATCACCCAAAACCACATGATATAGGTAGCATATAGGACAATTAGCCAGGTTTCTCCAAGTTATCAATGGCATGGAAACAAGGGAAAGAGAGAAAACTGATAAGGATTAAAACAAAACAAAACAAAACAAAAACTTATGACACCTACTAGGTGAATGCAATATATAGAACTTGTTGGAGCTAAATTGAAAGAAATCAAATGGGAAAAAAGCTTTCTTTGAGATAATCAGGGAAATCTGAATATAGCATATTTATTAGATAATATTACATAATTATTGCTAATTCATGCTAATTCTCTTAGGTGTAAATATGGATGATGGTAAGGTACTTTTAAAGTCCTTACGAAAGATGCTTACTGAAGAACTTATGGATTAAATAACAAGATAACTATAACTTGCTTTAAAATATATAGGAGACAGAAGATAGATGAAAAAACAAAAGATTAACCAATTTTGATGTTTTCTAAAATTGGCTGAGAGGTAAGTGGATGCTTTCCCTTTTGTGTGTGTGTGTATTTAATTTTCATAAGAAAAAGTGAAAAGTAATTTAAAATATAAGCAATGGAGTAAAGACAGAGTAAAGATATCCATGCTCCTTTTGCTCTCTGAAATCACAGTTCTAGAATTTCTTTTTTCTAGTTTCCATTCCACTGATAGTATAGCCTATCTTTTCATTCACTTTGAGCATGTATTCCTCTACACCCTTGAGCAACAAAAGAACACTTGCTTTAATCTTTATTTGCTAATTCCACCATTGGGTTATCTCAGGATTGGTCTCCATTATTTTGTCTTTTGTCTTCAGAATAGCGCATATTTGCCAGTTTTTATATGTCATGAAAGTATTCTAGGATTTGTCAATTTTATGTTGTAAAGATTCTGGGTTATATTATATTCCTTTGAAGAGTGATGAATTTTTAGTTTAAGAAGCCAAATAATTAGGTTGGACTCAAGGGTAAATTTTGTCCCCTGAGGTGATCGAATCTCATTTCAGTCTTTTATCCTTAGCTGAATTTTGTCCTGTGCTTTCTTCAGACATAGACCAGGCAAAATGGATTCAACAAAAAGAAAAATATATATAAATTTTCAAATACCAAATGTCCATTATGAATATGGTATCAAAATGGTTGAATAATTCCACCCATAAATGGATCAAATTAGGAAAGAAATACTCTTTATAGAAGATTCTCTTATTAGTTTGAAAAAGAAACAATAAAAATTGAGAGGGAATCATTTAATTAATTGTATCACACCATCAGAGTGGATTCTATTGATATGTCCTATAGAAATAAGCACAAATATTAGATAATCCATTTTCTTTGAAAATTATTATCAGAGATAGGTGGATGTGAAAAAAGTAATGGGAAATTATTATAATTTATAAGATTGGCTTTCTGTTTTGTAAAACAACATGTAGTTTAATGTTTATAGTTGTCTTGACATTCTTAAATGCAAAAAATTCAGCATAAAACTATTCAATAAGCTCTTCATTTCATTTTACTCTTAGGATAGCATTATTATTAATTAGCAATAATGGCATTAAAGAAATCCACCTCTTTGACTCTCTCCCTTCCAGAATCTCACCCTCTCACTTCCTAGTGACTCAAACTCTGTTGTCTGGTTCTTCTCTTCAGGCTTGAAAGTTTGCAGAGTTTGTGGGTTTCCAATTAATTTTAGTTACTGCGTAGAGAATCAACTTCAGCCTGCACTTAGGCTAAAAGGTATTAAAAAGGCAAAATCATCATATGCCATTTCTTTTTCCAAGTGTCAACTTATCTCTAAAATCTGCTTGCTTTCATTTACTCTCAGTGCTTCACATTAGTTTTTCAAATATTATCTGGAATTTATTGTTGCTATCCAATGGAAGGGTGGGTTTGGTTGGAGCTTCCTCAGTGATACCACAAAAGAAATTATTTAAGGCTGGAAAAAAATCAGCTAGTGGAGGTACAAAGAATATTAAAAGGTATTAAGAGAAACACTAAAAAAATAACAGAATGCAGTAAGTGAAAAATGGTTGTATTGGTAAAGAATGGATGTGGGAAGAAAGGAAAGTATACAAAAGTTCTCATTTGTTACAGCTATGGTATTAGTGTTAAAAATAATAATAAATTAAATTTCTTGGATTGCTTATACCTGGATTAGAGAATGGTCATATTGTAAAGTAGTTGATGATAATATTAATAAAATTGTTTATATCACAATGTCCTGAGCTTTATGTGACATACTAAGATATTTGGACGTTTTCCTGTAGAGAAAAAAGAAAGGGAGTCCAATGGAAAGTAGGAAGGCTACTCACATGACAATTAGAGTACCTTACATTTGCAGAAGCACCAAAACTGATGCAATGCATTTACCTTAAATAGAAACAGAGTGAAATTCATGACAAAATGCAAATTAGTAATTTTTTGTAGACAAACCAAGAGTAATTGCTTAATTACCTATGTTTATTTTTTATCTAGTAAGAGTATAATATCCAGAAAACATAAAGAACTCCCACAACACAATGACAAAAGACAAACAGCCCCAACCAAAAAATGGACCAAGAACCTGAATAGACATTTTTCTGAAGAAGACAAGTGGCCAAAAAGACATGAAATGGTGCTCGACATTGGTCACTAGGGAAACGCAATCAAAACCACAATAAGACACCACCTCAGACCCACCAGGATGGCTAGAATTAAAAAGTCATAAAATAACAAATGGTGAGACTTTGGAGAACGGAAACCCTCACACATGGCTGATGGAAATGCAAAATGGTGCAGTTCCTGCAGAAAGCAGCCTAATGGCCCCTCAAAAAATTAAACACAGAAATATCAAATGACCCAGCAATTCCACTCATAGGTATACACCCCAAATGAACTGAAAACAGAAACTCAAAGTATCTGTTTTATAGCCGATAGTATATGTTCATAGCAGTACTATTTACAATAGCCAAATGCTGGAAGCAACAAAATGTCCATCAACGTATGAATGTATAAATAAAATGTGGTCTACCCATACAATGGAATATTATTCAGCCATAAAAATGAACTACTGATGCACACTACAAGATGGATTAATCCTGAAAACATTTTCAAGGTGAAAGAAGCCACAAAAGGCCATACATTATATGATTCCATTTATATGAAACTCCCAGAACAAAGTAAATCCATATCAATAGAGATGAGATTGATGATTGCTTGGGGCTGGGGGAAAGATGAATGGGGAGTAACTGCTTCATGGGCACCAAGTTTTATTTTGGGGTGATGAAAAAGTTTTGGAACTAGACAGAATGAAAGTTATACAACATTATGATCATACTAAATGAGACTGAATTATTCACTTTAAAATGGTAAATTTTATGTTATATGACTTGCAACTGAATAAAAAAAAAAAAGGAGAGAGAGAGGGCTCTTTTAAGACTCACTGCCCTGGTCATAGTACTTAACTTTCCCAAGCTTCAGTTCCCCAATGTAAAATGGAGCCCCTTCTTCCCTGCATCCTCCCCTCCCCATACTTGTCTTCCACTCTGCTTCTCCGCAGGCTGAGGACAATCTCAAGACAGAGGCTGTACCATGGCTCCCGCACGCTGGGGACGAGGACCTTTATAACAGGCTGCAGCGAGAAAACCTGCACTTCGAGGCGAGGGTCCAGGGACCCAGGAGCACCTCCCTTCTCTTTCACCTCCTCCTGGACAGAGAGGCAGGAAAGCACTCGCAGTCGAGTACGGTAAGAACTAGAAAATGTCCATTGGATTTAACAAGATGGCGCTTGGGAATCTTTCTAAGGGCAGGTCCCAGGAGCTGGGCAGGAGAGCTGCTAGGCAGTGGAGGAAGACGAGGACTGACCAACCCAGCCATCCAACTAGGAGGCCTTGAGCCCTTCAGACTGTCTGAGGCTAGAGCCTCAGGAGGGCAAAGCTGCCATTCCCTGATACAGGATGAGGACAAGGAGAACTCAGGATGACCCCTGCCAGGTCAGTGCTGGTCCATCTGACATGCCAATGAGAAGGGAAGGAGCTTGGGCTCTGAAGTCCCAATTAGAAGGAATACAGCATGTGAGGTACCTGTGGGATGACCAAAAGGAGGTTCCCGGAGGCACGTGGGGATACAGCCTGTGGGCTTTGGGTTTCTTACAGCGTGAGCTGGGACACAAGGCTTAGAGAAGGGGCTGCTGGGGCACTTGCCGAGGCTCCCCTTCTGGGAGGGGACAGCAGATCTTTCTCTTTTAGCCTCCCTGGGTAAGGTTAGATTCAAGATGAGGTGGTCTCGTCGCTGCTTTCGAGCTGGTTGCAGGCCTCGTTGCCTGGGGTGCGCACCTCCACCTGCCCTTCTGCTCCCGGAGTGCCAGCTCGCCCATGCCTCCAGCTAGCTTCCTCAAGTCCACAGCCTCCAGGTCTCCCTGGGTGTCGGGGACCGCATTCTGATTGTCTGTGGGGTTGCAGGAGGTGAAGTTAGAGTGGGAGGATTCCACCTCCATCATGCCTGTCGCATCGCTCTTCAGGCCTGGTTTAATTTATTTTTCCTGCTTGCATCTCTTCAGATTTCCACTATTGACTAATAAATGTGAAAATTCTGACTTTCTCAAGATAGTCTTGGATTTACTATAGCAACAGTGAGCTATAAACATCCTCCCACAAAACAAACATTCCACAAATGGCTAGGGAAAAAAGTGGGAGTAATATTGTACTCTCTATATTCCTCTGAAAGGAAGTACGGTTTTAAAAAATGGGTTGTGAATATATGGAATATATAATCTGGAGGACATGATGGAAATTGAAGTATAGCATATGCTTGGTACAACATACATTGATATTAATTCTTCTCCCTGAGCCTTCTCTAGCTCTGTGAATCAGTTTTAAGTCCCATCCTCTAAAAATAATAGTAATAATTTCATTGCTACTATTATTGAACACTGATGTATTAGAAATAATATGAAGCACATTGCATTAATTTTAATTCTTGCCATGAATTTATAAGGTAGATACTGTTGCTGCATTTTACTAATGAAATTATCAGGAAAACAAAAAAAACAGCATATAAATATGTAACGAAGAACATAAAGCCATGGCAACAGAGCTGGGATTTTCAGATCAGTCTGGCATTGAAGTCTTCTGTGACCTTTACACTATCTTGTACTCCAAAATATACTATTCTAATATTGCTTGGCCACTAACCTGAATTCAATATCTGTGTTCCAGGTACATTGCCATATGAAGCGGCACATTACCTTCAACCATTCCTCCTCCTACTTTCCTAACTCTATGGACATCCAGAAAAGTAAAATTACATAGGATTCATCTTTCTAATAAGTGTGTCACTGCAGCAAGGCAGATAAAATTGACCCATGGTTTAGGTAATAAAAGAAATGGCTATTTAAATAACTATATAGCAGAGGAATGTATATTTTGCAAAATTCAGTGGTCTGAAAAGAGATGAGTCACCTTCTAATTTAACTGTTTACAAGCGAGAAGTTTGGGGTAACAGGCTCCCTAAGTTAGTTATCTTTGAAGCCAAAGCTGCCTCTTAATAATACTGTGACTAAAATAAAGTTGGTCCCAGTAAATATCCATTCTGTCTTCAGCAGCACCAGCTGTTCTATATATATATATATATATATATATATATATATATATATATATATACACACACACACACACACACACACATATATTTATATTTAAGAATGTCACTTTGTAGAGCTCCCACTGCAGAGTTTCTTGGGAAACTGTATTTCTAAATCCAGGGACTCATGCTTTGGACCCGAGATTCTTTCATTTAAAAAAAAAAAAAAGTTTATTTTTGAGGGATAATTAACATACAAAAACTTCACTTATTTTAAGTGTACAGTTGACTGAGTTTTAACAAATGTATATGCCTGTGAAACTACTACCAAAATTAAGAAACAGATAATTTCAATCACTCCTGAAAGTTCCCTCATTCCTGTGTGCAGTCAATACCCACTACTCCCACAAGCTCATCGCAACCACTTACCTTCTATGTCACAAGGTTAGTTTGCATTTTCTTCAATTTTATATAAATGGAATCGGACAACACATACTCCATTGTTCCAGGCTCCTTTTAAACAGCATAATGTTTTTGAGATTCATCCATATTATTGTGTGCATCCGTAGTTGATTTCTCTTATTGCCAAGCAGTATTCCATCATATCGATATACCACAACTGGTTTATCCATTCACAGTGTTAATGGACATTTAGTTTATTTCCAGTGTTTGACTATTAAGAATAAAGCTGCTATAAATATAATTATATAAGTCTTTGTGAGAACGAGTTTTCATTTTTCTTGGATAAATACTTAAGTGTGGAATTTCTTGGCCATAGAGAAAAGTATATGCTTTAATTTCTAAGAAATGGCCAAAGTGTTTTTTTAAATGTATATATATTCTTTTTTTGGAAATATCTGTTCAAACATTTTACCCAACTAGATCTAATAGATGTATGTAGAACACTCCAGATAGCAGCAGCATACACATTCTTTTTTACTGCACATGGAACAATTCAACAAATGGTGCTGAAAAATGTGGATGTCTGTATGAAATGAAAGATGAATCCTGGAAATCCAAGCAAATCAGCAATGCTAGCCTTCTGTCTAGCTGTTCTATCCATTATTGGAAATGGGGTATTAAAGTCTCCAAAACTTATTGTTGAACTCTATTTTCTCCCTTCAGTTCTGTCAGCTTTTGCTTCTTATATATTGGGACACTATTGCTAGGTGCATATCTATTTATAATTGTTACATCTTCTTGATGGATTCACTACTTAGTCATTACATAATGTCTTTCTTTGTCTCTTCTAACAATTTTTGTCTTAAAGTCTATTTTGTTTGATATTAGTATAACCACTCCAGCTCTCGTTTGATTACTGTTTGAATGAAATTTCTCTATCTGTTCACTATAAATCTTGGTAGCTTTGCATCTAAAGTGAGTCTCTTATAGACAGAATATAGTTGGATCATGTTTTTACCCATTCTGCCAAACTCTGCATTTTAATTGGAGAATTTAATGTGTTTACTCTTAAAGTAATTGCTGGTAAGGAAGCGCTTGCTTCTGCCATTTTGCTCTTTGCTTTTGATATTTCATATCTTGTTTTGTTCCTTGATACTTCCATTACTGCCTCATGGATTATCTCTATTGTTTATATGTCTGCTATTCAATTGACTTCTGCTCTTACCTTTATTGTTTTATTTTTTCTACTTAGTGTTCATTTGATTTACTCTTCATTTAATTTTCTATAGCTTCCTAAACATGTGAATGTTCAGATTACTGATTTTTAAATATTTATTCTTTAGCTTTAGCTGTGTCACATATATTTTGATGTTTTTTAATCACTCAGTTAAAATATTTTCCAATTATATTTTTTCTAAAAATATTTCTAAAAATATTTCTCTTGCAATTTCTTCTTTGACCTATGCACTATCTCGAATTGAACTGCTTTATTTCCAAATATTTAAGGCTTCTGTCTTATTATTACTGGTTTCTAATTTCATTCAGCTGAAGTCAGAGACTTATTAAGATGTCTTTTAAGGCCCAGTGGGTGGTTTGTCATTTTGAATGTTCTATGAGAACTTGAAAAGAATGTTCATTCCACAGTAGTTCAATATATTGTTGTATAAATGACAAATAGGTTTAGGTGGTTTGATACTTTCAAAATCCTTTTGATTTTTTGCATAATTTTTATTGATTACTTATAGAACTTGAATAAAACCTTCAACTGACATTGTGGAGTTGTCAGTTTATCCCTTTAGTTATATTATTTTTGTAATTTGAACCACTGTGCATATGTATTTACAACTGTTATATCTTTCTGGAATATGGACCCTCTTATCATTACGAAGTTTCCTTCTTTGTCTCTAGTAATATTCTTTTTTTTTTTTCAATTTTATTTTGAAATAAATTCAAACTCACAGGAACAGTTGCAAAAACAATACAAACCCCATACACAGAACTCCAGCATACCCCAACCCCCCTCCCCCGATACCCTGATCCACCAACTTTAACATCCTGTCACACCACCATTTCTTTCTTTCCCTCCCTCCCTTCCTCCTTCCCTCCCTATCTATCATCCATCACCTATTGGTCTGTCTTCTGAACATATGAAAGCAGGCTGCACACATCCTTGAACAAACAATATAATTCACATATGCATTTCTCATGAACAAGAAAATTCTTTTATGCATTCCCTTTAAGCGCAGCTAAGAAGTTCAAGAACTTCAACATTGATACAACGCTTACATTCTATATTTTCTTTTTTTTTTTCCTTATGTCCCAACTGTGTCCCTTTGAGCCTCCTCACCTCTATCCTCAGATCCCATCCAGGGTCATCCTTGGCATTTAATTGTCATTACCTATTTAGACTGTCTTTTTTTTTTTTTTTTTTTTCACTTGTGGAAACATATGCAGCCGAAATCTTCCCATTCCACCCCCTCCCTAGCATTCCATTAGTGGGATTAATCACATTTAGAATGTTGCAATGCTGTCACCTTCCCACCATCCATTATCTAGTAATACTCTTGTCTATAAATTTATTTTTCTTCTGATAGTATATAGCCCTTTAGATTTATTTTACTTCCTGCTTGTGTGATACACATTTATCCATCCTTTTATTTTCAAGTGATTCATGCATTTGTGTTTGATGTGTGTCTTTTATAGATAGGATATAGTTGTTTCCTGCTATTTTTTTATGGAGTCTGATAATCTTTGCCTTTTTGACTGGAGTGTTTAGCTAATTTGCATTTAATGTGATTAATGGTATTGTTGTATTGAGGTCTGACCTTTTGCTATTTGCATTATATTTAAATTATCTTTTCTGTTTCTCCATAGCTTCTTTCCCATTTTCTCCTGTGCTAATTAAAAAAAAAGTCTTTGTACTCTTCCATTTTAAATCCTTTATTTGCTTCCTAGCTACATCTCTTTGTTCAGGGCATTGGAATATTCATCTTTTAATTATCACAATCTTGTAATTAATATTGAATAATTTCAGGTAGTGTAGAAAAATTGCAACATTGTATATATTTTTTACTACTTCCAATATTTTTTCTAGTGTTATATAATACACATGTTATAAATGAACAATAAGGTCTTATCAATTTTTTATTTTAAAAGCTATGTCTTTTGAAGAAATTAAGAGAAGAAAACCTATTCTTATTAACCTTAATATTTCTGATTCCCAGTGTTCTTTATTCCTTCCTGAAAATCCAATTCCCATCTATTGACATTTCCCTTCAGCTTGAAGAAACTGCTATAGCATTTCACATAATTGGGTTGATGATGATGATAAATTTTCTCAATTTAAGGGTAGTTGAAAATGCCTTTATTTTCCCTTAATTTTTTTCAAGATATATTCACATATCATACAATCATCCAAAGTGTACAATCAGTTGTTCACAGAACCATCATTTAGTTGTGCATTCATCACCACCATCAATTGTTTGAACATTTTCATTACTCCAAAAAAAATTAAAATGAGAATAAAAATAAAAGTAAAAAAGAACACCCCAAACATACCATTGCCCTATCTCCCCTATTATTCATTTAATTTTTGTCCCCATTTTGTCTATACACTGGATAAAGAGAGTGTGAGTCACAAGGTTTTCACAATCACACAGTCACACCTTGTAAGCTATATAGTTATACAATTTTCTTCAAGAATCAAGGCTACTGGGCTGCAGTTCAACAGTTTCAGATATTTCCTTCTAGCTATTCCAATACACCAAAACAAACAAACAAACAAACAAACAAAAAGACTAAAGAGAGTTATCATATAGTGCATAAGAATGCCCTCCAGCGTGAACTCTTGACTCCATTTGTAATCTCTCAGCCACTGAAACTTTATTTTGTTTCATTTCACTTCCCCCTTTTGGTCAAGAATGCTTTCCCAATCCCAGAATGCTGAGTCCAGACTAATCCCTGGGGGTCATGCCCCACATTGCCAGGGAGACTTACAGCCCTGGGAGTCATGTCCCACGTAGGGGACAGGGTAGTGAGTTTACCTGCAGAGTTGACTTAGAGAGAGAGAGACCTCATCTCAGCAACAAAAGAGGTTGTCTGGGGGTTACTCTTAATTTTGTCTTAATTTTTGAGAGATAGTTTTGCCAGATAAAAATTCTTAGGTCACTTTTCTTTTCCTCTCAGCAGTTAGAGTACATTCTTTCATGATGATTTTGCTTCCATTGTTTCCAATAAGAAGTCAGACATTAATTTTAATGTGTTGCCTTTTTTTTCCTCTATCTGCTTTGAAATTTTTCTCACTATCATTGGCTTTTAGAAGTTTTACTCTGATTTGTGTAGGAGTAGTTTTATTTGTCTTATACTGATTGGTGTTTGTTGAGATTCTTGAATCTGTAAGTTAATATTTTTGACCATATGTGGGAAATGTTCAGCTATTGTTCCAATATATTTTGTTCCTTTCTCTTCCTCCTGTCTTATTGGAACTCCAGTTACATATAGGTTGTGTTTGAAATTGTCCGACAAGTCTACTAGTCTCTGTTCATTTTTCTGTCAATCCTTTATCTCTCTGTTCTTTGAATTAGGTAATTGCTATTAATATATTTTCATTTTCACTGATTCTTTCATCTGATACATGCAGTTTGCTTTTTAGCCCATCTGGTGAACTTTTCATTTCAGATATTGTACTTTTCGGTTTTGGAATTTCTATTTTGTAATAGTTTCCATTTTTTTTCCATTGAGATATTTTAACTTTTTGTTCATTAAAATCAATTTTTCTTTTAGTTATCCGAACATATTTTTCTTTAACTCTTTGGACATATTTTAACAACTGCTTTAAGGTCTTCTGCTAAATACAATATCTACACCTCCTCTGAGTCAATTTCCATTAACTGCTTTTTTATTTTTCCTGAATCTGGGTCACAGTTTTCTGTTTATTTGTAGGTCCAGTGATGTTTAGTTGTAAACTGGATATTCTAGATAATACTTAATAGGAACTCTGATTCTCTTCCAATCTTTTAATTATTGCGTATTTTTGTCCTAGTAGACAGTTAACTTTCCTGAACTCAAATTTAAAACTGTATCTTTAATTGTGTGCAATAGCTGATATATCTGTTCAGTTACTACAGCTTCAGCTTCTGATTTTCTTTTAACTTGCTTCTCCAGTTATCTCCTTTGGGTCTGCAAAATTTAGCAATCAGCCAAGGAATTGAATGGAGTTCATACTCAGATTTTGGGCCTCACAGTCTCTGTAGTTTCTTTGCTTCTGGTTAATCCCTCTACATTCCTCTCTTCTCAGCTAGCCTTGGGCTCTGTGCTCTGACACCTCAAAACCAGTAAGACTTCAGCTTTCTGTCACTTGAGTTACACATGGTCTGAGGTATGCACTAAATTAAATGAATAGAAAACTCAAAATCTCACTTGGTGTAATAATCTCTTTCAGAGTTAGTTTCCTCTCTGATCCCTGCCTCTATTTGTTGGGCCCCCTTACTTCTCCTCTTCACTGCATAGATTATCAGTCAGCCAGAAGTTTGCACAGAAATTTGACTCAGATTTAAGGTCTCACCTCTGGTTCTCTTGCTTCAAGTATTCCCTTCCCAATTTCTGGCTGATCTTTCAAACTTGAGCACTGTTCTTTGCCACCATGAGCCAAGGCAGGAAGGCTGGGGTTTTCTACCATTGTAGTCAGGGGAATAGGAGCATGCTCTTTGGCAAGAAAGCCACAAACTCACTATTCTTCCTCCTTCCAGTTGCAAGTTTTCAGGAGTACATTCTTTTCCAGCTTTTGTCTGATTTTAGACACTTTTCAGTGACTTGTATTTAATATGTTGTCCAGATTTTATAATTTTTATATAGAGGAGCAGTCATGCAACCAGTTCTTTCTACCACCATTACCAGAAGTTGTCTAGACCAAAGACTCTTAATATGAGGCAGAGAGAGGTTTCTAATGTTGGGTTTGGAGGATGCAGGGATTCATAAGCACTTTAGATTCAAAATTGTGTGTGGATGAGTATATATGATATTGTGAGGAGAGGGACCATTGCTTTCTTCAGCTCCTCAAGGGGTTTTATGACACAAAGAAAGTTTAAAAACCACTGCCTCAGGCTCTATGAGCAGAAGTCTTTATTCCATATAAGTATAAGTTACTAAATTAGCTTTCATCTTAGTTATTCCTTTATGGATAATTCAAGTTGATTTAAAACTATTTTTAATGGGCTAATTTGGCTAAAAGTTTACATCAAAGAAAAAAACTAAAGCACAATTGCTCCTGATTTTGATGATCTGCTCCTGATTTTGATGATCTGGATGCTAGAACGTGTATGTTTTGTTTTGTTTTGTTTTGTTTTCATCTCTATTCCAAGTATGAATATGGAAAAAAGCCACAGAAGTTTGGATTCTGCATCCCAGTCTCCTCCTGTGATCCAGGAAATGGGCAGAATTCTGCATAAAAGCTTCGTGAACCTCCTTTGTGTACATCATGAAATAGTGGTAATGAAATCTAAGCTTGCTTGCTGACTTCTAGCCTTGAATGCATCGTGCTTAATCTACTTCTAGCCTTGAATGCATCATGCTTAATCTGACTTGCTAGAATGGAAGGGTATAGAGTAAATGTTTCCCTCAAAGATTATTCATAAAAATTCATTTTAATCTCCCCAAATAAAAACTGCTCCATTCCATTTTTAAGACTTGATAAAAGAACTAGCTATACAGATGACTCAAGTTGAATCCATATTATTTAGTTATTAGATTTAAAAGAGTTTTCTTAATTACTTAATTACTTAATTAAGAACAGGCAAACAAAGATGTTAGTTCTTTATTTTTGGACTATATGGGCCTATACCATAAATGATGAAGTTAGAGCTTTATTTTCTATTCGATTGTGTCTGGTGACTTTTATCCCTTCATATATTTTATAATTTTAAACACTTATTGTGAAATGCCTAGTGTAGTGTTTGAGCAATGGTGGGCAAGGGCAAATAAGCAAATATAGTGAGATAATGACTATATTAACAGCAAGCACAGGGATTTGTGGGATAACACTAAAGATTAGCTAAGAAAATTTGGGAATATGTGTAGGGGGAGGCAACCCCTAAGAGGATTCTTACATGATTAGAAATGGGTGACAGAGCATTTATTCTTACATGATTAAGAATGGGGAACAAGGCATGCCAAAATGAATTTGAGCAAGGTAATAGGTAAGTTTTGGTGAAATGAAAGTCACCCATGTGGTTAAGGCATGAGGTACAGGTGGTGGAAAAGGAAGCTGTTGAGTTTGACTGGGACCAGCTTATGAAAAGTCTGTAGCCTAAGGGGAATCTGTGGCCAATAAAGAATTTTAGGGAAGGATTGATGATAAAATAATAATTTGTAAAGTCTTCTCTTCTGTACAATACAAATATTGGCTCATGTACTAAAGAGAAGAGTATTGTGCAATCCTTAGCTGAAACTGCCACTGCTAGCTAATTTATTGGCAACATTAAAGAAACTAGAAACCCCATCTGGAGCCCCCTGAGCCCTTTACCATCAGGAGGCCCCACTAAAACAAGTAAGCTAAGTTCCCTGCAAAAAAAAGAGTCATGGCTGCTGTCAGAGATGTGAAAAACTCTAGGTATAAGACTGGGGGTCCTATTAGTTAGAAAGAATCCCTTTCAAGAAGGTTAGAGCTAAAAATCTAAAATTCATGCTTTAACATTAAGTTATGAGTCCAAGAAGGTGGTATAGATGATGTTATGGTCAACATATAAAAAAACACATTTCCCCCCCTTTTTTTAAATGGAATCTAAAACTTGTTACTAAACAGTGTTGCTTTGTATACACACACACACACACACACACACACACACACACACACTGCATTTCTATTCCTTTGCTATAACAAGCAAGAAATAGTGTAACAGACTGATACAGAAAGTAGGGCATGTTTTAATTGGGAGGCACAAGCATAAGATAAATGGACTCTTCTAGTGTGAATTCTACAACTTAGAGGCAACTACTGAACTCATCCAGTCTGCATTATTAGGAGTGGACTTGACACTTCATTTTTGTATCATTGTTTCATTGCTCCTTTCCACAAATATCACAATTGCACAGACTCATGATGCTTGCAGTAGTCTTAATTTGGGGAAGTAGTACCATGTCATCTTCTATTGTCACATTTTTTAATGGTTGTTTCAAATCACTGAGGGAAGTAAAGAAGAAGTGTAGTCAAGGTCAGCCTAAGAAACTTGGTATGTGATGCTGTAAACAGTCAAGTGGACTTGGAGAAAATGTAATCAGTTGCTGAACAAGGGAAAAATAGACTCTATCTTACCATTAATTTTCAAGCATTTGTCTTCTTCGCTTTCTTTATGTCTGATTTTAAATGTGTAGGTATGGTAAATATCAATCTTCTTTAGTAAGGAATTCTACTGCAAGGGTATTTACTAAAGTTAGGCATGTAATTCTTTAACAGACACTTAACTACGCATATTTATTCTAATTTATTTGTTTCTCACCAGGATGATTAAATTAGTTGATTGCTATTATTTATAACCCATCTAACATTCCCACATTCCAATCAGAAAGTTGGTTGAGATAAAATGCTGAGGAGAGCTTGCCAAAAATTTTGTCAGAGATAGAGAATTAGGCCCTAGCGACCAAGAAGAAGAGAGTTAACCCCTTTCTGTCTTATGTAAAAAAGAACATTTGGATATGTGGTTAAAATACAAAGATCATTTGAATTTAAAGGCAACTGATATCCTGGGTCTCTCAAATATAATTTTCTACTGAAAAGAAATGATCAAGTTGGCAAGTCATTTTCCCCTTTTGAATCAAAAATATCCATAACCTTTGACCTGAGAATGCCAGTAAGTAAATATTTTCTGTAGAAATAATCTAACAAAGGAAAAAATATATTTCCAGAGGTATTCATTAGAGTATTGTTTAAAATAGAAAGGAAATTTGGAATCATCTAAATGTCCTAAATAGAGTAATAATTATGCACATTTTGGTTCAAACACAAACTAGAATACTATACTGCAATTGGAATTCTAATTATGGTAGTATTGTAAAATATGGAACAAATATTAGCTTTAAAATTAAATACAAAGTTAAAGAACTCATCCAAAGGTGCACCAAGATACCTCCACAAAAATATTCGTAATAGCCCCAAACTGGAAACAGCTCAAGTGTCCGTGAACAGTGGAATGGATAAATAAATTTTGGAATATTTAGACAGTGGGATCCTATACACAAAGAAAATGAACTCAGTCTCCAAGACTTAGATTCTGCTTTGGTTCCTTCATACTATTTTTCTTTTGTTAGCTCCTATTCCAAACAAAACAAACAAACAAAAAACCATTAAGTGGTTGAGCCTTGTAGTTTACAACAACATAATTCAGATTTTCTGCCTCCATGCTCCATCTTCCTAATGGAGACACTATTACCTTACTTGGAATTTGGTGCTGAATATAGTTTTCCTTTTGACAATCTATGTGCTCATCTCCTTGATTGCCCCTGTTTTCTAGGTCTGCCCGCCAATGCCTTTTCCTTCATAAACCTGGCCCTAAGAGGTGCAGACAAGTTGCATGATCTGCTAACATCTCCATTTCCAACTTTCAGGGTGGAAATGGTATATTTTTTCAGCAAATAACAAATGAGGATGAAAATCAACTGCTACATAAGTAAAGAATTAATATTATATTGTTTTGTTATTTTTATGTTAAAAATATTAACATCATTATTCCTAGAAGTGATGGGAAAACCAAATATGTTTTGGTTAAAATTGCAAATTATTGAGTACTGAGTAGTTTAGAAAATAAAAAATTGTCTATTTTCATTTTTCAGATGAAATAAAATCATACTTGCCTAGATATCTAGGTCCTTGAAAAGTACCCTTACAGTAGAACTCTTCAATAAGAAATGAGAAAACTCTAATAGCAATTTCTAGTGACCAATGTTTTTCTAGTCGTAAGTTTTGATGATTCATAGATAGCGTCTTCCTTTCCCTTAAGAATGAAGGGTCTTTGTTTTCAGATACTTTTTCTTGATAACATTTTCCTAATAAACAATCATTTAAAAAAAGAGGTACACCATACTTTAAACCATACACTCAGGTGTTTGTTAGCAGTTAGGTACTGTGAGATTGTCAAATAGGAAAGCATAAAAGTTGGCTGATGGAGAAAAACCCACAATACCCTGTGATAGATGGGTCATGAAAGCAACATTGCTTTATTCCTGGCATTCCACAAATGTACAGAAAAATTCTGTTTAATTTTCTTTCCTAGATTTGTGAGAAAATATAGACTGAACAAAAAGACATACAATAAACATTCTGGGCTTTAGTTATTCACTTGTTAAATTGTTCCTCATGAATTAGGATTTGTGATAAATTGCATCAATCCACACCCACCATAAAAGTTATATTTTATTTTTATTCTAAAACATTGGCACCTTTTTTGTGTATTATTGTCTCAAGAAGTCCTGTCCACTACCAAAGAATTTCTAATGTAAGGTAAATTAAAAGTACTTTAAGAAACAGGTTGTAGCTTTTTAATATCATTTTCCCTTTTTAAATTAAAGAAAGGAATTATAAACAGTAAAGAAATAAAACACACTTAGATGTTTGTCCACATCTCACTTCCCTGCCACACAGCTTCCACTAAGCCTAGTCTGGCTTAGACCCTACAAATGTATAGGCAGAAATGTCATCTGAACCATGGTATCTATTAGGACACCTCGACCAGCCTGTGCTGATATTTCTTGAGTTTCCCCTTAATGCAAAGTCTTTATGAATAGAGTCACTCTTGGCAAAATCCCAGTTGATAGAACAGTGTTTTGAGAACTCAGACAGAAAGAGAATATAGAAGAGTGAAATGTCACTAAAAGACAAATATGAAGAATCATTTGAAATGAGGACCACTTGCGAACATGACTTTTGGCTTGAAGTCCTTCCCCCTGTGAACTCTGGTAGCCATGCAGTCACATGATTAAATGGTAGGCCCTTGATGGAAGGATTCTGGGACACTTGGCCACAACTGAAGGACAATCTTCCCCATATATGATGTGCGGGTTAAAGAAGACAAACTGGCTCCATGGAAACCAATGAAATGCAAAGGCGTTGACCGTTCTGACTCATTTCCTCTTTTAAAAATTGACATAACATGGTGAATTTATTCCTTTGCTGTGGCCCTTCTTTCCTCTAAGTCAAATCATTTGGTCTAACAAGAAAAAAAACTTAGAAAGAAATAAAAACAACAAAATCATGTGTGATTACCCCCAGTGTAGACAGATTCTGGGTATTTTGAAAACAAAATTAGACTTGGAAGCTGCAGACAAAAACATTGAATCTGGAGAACATATAGCCTCATCTTGAAGCAAAGGTATGTGACTGCTCCATTGCAGAGTGCCCCACATTATACCACCACATGATATCCTGAATGTTCATGTGTGGAGAATGGGGGTGGAATGGCTTTTTGTGGGTCCCCTAGGTTGCAAAATGGGGCCGCATGGGCTCAGAGTGATCTCAACTAATGGACCGATCTGCTCTTACTGTAATTAACCTTTTCCATTTCAACCATAAACATTACAAAAACAGCCCTGTGTGTTTGGACACTGACCAGAGTAAAGTTATTGATCACCCATTCATAAAACCTGTCTTCCCCCTAACAGACCAACTGATGGTCTCTCCTGGTTGCCTGGCACTTGTTTTTGTTTGAGATAGAACACTGACAGGGTTCCAAGCTGGCAGCCGTAGACCAGAAGCTACTGGCCAGAGGCAGAACTGTGGTTCCTTTGATGCAATGGAAGTCCTACTGAGGGCCACAAACATGTCTTTTCAGATAGTCCTAGAGCACCTGTCTGGTGTTTTCATGGTCTTGTCTGAATTCTGGATGCATGGCCCAAGTCTATTTGAGTTTTCCTTGGACATTTTAATATGTGCTACTTTGATTGGTCTCATAATACAAGGCTGGCAGTATAGTTTGAAGGAGAAAGAGCTAGCCAAGCAAATTTCTGCTCAACATGAACAATATCATAGCATCAGTGAGAAGATTGGACATATAACTAAACTGTGTAATGAGTCCTCCAATGTTACAAACTCTGTGTTTAGCAGCACTTAACAAGGATGTGAACAGGTTCCTCTTCTCAATGGGAGATACAGTACGTTCTGGACAAAATTTAATTCCACACAGTGATTATGGCTAATTTTCAAGGACAGACACAGTTACTCAAAGAGGCATTCACTTCCTTCGTAGCCAATGGAACTGGGGCCAGAAACACCTTAAAAGCATTTCAGCAGAATGGAGAACAATGCCAGGAATAAATACTTCTCTTCAGGAAACCATAAAGAGGCTTGCCTTGGAAGATGCTGGATGGAATGAAAGCATGCAGGAACTAAAGGAAGAAGAAAAAGCCCTTGAAATTTCTAAGATGCAGAAGGAACGGATTGTCAGTGATAAAGAAAACCAGGTAACATCTCTGGCTGAAACTGTTCTCAAGAACATAAATGTGCCAGCTGTCTCTCGAGAAGATCACACAGATGTTGTCACCATGGAATTGGATGAAAAGAGTAGCTCCAGGAATGGAGGCCTATATTATCAGACAAAGACGGATTTGACAGAATTCACTGATTCTGTAAATTCAATTATTACTTTAAACAGACTGGAAAGGGAAAAGCACATGATGTCTCAAAACTTCTATAAAGAAAATCATATTGATGAACAACTTTAAGTTCAAAACAAACATCTGGAAAGTGAACAAGCGTATCTAGAGCAAACAAATGAACACGTAGCAAAGGAGATTCAAAAGTGTCACCAGAAGCTGCAAATCCTTCCTGAAGTACATCAACCCACCTCCTGCAACTACACGGTGAATCAGTTCAGCAGAGAATTGGCCAGTTGGGCATACAGAAAAAAATTACCAAGGTGTATGAAAAGATACGTTTTCTACAACACCAAATTGATACTTACAGAAAAAAGACAGAATACCTGGAGAACGAAATGGAGAATACAGTTTCTTACTATCAGAGGTGGATTAACTACTCAGAGAAAGTTTCATGAAAGCTGCCTGGCAGTTCTGGCTACAGAGAAGAAGTTCACTGAGCTAAGACATGAAAATGAGCAGAACCGGCAAAAATTATCAGAGAGTTTAGAAGCCACCTTTCTGAAAGTGATCCTTTTGTCCCCAATGTTCCACATGCAGCCCAGGGCAGAGACTGGAGAGGTTTGGGGCAACTCTGGCATCATCAGGTTCCCTGAGGGGAGGAGAGAGCAGTGAGAGCTTAGAGACCCAGGGTGATGCTCACGTCTGACTCCCTTCGACATCACCCAGCCCCACAAGAGTCACAGCACTGGAGGACTGAGGACATATTTGCAATTCAAAGTGATGGGGCTTAATGCTTTTTTAGTTTATATCTGTTGACTAATCAATTCTGTATTTTCTTTTGTTGAATTTTATAGAATTAAACTACATAGACAGTTTTTTCCAGAATATATATAGTTGTCATATTATTTTAAGAATATACTATGAACATTGTATTGAATTCCGTAGAATTAGTGCATAAGTATTCCATTTTAAACCAATTAATTGTTCCACAATTACCTTCATAATTACAGAAATTTGAAATGACTGTGTAGAAATATTTGTAACATTCAAGCCTGTATTTATATATATAAAATAGGATTTTAAAATGTAGATGTCACCTAATATTCACAGAATTCTATTTTGATCAACTTAAAAAATAATTGAAAGAATACACACTAAAACAACACCCTAGACTATAGTTATTATCATATTAGTGTCTTCCTAACTCAGTGATTAATTTTTGGGATTGACATTTTGGAACTATTTGTTTTGTTATTTCTTTTTGTCATATTGTTCATGCTATTCTTTGCATTTGAAACATTTCTTGGTCTTGTTCAAAGAAATAAATTTTCTTAACTATAAAAGAAAAATTAAAGATGGTGCAAAACAATTAAAATTGCTTTTATTATCAATTCTCTCTTCAGAAACTATAATATGTAGTGATACATTTGTTTTCACAAATAATGATTGTAATAAAATTGTATTACTGAATTTTCTTTCTATGTAAAATTTGTTTCAACTAAACTTATCCTGAGTTCTCACTGAAGGTGCTATTGAAGTGTGCTGCTGAGAAACTTCAGTTTTTCATAAGGTCTCCTGTTTTCTGGATCCCTGACGGTTGTACAAGCCAGTGTGCAAAACAAGGAAGTTGCCAGCTTTTGGTTATTGTGCTTCATGTGTTGCATATTATTAAAGTACATCATTTCCCCTCTGGCCATTTTCTGTGTAAAACTGTAAATCAGTTCCAATTTTTAAATGGGAAAATGAGAGGGTATCTACCTATATTTACTTATGTATTAGTAGTAGTCAAGACCCAGAAATACTTCCCTATAAGTAAGGGTAAGAAATGTTTTGTAAAGAGGTTCAAATATCTTAAAAGCGTATGCTGCAAGATGTCTGATGAAAGCTAGCTTTCTTGTTTCTTATTTATGCAGTTCAAGAAGAGCAGTAATTGAGAACTAACAACTCTTTTGTTTAACTGTGGCCTGGAGTCTGAAAAGATGCCTATGAGCCTAAATAGATATATTTTGTAATAATTAGTCCCTATGAGGGAAAATACAAAAGGCTTTCTGATAGATTCTGTGACTTATATCTCTCAGGTAACTGTGAGATCTTCCATGTGTAGCTATTTGAGGCTGCTATTTCAGTTTTAACACACAGCCTCACTAAAGAGGTAGACATGAAGGAAATGCCAGGAATGTATGGCACAAGGAAGAAGCTGGGTGAGTATTAGACAAAAACAATGTGCAATTCATTCCTCTTATTAATGTGCAATTTCCCCTTCAGGTAAATTATTTCACCAACGTATGATAATGAAGGGCTTCAGCCAGACCTTCTTGACAATTTGGACATGCTATTGGACAGGTGCCACTATCTTGGAAATAAACACAAGACTTTTTCAGCAGAGCTTTCTCACAAAGCAACCTGGAGAGAGAACACACAATTCCATCAGTTCCAGATTATCTGATAGGAATCTTTAGAGGCTTTCCTTATGGGACAAAGACAAAGATTTACAGAAAAGGAACAAAGTCAAAGTGGGAGTTAATTAATGACAAGAGATATTGACAATCCGGAAACAACCAAGAAAGTAGAAGGTAGAAGTATTATCCTCTTAATCTTTTTATTATGATTTTATAAAACCTATAGCTCAGAGGCAGTAGGTTCTGAAAGATGAAATCGTATAGTCAGTACTACAAAGTACTCCTGCTGAAAAAGCCCAGTTTAGCAGGTATTGCTTAAAAACACAGCACATTTAACAAAGCAAACATATTTTGATGGGATTAAAATTCTTGTGTCATATACAAAACAGGATACATTTAAGAAAATCATCTTCTTTTCTACGACTCCAAATTTTTAACAAAGGCTCTCTCTGCAACTTATTCTTTTCTAACATCATTTGGGAGATGGGGAATTAATGGTGCTAGCCAGAAAGAGTTGTGTAAAATAAAAGCCAGAAATATTTGTTTAAAAGTGTTTGTTTAAAATTTTACCAATGGGGGAGAAAAGATTATGGCACTACAGGAAAAAAGAAAGTAGGGGGGAAGGGAGAGGGGGAGAGAGAAAGAGAGAGGGAGGGAGGGAGGGAGGAGAAAGGAGAAGAGAGAAAAGGAGAGGAGAGCAGAGGAGAAGACAGTGAGAAGCTTGCATTATTGCTTTGAGGAGTCCCACAACCAATATCAATTTGGCTGCCTCTCTCTTTGCCCCATTTTACAATATTTTATGGCTTTAATCACTTTAGGGAAGGAAGGGTAATAAAAGAACAGTAGAACAGTGTGATTTTCTAAATACACAGACTCCAGTAACTCCTTGGAGACCCTTTCAGGGTTTTGGACTAGACATCATCACTACTCTGTGAAAAGTATCCACTAAAGAGAGCCCATTTATTGCTTTGATTATTATAACTGGCATTCACTTTGTGCCAAGCAGAATCAAGATGCTAAACCACAAAATGAGCAGTGTTTAATAGGTGCCTTGGCAGTTGTGCAGACACAGATTACCTGATTCAGATTAAATTTAAGCTCCAACTTTCATCCTAAAATTCTTTCACTAACAAATGAGGTATAAGATACTAATCTTTTAGCTTATAGGATTTTCAGCTTCACATCATGGGCAGCGTGAGACTATTTTAATGTCCAGCATAAAGAAGCTAATTTCCTTCCTCACAAACAGCCTCATTCCAGGACAAGAGAGAGGAGAACTGACTCAGCTCCACCTTGGCACAGGGAAATAATTCTAGGTGAAACAACTGCAAAATGAGAGGTTTGGACAACAATATTTTATCTTTCTTCTATGTAGTGTTATTACTGCTGGGAGGCCATACTGGATTCAATCTTTTCTCTCATAAACATTCTGCCATGAAAACTGCTCTATCTTCCTACATGACCTGATTTTTGTTTAGAACTAGAATCCCTTTTCTGGGTTACACCACTATTCAAAATGCAAATAAGTTGTCCCATTTTCCTCCTCTGCAGATTATGTTGAGAAATGGTTTTTAAAAGAGTTTTGGTATTTGTAGCAAGAAAGTGGCTTCTGCATTGGATTAGAAGCTACTTGTAATGGGGGTTATGTCTCATTTATTCTTGTTATCTCCAACTGCAATACTGCACTTAGTACAGAGTAAGAGGCTCAACAAATATTGAAAGCCTGAGTGGACTCCAAATGAAGCACCACATGGAAAGAGAAGGAGGATCTCTGTTACTTTCCTCTTAGACAGTGACAACATTTAGAAATATAAAATGCATTTTGTATTAAGTTTGGATTTTCTATTTCAGCCACATACCAAGACCACATGAAAACAACACTCTTACCAGGGGTCTTGATGCCCAAACCCAGAGATTTAAGCCTGGGTTAAGTATTAAGAAAGCATTGACAAGGCATTTGAAACTAATCTTGATCATTGTAGCAATGTAGTAATAATAAAGAGGAAATAACCTAACAATTAGAGAATGTTTCAGTAGATCAGGGTACATCAATGAAATGAAATATACATCAATGGAAACTTCCTTTTAAAGAGTCTTTAATAGCATGTTGTCATGGTGTATCGAATTCCTCGTGCAGCACTTCAGTCCTATTGACCTGTTGACCTTGCCTGTTTCTTGTTCCAGCTCTGCTGGGGTGACCAGCTTTGCCTGAGTTCTGACCTCACAAAGCTGATGTAGCTTTGTTTCACATCCAACTCAGGACTTCTTGCATTCAGCTTCAGAGCTCCCCCATTGACAGTGAGGTGGGGTTCACCACAAGATCTGCTCACACCCACACACAAGCAGGGTAGTTAATACTCTGTGGGGCAAAATATGGACCTGTAGGAAAGAGTAGCTGGTGAATCAGTTCTTTCTTTTTTCTCTCCCATGATCAAAAATTGTATAATGTAATTCATTAGCCTTCTTAGATGTCCCCATGAGACTGAGCACTCACTTGAACTTAGCAGCAGTAAAATTGATGACAGAATTTTATATTGGTTTTCCCTCCTTCCAAGCTTCACTTCTTTTCTTCCTTATTCCAGCTCTCTGGAATGGAACTCCCTAATGAAGTGGTAGCACATATGACTTTGCCTCAAGTTCTGCTTTCTGGGGAATGCAGATAAGACAGTTGGAATAGTCTTGGAAAGAAGACCTTCAGATAGGGATTTTGAAGTTGGAATACCCACTTTTCGGATGAGAACAAGAGGTTTGACTTCACCTAGTAGGGAGAGCACTGCATGTTCAAGGTGTTTCCACATGGACACTGTTCTAGTTTGCTAATGCTGCCAGAATGCAAAACACCAGAAATGGATTGGCTTTTATAAAAGGGGGCTTATTTGGTTACAGAGTTATAGTCTCAAGGTCATAAAGTGTCCATCACCAAAGGGTGCCTTCACTGGAGGTTGACCAGTGGTGTCCGGAGAATCTCTGTCAGCTGGGAAGGCACATGGCTGGCATCTGCTCCAAAGTCCTGGTTTCAAAATGGCTTTCTCCCAGGACATTCCTCTCTAGGCTTCAGCTTCTCTCCAGAATGTCACTCTCAGTTGCTCTTGGGGCATTTGTCCTCTCTTAGCTTCTCCAGAGCAAAAATCTGCTTTCAAAGGCCATCTCTAAAATGTCTCTGTAAGCTTCAGCTCCTCTCTCAGCTTACATGCATTCCTCAAAGTGTCCCTCTTGGCTGTAGCAAGCTCTCTCCTTCTGTCTGAGCTTTTATAGAGCTCCAGTGAACTAATCAAGGTCCATGCTGAATGGGTGTGGCCACATCTCCATGGAAATTATTTAATCAGGGTCATCACCTACAGTCGGGTGGGATTCATCTCCATGAAAACACTGAATCAAAGAATTACAATCTAATCAACACTAATATGTCTGCCCACACAAGATTGCATCAAAGATAATGGTGTTTTGGAGGACACAATACATTCTAACTGGCACAGATACCTTAGCCTCCTGCTCCCTACTATGTTGTAGTCATTGATCATCTTGACATTTCACTGGACATCACAGTGGTCCATTAAATTGATGATATCCTATTAATTTGATTTATTGAGCAGGAAATGATAAGTATGCCAGATGCCTTAGTAAGATACATGCATGTCAGAGGATTAGAAATAAGCTCAATGAATATTCAAGGGTCTGCCATATTAGTGATGTTCTTTGGGATCCAGTGATCTGGGACCTTCAAGGTAAAGGATGTGGTTGCACTTTGCACCCCATACCAAGGAGAAGGAGGCAAAGCGCTTGAATTTTGGAGGCAGCATATAATATACTTATGCTTGAACCCATTTATTTGGAGACTCAGAAAACTACTTTTTGAAAAGTACTCAGACTGTGTTGTAAGCTTCCCTGTCACTTGAACAATTAGACTAGCTAATCCAACTGTGCTACAGGTGTTCATGGTAGACAAAGATTTTATGTGGAGTCACTGACAAGTCCCAATAGGAGATACACCAGGACAGACTTACTGAGATCTGGAGCAAGATCATAACTTCTTGGACAAACATTGCTCTCTGTCTGATAAACAGTTCCCAGGACACCTGGGCCCTCACAGAGACTGAGTGATCAACTGTGGTTTGCAAAGTGACTATTCAACTGGAACCATCCATCACGAACTGAGTGTTACCAGATCTGAGTTGTAATATAGGGTAGCAGAGCAGGGTTCAGTTATATGATACAAATTGTATATTTGGGATTGGGCCTGTGCAGTTCCAGAAAACATGAGTGTGCTGGTTTGAATGTATTGTGTCCCCCAGAAAAGGCTATATTCTTTGATGTAATCTTGTGTGTTGATTAGATTGTAATTCTTTGAGTGTTTCTGTGGAGACGTGCCCCACCCAACTGTGGGTGATGACTCTGATTGGAAAATTTCCATGGAGTTGTTACCCCACCCTGAATGGGTGGGTCTAAATTTAATCACAGGAGCCATATAAATGAGCTGACAGAGGGAACTCATTGTAGCTGAGAGTGACATTTTGAAAAGGAGCCGCAGCCAAGAGGGACACTTTGAAGAATGCACAGAAGCTGAGAGAGAAACTGCAGTTTACAGAGACATTTTGGAGACGGCCTCTGAAAGCAGACTTTTGCTCCAGAGAAGCTAAGAGAGGACAAACACCCCAAGAGCAACTGAGAGTGACATTTTGGAGAGAAGCTGAAGCCTAGAGAGGAACGTCCTGGGAGAAAGCCATTTTGAAACCAGAACTCTGGAGCAGACACCAGCCACATGCCTTCCCAGCTAACAGAGGTTTTCCGGAGGCCATTGCCATCCTCCAGTGAAGGTACCCGATTGCTGATGTATTGCCTTGGACACTTTATGACCTTAAGACTGTGACTGTGTAACCAAATAAACCCCCTTTTATAAAAGCCAATCCATCTCTGGTGTTTTGCATCCCAGCAGCATTAACAAACTAAAACAATGAGTAATAGGTGATCAGACTCCCATATCAATTATCTCCACTGCCCTTATACATCTCCTTCAACTCATACATATGACCATATGGAGATTTTTTACAGTCGACAGACAGAGAAGAAATGAACTTGAGCTTGGTTTATAGATGGGTTGGCACAATTTGTTAGTGTTGACAAAAAATGGATTTCTGCCTAGTTAAAGCCCCACTCAGGGTGGCCCTAGGGAACCATGGTGAGTTGTAAGCAGTAATGGATTATCCACTCTGTGTGAAGGGAGAAGAGGCCTAAGGCCCAAATGTAAAAGTAGTAGATGTTGAGAGTGGTTGGTCAAGGGCTGGGAAGGAAAAAATACTGAAAAATTAGAGACAAGAAAATGTGGGACAACACAGGGAGACCTGAATGGTGGTGCAGTGGGTTTAGTGTATCAGACATGAGCTACTTCAGATACTCTCAGCCACAACTGTCTCTTTTCCAGCTGCCACTGTGGTAGCAGGTGTGTGTGTATGTGTTCTGACCAACTTAACATAGGTGTATCCTGATAATTTCAAGCCTACATTATGTCCCTCTGGCCTCTTGCCTGGAACTTCCCTATTGATGCTAAGATTTGAGAAACAATGGTAACTCACTGAACCCCATTTGAGACCTGTGCAGGTACAACTGAGAATGTAGGAGAATTCATGTTCTGTGGGGAACTGGTCAGTAGAAAATGGAACCAGTGTATAAATGTTTCCCTCTTTTCCTCCTAGATAAAATGTCCTAAGACACAGTTTATAAAATTTCTTATAAAATTGACCCCAAGACTAAATTATCAATGCACTTATTTATCCAACTTGATATAATATCTTCATATTAGATTTTCCCCTTCCGTGCTTTCTTTTCTTTGCCACTTCTTCCTGATCCCTAGATTACACTTTGAAGTCCCAGGCTCTTCTTTCTCAGAATGCTAGGAAAAGACACATGGGAAAGTCATAATGATAAAAGTTAACTGACAGAAATAGAATACAATTCATATATCAGAATAATTCTAGCTTTTTAAAATTGAAGTCTAGAAAAAACACTAAGAAAAATATATTAAACATTAGAGTGTTAACAAGTGCTATTTCTGGGGAGCAGTATCAGAAATGTTTTTTTTTTTTTTATTTATTTTTACTCTTTTACATTCTTATAGTTTCCAAATTTCTTATAGTAACCATGTATTGCTTTCAAAACCAGAAAATAAAATTTCTATGGCAAAAACTGTCAGCAATTTTCTGATAGAAAGGGGTCCAGGTAAGGTATAAAGAAAACCAGATTTCATGGGGAGCAAGTATGCAAATCAAACCAAGCAAACTCAAGATCAAAATGCAAAAGCTAACAAAGTGATAGGTCAAGGGATAAGGGAGTATTTTACAGTGGGCAGCACATTTGGGGGGCTGGGGTTTCTTTTAACGTATTACCTGTTGCAGGAAACTTGCTATCTGGGTCAAACATCTAACAGAAGTATGCATAATGAATACATATTCTATCTAAAAATTAGACAATACTTCTGTGTATAAACAGAGGATGCTCATGCAGGCTATTAGACAGAATATTTGAAATTTGAAAAAAAGTCCAGAATTCCTGGTCAGTGAAGTTATGGACCATAGGAGAGGTTAATTTCATTGAGGGGAAATTATTATATAGGTGTAACTAGATGAAAAACATTATTGTATTAACATTCGTCACAGGAATGCATGTTAGGAAGAGAACTGTATTTAGAAAAATAAGTTGATGAAGGCTTGCGGATAATAGATAAGACTCCAAGGAAGTAGGAGGTAGGTGAAACTGCTCTTGTTTTGCACAAGAAGAGGAGGAATTTGCTTGTGTTTTAGAGTAGGGTGGCAGTGCGAGGGTTAGGTGGCAGAGGTAAAACGAGATTAAATGAGGATGGGTGAAGACAGCAAGTATGAATTTCCTGTAAACCTGCAATTCTTCAGTCAAGTCTTCTGAACCTTGGAATGCTGCATGGGAGTGGATTTCTTGTAGAACAATGAAGAGGGCTGACTTCTTGAACCAGCTTAGTTTGTTGCAAAGCAGAGTTGGCACTCAAAGATGCAGGAATCCAGAGCAGAGAGACTTGTAAAGATGGAAGAGGGACTATGGAGTGCCCCAGGAGGTAGGACTGAGGCAGGAGAAAAATACACTCAAGAAAAGTACTGGATGTATTGGCATCACAGGGGCTGGGTGCTGCTTGCAGGACTGGTGACAGCGAGATGTTAATTTGGGGGGAGGTGGGGTTCAGGATGAAGGAACCCAGCTTGAGTTGATGGCCAAGGAGCAACATGAGGAAACTAGACCCCAGAAAAGATGGTGTTCCTTAGATTACATCTTTCTCATCATACGCTCTGTTCCTCTCAGCCAGGTTTATAAAGTAGAACCAGAAATACACAGTAGCCATCCTGGAAGAATTACCTGGGGCAGTTTATTTAAAAAACAAAGCTAGCTTCCTGTAAACGGGACTAGGCAAGTCATTATCACTTAGAAATTCACTCAAAGAATATAGTTGTACATTCTTTGAAACAAACCCTGTTTGAAATTGGTGTTAATTTTAACCACAAAATCAGATTGGAGCACAAGATCTTATATTTCTGCTTTTTCTGTTTACTTTTTACTTTCATCTCAATTTGATTCCAATTGGCCTCGTTCAGGAGTTGGAAATTTTCTTGGGGGAAGAAAAGAGACATGGTGGTGCTTGTCAGAGAGAGATGGTGATGTGCTAGAGCAAAGGGACCTAAGGTAAAGAAGAGGCAGGATAAAATTCAAAGAGACGGGGCCAGCTTCATGGACGTGTGACCTGTGCAGTTGTGAGGGCCTTGCACTTGGAAAGTTTAATGCTCAGCCCTCACCTACCCTGACTCCTTTTCTGTTGTGTGCAGACGTTTCCATTCCACAGCCCCGGGGAGATGTTAGGTCTAAAGAAAAGGCCTCACCATACCTTAAACCCCAAACTGAGAACAAGCAGCCCCAGCCGCCTATCAGGGCAGGAACTCTCAGTGGCAGGGTCCTCTCCCCCTGAGTTGTGTAAATAGCCTGCCCTCGGATAGCACAGATCTATCTCTCCCCTCTGATGTGAAGTGGGCTGTGGAGCTGCCGTCCACTGGCTGGATGGGCTCTCTTCTGCTCTTCTGGACCCTTTGTGCGGTGTAGGCAACAGAGCAGTCATTTGCTGAAAGTTTCTGTTGGACCTGAGCCAGTGTTGCCACGATGCACCATATAGCGATGCAACAAATAGCAACTCGCAGTCTTGAAAGTCTTAGTAATTTTTAATAAGAAGCCTCAGATTTTCATTTTACACTGGGTCCCATAAATTATGTGGGTCCTGAGGAGGGAAGATAAAGGAAGAAAAGTTGAAGAAGAAAGAAAGAAATGTAAAAATAGTTTTACTATAGTTAAGATTAAAGAAATAGGAGGTGAAATGAGCTTTCCATTGTAGGTTCTTGGTGAATGTGGTAAAACGTTGAGGTGGGTGGGATGGAGAGAAATTGGGAAGAACAGGATGTTAAATGTTGCTTCACTGTCTTTATTTGCTACTCAATGAAGCTTATCTGTGCCATTGTCAGGTTTTCTATGCCATATGGCAAAAGAGAAAAGCTAAAGATACACGCAAATATGATAAAGGAAATAAATGTGAACACTGGAATTGGAGAGGTACATGTTGGGAAGATATTGGTGTTTTGGACCCAAGAAACGAGACCCCAGGGCACCTATGGGACACTGGAATCAGCAACATGGGGGAGTACGGAGGAAGGGGCAACCAAACAATAAATTGAAATGTCTTTATGTCATATAATGCTCATAAATTAAAATATCACAATTCCAATCTGAAATGAATCTGTCTCTTTCAAAATTTTCCTATAAGTAGATTGTTGTGGTGGTTTGGAACTGTGTACCCCAGAAAAACACGTTCTTAAACTTAACCCATTCCTGTGAGGGTGAACCCATTCTAAGTAGGACCTTTTGATGAGGTTACTTCAGAGTTAAGGTGTGGCCCAACTTGATCAAGATGGGTCTTAATCCTATTACAGGAGTCCTCTATAAGCAGAATGAAATTCAGAGAGATAGAGAGAAAGCCATGGGAAGTAAGAAGCTGAAGGTCAGTGGAACTTGGGAGAGAAGGGAGAGGCCAGGAGAGGCCACCAGGTACATTGCCATGTGACAGAGGAGTCCAGGAGCAAAGATCTCTGGCAGCCTGCCCCCGAATGCCAGTCTTCGGGCAGAAAACACCGCCTTGATGACACTTTGGTTTACACGTCTCCTAGTTTCAAAACTGTGAGCCAATAAATTCCTATTGTTTAAGCCAACCCGTGGCATGTCAGTTGCATTAGCAACAAGGAAACTAAAACAATTATGATAGTATTTTCTTTGTCCTAGGCATTGTGCTAGGCTTTAGGAATTTAGTGATAAATAAGACAACATGGTACCAGACTTAAAGGGCTTACAGCATCGCGAGCCTACTTACACAAGTACATTCTTGATGTTGCAGTAAATATTTTGAAGAAAATAAAACAAGTTATGAGAATTTATATTTTGGAAGCCTTACCTAGTATTGGGGAATAAATTGAGAGCCTACCTGAAGAAGTGACTTTTAAGTTGGGATTTGCATAAATAGAGGTCAGCTGAGCATGAAAAACTGAGGGAACTGAAGAAAGCATTGCAAGCAGATAGTGTAGCACTATGGAGAAGAACTTGAGGTCTTCTGGACTCCTACTAGGAGGTAAATATCCTAAGAGCAGAGATTTTTGCTTTTCTTTTGCTCTCTGCTGTACCCTAGCATTTGGACAGTGCCTGAGATATAATAGGTGCTTAATAAATATTTGCTGGGTATATGACCTAATGATATGTTCTAGGATTGCATTTAAGTTTTGAAAAGCCTGAGCCAAACAGATCATGATAGAAGCAGCCCTTCAGAGGGTAAGCAAATTGTAGCCAATAACAAGTAAATGTGGAAATAAATTCACAAAATGATGTAGAAGACATTATTCAAACACCAAGATCTGAAACAGTTTGAATCAGTGTTGTTCAGAATCATAACCCTTAGAGTCCAGTAGTTTCCCACAGGCCTATGTTAAGGAAGTCCACAGTTTAAAAAGTTACATACCCTACTGTGGTTTGAAGCTGTATGCACCCCAGAAAGACATTTCCTTATATCTAACCCATTTCTATGGGTATAAACCCATTGTAAGTAGAATTTTTTTGATGAGGTGCAGCTATTCAGGAAAGATCTGTGGAAAGTCCTATTGTCTGATTTTTGGACCCCTGTGTGCTACATGAAAAACTGGCAAGTTTTTTTGCAAGACCTATATGAACAGAACCACTGTCAGCCTGGACTGAAAAGGACAGAAAAGGAACAGGTGGGAAGAAAAATCACTTCAAGGGCAGAAACATGGAAGCTGAGATCTGGACCAAAGACATCTTCTTGGGCCAAGAGAGTGGGCACACCCATGTAGGTGGAAAGGGTGAGTCTGCCCCAGAGCTTGGAGAGGGTGGGCCTTCCACCTTGTTGTTCAGGATGAGTGCTACCACCTCAGTGTTCTCAGAGGTGGGAACCTGTGCCCCGGCATGCCAGGAGAGCCTGGCCACCATCCTGATGCTTGAAGAGTGTGGAGTCTTCACCCCTGTGTTTGTGGAGAGCCTGGGAAAGGGTGGGGCTATACAAGCATTTGGAAAGGGTGGGGCTGCCACACCATCAGGCCTGGAGG
The DNA here is from genome assembly GCF_015220235.1 of Choloepus didactylus. Taxonomy (NCBI): domain Eukaryota; kingdom Metazoa; phylum Chordata; class Mammalia; order Pilosa; family Megalonychidae; genus Choloepus; species Choloepus didactylus. Next base: position 61,340,932 of record NC_051316.1, read on the forward strand.
ACAAAACGTCTTTCCACAGATGACTCTCAGACCTTGAAATGTAATGAAGTTTGCCCTACAGGGTTTCAGAATTGTTTGGGACATGTGACCCCTGTTTTCCTGCTATTTTTTCCCTGTGGGAATGGAAATATTTATGCTATGCCTGTCCCACCAGGTGTATTGGAAGCAGGTAACTTGTTCTCTAGGTCTCACAGGTCCTCAGACAGAGGGGAATTGTGCCCCAGGACAGACCACACATGTAAGTGATTTTGATGAAATGTTGTACTTCACATTGTTTTTGAAATAACTTAAGACTTTTGAAATGTTCTAATGATTAAATGTATTTTGAATGTAGAAAGAACATATCTTCTTTGGGGTCCTGAGGGTAGACTGTGCTGGTTTGGAGCTATGTATCCCAGAAACACATGTTCTTAAACTTAATCCATTCCTGTAGTGCAAACCCATTGTAAGTGGGACTTTTTGATGAGGCTACTTCAGTTTAGGTGTGACCCACCTCATTCAGGATGGATCTTAATCCTATTTCTGGAGTCCTTTATTAATGGAAGCAAGACAAACAGAGAAAGCCATGGAAGCAAGAGACTGAAAGCAAAGAAACCTGGAAGAAAAGGGACAGACCAGCAGATGCCACCATGTGCCTCGCCATGTGGCAGAAGAGCCAAGGATCACCAACAGCTGGTCTTTGGGAAGAAAGCATCACCTTGGTGATGCCTTGATTTGGATATTTTCCCAGACTGTAAATGTAAGTGAATAGTTTCCCATTGTTTACACAAACCCATTTAGTGGTATTTGCTTGGAAGCAACTTAGGAAACTAAAACACCGTATGTTATACAACTCTAGGTAATGCCTCATCTTTTATAGAAGCTATCTCAACCCTAATAAATCCATATAATTTTGAGTAACCACTGCTTATTAGTAGGTAATGCTTGCTTAGAAATGCTTCTCTTTTGTTTCCTTTCAGTCTAAGACAGGCTGACCATTGATCAAGGCAACGACCTTTATTGCAAAATTCTTAAATCTCTTTGCTGGATTGTTTGACTTGGCCAGAAACTTGCCATGGTGAGTGATTCAGGCCTTGCCACTCTTTTCTTTTCTATGATTCTGTTGTTTCCACTGAAGAGCTGCTACACTCACAGAGTCAATTTTCTAAGACTGACTTCAGTCTTTGCAATAGGAAGAAAAAGAAAATTGGAATCTTGCTTAAAGTATCATTCACTCTTTCAGACTTTATAATTACCTAAAATGAGAATTTCCTGTTTTACCATCTAATCTTCCTGTCTCCAAGTGAACAAAGCATAATTTAAAATATTTATTTTGCTAATTGGTATGTTTTGCTTTTCACATGTAATAAATCATAAATGCCCATTGGAGTTTCTTAAAAATCACAGTATATATTAGTAATTTCCTTGAGGAAGCCCAAGAAGTATAATAATAAATAGACCAGGAGCTCCTGAAGACAAGAACTGTGTTTTATCCATTTTTAAACTATTTAAAATCCATTTTTAGAGTGCTTGGTGCACATTAGTTTCTTATCTACAGCCTATTTTTTATTGGACAATTTTTAAAAATCTATTTTTACTTACTATTTATTTTGGGACAGACACTGAACTTGGCACTATACTCATTATCTCATTGATTAAATGAGTCAATGCATAAAGTCCTAAGAACAATGCTGAGCACAGAGTAAGCACTCACAAAATACTGGCAATTATTGTCTCAGTTAATCTTCACACATTTTAAAATATCTGGCAATGTAGGTATTTTTAATCCCATACCACAAATGAGGCCTTGTTCTCACTGAGGTGAAGCATGAAGCAACTTGCCCGAAGTGACCCAGGCAGTGTGTAGCTGAAGTCAGGTTTCTCTCTTAAGCAGCCACTTCTTACGGTACATGATTTTAGAACATTCTTGGAAAGAATTTTGTAGTTCATCAAAAAATATCTGCACTTAAAATGTAGAAATCTAAGCCCAGGTTGGACATATGGCATAAGGTCCAGTCCATGGGAACATAAGAATATTGACTTATTCTCTGTGGAGAACTGAAGGAGATCAGCAAGATAAGGAGCCCTGGTGCAGGGACAGACATCAAACCGCAGGAGAACCCATCCTTTCTTGTGTGTTACCTATTGGTAGTACAAACCATCTAAGAGGGCTTATGCCTCCAACAAGAGGCACTGTGTTAACACTGGGGAAGCAGACAAACTTGGGCTAACTGCCCTTATGGAGCCAACAGACTAATGTCAGAACAGACCCAAGACAAATAAAATAACAGCAAACTGTAATAAGTACTACAAAGAAAGCAAACAGGATGCTGAAATAAAGACTAGATTACAGATTTAGATGTTCGGGAAGCAGTTCCTTGTAGTTTTATTTTCAATTTTATTTTATGATTAAATGCAATTGACAACCACGTGCAAAAAAAAAAAAAAAGGAAAAGAAATAAAAAAACATCCTGAGTAAGTGGAGATTGTCCTGTAATCACAAGAATATTTTTAAATTATTTTTAAAATCCCTTAATATAATCCTCCATATTGATTGGTTAAAAACCAAATGTTCTTAATAGATTCAGAAAAAGTAAATCCATAAAACGTAACATTGCTTCATGACAAAAACTCTTCGCAATATTTCAACAAGGGAAGGCTCTTAACCTAATGAAAGGTATTGAAAGAAATTCTCTAGAGTAGTGATTCTCAAATTTTAGTTTACATGAGAATCACCTGGAGGGCTTGTTAAAGACAGATTGTTGGCACCATCCCTCTCTCCCCAGAGTTTCTGATTCAGTATTTCTGGGGTAGGGCTCCAAAATTTGAAGTTCTTATATGTTCTCAGATGACCTTGATGCTGCTGGGCTGGAACCATACTTTGTGAACCACTGACCCATACTCTTAATTGAAAAACAGCATTCAGTGTACGTATGTAGATATCTATGTATCTGTGTGTGTGTGTGCGCGCACACACACACATATGTTAGTGTTCCTATATTCTGGCAGGAACCAACCCATCAAACTTAATTAAATAGATATTTTACTTAAAATTGCTTCAAAATTATAAACTATTTAGAGGTACAGCTACCATAATAGGTGTAAGATCAAAATGTAGAAAAGTTTTAAGTTTACTAACAATGCAAAAGGGACCTATGAAAGTGGTGGAGAGATATGCAATATTGTAATGAGGTTATTAATCTGTGAATTTAATTAATCTGTAAATTTAAAGCAATTGGAATCAAAATCTCAACAGGTCTTTTCATAGAACTTAACAACTCAATCTTAAGTTCATTTGTAAAAGTACAGAAACCAGGAATGTAAGAAAATTTGGAGGAGTAGGAGGAATTATATAAATTAGAACTAAAGGTATAATCAAATAAACCAATGGATCAGAACAGAGAGCCCAGAAATAAACACATTCACAAATGAGAACTTAATATATGAAAGAGTAGCATTAGGAAGTGCTGACTTTTTTTAAAAATGGAGGCAAAAGACTTCCTCTAAAGAATAGAACTTTAAAACTTATGGAAGAAAAAATAGAATATTTTTATGAATTTGGATTTAGGAGAGATTTCTTTCACATGACATGAAAAACAGAAACTATGAATAGAAAGGTTGATATATTCAACAACATAAATTTCCAACTTCAAGACAAAGACCCATAAACAAAGTTAAAAATCAAATCACAGAGTGGATCAAGGTAATTTAAATGCATATAATTGACAAAGAATCACAACTAGAATTCCAACTCATCAACAAGACAAGCCACAAATGAGAAAATGGTCAAAGAATATGAACAGGCACTTGACAAAAGAAGAAATCAAGATGGCCAATAATCTTGTGAAATGATGCTGAACTTCACTGGCAATGATGCAAATGCAAATGCAAATAATAATAGAAAACAATTTTACACCCCTCAGACTTACAAAAATCTAGAAAGCCTGACAATCCCAGGTGTTGAAGAAATGGTATCTCATTAATAGTTTGCATTCATCAGTCAGTACACCATGAATGCCTGTTAGCAAAGCCTCTGGTGACTCGAATGAATGAATGAATGAATAAATAAATCATTCCTTTCTGCTTTATTGATGATGGTGACTCATACACATTTTAAAAGATCCGTCTTTTCTCTTAAAAGTTTCTTTGGGAAAAATTCCATGAAGCAGAACCCTTAGATAACCACTAAAATTGGCAAGTTGCCTTGATTAAAATTGTTACCATATTGTGATAAACTTCTGGTTAGTTGTGTAAATCAAATTGCAAGAGAATGTCATTCCCTTAAAGGAAATATTTGGTTTCACCAGTCTGTAAATCTGTATTAACTGTTTTAAGTCACTGGTTCAACCTGAAACCTGGTACCTGGCTCCTAATAATCAACTGCAGATAAATCAGTTCAAGTCACAGTCATTTTGGCTGTCTGCTCTAAGAAATGCCGTTAATATTAAAATACTCAATGGCACCTGTTTAGCATGTTTGCCTTCATAGGCTGTTTCTAGTTTCTTTGTAAGTTTGCCAAGTGTTTTCAAATGAATCCCCTGGGAAAATGACCTATCAGTAATTTTTTCCTGCATTTTCTCAGGCTGATAGGAGAGCAGTTCTTTGATCATGCTAACTGAAGGTTGCACTTCTTAGTTTTCTAAGTACAGAGAAACCTTATGTTTGTGCAACTAGGCAGAGCTTTGTGCCAGCATTGGATACTTCTATGTCTTACATAAAGCTACAAGGTGAAATCATGACCTGCAGGTTGCAGGAATAGAAAGTCTCAATATTTTTAAAAACTAAAATTATGCTGGACTCTTTTTAATTTTATCCTTTGGAATGTTAGTAATTTCTTCTTTTTCATTATTTTTCTTGAAAAAGTCCTCTTCCCCTCCTACCCACCACCCCCACTGCCCCCACACACACTCTGTCCCAAGCATACACAGAAAATAATCATACAGTTCTTCACCAGACAGAAGAATATTTTGTTTCCACGATCTGAGTTAGAATCTGATAGTACATGTCGTCATTTTTAATAAAGATAAAAGTCATCTTTCTTTTTTCTTTGCTTCTTGGAGAGGTGGGAGAGCTAATATTATTTAGAAGTGACATGCCCTGAGATGGTGGAAGACAATAGAGGAATGAGTTTCACATCAGGAAATCTAGGGAGGAAAAGCCCTTCCTCTGGGATAGTGTTAGGTTTCTTTTTCCAGAGAGGGCAAAAGTTCCACTAATTAAGAAAGTAAAGCCAGGATGCCTGAGACAGTGGTGAAGTTCACATATTTATTTTCTCCTAGGCAGAGGATAAAACCTGCCAAAATAAATCAAATTCTTATTAGGTCAGATTTAATTTTCTACCTTGAATTTCCTTGTATCTTTGAATCTTTGCACTAAGAAACTTTTTTAAAGCTTTCAATGAAGAAAGAATGTTGTGAGTCATGGTCTGTCATTAACATCATTCAGAAACTGTTTTCCCACCTATGGAATATGGCTGTTTTTACCCAACTTAGCAAATAATTTTAAAGATCAGCTGTTGTGAGGAAAGTAGCTTGTGCAAGAGGGAAAAAAATCCAAACATTTACAGGGACTTAGGAGGTAAGTGAATTGTGATCATCAAAATGAGAGAAGTGTGGGCCATGTCAGATTGGGAATGAGCAAGTGTACACACAAAAGCATTTCATGTCATTTCTTAAAAAAATTGTTTTACACTGTGCCAGCCAAACAACACAAATCTTTGACAGGTCCCAGATAATACTTTGCAAACCCCTTCAGTAATAAGATATGGACTCTTGTTTGAGACAACCTGAGCATTGGAAATTACCTCAGAGCACAAGCTTTACTTGGTTTTTAAGTAATTTAAGAAAATTAATTTCTCTAAGTCTCAATTTCCCCAACTGATAACATTGTAATATAATGTCTCCCAATTGTAACATAAGGATGATAATAGCTTTTCCTTCACGTGGTGCTTGTGAGTCAAATAATATCATGTATGCCAACATGCTTTACACAGTCTGTACATCCTGCTTCTTCAATAAATTAGATTTGTTGTTACTACCTCATGAGAGCACTTTGTATACAATAATGTTCTATGCAGGTGTGAGGAGTGTTTGGTTTGTTTTACTATAATTAGCTAGATGATATTTATTTATTTGTTTTTAAATTCATTTTATTGAGATATATTCACATAGCATGCAGTCATACAAAACAAATTGTACATTCGATTGTTCACAGTACCATTACATACTTGCACATTCATCACCAAAATCACTTCCCAACACCTTCATTACCACACACACAAAAATAACGAGAATAATAATTAAAGTAAAAAAGAGCAATTAAAGTAAAAAAGAACACTGGGTGCCTTTGTTTGTTTGTTTGTTTTTCCTTCCCCCATTTTTCTACTCATTCATCCATAAACTAGACAAAGGGGAGTGTGGTCCATATGGCTTTCCCAATCACATTGTCACCCTTCACAAGCTACATTTTTATACAATCGTCGTCAAGATTCAAGGGTTCTGGGTTGTAGTTTGATAGTTTCAGGTATTTACTGCTAGCTACTCCAATTCACTAGAACCTGAAAAGGGTTGTCTATATTGTGCATAAGAGTGTCCACCAGAGTGACCTTTGGAATCTCTCTGCCAATGTAGCTTATTTCATTTCCTTTCACATCCCCCTTTTGGTCAAGAAGATGTTCTCCATCCCACGATGCCGGGTCTACATTCCTCCCCGGGAGTCATATCCCACGTTGCCAGGGAGATTCACTCCCCTGGGTGTCTGATCTCACATAGCCGGGAGGGTAGTGATTTCAACTTTCAGGTTGGCTTAGCTAGAGAGAGACGGCCACATCTGAGCAACAAAGAGGCAGTTGGGAGGAGGCTCTTAGGCACAATTATAGGGAGGCCTAGCCTCTCCTTTGCAGCAATAGTCTTCCCAAGGGCAAGTCCTGTGGTAGAGGGCTCAACCCATCAGACCACCAGTCCCCCATGTCTGTGAGCACATTAGCAACCACCGAGGTGGGGAAGCCCAACACCCCTGCATTCTCCACCAGCTCCTCAAGGGAGCTCTGCATATTTTTTTCATTTTTTTTAAATTAACTTTTTTTTAAATCAACTATATAAAAAATTAAAAAAATTAAAAAAATTTAAGAAAACATACAATAAAAACATTTCAAACAGACCATACAAGGGAGTAAGAAAAAGACAACTAACCTAAGATAACTACTTTACATCCAACATGTTCTTACTCTACCCCAAGAAAGTAACCTAATATAGCAAAATTTCTGTGAACTTGTTCCTACTATACCCGTCAGAAACTAACAGACCATAGCCATTCTTGGGCATTGCCAGAACGTTAAATTTACCCACAATAGCTTATCTGTTCTTATTGGATTATCATTCCCCCTTCCTTAATTGCTCTCTATCACTAGTTCCCCTACATTCTACATTATGAACCATTTGTTTCACATTTTTCAATGTTCACATTAGTGGTAGCATATAATATTTCTCTTTTTGTGCCTGGCTTATTTTGCTCAGCATTATGTCTTCAAGGTTCATCCATGTTGTCATATGTTTCATGACATCGTTCCTTCTTACTGCCGTGTAGTATTCCATCATGTGTATGTACCACATTTTATTTATCCACTCTAGATGATATTTAAATAGTAATAAATTTTAAATATCAAATCAAATAAAAATTCAGTAAGTTCATCACTTCCAGGGTGGAAGGAGGGAGACATTTATTGTTCTTAGTTTATTATGATATTAAATTCATATAAATGCTGATTTAATTATTGGGCACTTGTGGAATATATCATTTTGAATTCTAGCAACATAAATGTATTCCACTCTGGCACAATTAATGCCAAAATTATAACCAAAATTGTAATAGAAATACTCCTATGTGATTATTTTTTATTAAAAATATTAATAACTCATAGCTTATACATTGACCATTTCTACATATTTATGTTTCATGTTTTTAAAATTTTCAATGGGAATAAACCTATATCTAAATAACATAGTCTTACTTTTTTAAAAATTTCTCACATTAAAGAAAAAAATATTGCACATAATCCACCAAAGAAACCATTTTATCTACAAAGCCTCCTTTTATTCCTTGTGACATAAATCAAACATAGAAACCTGTATAAGTATATATAATTTGAATAATAGAAATAAAGCAAATACCCTTTACCCATAATCCAGGTTAACTAATAGAACACTGTTAGTATCTTAGAAGCCTCCTGCGTACCTCTCCAAAGGAATTTTCTCCCCCAACCCCCCAAGGAGCTTGACTCCTGGCCAAAATCCTATGTGTGTTTTTTCAATCTTGACTGTTGGCAATTACAAAGGCTTTCCCTGACAGGCCTCACAGAGGAAAGCTGCCCCCCCACACCCCAGATTTGGTGCATAATCGGTGCATTGCAGTCTCTTAAGGGAGCTGCAGTCAAGGCCTCAGGCCCCCTGGCGTGTCACGCTCTTACCCACAGCTTCATTCCCAGGCTGAACCTTCCTCAGGCATCTCTGCTGAGACTTCCTTATCAGGGGAGGAGGAGGACACTTGGAAGACACTTTTCTGATTCAGTACTTTTCTACTCCAAGCCCTTTCTCCCTCCCCAGGTCCCCCGGAACCATAAAAACAGCAGGCGACTTTAGTTCAGGACTCCTTAGGCAGTGAGATGATCCCCCATGTCTGCACTGACTCTGCTGACTCTGGTCCAGTAACGCGGATCCAGGGGTGAAAATGGAACAGGGGACTCAAGACTTTCTCTCCTGGTTAGCCTCTTGCTCACAGAATGTGATTTAAGGCTTGATTGTTACTTTCACTTCAGCTTTTGTCTTTACTGGCTACTTTTGACACCTGGCAGCTAGTCTGAACTCTCTCAGTTCAGCTGAGCTGTTGTCAACCACAGGAAGTGATCATCACCCTACCTTTGTGATAATCCTTTTCTCACCTTTCCTATTAGTCTTGCCTCCTATTCACACATTTTTCAACAATACATGGTTTGGCTTTGCCTGGTAGGAATTTCATTAAAATGGAATCACATTGCATATTTTCTCTCTGTTTCTTTCATTAAACATTATGTTGATAGAATTCTTCTATGTTGATGTATATAGCTGTTATTTATTTTCATTGCAGAACAATATTATAATGTGTGTATATTCCACAGTTTAGTCATCCAATCTGTATTTGATGTGCATTTGGGTTGTTTCTATTCAGGGCTATTGCATCAGAGCTTCCCTCAAAATTTTTGCCTAGGTTTCCTTGTAAACATGAATAAGAATTTCTGTTAAGTATGGATCAAGAGTGCAATTGCTGCTTTATAAGGAATGTTTATCTTATTCCTTCTGTATTTTATTATATTAGATATTCTATGTAACATCTCCAATTCATGACAGTTTTATTTCTTCATTTCAAATTTTATACCTTTTATTTATTTTTTTATCTTCTAGAATTAGCTTATACTAGTTTAGATTAGTACAATGCTGACTAGAAAGAGTGGTAAATGGAATCTTTATATTTTCCAATTCCTAAAAAAAGTGAGTTTAATTACTTACCACTAAATATCATGTTTGAATATAATTCAACATCCTTTGAGTTATTGGTATTAAGATATTATATATATTCAACCTGTTCATATTCATTTCCTAAGTTTAAACCAACTTTGCATTCCAAGAAAAAACACAAGTTGCTCATACTGTATTACCTTTTCTCTACTTTGCTGCATTAAGTTTGTTAGCATATTGTTTAGGATTTTTGCATTTAGGTTTATTAGTGAAACTGACTTGAAATTTTCCTTACTTCTACTGCCCTTATTTTGTTTTAACATTAGTGTTTTGTATACTACCTTCACAAATGAGTATGAGATTTCCATCTTTCTCTAAACTTGTAAATGTTGAAATTATTTATTTCTTTAACATGTAGAGGAAACTCTGTCTTTGAGATAATGCCATGTGTTCCAGAATGTTGTTTCCTTTTCATCATGGCACACAGCTAAACTATATTTCCCTCCCTCCTTGTAGTTATGTGAGGTCATTTGACTAAGTTCTGGCTAGTGGAATATGGTCAGCCTATCCCAGAAAGCTATTAAGAGAATAAATGAGATATTGCATAGGAATTCACATCTAATACTTCCTTTTGTCTACAGTGGTAGATAATAATATGAACAATACATGGGGGTTGTGAGGATTAAAATATAATTTATAGGATCTAGAACAATAGAAGTAATTACAGTAGAAATTGGTAAATAATAAATGTAAGATATCATTTAATATAATAATGATATTTTAATAATGTTATCACACTTTTGAAAGAGATTGAACTTTGAATCCATATTCCAGACACAAAAAAAGACAACACAAGACCAGAATCCCAAAGAAATAAGGTGGAAATAAAAGAAATGCAATTACAGAAAATAAAGTCTTCAGGATTTAAAGTTACTCTAGACAACTATCATATAAGTATTTCAAGTTATTTATTTTGAATTGGGTGAAATGGAAAAAATGTGGTTGTGTGGTTGTGTTACATTCTTCTTCTGGCATCCAAATCACCAAAGAAACAGAAGGAGAAGCTGGATGGTCAGGCTTTATACTGTTCTGCACCAATCTCCCTTCTGTCTTGCTGGATGACAGAGATCTGGAAGGCTTCTTCTAGATCTCTCCAAGACTGGAAGGACTTTGGAAGTGTCATCTCTTCAGTTTCCAGGGCAATAATGGATTGAGTTTGGGCAGGAGCAATAATGATCTTTCTGTTTTTACAGGACCTGTTCTCCTGACAGGTGGAAACCAGCTAATGTGAAGCTCCCAAGACAGCTTTTGAAAAGAAAATGGGTTACAAAAGGGGTAAATATCAGAGCTGTTTTTATGTGAACTACAGATACTGTTAGCAGAAGCTTTCCTCACTTTTTCCATCAGCCACTGCCAGCTGACAATGTCTTTGGGTAAGGGGTGAAATAGAACCTGTGTTAGACTACACAATGTAAAGACTAGGTTTATGAGCAGGGAGATTATAGACCTGGCCCCTAAGGTTTGGTCAACCAGATGGGGGTGGTAAGGGTGATAGTCATTGACAGGATTGAAATTAGGAGTATGGTAGTTGGTCAGGGAGGCAGTATGGTTATAAAGAATGCTAGGTTTAGAATTTGTGAAAATAAAGAACCAGATTCCCTACTACTTTTTATTGTGAGTCCTTGAGAAAATAAAATCATAATTTTCTTCACTTCTAAAATGAAGTCATTTGTAGCCCAGCTACCTTACTGGTTCACAGCAAGGAGCAATGGGACAAAGAATAGGAAGGGAAAGATTGATGGAATTGCTTATTTTTGTGGCAGTCAGTTGTATAATGCCAATAGACTCTAAGTTCTGGGGGTAAAATCAATGTCCCTGCCAATGTGACCTATTCTAAATGGTCTGTGATCTGATCACTCAGTGAAATACCATTATTCTTTTGCTGCTAAAAATAAAAATATTTGTTGTCTTCATCAAGATCAAGATAAAATCTTCAGTAAAAAAGAAAAAAGGCACAAGCTGTGGGATGCTAAAATGAGTTTATCCCTTAATCCAGAAAAGTACTCTTTCAATAGTATTGGCATGGGATTGAACAAAATTTAATTAATTTTTGAGTGCTTGGGTTGGATGAGGCCAAGGAGGAAGATTAAAATTGAAAAGAATTCTAAATATCACAGAAGAACTTAATTTCTATAACATATAATATATTGTCATTGTGGGAAAATTAGAATATTCAGAGAGGAGAGAAATACAATACCATCTATAATTATTCACACCCTGTCTTCAGAATTAGCTGTTTATTAATGGTTGAACCCATATCCCTTTAAGCATTTATTTGGGGAAAAAAAGAAAGAAAGGACAATTTCTTTCTAAAGAACATTTCCTCACAATATTTCAAGGAATGATTTGGCATTATTTCCATTCTATCTTACTGAGCATACTGAAACTCAGAGAAGTCAAGTCACTTGCCTATAGATAAACAGCCAATAAATAGGAAAGTAGGATTCAAATACAATGTGATTCCAAAGTGCAAGGTTTTCATTTAAATTAATGATGGTGCTCTTCCCCTCTTCCTGTACTCCCACTCAAAATTCCCAAGAAGATAATGTCTATTCCTCTCTGATGTCTCATTACTGTTTCACCATACTGTCATTTCTTAAACATTCATTGAGTGTTCTGAGTATATTATATCTGTATCTCTTATATATACAATTCGGTGCTTTGAGCACAGAAAACACTCAATAAATACTTGTTGAATAAATGAATATATGCATGTGTAAAGGACAATCCTATTAAAACTTTCCAAATGTTACAGGCAAGTTAATTTTTAATGGGCATTTGAAAGGCTTCTAGTGTTTTCTGAGCTCTATAATAAGCTCACCAAGAAAATCAAAGAAGATAGCATCATTACTATTAGAAATAGTTGGAAAAGACTTACTGCAAGATGTCCATCTTCATTCATTCATGCATCACTTATATTGAGGAACTACTGAGCCGTGAGAATGAACACAGGCTCACAGTCTAATGAGGAGGCAGACACATACAATGAAATAATTCAAAAAGAAGTCAGTATAAGTGATTACGGTGCAGCAAGGTTAACTAGCAAGTAGCAATGCCTTAGGAGGTAGCTGAAGCCTTCACATCTGAATTGACCTTAAAGGAACAATATATACTCACAAAGTAAGAAAAGGGCAGTCTAGGCAGAGGAAGCTACAGATACAAAATGAGAAAACATGAAAAAGCCTGGCTAATTAGGGAATCTGTGAAAAAAAATTCAGAAAGCCTTTAGAGAACATGTGATAGTCAGATTCTGAATAATTTGAAGCCCAAATTAAATAATTTAGTGGAAGGAGACCACACAAAGATTATGTCAGAACCAGTCCTACCTTCTCTCCAAACCCAAGTAAATGCAAAGACTAACAACAGCAACAAAACTTCTTGCTAATAGCATATCCTATTGCACTGATCAAGGCATGTAAAAATTGTACCCATTTATTAAGTTCCAGGAAATATATTTGATCTCCTTCAAGCAGAAATAATCTCTGTCTCTTTTGGTATATAGCATAGCACTTTTTACTATCTTGAAATATTTATTGCATTTTACTTTGTACTCTACCTACTTATATAAGTAAATTGTGCTATTTCTTCAGCTATAATTTTGGCCCCTTGCTTATTTCCTCATCTCCTACGAATACTGGAGTATGACACGCTCAATATTTGAATGGCATGGAAAGGAAAAGAGCTAGAGCATTACTTTTCTCTCATAAATTGTTCCATCTTTAGTCTTTATTGAATAAATGCAGTCATAGAAAAGATACAGTCCACAACATGGTTGCCTTAACAGCCGGACAAAAAAAAAAAAAAAAAAATAGAGCATCAGGTTTGGTTACTGACACCTAATCCTTTGTTTTTCTTAGACTTAAGTCAGCAGAAATATGAAGCCTGTTAGGACTGCCTGCATTTCCAGCTTTTGTGATCCTTGTTTATTCATCAAACCGCTATGAACTTTGACCTAGTTATGTTCTTTTGCAGCTTCTTTATCTATGTACCATTCACCTGCCATGGAAGAGATGTCCCCTGCTGCAAAGAATCTGTTTACAAAGATTTGGGGGGCAATGAAGACAGAGGCTGGTTAATATGCATATTTTGCCTTTCTCTATAGAATGACCAATTGATTCATTTCAGGGTAATCTCAGCCCTAACTGCTAATCCAGATAGGAAGCACCTAATCTTTACAGAACTACTGGAATAAAAGGGCATGGTGTCTTTGCTTATCACAGGTCCAATTATTGGATAAACCTCCAAGAATTTTATGCCAAGCCACCCAAAGGGTGAAATGTCTAAGGGTTCAAGTGCTAAGGGAATACAATACTTCTAGAAACAAAATTAAAAGTCAGGCCTTAGAGAGAATGTGGATGTCAGGAATGGAGACGAACAAAGATTTTTACCTTTGTTGCCTAGAATTTCAATTTTCCTTTTTAAACTATTGGAACATACATCCCCTACAAGAGATTGTTGTGTGAATTTACCCTTCCATAGTTAAAAATCAGTTTAGGATTCTTCAAGTGCTCATAGTAGCAAAACCCCAGAAGCAGCCAGATGCCCATCAAGGGGGAACAGGTGAGTACACCAAGGCATATGCACACAATGGAATATTATCCAGCTCTCTAAACAAGTTATCTACAGCAACATGCAATAATGTAGATGAATTTTAGCAATATAGTAAATATTGAGTAAAAATAGCATGTTCCCAGAGATTCCATATAGCACCCTTCCTTTTTTATAAAGTTAAAAGCAACTAAAATAAACGTCCTCTCGAGGAATATTTACAGATGCAATAAAACGATATACAAAGGGAAGCAAAAAAAGAAAAAAGATTATAAAATCCTATTGCTGAAACATCCACATGGCTAAAAATATTTAATTTCATAGTCAGCTATTTATGCTAAACTCTTGATACTCATATTTATCACTTTTAGGTCGTAATCTTATTGGGTGCACAAATACATTGATTTATGACACCTTCCTAAGGGAATGAATAGGATTTTCAAAAGTACTCAGCTAGAAATGCTTCTTAAGCTCTGGAAAATTTGAATAAACAAATAAAACCAGTGTCATCATTCTTGATGCATGCTGAGAAGGAACCAACAGTTCAATTTGAGAATAACTTATCTTCGTGATTCTCAGGGGGTGCAGGGCTATGGGAGAGAGTTTGTCTCAAATAAAGGATTTCAGATTCCACAGTTGCAAGGCATTTAGAAGGAGAGGCTTTCTTAAATCTTTGAAACTTACCCATTTCCCTGTGACAAGCTATATAAATATAACTAAGTAGATATCTTTTGAAAAGTGATATGCTTTCTTCTCTCCTTTCTTTGGCTACCAGGGAATTCAATGTAATATATACTTCTTAATTGTGTCAACTCTTTACAACAGGTTAAACGTAAAATCAAGTCCTTTCCCCTGCTTCTGTTTTGTGTGTGTGTTTTGAAATATGTGTTACTCCTGGTGTCTGTTTTAAAATCCCTTATAATATATATGCTGTTTTTATAATACATGGCGATTCTTTAGAAAGGATAAAAGCATGCGTTTTAAATCAACAGAATAAAAAACACTGAATTGTAATTGTTTTAAAATATTATTTTAATCACCTGGAAAATGATGTAATTTTTGCAATTTATTAGACAAATATTTGGGAATATTAGAGATTCCTTTTCTTTTCATTTTACTTTTTTCTTCTGTTTATATGAGAAGCAATTTGGTTACAGAAACCCTGTTTTCCTTCAAAGAGAACGTAGTACCCTTCTAATGATTTTTACATTGAGCAAGCTATTGGAAACAAATGAGGGAAATAGAGTCAATGAGATGGGAAATCAGACAAGGAACCCACAAATTCACAAATCCTGGGCCCGTCTATTTTTTCAGCAACAGTCCAAAGGTGAAAGTGGAGTGAGTGCGTGAAAGGTGCTTGTACAGATAGGCTCCTAGACTTGAAACTCTTATGATTGGGAGGAATCAATGACTCCCAATTTTCTAGTTTGAAAAGCTAATGGGAATTGGTGCCATCAACTAAGATATAGACTACAGGAGGGAAAACAAGTTGGAGGAGTAAGATAATGAGGTCAACATTAGTGATAGCAAGCATTAAAACAATTGAAAGAAAAAAAACACAAAAATCAGAAGAGAGATGTAGGTAACTCACTGAACCCTATCACAAACTTGCCTCATCCAATCACTATGGAAGACTCATTTCAATGATGAGGTTTTCAATGCTAATCTGACAGACGGACCTCTGTTTAAGGGAAACACATAACACCTTATAACTTAGATCACCCTCTGGGGTTGAAATGTAAAGTATAATGTAACATACCCCATGGTCAGAGGATAAACAGGCTTGGGTTACCAGGGCATTATTTGGCTGCCCTCATCAGAAACATAAACCGTTCACGATTAAACAGGAGAGGCTTGATCATTTGACTCAAACAAAACCACCTTAAATGCAACTGCTATCTTCCCTTCTGATATGGTGCATGACTCCTTGTCAAGACCAGCTGCAGACTGTATCTATTAGGATTACAGTTGAGTTTGCTGAAGTTGCCCTTTTCTATGACACAAACTAATGTTATCAGCTTTTTTTTTTTAAAAAAGACTAATAAGGTTGCATAAAATCCCCCAATAGTAACTAGATAAGGAGAAATTTAGCCAGGAGCAGTACCACTCCAAGACAAGCCCCAAAAGGCAATAGCTTTGTGGGGTTTGGCTGCCAGTTAATAGTATTTCATGTAAGTTTCCACAGCCAAGAAGAAACAGATCAATCCAAGGGAGTTCTGCAATTTTCTTTTCCTTCATATGAAAATACAAAATAAAAAGTACATAATACAGTCTTTTAATAAAACTTTGGGGATCGTTTTTACTGAGATGGCTACACATCTGTGGATATTAAAAATGAACTTTGGCAACTTTTCTTTCTTATCATAATATTGCCATCACTTATTTCCTTCCCTCTTAATGTTTCATACATCACCCATTCTGCGACCCAACCCAGAGTCAATCTACTCTAGGGAAACCATGTGTGCTTATCTAAATAATGAAATCAAGCATAAAAGATTAAAACAAACTCCCACTAAAAAATGAGAATGCTAAAAAAAGTAAAACTACTGAAAGTTTTTTCAAACAAATATATCTTTGCTTTAAATATTGTTCACCTGGATTCACTGTAAGCACAGAGATTTCAAGAAAAGAAACACCCCCTTTTGTAAAGTTTAATAGACCTGGAAATATATTTGCTAATCCAGGAATATACAGTAAGACAGATATAAACTAACAAAGTTAAGCAAATTATTTGCAAGATTTGAGGAAGTAGGTGATTTTGTCTTTGTTATAGAGATAATTGCTTCAACTGTTTCTTGTTTAAATAACTAAGTAATTCAATATTTATTGAGCTTCCATTATATTTCAGATCTTGTGCTGGAAAGAATTTTTGTAAATGTAAAAAGGACCTAGTGAAGAGTTAATGAGTTAAAAGCAAATGTTCTAATAATGTCCTGTTTCATCCACGATCTTTGATGTTTAAGATTCTCCAGCCAAATACAGACTTCAGAGGAAGACATTCCTTTGTGCAGTGAAGCTGAGAAGTGTAGCCGAGAAGGGACTTCTGCTAAAAGTGGCATTCTCTGTGGGCTTTCCAAAGTGTTGCTTAAAAAAAAAAAAACTCAAAACAAAAGCAAGGCAAATACTATTGATTTGGCTTCTTTCTCTCTGTGTATTTTGACACAAAAATAATCAAATTTAATTAGTTCTATGAACAGGATTCTTCATGGATTACAACAGTGCTTACAAGTTGAATGGCTCCATTTCTCTGAATCTCCACTCTGATCCTTTCATTTGGAGCTTTGTGAATTTGGAGCTGTGGTATCGCCAGCTGCAGTAGGAAGGGGCTATTTAGAGTTCAATATGGAAATGAGGCCAGAGCTGGAGTGGGATCTTGCAGATTTTTACACAATGTCAGCCCACCCTTTCCCTGTGGAATAGGAATTGTTGGCAAAGTAGACATCCTCTCATAGTCAGAATAAACTCAGCTTTTTCCTTGGAAAATACACAAAATAGAAATGGAACATTCTGACTTGCAACCATGAGGAATGTGCATTAGGATCCTGTTCAGAGTAGTAAAAGCCTGCATCTTGAATCAGCACTACTGGCTTATCCATATGTCTGTCTGAATTAGTAGTTATGTGATTCTTTTCTTCATTTTTGCCTGGTGTATTTGAAAGCCTATGACATTCACTGCACTGTATTAAGTAGTTGGTGAAAAGCAAGTTTGGATGGAATGTCCCAAAGTTATCCAGCAAATTCACTAAGAAAATAAACAACCTGAATAATTCAAGTAAAAAAATATTCCATTACCACTCTTTTTCTCTCATTAACAAATTTATTTTGGCTGCATTACCCTGACATCCATTGCACTAGGATCCTGTATAACGAATATAGCTCTTCTGAATGATATTTTTACTATGAAGAATAGATTTCAATATAGAATCTGTTTTCCTGTGTTGGGAAACTCATTTTGGAGTTATTTTAATGAATGACCTACACTTACATCCTCTTAATTTGGAAATGAAACTATTTCAATCACCTCAAAAGTTGTGACAAAAAAGTTGTGACTCTTCAGAGAGCGCTGAAGAAATCTGGGGACTCACAGATCCTTAAAGGATTTGCTGTTGGCCTTTTCATGAGCACTTGCCTAATATAGGTACTTTTATCCCTCTAAAATACTACATTCAAGCAAGTCTAAAAGGGGTTTTGATAAAATTTTCCTAGGATGATCAATGACAGAAAATGACAAGATTTTGACATTGAGATCTATTGCTGAATTTTGTATTCTTTGATGACAATAAATCCCATTGCATACAAATGAAGCTAAGTTGTGCGTTTTGCATGAGTTGCACAGACAGCTCATCCTTTTGAACAACATAGGCTTGTGTGTAGCTTTCTTCAGGAATGGGAAGATTGTGATGAAAAACAGATCTGATACCCTAAGCCTACCACTGAAAGAAATCTCTGGTTCACTCTGTAGTGCATCACTAGGCGCCAAGAGGAATGAGATTTCTCTCTCCCCCATGTGTCCACATTGTTCTCTCTTCTCTGACAATATCTCCTTCCCCACCATACCTAATGCCCAGACCGATGATTCAGGGCATAGGCTATAAAAGGAAAACTAGTATGAAGTCTGTAGAAATGAGAAATATTACAAAGAATATTTTATGTTACTCGGTTGCTCATCTTTCCTTTCTCATACCCATCCTCCACACAGCCAAAACTATGACCTTTCTAAATGTAGTTCTATACTCTATTGCTAAAGATCTTCCAGTGGCAATGCACTGCCTGTGGGACAAGTACAAATCCACAGCAGGGCACCCAAGTCTAACTATTACCTGGTTGCTAATTATCTTCTCCATCTCTCACATTATAATCTAGAAATACCAGGTTACTATAGTTCTTCAATGCACACAATGATGAATAATGCATACTGTTGTCCATTGTGTTTCCTCTGCCTTCAAACTTAAAAACCTTGGCCTTACTGACTCATCCTTCAAGACTCTGCTCATAGACATCTCCTGTGGAAATCTACCCAGGAGCCCTGAACTGCTCAGACTGGGGCATGAGCCCTTCTTATTGATTCCATAGGACCATCAGCTGTCTTCCATTGTAGCATGTACCCTATTGTTTTCTTGTCTTCCCTTCTTAGGAGGCTGTGAACCCTCAAGATCAAGGATAACATGTTCAGCAATATTTTATTCTTCTCTCTGCTGCTCCCTTTTTCCCTCCAGAATGGCAATGTGTGGAGCAAGAGAGAGAAAAACAGAAGCAAAGATAAACAGAAAGATCTAGAAACAGAACAATAATGCCAGGGAAATCATACAGCAGAACTACTAGCTTATAATAAAACATGCCCCATTACATGAGATGGGCTGGGTGTACCTCTGTTACTTGTGATCTGAAAGAATATAACAGCACAACACAATAAAAGTGCATGGAATAACTTTCTGCTGAGTGGTAAATATCCTATCAGCTTCCATAACATACTTGGTTTCCTCCTTCCATGCCCTTTTCTCACCTGGAATAACTGTTCCAATTTTCTATGCCCGTTTGGACCTAACACTTTAAGCCTGGGTAAAATCCCATTGTCTCTATGAAGTCTATGATGACTCTGGGAAACATAATTTTTACCATATCTCAAACCCTAGAAAACACTCTTATTCTCACCATTCAGAAATATTTTAAGGCTTTCTTTCATTCATGTTTATCCAATCTCAAAAAATCCCATATCATTAAATACAATGAAAATTGCATTATAGCAAAACAACTGATATTTATATTTGCTGTGATAAATAAAATCAATGGTTAATCAATTGTTTCCCTTTTCTCTGTATATTTATAGACCTATGGAGAACAGTTAGAAACATTCAAATGTTTAAATTCAGTCAGATTTGAATATACTTTAGATTTCTTTTACCCATCCATGTGTTCATATAAAAATCCATGTGTTCTCAATTGGCAATTCAAGTGTCTAAGAGTGAATGAAGGAGATGTTTAAAGACAGGAGAAAGCTTACTTCCCTTAAAGTGACTAAAAAATTCTATGTTCAAATTTGCCACAAATTCTCTGTGTGGACTTGGGCAAGTATTTTTCCTCCTTGGACTTGAGTTTCCTTCTGGTAAAATGAAGTGCTTGCACTAAATGTAAGAGGAATCTTTCTAAATGTAAGTTTTCCGTGTATGTAAACCCATAATCTCTTGATTCAATTGGCAGTATAGTATTAAATGGTTAAATTATTTACCTAAAGGTTGTTGAACACATGTAGCAAATAATCACAGTCAATAACCTAAGTGCACAAGAAATACAAGTTTGTCTTTCTAAAATTGCCTATAATTGAACAATTTCTATTTCATACTTTATTCTACCTGGACGGCAAAAACTTACTCTCAGTCAATATGGGGTTTCCTCCCCTATTTTCCCTAAGTTATGCTTACCTTTGGGATTTACAGTGTCAAAACAATGGGAGTAGGGAGGAGGGATCAGTTGCTCAATGATAGCTTCACAATGGTATTTGCTGAGGTAACCGATGTTGCTGCTTGGTTCCCACAGGTTACACTGGGTCACACTGCCTGCAAGGCTCCTTGGAGGTCAGGACCTTTCCCCACATGTCAGAATGGAAACTGTTCTGCTATTGCCATGATACGCTGTGTATTGAGAAACTCTTCAAATCTGTCTCAAGACACATATAATCAGTTCTTCACTAAGTTGTACCTCTTCCCTGAGGCTATCTTCCCCTGTGGTTTTTCATCTCATATCACTTACTCTCCCGACTGTCCTCTTCCATCTTCATGTGTATATATATAAAACCTGCAATAATCAAATAAGGAAAAAAATATATATATAGTACCTAATTTTGTTTATGGTACAATGTTAGAGCTCAATAATTGCTAAGTACTACTATTATTATTTTTATTACTTTGAACGGGTGATGCAGTCACATGGTTCAAAAATCATACACACACACATATGTATATAGATCCACACAAACACACCCGTATATAAATTTAAAGTGATAAGTCTCCTTCTTACCCAAGCATCCCTTTGTCAATTTTCCCATACACTCAAAGAGGTAATCACTAAACAGTCATTGTTTTAAAAGGCAAAAATAATGAAATAAACTTTAGTGTATTCTTAAAGCAGGGAGTTTAGAAATATTTATTTTCAAATGTTCATATATATTTATAAAACTAGCATTCAAACATTACATGATACTTCAAATATTTATGGAGCACTTCTACAAACACTCATTTAAGTTCTTTAAAAGTTATTTCTCATACATCCCTAGGAAGTACGTGCTCTTGGTAGCTTCCTCTGACAGATAAGGAAACTGAGGCTTAGAGAGTAACACAGAGAGCAGAGATAAGATTTAAGTTTAGTCCTACCACTCAAATATAATTATTATAATTTTTATCTGCATCTGTCTAGTCTTTGCATATGCATATTTTTAATAGTCTCCTTAATTGTTTTGATTTCTTCATTAAATTTCAAGGTCAAAATTGCCACTATACTTGGAAACTCTTTGGAGTGCCTAAGAAATAACTCATAGATAGTAGAACTGAATAGGAGGACATCCACAGCCTCTAACGTTCATCGGTAATAATCCAATGTACGTTTCCATTCCATCTTTATCTTTTAAAGCGTTGTTTATAGACTGCCGCTGCTGCTGCTGCTGCCCGCAGGAAGGGAAGGATCGAATCATCTTTATGACCACTAAACTCCAAGCAATGCAGAGCTGGTGGCCCGCAACACCGACGATCTGAATGAAGCATGGACTGATATTGCCAAACCGAGATGTTACCTGGAACTGCCCATGTCTTGGGGGAATGGCCAGATGCCCCTGTGGGGAACAGAGCAAGTTGGGCTTTTCCTGCTTCCACTACAGTCAAGGGGTCGGACTGTGTAGACCAGTTCCGGGCCACGCAGGAATGCATGCAGAAATACCAAGGACTCTATCCCCAGGAGGATGAGGAGGAAGAGGAAAAGAAGTCAGCAGGTTTGGAGGAAACAGCTCTCACTGGGGCCACCGCAGCCAAAGAAGAGGAGGAGTCAAGCTTATGAAGCCCACCAGGCACTGGGCTCAGGTCCCTCCATTTCAGATTGAGATGAACATTTTGCAAAGTGCCTTTTATTTGCTCGCCAAGAAAGTATCTTTCCTTCTGCTGTTCCCTGCACTGTAATGTACAAAGTAACTTATTTTGATGATCCAGCTCTTGGGGTTTTATGCATGTGTGTCCCACCTGAACCTATCAGCAAATGTATGTGCTGTTTTTTAATTCTCTTTTCTCAGATTTGTCCTGAATTTTGCCACTTTGAAATAATGTGCTGAATATTCTCAGCACCAAAAATTGCACAGGAAGGTTTCCTGTGCATGAGTTGATTTATTCTGACCCATTATATCACTTTTAGTATATTCGTTTGGGAAACATAAACATCTTCCTTTAAAAATGCCAGAGTGAGGCCATTCCTAATATAAGAGGCAGGATTATCAGATATTTATTTCTCAAAAAACCATCTTGACCTTTTGTATATGGGGAGATACTCTGAGCTTATATATACTTCATTGCTGACACATGTTTGTTTCCCTTTCTGCATTGAACTCCAGGTTTTCTACGTTTGGAAAGTAGAGATTTTGACCCTCTGATTCACAATGTCTTTCTAAGTGAAGGGAAAGGCTGGTCATCACTGTTCCTTGATATTTTGAAAGCTCTGGTATAGGGCCTGGCTTAACACTGGTTCTGTCTGAGCCAGTTCAGATGCAACATTCTGAGAGGTGGGGACCTGTTGTTACCAGAGTGACAGCCAGGAGAGAAAATGGTATGAATTAAGTACTCAATTAAAAGGAAAAAAGATTTCTACCTGAAAAAGACCAAACAAACAATTTATAAAAAAACAAGTCATTAGCAGTTGCATAAAATCAAGATCCCCAACCTCTCAGTAATTATGATAACTTACACTGGAAAAATACATCTACTATCCTTCTATATTCTCACAGCAATTCTACTGATATGACTTTCTTATTAAAATCCTTGTCTCTTATTTTCATCCTCTAATTCATCTTTGGCTACATTAACATATCCTCTTAAGATGAAAAATCTATAATGGCATGCCATCTTTTTAGGAAACTTGAATATGCCCCAAAAAACATTTTAGGCTTTACATTTTTAAAAAATCTTTAAAATATATTAAATCATTGATTCATATATTATATAACTATTTGGATATACAAGCTATATATATATATGCTACAATGCCTTTATCATACCATATATAATGCAACCGTCACAATCACAAGCAAGGCATTCAATTTACAACCTATATTGCTAGTCTCATCTTTTACTTCCTGACTCTGCACCTAACCAAATATTCAGTTATACTGAATTAATTTTTGTCACCTGAGTATGATATGTGCTTTCCATGCCTTTGTTTATTTTGATTGCTTCCCCACTGGTATAATCCCATTCTTCCATTAATACTCAACTCAGATATCACCTACTCAACTTCCAGACTTAAATATAAGCTGATCTTAGAAGTCTCCCAAGCACAGGAATGTTCTTCTGTAGCTGTGCAAATGTGATGTATTTCGCACTTTATTACCTTGTTTTTCCTGTGCCTATTAGATTTATTGTTGTTTTCTACCATAGTACCTGGCACACAGTAAGTGCTTAATAAAAGATTGTTAAATCCATGAATGATGGTGGGTCAGCATAGCAGGTACTATTATCTTTATTTAACAAATAAAGAATGACATTCCAAAAGTAAAAGTGGCTTCCTCTGGGCTACAGACTTACTCCTTCAGGTAATTACACAGGTATATGGGCTCATGGGAAAGAGGGCTTTCCAAATGTTTCCACCTCTCTCATGAAGTGTGATAAGCAAAGAGGAATGATGGCTGGAAGAAAATCCAGGTTCCTACAAAAAATACTAGGACCAACTTAGACAGACTGAGCTTTGAATACTTTAAATTTATGACCACAAATCTCAATAGGCTCTGAACTACCTATATTTTCTTAGGCATTGATTCTAACAATCTCTCCTTAATCTTCCATCATATTTGTGCCCCTACTCACTCTTAAAAGCTAATCCACCTTCTTACTTCAATGAAAGAATAGAAATAATCATAAAAGATCTACCTTCTTTCCCCATCTCAAAATCTACCAACATGCCTGTATCTATCCCCATATGTATTACCTTTCTTCCTATTAAATGGGTGAACTCCCTTCCTCCTGTCTGAATTCAATCCCTTTACTTCATATCTTCTTGATCTTTCCCATCAGCATACTAACATGCTACAATAGCTCCCTCCCATTTATATGAAAAACCCTACCTGATCCCATCTACCCCATCCAGTAACCACCTGTTTTCTATGCTTCCCTTTGTGGTATAACTGGAAAGATTTATCTATATTCACTCTCTCCATTTTTCTCTTCCTATTTTCTCTTTAAAAACACCTCCCAATCAGGATTTTGACCATCATTTTCATTCATGATAGCTCTTGTCAAAGTCACAAATTATCTCCATTGCAGTAAGTTCAGTGTCCAATTTTAAGTCCTATCTAAACAGACTTCTCATTGGCACATAAAAAGCTGAAATATTTGCTTTACCAAAATACTTGCTTCCTCCTTTTTTTCCCCTCTCATCTCATGGGACATTATTTTAACCTTTTCATTTTAAAATAAAACTCTGATACAGAAAAGCACAAAAAATGCTTAGTGGATTATTCGAAGGTAAACATCTTGATAACCAAGTAAAAAACCAGAATTTTGCCAGCCATCAAGAAACCCCACCACATTCTCCATCCCAATCTTAGCTCCCTCCTTCAGTCCCTCCAAAACTAACCATTAGCTTGACTTGTATACTAATTACTTTTTAAAATGTTTTTATAGGTTTATCACCCAAGTGTGCCTCCGTAGACACTATCAGTTTAGTCTTAGCTATTTTTAAACTTGATACGTCTTTTAAGCATCTTTTAATCTGAAGATTCCCACTCTCCCTTTCTCTTCTTTATAATTAATCTGTTGATGAACTGACCCCAATCCTCCTTCAATCACTCACTTACTATTCTTGTCTTCTGTCATTTCTTAGACATGCCAACCTCGTACTCACATTGGGAACTTATTTTTCTGTCATGTGGAAGTGTTCTTAAACTAGTTTTCCATGTATTTCTCATTCAAAATATTCTGGTCTCTGCTCAAAGTTGCTTTTCAGAAAGGGCCTCCCAGATGACCTTATTTTGTACCCCCACCCCCAATATTCTTTATCCTGTTTTCTTTCCAACTTTATTATTCTTTAAAGCACTTGCCACTATATGAATTGGTGTATTCGTATTTGTGTTTAATTGTTATTAATTGTTTGTATCTTTCACTAGTGTGCAAGGACTATCTAGTTCATTACTGCATCCCCTGTGCCTTGAAAAGGAGTATACGAATTGCTGGAGTATTTATTCACAAAATTTTGTAAAATGGATATTAAAGCTACCTGCAATAGAGCTTTATTACAAGGAAGGATGAATGAATATATGTACAAACAGATATGTGATAGGGACAATAAGGGTGATCTAATTTTTACATCTGGCAACTCATCGATTGTAAAGGCTTCACTCAGTCCTTATTTATCTCTGTACAATTCTCCCAGATAATGTTCCCAGAGACAAGAGACCTGGGATGCCCTGCTCTCTTGTATCTTCTCATCTAGTTTTCTGGGCCAAGGTTTACAAAAACAGGAAGAATGAATAATGGTAAGAAAGATGTGAAACAATGAATGAAACCTACTAAGGAGAAAAAGAAGATAGAGCACACCATTTTTCTGTGATAGTGAGAAAGACTTCTTGGGATATATTTCACATATATCAGTTGCATATTCTGTTGCCACATGATGGAACTGAAGAACTCTTTATTTCTTATATTTCTTTAGAGAAGCTCAAACTATTTCTTTACTAGCCCTAAGAGGCACTAAGTATGGTTAAGCTTCCTTGGATCTAATACTTTATGTGCTATAGCACAACCTCATCAATTGTACTTCTTATATGGCTGTCTACCCCACCACCCAAAACTGTGATTTTCTGCGCATCCTCAAAAACTAGCTTGGTGTTAAACACAGAGTAGATGTTCAGTAAATGCTTATTGGATAAATCTATACTTGAGTGATTTTGTTTCTGCTAAGAGTTTGAAGGTAACTTCATTTCAGAATGAAAGAGAACGTACTATATGTTAAGGAAAGTCAGCAATTTGAAATCATCATACGATATTAATATGACTTGCATCCTCCTTCAAATGACAAACACAACTTGAGGCAGTGCTATAAACCTAATACTAAAAAAGGGCCAGCAGATTTAAATTTATTTTTTCAAGTATGATTTAGTAAAGGATTATGATTTTAGAAAGGACTGCCATGTTCTTGGCCTGAGTCTTTTACACTCACATAGAAAATATTAGGAGAAGCACACATTTCAATAGATTACTTTTTACCCTAGCTCTCACCACTAAAAACTAGGTTTCATTTTTATCTATAAAATTTAGTATATTGTTCAAAAATTTCTTCAAAAGAATGCATTATTATTTCATGTGTTTCAACACAATACGCTTGTAGCCATGATCTGAATTGCTTAGAGAGTTGGAGGGGTGGACAAATTATTTGTTTGAGAGTTTGCTGTATAATTTCTTCCTCTTTGACTCATTTTAACTTTTCGGTGTGGTCTTAGGGTCACATTGCCAGGATCTAAGCATTCTCACATAAACTGAAAATAGATTTCAATCAAGGTTAAAGCTGGAGGAAATGGCTTTCCATTAAGGCATTGTTTTTTACTTCTGTGGGTACAAGTTTTCCACTTCCCTAGGGGTTGGCAGAAGAGTGCATCATGTTGATCCTTAGCTTCTCACATCTCTGAAATCATAAAGGCATGGGAATATACTTAGTTGCTTCATTATGAAGATAACATTTATGAAGAGAATTCTGATCCAGAATTGGTCACACTAGTCCCTGCTACTTATAGGAAGCTCAAATATTTGGCTTTGCTCCTATTATTTTAATTGAAATTTAATGCTGCATGACTTATGATGAAGCTCAAGGACCCAGTCAGGGGATGCATGTAATTCCTTTAGGTTCAACATGTAAATCTCACAGAAAAAGACATTTGCAATTATTTCTATCTTGCAGGAAATTTAAATTCTAATTTTGTGTCACCCTCTAGTATGTAGTTCAACTCAACTTTTTGCAAGAATTGTTATCCCATTCAATAGAATTGTGCTCATCTAGGTACCTTCAGGGAGTTTGACAACGGCAGATTTCACTGATGAATCAAGGGGCAACTGGCTATGAGGAAATGCCTGGGGCTCAGCCCTCGCTCAGGGTCCATTCACTGAACTGTTGATTCAGCTGGACTCTTTAAACACCTAAAGCCAATAGACCTCTGAGTGTCAATAGGGCCTTGCCTTTTTATTAAAGAGAAGCCTGAGAGTTGAAGTAGGAAAAAGCACGGAGACTGGCATAGGGCACAGTGTTTCCACTCCCATCATTTATAAAGAGACATTTTTGTGGTTTACAAGAAATGTCAAACCCCCAGTCTGGCAGGGACTTGTCATTCTAGTTTGATTTTGCATCAGTAGTTTATCTGGCACAGAATGAGTCATTTTCATGGATTCCACTTTTCCAACTCTAGAACATTATTCCATAATTACTAATAGGAATCCTCCAAGGTGGGTCCATAATTTTGTTAGGTTGTGTTATTTAGTTGGTCAGTTTGTATTTCTGTCCTCTATTCTTCCAGATTCTCTCTCATCCTTGAACACCCCCAAGCTCTCAGACTCCTCATTCCTTTATTTGTAGAGTAAACTTCCGTTGGCTCCTGGGTGTGGATGGAAGAGGGCATAAGGAAGCCAGAAGAGTTTTCATGCTAAGTTGGTAGTATCCTAACTGGTAAAATTTCAAGCATCCGCTAGTAAATGGGGGAAAGTTTTCCCACAGTTGTGACTCACTTTCTACATGTGCAAATATTTAAGTTACAGAGGATATGTTCAGAATTTGCAACCAAATGCAGATGTCCTAAGTTTCCCACAGGCAGACTTCAGTCTACTTAATAGTTTAGGAATGCATACTTATTATTTTTAATGAAAAGCTAACATCCTACTTACCAAAAGTTAGGGAGTAAACATATCTCAGAGGAAATAAGTGCAAATTTTAAAGTCAGGCAGTCTTGGGCAAAATTCCCAGCTTTGTCACTAACTAGATTTGTGGGTATGAGGAAGTTTACTTTAGCACCTTCAGAAGCTGGGCCTTACTTTTCTCTTCTATGAAGTGGGAATAATACCAGCCTGGTGGACATGAGGGAAATTCAGTTGCAATATCTAACAACACATTTATAGCCATGGTTGATTTTGCTGGTCAGGTTAATCAAGCAGGCATCTCTTCTCTCCCCCATGGCTTGATCTGGACCCTGAAAGTTGGTTGATGAAAAAAAATTTCCAATTTAGAAAGTCTTTCTTTGTACTTTTCTCTGTCCTTTCCCACTATGGCCTAGTCTAGATAGAGATTTCTATGCAGAACATTTTGATGTCTTATGAAATATTTTTATTTAACTAACAGTAGCATCTATCTGCATATGGTTGTGCAGGGATTAAAAGTGAGATAATACTTGGAAATTATTTGACAGAGTGCCTGGAATATACTAAGTGCTCAATAACCCTGCCTCCCCTGTACACTAAACAATAAGCACCAGGAAGACAGCACTGTATACTAATACCTAATACAGTACCCGTGGCATGGTCAGCAGTCAAAAAATAGTGATGGAATAGTAAATGAATGATGAGAGCAAAAGAGGAATAAAAAGCCTCTTTCACATGGCTTCCTTCTATTTTTAAAAGGTTAAAATTCCAATACCTTCCATCCTTTTCCACCAAAGAACCCCAAAGGGAAGGAGCGAGAACACTGTCTCGGAGTCCAGAGACATGGCTCAACCCTGCTGGGTTTTGTTTTTTCTTTTTTTTTAATCTTAAATTCTTGTAGACTAGTTTAATACAAAATCCATTTAAAGTTGTTCCATGTTTATCCTTATTCATAACATTTGGTGCTTGATCTTTTGCTCCCAGAATTTAGAATACTCATGACAGTTTTCTTCAAAACTTGGTCTATACATCACCTACATCAGAATCACCTGAATTCTTATATTAAAATCACACTGGGGAGATATTTCCCTGCCTTACTGAATCACAATTTCTGTGGACAGAATCCAAATTCCCCAAGTTATTATTTTTTTTGCACAATAAAGTTTGAGTGCATTGCTTGAAAAGAGACAAAATTGCACCCGGATGCTAATCGTAATTTATTTTAGTAGAGTCCATCTATTAAAGGAAAAGAAAAGTCAGACTCTCCGAAGTATTTAGTCACAGAGGCTGAAGCAAAAATACAATGGCCACTAGCCAAGTGTGGCTATTTAAATTCAAAATAATTAAAATAAAATTAAAAACCCAGTTTCTCAGTTGCACTAGCCACATTCCAAGGATTCAAAAGCCACGTATGGCTTGTGGGCTACAGTTTTGTGCAACATAACATTCCGCTCATGAAAGTTCTATTGGACAGCACTGTTCTGGAGTTAAGTGTTTATCTGACCTGGGATGGGGTCAGTAAGGATGTGGCACAGAAGCTAAGAGGAATTTCAAGATCCACAAGGACATCCCCATCCCCAATTAGAACATAGGGTCAGAGGAGAGGAGAGGAATTGGAATACTATAGCCAGGAACCATGTTATGGCTAGGCAGTTACTTCCCAGAAACAACTCTACCCCAAGGATGGGACTCACAAGCCTTCTCTGTCACAACCAATCGCAAATCTTCAGGGAAAGACGGCTGAGTTTACACATTTACTAACGATGAAAGTCGTGAAAGACTTGGTTTCTCACTGGTGTGTGGAAAGCCGCGGTTCAGCTGAAAATCAGAACTTGAAAGGCAAAGGAGGCCATGGGAATTGATTCAACCTGCCACAGAATTGGGGACTGACGGCAGTTTCACTTACACAGGTGTGTAGAATGTTAAAGCATCAAAATGAATACTAAATATGTAATATGTGCCTCAATAAAAAAAACAAATTAAAATGCACATTTTATTTAATCCTCAAAATCATCCTACGAGGAAATCACAGATTATCAGGTGTAGGAAACTTGCCGTTTTTACACCTGTAGAACATGAGCACAGATAACTTCAGGAAATTGCTTTACAAGAAAGTGAAAGTTAAGGAAACTATGGCTCATGTAGGCAGAGTTTTGGTATCTAGACCCTGAACCAGGAAAGATGGAACTTAGTCAGCATAAGTATGGTTTATTTTCAAGAACAATGACATTGCAGTCATTGGGAATCCAGGTTTTTTGACATCTCAAGCATCAACTTTCTTAGTTTATATGTCATCAGTATGATAAATATCCCTATTATTTGACCTTCAACTGGATCCTCCGTTACATTATCTGAGATAGGGAAAGGACTAAAGCCAAAACTAAAATTGCAGGCACCACTGTAAAGAGTCACAGCCCCTTATTTGAAGATGAAACAAAATATCAGAGACCCACCTGAGGATAATCCGGATTTCTGAAATTGGCAGGTGATAAACAGAAAAGTACAGATTTTGTTCTCTATCATCTATCAACAAGAACCCCTTTCTTTCTGCTTTTTTCAGGTCTCTAATTTTCAAGGATTAGTTTAAGATTACAGGAGGCAGTGGATTTTAATTAAAAATAGATTGAATAGATTAGCGGACTATAATTTAGAGTTTTTGGAAATGGTGCACCATATTGATACTAAATAAAATCAATGATTCCTGATAATCCTTTACAATTCTATGAATTTCTACTGTTCTTTAGCTAATTCTTACTATTATTATCTTGTATTTTAATTTAATGTATGTATTTATAAATATATTTCATTGATCTCCTATATAATTGTGACTATCAAATTATTTTGTAAGGAGATCTACAATAAACAAAAATGTTATATGTATGTAAACCTCAAAGCATGTTGCTACTATTAATAAAAATCAGTAATATAGTAGAAAGTCTAATATCTAATTAAGATAGTGGTTCAATAACGAAAAAACATCTCAAAAATTCAGTTTGTTTCAGAGCAGCAGTAGGAAGGGGGTTGCTTCAGAAAGGAGGGTTTTTGCTTATAAAAGAAGGAAAAGATCACACTGGTTCTCCCAAAAAGGAGCTATTTTATGAAGCTGGGAAAAGAGTCTAGCTGAATTACGAGACAAGATTCAGGGGTTCACATAATGATTTAACATGTAATTATATATTGTGAACATGGTATTTAAACACTGGAGCTGGAATGGCTTAAAATAGCTGGATATTTGAAGATGAGGTAAGGCTAAAACTGTTACCAAAAGGCAAGTTAGAAATACATGATTTACCATTGGTTATCCTTTTTTTGTTTTCCTTGTACATTTTTTTTTGTTTTCCTTGTATAAATTAATCAAATCACCAACTATTTATTTAATGCATGTCCTAGGCAAGACACTCTGCTAAGAACTGTGAGATCCCTGCCATCAAAGAATCCATAACTTAATTGAGGTCGGAGATTGGGGACAAAACTAAAACTTTTTAAATGAGTGATAGGACAAGATTGAATTTAAAAGAATTAGGTGACTGGTCTGGGAAAACCTGATTTGGATAACCAAGGAAACCATGCCTAGA
Organism: Choloepus didactylus; assembly: GCF_015220235.1. Taxonomy (NCBI): domain Eukaryota; kingdom Metazoa; phylum Chordata; class Mammalia; order Pilosa; family Megalonychidae; genus Choloepus; species Choloepus didactylus. The sequence continues at coordinate 61,372,663 of NC_051316.1, forward strand.
CAACAGAAAATTACAACCTACACTAAGAAAAACAAAGTTATGGCCCAGTCAAAGGAACAAACATACACTTCAACTGAGATACAGGAATTTAAACAACTGATGCTAAATCAATTCAAAAAGTTTAGAGAAGATATTGCAAAAGAGATAGAGGCTGTAAGAAAACACTGGGCATGCATAAGGCAGAAATCAAAAGTTCAAAAAAACAACTAGCAGAATCTATGGAAATGAAAGGCACAACATAAGAGACAAAAGACACAATGGAAACATACAACAACAGATCTCAAGAGGCAGAAGAAAACACTCAGGAACTGGAGAACAAAACACCTGAAAGCCTGCATGCAAAGGAGCAGATGGAGAAAAGAATGAAAAAATATGAGCAATGTCTCTGAGAAATTAAGGATGAAACAAAGTACAATAATGTACGTGTCATTGGTGCCCCAGAAGGAGAAGAGAAGGGAAAAGGGGCAGAAGCAATAATAGAGGAAATAATTCATGAAAATTTACCACCTCTTATGAAAGACATAAAATTACAGATCCAAGAAGCACAGCGTACTCCAAACAGAAGAGATCTGAATAGGCCTACGCCAAGACACTTAGTAATCAGATTATCAAATGTCAAAGACAAAGAGAGAATCCTGAAAGCAGCAAGAGAAAAGCAATCCATCACATACAAAGAAAGTTTAATAAGACTATGTGCAGATCTCTCAACAGAAACCATGGAGGCAAGAAGGAAGTGGTGTGATATATTTAAGATACTGAAAGAGAAAAACCACCAACCAAGAATGCTATATCCAACAAAGCTGTCCTTCAAATATGAGGGAGAGCTCAAAATATTTTCTGACAAACAGACAATGACAGACTTTGTGAACAAGACACCTGCCCTACAGGAAATACTAAAGGGAGCACTACAGAGTGATAGAAGACAGGAGTGCATGGTTTGGAACACAATTTTGGGAGATGGTAGCACAACAATGTAAGTACACTGAACAAAGGTAACTATGAATACGGTTGAGAGAGGAAGGTTGGGAGCATGTGAGACACCAGAAGAAAGGAGGAAAGATAAAGACTGGGACTGTGTAACTTGGTGAAACCTAGAGTGTTCAACAATTGTGATAAAATGTACAAATATGTTCTTTTATGAGGGAGAACAAGCAAATGTTAACCTTGCAAGGTGTCAAAAATGGGGAGGCATTGGGGGAGGGATGCAATCAGCATAAACTAGAGACTGTAACTAATAGAATCATTGTATTATTCTTCCTTTAATGTAACAAAGGTGATATACCAAGGTAAATGCAGATAAGAGGCGGGGGGGGTGGATAGGGAAGGCATGTTAGTCATTTGACATTGGTGGTATTGTCTGATTCTTTACTCTGCTTTGATTTAAGGTTATTTTTCCTTTTGCTGCTTCCTAGCTGTCATTTTTTTTTTTTCCTCTTTCTTTTGCCTCTCTACCTTCTTTGACTCTCCCTCCTGCCTTGTGGGAGAAAAGTAGATGCCCTTATATAGATAGTGGTGAAGGTGGTGAACACATAAATATGTGACCATACAGAGAACCATCAATTATATGCTTAGGATGGAATGTGTGGTGAGTGAAAAAAACATATTAAAAAAAAATGGGTTGATGACAAAACCTCGAGGGCAATATACTGAGTGAAATAAGCCAGACACATAAGGACAATTATTGCAGGGTCTCACTGATCGGAACTAATTATAATATGTAAACTCATAGACATGAAATACAAGGTACTAAGATATAGGATAAGGCTTAAGAATGGGGAGCCGTTGCTTAGTATGAGCAGAATGTTCAACTAGGATGAACTTAAATGTTTGGAAATGAACAGACATGTCAGTAGCAAGATGTGAGAATAACTAACAGTGCTTAATGGTGTGTGAATGATGTGGAAAGGGGAAGCTCAGAATCATATATGTCACCAGAAGGAAAGTTGGACGTCAAAAGATGGGAATGTATAAAACTAAATCCTATGGTGGGCAATGTCCTTGATAAACTGTACAAATACTAGAAATAACTTCCATGAACCAGAACAAATGTATGAATACAATTAGAAGTTAATAATAGAGAGGCATATAGGGAAGAAATATATACCTATTGCAAACTATATACTACAGTTAGTAGTATTTCAACATTTTTTCATAAACAGTAACAAACGTACTATACCAACACTATGAGGCAACGATTGAGGGGGGTTGGTTAGGGATAGGGGAGGATTTGAGTTTCCTTTTCTTTTTTTCTTTTTTCTTCATCCACTTTATTTCTTGTCTGGGGTAATGAAAAGTTTCTAAAAATTGAACAAAAATTAAGTATGGTGATGGATGCACAGCTGTATGAGGGTACCCAGGGGCAAGTGATTGTACACTTTGGATCTTTGCATAATTGTATGGTACCTGAACAATCCCAAAAAAAAGAAAAAAAAAAAAAGCTTTAGGTGAAATCTCATGAGACAGCCTCTGTTTCACTGCCTGAGGAATCCTTTAGATGTTGAAACCTAGCAATTCAGTGGAAAAAGTGATCCCTTCAACTTTGGATGGTTACAGAAGAATTTGTATTTTATTTAATAATATTTTTATATACACTTATTTTAATTTTTTTTAACTTTCAAAGTATAATTTAATGAGTAGCTATAGAGTAAATTTCAAAGAGTGTTATAGGTTACAGTCCACCATTTCACTTATTTCCTTCTAGCTATTCTAATACCCTAGCATATAAAAAAATATAAATACATATATATTTATTTATATAAAGATTCAGTATTTGTAATCCTTTGTTAAAATCAAGCAGGACCTAAAAAAATAGAAGAACACACCGTGTTCAAGGATTGGAAGACTGAATATAGTTAAGATGTCAATTCTACCTAAACCGATGTATAGAAATGCAATACCAATTAAAATCCTAACAACTTACTTTGCAGAAATAGAAAAACCAATAAACAAATTTATTTGGAAGGGCAGGGTGCACCAAATAGCCAAAAATATTTTGAGAAAGAGGAACAAAATGGGAAGTCTCACATTACCTGACTTTTAAGCATACTACAAAGCTACAGTGGTCAAAACAGCATGGTACTGGCATAAAGATAGATATACGGACCAATGGAATTGAACTGAATGTGCAGAAACAGACCCTCTCATCTATGGACAATTATCTTTGATAAGGAGGTCAAACCAAAGCAAATGGGACAGAGCAGCCTCTTCAAAAAATCGTGTTTGGACAATTGGATATCCATATCAAAAAGAATGAAAGAGGACTCATATCTCACACCTTATACAAAAATTAACTCAAAATAGATCAAAGAACTAAACATTAGCACTTAGACCATAAGACTCTTAGAAGAAAATGTAAAGCAATATCTTAAAGATCTTGTGATAGGAGATGGTTTCCTAGACCTTATACCCAAAGTGTGAGCAACCAAAGAACAAATAGACAAATGGGACATCCTCAAAATTAAACACTTTTGTACATCAACAGACTTTGTCAGAAAAGTAAAATGGGAGACTACACAATGGGAGATGATATTTGGAAACCACGTATCAGATAAGGGTTTAATATCCCAAACATATAAAGGGATCCTACAACTCAACAACAGAAAGACAAACAACCCAATTAAAAAATGGGCAAAAGACATGGCTAGACACTTGTCTGAAGAGATATACAAATGGCTCAATAACATGAAAAAAATGCTCAACTTTACTGGCTATTAGGGAAATGCAAATCAAAACCACAAGGAGATATCTCGCACTTACTAGAATGGCCATTATCAATAAAACAGAAAATTACAAATGCTGGAGAGGATGTGGAGAAAGAGGCACACTTATTCACTGTTGATGGGAATGTAGAATGGTGCAGCCACTCTGGAAGGCAGTGTGGTGGTTCCTCAGGAAGCCAAGTATAGAACTGCTATATGATCTAGCAATTCCATTACTATGTATATACTCAGATGAACTGAAAGCAAGACATGAATGGACATTTGTTAACCAATGTTTATAGCAGCATTATTCACAATTGCCAAGAGACAGAAACAGTCCAAATGTCCATTAATGGATGAATGGATAAACAAACTGTAGTATATACACACTGTAGAATATTATGCAGGTGTAAGACAGAACAAAGTCACGGAACATATAATAATGTGGATGAACCTTGAGGACATTATGTTGAGCAAAGTTAGCCAGAAACAAAAGGACAAATACTGTATAGTCTCACTAATTTGAACTAACATTAATGAGCAAACTTTGAGAGTCAAAAGCTGAGAACACAGGTAAACAGTAGATAGAAAGAGAGTATAGATCAATCATTTAATGCTGAAGGAATATAGAATGTTCAACAGGATTGATTATATAGATCCAGAAATGGATCACATAATACTGTGTGAAGGTAGCACAATATTTTAAGTATACTGAACAAAGATGTCTGTGAGTAATGCTGAAAGAGGAGTGCTAGGGGGCAAGTATGACACCAGAAGGAAAGATAGATGATAAAGATGGGGATTGTATAACTTAGAGAAATCTAGAGTGGACAATGATGGTAACTAAATGTACAAATATAAAAATGTTGGTACATGTGGGAGAACTAATGAATATCAATCTTGCAAGGTGTTGAAAAAAGGATGGTATTGGGGAAAAATATAATCAAAGCAAACTGGAGTCTATGATTAACAGTAATATTGTAATATGCATCCATTAAATGTAACAAATGCAATATTCCAAAGCTCAATGTGTATGAGAGGGGGATATAAGGGAGGGGTATGGGATTCTTGGTAGTGGTGTTGTTGCCTGACCTTATTATTATATTGTATTGCATGCTATTTTAATTTTTTTATCTTTTTCATTACTCTTAAAAAAATTTCTTTGAAGTAATGAATATGTTCAAGTGCTGATTGTGGTGATGAATGCATAGCTATATGATGATACTATGAACAACTGATGGTACACTGTAGATGATGGTATGGTGTGTGAATATATCTCTATAAAATTGTGGGGGGAAATATAAAAAGAGGTATACAAGTGCTGGAGAAAACATGGAGAGAGGGATGTACCTATTTACTGTTGGTGGGGAAGTAGAATGGTGTAGCCTATCTGGAGCAGTGTGGTGGTTGCACAGGAAGCTAAGTGTATGGGTGCCATAAGGTCCTGCAACCTCATTATGGGGTATATACTCTGAATATCTGAGAGCAGAGACATGAATGGACATTTGCACACTGGTGTTTATAGCAACAGTCTTCATTATTTGCAATGAATAGAGGTGGCCCAAGGGTACATTGACTGATGAACAGAATGGTGAACTATGGTGTATGCATACAATAGAATATTGAGTAGCTGCAAGAAGGAATGAAGCTGTGAGACATGAAACTAGGTGAATGGATGTTGAGGACAGCATTTTGAGTGAAGTACACCAGAAACTAAAAGGCAAACATAATAATGCCTCATTAATATGGACTAACTATAGTATGTAAACTCTGAGAATGGAATCTTAGAGTACAGTTTATCAGAGAAACACTTATTGAAAAAGTCCCTAGATTGTAAGCTCTTGTAGAAGTCACATCTACTCCAGAGTTGTAATGGTTATCTCTAAATTCTGAGATGCTGAGCTCTTTGTTTATAACCTGGTCAGTCTCTGGAACTTTGGGCATCTGTGTGACACCTGAAACTCAGAGCTAGAGCTCAGCAGCTATGAATGTCAGTATTACCTCATACAGCAACTATTTAAAAAGCTGAAAAAAAGTTCAGACCTTGTTTTAGTTTGCTGATGCAGCTGGAATGCAAAACACCAGAGATGCATTGGCTTTTATAAAAGGGGGGTTATTTGGTTACACAGTTACTCTTTTAAGGCCATAAAGTGCCCAAGGTAACACATTAGCAATCAGGTACCTTCACTGGAGGATGGCCAATGGTGTCTGGAAAACCTCTGTTAGCTGGGAATGCACGTGGCTGGCATCTGCTCCAAAGTTCTGGTTTCAAAGTGGCTTTCTCTCACGATGTTCCTCTCTAGACTGGAGTTCCTCAAAAATCTCACTCTCAGTTGTTCTCAGGGCATTTGTCCTCTCTTAGCTTCTCTGGAGCAAAAGTCTGCCTTCAATGGCCATCTTCAAACAGTCTCCCATCTGCAGCTGCTCTCTCAGTTTCTGTGCTTTCTTTAAAGTGTCCCTCTTGGCTCTAGCAAGCTCGCTCATTCTGCCTGAGCTTATATAGTGCTCTAGTAAACTAAACAAGGCTCATGCCGAATGGGTGGGGTAACACCTCCATGGAAATCATCCAATCAGAGTTATCACCTACAGTTGGAAGGGTCACATCTCCACGGAAACACTCAAAGAATTACAATCCAATCAACACTAATACATCTGCCCACACAAGATTATATCAAAGATAATGTTGTTTGGGGGGACATAATACATTCAAACTGGCACAGACCTCAATCAAAGATATGAATGAAGTGGATCTTGTTAGGACTGAGGCAAATCAGGCCAAAGGGTAAAGGACAATATTGACTGTTTTAATACTTCAACTTCTTGTGATACCAAGGGAAGAGATTTTTATTTGGTGCAGGATCTATACTTTCTGCAGCACACTAAATAATTTAGCTTGTACAGTCAGTTTATTCAAACACCATAATTACATGGAACTTTGAATAGATAGTGAGATCTGTTAGGTTTGTACAGGTTAGCATGAAATTCTGATATATCCCAAAGTAATCTGGGCAGAGAATGAGGATTTACTTGCAGGACCCCCCTGGGGAATGGGGGGGAAAATGCAGAAATGTTGGAGTTCCCCACCTGAGTTATTACTGATATTCTCACAAACACTGAGGACTAACAATTTGGTAGGCTGAGCCCTTGATCTTAGGGTGTACTCTTGTGAAGCTTTTTGCTGCAAAGGAGAGGCTGAGCCTACTTATAATTGTGCCTAAGAGTCACCCCCAGAGAACCTCTTCATTGCTCAGATGTGGCCCTCTCTCTCTCTCTAAGCCCACATGGCAAGTGAAGTCACTACCCTCCCCTCTACATGGGACATAACTCCCAGGGGTGTAAATCTCCTGGCAACGTGGGACATGACTCCCAGGGATGAACCTGGACCTGGCATCGTAGGATTGAGAAAATCTTCTTGATCAAAAGGGGGAAGCAAAACAAAACAAAATAAAGTTTCGGTGACTGACAGATCTCAAATGGAGTCGAGAAGTCACTCTAGAGGGCATTTTTATGTGCTATATAGATATCCCTTTTTAGTTTTTAGTGTATTGGAATAGCTAGAAGGGAATACCTGAAGCTGTTGAACTGCAACCAAGTAGCCTTGATTCTTGAAGACAATCGCATAACTATGTAGCTTATATTGTGAGACTCTGTGACTGTGAAAACCTCATGGCTCACACTCTCTTTGTCCAGTGTCTGGGCAGATGAGTAGAAAAATGGGAACAAAAACTAAATGAAAAATGGAGTGGGATGGGGGGAATGGAATGTTTTGGGTGTTCATTTTTACTTTCTTTAATTTTGGAGTAAGGAAAATGTTCAAATGTTGATTCTGGTGATGAATGCACAACTATATGATGGTACTATGAATAGTTGATTGTACACTGTGGATGATTGTAGCGTATGTGAATATATCCCAATAAAACTGTATTAAAGAAAATAATTTAGAAAACATATTGGGATCACACTTAAAAAAAATCCTATCTTGTCTGTTGCAACCCCTTCCTCTTGTTTAATCAACTTTCTCAATCTTTAGGGGTGTCTAGTGACCACCCTAACTTGTTCATACTGAAAAGGGATGTCAACAGTATGGGGAAGGGGGCTGCATCTGGTAGTTCTTAAAGAAGCTGTTGCCACTGAGTTTTAGGACTTGTCTGGCATAGGAACACTCTGGTGGATTTTAGTTTCTGAGAGAGAGACTTAGTGATTGAAACTTTTATAGACTCTCAGATAGGGTCCTAGGTATTTCGAGACAGACTGTTGATGTGTGATTTGCATAAAATAAAATGCAGACAGTTAAATACTCAGTTCTATGAGTTCTGACAATGGTATACTCCCATGAAACTACCACCAAACAAGATTTCAAATATATCTGTTGCCCCAGAAAGATCTCTCATGGTCCTTTCTCGTCAGTCCCCTCTCCCCTGTGCTGTCCTCAGAGGCAACCATTTTCTGATTTCTTCCACCATAAAGCAGTTTTGCCTGTTCTGAAATTTTATAGAAATGAGATCATAGAGTAAGGCCTCTTTTATTTCCGGCTTCTTTGGATCAACAAAAACTGTCTGAGATTCATCCATGTTGTTGCATATATTGGTACCTTCTTCCTTTTTAATGCTCAGTAATACTGCTATTATTAATTCCTTGGTTATATGACCAGAGATTTTTAATAAAGAACCTTGAATTTTAAAATTCCTTGAATTTTAGCTTTAAGAAAAACTTGCCAAAGACGGATTGAGCACAAAAGTTAATCTTTCCTTCCTCCAAAAAGTTTAATCAAATAAGAGTAAAAGTATAAAAATAAATATAACCAACAAGAACAAAGTGCCTTTAAGAGGAGGCAGCAAAAAAGGAAGAATAACTGCTTGGAAAATTGCTGGAGCAATGGACAGTGGGCAGCAAAGTTTGGCAATGGAGGCCAGAGAGAGGACACTTTGGTTTGGTCAGGACTGAGAACTCCAGAACAAAAAGGAACCTGATGTGTTTGATCATGTGTAAAATAATATTCAGAGGGATTTACAATCCCATTGAAGACTTTTGCACTAACATGATACAATAAAGAACATAGAAAAGTAAGCAAATCAGTAAAGGACAGAAAATACCTGCAGTTAGAACAAACAAGTTTTACAGGAATGTACAGTACATTAGGCTGAACAATAAACCACACTTACATAATCATAATTAAGTAGACATTGAGTACTGATATAACCAAACTTATAGTCTAAGAAAGTTAGGAAAAGAGAATTTTTCACAGTAGTATAAAACTGTAAATTCCAATCTCCCATGATATGAAATAAACAGAAATTGGTAAATAAAGAAATGTGCATGTATGAGTGTTTGTGTATGCATGTAATTTAGAAATATGAACATAAGTATTGGAATAAATTAAAATAATTTAAGCAGGGGTGCAGCTCTTTTTCATTCTAAATTCTGTAATATTATTTGACTCTTGAAGGTACAAGTATGCATTACCTTGTTAAAAATACAAATTATAAAAAGAAAAGAAAAAGTATGATCCAAACATCTTTATATGATTTAACAGTTAGCCAAATATATCTAACTTAAAATCTAAACATGGAGACCAGCTTTTGTACTTTTTGTATGCTAAGATTTTTTTAATTGAATAATTTTGGCAATTTTATGTCATATTATTTTTTCTCCTATTAGAAATGATTAAAATTATTTTAAATCACCACCACAACAGAATCATCTCTTATAACTGATTTTACTTCTCTGCCATCATAGCAGCTTGCAGGGTATGGGGAAAGGAGGTGAGCTTAATAATTGTCCTGAAATCGTGGAAGAAGCAGGCTCTAAAGGGGGTCATCAATGTGGGCTTGTTACCAAATTCTTCAGAACAAGGATATAAGTCTTTTAGGATTAAATTTTTAAGGTGGGATTCCTTTAGTCCATACATACACTCCAAGCCCTAAATTTATTAATTTATCAATCCCCTGCACCAAATTCAACATACAATAGTAAATACAAGGATTCTTCAATTGGGACTTTCTGAAGGCAAGAAAAGGACTTGCCTAGAGTAAGTAAACCCCCTTTCAGTAAAAACAGCTGCATGTGGTTCATTTATACCTCTCTATATAAAATGATGGAGAATAGATTTACAGTGTGGGAACCATGAACCTCTAGAGTCTCCTCTCTAAGTAACTAATGACAGCCCTCAACAGTTGTGTTCTAAGTGGTTCTCCTCAAGTGTAGTCTAACTGGCATTGGTATGTTGGCAAAGTGCTCCAGGGCCCATACACTGATCAACGACAATCTCTAATTGGAATTTACTAACTCTGGGAATGGCTGCCCCAGGCTTTTGCTCCCTGTTTCTCTAAGTGTTGCTCTCTGTTTGTGCAGCTTTGTCAAAGCCTGTTTTAAAATTCTTTTTTTTTTTTGGAATCATTTTGTGAGGGATTGTGGCATATCTTATATATCACCATTAAACATTCCCTAAACACAGTGTCTTAGGATGTTACCATTGAATCCCTCCTTACCTGGTATTTTATAGACTAAGTAGTTTGAATCTTCCTGATATTTATGTGTTTTTTTAACTTATGTTAATTTAATAATATATTAACTTTAATTTTTTATATTTAATAATTTAAAAAGTAAGTACAAATTTTATGTTTGACTTTATAATGATGAATAAGAAGTACTCTTTGCCTTCAATAAGCCTAGCACTGACAGAAGACAGTCGAGGAGGCAGCTTTAATACAGCTTCCCCTGTACTGTGGTAGTGAGAGCCAAATGTGTCAGGGTAGCTCCTAAGAGGGACCCTGAACTCAGATATAAGTGAGTATTAAAGGTGGCTTTCTGAAGAAATCAAAGACTAACTCTGATCACCATTTCAAACAATAAGAGTTCCTTGAGTTAGAAGAAAAAGTCACCTTAATTCCTTCTAGTTTCTGACCCTTTCCCCTAAATTTCTTTGAACTCCCAATTTACAAATATTTTTCCATCTTCCTCCTTTGGAATAACTTCTCATTTGAACCTAGATTCTTCAGGGGGTTGTAAAGAGATTGCTGTTATAGAAAACACCAATGATCTCAGCCACGAGTCAAGTGCTCAGGAGAATGAATTGTGTGTAA